>NC_086223.1:2026897-3241897 GCF_035770615.1 Melospiza melodia melodia
GTCCCCGGCCACACCCTGGGACACTTAATCCTCGTGGGACTGTGTCCCCTTCCCCAGCACACCCTGACCCACCATGTCCCATCCCTGGGGCACTTCATCCCCATGGGACACTGTCCCCACCACGCTCCATCCCCAGCACACCCTGTCCCCACCACAGCCCGTCCCTGGGGCACTTCATCCTGGTGGACTGTGTCCCCATCCCCAGCACACCCTGACCCACCATGTCCCATATCAGGGGCACTTCATCCCCATGGGACACTGTCCCCACCACTCTCCATCCCCAGCACACCCTGTCCCCACCATGTCCCATCCCTGGGACACTTCATCCTCGTGGGACTGTGTCCCCATCCCCAGCACACCCTGTGCCCACCATGTCCCATATCAGGGGCACTTCATCCTCATGGGACACTGTCCCCATGCTGCTCCATCCCCAGCACACCCTGTCCCCACCACGCTCCATCCTTGGACACTTTGTCCCCATGGGATCGTGTCCCCACCATGCTCCATCCCCAGCACACCCTGTCCCCATGGTGGCCCATCCCTGGGACACTTCATCCTCATGGGACACTGTCCCCACCACGCTCCATCCCCAGCACACCCTGTCCCCACCATGGGGACACTTTGTCCCCATGAGACCCTGCTGGCCACGATGCTCCAGCCCCAGCCCACCGTGTCCCCACCATGGCCCATCCCTGGGGCACTTCATCCTCAGGGACACTGTCCCCACCATGCTCCATCCCCAGCACACCCTGTCCCCACCATGGCCCATCCCTGGGGCTCTTTGTCCCCATGGGATCGTGTCCCATGCTGCTCCATCCCCAGCACACCCTGTCCCCATGGTGTCCCATCCCCGGGCCTCTTTGTCCCCATGGGACACTGTCCCCACCATGCTCCACCCCCAGCCCACCGTGTCCCCACCATGTCCCATCCCTGGGGCTCTTTGTCCCCATGGGACACTGCCCCATGCTGCTCCATCCCCAGCACACCCTGTCCCCATGGTGGCCCATCCCTGGGACACTTCATCCTCATGGGACACTGTCCCCACCACGCTCCATCCCCAGCACACCCTGTCCCCACCATGGGACACTTTGTCCCCATGAGACCCTGCTGGCCACGATGCTCCAGCCCCCAGCCCACCGTGTCCCCACCATGGCCCATCCCTGGGGCTCTTTGTCCCCATGGGACACTGTCCCCACCATGCTCCACCCCCAGCCCACCGTGTCCCCGCGCTGTCCCACCCCCAGCCCACCCTGTCCCCACCACGGCGCTCTGTCCCCACCCCGTCCCCACGTCCGTCCATGCCCACACCCTCCGTCCGTGCCCAGCGCTCCTCGGTGGGCTCAGGCTCCTCTCTCCGGTGCCCGCTGCCGGGGGGCGAGCGCTTCTTGCCTCACCCCGCTGCTATTTTTACTCTCTCCGCGGGAGGATTCGCTGCCGCAGCTCCGCGCAGCCCCCGCGGCACCGCGGCACGGGCACGGGCACGGGCACGGGCACGGGCACGGGCACGGGCTGGGTGCCCACGGTGCGCCTGTCCCGGCGGCAGGCGAGGAGCGGGGCCATGTGTGCCACACGTGTGCCTGGAAGGTGCCCCCCGTGTTGCCGGCACCCCCGTTCTCCCGTGCCACTCTGCAGGTGCCACCCGCGGGTGACGCTGCGTGGGCGCGGGCGCGGGCGGCGCCTGCCGATCCCGGGGGGCTGCGGGTGCCGGCGCTGCCGCAGCGCACGGAGGGGAGGGGAGGGGGCCCGGCCACCCCCTCACACGGCGTCTTCGTGGGTGGGAGAAGCGGGAGCAGCAGCGGGATGGAGCCCGGGAACCTGTTGCCATAACGACTCCCGGTCCCGGGATGGGGACGGTGCGCGGAGCCTGGCACGGGGACACGCGTGGCGACAGAGGGACTCCTCGCCTTGTCCCCAGGTTTTGGTCTCCGTGAGGACACCGAGCTCTGCTGGCGCCTGATTTGTCCCCATCCAGGTGCTCGCTGCGCACAAGTTTGTCACCCACAGCCGGGTTTTGTCACCCACAGCCAGGTTTTGTCACCCACGGCCCGGCTTTGTCACCCACAGCCGAGATTTGCCACGCAGACACAAGATTTTTCTCCCAGAGCTGGACTTTGTCACCTAGAGCTGGCCTTTGCCACTCAGAGCCGAGATTTGCCACCCAGAGGCAGGATTTGCCACCCAGAGGCAGGATTTGCCACCAGGGCCGGGCTGTGCCGTGTTTTGCCGCGTGGTGCCGGGCGGGCGGGAGGCTGCTCCATGGCTCGGTGCCACCCGGGTAAATATTTTGCTGGAGCGGTGGCTGCTGGCCCAGGGCCACCCGCAGCCGTTGGAGCACCGGGAGATCCGGGGGACGGAGCCAGTTCCCAGCTCCCCCTTCCTCGTTCCTGCTCACGGGCGGCTTCCATCGACACCGCCCCGGGACATCCCAGGAGGGGACGAGCCACCGCTCCGGATGTCCCCGCTGCACGGGGACCCCCCGGTTGTGGCCCTGTGGGGTCGGGAGAGGTGCCCTGGGTGTCCCCCGGTCCCTTCCTGGCAGCTCTGGTGCCCTGAGGGATGAACCTCCCCTTTGCCATGGGGAACATCTTGTGTCCCTTGGGATTTTCCATGGGGGAAATCTCCAAAAAAACTGGGGAAGAACCGGGGCAGGTGGGCACAGCCTGGGGTGAAGACGCAGCCCCTGCACCCCCAAATCCCGGGGGCTGCAGCTGGGGGTAGGGCACGCAGGGGATGGGATGTTTGGGGAGTCCCCACGGATGTCCCCTCCAGAGTGGTGGCCCTGTCCTGTGTGGCACAAGCCGGGTGGGGGCAATTTTGCCGCTGCCCACACAGGGGTGGGAGCTGCTGTCCCTCTGTCCCTCTGTCCCCTGTCCCCACACCTCTGGGGAGACTCAAGGGACAGGGGACACGCACGGAGCCACCGTCCCTGTCCCAGCGCAACCGGCCGTTGCAGGTGGGGTCCCCCGCGGCAGGGAAGGGGTTAAGGACCCCCCCCCCCAGGTTGGCTGAACCCCCTGGGGGGCTCCCCAAGGGCTCATTACCGCGGCCTCAGCCCCCCTGCCCGGGGAGGGGGGGATGAATAATTCAGCTCCTGGTAGGAAGACGTGTCCTCCCTCCCTCTCCTTCCTCCTCCTCCTCCTCCTCCTCACCGGCTCTGCCTTCCCCACCTCCCGCCACTCTCATTCCTCGCCGTACCGAGCCTCGGGTGCCACGGAACTCCGCTCGGTAGCGGTGCCAGAGACCCCCCCCGCCCCCGGCCCCCGCCACCGGCTCCGGTGACCATGGACCCCAAGGAGCGCAAGAAGATCCAGTTCTCGGTGCCCGCCCCCCCCAGCAACCTGGACCCCCGCGCCGTGGAGATGGTGAGGGGACGGGGGACAGGGCACAGGGGACAGGGGACGGGGGACAGGGGAGCCCGGGGGTCTCCCCTCTTTTCGGGGCAAAGCGCCGCCCGTAACCCCGGGGCGAGGAGGGACCCCCGGAATGACCGCGCGGGACGGGAGGGGGACACGGAGAGCCCCGGGGACAGCGGGGACGGGATGGGGACAGAGTGGGTGGGGACAAAGGGGATTGAACCGGACAGGGGGGGACGGGAGGGGACCGGGAGAGCAGGACAAGGGGGATCGGAGGGGACAAGGCAGGGATGGGACAAGGGGGATCGGAGGGGACAGAGGGAACGAGGCAGGGGATGGAAGGGACAGAGGGAATGCGTTGGGACACAGGGGATGGGACAAGGGGGATCGGAGGGGACAGAGGGGACGAGGCAGGGGATGGAAGGACAGAGGGAATGCGGTGGGACACAGGGGATGGGACAAGGGGGATCGGAGGGGACAGGAGGGACAGAACAGGACTGGGAGAGCAGGACAAGGGGGATCGGAGGGGACAGAGGGGACAAGGCAGGGGATGGAAGGGACAGAGGGGATGGGACAAGGGGCAGGTGGGAGGGGACAGAGGGAAGGAGGGGAAGGATCCGGGGGAGATCGGAAGGGACAGAGGGGACAACAGGGAGGCGGAGGATGGGACCGGCAGAGCAGGACAAGGGGGATGGGAGCGGGCAGGGCATGGGACGGGAGGGACAGAGCGGACGGGACAGCGTGGGGGACGCAGAAAGGGACGGGGACAGGACGAGAGAGCTCCAAGGTCCCCGCACACGGAGAGTTGTGCCAGGGGGACGGGGACAGGGATGAGACAGAGGACAGGGATGGGATGAAGGGGACAGAACCCGCCGGGAGTCAATGCAGCCACCCCTGCCGGTTGTCCCCGATCCGAGGGGACATCCCCAGCACACGCCGGAGCCGGAGCCCCCCGGAGGAGCTGGCCCGGGGCTGGGACACACTGGGGGACACCGCGGGGACCCCGCGCCGGGCGGGCTGGTGGCCCTGCACCCACAGGCGCACACACACGGGCACACACGTGTCCCTGGGGCACAGGGGGACAGGGGACTCGGGGCGGTGACACCCCGGATCTGTGCCCCAGATCCGCCGGAGGAGGCCCACGCCGGCCATGCTCTTCCAGCTCTCCGAACACTCGTCCCCAGGTGAGCGGCGCCGGGCTGCGACACGGGGCGGGGGACGGTGGCAGGGATGGGACACGGCGGCAGGGATGGGACACGGTGGCTGTCGTGGTGTCTGGGACGGGACACGGTGGCAGGGAGGGGACACGGGATGCAGTGTCACCTGTGGAATGGGATGTCCGGCAAGGAGGGCACCGGGTGTCACACAAGGAAGGGGGTGGCACGGAGGGGGCAGGGTAACCCCTGGAGGGGGGGGTCCATGTCCCGCTCACCTTTCTCCGCCCGTGTCCCGCTCACCTTTCTCTCCCCGGCCGGCGCCGCTGCTACAGAGGATGAGAACCTGCCCTACCAGGTGAGTGGACGCCGGGACCCCCGACACGACCCCGCTCCCTGTCCCGTGTCCCCCGGGGGCGTTATCGGCGCCCGGAGCTTATCGGCTCCTTCCCGGCACGGGCACACGGCGCCGGGGACGGGGACACGGGATGGGGACGTGGAGCCGAGCCAGGCTGGGCGGTTTGTGCCGAGCAGCGCGTGACCGTGGCGGGGTCACCCCCGCGGTGTCCCCAGCGCCGGGTCCCCAGTGCCACACCCAAACACGAGGTGTCCGTAACGGGGTCGCCATCGGGGGCAGCCCAAAACCTCGTCCCCAAGGCAGTGTCCCCATAATGGGGACCCCCAATGCCACATCCCCAAGGCAGTGTCCCCAGTGCCACGTCCTCATGGCAGTGTCCCCATCATGGGGGTCCCCAATGCCACATCCTCATGGCAGTGTCCCCATAATGAGAGTCCCCAATGCCACGTCCTCATGGCAGTGTCCCCATTGTGGGGACCCCAATGTCACATCCTCATGGCAATGTCCCCATAATGGGAGTCCCCAATGCCACATCCTCATGGCAATGTCCCCATAATGGGGGGTCCCCAGTGCCACATCCCCAAGGCAGTGTCCCCATAATGGGGGTCCCCAATGCCACGTCCTCATGGCAGTGTCCCCATAATGAGAGTCCCCAGTGCCACATCCTCGTGGCAGAGTCCCCATAATGGGGGTCCCCAATGCCACATCCTCATGGCAATGTCCCCAGTGCCACGTCCTCATGGCAGTGTCCCCATTGTGGGGACCCCAATGTCCCATCCTCATGGCAGTGTCCCCATAATTGTGGGAACCCCAATGCCACATCCTCATGGCAATGTCCCCATCGTGGCACCCATCCTCATGGCAATGTCCCCATCATGAGAGTCCCCAATGCCACGTCCTCATGGCAATGTCCCCATAATGGGGGGTCCCCAATGTCACATCCTCATGGCAATGTCCCCATCATGGGTGCCCCCAATGCCACATCCTCATGGCAATGTCCCCATCATGGGTGTCCCCAACACAGGATCAGGGTCCCCACGGAGGGGTCCTGAGGATGGTGTCCCCAATATCCCATCCCCAATGCAAGGTCCCCACCTCAGGGTCCCATCACGGTGTCCCCAGCGCCACATCCCCTCTGCAGGCTCCTCATTTCCGGGGATGGGGTGGGTGTCACCCCCATGGTGACACCCCCATCGCAGCCCCCACCTCACCGGGGGGTCCCCGGCTCTCCGGGGGGCCTCGGTGACCCCCGTTGGGGGACACCGGGCCCCCTCCATCCCGACGCCTGTCCCCCCGCAGCGCTCGGGCGAGGGCTGCCTGCTCAAACCAAAGAGGACCAACCCGTGTGCCTACACCCCGCCCTCGCTCAAAGGTACCGCCCGCGGGGACGGCGGGGACACCGCGGGGACAGCCTGGTGCTCCCGGTGGCCCCGGTGACACCGGCGTGTCCCCAGCCGTGCAGCGCATCGTGCAGTCCCACCTGGAGAGCGGCATGGGCGGCGGGGACAGCTCCGACGGGGAGCCCGATGATGGCTGCGACCCCGACAGCGGCCTCGAGTCTGGTGAGGGGACACGGGGACACGGGGACACGGGGAGGGGACTGTCAGAGCCCAGGTGGTGTGGGGAACATGAGGAGGGGGATTCTGGAGCCCAGGGAATGAGGGACATGGATGCCAGAACTTTGGGGACATGGGGACATGGATGCCAGAGACTTGGGGACATGGGGAGGGGGTTTCTGGAGCCCAGGGGGTGTGGGGACATTGGTGCCAGAGCCTTGGGGACATGGGGAGGGAGATTCTGGAGCCCAAAGAATGTGGGGACATTGGTGCCAGAGCCTTGGGGACACAAGGACATGGATGCCAGAACCTTGGGGACATGGGGAGGGGGATTCTGGAGCCCAGGGAATGAGGGACATGGATGCCAGAACTTTGGGGACATGGGGACATGGATGCCAGAGACTTGGGGACATGGGGAGGGGGTTTCTGGAGCCCAGGGGATGTGGGGACATTGGTGCCAGAGCCTTGGGGACATGGGGACAGGGATTCTGGAGCTCAGGGGACACTAGGACATGGGGACAGGCCTCCCAGGGCCCAGGGGATGTGCGGACAGGCATGGCAGAGCTTGGGGACACAGGGACATGGGGACAGGGGTTCTGGAGCCCAAAGGATGTGGGGACATGGGGAGGGGGATTCTGGAGCCCAAGGGGTGTGAGGACATTGGTGCCACAGTCTGGGGGACACAGGGACACGGGGAGGGGGTTCTGGAGCCCAAGGGATGTGGGGACATGGATGGCATTGCCTTGGGGACACAGGGACACAGGGACACGGGGAGGGGGTTCTGGAGCCCAAGGGATGCAGGGACATGGATGGCATAGCCTTGGGGACATGGGGACACGGGAGGGGGTTCTGGAGCCCAAAGGATGTGGGGACATGGATGGCATAGCCTTGGGGACATGGGGACACAGGGAAGGGGGTTCTGGAGCCCAAAGGATGCAGGGACATGGATGGCAGAGCCTTGGGGACACGGGGAGGGGGATTCTGGAGCCCAAGGGATGTGGGGACACGGGGACAGGGATTCTCAGCCCAGGGGATGTGGGGACACGGGGACAGGGATTCTCAGCCCAGGGGATGTGGGGACACGGGGACAAGAACCCCGGGGTACACGGGGACAGCATTGCTGGAGCCTGGGGGACACGGGGAGGTGGGGACGGGGGTCACCATCCCCTGTAGCCCGCGGGGACAATGCCAGGGCTGGCACACGGGCTGGCTGCCACGCCGTCCTCGCTGCCCACGCGTCCCTGTCCCCCGCGGGGCCGGTGACGCCAGCGGACCCCCGGCCGCTGTGTGACGCGGTGCCGGTGCCGCCCCGGGGCCTCCCCGGTGCCGCGCGTGCCTCGCCGTGGCCCGGGCTCATGGACCCCCGCCCGGGCAGCCCCGGGGAGCCAGGGCAGAGCCGAGCGCAGCTACTTCCCCGCCGGGCTGAAGGCGCACAAGCGGAAAGGTAACGGGATGGGGACAGAGAGGGACCGGGATGGGAGGGGACAGGCGCGGCAGGAGGGTGGGGGTGACGTGGGGACAGTGGGATGGCAGCGGGACAGGGATGGTGGGGGACAAGGATATGAGGGTGGCAGGACAATTGGGACAGCAGGACGGGGATGGCAGGAGGGTGGGGGTGATGGGGGACAGTGGGATGGCAGAGGGATGGAAGCAGGACAGACACAGTGGAGGTGATGGCGCAGACGGGAGGATGGGGACAGCGAGGGGACAGGGCGGTGGAGGGATGGGGGACAAGGATATGGGGGTGGCAGGAGGATTGGGATGGCGGGGATACACGGGGACAGCGAGGGGACAGAGTGGTGGAGGGCTGAGAATGGTGGGGGACGAGGATATGGGGGTGGCAGGAGGATGGGGACAGGGTGGTGGAGGGGGTGGGGAAGGTGGGGGACAAGGTGGCAGGAGGATGGGGACAGCAGCACGGGGATGGCAGGAGGATGAGGGTGGTGGGGACGCGGGACAGTGAGGGGACAAGGGATGGGGGACAAGGATGGGGACAGCAAGGGGATGGGGTGGTGGAGAGGTGAGGATGGTGGGGGACAAGAATTTGAGGGTGGCAGGACAATAGGGACAGCAGGACAGGGATGGCAGCAGGATTGGGATGATGGTGGACAAGGATGGGGGGGTGGCAGGAGGATTGGGACAGCAAGGGGACAAGGTGATGGAGACTTGGAATGGTGGGGACAAGGATGTGGGGGTGGCAGGAGGTGGGACAGGGTGGTGAAGGGGTGAGGATGGTGGGGGACAAGGTGGCAGGAAGATGAGGACAGCAGGACAGGGATGGCAGGAGGATGGGGATGGTGGGGACACACAGGGACAACGAGGAGGAATGGGGGACAGGGACATGGGGCTGGCAGGAGGATCGGGACAGCAGGACAGGGTGGTGGAGGGATGGGGGACAAGGATGGGGGATGGCAGGAGGATGGGACAGGGTGGTGGAGGGATGGGGATGGTTGGGGACAATGTGGCAGGAGGATGGGGACAGTGAGGGGGACACGGTGGTGGGAGGATGGGGACAGCGGGACAAGGATGGCAGCAGGAAGGGGATGGCAGGGCCACACACGGACAGCCCGCTCACTCTCCGGGGACACCGGGCGGGCACCGGGGCTCGGTGTCGCGTCCCCGGTGGCACCGTGCCGCTCCCCGCAGGCGGGCAGAAGGTTTCCTTCGCCGGCGGCATCGACGAGCGCGAGGAGGACCTGAAGTCGCTGACGGTGTCCGAGATCCCCGAGGACCCCGAGGGCGCGGAGGGCGACGAGGACGAGCCGGGCCAGGAGCAGGACGGTGGCACCGGGGGTACGTGGGGGGGTTGGGGGCTGTGCCCCGCTCCATGCCCGCCGTCCCCGGTGCCACCGCGCCGCTGAGCCCGCTCCGTTCCATCCGCAGAGCGGCGACACGTGGGCTTCGCCGAGGTTCCCTCGCGTCCCATCGGCACCGAGCGCCACTCGCCCACCTTCCCGCTGGGCACCAGTTAGCTGGCACCGGGCACCGGGCACCGGGCACCGGCCCCGCCCGGCCCCCCGCCGGCCCCCGCAGCTTCGCCCGTGCCCCCCGGCTGCCCCCCGCCCGCTGCCTGCGCTTCGCCTGCCGTGCGCCCTGTGCCGCGCCGTGCCGGGCCGTGCCGGGACACGCCGGGACCCCCGCACAGCCCCGGCCGCCCCCTCCCACCCCCCAGCTGCCGGTGATGGAGGAGCCGGGGATGGGAGCCCCGGGGGCTGGCGGCCCCCCCTGGCTGCTGCCCCCCGGCCCCGAGCGAGCAGAGCCCCCCGCCCGCAATAAACGGCTGTACAGAGGGTGCCGAGTGGTTTCGGGGGGCTGGGGGGTCTTTGGGGGGGGGCGCCCCATGAACACCCCTCTGTTCCATGGAATGGTTTGTCCCGAGCCCCACTGATCCCCCCCCCCCCATGTGGGGAATGGTGTCTTCCAGCCCCATGGATACCCCCCTGTCCCATAGGGAATGGTCTGTCCCGAGCCCCCCCTGTCCCACAGGGAATGGTCTGCCCCGAGCCCCACTGATCCCCCCCCCCATGTGGGGAATGGTGTCTCCCAGCCCTATGGATTCCCCCTCCACTACCACGCAATGGTCTCTCCCAGCCCCACGGACACCGCTCCACTGGGGAATGGTCTCCCCCAGACTCCACTGCACACCCCCAGGGAAGGAAATGGTCTTTCCCAGACCCACTGCACACCCCCATGCGGGGACAATGGTCTTTCCCAGACCCACTGCACACCCCCAAGGAGGGGAATGGTCTCTCCCTTGGTCGCCCCATAGACACACCCCCATCCACACAGGGATGGTTTTGCCCTCACCCCACTGATTCCCCTCTTTGGAATGGTCTCTCCCAGCCCCACTGACCCCCCCTCCCGCCGTGAATGGTCTCTCCCGGCTCCCCCCCCCCCGCGGCCGGCAATGGTCGCTGCCGGCACCGCCTCACTCTGGAGTTTCCCTTCCGGGGTCAGAGGTGGCGGCGGGCCCGGAAGCGGCGGCCGGCGGGACCCGGACCCGGCACCGGCACCGGGAGGTACCAAGGGAGGGACACGGGGAGGGGGGGGACACGGGGACAATTCGGGGCGGGCTCCGCTCCCTTCCTGGCCCTGTCGGTGCCGCGCTCCGCTGGCGCAGCCTCGGTGCCGCTCCGGTAGCGGAACCGCCGGTGGGAGCGGGACGGGACGGGGCTGGCACGGCGAGTCCCGGCCTCGCGCCCGGTTACCCGCACCGGGCCCCACGGCCTGGGGAGGCCTCGGGCAGCCGCGGGGCTTCGCTGGGGTCCCGGCACCGGTCCCGTTATCCGGCGCTCCACGGGGCTGGGTCGGTGCGGGGGTCCCGGGGCTGGGTCGGTGCCGGGGTCCCGGGGCTGGGTCGGTGCCGGGGTCCCGGGATGGGTCGGTGCCGGGGTCTCGGGATGGGTCGGTAGCGGGGTCTCGGGCTGGGTCGGTGCGGGGTCTCGGGATGGGTCGGTAGCGGGGTCTCGGGCTGGGTCGGTACCGGGGTCCCGGGATGGGTCGGTGCCGGGGTCCCGGGCTGGGTCGGTGCCGGGGTCCCGGGATGGGTCGGTACCGGGGTCCCGGGATGGGTCGGTACCGGGGTCCCGGGATGGGTCGGTACCGGGGTCTCGGGCTCTTCCCGCGGCTCCGGGCAGGTGGAGGAAGCGCCGGGACCACCCCGGGACGGTTTGGATTCCCAGCCCCACATCCCGACCCAAAATCCAGCCCAAATCCGGACGCACATCCTGACCGAAATCCTGACCCACATCCCGACCCAAAATCCAACCCAAATCCAGCTCCACATCCGACCCAAATCCAGCCATACATCCCAAACAAAATTCCAACCCAAATCCAGCCCCACATCCTGACCGAAATCCTGACCCAAATCCCGACTCAAATCCAACCCAAATCCAGCCCCACATCCCGACCAAAATTCCAACCCAAATCCAGCCCCAAACCCATCCCAAATCCAACCCAATCCAGCCCCACATCCGACCCAAATCCAACCCAAATCCGGACCCACATCCCAAACAAAATTCCAACCCAAATCCAGCCCAAACCCATCCCAAATCCAACCCAAATTCAGCCCCACATCCGACCCAAATCCAGCCCCACATCCCGACCAAAATTCCAACCCAAATCCCAACTCAAATCCAGCCCCACATCCCAACACATCCTGACCCAAATCCAGCCCACATCCAGCCCCAAATCCCAACCAAAATTCCAACCCAAATTCAGCCCCAAATCCAGCCCAAATTCAGCCCCACATCCTGACCAAAATCCCAACCCAAATCCCAACCAAAATCCTGACCCAAATCCAGCCCCAAACCCATCCCAAATCCAGTCTCACATCCCGACCCAAATCCAACCTAAATCCAGCCCCACATCCCAACACATCCTGAACCACATCCAGCCCCAAATCCAGCCCCAAACCCAGCCCAAATCCCAACCAAAATCCTGACCCAAATCCAGCCCAAACCCATCCCAAATCCAACCCAAATTCAGCCCCACATCCGACCCAAATCCAGCCCCACATCCCTACCAAAATCCCAACCCAAATCCAGCCCCACATCCCAACACATCCTGACCCAAATCCAACCCACATCCAGCCCCAAATCCAGCCCAAATTCAGCCCCACATCCTGACCCAAATCCAACCCAAATCCAGCCCCAAACTGAGCCCCAAATCCCGACCCAAACCCAGTCCCAAATCCAGCCCCACATCCAGCCCAAATCCCAACCCCAAATCCCACCCCCAATCCCCATTGTGAACGCTCTCCCAACCCCCAGAATTTGGGGCTCCCAGCCCTGGAACCCCCAAATGTTGGCTGGGCTGGGCTGGGCTGTGCCTCCTGCTGCCTTTGGGGCGTTGTGAGGGGAGCCCCAAATGTCACCCCAGAGCTTTTGGGGGAAACGGGGGATCCCACAGCTGCCTCTGGGGCAAAGCTGCTCTTCCTGAGGTTCCCTGCAGTGCCAGGGGGGAACGGATTCCTGAGGGGGTCTCGGTGTCCTCCCAGGGGTCTCAGTGTCCTCCTGGGGGTCTCAGTGTCCTCCCAGGGGTCTCAGTGTCCTTCTGGGGGTCTTGGTGTCCCCCCAGGGTCTCAGTGTCCTCTTGGAGGTCTCAGTGTCCCCATGGGGGTCTCAGTGTCCTTCTGGGGGGGACAGGTTCCTGAGGGGGTCTCAGTGTCCTCCTGGGGGTCTCAGTGTCCCCGTGGGGGTCTTGGTGTCCTCCTTGGGTGGAACAGGTTCCTGGGGGGGTCTCAGTGTCCTCCTGGAGGTCTTGGTGTCCCCCAAGGTCTCAGTGTCCTCTCGGGGGTCCCTCAGTGTCCTGTTGGGGTCTTTCAGTGTCCCCCTTGGGGTCTCAGTGTCCCCCTTGGGGTCTCAGTGTCCTCCTGGGGCTCTCTTGGTGTCCTTCTGGAGGGAACAGGTTCCTGGGGGGTCTCAGTGTCCTCCCAGAGGTCTCAGTGTCCTCCTGGATGTCTTGGTGTCCCCCCAGGGTCTCAGTGTCCCCCTTGGGGTCTCAGTGTCCTCCTGGGGGTGTCTTGGTGTCCTTCTGGGGAGAACAGGTTCCTGAGGGTCTCAGTGTCCCCGTGGGGGTCTCAGTGTCCTCTTGGAGGTCTCAGTGTCCTCCCAGGGTCTCTTGGTGTCCTCCTGGGGCTCTCTTGGTGTCCTCCTGGAGGGAACAGGTTCCTGGGGGGGGGGTCTCAGTGTCCTCCTGGGGGTCTCAGTGTCCCCATGGGGGTCTTGGTGTTCCCCCCAAGGTCTTACTGTCCCCCCCAGGGGTCCCCATGTCCCCACTTTGTCCTGAACCAACCCTTCCCCAGTGCTTTTCCCCGCTGGATCCTTCCCAGTTTCATTTTTGGCTGCAGTTTCAGTATCTGGGTTAAAATCGCCTTTTTTTTTTTTTTTTTTTTTTTGGTGTTTTCGAGGGGCTCAGACACCCCAGGATGGGGGGGGGGGATCCCCATCCCTCTGCTCCTCCAGCTCGGGGTTTTTGGGGTCCCCCTGGGGGTGTCCCCAGCAGAGGGGACAGCAGGAGCTGTCACATGAGCCCGGGGGGAAGCGAGGAAGGAGAAGTGGAGTCACGGGGTGGGGAAAGCTCCTCAGGGGGAGCGGGGTCAGTAACGAGGGAGGGGTGACACAGGGATTGGGGTGACAGGGCTGGCACGTCCCTTGGCACTGCCACTGGGGGGGTTTTGCTGGCCAGTGTCCTGCTGGAGCTGGGCTAACATCCTGCTGGGTGTTTTGGGGTGCTGCACTGGGTTTAGGGTGGTGGCACTGAGCTGTGGTGGCACTGGGATGATGATGGATGTGGTTTTGGGGTGCTGGCACTGGATTAATGGTTGTTTAGGGTGGTGGCACTGGGATGCTGATGGATGGGGTTTTGGGGTGCTGGCACTGGATTGGTGATGGTTTAGGGTGCTGGCACTGGGCTGTGGTGGCACTGGGATGATGGTGGATGTGGTTTTGGGGTGCTGGCACTGGGTTGGTGATGGTTTAGGGTGGTGGCACTGGGCTGTGGTGGCACTGGGCTCATGATGGATGTGGTTTTGGGGTGCTGGCACTGGGTTTAGGGTGGTGGCACTGTGATGATGGTGGCACTGGGCTCATGATGGATGTGGTTTTGAGGTGCTGGCACTGGGCTGACAGGGTTTTGGGGTGCTGCCACTGGATTGGTGATGGTTTAGGGTGGTGGCACAGGGTTGTGGTGGCACTGGGATGATGATGGATGTGGTTTTGGGGTGGTGGCACTGAGCTGTGGTGGCACTGGGATGATGATGGATGTGGTTTTGGGGTGCTGGCACTGAGCTGTGGTGGCACTGGGATGATGATGGCACTGGACTGGCAGGGTTTTGGGGTGCTGCCACTGGATTGGTGATGGTTTAGGGTGCTGGCATTGAGCTGTGGTGGCACTGGGCTCATGATGGATGTGGTTTTGGGGTGCTGGCAATGGCTGACAGGGTTTTGGGGTGCTGGCACTGGATCGGTGATGGTTTAGGGTGCTGGCACTGAGCTGTGGTGGCACTGGGATGATGATGGAGGTGGTTTTGGGGTGCTGGCACTGGATTTAGGGTGGTGGCACTGGGCTGTGGTGGCACTGGGCTCATGATGGATGTGGTTTTGGGGTGCTGGCACTGGCTGACAGGGTTTTGGAGTGGTGGCACTGGGTTGATGATGGTTTAGGGTGGTGGCACTGGGCTGATGGTGGCACTGAGCTGTGGTGACATTGTGCCGATGAAGTTTTGGGGTGGTGGCACTGGGCTGATGAGGTTTTGAGGTGATGCACTGGGCTGGCAGGGTTTTGGGGTGCTGGCACTGGATTGATGATGGTTTAGGGTGCTGGCACTGGGCTGATGGTGGCACTGAGATGTGGTGGCCCTGGGCTGATGAGGTTTTGGGGTGGTGGCACTGGTCTGTCACCTGGGGTGTCCCCTGGGTGTGATCTCTCACCCAGGGTGTCCCTGTGGGCTGTGATTTGTCACTTTTGGTGTCCCCCAGGCTGTGATCTGTCACCCAAAATGTCCCCCAGGCTGTGATCTGTCACTTTTGGTGTCCCTCAGGCTGTGATTTGTCACTCGGGGTGTCCCCCAGGCTGTGATCTGTCACCCAAAATGTCCCTCAGGCTGTGATCTGTCACTTGGGGTGGCCCCCAGGCTGTGATTTGTCACTTGGGGTGTCCCCCAGGCTGTGATTTGTCACTCGGGGTGTCCCCCAGGCTGTGATCTGTCACTTGGGGTGTCCCCCAGGCTGTTATTTGTCACTCGGGGTGTCCCTCCAGGATGTATCTGCCTCACAAAATGTCCCTTGGGCTATGATGTGTCACTCGGGGTGTCCCCAGGGCTGTGATCTGTCACCCATGGTGCCCCCCAGCAGTGTTTGCCCCTCCCTGGGATGCCCTCCTGGCATCATTCAGGCTGGCAGAGCCCTCCATCCTCCCCAAGCCTGCCATGGGTCAAGGCCTGTCACACGCAGCCGTGTCACCCCTGTCCCCAAGCGCCACCTCCGCGCCGTTTCTGACAGCACCTGCAGAGCCCCTGATTGTCCTGTCAGTGGCTGAACCCCCCTGGTGCCCACCCTGCCCCTCTCCTGGCACAGCTTGGGGCTTCTCCCTCTCATTCCTGGCATGTGTGGAGGATGCTGGAATGCATAAAATGGAGCAGAGCTCAATAATTGATGTGTCACCCAGGAACAGGCACGTTCCCTCACACCCAGCCCCTGCTCTGAGCTCTCAGCTGCCACAGGGAGCAGCTCCACTCAAGGCAGGGTTTGTCTGGGATTCACACATTCCTCTTTTCCCCATAATTCAGATTTTTTTTTTTTTTTTTTTCCCCTCAGGAATTGGATGTTTGGGAGCGTCCCAACAGCCCAAACCCCCCTTGGCAAGGCTGGCGTTGGTGATGAGCTGCACCAGCGTGCTGTCCCCATGTCCTGCCGTGTCCCAGCACCTCATTGTGACCCCTCCTGGCATCCCCGGGGCCTCTCCGGGTGATTTTAAAGCGCTCTGAAAGTCGGGGCGGGGCTGCCTAAGTGCAAAGTGCTGTAGGAGGGGAGGAGGAGGCGGCGGCGGCCCCGGCCAGGGGGGATCCATTATTTATCCCTCACAGATGTCCCCAACTTTTGTCACTTCCAGCCAGGCCCGGCGCAGGGAGCGCCTGATCCGAAGTGACAAGGATTCCACTCCTTCCCCAGCTCCTCGGAGAGGGAACAACGGGGATTTGACAGGAGTCCAGCTTTGTTCCCTTCCCAGCCCCAGCACAACGCAAAAACCGCTGGCTCAGGGATCCAAACTGGCCCAAACTGGGCCAAACTGGGCTGTGCTCAGCTCCTGCCGGTGCTCCTGCTGGCTGCGCATCCCTTGGGATTTCCACTCCCCACAGATCTGGGCACAGCCTCGTGACATTTTTCCTTTTTTCCATGGACTCTGCTGGGTGTCACCAGTGGGATTTTAAAGCTCACTGCTTTCAAATCTCACTGGTTTAAACCTCACTGGTTTAAACCTCACTGCTTTCAAATCTCACTGGTTTAAACCTCACTGCTTTCAAACCTCACTGGTTTAAACCTCACTGCTTTCAAATCTCACTGGTTCAAATCTCACTGGTTCAAATCTCACTGCTTTCAAATCTCACTGCTTTCAAATCTCACTGCTTTCAAACCTCACTGGTTTAAACCTCACTGGTTTAAACCTCACTGCTTTCAAATCTCACTGGTTTAAACCTCACTGCTTTCAAACCTCACTGGTTTAAACCTCACTGCTTTCAAATCTCACTGGTTTAAACCTCACTGCTTTCAAACCTCACTGGTTTAAACCTCACTGGTTTAAACCTCACTGCTTTCAAATCTCACTAGTTTAAGCCTCACTGGTTTAAACCTCACTGCTTTCAAATCTCACTGGTTCAAATCTCACTGCTTTCAAACCTCACTGCTTTCAAATCTCACTGCTTTCAAACCTCACTGCTTTCAAATCTCACTGCTTTCAAACCTCACTGGTTTAAACCTCACTGGTTTAAACCTCACTGCTTTCAAATCTCACTGGTTTAAACCTCACTGCTTTCAAACCTCACTGGTTTAAACCTCACTGGTTTAAACCTCACTGCTTTCAAATCTCACTAGTTTAAGCCTCACTGGTTTAAACCTCACTGCTTTCAAACCTCACTGGTTCAAACCTCACTTGTTTAAACCTCACTGCTTTCAAACCTCACTGGTTTAAACCTCACTGCTTTCAAACCTCACTGGTTTAAACCTCACTGGTTTAAACCTCACTGCTTTTAAACCTCACTGCTTTCAAATCTCACTTGTTCAAATCTCACTGCTTTCAAATCTCACTGCTTTCAAATCTCACTGGTTTAAACCTCACTGGTTTAAACCTCACTGCTTTCAAATCTCACTGCTTTCAAACCTCACTGCTTTCAAACCTCACTGCTTTCAAACCTCACTGCTTTCAAACCTCCCTGGTTCTTCCCAGCAGGCACAGAACTGCCAAGAGCAATCCAGGGGGATTTTTTTTTTTGGCAACATCCTCGAGCAGGGAAGGAGTTTGACCATGGGTGACTCGGAGGTGACAGATCCCTGGCCCGACCTGTTCTGTGTTTGTGTCCCCAGCCTGTCACCCTCCCTTCCCACAGGGGCCTCCTTGTGCTGCGCTGACGGAGAGGAAAAATCCCAGCACAATGGTTGGCAGGGGCTGCAGGAAAACAGCCCCGGCCTTCCAACACCTGACTCGTGCTGGGATCGTGTGCCCGGCACTGCCAGGCGGGGCTGGACACGGGACAGCTCCTCCCCAACACGGGGACACAGAGCAGCTCCTTCCCTGCTGCCCTCCTGCCCCTGAGACACTGAGGAGATCCTTCCCTGCCCCTGGGAGATGGAGCAGCTCCTTCCCTCACACTGGAACACGGAGCAGTTCCTTCCCTGCTGCCTTCCTGCCCTGGAACACAGCACAGCTCTTTCCCTGCCCCTGGAACATGGAGCAGCTCCTTCCCTCCTTTCCCTGCTGCCTTTCCCTGCCCTTGGAACATGGAGCAGCTCCTTCCCTGCTCTTGGGGGATGGAGCAGTTTTCCTTTCCTCCTCCTGGGACACAGCAGCTCCTTCCCTGCCCCTGGAACATGGAGCAGATCCTTCCCTGCCCCTGGAAGAGGGAGCAGCTCCTTCCCTGCTCTTGGGAGATTGAGCAGCTCCTTCCCTGCTGCCTTTCTGCCCCTGGAACACAGAGCAGCTCCTTCCTTGCTGCTGGGACATGGAACAGCTCCTTTTCTGCCCCTGGAACATGGAACACCTCCTTCCCTGCTCCTGGAACACAGAGCAGCTCCTTCCCTCCTTCCCTGCTGCCCTTCTGCCTCTGGAACACAGAGCAGCTCCTTCCCTGCCGCCTCCCTGCCCCTGGAACATGGAGCAGCTCCTTCCCTAACACTGGGACAGGAGGCAGCTCCTTTTCTGTCCCTTGGAGATGGAGCAGCTCCTTCCCTGCCCTTGGGACACAGAGAAGCTCCTTCCCTGCTCCTGAGAGATGGAGCAGCTCCTTCCCTGCTGTTGGGAGATGGAGCAGCTCCTTCTTTGCTGCCCTCCTGCCCTTGGACACTGAGCAGTTCCTTCCCTGCCCCTGGAGGATGGAGCAGCTCCTTCCCTCCTTCTCTGCAGCCTCTCTCCCCCCTGGAGCACAGAGCAGCTCCTTCCCTGCTGCCCTTCTGCCCCTGGGACACAGAGCAGCTCCTTCCCTGCAGCCTCTCTGGCCCTGGCACATGAAGCAGCTCCTTCCCTTCTTCCCTGCTGCCCTCTTCCCCCTGGGACATGGAGCAGCTCCTTCCCTGCCCCTGGGACCCAGAGCAGCTCCTTCCCTGCTGCTCTGCCAGGCCCATCAGCCCCAGGGTTCTTTCCTGGCTGTGCAGGCAGGGATCTGTTCCAGTGGGATGCCCAACTCCTGAGGCTCTGCCTTCCCTGCAGAGGGAACCGTGGGGATGGCTCCATGATTTCAGGGAGTGCTCCCAACACATCCTCAGACCCTTTTTCCCGTGTGCACAGTGTCTCCGTGGGGTTTGAGGCCCCTTTTTCTTCTTCCATAACATTTTCATGACGTTTGCAGCTCCTTTCTTGTGTCCCAAGTATCTCCATGGGGTTTGGGGCCCCCTTTTCTTCTTCCACACCATTTTCATGGCGTTTGCAGCTCCTTTCCTGTGTCTCCATGGGGTTTGAGGCCCCTTTTTCTTCTTCCACACCATTTTCATTTCTTCCACACCATTTTCATGGGGTTTGCAGCTCCTTTCCTGTGTCCACAGTGTCTCCATGGGGTTTGAAGCCCCTTTTTCTTCTTCCACACCATTTTCATGGGGTTTGCAGCTCCTTTCTTGTGTCCAGAGTGTCTCCATGGGGTTTGGGGACCCCTTTTTTCTTCTTCCACACCATTTTCATTTCTTCCACACCATTTTCATGGGGTTTGCAGCTCCTTTCTTGTGTCCAGAGTGTCTCCATGGGGTTTGGGGACCCCTTTTTCTTCTTCCACACCATTTTCATGGCGTTTGCAGCTCCTTTCCTGTGTCCACAGTGTCTCCATGAGGTTTGGGATCCCTTTTTCTTCTTCCACAACGTTTTCATGGCGTTTGGGATCCCTTTTTCTTCTTCCACACCATTTTCATGGGGTTTGCAGCTCCTTTCCATGCTGCCTTGGCATCTCCATGGGCTTTGGAGCCCCCTTTCCCTACTGCCACGGTATTAAAGCATGGAAACACATATTCTTTAATACAAATTAATATTAAATCTCATCCATTCCCACCCCTACCATGGCAGGGGCACACCTTCCACTATCCCAGGTTGCTCCAAGCTCCATCCAGCCTGGCCTTGGGCACTTCCATGGGATCTAAGGACAGCCACAGCTGCTCTGCTCACCCTCCCAGGGATGATGTCTCTGATTTTTCTGCGATTATCAGGACAGGAGCAGGCTGTGACAAGCCCTCGGTGTGTCCTGCAGGTGACGCTGCCCTGGTGTGCCCATGTCCCCGGAGGATGAGCAAGCCCCCGGAGCTGCAGCACGACCTGGAACGAAGCCTCCCTGCCATCGCCTCCATCAGCTCCTCCCTCTCGCAGAGCCAGGGGTTTTCCCCTTATTTCCTCTCCCCGGAGAAGAGAAAAGCCATCTCGGATGTGAGGAGAACCTTCTGCCTCTTCGTCACCTTCGACCTGCTCTTCATCTCCCTGCTGTGGATCATCGAGCTCAATGTGAGTCGGAGGAAGCAAAGCCGGGAATCTTTGCCCTTTTTAAACTCGCTTCCCTGCCTTAATTGCTCTGTTCCAGCACTCCTGGGACAGATCTTTGTTTGCTGTTCCCAGCGCTGGCCAAGGAGCCGCTGTTCTTTAATATCAACTAAAGTCCAGCTCGTTTCCTGCCCCGGGGCTGCCCAGGGTTGTTAACACCTCCCTTTGTTGGGCTGTAACAGGATCCAGGGCCTCTGGAATCACCAAATTCCCCTCCTGCTCCCCTGGGTTCGCTGCTGCGGTGTTGTCAGAGCATCAGAGGAGCAGGGGAGGATCCTCCAGGGGCTTTGTTCCCAAAATTCTGCTGCTAATCTCAGCTTTGGGAAGCTGGAGGTGCTGCTCCACCTCCCAAGGGACTGTTGAGGGGGCTGTGAGTGGTTTGCTTCTCTCCAAAGCAGCTCACAAGCCGCTGTGTTTGCTCTGTGTTGCAATAACAGGGCAAATCCAGTTTATTTACCTCAGTCCCGCCAAGTCCAAATCCCTCCCTGGGCTATATTTTGTTTTGATTTCTCCCTGAACCGGCCCTGGCTGGTTTCAGGTACTCCATGTCCTCCTCTGGAACACCCAGAGCAAGAGATGAACAGATAGAAAAGAAAGAACCCCCTGAGCTCTAGGGCTGCATTTTATCAGCGCTGCATCCTGCTGCTGCTCTTATCTCTCTTGCCCTCCTTATCTCTGGCTGCCTGCACTTAACACACTGCCCGGACCCTGCTCAGAGCCCCCCCTTTTAGGAAAAACCATTTCCCAGCCAGCATTCCAGCCGTGCCGATGGTGTCCTGCCCGCCCCCTTTGGACCCCGGCCCCCTGCCCTTGTCCCGGCGCTGTCCCCCTCAGGGGAGCTGCTGCAGCTCCAGATTGCAGCCCCCGGGAGATAATCCTGCCTCGGTCACCATCACCAGGGTGATGCCGAGCGTGGGTGCTGCAGGTAGCCATTAATGAGTGACTAAGTGCTGATATTTGGGCCCCTGAGCTGAAGTGCTGCATATTTAAATCCATTAGAGCAGCTGATTTGCCTGGTTATGAAGAGCAACGGTTTGATATCATGACTAATGCCTTTTTTTTTTTTCTTTTATTTTTTTTTTTTTTTTACCGTTTCCTTTCGCTGGGAGATAAGCCCCAGCAATTTGCCCCTCGTTAAAAGCAAACTAATTGTGCAGGCTGGGTGCTCTGAGAGCCAGGGAGATGCCTCAGGTGCTTCATCTGCCCGTGTTTGAGCTGAAAACACCCCTCAAAGTGTCTCATCCTTCCTGCAGCATCCTGCGGGGTCAGGGGCTGGGGATGAGGCTCTTGGTGGTCATTCAGCAAATCACAGCCCAGCTTCACCCCCCTCTTTTTGCCCCTTTGTTCTATATTTATATTTAGAAATATATTTATAATTTCTATTTTATAATTTCTATTTTATATTTATATATTTATATATTTATATATTTATATATTTATGTTATTAGTTGTATTTATAGGTATATATATGATATTTATAGGTATATATTAGATATATATTATATTAGGTATATATTAGGTGTATATATAGGTATATATATTATATATAGGTATATATATTATATATATATATAGGATTATATTATATTTATATTTATATTTATATTTATGTTATTAGTTATATTTATAGGTATATATATGATATTTATAGGTATATATATGATATTTATAGGTATATATTAGATATATATTATATTAGGTATATATTAGGTGTATATATAGGTATATATATTATATATATAGGTATATATTATATATATATAGGATTATATTATATTTATATTTATATTTACATTTATATTTTGCCCCTTTGTTTTATATTTATATATCCCAGACTTGGAGGGATCCCTTCCCAATCCCAGTGCTGCCCTTGGAGTGCCAGGACACCCCTCTGCCAGGGATTGGCACCACCAACTTATTCCTCACAGCCAATCCACCAGAAATAACAGAAATAACACCCCCAAAAATCATCACCCAAATCTCTCCCTTCCTTCCTGCAGCGTCCCATGGAGCCACAGAGAGGGGAAGAGAATTTTTGGTGGCCACTCAGCCAAAACACCCCCCAAAAATCCTCACCCAAAGCTCTCCCTTCCTTCCTGCAGCTTCCCATGGAGCCACAGAGAGGGGAAGAGGATTTTTGGTGGCCACTCAGCCAAGCTGCCCCAAGTCCTGTGGCCACAGCCCAGCTTCACCCCCCTCTTTTTGTCCCTTTATTTTATGTTAAACCCCATCCCAGACTGGGAGGGATCCCTTCCCAATCCCAGTGCTGAAGGGATTGGCACCACCAGGTTATTCCTCACAGCTCATCCACCAGAAACACCCCCAAAAATCCTCCCCCAAAGCTCTCCCTTCCTCCCTGCAGCATCCCATGGAGCCCCAGAGAGGGGAAGGGAGGATTTTGGTGGCCACTCAGACAAAACACTTCCCAAAAATCCTCACCCAAAGCTCTCCCTTCCTCCCTGCAGCTTCCCATGGAGCCACACAGGGGGGAAGAGGATTTTGGTGGCCACTCAGCCAAAACACTCCCCAAAAATCCTCACCCAAAGCTCTCCCTTCCTCCCTGCAGCATCCCATGGAGCCCCAGAAGGGGAAAGGAGGATTTTGGTGGCCACTCAGCCAAGCTGGCTTGAGTCTCATGGCCACAGCCCAGCTTCTCCCCCCTGTTTTTGCCTCTCTTCCCCCTGGGTTTGAAGCCCTGACCCACAGGGATCCTTTCCCAGTGCTGCCCTTGGAGTGCCAGGCCAGCCTGGCTTGCCAAGGACTGGCCCCAGCTCCAGCAGCTGCTGCCTCTGCCAGCTCCCAGCCAGCTGGGCTCCATCCAAGGCCATAGCCTAAAGGTGAAGCATTTGTTCCAGCTACCTGAGCCCTGCACTTCCTCCCAGACAGCCATTCCAGCCTCCCAGGATTTATGGTGGCCACAGGAGCAGGGCTGTCAGACCCTGCCTTATCTCAGGATGAGTTTTTTTTTCCACACTCCTGGCAATCCCAGGGTGGTTTTGCCTCTTGCAGCCTGGGCTGTGCATCCTCCTCTCCTCTCCCTTCCCCTTTTCCAGCATGTTTGATCCTGCTGCTTCCTTTCTTCCCTCAGATTTCCTGGAGCACTGCTGTGAGCTGTGGGAAGGCAGCTGGAGGGAGAAGGGACCCCTCAGTGCTTTGCTTTTTAAATCCCCCCAGCTCCTCACAGACCTTGGCAGCCCTCACAGGAAGGTGTTCAGTGTGTTGGTGAAGGTTCCTGAGGAACATTTTTCCTGTGGTTTTCCTTTTTTTTTTTTTCTCCCATTCCTCTGGAATCTGGATGAGGTGGGCAGGGACTGATGGGGGACTGGTGGCTGTGCTGAGCCAAGGATTTGGGTGTTGGAAATCCTCACTTAAAGGGGTTTAATGTCCCTCCTAAAGGTGTTCAATGTCCCTCCTGCACCACCTAAAGGTGTTCAATGTCCCTCCTGCCTCTCTAAAGGTGTTCAATGTCCCTCCTAAAGGTGTTCAATGTCCCTCCTGCCTTTCTAAAGATGTTTAATGTCCCTCCTAAAGGTGTTCAATGTCCCTCCTGTCCCTCCTGAAGGTGTTCAATGTCCCATCTAAAGGTGTTCAATGTCCCTCCTGCCTCTCTAAAGGTGTTCAATGTCCCTCCTGCACCACATAAAGGTGTTTAATGTCCCTCCTGTCCCACCTAAAGGTGTTCAATGTCCCATCTAAGGGTGTTCAGTGTCCCTCCTGTCCCACCTAAAGATGTTTAATATCCCTCCTGTCCCACCTAAAGATGTTCAATGTCCCATCTAAAGGTGTTCAATGTCCCTCCTGCCCCACCTAAATGTCTTTAAGGTCCCTCCTGTCCCACTTTAAAGGTGTTCAGTGTCCCTCCTGTCCCATCTAAAGGCGTTCAGTGTCCCTCCTGAAGGTGTTCAGTGCCCCTCCTGCACCACTTTAAGATGTTCAATGTCTCTCTTGCCCCACCTGAAGGTATTTAATGTCCCTCCTGCCCCACTCATGCTCCTGGGTGTGAATCCCAGGGTTCGATCCAGGCAGGAAATGTGCCATGGGATCCTCCCTGGTGCTGTGCTGCCAGAGGAGCCCACACTGGGCCTGTGGGACCATTTTTATCCCCCGAGCTGGCCATAGCCCCGAGCACTGCTCAGCTGCTTCTCCCATCAGTTTCTTACCAGTTTCCTGCTTCCCTGTCTCCCTCAGACCAAGGTGGGCATCAAGGAGAACCTGAAGGATGAAATCATCAACTACAAATTCAAGACTTCATTCTTTGACATCTTTGTGAGTATCTCAGCCTCCTGCAGAGCTCAGTGGGGCCGGCAGGCTCTGGGCTGTCCCCTTGCCCACCTCGGCGAGTGGCGCAGCTTTGACCCAGAGGTTGGCACCTGTCTGTCCCTGTGTCCCTGCCCTGCCAGCAGCTGGCAGAGGGCCGGGGGCAGTGCTGAGTGGTGTTGCTGGGTGTTTGTTGCTGCAGCTCTTGGCTCTGTTTCGCTTTCTGGTGCTGCTCCTGGGCTACGCCGTGCTGCGCCTGCGCCACTGGTGGGTCATCGCGGTAAGGAGCCAGCCCAGCCTCTCCTCTGGGGGTTTCTCCCTCCCCTCCTTGGCTTCTCAGCCATCTGAGCTCTGTCCACTTCCATTTTCAGGTCACCACACTGGTGTCCAGTGCCTTCCTGATTGTCAAGGTCATCCTCTCCGAGGTTGGTTTCCCTGGAAGTCGCTTTGTGGTTTCTCAGTGATGTTTTATTCCCTGTTTGGGTCATTCCCCGGGTTTTCTGTTCTTTTCACACAGCTTCTGACCAAAGGGGCCTTTGGGTATTTACTTCCCATTGTCTCATTTGTCATTGCTTGGCTGGAGACCTGGTTCCTGGATTTTAAAGTCCTTACTCAGGAAGCAGAAGAGGAACGATGTGAGTATTTTTGCTCCTCTCTGGTAAGAGTTGGGCAAATCCAACCAGGCCTGTTCTGGCAGCACCTTGATCTGACATTTCTGGGAAAGGCTGGCTGGGATGGGAAGAGCCTGACTCAGATCTGTTATGGTCAACAAGTCCCTTCAGGGGTAGAAAATACCAGATTATAAAAAGCATCTTTTAATTGAGGGGAGAAAAATGTGCCAGATTTCCCAATGGCTGAATCCTGCAGCCAGACGTGCTGGAGAAAAAGTGTTTGGAAAACAGGGAGGCAAATGCCAGGCAGAGTGTTGGACTCCCTGTCCCTGATATCTGTGTTTGGATCTGGCTGGAGCCCTTTCCAGAGGGGGCTGCTGGAGTCCCAGACACATTCTGTGGCACGGGGTGAATGATGGGCTGTGAAATTCTGTGGTCTCTGAGGTCACACCGAGCAGAGATTGGGGCTGACCTCATGCTTCACACATCACCCTGTGGCTTCCAGGGTCCTTCTAGGGAGCTTTGTCCCTCTCCCAGGAGTCACTGGCTGGGAAGTGACACCAAACTGTAGAGGGACAGCATTTGTCAGGCTGGGCTCAATCAGAAGTGCTCTGACTGGAAAGCACCAGAGGATGTTTGGGTCTTGCAAGGAGGCTTTAAATTGAAAAATGATCAAGTGTTTAATGCCTCTATTGGATTAGGCTCAGGTTCCAAATTGCTTCCAGGGGAAGCTCTTATTTAATTAGATGCTTAATCGCCTTTGGATTATTTGACAGGCAGAAGAGCCCATTGATCTCCGGGGCAGATAAAACATCTCAGACAAAAGCTGAGGCAACAGGAGCTGAGGCTGGCTGCTGTCAGTGGGAAAAACACGAGGGTGTTTTGGCAGGGCTGGGGTCCCACAGCCTGCCAGGTGTTCAATCCTTGTGCTCCCATCCCCAGGGTTCCTGGCAGCCCAGGCTGCAGCCTCGAGGCCTCTGCTGTACCCCAGAGCCCTCTCCGAGGGACAGTTCTACTCCCCACCCGAGTCCTTTGCAGGTAAGGTCACCTGTGCCATCACCTCACTCCCCAAGCTCATCCCACCATGGAATTCCTCATCTCCATCATCTCTGTGCAGAGCTCTGCCTCGTTACCCCAACCTTGACACTGAAAAACAGGATCCCCTCTCCTCTCTGTGCCTGCCCCTGGGCAGGGGTGGCACTGCCACGCTCTCCACGTGGCACCTTCTTATTGCTACTGCCCTCATCCCTGCCAGCCTGGGGAGCTGGAGCTTTGTGTGGGCTTGGATTAAATGCTCTGAGCTGTGTGCTTGGAAATGCTGCCCTGGGGTGGGGATCAGGGCTGGTGGCACTGGAGAGCTCCTGGCGTGGCAGGGGGACATCTCAGTGGGATTGTCCTGCTGTGCCTGACACCTGGCATGAGCTCAGCCCTCTGCAATAGCTGTCCCAGTGTAGCTGATACCCAGGATGAGCCCAGTTCTCTGCAATAGTTGTCCCAGTGTAGCTGACCCCTGGGATGAGCTCAGCCCTCTGGAACACTTTTCCTGGTGTAAATGACACCCAGGATGAGCTCAGCCCTCTGGAACATTTTTATTTTTCCCAGTGTAGCTGACAGCCAGGATGAGCCCAGCTCTCCAGAGCAGTTGTCCCAGTGTAGCTGACACCTGGGGTGAGCTCAGCCCTCTGGAATACTTGTTTTGGTGTAGCTGACACCCAGGACAAGCTCAGCTCTCTGGAACACTTTTCCCAGTGTAGCTGACACCCAGGATGAGCCCAGTTCTCTGGACTAGATGTCCCAGTGTAGCTGACACAGGGATGAGCTCAGCCCTCTAGAATAGTTGTCCTGACATCCAGGACAAGCTCAGCTCTCTAAAACCAGTGTGGCTGACACTTTGGATGAGCCCAGCACTCTGGAACACTTTTCCTGGTGTAGCTGACACTTTGGATGAGCTCAGCCCTCTGGAATACTTTTCCTGGTGTAGCTGACACCCAGGATGAGCTCAGCCCTCTGGAGCAGTTGTCCCAGTGTAGGTGACACTTGGGATGAGCCCAGCTCTCTGGAACACTTTTCCTGGTGTAGCTGACACTTTGGATGAGCTCAGCCCTCTGGAATACTTTTCCTGGTGTAGCTGACACCCAGGGTGAGCTCAGCCCTCTGGAACACTTTTCCTGGTGTAGCTGACACTTGGGATGAGCCCAACTCTCTGGAACACTTTTCCTGGTGCAGCTGACACCCAGGATGAGCTCAGTCCTCTGGAACACTTTTCCTGGTGTAGCTGACACTTGGGATGAGCTCAGCCCTCTGGAACACTTTTCCTGGTGTAGCTGACACTTGGGATGAGCCCAACTCTCTGGAACACTTTTCCTGGTGCAGCTGACACCCAGGATGAGCTCAGCCCTCTGGAGCAGTTGTCCCAGTGTAGGTGACACCCAGGATGAGCTCAGCCCTTTGGAGCAGTTGTCCCAGTGTAGGTGACACTTGGGATGAGCCCAACTCTCTGGAACAATTTTCCTGGTGTAGCTGACACTTGGGATGAGCTCAGCCCTCTGGAACACTTTTCCTGGTGTAGCTGACACTTGGGATGAGCCCAACTCTCTGGAACACTTTTCCTGGTGTAGCTGACACCCAGGATGAGCTCAGCCCTCTGGAGCAGTTGTCCCAGTGTAGGTGACACTTGGGATGAGCCCAGCTCTCTGGAACACTTTTCCTGGTGTAGCTGACACTTTGGATGAGCCCAACTCTCTGGAACACTTTTCCTGGTGTAGCTGACACTTTGGATGAGCTCAGCCCTCTGGAATACTTTTCCTGGTGTAGCTGACACTTGGGATGAGCCCAACTCTCTGGAACACTTTTCCTGGTGTAGCTGACACTTGGGATGAGCCCAACTCTCTGGAACACTTTTCCTGGTGCAGCTGACACCCAGGATGAGCTCAGTCCTCTGGAGCAGTTGTCCCAGTGTAGGTGACACCCAGGATGAGCCCAGCCCTCTGCTGAGCCAAGCAGGGAGACAGGGAGTCATCCTCACTGAGAGCCCTTCCTGCTGCATGAGGGATCACCAAAAGGGAGGGAGGTGGTACCTGTGGGGTGTTCATTAACTCTTGAGTTAATTGGTGCTTCCCCTTAGGCTCAGACAACGAGTCTGATGAGGAAGGTGTGGGGAGGAAGGCCTTGACAACTCAGGTAAACAGGGCCTGGCCCTGCCCTCAGCTCCAGCTGATCTGGGGGGACCCAGGAGGGGTCATCTGAGCCCCCCAGCTTTATCCCCCTTCTCCAGGGCTGTGTGTTCTCCCTGCAGCATCCCACAGGGATCTGTTCTGTCTGTCCCTTCCCCTTCTCCCTCCCTCCCTCCCTTATCCTTTGGTCACGTTCTGGGATGGGCATCACCTCACCTGTCCCCTTGGCTTGAGGTCTTGCCCCAAAACCTGGCTGGGCACAGAGGTTTTGTGCCCTTTTCCAAGAGATCCTGCTCCTGTTGTGGCTCTCCAGGAAGGAAGCTGCACATCCCAGAGCCCTTTTCCTGCTGGAAACCTTCCTGTAAGGCAGGAGCCATCGGGAGCAGCTGGTGTGTGGATCCCAGCCAGGGCGGGGAGCGTGACTTGGAGCTCCAAAATGAGGCCTCTGTGACCCAAATTAAGAGATTTCTGATCCCCTTTCCCTCTGCCAGCCCTGGGAGGGGGGGAGCAGCCTCACACACGCACACTCCTCAAGCTTCCTGCACGCCCAGCTAATGAAATCTAAAGGTAAAATCCTCTTTTTTTCCCTCAGGAAAAGGAATATGTCCGACAAGGCAAAGAGGCCATGGAGGTTGTGGACCAAATCCTTGCTCAGGAGGAGAACTGGAAGTTTGAGAAAAACAATGCAAGTGTGGTTTTTTTTTTTCCTCCCCAGCTGGCAGAGGGCATGGATGGCTTAGCAAAAACCAGGACAAACGAGGCTTTGGAAACCTCCTTGTGCCATGAAAAATTAACAAGCGTTACAATTACCTGATTGAATTAGGAATCTATTCCAGTTCAGTTCAATGTAAAATCCCCCTCTTATTTAATTAGACCTTTAATTGCCTTGCAGTTTGACAGGAGAGGGCCTTTCCCTCCTCCCTCTGTCCGGAGGGTGGGCAGGGGTAGCCAGGTCACCTTTGGGATGCAGAGCAGGGGAATGTTGGTCCTAAAGCTCAAATCCTGCCCTTGTTCCATGACCAGGTGCCTTTGAGCCTGTTGGGGCCCCAAACTGGAATCTTTTGAGCCTGCTGAGGGCCCAAACTGGAGATTTGACCCATGTGGGGCACTCCAAAGCCACTGGTGTCCCCCTTCCCCTCACCTGGAACCTGCAGTGTAAACTTGGGATGTGGCTCTGCCTACTCCAGACTTTTCTGGGGTGCACAGAGCTCTTTTTTCTCCCTGAAGAGTGAGAGAAACAGGAAGGGTTTGCCCCCCAAACCCAACCTTGTTTCACAAGGTTCAGAGACAACTGGGGGGGGTGTGAATCCTGCAAACTGCTGTCTCATCTGGTGTTTCAAATTCCCCTGTCAAGTGATCCTTTGTCTGATGCCAAACTAGCTGGGCAGATTGTTTTCTTTTTCCAAAGGGGGATGGATTTAAATAGACTAATCAGAGTTTAACACAGGGCTAACGATGAAAGGTTTTCATCTGCCCAGCCCCTCCAGGGAGGCTCCTCTCAGCCATAGGTAACACCAGCAGCTCTGGCAGCAAAACCCCTTTTGCACCCCAGTGCTGCTACAAAGAGAATGTGACCTTGACGTGGGGTTTGCAGCCTGGCACGGGGTGGATTCTTTTTCTGTCTCATCCCTGCTGCCTCTCTGGATATTGTTTTGTTGATGGAAATTTAGGCACGGCCAAGTGAAATGTGCCCGGGGCGGTTTCTGCGCTGAGGTCGCTGCTTGGTGTGGGGAGCAGGGGGTGACAGGAGCCTCAAACTTCACCCTAAATAGAAACAATCCCTTTTTACTGATAAAAACCACAACTTTCTCATCTCTTGCACAGGACTTTGGTGATGTTGTTTACACTTTTGAAATCCCTTTCCACGGCAAGACCTTTATTTTAAAGGTAAGAACATCCTCGGGCCCATTCCTTGCTCTCTTTGGCACGGGGGAAGAGGCAGAGCTCAGCTTTCAGCACAGCTCAGGCTGCAGAACACGCTCCCTGTGCTTGAGACAGATGAACAGCGCTGGGGAATCTCTCCAGGAAAACCCCTTGGCCAGCAGACAAACTCCCCAGTAAATACCCAAGGCCCCAGACTGCACTGGTAGAATCGGGAGCAGGTGACTGCAAGAGTCGCTTCCAACCTCAGCATCTCGGACTAATCTGACCAAGGAGGCTAATTGGAACTAATTGCCAGCAAGGCCAGGGCTGAGTGTGCCTCTGCTGCTGCCTGGCACTGGGCAGAGCAGCTCAGAAGTGCCTTGCTCTGTGCCCTCTCCCAGGCTGGAGTGCCTTGGCTGGGAACCACGTTTTAATGAAGCGTCGGTGCTGCCGTGGCTTTTCTTTGTTCCAGTGCATATGTTGCCTCGCTGGCAGGAGCTGCCAGTGGAGCAGCTCTGTGCTCACCAGCAAAAGCTGGATGGTCCCACTTTGCTGCATGAACTGTTTGCCTCTGAAGATCCCCTGCTCCCGTGGGGATTGACTGGGGGGGAATGGAATGGATGCTGTGCGTGCTGGAGCTTGGAATGGCTTGAGGGAAAAAAAAACAAAACAGTCAAAAATGGAACTTCTTGAAGCAATGGTGCATGGGGAGCTGCTGAGGGTGGGAGAGGGGCAGACAGACAGGCAGAGCTCAGTGGCTCCCAAATCCCGAGGTCTGTGTGTCCTCTCTGACCTCACGTGTGCTCCCCTGGGAGCTCTGGGACAGAGAGGTGACAGCCAGGGCTCTGCATGCAGGGGAGCCAGGCTGCCCTCACCCCTCCCCTCACCTGTATTCCCACTTGTCCTTTGTGTTTTACCCTGTTCTCCTTAAAATTAACCCCCCCAAGGGGAGCAGAGGGGCTGGCTGACTGCTCTGGCTGTGTCCTCAGGCTTTCCTGCAGTGCTCCCCTGAAATGGTTTACCAGGAGGTGATTCTGCAGCCCGAGAAGATGATCCTGTGGAACAGAACAGTGGCAGCTTGCCAGGTGAGCGTGCTGGACAAAGATGGCTTAATCACAGGAGCTCCTTGGAGCGTTGAGAGCTGGAGCTTCCCCTTCCAGCACAGGCTGCTGGCAGGGCTGGAGCCGGGCTGGATCCCAGGCACCGAGGCGTTAAATCTGCGCCGCTCATCCGTGCGCTCCAGCCGGCTGCACGCCTGGGCCCGGCCAAGAGCCCGAGAGGTGGGCAGGGACAGGGGCCAGGACTGAGCCAGACCTGCTGGGGAGGGGGTCTGAGCCTTGTGGAAGGAGCTGGAGGTGACGCCTGTGCCCCCCAAAAACTCAGGAGATGAACCCGCGCACAAACCACTCATTGCCCTCTGGCCTGAAAGATCGGTGCTTGGAGGCACAGTCTGAGCAAATCTCCCTTCTTTTGAGAGAGGTGAGCGGGGACAGGGGACAGGGGCCAGGGCTGAGCCAGACCTGCTGGGAAGGGGTTTGAGCCTTGTGGAAGGAGCTGGAGGTGACACCTGTGCCCCCCAAAACCTCAGGAGATGAACCCGCGCACAAACTGCGCATCACACTCCGGCCCAAAAGATCGGTGCTGATTTATGTGTGGGGCTGTGGCCTCTTGGTGTGCAGGCTGGGAGGCACAATGTGAGCAAATCTCCCTTCTTTTGAGAGAGGTGAGCAGGGACAGGGGACAGGGGCCAGGGCTGAGCCAGACCTGCTGGGGACAGGGGGGTCTGAGCCTTGTGGAAGGAGCTGGAGGTGACACCTGTGCCCCCCAAAACCTCAGGAGATGAACCCGCGCACAAACCACTCATTGCCCTCTGGCCTGAAAGATCGGTGCTTGGAGGCACAATGTGAGCAAATCTCCCTTCTTTTGAGAGAGGTGAGCAGGGACAGGGGATAGGGGCCAGGGCTGAGCCAGACCTGCTGGGAAGGGGTTTGAGCCTTGTGGAAGGAGCTGGAGGTGACACCTGTGCCCCCCAAAACCTCAGGAGATGAACCCGCGCACAAACCACTCATTGCCCTCTGCCCCGAAAGATCGGTGCTTGGAGGCACAATGTGAGCAAATCTCCCTTCTTTTGAGAGAGGTGAGCAGGGACAGGGGCCAGGGCTGAGCCAGACCTGCTCGGGGGGATTTTGAGCCTCATGGAGAGGAGCTGGAGGTGACACCTGTGCCCCCCAAAAACTCGGGAGATGAACCCGCACACAAACCGTGCATCACACTCCGGCCCAAAAGGTCGGTGCTGATTTATGTGAGGGGCTGTGGCCTCTTGGTGTGCAGGCTAGGAGGCACAATGTGAGCAAATCTCCCTTCTTTTGAGGGAGGTGAGCAGGGACGGGGCCAGGGCTGAGCCAGACCTGCTGAGGGGGTCTGAGCCTTGTGGAGTGGAACTCAGGAGATGAACCCACACACGTACCGCTCATCGCCTTCTGCCCCTAAAGATCTGATCCTGGTGCTGATTTATGTGAGGGGCTGTATCCTCTTGGTGTGCAGGCTTGGAGACTCAATCTCAGCAAATCTCCCTTCTTTTGATTTATTTCCCCTGCCCTTCCCCAGATCTTGCAGCGGGTTGAGGACAACACGATCGTCTCGTACGACGTGGCGGCCGGAGCTGCTGGCGGGGTGGTGTCCCCAAGGTCAGTTCATCCCACACTGCCCCTAGACACCCCCAAAACCACGAGGAGACCCCTCTGGGAATGCTCTGAGCTGCTGGGTCACCGTGGTAGGGCTGGTTGGCTGTGCAGGTAACGCTCCCAAGGGTGGACAGCCCCTGAAATTTCCTCCTGGCACGATTCTCCGAGCTCCAAACCTCGCTCAGTCGGGCTCCCAGATATCTTGGCTGTGCCTCCCTGTGTTGACACAGCCCTGCCACAGCCTCTCCCAGCAGTCCAAAGAGAGGGATCTGCCCCCCCTCCACATCCCTGGTGTGTTTTTAAGGCCTCTCTTTGCTCAGGGATTTCGTGAACGTGCGTCGGATCGAGAGGAGGAGGGACAGGTACGTGTCCTCAGGGATGTCGACCACGCACAGCCTGAAGCCTCCGCTCTCCAAGTACGTCAGGTGAGAGGCAGGTGCTGCTTTTTCAGCTGGGATCACGCATTTCTCCAGAGCTCCAAGCTTCACTGCAAGCCCTGCTGCCTCGCTGGCAGGATTTGCAGGAAGCTGAGCTATTTGTGGAGCTTGAACCACGCTTCCCTTGTTCGTCTCCCTTTGTTTGAGAAACTCTCTGTGCTGTCAGCGCTGCTGGGGCGTTTCCCAGCTCAGGGGAGTGGAGGTGCTGACCAGTAACAAGCTCTATCCCAGTCCCACATCCTGTTTATGTAACAGTTAATTCCCAAACAGGATTTTCTGAGGGGCAGTAAACAGCTGGATGTGGCTCCGAGCCTCTCGCATGCCTTTTGCTCCTCGTCAACTGAATTTGAGGCATTGAGGGATGAAAGGAGGATGGAGCAGCTCCCAAAATCTCAGCAGGGCTTTGGCCTCTCCCCCTCCAAAGGGAAAGGCTGGTGATGGATCCCAGCAGGGCCAGGCTCATCAGACAAGGACTCCTTGTTCCTGCCAGGGCCCAGCTGTGCTGCTGCACACTCTGACTTCGGTTTTCTCAATAATCTGGTTAAAGTAATTGACATTTTATCTCAGAGCTGTTGGAGCTGCCTGAGTCTATTTAGGAACTGGGGACTTCAGGGCCTGGAAAAATCCTTTAAGGAAGGCACACAGCAAAAATAGAGTGTTCTGAAGAGGGAAGGGGAATCTGTATTTGGGCTGTGTGTGCACAGCTCCTGTCTCAGAGACAGATCAGATGGTGCTGGGAAGGATCTGGGGGCTGGAGTGACAAGTGCTGAGCCTGTCCTGAGCACACAGAGCTTCTTGGGACCTCTTGTTTGCTCCCAGGGAAAGCTTCCCACGAGGAGCAGCTGGCACAGTGCAGAGGCAGAGCTGCTGCTCCACCAGCAGCCCTGGCACGGGCACTGCCAAGGCACCTGTGGGAAAGCTGCCCTGCCGTGCTGGCTCGTGCACCTGGAGCCAAGGCACACACCTTCCCAGGCTCCCAGCATCTGCTCCTGCCCCTCTGGGCTCTGGGTTTTGCTGCCAGGCTCAGCTCCATGTGGAGCATCCACAGAGAATCCCAGGCAGAATTCCAGCCTGACCCTCTCGGCTTTTCCTGCACAGGGGTGAGAATGGACCTGGAGGATTCATCGTGCTGAAATGTCCCAGCAATGCCAAGGTCTGCACCTTCATCTGGATCCTCAACACAGATCTGAAGGTAAAAGGCAGCTCCTGAGTGAGGCAGCTGAGCCCCATCCCCAGCACAGCCCAAGGCTCTGCTCCAGCATCCCAGCAGCCACACAAGGGGCCCCTGAAGGGACTCAGGTTTGGCAAGTGAGGGGTTAAACTGCTCCAAAATCCCCCTCCTTTCCCTCAGTGGGAGTTTGGGAAGCTCTTCCTTATTTCAGGTCTCTCTCAGGGGTTTCAGTTCTGAGTGCAGGACTGGGGCAGAGGAATTTTTAATCCTCCTCAGTGACCAAACCCACTTTGAAGCATGGCAAGTTTAGTGCTGGGGACGCTCCAGAGGGGCAATTCCCTGCTCCATAACCCCCTGACAGGACCACAACCCTCTGCTCCAGCATCCCAGCAGCCACACAAGTGCCCCCTTAGCAAGCCCTTCCCTCAAGAGACTCAGGTTTGGCAAGTGAGGGGTTCAACTCCTTCAAAATCCCCCTCAGTGGGAAGAGTTTGGGAAGCTCTTCCTTATTTCAGGTCTCACTTTGGGGTTTCACCTTTGAGTGCAGCACTGGGTGAGAGGAGTTTTTAATCCTTTTTAGTGACCAAATCCACTTTGAGTCAACTTTTGTGCCGGAGGCGGGGGGGGCAATTCCCTGCTCCAGAACCCCCTGGCACGACCACAACCCCTCAAAATCCTCCCTCACCGTGGGCAAAACGAGCTGCCCCAGCTCCGGAGCTGTTTGTGGAGCTGCCTGTCACGGAGGGAACGGGACGGGGCGGGAACAACGGGAGCTGAGCTGGCCCCCGTTCCTTCCTCCACCGAAGGTTGGCGTGGTAACAGCGCTGCCGCAGCAGCACAAAGGCTCCATTCATTCATCCATCCATCCATCCATCCCTCGGCTGTGCTGCTGCAGCGCTGCTGCCCCCTCCTCTCCCCTCCCCTCCCCTCCCACGGCCCCTTCCCCTCCCCCTGAGCGCTTCGGGGAAAAGCTTTGGGAAGCTCCAAGAGCAGATCGTGCCCACCCTGTGGTGCCCAGGGGATGTTTGATGTTTTCCTCCCCCCAGGGATGTTTTCCTCCCCTGGATCCGGTGCCCAGCACGGTTTTGGGTCAGGGGGATGGATAACAAGCCCCCCTCCCCATGATGGGGCTGGGGAAGAAAAGAGTTTCCTTGTCCTTGTGCTTGTGCCGGCACCGCCTCCGCCGTGGAAGGAATGCCGAGCTATTAATAACCCCCAAGTGCTCCCAGCGCCTTCCCCAGGGGCTCTGCCAGCCCTGCCAGACCCCTCGGCAGCTCCTGGCTCTTGCCTTCGGCCCTGGGCGAGTATTTATAGCCCGTGGTTCATCCCTTCCTGCTCCTCGGGGCAGGGAGCATCCCACACGTGTGTGCGTTTGTGTGAAACGGACCCTGGAACAGCGGCCTCGCACTTCTCCTGCCCCTGATCCGAGGGAAACCCCCTCTCCAGAGGGAAAACCCCCCCTCCAGAGGGAAAACCCCCCCTCCAGAGGGAAAACTCCCTCTCCAGAGGGAAAACTCCCTCTCCAGAGGGAAAACCCCCTCTCCAGAGGGAAAACCCCCTCTCCACAGGGAAAACCCCCCCTCCAGAGGGAAAACTCCCTCTCCAGAGGGAAAACCCCCTCTCCAGAGGGAAAACCCCCCCTCCAGAGGGAAAACTCCCCCTCCAGGAAAAGATCTGTGCTGGAGCACCCCAATCCCATGTCCTGTGCCTGCCTGACCCTCTACATCGTTCTCCACTCATCCCTCCCTGCCCCTGGAGCATTCCCAGCCCTGCCTCAGCTCCCTCCAGAGCCAAGGATTATTATTTTTATTTTATTTTTTTTTTTTTTTTTGTGGATCTCCCACCTCGGAGCCGAGGCCGAGGCGGGGGGGGGGGGGTGAGTCGTGCAGGGCTTTTTTAGAGGAATCCGAGCGCGTTGTTGCAGTTCCTCCCCCGGATGGGATGGGATGGGCTCGGAGCTGCCCGGGAGCCGCAGCTCCGCCCAGCGGTGCCTCTGCAGCCCTGGGGTGGGACGGGAAGGGGTGGGAAGGGGTGGGATGGGGGCAGAGCACAGTCCCAAGCCTCATTTGAGGCTCCTGCATCCCTGGAATAGGATGGGGTGGGAGAGGATGGGATGGGATGGGGGCAGAGCTCGGTCCCAAGCCTCATTTGTGGCTCCTGGATCTCTCTGGGGTGGGACAGAATGGGGTGGGAAGGGATAGGGGCAGCCCCAAGCCTCATTTGTGGCTCCTGCATCCCTGGAATGGGATGGGATGGGGTGGGAAGGGATAGGGGCAGCCCCAAGCCTCATTCGTGCCTCCTGCATCCCTGGATCCTTCTGGAGTGGGAAGTGATGGGATGGGGGCAGAGCCCAATCTCAACCCTAATTCGTGGCTCCTGCATCCCTGAATCCCTCTAGGGTGGGGTGGGATGGGGGCAGCCCCAACCCTCATTTGTGGCTTTTGCATCCGTAGATTCTTCTGGAGTGGGACAGGATGGGGTGAGATGGGGGCAGATCCCAGTCCCAGCCTTCATTCGTGGCTCCTGCATCCCTGGAATAGGATGGGGTGGGACAGGATTGGATGGGATGGGGGCAGAGCTCGGTCCCAAGCCTCATTTGTGGCTCCTGGATCTCTCTGGGGTGGGACAGAATGGGGTGGGAAGGGATAGGGGCAGCCCCAACCCTCATTCGTGGCTCCTGCATCCCTGAATCCTTCTGGAGTGGGAAGTGATGGGATGGGGGCAGAGCCCAATCCCAACCTTCATTCATGGCCCCTGGATCTCTCTGGGGTGGCACAGAATGGGGTAGGAAGGGATAGGGGCAGCCCCAACCCTCATTTGTGGCTCCTGCATCCGTGGGATGGGATGGGATGGGATGGGGTTTAGTGGGGGATAGAACCCAGCCCCAACCCTCATTCGTGGCTCCTGCATCCCTGGATCCTTCTGGAGTGGGAAGTGATGGGATGGGGGCAGAGCCCAATCTCAACCTTCATTCATGGCCCCTGGATCTCTCTGGGGTGGCACAGAATGGGGTGGGAAGCGATAGGGGCAGCCCCAACCCTCATTTGTGGCTTCTGCATCCGTAGATTCTTCTGGAGTGGGACAAGATGGGGTGAGATGGGGGCAGATCCCAGTCCCAACCTTCATTCGTGGCTTCTGCATCCCTGGAATGGGATGGGGTGGGAAGAGATAGGGGCAGCCCCAACCCTCATTCATGGCTCCTGCATCCCTGGAGTGGGACAAAATGGGATGGGAAGTGATGGGATGGGGGCAGAGCCCAATCCCAACCTTCATTCGTGGCTCCTGGATCTCTCTGGGGTGGGACAGAATGGGGTAGGAAGGGATAGGGGCAGCCCCAACCCTCATTTGTGGCTCCTGCATCCCTCTAGGGTGGGGTGGGATGGGGGCAGATCCCAGTGCCAACCTTCATTCATGGCTCCTGGATCCCTGGAATAGGATGGGGTGGGACAGGATGGGATGGGATGGGGGCAGAGCTCAGTCCCAAGCCTCATTTGTGGCTCCTGCATCCCTGGATCCTTCTGAGATGGGACAGGATGGATTGGGAAGGGATGGAATTGGGGAAGAGCCCAGTCCCAATCCTCATTCATGGCTCCTGCACCCCTGGATCCCTCTGGAGTGGGACAAAATGGGGTGGGAAGGCTTGGGATGGGGGCAGAGCCCAATCCCAACCCTAATTCGTGGCTCCTGCATCCCTGGATCCCTCTAGGGTGGGGTGGGATGGGGGCAGATCCCAGTACCAACCTTCATTTGTGGCTACTGCATCCCTGGATCCTTCTGGGATGGGAAAAGATGGGGTGGGAAGGGATGGGATGGGGTTTAGTGGGGGATAGATCCCAGCCCCAGCCCCAGCCCTCATTCATGGCTCCTGGATCCCTCTGAGATGGGACAGGATGGATTGGGAAGGGATGGAATTGGGGAAGAGCCCAGTCCCACCCCTCATTCATGGCTCCTGCATCCCTGGAACAGGATGGGATGATGGCACAGGGGACATCCCTCAGCCCAGCCCTCACCTCCTCCCCTGCAGCCCCCCAGATCAGGCTGGGTGCAGCCCCCAGCCCAAATCCCTGGAGCAGGAGAGGACCAACCCCCAGCCCTCATCCATGGCTCTGTGTCCCTGCAGCCCCCAAAGGTTGGCATGGGGACAATCCCCAGCTCCAAATGGTCCCTCAGGGCCTCGTGTCCCTGTCCTGTGTCCCCAGGGTCGCCTGCCCAGGTACCTGATCCACCAGAGCCTGGCCGCCACCATGTTCGAGTTCGCCTTCCACCTGCGCCAGCGCGTGGCTGAGCTCTGCTCCAAGCCCTGAGAACCTTCCAGAACCTTCTCTGCTCTCTGGGCCGAGCTCTGCCCACGCCCTGAGGACATTCTGGCCCTCTCTGGCCATGGGGACAGGACCCTGCACCCCCCCCCCAGGCGAGGAGGGGTCCCCCCAATACCAGCCAGGGGGGCTCAGCCTCTCCTCCCACCACTGCTCAGGGGGGCTGGACCCGACTGTTCTGTGCCAAATCCCTGCCCTGGGGGCTGGGCAGGGGCCCCCCTCCCCAAAATCAGGTTGGGGGCTCAGCTGGCACCCCCCCCAGATTGGTGTGAGTGGCACCCCCAGATTGGTGTCACTGAGATCCCCACATTGGTGTCACTGGCACCCCCAGATTGATGCCAGTGGCACCCCCATATTCATGTCAGTGGCACCCCCAGATTGGTGTGACTGGTACCCCCACATTGGTGTCACTGAGATCCCCAGATTGGTGTGAGTGGCACCCCCAGATTGATGTCAGTGGCACCCCCTGTTTGGTGTCACTGGCACCCCCAGATTGGTGTGAGTGGCACCCCCAGTTTGGTGTCACTGGCACCCCCAGATTGGTGTGAGTGGCACCCCCAGTTTGATGCCAGTGGCACCCCCAGATCGCTGTGAGTGGCACCCGCAGGTTGGTGTCACTGAGATCCCCAGATTGATGTCAGTGGCACCCCCAGTTTGGTGTGACTGGTACCCCCACATTGGTGTCACTGGCACCCCCAGATTGATGTCAGTGGCACCCCCAGATTGGTGTGACTGGTACCCCCACATTGGTGTCAGTGGCACCCCCAGTTTGGTGTCACTGGCACCCCCAGATTGGTGTGAGTGGCACCCCCAGTTTGATGCCAGTGGCACCCCCAGATCGCTGTGAGTGGCACCCGCAGGTTGGTGTCACTGAGATCCCCAGATTGATGCCAATGGCACCCCCAGATTGGTGTGACTGGTACCCCCACATTGGTGTCAGTGGCACCCCCACATTGGTGTCACTGAGATCCCCAGATTGGTGTGAGTGGCACCCCCAGATTGATGTCAGTGGCACCCCCAGTTTGGTGTCACTGGCACCCCCACATTGGTGTCACTGGCACCCCCATATTCACATCAGTGCCACCCCAGTTTGCTGTCCCTGCTCCCCAGTTCCCTGAGGAAGAAGGGACAGAGGAGGTGCCCGTGTCCCAGCTGAGCCCTGTGCCAGGCTCAGCGCCTCGAGGCACAATTTGTGACCCCCCCCACCCCAGTGACACCCCCAAACTCTCCCCCCCACCCCAGTGACACCCCCAAACCCCCCTTGGCTCCGGCTGAGCCCCCTCATTCCCTCCTTCCTTCCCTCCTTCCTTCCCTCCTTCCTTCCCACGCCGCAGCTCCGGGCGGAGCCAGCGCGGGATTTGCCTTAAGCAGAGACTTTGCTCCATTTTGGGGTGCAGGGGGGGGGGGTTGGGGGTGGGGGTGCGTGGGGGGGGGGTGCGGGGGCAGCTGCAGCTCCTCCCCTACCTGTGAGCTCCGTGTGAGCTCCGTGTGCTGCTCTAAAAACAGCAGCAGCAGCGGCAGCAGCAGCAGTGTGGGGGCTGTGCTGGCATGGGGGGCACCCACAGCCCCCCACCCCAGGGCTCTCTGCGCCCCCCTGGGGGTCTGGGGGGGGTCTGGGGGGGTCCGGACCTCCCAAAAAATTTGTGGGGGATGAATTAAAGCCTTGCACTGTTTGCAGGTTTGGGTTACCTGTGTGGGTTTGTCAGGCAGTGAATGGAGGAGGGTGGGGGCAGATGTGGGGTTGGGGTCACCCTGAAGACCCCCCCCAGTGCTAAAGGGGGGCTCCAGGCTCCTTGGGGCACTGCCCGTGGGTGGCACTGGCTGTGGGTGGCACTGTCCCCAACCCCGTGGTGGCACCAGCAGCTCCATCCACCTGGAGCATCTCTGTCTGTCTGTCTGTCCCCAGTGTCCCTCCAGCCCCGCGTTTATCCCCTGGGGTGGGACCCCCACGCTTGGGGGGCAGCTCTGGGGGCTGTCCAGCCCTGTCCCCTCTGTCACCATCCTCACATCCCCTCTGTCACCAGCCACCTCCACTGGGTCACTGCCACCCAACTGCTGGCCCTACAAATACCCATTTGGGGCTCCCTACAGCCCCAAACCCCTGTCCCGGGCTGTCCCCAGTGTCCCTCTGAAGGAGACCCCAATATCCCTGTGAGGGTGACCCCAATGTCCCTCTGAATGGGACCCCAGTGTCCCTCCAAGGGGGACCCCAATGTCCCTTTGAGAAGGGACCCCGATGTCCCTTTGAAGGTGACCCCAATATCGCTGTGAGGGTGACCCCAATGTCCCTGTGAGGGGGACCCCAGTGTCCCTCTGAGGGGGACCCCAATGTCCCTGTGACAGTGACCCCAGTGTCCCTCTGAGGGGGACCCCAATGTCCCTGTGACAGTGACCCCAATGTCCTGTGAATGTAACCCCAATATCCCTGTGAGGGTGACCCCAATATCCCTGTAAAGGGGACCCCAATGTCCCTCTGAGGGGGACCCCAATGTCCTGTGAAGGTGACCTCAATATCGCTGTGAGGGTGACCCCAATGTCCCTCTGAGGGGGACCCCAGTGTCCCTGTGAGGGTGACCCCAATATCCCTCTGAGGGGGACCCCAATGTCCCTCTGAGGGGGACCCCAGTGTCCCTGTGAAGGTGACCCCAATATCCCTCTGAGGGGGACCCCAATGTCTCTCTGAAGGGGTCCCCGATGTCCCTCTGTCGCTGTGGCCGCCGCGGGTGGCACTGTGCCGTGGGTGGCACTGGGCTGGCACGCAGGCCTCAGGCAAAGGCCAGCCGTGCCCTGGGCAGGTGCCAGGGCGGGTCCTGCCGGTGCCCTCACGTTGCTGGCAGGCTCTGCCCCGCGTCCCCAAGGCGGGAAGGGGAGGGGACACCCCGTGGGTGCCACACACGTGTCCGAGGTGCCACCCCCCCCCCCCCTCCTTGGCAGCGCTCGGTGCCTCCCAAAATAGCCCCGGCGGGGCCATAAAAGCAGAAGGGGCACGGGGGGGAGGGGGAAAGCGGCGCCATGGTGGGACCTGCGGTGTTGGGGGGCTCCGGGGGGCCCCTCTCGGCCCGCCTGGGCTGCCGGCTGCAGGAGGAGGACGTGGGCAGGAGAGAAACCTTCAGCGCCGAGTGGCTGGACCTGGAGCTCAGCTCCCGACCCGAGGAGGGGTGAGGGGCACGGCCAGGGGGGTGCCAAGGGGGTGCCAGGGGTATGGGGGGCATCGGGTGCTGGAGGATTTGAGGGTTTTGTTGTGGGGATTTGGGTTCTGAAATGTGGGGATTCCATGGGGTTTTGAGGGGCTCCAAGGGTCCCAAAATATGGGGTTTCCATAGGTTTGTGGGGTGGTTCCAAAATTGTGGGGTCTCCATAGGGTCTCGAGGGGCTCCAAGGGTGCCAAGATATGGGGTTTCCATTGGGTTTGTGGGGTAGTTCTAAAATTGGGGGTTTCCATTGGGTTTTGGGGGGCTCCAAGGGTGCCAAAATATGGGGTTTTGGGCAGCCCAAGGGTCCCAAACTTGGGTAGACCCAAGAATCCCAGGGGGTGCCAGGGATCTGAGGGGTCCCAGGGGTCCTGGGGGGCATGGGGGCATCGGGTGCTGGAGGATTTGAGGGGTTTGTTGTGGGGATTTGGGTTGTGGGGTTCTGAAAAGTGGGTTTCATGGATTTGTGTGGTTTCCAAGTGTCCCAAAATATGAGGTTTCCATGGGTTTGTGGGTCGTTTAAAATTGGGGGTTTCCATTGGTTTTGGGGGGCTCCAAGGTTCCCAAGATATGGGGTTTCCATGGGTTTGTGGGGTGGTTCCAAAATTGGGGGTTTCCATTGTGTTTTGGGGGGCTCCAAGGGTCCCAAAATGTGGGGTTTCCATGGTGTGTGGGGTGGTTCCAAAATTGTGGGGTCTCCATAGGGTCTTGAGGGGCTCCAAGGGTGCCAAAATATGGGGGTTTGGGCAGCCCAAGGGTCCCAAACTTGGGTAGACACAAGAATCCCAGGGGGTGCCAGGGATCTGAGGGTCCTGGGGGGCATGGGGGCATCGGGTGCTGGAGGATTTGAGGGTTTTGTTGTGGAGATTTGGGTTGTGGGGTTCTGAAATGTGGGGTTTCCGTGGATTCGTGGTGGTTTCCAAGTGTCCCAAGACATGAGGTTTCCATGGGTTTGTGCGGGTGGTTCCAAAATTTGGGGTTTCCGTGGGGGTTTGGGGTAGCCCAAGAGTCCCTGGGGGTCCCAGTGGTGCCAAGGGTGCCAGAGGTATACAAGGGGCATCGAGTGCTGGAGGATTTGGGTTTGCTTTTTTTTTTTTTGTGGAGATTTGGGTTATGGGGTTCTGAAATGTGGGGTTTCCGTGGATTTGTGGTGGCTCCAAGTGTCCCAAAATATGAGGTTTCATGGGTTTGTGGGGTGGTTCTAAAATTGGGAGTTTCCATTGGGTTTTGGGGGGCTCCAAGGGTCCCAAAATGTGGGGTTTCCATGGGTTTTGTGGGGTGTTCCAAAATTGTGGGGTCTCCATAGGGTCTTGAGGGGCTCCAAGGGTGCCAAAATATGGGGGTTTGGGCAGCCCAAGGGTCCCAAACTTGGGTAGACCCAAGAATCCCAGAGGGTCCCAGGGGGTGCCAGGGGCACGGGGGCATCGGGTGCTGGAGGATTTGAGGGGTTTGTTGTGGGGATTTGGGTTGTGGGGTTCTGAAATGTGGGGTTTCGTGGATTTGTGGTGGTCTCCAAGTGTCCCAAAATATGGGGTTTCCGTGGGTTTGTGGGGTGGTTCCAAAACTGTGGGGTCTTCATAGGGTCTTGAGGGGCTCCAAGGATGCCAAAATATGGGGTTTCCATTGGGTTTGTAGGGTAGTTCTAAAATTGGGGTTTCCATTGGGTTTTGGGGGGCTCCAAAGGTCCCAAGATATGGGTTTCCATGGGTTTGTGGGGTTTCCAAGGGGGTTTGGGGCTGTAGGAGACTCAGTGGGGTTTTGGGCAGCCCAGGGGTCCCAAACCTGTGTTTCCATGGGGTCTCGTGTCCAAATCAGGAGGTTCCCAGGGGATTTTGGGGTTTCCGAGGGTCTCTGTGCGCTCAGGGAAGGTCCAGGGAGGTGGTGGGGGGTACCCAGGAGGGGTTGGGAAGATCTCAGGGTTCCTGTGAAGAATTGGGGGGGGGGGGTTTATGGGGCTGGGGGATGCTGGGATTCCATAAAGGGCGAGGAGAACGTGGGGGTCCCCATGGGGGTTCCCGTGGGGTCTCCAGGGGTTCCTTTGGGGGTCTCCAGTGGTCCCATGGGGGTCTCCAGGTGTTCTCGTGGGGGTCTCCAAGGGTTCCTATGGGATCTCCCGGGGCTCAGCTAGGATGTGGGACTTGGGGGGTTCTGCCATGGAGAGGGGTGGCACATGGGGGTCTCCAGGGGTTCCTTTGGGGGTCTTCAGGGGTCCCATGGGGATCACCAGGGGTTCTCGTGGGGGTCTCCAGGGGTTCCTTTGGGAGTCTTCAGGGGTCCCATGGGATCACCAGGGGTTCTCATGGGGTCTCCAGGTGTTCCCATGGGGCTGAGGGTGGGATATGGGGGTTCTCCCATGGGGTGGGGTGGCACATGGGGTCCCCTGGGGTTCCTGTGGGGCTCAGCTGGAATATGGGATATGGGGGGGGGGTTCTCCCATGGAGTGGGGCGGCACATTGGGGGTCTCCAGGGGTCCCATGGGGGTCTCCAGGGGTCCCATGGGGGTCTCCAGGGGTTCCTTTGGGGGTCTCCAGGGGTCCCATGGGGATCACAGGGGTTCTCATGGGGGTCTCCAGGTGTTCCCATGGGCTGAGGTGGGATATGGGGGTTCTCCATGGGGTGGGGCGGTACATGGGGGTCTCCAGGGGTTCTGTGGGGGTCTCCAGGTGTTCTCATGGGGGTCTCCAAGGGTTCCTATGGTGGTCTCCGGGCTCAGCTAGGATGTGAGACTTGGGGGGTTCTGCCATGGAGAGGGGCGGCACATGGGGGTCTCAGGGGTCACATGGGGGTCTCCAGGGCTTCTCATGGGGGTCTCCAGGTGTTCCCATGGGGCTGAGGTGGGATATGGGATATGGGGGGGTTCTCCCATGGAGTGGGGCGGCACTGGGGGTCTTCAGGGGTCCCATGGGGATCTCCAGGGGTTCCTTTGGGGGTCTCCAGGGGTCCCATGGGAGTATCCAGGGGTTCTCATGGGGGTCTCCAGGGGTTCTCATGGGGCTGAGGTGGGATATGGGGGTTCTCCCATGGGGTGGGGTGGCACATGGGGGTCTCCAGGGGTTCTCATGGGGGTCTCCAGGTGTTCTCATGGGGGTCTCCAAGGGTTCCTATGGTGGTCTCCCGGGGCTCAGCTGGGATGTGGGACTTGGGGGATTCTGCCATGGAGAGGGTGGCACATGGGGTCTCCAGGGGTCACATGGGGGTCTCCAGGGCTTCTCATGGGGGTCTCCAGGTGTTCCCATGGGGCTGAGGTGGGATATGGGATATGGGGGGGGTTCTCCCATGGAGTGGGGCGGCACTGGGGGTCTTCAGGGGTCCCATGGGATCTCCAGGGGTTCTCATGGGGGTCTCCAGGTGTTCTCATGGGGGTCTCCAGGGGTCCCATGGGGGTCTCCAGGCATTCCCATGGGGGTCTCCAAGGGTTCCTATGGTGGTCTCCCGGGGCTCAGCTAGGATGTGGGACATGGGGGGTTCTGCCATGGAATGGGGCGGCACCCGGGGCTCTGCGGGGCTCCTGCCGGGCCGGGGTGACCCCGAGGGCTCCGAGCGGGGTGTGAGGCTCTGTCCGTCCGTCCGTGCGCAGTGGTGCCGGCGGGAGGCGGACGCGCAGCGCCGGGAGTCGCTGGAGCAGCGCGGGGCCGTGCGGGTGCTGCAGCAGCGCTCGCCCTGGGGGCTGCTCAGGTGGGGGTCCTGGGGCAGCCCCTGGCCCAGCACCTGCTGCCCTACGCCCGCACCTTCCCCGTGCCCCTGTTCGCCCCCTCGGACCTGCGCGGGGCCAAGGGCGGCGTCCCCCGCACCCTCTCCGCTCCCTCTCGCACGAAGCCCAGCGGGGCTGAGGGGGCGCTCGGGGTGCGGGGTGCGGGGTGGGATGGGGGGCAGCAGGGTGATGTTGGGGGGCTGGGGAGGGGGATCAGCCGCCCCCGAAAAGAAGGATTGGGGCAGGTGGGGCTGGGCTCCCATCGCTTGGGACCCCAGCCCGCTGCGGGGGATGAGGATGAGGAGCCCGCCCTTCGTGACTCAGTTTCCCTGGCGAGAAGAAGGGAGTGAGAGGATGAGGATGAGGATGAGGATGAGGATGAGGATGAGGATGAGGATGAGGATGAGGATGACTGAAAGCCTCAGGGGGGAGTGGGGGGTTGTACCAAGCGCGCTCTTTGTACGGCAATAAAAACCGCGCAAAGCAGCTGCAAAATCTCCGCCTTGGCACGGCAGAGTGTGTTTGTGGAGGGGGTACAAGGGTGGGGGGCAAGATTTAGGGTGAGTGGCACCGCGTGTGGGGCACTCGGGGAAACTGAGGCACGGCAGCTGGCGGGAGCCGGTGTCTGATGGGACGGGGGGGGTCTGGGTGGGTGAGGGGGGGTTGTGGTTATATAACCCCCCCCCCCCCCCGCATCGCCCACCCGGTGCCAGGCCCTGCAGTGCCCAGATTAGCTGTTCCCAGCGCGGATCCCGCTGTCCCTGGGTGCCCGCCAGGCCCTGTGCCCTCCCTGCTGTGCCCTCCCCCGGCCCTGCGCCCTCAGCCTGGCGCACCGGGCACGGGGAAGGTTTGGGGGTCTCACAGAGCCCCCAGCCCAAATGTGGGAACCAGCCTCTCCTCATACTGGGGTGCTGGAGCACTGGAGCACTGGGGAAATTGGGAGCACTGGGAGAACTGGGAGCGCTGGTGGCACTGGGGGCACTGGGAGCTGGCAGGGGTGGCACTGGCTCCTGCCAGAGCTGGGCTGAGTCCAGCACGGGTGATGGAGAGCTCAGAGGGGCCCATCCCAATCCCTTCCATCCCCATCCCAACCCCACATCATTCCAGGGCCTTTCCATCCTAATCTCCTTCCCAACCCAATCCCAATCCCAACCCCAATCCCTCCTCGTTCTAATCCCTTCCATTCTCATCCCCGACCCATTTCACCCAAATCCCTCCACATTTCCATCCAATCCCCATTTGTTCTAATCCCTTCCCATCCCCACCCCAAACCCCACATAATTCCAAAGCCTTCCTATCCCATCCCATTTTACCCTCTCCCAATTCCCCTCCCTCCTAATCCTTGTCCCAATTCCCCTCTCCATCCTCATTCCTACCCCAATTCTCCTCCATCTTCATCCCAATCCCTCTCCATCCTCATCCCTCTCCCAATCCCTCTCCATCCCTATCCCAATTCCCTCCATCTTCATCCCTCTCTTCATCCTCATCCCCTCTCCCAATTCCCCTCCATCTTCATCCCTATCCCTCTTCATCCTCATCCCCTCTCCCAATTCTCCTCCGTCTTCATCCCTGTCCCACCCTCTCCATCCTCATCTTTATACCACTCCTCCATCCTCATCCCTATCCCAATCCCTACCCATCCCTATCTCAGTCCCTCTTCATCCTCACCCCTATCCCACCCTCTTCATCTTCCTCCCTTTCCCAATCCCCTCCGTCTTCATCCCAATCCTTCTCCATCCTCATCCTTTTCCCAATCCCTCTCCATCCTCACCCCTCTCTTCATCCTCATCCCCTCTCCCAATTCCCTCCATCTTCATCCTGTCCCTCTTCATCCTCATCCCTCTCCCAATTCTCCTCCATCTTCATCCCTATCCCTCTTCATCCTCATCCCTCTCCCAATTCCCCTCCATCTTCATCCCTGTCCTCACCCTCTCCATCCTCATCTTTATACCACCCCTCCCATCCTCATCCCTACCCATCCCTATCTCAGTCCCCACTTCATCCTCACCCCTATCCCACCCTCTTCATCTTCCTCCCTTTCCCAATCCCCCTCCGTCTTCTCCCAATCCTTCTCCATCCTCATCTTTTCCCAATCCCTCTCCATCCTCATCCCACGGGACCCCCCCGAGCTGGGGCAGCCAGGGGGTCCCAGCCACATCTCGGCCTGTGGGGACAGACTCTCCCAGACACAGGACAGCATCCTGGATTCCAGAACCCGGTGAAGGCGGCGGATCCCTTATCAGCACCGTTATCAGCTCCGGATGGCTCCGGGGCGCTGGAGCTAACCGGGTTAGGCGGGCTGGGTGATGGATGGAGGGATGCGGGTGGATGATGGATGGACGGAGGGATGCGGGGCGGGATGGATGGCGCTGTCTCGGCTCCCCGCGGCCCCTCCCGGGCCGGGCAGGGATAAAAAGCGGCGGCGGCGGGGCCGGAGCCGCAATTCCCCTCGCCATGAGCAGCCCGGCCGCGCTCCGAGAGGGCTACGAGCACTTCGACCCCCGCGCGTACCTGCGCAACAATTACCTGCCGCCCCGAGCCGACTTCCTCCTCCGAGGAGTTCGTGGTGCCCTGGAAGCTGCGATGCCTGGCCGAGACCTTCGCCAGCGGTGAGGGAAGGCGGCGGGGACTCCTCAGTGGGGTGGGGAAACTGAGGCACGGAGCACCCGAGGGCAGCGGTGAGGGGAAGGTGGTGAGGACCCCCATTGGGGTGGGGAAACTGAGGCACGGAGCACCCGGGGTCAGCTCCTCTCTGGTTTCCCGGGGACTCCCATTGGGCTGGGAAACTTGAGGCACGAGCACTCAAGGACAGCTCCTCTACTCCTCCCTGGTTTTCCTGGGGACCCTCAGTGGGTTGGGGAAACTGAGGCACGGAGCGCCCGAGGGCAACAGTGAGGGGAAGGTAGTGGGGACCCCTCAGTGGGGTGGGGAAACTGAGGCACGGAGCACCCGAGGGCAGCGGTGAGGGGAAGGCGGCGGGGACCCCCATTGGGGTGGGGAAACTGAGGCACGGAGCACGCAGGGACAGCATCCTCTGCTCCTCCCTGGTTTTTACCGGGGACCCCATTGGGCTGGGGAAACTGAGGCACGGAGCAGCTCCTCTGCTCCACCCGGGTTTTCCCAGTCCCCCGGGTTGTTGTGGGGATCCCTCCCAGACATGTAATGGCCGAGACCTTCGGTGAGGGGAAAGCGGCGGGGAGCCCCCCCCAGTGGGGTGGGGAAACTGAGGCACGGAGTTGGGGGCAGCTCTTCTACTCCTCCTTGGTTTTCCCAGGGATTCCCAGTGGCGTGGGGAAACTGAGGCACGGAGCACCCGAGGGCAGCGGTGAGGGGAAGGCGGCGGGGACCCCCATTAGGGTGGGGAAACTGAGGCACGGAGCACCCGAGGGCAGCTCCTCTGCTCCTCCCGGCTTTTCCCAGGGATCCTCAGCGCGTTGGGGAAACTGAGGCACGGAGCATCCTCTGCTCCTCCCCGCTTTTCCCGGTTGTTGTGGGGGTCCCTCCCGGACTCGTGCTGTCCCTTCCCAGGTGAGATCCGAGGGCGGACGCTGATCGATGTGGGCTCGGGCCCCACCATTTACCAACTGCTGAGCGCCTGCGACCACTTCGAGGAGATCGTGGCCACCGATTTCCTGGCGGTGAACGGGAGGAGCTCGGCCGGTGGGCGCGGGGCGAGCCCGGAGCCTTCGACTGGAGCCCGTTCATCCAGCACGTCTGCAAGATCGAGGGGCGCGGGTAGGGGGGCTCGGGGGGGCCGTGGGAGGGGCGTGCTGGGGTGGTCCCTGCTGGATTGTGTCCCCAAAATGCACGGGATTGCAGATCCAGGTCCCCACAGACCCCTGTAGAAGTGTCCCTGAATCCCACGGGATCACAGCTACAGAAATGGAAAATGCTGAGGGGATCCCTACAGCAGCCTGGCACCAAAATCCCATTGGCATCACGGCCCCACATCCTCGCAGACGCTGTTCCCAAATCCCATGGGTTCACAGCCCCCTGTCCCTGCAGGATCCCAGCCTCGGATATCCATGGAATCCTCCCTCTGAGCCTGTGGGTGAAGGGTTGATCCCCACAGATCTTGCTCCTGAGTGCCCTGTGGGTTCTGGAATGGCCATTCCACCCCAGATCCCTGCAGGATCCTGTCCCCAACATCCCCACGTGTGCCAAACCCATCCCATCCCCACCTCCCTGTGTGTCCCAGGTCAATGCCCACCCAATCCCTGCTTCCCTGCACCATCCCACCCCATATCCCTGCAGAATTCCATCCTCACCTCCCTTTGTCTGCTTCGTTCTTGGCCATCCCCACATCCCTCCATGTGCTGGGTTCTCTCCCATCCCCACAGGGATCTGTGTGTGCCACACCAATGCCATCCCCACACTGCCCTGGGTGCCAGGTTGATCCCATCCCCTTCCTCCCTGTGGATATTGAATTGATCCCATTCCCACATTGCTCTGGGCGCTGGATCAACCCCATCCCCACATCCCCGTGGATGCTGGACTGATCCCACCCCCACAGACACTAGACTGATCTCCCACATCCCTGTCTGATCTGGATCGACCCCATCCCCACATCCCTGTGGACACTGGACTGATCCCATTCCCATATTGCCAGTGATACTGGGTTGATCCCATCCCCACATCCCGTGGACACTGGATTGACCCCATCCCTTTATCCCTGTGTGACCCCATCCCCACATCCCCATGGGATTGACCCCATTCCCACATCCTGTCTGGACCGATCCCACCCCGTATCCCCGCGTTTTTCGGGGTCCATCCCCTCCCCACACCCCCCATCCCCATTCCCATCCCCACATCCCTGTGTGGATCAATCCCACTCCCCATCCCCGTGTTTTTCGGGGTCAATCCCATCCCCACATCCCCTTGGACACTGGATTGACCCCATCCCCACATCCCCATGGGATTGACCCCATCCCTGCATCCCTGTCTGGATTGACCCCATCCCTTTATCCCCATGGACACTGGATTGATCCATGATCCCATCCCCACATGCCTGTCTGGATCAATCCTACACCCCATCCCCACATTTTTCGGGGTCCATCCCCTCCCCACACCCCCCTGGACACTGGATTGACCCCATCCCCACATCCCCATGGGACTGACCCCATTCCCACATCCCTGTCTGAATTGATCCCACCCCATATCCCTGCGTTTTTCGGGGTCCATCCCTCCCCACATCCCTTTGGACACTGGATTGACCCCATCCCCACATCCCTGTCTGGATCGATCCCACCCCCTATCCCCGCGTTTTTCGGGGTCCATCCCCTCCCACACCCCCCATCCCCATCCCCACATCCATGTCTGGACCAATCCCACCCCCCATCCCCGCGTTTTTTCGGGGTCCATCCCCTCCTCACATCCCCCTGGACACTGGATTGACCCCATCCCCACATCCCCATGGGATTGACCCCATCCCCACATCCCTGTGTGGATCAATCCCACCCCCCATCCCCGCATTTTTCGGGGTCCATCCCCTCTCCACATCCCATTGGACACTGGATTGACCCCATTCCCACATCCCCGTGGACACTGGATTGACCCATCCCTTTATCCCCGTGGACCCTGAATTGACCCCATCCCCACATCCCTGTGTGGATCAATCCCACTCCCCATCCCCCGTGTTTTCGGGGTCAATCCCATCCCCACATCCCCTTGGACACTGGATTGATCCCATTCCCACATCCCCATGGGACTGACCCCATCCCCACATCCGTGTCTGGACCAATCCCACCCCCCATTCCCGCATTTTCGGGGTCCATCCCCTTGGACACTGGATTGACCCCATCCCCACATCCCCATGGACTGACCCCATCCCTTTATCCCCGTGGACCCTGAATTGACCCATCCCCACATCCCTGTCTGGACCAAGCCCACCCCCTATCCCCGCGTTTTTCGGGGTCCATCCCCTCCCCACACCCCCCATCCCCATCCCCACTCCCACATCCCTGTCTGGACCAATCCCACTCCCCATCCCCGCGTTTTTCGGGCTCCATCCCTCCCCACATCCCCTTGGACACTGGATTGACCCCATCCCCACATCCCTGTCTGGACCAATCCCACCCCCCATCCCCGCGTTTTTCGGGCTCCATCCCCTCCCACACCCCCCATCCCCATCCCCACTCCCCTTTTCCCTTACTCCCCGATTCCCCCCATCCCCAGCGAGCCCTGGCAGGACAAACAGCGCCCGTCTCCGCCAGCGCCTCCGCCGGATCCTTCCCATCGACGTTCACCGCCCGGAGCCCCTGGGGGCCCCGCTGCGCCCCCGGGCCGACGCGCTGCTCTCCGCCTTCTGCCTGGAGGCCGTGAGCGCCGACCGCGCCGCCTTCCTGCGGGCTCTGCGCCACGTGGGGACCCTGCTGCGACCGGGGGGACACCTGGTGCTGCTGGGGGCTCTGGGCGAGTCCTTCTACCTGGCGGGTGCGGCCGGCTGCCCGTGGTGCCGCTGCAGGAGCGCGATGTGCGGGAGGCGCTGGCGGCCGCGGGGTTCGCGCTGCGGGAGCTGCGCTCCTACGCGATGCCCCCCGCGCTCCGCACCGGCGTGGATGATGTGGACGGCGTGTTCTTCGCCCACGCGCAAAAACCGCTGGAAACGTGACGGGGGGATGGCCGGGAAATCACTGGGGGAATGGGCACGCCCGGCAGCGCCAGGGTGGGGAGGGAGGGATGGAGGCAATAAAGGCTGGATGGTGACAGTAAAGGGTGAGGATGGTGACAATAAAGGGTGAGGATGGTGACAATAAAGGTGGCAGAGGATGGTGACAATAATGGCTGGGGTTGGGTAGAAGATGGTGACAATAAAGGGCAGGGGATGGTGACAATAAGGGCTGGGTTGGTGACAATAAGGGCTGGGGTTGGGTAGAAGATGGTGACAATAAAGGGCAGGGGGATGGTGACAATAAGGGCTGGGGTTGGTGACAATAAGGGCTGGGGTTGGGTAGAGATGGTGACAATAAAGGGCAGGGGATGGTGACAATAAAGGTGCAGAGGATGGTGACAATAAAGGGCAGGGATGGTGACAATAAAGGGTGAGGATGGTGACAATAAGGGCTGGGGTTGGGTAGAAGATGTGACAATAAAGGGCAGGGGATGGTGACAATAAAGGGCAGAGGATGGTGACAATAAGGGCTGGGTTTGGGTAGAAGATGGTGATAATAAGGGCACAGGTTGTGGCACAGGATGGTGAGAATAAAGGGCAAAGTATGGTGACAATAAGGGCCAGGGTTGTGGCACACGATGGTGACAATAAACGTGGGCAGGGGATTGGTGACAATAAGGGCTGGGGTTGTGGCAGAAGATGGTGACAATAAAGGGCAGGGGATGGTGACAAAAAAGGGCAGGGGATGGTGACAATAAGGGCCAGGGTTGTGGCACACGATGGTGACAATAAAGGTGGCAGGGGATGGTGACAATAAGGGCTAAGGTTTTGCTAGAAGATGGTGACAATATGGGCACAGGTTGTGGCGCAGGATGGTGAGAATAAAGGGCAAAGGATGGTGACAATAAAGGGCAGGGGATGGTGACAATAAGGGCTGGGGTTGGTGACAATAAGGGCTGGGGTTGTGGCACAGGATGGTGACAATAAAGGGCAGGGGATGGTGACAATAAAGGGCAGAGGATGGTGACAATAAGGGCTAAGGTTTGCTAGAAGATGGTGACAATAAGGGCACAGGTTGTGGCACAGGATGGTGAGAATAAAGGGCAAAGTATGGTGACAAAAAAGGGCAGGGGATGGTGACAATAAGGGCTGAGGTGGCACAGGATGGTGACAATAAAGGTGGCAGGGGATGGTGACAATAAGGGCTAAGGTTGTGGCAGAAGACGGTGACAGTAAGGGCACAGGTTGTGGCAGAAGATGGTGACAATAAAGGGCAGGGGATGGTGACAATAAGGGCTGAGGTTGTGGCACAGGATGGTGACAATAAAGGCAGGGGATGGTGACAATAAAGGTGGCAGGGGATGACAATAAGGGCTGGGGTTGTGCTAGAAGATGGTGACAATAAGGACACAGTGTGGCACAGGATAGTGACAATAAAAGGCACAGGATGGTGACAATAAAGGACACAGGATGGTGACAATAAGGGCTGAGGTTGTGCTCAGGGTGTGGGGAGGGTGCACAGGGAGATTTTGGGGGGCTCAGGGAGATTTTGGGGGTTCAGGGACCCCTGGGTGGGGAGAACGGGGTACACAGAGGGGGCAATGGGGTGCGAGCAGGGTGGGAAGCGGGGTGCAGGGCAGGTATGGGGTGGGTGAGGGGTGCAATTTGGGGTGTGCTGAGGGGGTTTGGGACACCTGGAGGGAATTTTGGGTCCACATGGAGCGGGACAGGGGTGAAGCAGGGTGGGAATGGGGTGACAGCAAAGGGGAATGGGGTGCACTGCGGGTGGGGGACAGACACGGGACAGGGGACACGAACCCAAACCCAGCAGCTCACAGATGGAAACTCAGCTTTATTCACACCCACAACACACCCAGGGAGGGGGGAAATGGGGGGGCACAGCCCCTCTGGGCTGGGAGGGGGCACCCCCAGCCCCAAGGCACCCACACAACACCCCCCACCCCCGCCAGAGCCCCCCCATGCACACAGAGCCCCCCAAAATCACCCACTGTCCCCAAACAGCCACTGTCACCTCATTGGGGTCCCCCAGCTCAGGATGGGGAGGGTTTGGGGGGCTCTCAGCTCTCCTGGACACCCCCAAATCACCCACCTGTCCCTAAACAGCCACTGTCACCTCATTGGGGTCCCAGTTCAGCATGGGGAGGGTTTGGGGGGGGCTCAGATGTGCTGGACACCCCCAAATCACCCACCTGTCCCCAAACAGCCACTGCCACCTCATTGGGGTCCCCAGCTCAGCATGGGGGGCTCTCAGCTGTCCTGGACACCCCCAAATCACCCACCTGGTCCCTAAACAGCCACTGTCACCTCATGGGGTCCCCCAGCTCAGGATGGGGAGGGTTTGGGGGGCTCAGATGTGCTGGACCCCCCCCAAATCCTGTCAAAATCACCCACCTGTCCCTAAACAGCCACTGTCACCTCATTGGGGTCCCCAGTTCAGCATGGGGAGGGTTTGGGGGGCTCAGATGTGTTGGACACCCCCCAAATCCTGTCAAAATCACCCACCTGTCCCCAAACAGCCACTGTCACCTCATTGGGGTCCCCAGCTCAGCCTGGGGAAGCTTTGGGGGGCTCTCAGCTCTCCTGAACCCCTCAGTGCCCACATTGGGGGGCACAGGGGGGTCTGGGGGGGTCCCACAAACCTCAGAAGGCAAACGGGGGGGGTCAGGAGGCCGTGGCCAGGGGGGTTGCTTGGCACAGGGCAGGGCACAGCCCTGGGGGGGCACGGGGGCTCTGCCCACCCCCCCCAGCAGCTCTAGTCCACTTTGAAGAGGTCGGAGTTGGCCTTCAGGAGGTAGAGGCTGTCGTCCATCAGGAAACTGGGGGGACAAAGAGGGGGTTTGGGGGGGGGGGGCTTGAACCCCAAAACTGAGCACAGCAAGCCTGGGGTGCCTCCAGCACCCCCATTTCAAGGTGGGGAGGGGGGGTGTCTGGGCATGGCACAGGGGAAAGAACATCCCATGGGGAACTGAGGGGGTGCTGAGCACCCCAATTCCAAGAGGGATCCCCAGCAGAGTCCCCAGCACCCCCAAACCCCAGCAGGGCCCCACAAATACCGGGGGGAAGCTCTGCACCCCTGCACCTCCCTGGGGAGCTCGGGGAGCCCCTCACCCCTACTTTTAATTTTATTTTAGACAGGATTGGGGGGTGTCACTGACCTGTATTTTGAATTTTATTAATTTTATTTATTTTAATTTTATCTTTAATTTGTTTTAAAGAGGGAGGTGGGGGTCACTGGCCCGTACTTTTATTTTATTTAATTTTTTTACTTATCTTAATTGAATTTTAAAATTTTATTTAATTTTATTTAATTTTAATTTTATCATTATCAATATAATTTATCTAATATTTAATATTATTTAATATTATGTTAATTATTGTTTATTTTAATTTTATATTTAATTTAATTTAATTTTAAGTGGATGGGGGCATCACTGACCCATATTTTAATTTTATTTTAGATAGGACTGGGGGGGTCGCTGACCTGTATATTTAATTTTATTTCAATGGGATGGGGGAGGCACCGACCTGTATTTTTTTATATTTAATTTTTTTAATTTTAATTTTAAATTTAATTTTATTTTGGACGGATTGGGGTGTCACAGACCTGTAGAAGAGCACGTTGAGGGGGATGGCCCTGATGTGCCAGAGCCCCCCAAACCCCTGCACCTCCTGGGGAGCACAGGGAGCCCCTCACCCCTATTTTTAATTCTATTTTCGAGGGGATTGGGTGTCACAGACCTGTGGAAGAGCACGTTGAGGGGGATGGCCCTGATGTGCCAGAGCCCCCCAAACCCCTGTACCCCAGCACCTCCCTGGGGAACACAGGGAACCCCTCACCCCTATTTTTAATTTTATTTTAAGTGTGATTGGGTGTCACAGACCTGTGGAAGAGCACGTTGAGGGGGATGGCCCTGATGTGCCAGAGCCCCCCAAACCCTGTACCCCAGCACCTCCCTGGGGAACACAGGGAACCCCTCACCCCTATTTTTAATTTTATTTTTAAGTGTGATTGGGGTGTCACAGACCTGTGGAAGAGCAGTTTGAAGGGGATGGTCCTGATGTGCCAGAGCCCCCCAAACCCCTGCATCTCCCTGGGGAACACAGGGAGCCCCTCACCCCTATTTTTAATTCTATTTTTGATGGAATTGGGGTGTCACAGACCTGTAGAAGAGCACGTTGAGGGGGATGGTCCCCGATGTGCCAGAGCCCCTCAAATCCTTCCCCCTGGGGGGAAGCTCTGCACCCTGCACCTCCTGGGGAGCACAGGAGCCCCTCATTCCTATTTTTAATTTTATTTTAAGTGTGTATTTTAAGTCACAGACCTGTAGAGGAGCACATTGAGGGGGATGGCCCTGATGTGCCAGAGCCCTCAAAGCCCTGCACCTCCCTGGGGAGCACAGGGAGCCCTCACCCCTATTTTTAATTCTATTTTGGACAGAATTGGGGTGTCACAGACCTGTAGAAGAGCACGTTGAGGGGGATGGTCCCGATGTGCCAGAGCGCGTGGGCGTCCAGCACCCAGCCCAGGGGGGGGAAGTCGAGCAGCTCGAGCAGCGCCAGCGCCTGCAGCAGCAGCACCGCGGCCGCGCATTTCCACACGTGCGGCAAACGCCGGCCCTGCCGCAGGCACCAGCGCAGCCACCACGCCACCGTCAGCATCCTTGGCATAGGGGGGAATGGGAACACACTGTCAGGGTGCCTGGGACAGGGGAACACACTGTCAGGGTGCCTGGGACAGGGGAACACACTGTCAGGGTGCCTGGGATAGGGAAACACAGGGGGAACACTGTCAGCGTGCCTGGGATAAAGGGAAATGGGAAAACACTGTCAGGGTGCCTGGACAGGGGAACACCACTGTCAGGTGCCTGGATAAGGGAATACACTGCCAGTGTGCCTGGGATAGGAGAAACAGGGAATACACTGCCAGTGTGCCTGGGATAAGGGAATACCCTGTCAGTGTGCTTGGGATAAGGGGAACACAGGGAATACACTGTCAGTGTGCCTGGGATAAGGGAATACCCTGTCAGTGTGCTTGGATAAGGGGAACACAGGGAATACACTGCCAGTGTGCCTGGGATAGGGAAAACACAGGGAACACACTGTCAGTGTGCCTGGGATAAAGGGAAATGGGAAAACACTGTCAGGGTGCCTGGGATAAGGGAAACACAGGGAATACACTGTCAGTGTGCTTGGGATAAGGGAATACACTGTCAGTGTGCCTGGGACAGGGGAACACAGGAATACACTGTCAGTGTGCCTGGGATAAGGGGAACACTGTCAGCATCTCTGGGATAAGGGAAACACAGGGGAAACACAGTGGAAACACTGTCACCATCCCTGGGGACAGGGGAACAGGGGAACACACTGTCAGTGTGCCTGGGATAAGGGGAACACAGGGAATACACTGTCAGTGTGCTTGGGACAGGGAAAACACAGGGGAACACTGTCAGTGTGCCTGTGACACAGGAAACCCTGTCAGCATCCTTGGGATGAGGGAAACACAGGGGAAACACAGGGAATACACTGTCAGCATCCCTGGGACAGGGGAACAGGGGGAACACACTGTCAGTGTGTCTGGGACAGGGGAAACACAAGGAATACACTGTCAGTGTGCCTGGGATAAGGGGAACACAGGGAATACACTGTCAGTGTGCCTGGGATAAGGGAACACAGGGAATACACTGTCAGTGTGCCTGGGATAAGGGAAACAGGGCAAAACAGCAGCACTGAGAGCTCAGGGGGGTGGGCAAAACGTGGGGAGAATTGCTGGGGAACAGGGAGGGGAGAGGGGGTGCTCAAACTCTGAAAGAATTCTTGGGGAAACAGGGGAGGTCAGGGACAAAACCCCAGTCAGAATTCCCGAGAAAACAGGAAGGGGAGAGGGGGGTGCCCAAATTCTGTCAGAATTCCTGGAAAACAGGAGAACACAGGCACATGTCAAACCCCAGTCAGAATTCCTGGGGAAACAGAGGAAATCAGGGGCAGGGGGTGTCCAAACTCTGTCAGAATTCCTGGGGAAACAATGAGGGGGATCAGGGACAGGGGGTGTCCAAAATTCCACGAAAATGGGGAGCTCAGGAACCTCAGGTGGGGATACCCAAACCCCTGCTCAGCATGCCTGGGAAACTGGGGCTCAGGGACAGGAGGGCACAGACTGACCCCTGACACAGCCCCAGTCCCTCCCAGTCCCTCCCAGTGCCCCCCAGCCCACCAGCAGCAGCGTTGGCCACCAGGTTGTAGCCGTAGTCGAAGCGCACGAGGCTCAGGTAGGAGATGTGGCCGGCGAGGAAGAGGAGGAGGAAGGCTCTGAAGATGCTGATTAAGGCTGGGCGCTGCAGCCCCAGCGTCCTGTGGGCAAGGGGCATGGTCAGGGTCCTCCCAGTATGGCCCAGCACCTCCCAGTATGGCCCAGGGTCCTCCCAGTATGGCCCAGGGTCCTCCCAGTATGGCCCAGCACCTCCCAGTATGGCCCAGGGTCCTCCCAGCATGGCCCAGGGTCTTCCCAGTATGGCCCAGGGTCCTCCCAGTATGGCCCATGGTCTTCCCAGTATGGCCCAAGGTCTTCCCAGTATGGCCCAGGGTCCTCCCAGTACAGCCCAGGGTCCTCCCAGGTGTTCCAGTGATGCCCAAACTGGCCCAAGAGAGGCCAGCACCTTCCCCAGTACAGCCCAGTGCCTCCCAGTACGCTCCCCAGTCTAGCTGTAGCCAGCCCCAGCACTCCCCAGTCCCCCTGAGTTTGCCCCAGTGCCCCCCATCCACCCCCAGTGCCTCCCAGTTCATTCCCAGTGCCCTCCAGTTTGCCCCAGTGCCCCCCACTCCATTCCCAGTGCCCTTCAATTTGCCCCAGTCCGTCCCCAGTTTGCCCCAGTCCATCCCCATTGCCCCCCAGTTCACCCCAGTGCTCCCCAGACTGTCCCAAGTGCCCCCCAGTTCACCCCAGTGCCCCCCAGTTCAACCCAGTGCCCCCCAGTCCATCCCCATTGCCCCCCAGTTCACCCCAGTGTCCCCCAGTCCGTGGCCAGTTTCCCCCAGTTCACCCCAATGCCCTCCAGTCTGTCCCCAGTGCCCCCCAGTTCAACCCCAGCCCCCCCCAGTCCATCCCCATTGCCCCCCAGTTCACCCCAATGCCCTCCAGTCTGTCCCCAGTGCCCCCCAGTTCAACCCCAGCCCCCCCAGTCCATCCCCATTGCCCCCCAGTTCACCCCAGTCCTCCCCAGTTTACCCCAGTGCCCCCCAGTTCACCCCAGTGCCCCCCAGTCCATGGCCATTGCCCCCCAGTTCACCCCAATGCCCTCCAGTCCATCCCCAATCCCCCCCAGTTCAACACCAGTCCCCCCCAGTTCCTCCCATTCCATCCCCAGTGCCCCCCATTCCAACCCCAGTGCTCTCCAGTTTGCCCCAGTGCCCCCCAGTTCAACCCCAGCCGCCCCAGTCCATCCCCATTGCCCCCCAGTTCACCCCAGTGCCCCCCAGTTCACCCCAGTGCCCCCCAGTTCCTCCCATTCTATCCCCAGTTCCTCCCATTCCAACCCCACTGCCCCCCATTCCAACCCAGTGTCCCCCAGTCTGTCCCATGTGCCCCCCAGTTCACCCCAGTCCCCCCCAGTTTGCCCCAGTGCCCCCCAGTTCCTCCCATTCCATCCCCAGTGCCCCCCATTCCAACCCCAGTGCCCCCAATTCCAACCCCAGTGCCCCCCAGTTTGCCCCTGTGCCCCCCGGTTTGCCCCAGTTTGCCCCAGTCTGTCCCCAGTGCCCCCCAGTTTGCCCCAGTGCCACCCAGTCCATCCCAAGTGCCCCCCAGTTCGCCCCAGTGCCCCCCAGTAGGCCCCAGTGCCCCCCAGTGCCCCCCAGTTTGCCCCAGTGCCCCCCAGTTTGCCCCAGTTTGCCCAGTGCCCACCTGACGCAGCACAGGTACACGGAGTGCAGGATGACGGCCGAAGCACAGAAATAATCCAGTTTCTGTGGGATTTGGGATGGGGAAATCGGGGAGGGGGCCCAGAACGGGACCCCCGGGGGGCTTGGGGACACTCTGGGGGTGTCACCCTCGGGGTTGGGGACACCCTGGGGGTGGCACTGCCTCACCTCTGTCAGCGCCGTGTCCCTGGTGTGGAACACGGTGGACCAGAACCAGGCGTTTAAGGAGACCTGGAAAAGGGGGAAATTTGGGATTTATGGGGTGGGGGGGGGATGTGGGGCAGGGTCCCCCCCCGGGTCAGGACCCCCTCAAATAGGGGGAGAGGGGGGGGTGGGAATGGGAAAAAAAAAAAAAAAAAGGGAATGGGGAAAATATAAGGGAAATGGGAAAAAAAGGGAAAAGGGGAAGGGAAAAAAGGGAAAGGGGAAGGGAAAAAAGGGGGAAGTGGAATAAAAAGGGAAAAGGGGAAGGAAAAAGGGAAAAGGGGAAAAAAGAAAAAGGGGGAAAAAAGAAAAAGGGGGAAAAGGGGGAAAGGGAAAAAAGGGGAAGGGGGAAAAAAGGGAACGGGAAAAAAAGGGAAAGGGGAAAAAAGGGAAAATGGGAAAAAGGGAAGGGGAAGGGGAAAGGGAAAGGGGAAGAAAAAGGGAAAGGGGGAAAAAAGAGAAAGGGGAAATAGTGGAAATGGGAAGGGGAAAGGAAGAAAAAGGAAAGAGGGGAGAGGGAGGAGAAAAAGAAAGGGGAAGGGAAAAGGGAAGGGGAAAAGGAAGAAAGAGGGGGAAACAGAAAGGAGAAGAAAAAGCGAGGGAAAAGGAGGGAAAAGGACAGGAAAGGGGTGGGAAAGGGGTGGAAAAGGGGTGGAAAAGGGGTGGAAAGGGGTGGAAAAGCGAGGGAAAAGGGAGGGAAAAGGGAGGGAAAAGGGAGGGAAAAGGGAGGGAAAAGAGAGGGAAAAGGGAGGGAAATAAGGATGGGAAATGAGAAAGGATGGGAGAAAGGGATGGGGAAAAAGGGAGAGGAAAAAAAGGAGGGGAAAAAAGGCAGGGGAAAACCAGAAAAGGATGGGGGAAAAGGGAGGGAAATGATGGGATAAAGGAAGGAAATGATGGAAAAAAGAGGGAAATGACGGGAAAAGGATGCGGAAAGGAGGCCAGCAGCCACCGGGGCTCACCCAGGCGAAGGCGGTGCAGGTGGGGTAGGTGGGCGCTGCGGGGGGCACGGCTGCCCGGTACCGCAGCAGCATCACCAGGCTGGCCAGGCCGTTCAGCAGCGAGGCCAAGGCTGAGGCCGGCTCCTGCACGAACAGGAACCGCGAGAACGGCCACTGGGGGGGGGTCAGCGGGCACGGGGGACCCCCGGCCGGCCCCCCCAGCCCCCGCGGGGCCGCGCTGACCTTGCCGTGGAACTGCGGCACGCGGTGCCCGCCCTGCTGGTACAGCCGCACCGTCAGCCACATGCACTCGTACTGGCACTCGTCCCGGCACGTCCAGCCTGGGGGGGCACCCCAGTGTGAGCCAGGGCCTCCCAGTGTGAGCCAGGGCCTCCCAGTATGCGCCAGTGCCTCCCAGTGTGTGCCAGTGCCTCCCAGTATGCGCCAGTGCCTCCCAGTGTGCAGCATGGGAGTGCCCCAGCCCATCATGGGAGTGCCCCAACCCAGCACGGGGTGGAGGGAAAGGGTGGGGGTTCACCCCCCTGGCACCCCCAGCCTCAATGAACAATCTGGGAGGAAGCCCAGATGTTGCCATGGTGACCAGCAGCATGGACCAGTAGCTCCCAGTATGGCCCAGTGACTCCCCAGTATGGCCTGGTGACCCCACTTCATAGTTCAGCATGGCCTGGGGGGCACTGGGGCAAACCACCATGACCCAGTATGTCCCAGTGACCCCCCAGTATGGCTCAGTGACCCCCCAGTATGTCCCAGTGACCCCCCAGTATGGCTCAGTGACCCCCCCAGTATGTCCCAGTGACCCCCCCAGTATGTCCCAGTGACCCCCCAGTATGGCCCAGTGACTCCCCAGTATGGCCCAGTGACTCCCCAGTATGTCCCAGTGACTCCCCAGTATGGTCCAGTGACTCCCCAGTATGGCTCAGTGACCCCCCAGTATGTCCCAGTGACCCCCCAGTATGACTCAGTGACCCCCCAGTATGGCCCAGTGACTCCCCAGTATGGCTCAGTGACCCCCCAGTAAGGCCCAGTGACTCCCCAGTATGTCCCAGTGACTCCCCAGTATGGTCCAGTGACTCCCCATTATGGCTCAGTGACCCCCCCAGTATGGCCCAGTGACTCCCCAGTATGGCTCAGTGACCCCCCAGTATGTCCCAGTGACCCCCCAGTATGACTCAGTGACCCCCCAGTATGGCCCAGTGACTCCCCAGTATGGCTCAGTGACCCCCCAGTATGTCCCAGTGACCCCCCAGTATGGCCCAGTGACTCCCCAGTATGGCTCAGTGACCCCCCAGTATGGCTCAGTGACTCCCCAGTATGTCCCAGTGACCCCCCAGTATGGCCCAGTAACTCCCCAGTATGGCTCAGTGACCCCCCAGTATGGCTCAGTGATCCCCCAGTATGGCCCAGTGACTCCCCAGTATATCCCAGTGACTCCCCAGTATTTCCCAGTGACCCCCCTTCATAGCCCAGCACCTCCAGTATGGGCCAAAACCAGCCCAGTATCCACCAGCACGACCCAGTGACAACCAGTACAGGACAAGTGACCCTTAACACACCCCCAGTGTCCCCCAGTGCCACCCAGCGCCTCCCAGTTCCACCCCAGTCCCTCCCAGTCCCCCAGGCAAGGGGCGTGGCTTCAAAAGGGGGCGTGGCTCCGAGAGGTGCGGTCCGCCCAGAGGGGGCGTGGCCTCTAAGTCCGCCAACCAATAGGAGCAGGGGGGCGGTACCTGTCAGGCCCATGTAGAGCGGCTGCCGGGCGCGGAAGTGCCGCAGTGCCGCCCCCGAGCAGTTCTGCCGCTCGCAGCGGCTCAGGCACTCCCGGTACAGCGGTTCCCGATCCCCCTGCGAGCCCTGGGCCGGGCCCGGTGCTGCCGCCGCCATGAGAAGCAGCAGCAGCAGCAGCGCGGCCCGCGCCGCCATCGCCGCCCGGCCCGGCCGTTTCCGGCCCGCCCCGGAGATGGGGGCGGCGCGGGGCACTATGGGATATACCGCCCCCGCCGGCCGCGGGGGGTGATGGGATATATCCCCCCTTGTTCGCTCTGCTGAGGCTCATGGGATATATCCCCCCATGGGGCCCGGGGATCCCGGGCACTGCGGGGACGCTCCGGGGACCCTCCGGTGTCCTACGGGGACCCTCCGGTGTCCTACGGGGCTCGGGGCCGGTTCAGGGCACGGGGGCAGCGCGGCTTGAGGAACTGAGTGGTCCCGGCCATGCGGGACCCCCGGCAGCAGCCTGGCCTGAGGTGACAGTGATGTGCTGGATCCTGTCCCCATGGCAGGCGGGACCCCAACACCGAGTGTCCCCTCTTTGGGGGGGGTCCTCTCTCGTGGCAGCCTCCGTGGCACGTGTAGAAGCACAGACTGGGGTGACCAAGGGTACATGGGGGGCAGAACCTGTCCCGTGTGGGGGTCATATCCTGGTCCTCCATCCCGGCTGCTCCTGGCTCTGCCTTGCCGGGGGGCGCGCATGGGGTCACCCCACCTGTGGAGGACCCCCCATGCCAATTACCTGTGTGCCCAGGGCAGCCGGTGAAGGTGTAACAGGTGGGGGACAGGTGCCAGCTCTTGGTGACCCTGTTAGGTGCTACTGCACTGTCCCTGTCCCCCCAGAACAGCCCCCAGCCCCCCGCACCATTCCGGGGTGCCAGCTCTGGGACTGACCCCCCAAACCCACGAGCGGCGTGTCTGTCCCATTCCCCCACACGGGTGGCAGTCACAGCCCCAGGTGAGGGGACAGGGACGAAGGTCGTGTCCTCCCCGCCGCCATTCAGGCGACCCCCGCCCCCGGGACCGCAGCGGGGCCCCAGGGCTGGGCAGCACCGGGGAACGGGAACGGGGCACTCCGGGATGGCGGGGATGGACCGGGGGGGTTCGGAGCTCCTGCTGCTCCGGGGGGGTTGAAAGTGGGGTCGGAGCCCCCCTGGAAATGGGGGTGGGAAAGGGGGAACGGGGGGTCCCGGTGCTGCCGGTGGATGGACGGCGGTGATTCCCGGTGCTCGGCAGCAGGGAAGGGGGATCCGGGGCGGGACATTCCCGGGGCTCCGGGCGGTTGGGAGCGGGTGGGTGGGTCGGGGGGGGTCTGTCCCGCTCCGGGCCGGCGGGAGCGCGCGGGGGCGGCGGGAGCGCGCGGCGCGCCCTCGCCCGGGGCCGGGACCGGGATCGGGATCGCGAGGCGGAGCCCGGGAGCGGCGGGAGGCGGCGGCTCCGGCTCCGCAAACTTTCCCGGAGCAGCGGCGGCGGGGCCATGGGCCACGGGCCGCGCTGAGCACCATGATCGCGGCCGGGGGCTGCCTCGGAGCCGCGCTGCTGCTGCTGCTGCTGCTGCTGGCCGCCCTGTGCCCCCCCGCCGCCGCCGAAGGTGGGTCCCACCGGGGGACACCGGGGGACACCGGGACTCGGGGGGACTCCGGCCCCGCGCGGCGACTTCGCGTAAAGTTTTGCACGGGACTGGGGGGGCACCGGCAGGGCGAACCGGGCAAGGGAGGGGGGGACACGGGGGGCGTGACCGAGAGGGCACCGGGGGGGACATCGGGGGTGGGACCGAGTGGAAAACCGGGAGGGGACGGTGGGGGGAACCGAGGGAGAAGCGGGAGGGGAGCGTGGCGGCCTCGAGTTGCGAACGAGGGGGGCACCGGGGGTGGGAGCGGGCAGCTCTGGGGGGCACCGGGGGCTGCACGCTTGGAAGTGACGGGACCGCCTCTCCCGGTGCCCCCTGGGCGCCCCCGGTTCTCCCCGCCGTGGGCAGCGCGACCCCGGTGTCCCTGCGGCCACCAGGACTGGGAGCCGAACTGGTGTGGACTGGGAGGCGCTGGGGCCCAGCGGGAGGCCCTGCCCGCTCACCCCGGTCCCCCCGAGCTGCACGATTCCCGAGGATTTAGGGGCTCCGGTAGAGCCCGGAGCGGGGTGCAGCGCGCAGGGCTCCGGTACCGCCGGGAGAAGCGGGAACGGGGGTCCCCAACTTGTGGGGCTTCCCTCCCCGTGGGCATCGGGAGCGGCTCGGTGCCTGGGTGGGTGGGTGGGTGGGTGGGTGCGTCCCCGTCGCTCCCATCCACATTCTCGACGTGCCGCACCCAGCCCAGCCCCGGGGGGAGCGGGGAGCCCGGCCCGGCAGCCCCCGGGCCTCGGCCACGCTCCGCGGGAACGGGGCAGGAACGGGGCCAGCAGGGCACGGCGCTGGTGGCCCCAAAATGGGCACCGGCAGCCCCAAAAGTTTGACCCTGCCGCCTCATTCCTGGTGTCGGGGGGGGGCAGCTCCAGCAGCGGGAGTTCGGAAAGTGAATGCTCGGTGTGGGGTGGTGGGACGGGGACGTGGGGACACAGCTCACGGTGCCGGGAGGGTCGGTGTGGGGCCAGCTCCTGGTTGGGGACAGCCCCGTGGGCACGTGGCTCACGGGCTCGGCCGGACACCCGTGGGCAGCCCCGGTGCTCGGTGCTGGCACCGCCCGCTGGGTGAGCCCGGCAGCACCGAGCAGTCCCTGCCCGGTGCCCAGAGGGGAGCTGGGCGAGCACCCAACCCCAAATCCCGGGGGAGCAGAGCCGGGATGCCCCCAGGATCCTCACGCTTGTCCCACCCGCCCTTTGCCCCGGGGAAGCCCCAGCACCCCGCGCCTCTCACGGCAGGTGTGGGCGCAGACCTTGAGCTTTGGCCGCCCCGCACTTCCCCTTCCCGCGTCCCCCCGTTTCACCCCGCTCGGGTGGCACACAGCCGAACCCCAAATTCAGGGGGGTTTCCTCCTTCCTCAGCCGCGTTTTCCCCTGCTCGGAGAGGCCTCGGAGCAGGCGGGGGAGGCGAGTGCCAGCCGGCTCTGCGGGCCCGCAGCTGCCCAGCACCGGGGGCTGTCACTCAGCCACCGAGCAGCCGGGACCGGACACCGAGCGCCCCCAGACCCCCGTGTGCCCCCTGCCCGTGGTGCTGGGACGGCTCTGGGGGTGACACCGCTGTGTCGGCGGGGTCAGCGCGGGGAGCGGGGCTCGGTGTGGCGCGGGGCGCTCTCCCCGCTGGGTGTTGGGTGTTGTTGGGGTGCCGGGGGCCGCGGGCGCGCCGGGGCTGGGCCGTGCCGAGCCGAGCCGAGCCGTGCCCGCCAGCCCTGCGTCACCGCTGCTCCCCAAACACGCCCGACCTGAAAAGGCGGTTCCAGCCGGGAGCGGGCGGCCGGGGCCCGGTGCCACCCTCGCCCGTGACTCACCCGCCCGGGGCCCGGCGCCCAGCGCGGGTTCCCGCACAGCCCCAGCCCCGCCGGGATGCCCGGGGATGCTCTCCCGGCCAGGAGCCCCCCACAATGGATGGGGCCGGCGGGGCCCCGCAGCCGTCGCCGCTCAACAATCGGGTCTTGTCTCGGCGTGGGCAGCGCATTCCTGCCCGCGGCCCCCGCTCCGGCCCCGCCGCTCTGGGGGTCCCAACCCAGCCCCCGCCGCGGGCACGGGGAGACACCGATCCCCGTTGTGCCTCCAGCGGGGCCCGCTCGGGCTTTGCCGGGGTTGGGATCCGGGGGAGCCTCGGTGCAGGAAACCCATCGGAAGCTGTTGGAGATAAACGGCGGCCGCCGCACCCGCGGCGTTTCCTGCGGGGGCCGGAGCTCCGTGTGTGTCCCGTGGAGGGAGAGGAGGACCCGCTGAGCCCCCGCTGTCCCCACAGTCTGCACCGGCACCGACATGAAGCTGCTGCGTCCCTCCAGCCCCGAGAGCCACTACGAGACCCTGCGGCACCTGTACCAGGGCTGCCAGGTGGTGCAGGGCAACCTGGAGCTCACCTACCTGCCCGCCGACGCCGACACCTCCTTCCTCAAGGTGCGCAGCGCTAAAACGCCCCAAAGAGGGGAAAGACGAGGGTCTGACCGACCCCTCACCCGCGTCCCCCCCCCATGGCAGGACATCAAGGAGGTGCAGGGCTACGTGCTGATCGCGGAGAACCAAGTGAGCGGGCTGGAGCTGCAGAGCCTGCGCATCATCCGCGGCACGCAGCTCTTCCAGGAGCGCTACGCCCTGGCCGTGCTGGGCAACGCCGGCCCCGCCGGGGCACCGGGGCTGCGGCAGCTCGGCATGAGGCACCTCACAGGTGGGGAAGCCCTGTCTGGGATACTCGGATATGTGGCTTGCTGCTCCTGCAGTTGGGAGCTGCCAGCTCCAGTCTGGGAATGCAAAACGTTCTGGGTGCTCCCCGGCTCCCTACCGAGGAGTGGGAGCTGCAGGGCCATGCTGACCCCCCAGCCTGTCCCCCCACAGAGATGCTGAAGGGAGGGGTGCTCATCGAGAGGAACCCCGAGCTGTGTTTCCAGGAGACCATCCTGTGGAGCGACATCCTGCACCGGCACAACGAGTTCCGTGCCGACATCCAGGTGGAGAGCGCCCGCACCCGCAGCTGTGAGTGGGGGGTTTGTGCTGCCAGGGGGGGTTCTGGGGGGTTCCAGCCCCTCCTGGCACCCCCTGCTCACTCTGCCCCCTGTGCAGGTCCTGACTGCCGGGCGCTCTGTGCCGAGGGGCACTGCTGGGGTGAGGGCAAACAGGATTGCCAGACATGTGAGTGTGGGGCCCACGGAGGCTCTGAGCCCCCCTCAGGGACCCCCAAAGCCCCTGGGAACCCCTTTCCTTCCTGCCCCTGCTTCACTGATCACCACTTGGCACCCAAATCTGTGTCCCAGACTCCCTGGACATTCTGCTTGCACTCCCAAATTGTTGCCCTGCTGAGCCCTGCTTGTCACCTAAGTCCAATTTACAGAGAATCTCTGGACCTTCCATTTGCCCCCCCAAATCTCTGTCCCACTGACCCCCCATTTACCACCTAAATCTTGCCCCCAGAAGCACCCTGACCTGTTTAGCCCCGAAATCCTTGTTCCACTGAGCCCTACATAGCACCCAAATCTTGGTCCCAGACATCCCTTAAAATCCCTGCTCTGGGAGCCTCCCCTTGCACCCCAAATCCCTGCTCTGGGAGCCTCCCCTTGCACCCCAAATCCCTGCTCTGGGAGCCTCCCATTGCACCCCAAATCCTTGCTCTGGGAGCAGAGGCCTTGAGGACCTCTGCTTACACCCCAAGTTCCTGCTCTGGGAGCCTTCCCTTGCACCCCAAATCCCTGCCTTGAGGACCTCCCCTTACACTCCAAATTCCTGCTCTGGGAGCCTCCCCTTGCACCCCAAATCCCTGCTCTGGGAGCCTTCCCTTACACTCCAAATCCCTGCTCTGGGAGCCTCCCCTTGCACCCCAAATCCCTGCCTTGAGGACCTCCCATTACACCCCAAATCCCTGCTCTGGGAGCCTTCCCTTACACCCCAAATTCCTGCTCTGGGAGCCTTCCCTTGCACCCCAAATTCCTGCTCTGGGAGCCTTCCCTTGCACCCCAAATCCCTGCCTTGAGGACCTCCCATTACAGCCCAAATCCCTGCTCTGGGAGCCTCCCCTTTACACCCCAAATCCCATCCCTGGGAACTTTCCCCCCTAAATTCCTTTCCTACTGGTTTTATTTTCCATCTCAATTCCCACCACCCAGATTTTCACCCCCCTTACCCTCCAACCCTTCATCCTGGTGTCTCCCCCATTACCTGGAGAGGGGGAAATTTGTGTCCCCAACGTGTCCCTCTGTGTCCCTGCAGTGACCAACAGCATCTGCCACGGCTGCCCACGCTGCAAGGGCACGAAACCCACGGATTGCTGCCACGAGCAGTGCGCTGCTGGCTGCACCGGCCCCAAGCACTCCGACTGCCTGGTGAGCATGGCACAGGGACATTGAGGGTCCTGGGGGTGACACAGGGGTCTCACACAGCTGTGTCCCCCTCCCCAGGCATGCCTGAACTTCAACAGGAGCGGGATCTGCGAGCTGCACTGCCCTCCACTCGTTGTCTACAACTCGGACACCTTCGAGTCGATGCCCAACCCCGACGGGCGCTACACCTTTGGTGCCAGCTGTGTCAGCCAGTGTCCCTGTGAGTGCCACCCTGGGGGGGGGGTGCAGGGGCAGCCAGCGTGGCCCTGACCCCCTCTCCTCCCTTCCTGCCACCCCCTGCAGACAATTACCTCGCCACGGAGGTGGGGTCCTGCACCCTCGTGTGCCCCCAGAACAGCCAGGAGGTCACGGTCAACAACGTGCAGAAGTGTGAGAAGTGCAGCAAACCCTGCCCAGAGGGTGAGAAACCCCCCCTGGGGTTTGGGGGGGGTGCTCTGGGTGCCCTGGGGATGTGGGGGAGCAGCCCCCGGGGCGTGGGGAGGGGGACTCTGGATGCTGCAGGGTTGTGGGTGAGCAGCTCTCAATGTCCACGGGGTTCTCAAGGTTGTGGGTGAGCAGCACCCCAAGTACCTGGGTAGGTTTGGGGACCCCAGAAATGCAGGTGAGCAGCCCCCCAGTATCTGGACAGGTCTGGGGACCCCAGGAGTGTGGGTGAGCAGCCCCCCAGAGTGGCTCTGGGGACACCAGGGATGTGGGGGAGCAGTACCCTGGGGTCTGGGGGCACTCTGGGGACCCCAAGGGTTTGGTAAGAAGCCTTCCCAAGTCTTGAGGGGCTCTGGGGACCCCAAGGGTTTGGTAAGAAGCCTTCCCAGGTCTTGAGGGGCTCTGGGGACCCCAAGGGTTTGGTAAGAAGCCTTCCCAGGTCTTGAGGGGCTCTGGGGACCCCAAGGGTTTGGGTAAGAAGCCTTCCCAAGTCTTGAGGGCTCTGGAGGCCCCTGGGATGGGGGTGATCCATCCTCAGTGCAGCTCTGGGGTCTCCAAGGCTGTGTGGGGGTGCTGCTGTGCCCTGTGGCTGGTGGGGCAGTGTTTTGGGGGGCTCAGGGGTCCTGGAAGAGCACAGCCCTGCCGTGCCCCCCCCAGTGTGCTACGGGCTGGGAGTGGATTTCCTGAAGGGTGTCCGTGCTGTGAACGCCTCCAACATCCAACACTTCTCTGGCTGCACCAAGATTTTTGGGAGCCTGGCTTTCCTCCCCGAGACCTTCGCTGGGTGAGTGCCTGAATCCCCTCCCTGAGCCCACTGGGGACCCCCAAAAGGACCCCCCCCAACCTCCCTGCCATCCCCTGCAGGGACCCCAGCACCAACACCCCACCCCTGGACCCCAAACTGCTGCGGATCTTCGAGAGCCTGGAGGAGCTGACGGGTGAGAGCTGGAGGAGCTGGGGGGCACTGGGGGGGTCTGGGTTTGGGGGGGACATCAGGGGGTGACACTCAGCTCCCCCCAGGGTTCCTCTACATCGCAGCCTGGCCGCCGGACATGAAGGACCTGGGAGTGTTCCAGAACCTGCGGGTGATCCGGGGCAGGGTCCTGCACAAGTGAGCGGGGACAGGGGGACATGGGGGGACACGGGGGGACACAGGGAAATGGGGGGACAGGGGGACATGGGGGGACACGGGGGGACACAGGGAAATGGGGGGACAGGGGGACATGGGGGGACACGGGGACGGGGGGGAAGGCAGAGGGACATGGGGGGACATAGGGAAATGGGGGGACAGGGGGATATGGGGGGAGGCAGGGGGACACAGGAGGGGACACGGGGACATGGAGTGACATAGGAACACGGGGATGCAGAGGGGATGTAGGGGGACACATGAGGGGACACAGGGACATGCAGAGGGGATGTAGGGGGACACATGAGGGGACAGAGGGACATAGAGGGATGCAGGGGGACACATGAGGGGATATGGGGACATGGAGTGACATAGGAACATGGGGAGATACAGGGGGACACATGAGGGGACACAGGGACATGGAGTGACACGGGAACATGGGGATGCAGAGGGGATGTAGGGGGACACATGAGGGGACAGAGGGACATGGGGGGAGGCAGGGGGACACATAAGGGGATATGGTGACATGGAGTGACACAGGAACATGGGGATGCAGAGGGGATGTAGGGGGACACATGAGGGGATATGGTGACATGGAGTGACATAGGAACATGGGGATGCAGAGGAGATGTGGGGACATACAGGGGGACACATGAGGGGACACAGGGACATGGAGTGACACGGGAACATGGGGATGCAGAGGGGATGTAGGGGGACAAATGAGGGGACACAGGGACATGCAGAGGGGATGTAGGGGCACACATGAGGGGATATGGGGACATGGAGTGACATGGGAACATGGGGATGCAGAGGGGATGTAGGGGCACACATGAGGGGACACGGGGACATGGAGTGACACGGGAACATGGGGATGTGGGGAGATACAGGGGGACACATGAGGGGACACAGGGACATGCAGAGGGGATGTAGGGGCACACATGAGGGGATATGGGGACATGGAGTGACACGGGAACACGGGGATGCAGAGGGGACAGGGGGAGATGTTGTGGCACAGGAGGGACATGGAGGGATGTAGGGGGACACATGAGGGGACATGGAGTGACACAGGAACATGGGGATGCAGAGAGGACATGGAGGGGTGCAGGGCACCATGACTGGAAGGGCACGGGGGACCGTGGGCACACAGTGCCAGGCGTGTCTGACCCGTGGCTGTCTCGGCAGCGGCGCCTACTCGCTGACCCTGCAGGACCTGGCGGTGCAGGCGCTGGGGCTGAGGGCCCTGCAGGAGATCAGCAGTGGGATGGTGCTGGTGCACCACAACCCCCAGCTGTGCTTCCTGCAGAAGGTGCCCTGGCACAGCATCTTCCGTAACCCCCGGCAGCGCCTCTTCCAGACCCACAACAAACCCCCCGAGCAGTGCGGTAAGAGGGGTCCTGTTGGGGTGGGGGGAGATGGTGGATCCCCCCCATTGGTGACAGAGGTGCTGATGGTGCCTCTCCTGCAGAGAGAGAGGGGCTGGTTTGCTTCCACCTCTGTGCCCAGGGGCACTGCTGGGGCCCCGGTCCCACCCAGTGCGTGGCGTGCGAGCGGTTCCTGCGCGGCCAGGAGTGCGTGGCCTCCTGCAACCTCCTGGACGGGTGAGTGGAGACCCTTGGCAGTGCCAAACAGAGCCCCCACACACACTGCAGGGTGAGGCTGGCATCCCATCCCTGCCCCTTTCTGCCCCGCAGAGCCATCAGGGAACACGCCAACGGGACGCGGTGCCTGCCGTGCCACCCCGAGTGCCAGCCCCAGAATGGCACCGAGACCTGCTTTGGATCTGTGAGGACAGGGGACACGCATTGAGGGGGTGAGGGTGTCCCCACACGCCTGGGTCCCTCAATCCAGCCCTGTTCCTGCAGGATCCAGACCAGTGTGTGGCCTGTGCCCACTACAAGGACGCCCAGCAGTGCGTGCGGCGCTGCCCCAGCGGCGTCAAGGCCGACGCCTCCTTCGTGCCCGTCTGGAAATACCCGGATGAATTCGGGGTGTGCCAACTCTGCCCCACCAACTGCACCCACTCGTGAGTTGGGGGGGGGTCCCTAGATGAGGAGGGGGTGCTGGCAGCTGCAGGGGCCTGCTGACAGCACGGGGGTACACCTGTGTCCCCAGGTGCACCATCCGGGATGAGGACGGATGTCCCGTGGACCAGAAGCCAAGGTAAGGGTGTCACAGACATCTTTGATGAAAAATCTTTTCTTTAGGATTTTTTCTCCTCAGGAACAAAATGTAAATGATGGTTATCTGCTGCTGTGGAATGCAACAGGTGCATCTGGGATTGGCCCATGTTGGTTGTTTCTAATTAATGGCCAATCAAAGTCAGCTAGCTTGGACAGAGAGTCCGAGCCACAAACCTTTGTTATCATTCTTTCTTTTTCTATTCTTAGCCAACCTTCTGAAGAAATCCTTTCTTCTTTTAGTATATTTTTAATATAATATATATAATAAAATAATAAATCAAGCCTTCTGAAACATGGAGTCAGATCCTCATCTCTTCCCTCATCCTGACACCCTTGTGAACACCATCACAGCAGGGGTGTGGCTCTGTTGTGCCACCACCTCTCTGGGTGGCAGTCCCCCCCACTGATGGCATTTTGGCACACAGCCAGGTGACCTCCATCATCGCTGGCGTGGTTGGGGCTCTGCTGGTCATCGTCCTGCTCCTCATCACCGTCATCTGCGTCAAGCGCCGGCGGCAGCAGGAGCGCAAGCACACCATGAGGAGGCTGCTGCAGGAGACCGAGGTGGGAACCTCCCGGGGGGCAGGAGGGGACCCTCGGGGCTTGGGAGGGATGAGGAGTCAGGCCTTCCTCACCCCTCCATGCCCCACAGCTGGTGGAGCCACTGACGCCCAGCGGGGCCCTCCCCAACCAAGCCCAGATGAGGATCCTCAAGGAGACGGAGCTGAAGAAAGTGAAAGTTTTGGGTTCTGGTGCTTTTGGCACCGTCTATAAGGTGAGGAGTGGGGACAGCACAGCGGGATGTGACCCTCCCTGCTCTGCATCCCCTCACCTGCTTGTCCCCACCTCAGGGCATCTGGATCCCTGATGGGGAGAGCGTGAAGATCCCGGTGGCCATCAAAGTCTTGCGGGAGAACACATCGCCCAAAGCCAACAAGGAGATCCTGGATGTGAGTGTGGTCACAACACTGAGGGGAACGGGGCTGGCAGCAGCCCCTGACCCCCACCCTGACCCCCCTGCTGCCCACAGGAGGCCTATGTGATGGCAGGGGTGGGCAGCCCCTACGTGTCCCGGCTGCTGGGCATCTGCCTGACCTCCACGGTGCAGCTGGTGACGCAGCTGATGCCCTACGGCTGCCTGCTGGACTACGTGAGGGAGAACAAGGACCACATCGGCTCCCAGGACCTGCTCAACTGGTGTGTGCAGATCGCCAAGGTACGACAGGAGTATTGGAATACTGCTCCCAATATTCCCAGTTAGATTGTGCCTGGGCCAGTCTGACCCTCGCTGCTGGGCCAAAGGCAACAACTGCGGTGTATCACCCCAGAGATACCTTGGCTTGCTGGTGGTTGCAGCTGGGCACTGAACAAGTCCAGGCTTGTTAGGAACCCGTTCACCTCAGGAGGAATGGCTTCAGGCGATGGTGAAGAGAAAAAGGAGAGGATTCTGCTGGAGGGTTTAATGTCCAGAGGTTCATTCCATGGTTACAGAGGTCTGAACGTGAGCAACTGCTCCAACAGAATCTGGCCGCATGGTCTGATCACCTTTTTAAGCTCAGGGACAGGGGGTGGGGAGGTACAGGTGAGCCACCAACCAGGTGAGAGGGGCAGGGTCTCAGGGGAAGATGACACCCAGACAGGCCAATGACCTCTGGGCATACCGGCATCCTTTGAACTTGACCAAGCACATGACGCCTTGCTGGAATGTTCAGCCTGATTGACAGGACTCACTCAGCATGGGGGCAAGGGGGAAGGGAGAGAGGTACAGGCACACCTGGGGAAGTGACCTGGAAGGCCAAAATGGGACATTACAGCACACCACAACAACAGGGCACCTGGGCAGCTCTGGGGAGGTCCTTGGGGACACCAGGGACAGTTGGACATGTGCCACCTGCAGGGGATGAGTTACCTGGAGGAGGTGAGGCTGGTGCACCGGGACTTGGCCGCTCGCAACGTCCTGGTCAAGAGCCCCAACCACGTCAAGATCACTGACTTTGGGCTGGCCCGGCTGCTGGACATCGACGAGACTGAGTACCATGCTGATGGTGGCAAGGTAGGGCGTGGGACTCAGGGACAGTGGTGCTCCCCTCGGTGACAGCCATCCCCTGGTCCTGCTCACCTCTCTGTCCCAGGTGCCCATCAAGTGGATGGCGCTGGAGTCCATCCTCCGCCGGCGCTTCACGCACCAGAGCGACGTCTGGAGTTACGGTGCGTCAGGGTGTCCCCACCCCGGGGGGACTTGGGGGCTCCCAATGCACTGCTCACCCCAACAGCTGTCCCCTGTCCCCTCCAGGTGTCACCGTGTGGGAGCTGATGACGTTTGGGGCAAAGCCCTATGATGGGATCCCAGCCAGGGAGATCCCAGACCTGCTGGAGAAGGGCGAGCGGCTGCCGCAGCCGCCCATCTGCACCATCGACGTCTACATGATCATGGTGAAATGTACGGGGAGGGGACACGGGGACAGGGAGGGGACAGGGCCTGCTGTCACCCTGCTCCCAGCCCCTGACGGCACCTGGCTCTGCTCAGGTTGGATGATTGACTCCGAGTGCCGGCCCAAGTTCCGGGAGTTGGTCACCGAGTTCTCCCGCATGGCCCGCGACCCCCAGCGCTTCGTGGTCATCCAGGTATGGACATCCCCGAGCTCCTGTCCCCTCATTTGTGCCTTGGGGTGAGCACTGAGCACTGTGACCCCCCCCCCAGAACGACCTGGTGGGGGTGCCTGGCTCCATGGACAGCACCTTCTACCGGGCACTGCTGGATGAGGAGGACATGGACGACCTGGTGGACGCTGAGGAGTACCTGGTGCCCCACCACGGCTTCTTCAGCACCGACACCTCCACCACCTACCGCAGCCGCATCTCCTCCGTGCGGGTACGTGGGGAGGGAGGGCTGGCAGGGGGCTCCAGGTGAGGAGGTGACCCCGTGCCACGTCTGGGACGGGCTCAAGTGCCCAACTCTGTGTCCCCTCCCACACCCAGAGCACGGCAGAGTCTCCAGCCAAGGTGGAAGAGGGCGAGGGCTTGGCCTCCTTCTCCTTCCCCGCCCAAGGCCTGGCAGAGGGGCCAGAGGGACCTGTCCCAGAGGTGCCAGACGGGGACAAGGTGGCCCTGCAGAGCCCCTCGGGGCGGGAGCCTGGCACCCTGCCCCGGTACAGCGAGGATCCCACTGGGCTGACGGCCAAGGATGGAGAAGACCCCGAGTGCTTCACTGTGCCAGCCCCCCTCAGCACCATGCCAGGTAAGGAGGGCATGGCCAGACCCTCGGGGAGGTGCTGGGGGTCCAGCCTGTCTGCCTGTCCCATGCCCCCTGGAGGGTCCCTAACACGTCCCTCCCCCTGCAGAGTACGTGAACCAGGCTGGGCAGCGCCCGCCCCGCGCGCCCCCGTCCCCGCCGGACAAACCCAAGGGGCACCAGGGCAAGAACGGGCTCATCAAGGACCCCAAGAACTCCTTCCCAGGGCCCTTCGGCCACGCTGTGGAGAACCCCGAGTACCTGGCACCACCCCACGGCACCCCCAGCCCCGGCCCCTTCAGCCAGGCCTTCGACAACCCCTACTACTGGAACCAGGACCCTGCCAAGGGTGGTGGCACCGAAGGCGGCCCTGGCACGACGCCCACGGCCGAGAACCCCGAGTACCTCGGCCTGGCCGGCCCCGACGCCACGGCCGTGTAGGAGAGACCCCCCCAACTTCACCAAGGCAGCTCAGGGAGGGATGAGCCGCAGCTGTGGGGCTGGGGGTGCACCCCTGTGCCCAGGGGTGGCACCGCTGGCGGAGCCAGGACGATGTGGGACAGCGCAGCGGGGACACGAGCGTCACCCTGGGTGCCCCCAGGAGCAGCTCAGAGCCAGCAGGGCCTGCAGAAGGACAGCCCCTGTGCCATCCCCCCCACGCAGGGCTGTCCCAGTGCCTGGGACACGAGGACTTGCACTGAGGGCAGCTGGACTGAGAGCGGTCCCGGCGGCTCCGGGATTCCCTGGGAGCACCGGGATGTATATTTGACAATTGTACATTGGTTGTTTTTCTACTCCCGTCGTCTGATTGGTTTCTCCTTCTCTGTCAAATCCAGCTCTGTCTCCCAAGGACCAACATCTTATATCCGTTCCCTTTTTCCTTCTTTTTTCCCCATTTTCCTTCTCTTTTTTTTCTCCTTTTTCCTTCCTTTTTCCCTTTTCCCCTTCTTCTTCCCCCTTCTTCCTTCCCCATTTCCTTTCCCCTCCTTTCTATTCCTTTTTCTGTCCCATTTTCCCTTTCTCCATTCTCTTTTCCCCTTTTGTCTTCCCTTTTCTGCTTCTTTCTTCTTCCCCTTTCCCTTCCTTTTCCTTCTCCCACTCTTTCTTTTTTCCCCTTCCCTTCCTCCCCCATTTCCTTTCCCCTTCCCTTTTCCCTCTTTTTTCCATTCCTTTTCTTGTCCCTTTTCCCCTTCTCCATTTCCTTTCCCCTTTTCCCTCTTTTTCCATTTCTTTTCCTGTCCCTTTTCCCATTTCCTTTTCCTGTCCCTTTTCCCCTCTTTTCCATTCCTTTTCCTGTCCCTTTTCCCCTCTTTTTCCATTCCTTTTCTGTCCCTTTTCCCTCTTTTTCCATTCCTTTTCCTGTCCCTTTCCCACTCTTTTTCCATTCCTTTTTCTGTTTCCTTTTCCTCTTTTTCCATTCCTTTTTCTGTTCCTTTTCCCTCTTTTTCCATTCCTTTTTCTGTTTCCTTTTCCCTCTTTTTCCATTCCTTTTTCTGTTTCCTTTTCCCTCTTTTTTCCATTCCTTTTTCTGTTTCCTTTTCCCTCTTTTTCCATTCCTTTTTCTGTTTCCTTTTCCCCTTTCTCCATTCCTTTTATCTTCCCTCTTCCATTTCTTCTTCTCCTTCCCCCTCCTTTTCCTTCCCCCACTCCATCCTTTAATCCCCTTCCCTCCCTCCCTCCCTCTGCCACCCCCCACCACTTCCCTGCAGCACAAAATTCCTGATTTTGGATTTTGGAACCCCCCCAATCCCAAGGGACACCAGAGCAGCCACATTCTCCATCCTTTATTCCCCCCAGGCCTTTGGGTTTATACACAGTATAGAATAAAGAGGGGACCCCCTCACCCCAAGGCCCAGGGCAGGGACATTCCAGGCAGGAAGCAGAGCTGGGAATGGCCAGGGGGGGGGTGTGAACACACCTGGGCCTGTGGGGCCAGCCTGGCCTTCCCACGGCCTGCATTAAACACTGCCACAGGGCTTTTAATCATTAACACATCCCAGGGAAAGCTCCAGCCTGTGCATTCCCCTGGGAGCTGCTCCAACTCCCATTCATGGGAGAACCCCCACCCCAGAACCCCCAGCACAGAGAAATGGGGGTGCCAAACCTGTACCCTGATGGGGGGGAGGCAAAGGCAGGTGGGAGAACCCCCAAATCCACCCCGCAGCAGGTTGGGCAGGGGACACAACGCCCCCCCCCCCAGTGCCACCAGGAGGCTCCTGAGCCCCCCAGGGCTGCAGGGTTTAGGGAAGGCAGCTTGGGGGGACCCTGCTGTCCCCGGGGGGGTCACAGGATGACGCAGGGGGGGCGGCTGTTGGTGATTTTCTCCAGGGGCTCCCCATTGCGGGCTCTGCGGATGGCCTCGATCAGCTGGGGAGACACGGAGGTGACAGGGACAAAGCCAGGCCACCATGAGGAGCTGCCCCTCTGTCCCCTACCCCAGCAGGACCTGCAGAAGGTCCTGGCAGGGTGGTAGGAAGGAGAACAGCTCCATAAAACAACGATCCCATTAAAGGAGGGGGGCTCCCTGCAAAGCAAACACACCCCCCCCCGTGGGTACTCACATCCTTCTCGTAGGGAAAACCTCCATTCTCCAGCTTGGAGAACACCAGCTGCCCGTTGATCTCGATCTCAAAGGCACCTGAGGGGGGGCCCAGCCATCAGTGCTGTCCCCCCAAATTCCCCCCATGGTATCATCCCCCCAAATTCCCCCATGGCATCATCCCCCTCATACCAACCCTACAGAGTGACAACACCCAGACCACCCCCCCTCCCCCTTGGACTTCCAACCCCTCCTTGGACTTCCAACCCCTCCCTGGACTTCCAAGCCCCCCAAACCCCATCAAGGCACTGGGGGGGGCCTGGGGTATCCCCCCCCGAGGCAGTTTGGGGGTCTCACCAGTGCCCCCCAGGCGGGACTCGATCTCGATGTCGGGGTACTCGTCCCGCACGGCGCTCGCCAGCTCCTGGTAGGTGGCCTCAAAGCCACAGGGCTCGCTGGGGAAGTGGGGGGGACAGCCTGAGGAGGGGGTGCAAGGACCCCCCAAAACTCTCCCCGAACTGAGGAGCCACCCCACAAGAGCTCTGCTGCATCCTGCACCCCGATTCCCAATGTCCTCCTTAGGAGCCCTCCCACACCCTCGTAGCCCATAACCCTCAATAGCTCCTCAGCCCCCCCAAATCCTCCAGAACCTTTTCCTGAGCCCCCAAATTCCCCTATAACCCCCCAATTCCTCCCCCTCAGAGCCCCCAAATCCTCTGTAATCCTCAACCTCCAAATTCCCTTACAAGCCCCTCAGCGCCCCAATTCGCCACCCTCAAAGCCCCCCCCAAATCGCCTATAACCCCCCCAATTCCCCATCCTCAGAGCCCCCCACATCCTCTGTAACACCTTCCTAAGCTCCCAATTCCCCTATAACCCCCCCAAATTCCCCTATAACCCCCCCAAATTCCCCTATGACCCCCCCAAATTCCCCTATGACTCCCCCAAATTCCCCTATGACCCCCCCAAATTCCCCTATAACCCCCCCAAATTCCCCTATGACCCCCCCAAATTCCCCTATAACCCCCAACCCCCTCCACCCTCAGAGCCCCCCAACCTCCCTCCACCCCCTCCTCACCTCCCCCAACCCCTCTAAATCAGCCTCTCCCTTCTCCCCCCAGCCCCCTCCATGCCTGAACCCCCTCACGCCTCACCCCGGTTCCCCCCCAGTTTGTGCTCCCGGTGCTCCGGTACCGCTGCGGGCCGTTCCCCGGTACCCCCGCTGGCTCCCAACCCCGGGATCCCCTCACCAATACTCCACCACGATGCGGACCCGCCGCTCGGCCCCGCTCTCGGCCCCGTTGCCGTCGCCGTTCCCGTTCCCGGTGCCGCCGCTCATGGCCCCCGGTGCCGCCGCGCTGCCGCTTCCGGGTATAGTCACGTGACGCGCTCACTTCCGGTGCCGCTCTGCCCCGCCCCGCCCTCGTCTCGTCTGCTCGGGAGGACCGCCGTGACCCCGGTGACCCCCGGGGGACACAAAATGACCCCAAGGGACTTCCAGGACACCTCTAATGAGCTAAAGTGACGCCCAAACTCACCGTGTGCCACCTGCAGTGACCCCCAAGACTCGCAAAACCCCCCATGAAATGCACAATGACCTCAGTGACCCCTGTGTCACCCACCCCCACGGGACCCGAAATGACCTCTGGGGGACCTGAAATGACCTTCACAGGAGCTCTGGATTCCCATGGGAGTCTCCACTGCTCCATGGGACCCCCACCTAAAACCCTGTGGGGTTTCTATGGGGTCCTGTAGCCTCCCCACAAACCAATAGGAACCCTCAGCATCCTCACAGGGACCCCTGAACCCCTCCTTGGGGACACCTCTGTGACCCCCATGGCACCCCCAGTGGCCAGTGGGGACTCCCAGACCCCGTGTGGGGTCACCCACAGGGGACACCCCTAAGGGACCCCATAGGTGACACACAAAGAGCGCCTAAGGGGACCCCACAGCGTCCCCAAACCCCAAATTCCACCCCCAACCCTCCTGGAAGGGCCCCTGACCTGCACGAGACCCCCGTGACCCCATAGTCCCACCTGGCAGGGGTCCCTGAGGGGACAATGGGGACACCCCCTTCCCCACAGGACCCTTCCAGCCCCAATTCAGGGGCTGAGGAAAGGGTTATCGAGGAATTGGGGGGTTATAGGGGAATTGGGGGGCTGAGGAAAGGGTTCTAGGGGAATTGGGGGGGGTTTAGGGGAATTGGGGGGTTATAGGGGAATTGGGGGTTTATAGGGGAATTATAGGGGGCTGAGGAGGGGTTCTAGAGGCTTGGGGGGCTCTGAGGGGTGGGAGATTGGGGGTTTATAGGGGAATTGGGGGGCTGAGGAAAGGGTTATCGAGGAATTGGGGGATTATAGGGGAATTGGGGGTTATAGGGGAATTGGGGGGCTGAGGAAAGGGTTCTAGGGGAATTGGGGGGGGTCTAGGGGAATCGGGGGGGGCTCGGTGCCATCTGCACGCCCAGGACACCCCGAGGTGTCCCCGTGTCCCCCCCACGCCCGGTGCATTGTGGGAAACTCCCCATCACCACCTCCGGGGGGTTTTGGGGGTGGGTTGTGCCGGGGTCGGGCTGGACCCCCCCCGAGGGCTCTGGGGGTGCTGGGGAGCCCCTGTGGGTGCCGGTACCGGGGCAGGGCGGCGCTGGCAGGCGGGGGCGGGCGCTGCTGCAGGTAGATAAAGGCGGGCAGAACAGGAATCCCTGGTCCGGCGGGACGGGGCCGGGGCCGGGACGCGGCGGGAGCTGCAGGTACGAGCGGGGCCGGTTCCGGGGGCTCCCGGGGGCTCCCGGGGCTGGGGGGGATCGCTGCCCATCCCGGGGTGTCCGTTCTGTCCCGTCGGGAGCGACCCCGCAGCTCCGGCTGAGCCCGCAGCCTCCCCTCGCTCCTTCCCGCCTTCCTCCCGGCCCTTCCTCCTCCTCCTCCGTCCCGCCGTGCCTGCTCTGTGCCCTGCGGAGCTCCTCACCCCCAAACTCGGCACCCCCACCCACCGCTGGGCTCCTGTTCTTCATCCTGCTGGTGCCGGCACGCTGTCCCTTTCCCTGGTGGCTTTGGGATCCTGTCCCTTGTCCTGGTGACTCTGGGATCCTGTCCCTCAGCCCTGGTGGCTTTAGGATCCTGTCCCATGTCCTGGTGGCTTTGGGATCCTGTCCCTTGTCCTGGTGACTCTGGGATCCTGTCCCTCAGCCCTGGTGGCTTTAGGATCCTGTCCCTGGGTCCTGACGGCTTTAGGATCCCATCCCCTCATCTTGGTGGCCCTGGAATCCCATCCCTTCATCCTGGTGGCTCTGGAATCCTGTCCCTCAGCCCTGGTGGCTTTAGGATCCTGTCCCTCGGTCCTGACGGCTTTGGGATCCCATCCCCTCATCCTGCTGGCTCTGGAATCCCATCCCCTCACCATGGTGGCCCTGGAATCCTGTCCCTTCACCCTGCTGGCTCTGGGATCCTGTCCCTTGTCTTGGTGTCCCTGTGACTCCATTCCTCAGCCCTGCTGGCTCTGGGATCCCATCCCCTCACCCTGGTGGCTTTGGGATCCTGTCCCTTCACCCTGGTGGCTCTGGGATCCTGTACCTCATCTCTGTTGCTCTGGGACCCTCAATCTGGTGGCCCTGGACCCTCTGCTCCACAACCCTGGTGGCCCTGGGGCCCATCCCAGTGCTCCTGAGCCCCTCCAGTCCCTCACCCCATAACCCTGATGTCCCCTGTGTCCCCTGATTGTCCCCTGATGCTCCTGAGCCCCTCCAGTCCCTCCCTGTGTCCCCTGTTTGTCCCACACCCATCCTGGTGGTCCTGAGCCCCTCAGGTCCATAACACCACAACCCCGATGTCCCCTGTGTCCCCTCTTTGTCCCCTGGTGCCCCTGGCCCCCTCCAGCCCCCCTCCTCATAACCCCAATGTCCCTGTCCCTTTGCCCAATGCCCCGTTTGGTCCCCTGTTTGTCCCCACCCTGCCACTGCCACCAGCCCAGGGCTCACACCGGGGGTGACCCGAGGCCACCACGGGGGTGGTGCCAGGGCGATGTCCCCGCTGCCAGGGCCCTGTCTGTCACATCCTCCCCTCCGTGTGTCCCCTGCTGTGTCCCCAAATCACCCCGGGCACTGCCAGGGAGGGGACACCGGGAGCAGGGATGGAGCAGAGGGATGGGAACAGGGACACGGTGGGCACAGGGACACGGCAGGGACACAGGGATGACACGGGAGTGACATCAGCCCTGCCAAGCATGGACTTGGACCCCAGAGGTGGCAGCAGGGACGGGCAGCGGGCAATGATTAACGCCGTGTCCCGCGGCCACTGAGTGCCACCGTGAGCGCCACCGCCGATGCCACCGTGGGTGCCACGTGTGTGCCCCGTGTGCCACGTGCTGGGGGGGCCGCGGGACACGCCGGGGCCACATCCCGGGGCCGGTGCCCGGGTGGCACGGGTGGCACCGGGCGTGGGTGGGGACACGGCGGGGGCTGGCGGCCGTTCCCACGGCGGCTCCCTCGCCCCCGGCTCCGGGGCCCGGATGCCAGCGCGGTGAGCTGGAGCTGGGAGCGGCTGCGGGACCGGTTTGGCCGGACCCGAGGGGAGTTTGGGGCTGAGGCGCCGCCGCCGCCACGCTCGGCTTCCTGCTCTGCTCGGCGCCGCCACGGCTCGGCCTGGCATGGCTCGGCCAGGCAGAGCTTGGCCTGGCAAAGCTCGGCCTGGTAAAGCTCAGGGGCATGGCTGAGCCTGGCAGAGCTTGGCCTAGCACAGCTCAGCCTGGTAAAGCTCAGCCGAGTAAAGCCCAGCCTGGTAAAGCTCAGCCTGGTAAAGTTCGGCCTGGCAAAGCCCAGCCTGGCACAGCTCGGCCTGGTGAAGAGCCTGGCACAGCTCAGCCGGGCAAAGCTCAGCCTGGTAAAGCTCAGCCAGGCAAAGAGCCTGGCACAGCTCAGCCTGGCACAGCTCAGCCCCCTCGGTGCTGCTGGGGGCATTCTGGGGGTCTCACCAGGGGCTGTGCTCACCATCAGGGTTGTGCTCCAGCCCCCAGCACCCCCACAGGACCTGGGGGACAGGGACACCCCCTTGGTGTCCCAGATCCCACCCAGGGCTGGGGTCCTACATGTCTGGGCAGGGAAACACCCCTGGGTGGGTGCCAGGAGCCCACCTGGGGGCTGCCCACACCTGGCCACGACCCCCCAAATGTGCTGCTGGCTGCCAGACCCCCTGTCTGCCCCCACAGATGATGCCATGGAGGGGGGGGCTCAGCAGAGCGGCCTCTGGGAGCCCCCCGAGCAGGAGGGGGGTCCTGCAGAGCGCGATGGGGGCGAGCTCCGGCGCTCCCAGCCCCTCTTCATCCACGGCAGCAGGTGGGTGAGGCCCGGGGGGGTCGGGGAGGTGAAAGGGGGGTTCGGGGGGGGTCACAGGGGGTGTAGAGCTCACCCTGCCCCCCTCTCTGCAGCCGGCAGCCGCCGCAGGAGGAGCCGCGGGCGTCGTCGCTGCCCAGCATCCCCAACCCCTTCCCCGAGCTGTGCAGCCCCTCCAACTCCCCCATCCTGAGCAGCCCCACCCTGGGACAGGGACCGCCCCGAGAGGGCACCTCCCACGTGAGTCAGGGGATGGGGATGGGCTGGGGAGGGGGCTGGGACCCTGTTGTTGTTATCTTATTGTATTTCATATTTCTAGAGTCCCATACTCTTGTTATGATATTCTTATTTTCCACAGCTCTTCAGGCTGCATACCTCCATCGCGTCGGGGTCACCAATTGTTGTTATCTTATTGTATTTCATATTTCTAGAGTCCCATACTGGTGTTGTTATATTCTTAAAGTCCATACCTTCTAGCTGGTTCTCTACCATGTAGCTCTTCTCTGCTGTGCAGTTCCTCATGGCTTCACAGGGGCTCCTCCTGGGCTCTCGACCCACCCCCTTTTATCCCAGTTATCTTTGCAAGCCACAGCTGCTGCCCAACTAAGGACTTCACAGCTGTGGCTCATTTGGAATAACTAGGACCCACTTATCCAACACATAGATTTTGTAGGGACTCTCACTACATTTCCCCCCTTTTTTCTATTCAAATGCAATATAGATATTCAAGTACAATATATTCATTTCCTTTACAATACATGTTTTATCCCAAGACTCAAAGGCCTCATACACTACACAAGTACAATACACACAATCTTCCACAGCTCTTCAGGCTGCTACAGCTCTCAGGCTGTCCTATTTTCCACAGCTCTTCAGGCTGCATACCTCCATCTCCACAGCTCTTCAGGCTGCTACAGCTCTCAGGCTGTCCTATTTTCCACAGCTCTTCAGGCTGCATACCTCCATCGCGTCGGGGTCACCAATTGTTGTTGCTATCTTATTGTATTTCATATTTCTAGAGTACCATACTGGTGTTGTTATATTCTTAAAGTCCATACCTTCTAGCTGGTTTTCTACCATGTAGCTCTTCTCTGCTGTGCAGTTCCTCATGGCCTCACAGGGGCTCCTCCTGGGCTCTCGACCCACCCCCTTTTATCCCAGTTGCCTTCATGAGCTACAGCTGCTGCCCAACCAAGGATCCCGCAGCTGTAGCTCATCCAGAGCAACCAGGACCCACCTATCCAATACATAGGAGTCTCACTACAGGACCCCTGCACGGGCTGGGGAGGGGGTTCTTTGGGGCACCCCCCAGGTGAGGTGAGAGTCAGGGGGCTGGGAAGGAGGGATTCCATCCCTGGGACAGGAACCACCTCCCAAAAAAATCAAAGGGCTGGGAAGGAGGGATCCCATCCTTGGGACAGGAACCACCTTCTACATGAATTAAGGGGCTGACAAAGGGGGCATTTCATCCCTGGAACCACCTCCTGCAAGAGTCAAGGCTCTGGGAATGGGGATTCCATTGCTGGGATAGGAACCACCTTCCACATTAATTAAGGGCTGGAAAGGGGGGATCCCATCCCTGGGACCACCTCCCAAATAAGTCAAGGGGCTGGGAAGGGGGAATCCCATCCTTGGGACAGGAACCACCTCCCAAATAAGTCAAGGCTCTGGGAAGCAGGGATTCCAAAGCAGGGATTCCATTCCTGGGACAGGAACCACCTCCCAAATGAATCAAGGATCTGGAAAGGAGGGATTCCATCCCTGGAACCACCTCCCAAAAAAATCAAAGGGCTGGGAAGAGGGGATCCCATCCTTGGGACAGGAACCACCTTCTACATGAATTAAGGGACTGAGAAAGGGGGGATTCCATCCCTGGAACCACCTCCTGCAAGAGTCAAGGCTCTGGGAAGGGGGGATCCCATCCTTGGGACAGGAGCCACCTCCCAGATGAGTCAGGGGGCTGGGAAGGAGGGATTCCATCCCTGGAACCACCTCCCAAAAGAATCAAAGGGCTGGGAAGGGGGGATCCCATCCTTGGGACAGGAACCATCTCTCAAATGAATCAAAGGGCTGGAAAGGGGGACCTCAACCTTCATCTCCCACATGAATCAAGGCTCTGGGAAGGAGGGATTCCATCCCTGGGACAGGAACCACCTCTCCCAAATGAATCAAGACTTTGGGGATGGGGGATGATCCCATCCCTGTGATAGAAACCACCCCCCACACGATCTGGGGAGCAGGAGGTGGGTGGGATGATCCCACCTGCGCTCCCCTGGTTCCGGGGGGGTCCCTGACAGCCCCTGTGCCCCTCGCAGGTGGTGAAGGTGTTCGGTGAGGACGGCGCCTGCCGCTCCCTGGAGGCCTCGGCGGGCACCACGGCGCGGCAGCTCTGCGAGACCCTGGTGCGCAGGACGCGGGCACTGCACGACCACAGCTGGGCCCTGGTGGAGCTGCACCAGCACCTGGCACTGGGTGAGCAGCCCTGGCGGTGGTGGAGCTCTCGGGGCTCCCAGGAGGAGGGAAGAGATGATGAGAATCTTGGCTCTGTCAGAAGGCTGATTTGTTATTTTGTGATATATATGTTATATTAAAAGAAAATGATATATTGAAGCTATAGTAAGAATAGAGAATGGAGTACTCTGTTAGTGTAAGAATAGAGAAAGGATTCATCAGAAGGGGGAAGGGAAGGGAAGGGAAGGGAAGGAGGGAAAATGAAAGGGGAAAAGGAAAGGAAAGGAAAGGAAAGGAAAGGAAAGGAAAGGAAAGGAAAGGAAAGGAAAGGAAAGGAAAGGAAAGGAAAGGAAAGAAAATCAAAGGGGAAAAGGAAAGGAAAGGGGAAAAGGAAAGGGGGAAAGGAAAGGGGAAGAGGAAATGGGGAAAAGGAAAGGGGAAAAGGGAAAGAAAGACAAAATCTTGTGACTGACCAGAGAGTCCAAGACAGCAGGACTGTGATTTGCCATTAATTAAAAACAACCAACATGGACCAATCACAGATGCACCTGTTGCATTCCACAGCAGCAGATAATCATTGTTTGCATTTCGTTTCTGAGGCCTCTCAGCTTCTCATGAGAAAAAATCCTAAGGAAAGGATTTTTCATAAAATGTGTCTGTGACACCTGGGGACACTTAGAAATGACTTAGAAATGCCATGGAATAGTACAGAGATTGCTGGGGGAAAATAGAGCTAGGAAAAAAGTTTCAAAAGATGGCCTTGCAAATAAGACTGGATACTTTGGAGAAATAGAACTGTGAAGGATGCATTGCAGTAGGAGCCATGAGGGGTAATTTTAGAAGATTGGCTTTAAGGCATTTACAGCATGGTGTTACAAAAGCTGATAGGCCAAAACACACTTATAATGTATTGTAATTAGGAAATAATTGGCTGCTGATTGTGATGGCGTGAATTATAACATCTCACCCTTCACATGAGACTGAAAACAGAATAGAAGTTTTAAAAACACCTCTGAGTTACCCCATCTCTGGGTCAGAAAAGGGCTCAATCCCTGGGACCCCCCCACCACCCCCCTGTCCCCCCCAGAGCGCTGCCTGGAGGACCACGAGTCTGTGGTGGAGGTGCAGAGCTCCTGGGCCCCGGGCGCCGACAGCCGCTTCATGTTCCGCAAGAACTTCGCCAAGTACGAGCTCTTCAAGAGCAGCACGGTAGGTGGGCACCCTCTGGACCCCCCCTTTGGGCACCCTGAGGGGTCTTTGCTGAGCCTGTGTCCTCCAGCAGCTGCTGTTCCCCGAGGTGATGGTGTCCAGCTGCCTGGAGGCCAACAAGAGCATGGCGCACTCCGAGCTCATCCAGGTACGGGGCACCGTGCCCAGCCATGCCCTGGGCACCCTGCCATGCCCTGGGGACCCCGCTGTGCCCCTCAGCCCTTGTGTCCCCCCAGAATTTCCTCAACTCTGGGAGCTGCCCTGAGGTCCAGGGTTTCCTGCACCTGCGGGAGGCCGGGCGCAAGGTCTGGAAGCGTTTCCACTTCTCCCTGCGCCGCTCGGGGCTCTACTACTCCACCAAGGGCACCTCCAAGGTGAGGCCAGCGGGTCCTGGGGAAGGGGGACATGGTAAGGGGGTCCAGCAAGGACAGCTCTGACACCCCAAACCCCCCAGGACCCCCGGCACCTGCAGTACTTCGCCGACCTCACCGAGTCCAACATCTACTACGTGACGCAGGGCAAGAAGCTCTACGGGACTCCCACCGAGTTCGGCTTCTGCATCAAGGTGGGTGTCACAGACATCTTTGATGGAAAACCCTTTCCTTAGGATTTTTCCTCCTGAGAAGCTGAGAGGCCTCAGGAACAAAGTGTAAACAATGGTTATCTGCTGCTGTGGAATGCAATGGGTGCATCTGTGATTGGTGTCATGTTTGTTGTTTCTAATTAATGGCCAAACACAGTCAGCTGGCTCGGACTCTCAAAACTCAAAACAAACCTTTGTTATCATTCTTTCTTTTTCTATTCTTAGCCAAACTTCTGATGAAATAATTTCTTCTATTCCTTTAGTATAGTTTTAATATCATATATATCATTAAAACTATTCCTTTAGCATAGTTTTAATACAATAAGTATCATAATATATGTCATTAAAACTATTCATTTAGTATAGTTTTAATATCATATGTATCATAATATATATCATTAAAACGATTCCTTTAGTTTTGATTATATATATTATAATATATATATATATTAGGATATATATAATGATATACATCCTAATATATATCATTAAAACTACTCCTTTAGTATAGTTTTAATAGAATATATATAATAATATATCATTAAAACTATCCCTTTAGTTTTAATTATATATATCTATATATATCTATATAGATATATATAGATATATATATACAGATATATATACAGATATATATCCTAATTAAAACAAATCCTTTAGTATAGTTTTAATATTATATATATATCATATATATAGTTTAATATAATATATATCATGTATATAACATATATAATATCTGATAAATATTATAGATAAAATATATAATAATACATAGTTAGTATATATAATATATACTGTATACTATATAATATATGGTATATATGGTATATACTATAGACTATAGACTATAGACTATATACTATATAATATATAGTATATAGATAAAATATATAATAATACATAATTAGTATATATAATATATACTGTATACTATATAATATATAGTATATACTATATACTGTATACTGTATACTATAGACTATAGACTATATATTATATAATGTATAATATATAGTATATAGATAAAATATATAATAATACATAATTAGTATATATGCTATATACTATATAATATATGGTATATACTATATAATATATACTATATAATACATACTATATACTATATAATATATAGCGTATATTATATAGTATATAAATTATATAATGTATTATTTATTATATATTATATATAGTTTAATGTAATATATAAAATAAGATATATCATTAAAACTATAATATAGTTTTAATATCATATATATAATATATAATATCATATATATCAAAACCTTCTGAAACACGGAGTCAGATCCTCGTCTCTCCCCTCACCCTGGGACCCCTGTGAGCAGTGTCACAGGTGGGGATGTCCCTGCCTGGGGATGTCCCTCCCCCTGTCCCCTCCTCGGCGCCATCCGGGGCTGCCCCGTGACGGCTCCGATTTCCCGCAGCCCCACAAGGTTCGGGGCGGCGTGAAGGGTCTGAAGCTGCTCTGCAGCGAGGATGAGCAGAGCCGCAGCTGCTGGATGGCGGCGTTCCGCCTCTTCAAGGTGAGCTCCAGTCCCCTGCCCGCTGGGATGGTGCCAGAGGGGTGCTGGAGGGATTTTGGAAGGATGCTGGAGGGATTTTGGGGGCGTTCTGGAGGAATACCGGGGTGGGGATGTGGTAGAAAGCTCGCGCAGTGTGCATCTGTGTGCAAACATGGAGATGAGAAATGCTGACTTGGAATAGGACAGAGAGAAAAAGAACTAGGAAAAAAAATTTCAAAATTTCAAAACTTAGAATGTCCGTGGAAAAGAACAGACAGACAAAGAACTAGGAAAAAAAACATATTGAAACTTAGAAAGCCATGGAATAGGACAGACAGAAAAAGAACTAGGAAAAAAATTCAAAATCTTAAAACTTAGCATGCCATGGAATAAGACAGACAGAAAAAGAACTAGGGGAAAAAAAAATCAAAATTTCAAAACTTAGAATGCCCTGGAATAGGACAGACAGAAAAAAATTTCAAAATTTCAAAATGCCCTGGAATAGGACAGACAGAAAAAGAACTAGGGAAAAGAATTCAAAAGGTGGCCTTGCAAATGAGACCAGACACTTTAGAGAAATAGAACTATGAAAGATTCATTGCAGTAGGAGCCACAAGGGGTAATTTTAGATAATTGGCTTTAAGGCATTTACAGCATGGTGTGACAAAACTCAGGACACCCCAAAAAGCACTTATAGTGTATTGTAATTAGGAAATAATTGGCTCCTGATTGTGATGGTATATATGGAATATATATGGAATTATAACTTCTGTGTTGCCTCACCCTTCACACAAGACTGAAAATAGAATGAAAGTTTTTAAAACACCCCTCAGTTGCCCCATCTCTGGGTCAGAAAAGGGATTAATTAATCTGACAGTGCTGGGGGGATGATGGGGGGGATGCTTGGGGGATACTGGAGAGGTACAAGGGGGGAATGTGGATGTTTCTAGAAGGATGCTGGAGGGATGACCCCATGCCAGTGCAAATGCTTCAGGGTGGGTGTCCCTGTGCCCACGAGGAGTGGGTGCAGAGCTCTCCACCCCTGCACTGGGTGGCCCTGGGTGGCCCTGGGGGGCTGTGGAGGTCCCTGGATGCTCCCCCACCCCACAGCAGGGCCCCCCCAGCTGACAGAGCTGTTTCCCCCCAGTATGGGATGCAGCTCTACAGAAACTACCAGCAAGCACAGGCACGGCTGAGCCAACCGCCCTGGATCGGCCCCACACCCCTGGTGAGTGTCCCCTGTCCCCTACAGCCCTGCTGAGTGTCCCCTGTCCCCCACAGCCCCTGGGGACCCTCTGGGGACCCCCCCTGTCCCCCACAGCCCCTGGGGACCCTCTGGTGACCCCCCTGTCCCCACAGCGCAGCGTCTCGGACAACGCCCTGGTGGCCATGGACTTCTCGGGGTGCACGGGCCGGGTGATTGAGAACCCCAACGAGGTGCTGAGCGTGGCCCTGGAGGAGGCCCAGGCCTGGAGGGTGAGTGGGGGTGCTGGGGAGTCGGGGGGAGCCCCCCTGAGCCCACCCCAACGTCCCCATGTGTCCTTGTGTGCCCAGAAGAAGACGACGCACCGCTACAGCCTGCCCGCCGCCTGCCACAGCTCCCCGCTCAGTGCCGGTGAGAGCCGGGCTCACTGCCCGCTTTGGGGGGTCCCTGCCTCGTCCAGGGGGTCCCCCCAAGTGTGACACCCTTGTCCCCGCAGCCATCCACCGCACCCAGCCCTGGTTCCACGGCAGGATCTCCAGGGAGGACACCCAGCAGCTCATCGGCCGCCAGGGCTTGGTGGATGGGTAAGGGACACCCTTGGGTTTGGGGGGTTTGGGGTCCCTGGGGGGGACATGGAACTCCAGGGAGGCTCAGGAGCACGGGGGTTATGGGGTCTTGCAGCTCCTGGGGGGATGCAGGGTATAAATGGGGTTGGGGGTGAGTGATTCCCAGGTTGTTGCAGGGTTTGGGGGGGCACAGAGACTGCCAGGGGTGCCAGGGGATGCTGGGCTACTCCAGGATTTCACAGGGGGTTTGTGGGACCCCTTTTATTGTAAATCAAAGGTGACTCCAGTGGAGGTGAGAGAATGATTCGTCTGACTCCATGGATATCAGAAGTTTAATTAATTACTTTATTATACTATATTATATACGTTTCATCTAAATTGAATCTGCCAAGCACTCGCTCTGCACACACTGCACGGAATCTTGTGACTGTCAGTGACAGTCCTGACACACAAAAAATCCTCACTTTGGGTGAATATTTTCCATATTATATATTCTACTTTGGCACAGCAAGTAAGATAAGAATTGTGTTTTCCCTTTCTGTGATGTTCAGAGAATGTGAATCTCAGAAATCCTTGGGAAGAATTGTGCCTTGCTTTTCTCTGTGAAGAGAAATGTGGGGATATGCACCTGGCCCTGACAGGCCAAGGAAACGAAAGTTCCACACTTTGGGTGAATAATCTCCATATTGCATTCTACTTTGGCACAAAAACAGGCACGGCAAATGATGAAAATTGTGTTTTCCCTTTCTGTGATGTTCGGAGAATGTGAATCTCAGAAAACTTAGGGAAGAATTGTGCCGCGCTTTTCTCTGTGAAGTGTGGCAACAACGGGTGACACTGTGAGGGCACAGGGGACACTGTGAGGGCACAGGGGACACTGGGAGGGCACAAGGGACCTGGCCCCAGCCATCAGTGACTCCTCTGTGCCTCGCAGGGTGTTCCTGGTGCGGGAGAGCCAGCGGAACCCCAAGGGCTTCGTGCTGTCCCTGTGCCACCTGCAGCGCATCAAGCACTACCTCATCCTGCCGGTGAGTGCCAGCCTGGGGCTGGGGGTGCCCGGGGGGGCCGGGCATGGGGGTCCTGACCTGCAGCCCCCCCCGGCAGAGCGAGGAGGAGGGGCGGCTTTACTTCACCATGGACGACGGGCAGACGCGCTTCGCCGACCTGATCCAGCTGGTGGAGTTCCACCAGATCAACCGCGGCATCCTGCCCTGCAAGCTGCGCCACTACTGCACCTGCGTGGCCCTCTGAGCCCCTGGGGGCTTGGCACAGCCTGGCACCACCAGCACAGCAGGGTTTGGCTCGGCCTGGCACTGCCAGTGTGGTTTGGCACAGGCTGGCGCTGCTGGTTCAGTCTCGTAGCACATGCCCGGCACAGCCCGGCATGGAACAGCCTGGCACAGCCTGGCACTGCTGGGGTTGTTTGGCACAGATTGGCCCTGCTGATATGGCATGGCTTGGCACAGCATCACCTGCGCAGTTTGGCACAGCTGGGCACCAATGACATGGCACAGCTCAGCACGGCCTGGCACTGCTGGCACAGCTTGGCACCAGTGGGATGGTTTGGCACAGTCCAGCACCACCAGCATGGCACAGTCTAGCACAGTTGGGTGGTTTGGCACAGCCTGGCACTGCCAGCATGGCACAGCCCACAGCAGGACCCCCACACTCAAGCACTTTCTCCTCTCTGCCCTGCAGCACCAGCCCCGAGTGCCCCTGCCGGGGCCTGGCACTCCTCGCCCCCACACCAGGGCGCGTTTTGGGGTCCCCAGGAGGGGGTCCTGGGCTGTGGGTGTGAGGGGGGCACCCATCACCGTGTCCCCCACGTCTCCACGAGGCCAGTTGAATGGGACGTGTTTTATACCAGTGATAAATAATAAAGGTTATTTTTGCAGAGCTCCTGCCTCGCTCCTTGGCGCACGGCTGGCAGCGTCCCCATCTCCCACGCCTGGCAGCGTCCCCATGTCCCGCTGTGTCCCCTGGGTGCCACACAAAGGCCGCTCTGTGCTCCGGGGCACCACGTGCGGCTCAGCCACGCCGCAAATCCCCGGCAGGGCCGATTATCCAGGGGGGGATTAAGGGCTCGGATTTGGGGGGGGGGGGGAGCCGCTATAAAAGCGGGGGGCTGGGGCTCGGAGGGGGGGGTGAGGCCGTGCCATGGCTCCCAAGACGGTGCTGATCACCGGCTGCTCCTCGGGCATCGGGCTGGCGCTGGCCGTGCGGCTGGCCAGGGACAAACAGCGCCGCTTCCGAGGTGAGCGGGGCGCAGGGACCCCCCCCCCCCAAACCCCGGAGGGACCCCCCCGAACCCCAGAGCGGGGGCTGAGCCCTCTGTGCCCGCAGTCATCGCCACCATGAGGAACACGGGCAGGAGCGCGGCGCTGGCGGCGGCGGCGGGGCCGGCGCTGGGCAGGACGCTGGAGATCAAACAGCTCGATGTGTGCGATGAGAGCTCCATCCGGGCCTGCCTCGACAGCATCCCCGGGCGCCACATCGATATCCTGGGTGAGACCCGGGATTCCCGGCCCTGCGTGAGCCCGGTGACCCCCCCCAGCCCAAGCTTGTCCCGTGCCAGGGACATTTGTGCTGCCAGGGCTGGGACCCTCCGTGCCAGGGACACCTGACCCTGTGCATGGGGGACTGTCCGTGCCAGGGACCCCCTGTGCCAGGGACCCTCTGTGCTGGGACTTTTCCTGTGCCAGAGACCCTCCAAACTCAGGACATCCTGTGCCAGGGACTCTCTGAGCTCTGGGGACCCACTGTGCCAGGGACCCTCTGTGCTGGGACATTCCCTGTGCCAGGGACCCTCCAAACTCAGGACATCCCATTCTGGGGACCTTCCAAGCATTGGGGACCCCCCACATAAGGGACCCTCTGTGCTGGGACATCCCCTGTGCCAGAGACCTCCAAACTCAGGGCATCCTGTGCCAGGGACTGTCTGAGCTCTGGGGACCCACTGTGCCAGGGACCCTCTGTGCTGGGACATCCCCTGTGTCAGGGACCCTCCAAACTCTGGACATCTCATTCTGGGGACCCTCTGAGTACTGGGGACCACCTGCACCAGGGACCCTCTGTGCTGGCACATTCCTTGTGCCAGGGACCCTCCAAAACTCAGGACACCCCATTCTGGGGACCCTCCGAGCATTGGGGACCCCCCACACCAAGGACCCCCTGTGCTGGGATATTTTCTGCACCAGGGACCCTCAAAAGTCAGGACATCCCATTCTGGGGACCTTCCGAGCATTGGGGACCCCCCACATAAGGGACCCTCTGTGCTGGGACATCCCCTGTGTCAGGGACCCTCCAAACTCAGGACACCCCATTCTGGGGACCCTCCAAGCACTGTGGACCAGCTGCACCAGGGACCCTCTGTGCTGGCACATTCCTTGTGCCAGGGACCCTCCAAACTCAGGACATCCTGTGCCAGGGATTCTCTGAGCTCTGAGGACACCCTGCACTAGGGACCCTCCATGCTGGGACATTCCCTGTGCCTCCAAACTCAGGGCATCCCATTCTGGGGACCCTCCAAGCATTGGGGACCACCTGCACCAGGGACCCTCTGTGCTGGCACATTCCTTGTGCCAGGGACCCTCCAAACTCAGGACATCCCATTCTGGGGACCCTCCGAGCATTGGGGGCCCCCCACACCAAGGCCCCCCTTTGCTGGGATATTCTCTGCACCAGGGACCCTCCAAACTCAGGGCATCCCATTCTGGGGACCCTCCAAGCATTGGGGACCCCCCACACCAAGACCCCCTTTGCTGGGATATTCTCTGCACCAGGGACCCTCCGAAGTCAGGACTTCCCATTCTGGGGACCCTCCAAGCACTGTGCCAGGGGTCCCTCATGCACAGGGACCCCACACACAAGAGACTCCCTATGCCAGGGTCACCCTGCAGCAGGGACCCTCCACACCCAGGACACCCCATGAATCAGGGACCCCCCGTGCCCAGGGTGTGGGATGCCCCTGCCCAGGGCACACCCCACTGATGGCCCCTGCCCCACAGTCAGCAATGCCGGGGTGGGCATGGCGGGACCCCTGGAGTGCCAGAGCCTGGCAGCCATGCAGAACCTCATGGACACCAACTTCTTCGGCCTCGTCCGCCTGGTCAAGGAGGTGCTGCCCGACATGAAGCGACGCCGCGGGGGCCACATCGTCGTCATCAGCAGCATCATGGGCCTGCAGGGTAGGGGAGAATGGGGTGCTCTGGGGGGACCAGCCCTCGCCCAGCCCTGACTGGAGCTCCCCAACCATGCAGGTATTGTCTTCAACGACATCTACTCGGCCTCCAAGTTTGCCGTGGAGGGTTTCTGCGAGAGCCTGGTGGTGCAGGCGCTGCGCTTCAACGTGGCGTGAGTGCGGGGGCCTTGGGGCAGGGTCTGGGGGTGCCCAGTGCCCAGTGCCCAGTGCCACATCCCTGGGCAGGATCAGCCTGGTGGAGCCGGGGCCGGTGATGACGGAATTCGAGACCAAGCTGTACGAGGAAGCCGAACGCGCCGACTACTCACGGACAGACCCCGAGACGGCCGAAATCTTCACCAAGCTCTACCTGAGGAACTCCAGGGATGTCTTCACCAGCCTGGGCCAGACCCCCGAGGACATTGCAGAGGTGACAGGCGGGCAGGGGGTCCCAGTGGGCTGGGGCTGGGCTGGACAGAGTTGTTAATTAGCCCTGACAAGGAACAGCAATGCCCAGGAAGCAGTGGGGCAGCTGACACCCAGGCAGCTCCATCCTGATGGGGCTGAGCCTGGCTGGGAATGGGGACAGGAATGGTGGTGGGATGGATGAAAACGTGGATGGGATGGGAATAGGAATGGTGGTGGGATGGATGAGAATGTGGATGGGATGGGAATAGGAATGGTGGTGGGATGGATGAGAATGTGGATGGGATGGGAATAGGAATGGTGGTGGGATGGGAATGTGGATGGGATGGGAATAAGATGGGAAGGAAGTGGGGATGGAAATGGGAGGAAATGGAGTGGGAATGAGAAGGGATGGAGATAGGGGCAGGACGGGATGGGGTAGGACAGGATGAAGATAGGGATAGAATGGGAAGGAGTTGGGGATGGGATAGGAATGGTGTTGGGTTGAGATGGATTAGAGATAGGATGGGAAAGGCTTGGGAATGAGGATAGGAAATGAATGAGAAGGAGATGGGATGGGAATGGGGATAGGAGGAGAATGGGAAGGGAGCAATGGGAATGTGAATGAGGATGGAGGTGCAGATGTGGATGGGATGCAGACAGAGTTCAAAGGGGACAGAGGTGGGATGGCAGTGGTGGTGGGCTGGGGCTGTGGGCACAGGAAGGGGACAATCCCATGCCCTGGTGGGCTGAGGCACAGGAAGGTGACAATGCCATGGCCTGGTGGGCTGGGGCACAGGAAGGTGACAATGCCATGCCCTGGTGGGCTGGGGCACAGGAAGGGGACAATCCCATGGCCTGGTGGGCTGGGTCTGTGGGCACAGGAAGGGGACAATGCCATGGCCTGGTGGGCTGGGGCAGTGGACACAGGAAGGGGACAATGCCATGGCCTGGTGGGCTGGGGCAGTGGGCACAGGAAGGGGACAATGCCATGCCCTGGTGGGCTGGGGCAGTGGGCACAGGAAGGGGACAATCCCATGCCCTGGTGGGCTGGGTCTGTGGGCGCAGAAAGGCGACAATGCCATGGCCTGGTGGGCTGGGTCTGTGGGCACAGGAAGGCGACAATGCCATGGCCTGGTGGGCTGGGGCACAGGAAGGGGACAATGCCACGGCCTGGTGGGCTGGGTCTGCGGGCACAGGAAGTTGACTATGCCATGCCCACGTGCAGCACACCCTGCGGGTGATCGAGGCGCCCCGGCCGCCGTTCCGGCACCAGACCAACGTGGCGTACACGCCCATGGCCGCCCTCAAACACGCCGACCCCAGCGGCGCCCTCATCACCGACGCCTTCTACCAGCTGGTGTTCAAGTACGACGCCGTGCTGCGCTTCGGCCTCCGCGCCATCCGCCTGCTCCGCTGGAAGGCTCAGAAGGTCAAGGCTGGCGCGCGGCTCCTGGGCTTCAAATAAACCCTGGTGGCTCCTGGGCACTGCCCGGCCCATCCCGGGCACGGGGGTAAAGGGGCAGGACCCACACGGGGTTTCGCTTCCCGTTGCCGGCCTGAAATAGCTGCCACATTAAAATGGGAGGGTATTTATAACCAGCGCTGGGGGAGCGATGCAGAGCAGCTTCCTGCGGGAGTGCAGCGGCCGTGACGGGGCTGGGAAGGGCTGGCAGCTGCCCCCTGCCTGCCTCCTGCTCCCCAAGGGCACCTGGGCCTCTGACCCATGGCGTTGGCACCCAGGGGACCTCGCCCTGTCACCCCTGGTGCTGTGTCCTCCTTCCTCCGGGCGCTGCTGTGGGGTGGGGCTCTATGTCAGCCCTGTCTGGGGCGCTGGGGCAGCACAGGGAGGGCAGAAGGCAGAGTGGCAGGGGTGTGGGGTGTGTTCCGAGGGGCACAAGGAGGGCATTTGGGGTGCAGGGTGGGGGTGAGACGTAAGGCAAAGAATGAGTGCAGGGCAGGTGCAGGGATGCCCAGAAGCTCATGGGGGGGCTCCCCTCCAGTCTCTGTGGTGACAACGGGGTGGGTTCACCCTGGGCACTGGAGTGTGGGTGCCTGGCGTGACAGCCCCGGGAGGTGAGAGCAGGGGAAACCACAGGAGGCCCGGCATGAATCAGCCCCGCTGCTGAGAAACCTTCCTGGCTCCCCCTGCCCTCCCTGGCACAGCCCCCGGAGCCCTGGAGGGACCCCCAGCCCCACGTGGGGGCTGCATGGAAGCGGCTGCAGCTCCGTGTGCCTCGCACGTGGCATCTCCGGGACCCTGGGGACAGGATGGAGGTGGGGAAGGAAACGTTTTTGCATTATCCTCCCCTCTTCTCGCACGAGTTAATGGCACAGCGGCGGTGGGACCGTGGCGCCGGGGGTGATGGCAGCACCTGTGGGACGTGCAGGGGTGACATCAAAGCGGTGACAGTGTCGCTGCCTCCCCCCTCTGCGGTTTCTGCAGATTTGACTAACTTTCTCCGCTTGGGGGGCAGGATGGGGGGGAGGCGGGCGTGACTCTGCCCGGCCCCGGGGAGCAGCAAGGGGGGCCCCCGGCACAAAGCCACAGCGGTGGGAAACGGGGCTGAGGGAGCACAGGAGGGGACAGGACCTCCCTTATACACCCCCAGCCCCACGGTGTCCCCCAGTGCCCAGAGGAGCAGCAAAGGGGCTGGAACTGGGGGAACTGGGGGGAGCCCCAGCCCCGCTCCCAGCCTTGTCACGGCACAGAGAGGGGGGACAGGAGCTGCTGTGGGTGAGGTGGGGAACACCTGGTGATGTTTGAGGCTGAGGAGCATCCCCTCCCACCTCCCTGGAGCATCCTCCATGCCCACGGAGCGCCGCTTCGAGCCCAGGGCTGTCCCCTCCATCCCCGCGGGTGCCGCCGGGCTGGAGGCGCTGTCCCCGGGGCCGGAGCCGCGCGGGTTGGAAGTAAATTCTTCTAAAAACAATCGTCCGCTGGGACTTTCCTGTCGCCGGCGTGTGACAATCGCCAGCCTCTCCCCGTGTCCTCGATCCCCCGAGGATTTCGCTGCCAGGTGCCGACTCGCTGCCATGCAAATGCGGCGCCGCATTTAACCCGGCTGGAGGGGCTGGTTCGGCGGCTCCCCGGGGGCTTCACTTCCCTCCCGGCTCAACGAGGGGGGCACCAGGCGTGACACAAAGCTGCTGTCCCCGTGCTGGCGGCCCGGTGACACTCACGGCCCCGTGTCCCGCTGGGAGCCAGAGCTGGGGACATTTCCAATGTCCCTTCCCCACGTTGGCTCTGCTCGCCCCCTGCCCCCCGGATTTAGGAACCCGACCCACGCCGAGGGTGGGAAACGCCGCGGGGAGGGTGACTCAGAGCGGGGCTGGGGAATTGGGACACCCAGAGGTGGTGGCAGTGACTCAGTGCTCCCCGACACCGTCGGGTTTTGGGTGCAGGAGCCGGCCGGGATGCTCCAAGGATGCAGAGCAGCAGCCGGAAGTTTTTCTGGGATTTTTTTTTGTGGATTACGAAGCGTATTTCAACACGAGGACAGGAGAAACGGGTTCCTCCGTGCTCTATCACGATTACAGCTATCAGCAGATAAGGATCTCGCTGTCACAACACCAACTGAAGGTTTCTGTAGGACTTTAAAGGGGTTTGGCTCAAGGCAGGAGAAGGTTGAGGGGGTTTGGATGAAATAAATTCTTATTAAGGAACAAAGCAGGATGGGAAGCCCCGAGCCCCCTCTGTCTCACCCAACCCTCAGAATGTCCCGACAGCAGCAGGGGGAGAGACCCCTCAGTGTTTGTGCAGCACCCGGGCTGGAAGGAAGTGAAGGGAAAAGAAAAAAAAAAAGGATCCTCTGACTTTTCTTTCTTTCTTTCTTTCTTTCTTTCTTTCTTTCTTTCTTTCTTTCTTTCTTTCTTTCTTTCTTTCTTTCTTTCTTTCTTTCTTTCTTTCTTTCTTTCTTTCTTTCTTTCTTTCTTTCTTTCTTTCTTTCTTTCTTTCTTTCTTTCTTTCTTTCTTTCTTTCTTTCTTTCTTTCTTTCTTTCTTTCTTTCTTTCTTTCTTTCTTTCTTTCTTTCTTTCTTTCTTTCTTTCTTTCTTTCTTTCTTTCTTTCTTTCTTTCTTTCTTTCTTTCTTTCTTTCTTTCTTTCTTTCTTTCTTTCTTTCTTTCTTTCTTCTCGGCTTTTTTTCGTTTCTGTTTCTCAAGCGTGTCCAGCTCTTTGTGGCAGGAGGTGTCGGGGGGGAATGAAAGAAGCGCGAACAACGTCAGCCTGGTACCGCAGGTGCTAAAAGGGCCGGGGGGTTGGTGAGAGCCTCCACCCTCCCTCCCTGCCGGGATGTTTCCATCTGCCCGACCCAGCCCGGGAACCACGAACCCACCCCAGAGCCCCAGCGTGGGGCTGAGCTGCCCCCAGCCCACAGATCTCGGGTTGAACCATTCCTCTGCTCACCAGAACCGGCTCCAGCACCATTTTCCAGCGCTCAGAGGAGCTGGTGATGTTATTTTACACCTCTGAGTAGCAGGTTCTGCTGAGCACAGCCTCCACCATGGCACAGCACCCTGTGGGGACGCAGATTCCATCACACCTGTGGGGTTTACAGGCAGCCCCAGTGCTCATTCCCACTCCTCAGCCAGCTCTGGTCACTCCTAGATCTGTTTTCATGGCTGGCAGAGTGGATATTTATTTACTGACATTTTTAAAACTTAAAAATACAGTTTAAGCGCCAGAGGTTCATTTCTTGGTGCTAAAAGCTCCTTCCCTGAGCCTCCCTGCCCACTCTTGGGGTGTAATTCATAAGTAAATGAAGAACCAAGCGAGATGGACGCACCAAGGCACCAGAGACTGCTCCAAACCTGTTCCAGACCAAAATAACCAAGCCAGGAGCAGAATAAATCAGGCTCTGAACCGGTTTTCCCATCTGTTTTCTCAAACAAGGTGGTTTCCAGAGCTTCTCCAAGCTCAGGGACCTGCCCTGGACCAACACATCCCCTCAACATCCAGACATGGCCCAATGGGATTCCCATCTCCCAGGCCAGAGCAGCCCTGTGGGACAGGGGTGAATGATGGGGTGTGAAGGAACAATTAATATTTTTAAATGAACCCATTACCCAATCCTCTTATGGAGAATGAGATTTTTGGATGGCTCCAGGAGGTCTCTCTCTGTGGATTCCTTTAAGAACCTGCCCTTGCCTGCCCTCAAGTCAGGACATCATCATTATTTAAATATTTTATTCATTTATTGACAACTCTTTGGTTTTGAAAGCTAAGCCATTGAAAAGTAAGCTTCACAAAATTCGAAATTGATAAAAGACAACCACAATGTCCTAAAAATGTCGGACTTAGAAATGTCAGGGCAGCAGTGAACCTCTGGAATTCTCTAGGAAACTCTCACTCCCTTTCCCTCTCTTTTCTGGACCCAAAGCTTGGCCCTTGGGGCTGACCCTTGGTGGAAGTGCAGCCTCCCTCACAGGAGGAGCATTGGTCACATTGTGACACAGGGGGTCACTTGGGGAGGGCCAACATCACCTTTGTCATGATGGAGCTCTGGGAAACATCCTGAACCTGCTTTACAGCTCCACACACAACAGCAGAAGAGTTCTCCTCAACCCCAGGGATAGCAGGATCCTGGATTTGCTCTTCCACAGCACTCTGGATGCTCAGACACACTGCAGGCTGATTTATCCCTCTCCAAATCCACCTTTAGTGGAAAACATGAATAGAAATTTCTTATTTTGTACCTTAAAATTCAGAGAGGAAATAATTGAGCCAAAAAAATTCAGAGGGAGGGATGAATTTCACTATTTCTTGACCCTCAGCTCTTCAACCTTCCCTCAGGGAAGTGATTGGATCACCAGGGAATAACACAAAAGCAACACAGCTCTCAAACCACACGAGGGATGCAGAAAGTCCGTCAGAACACTCCTAACTACAGGATACAAAAATATTTTGCAAAGATTAAACCTTCACTCAGCAAAGCCGTTACCAAACCCCTCTCCAGCCCAGGGACACCAACACAGCTGTGGGGCCACAGGGAATAGTTGTAAAAACCAACTTCAAAGGGATGGCACCTGCTCAGGGTGTGGAGCTGCACCTCCAAGGGCTGTCCTGGTGTGGGTGTGGCTCTCACAGCCCTGCCTGGGGTCTCACCTGTCCACAACAAGCCAGGACCAACCCATGATGGCACAGCCACACGTCCTGCTGTGGGACAGAGGCACAACACCCAGCACAGCTTCATCCTCGTTCTTGGCAGCCATCAGAAAGGAGGAGTTTCCAGCAATGAAAATTGGGATTTCCTCCAGGCCACATGGATGAGCCAAGCAGTGACCTCGCTGGGTATCCCAAAAATATGTACTGTTAAAAAATCCCAACCCCAAATAGGTCTCATTTCTCATTTTCCTCTTACTGAATAACTTTAAGGAAAGTCAGCAGTGGGGTAAGAAAAATGAAAGTGTGCTACACTTTTGTTAAGGCTTAGGGGAAAAGATTTAAAGAGGAATTAATAATTCCTCCCTTTTCCTGCCCTGGTTTTCCTTGTTTTGGGGATGAGCCACTGGGATTATAACTAGGAAAAGCTCCTCCAACACACTCTGACTATTCACCTGAATGAGCAGGGGAATTGGCATGAAAACCTTTCGTGCTGACTTAAAGCAAACTCTATAAAAACAAACACAAGTTAAAAATTGAAAACATCATAAATGGCTCTGAAGTTTCACAAAAATAAAGTTCATATCAAAACCAGTCTCTGCTCCTGGTGTTTCCCACAGTCCCACTCACCACAGCAGCCAGGCAGAGATGCTACACAACACTGAATTATCGAGAAAAACAAATTTAAAAAATGTGTCACCTTGTGACACACTTCAAACTGGCCTAAAAAAATACTCAAGAAGATTTCATTACACTAATTAAACCCCTAACCAACCAAGCCTCCCCTTTGACAGCAAACACATCCTTTGACCTTGGAAGAGCAGGTCCTTTCACTTGAGCACCACTCTGTGCTCTCCCCGGGCTATGTGCGAGGAGAACTCGTAGCGGTCGTGGCTGCGGTAGCCGCAGACGTTGCACTCGAAGGGGTCGCGGAAGCCGTGGCAGCCCATGTGGATGGTGAACATCACGTAATCCAGGAAGAGCACGCGGCAGTGGTCGCACCTGTACACCCCGATGGCCTCCCCTTCCTTGTTGATGACCTTGAAGGCGTCGCGGGGACAGATGGCCGGAGGCTTGATGATCTCGTAGGGCCTCGGGAAATCCTTCAGGGCCTGGAGGCCGTTGCGGGCCGGAGCCGCCGCCATCACCTGGCTCTGGTGGAAGGCGGGGTTGGGCCTCTCCTCGTGGTTGCTGTCAGTGTCTGTGGAGTCGTGGCCGCTGTTGTTGGGGGAGAGGCCCCTGTCGGATGACAGGCTCTTGTCCCTGAGGTGGCTCTTGTCGGGCTCGGTGCCGTTGGGGACGCTGGGGACGTCGGCGGCGCGGGGCAGCGGCAGCGGGTACAGGCTGCTGATGACGGGCACCATCTCGGCCGTGGGCGCTGGCGGGGTCTGCACGAGCGGGCGCAGGGCCTCGGCCCCCAGGTAGGTGATGGCGTTGTTGATGGCCTGGTCCATCATGCGCCCGTGCATCATCTCGCTCTCCTTCTCGTACAGGAAACTGGAGTTGTAGTTGACATCGAAGCTGGGGCGTTTCTCACCTGCGAGAGATGAGAGGGGATAATTACCTGAGTGGGGAAATGTCAGAATTCAGGACATCCCTCTGGCTTGCCCAAACCCCTGCCAGGCTCTCAGAGACCTTGTCACAGAGTCCAAGATACCTGTGACTTTGATTATGACCCATGGAAAAATTATCAACCTTATATGAGGATCTGCAAGCCATGATAGTCTAAGTAGAATAATAATTAGTTTGTCATGGGGTGAAAAAATAGATTTTTTGGAGTTTTTAGAACAGGGGTTCAGGGGGCAAGATGGAGGAATCTGGGTGTGTCCAGCCTTTCTCCTCCTTCTTCTTGGCCTCCATCTTCTGCTGTGATGTTGGCACTTTTGGATTGGTTTAGAGTGGAAGCTCACTGTCTAACATAGGTGATAGGAATTGGGAAGTAATTATAAATAATGTACACATAGTTTTTAGTATAAAAAGATAATGCCAGTGTGCCTCTGCCTGATCTCTGAATGGACCTCGGCAAGTTAAGAGAAAGAATTTTATAGATAAGAAACAATAAACAACCTTGAGAACAAGAACTGAAGAGCTCTGACTCCTTCTTTGACAGCCAGGCTGGGAAAAGAGACTTTCTAACACATCTTGGGGTCGCTCTGAGCAGCAGAAGTCCCAAGAGGTAAAGAGCTGTTTAAACCCTGTGATGACTTTTCTAAAGGGCAGAAATCTCTGGGAATGGGGCATGATATGTTCTCTGCTGAAAGAGGCTGTTCTTAGACACAAGCAGCTTTTGGGTGGGGTATTTGGTTTTTTCATATTTTTTTAAATCTCAGGCTTAGAAGCAAACCAGTCTAATAGAGGAGGTGGTGAGGGAACTTTCTGAGATTCATCTTTGACAAGTCCTTGGACACTGAAGTCAGTTTTCCCCACTGTCCTTTGACAACTACAGCTTCCTCTGCACCACACCTGGCTTCTTGGATCTCTACACAGGTATTCAGGTAATCCAATACTGGCAGATAAAAATATAGATATAAACATCCTGCAGTTAGGGTCAGGGTTAGTGGGGAAAAATTTTTTTTTCCTCTGGATGTGCTGGGGCTTGGAAAGTTCTGGACTGGACAGAAATGGAGGAGAGTGCACCTGAAATTCTGCTCACACCTCTCTGAGCAGCACAGAACTCCTGTTCTCTGTGGCAGCTGCAAGGAGGAAACAAACTGCACCCCAAAAACACTAAAGACATTTTGGAGGTGAATGTCTAGAAATAAGTAACTGAATTCTGTGGTTAATAAAAGCATAAACTTGTTCATAGCTTAAAAAAAAATACAAAAGAAAAAAAAAAAAAGAGCAGATGAAAGGTTTCACATGCAAGTGACTCGCAAACATTAAATCCACGAATCTCTTGGTTACGGTAACTCGAGTGGTGCAGATGTTTATCAGTCACCTGTCAACACCCTGACTCAATGTGTATGAAACTCTGGGGTTTCACTGCAGAGGCAGAAAACCAGGAGCTCACGTTTCTTTTCTAAAACACTCCAAAAGGTTAAAGAACCACAAGAGTGCAACTGCTCCCAGCCCGCAGCACCACTCGCCGTCCAGCTTCACACGGAGGGAAAAAAATGCTGCAGTATTTTTGGGTGACTCATAAAACTAGCTCCAGGCAAGTGAAAGATGTGAATAAATTGGGATTTAAGTAGAAAAAAAAATAACAATAAAGGCAAAAAGAGGCAAAAATCCGTAAAAATTTTGGTGTTAAGAGTCACTGTTGTGGAGTAAAATAAAGAAACTTGATGTATGATCATAGGATCATAGGATTGAGTCCAACTCCTGAATGATCACTGAGGGTCTCACAGTGATTCCACTGTCCCGGTGGATTTTAAAGTCCCCTAGAAAAAGGCTCTGAAGCAGGACCTGGTTCAGAGGTGAAGAGTCAAATGCAGGGTCTGGTGGTCCCTGCCCTTGTGTGGGACTTGTAGTGGTGCACACGAGGCAGCTGTGGGGATGGAAATGTGAAAAATAAAGTGGGAGAGACTCCTGGTGCTTGTCTGAATCTCTGCAGAGCCCTCCAATTATAATAAAGGGGTTTTTCTTCCTATCAATAGACTTCATTCAGAGAAACGAGACAAACAAAGATGCCTTGTTAGTGTAAATCCCTGTCCCTGCTTCCTGACTAAATGAGACATCAGCACTCATTCCCAGATTTCCCAAAGGATCCCTGCACTGGCCTGGCGGATCTGAGCTGTGACAGGGACAGGGCAGAAAGGCACAGGAGTCAGAGCAAGGTCGGGCAGCCTGCTCCTGGAAACATCCTTCCCAGGGGGGAATGTTTGCGCATGTAATTTAACAAGAAAAATCACCCAAGTCCTAGAAAAACAGCAAGTTCCAAAAATGGGTTATTTTGTGCTTTTAGGTGATCTGTGATGGGTTCTCAGCTTCTCCACACAATCACCTGTGTGTGCAGTGCCAGTTCATGCCACCCAGCATTAGCACAAATCCCAGAGGATCTGGGCCATACAGGAACTCTTTGGCTCACAGAGGAAACCCCAAACCCACTTGTTCTTCACGTGAGGCTTATGCTGAGGGGGTGCATCCTGCTGCATACATGTTTCATAAAATACATAAAGGTCAAACTGCTGGCGATTGCACAATGAGAGAGCTGAAAAATGCTAAATTAGAGGAAGCTAAAGGATTACAAACCCATTTGCATTAATATTGCTTTTTGAACCATAGCAAGACATGTAAGGGCCAAGCCCCAGAGGTCCAGTTTCAATCCTGAGCACCAAAGACACTCACATGGAGTGTGCTGGTCTGGCTGTGCAGTGAGGTGACCTTTAGAAAGCCACACTAATGTAAAATAAATAAATAAATGAGACCAGTTTTCAGAGATGAAAGCCCAGTGCTACCCACCAAACCCACTAAGAGCTCCATTACCTTCAAAAGCTGAGTTGGTTTCCTGTGTGGATGCATCCATCTGGACAGCTTTACCTGGATGGATCCATTTGCACAGCTTTACCTGGATAAATCCAGCTGTGCAGCTTTACCTGGATGCATCTATCTACACAGCTTTACCTGGATGGATCCAGCTGCTCATCTTTACCTGGTTGGATCCATCTGCTCATCTTTACCTGGATGGATCCAGCTGCTCATCTTTACCTGGATTGATCCATCTGCTCATCTTTACCTGGATGGATCCAGCTGCTCATCTTTACCTGGATGGATCCATCTGCTCATCTTTACCTGGATGGATCCAGCTGCTCAGCTTTACCTGGATGGATCCAGCTGCTCATCTTTACCTGGATGGATCCAGCTGCTCAGCTTTACCTGGATGGATCCAGCTGCTCACCAGCTGCATCCAGGTAAAGATGAGCAGCTGGATCCATCCATCTGCACAGCTTTACCTGGATAGATCCAGCTGCTCATCTTTACCTGGATGGATCCATCTGCTCATCTTTACCTGGATGGATCCATCTGCACAGCTTTACCTGGATTGATCCAGCTGCTCATCTTTACCTGGTTGGATCCATCTTCTCACTTTTACCTGGATGGATCCATCTGCTCATCTTTACCTGGATGGATCCATCTGCTCATCTTTACCTGGATGGATCCATCTGCTCGTCTTTACCTGGATGGATCCATCTGCTCATCTTTACCTGGATGGATCCATCTGCTCGTCTTTACCTGGATGGATCCATCTGCTCAGCTTTACCTGGATGGATCCAGCTGCACAGCTTTACCTGGATGGATCCATCTGCTCATCTTTACCTGGATGGATCCATCTGCTCAGCTTTACCGGGATGGATCCAGCTGCACAGCTTTACCTGGATGGATCCATCTGCACAGCTTTACCTGGATTGATCCATCTGCTCATCTTTACCTGGATGGATCCATCTTCTCACTTTTACCTGGATGGATCCATCTGCTCGTCTTTACCTGGATTGATCCATCTGCTCATCTTTACCTGGATGGATCCATCTTCTCACTTTTACCTGGATGGATCCATCTGCTCGTCTTTACCTGGATGGATCCAGCTGCTCGTCTTTACCTGGATGGATCCAGCTGCACAGCTTTACCTGGATGGATCCATCTGCTCACCTTTCCCTGCATGGATCCATCTGTGCACTTTTGGATCCATCTGCTCACATTTCCCTGGACAGATCCATCTGCTCACCTTTCCCTGGATGCATCCAGCTGCTCACCTCTACCTGCAGCTGCTGCCCCTGTGCTGGGGGTTTGGCTGCAGCAGCCCTGCCTGCCCTCCCAGCCCACTCCTCTCCCACATGAGCCCCACTCAGAGGGTGAACTTTATATTGGGCCATAAAAAGAAAAAAAACCCAAACACTTTTTACCTTATGTAACCCTTCAAAGAGCACAAATAAGGCTTCATCAGCACCAATATTATATAACTGCTGACTAAGGGTTTTCCTTAGGACACAGGACTGGATTTTATTTTCTTTAAAGGCAGGTTGATGAAATAAGACTGGCCAAGAGGGTCAGGTGTTTGCTGAAACCCAGAACCTGCCCAACTAGTATTTAAAATTCCCAAATGCAAAAGTCTGATCATGTTCAATTAAATGCAAAGAAAATACCATGGAAACATCTGCTTGCTTAAATTACCACAAGAAAGGATTTGATATTTTTTAATCATACACAAATTTAGTAGAATGACTAAGAGAAATCCAATACATTTCTGCCTTTAGGCCTTATTTCACACATGAATACTGCAGGAATCTTCAGCTCCTGCTAAGAAAACATTAACCTTCCTATTCTTTGCTTGTTCTAGATCCTTGAAGAAAACATTTCAAATACGTAGGTACAAAAATGGCACGTGGAAGCTCATAAAACATATTTATAAATCTATATAAAGACACAAGGCACAACAGTAGCTTCCACCCAGTTTAAGCAGCCAACAGAATAAATTCTTTTTTATTTTAATCAACCCCTTACAACAAATTGCTAAAACCCCATCACAAAAATCAGCGTTGCTTAATTTTTTTGTATTAGATGCTAAGCTTGAGCAGGATATTTAAAAGAAGCAGAGGCATTGTACTGTTTGTTACCAACCCATACGTATTTAACTGTTGCAGATGAAAAGGGGTTTTGTTCTTACCAATAAATTTCTGAGGCATTGAGCTTTTTCTCTTTGCCACGTTGCTCGCTAGCCTGTCCAGCACAAGGGCTCTTTCAGTCCCCATCTCTGCCTTGATGTGCCTTGCCTCCACGCTGGCTACGTTGGAAAATGTGAAAAAGAAGGGGAAAAAAAGAGAAAAAATAAAAAAAACCAAACACGTAGGTGAAAAGGAAAAAAAAAAAGAGATAAAAAAAAGGAAGAGCTGACTGGTTTAATCTCCAATCGGCCACATAACTGGAGGAAACAGTTTGGAGATGAAATGCAAAGCTGGCTTTGCTTTTTCTGTCATTCCTGCTCTCTGGGCACCCGCTGTGGTCAGTGGCAGCACAGCCCCGAGCTGACTCAGGGGGGAGCACAAACCAGAACTGTCGTCAGCGAGAGGAAGTGCATGAACTGGCTGGAAGGTTGGTTAAATTGCAGATGGAGACAGAAGCTCTGCTGGCCTTTCTTTTTTATTCTGAGTAAGGCTGGGTGACACCTGCACACTCAGTGCTTCGAGCTGCAGGAGGAGACACTCAGTGTTCTTGCTTAACTTTTCAGATATCAGTCAGAGATGTCTTAACGAATCACTAAGAAACTTGTATGATATGTATCAGTGTTCCAGTAAAATAAAAGCAATAAAGCCTTTGAAAATTCAAAATTTCTGACTCTTTTTCCCCCAGGTGTTTCTGTCACTTAATATTTTTTTTCCTAAATGCAACAGCTAAAATTAACTGTGAATGTTTCCTCTGTGTTTTAAAGCTTGTTACAACTTCCAATTTCTAATTTTTGGATAAGTACCTGTGCCCTGTGATGACTCCCTTGAGATTAGGCCAATTAAGGCTCTTCCCATTTTCCAGAGCTCTCCTCAGCTGTGCTAAGCAGTGCCCAGCCCTGCAGAGAGGCTGTGCTTGCTCTCAGCTCCTGGAGGCTGCAGGGGCCTTGAGCTGGAGAGCTGCCACCTCATATCGCTACTACCACACTAATACTGATCGTAACTGCTGTGGCTTCCCCCCCAAACCCTGCTCAAACCTCAACAACACCCATCTGGACTGCTGCTTTTATGTTAAAAATTATAACGAAGAGTAAATTCATTGCTAAAAGTACCCTTGGCAGGAATAACTGTGGTGAGAACTGGACACATCTTAAAGGATTGTCCAAGTCTGTAGGAGGTGGGATCTGCAAGGTGAGGACACGATTGTTCTGTGTTTTAAAGCTTGTTACAACCTCCCAAATTTCTGATTTTTGGAAAAGTGCCTGTGCCCTGTGATGACTCCCTTGGGATCAGGCCAATTAAGGCTCTTCCCATTTTCCACAGCACCCAGTGAGGGGTGATTGACTTTCCCAAGGTGCTATAAAATGCTGGATCTCACTGTGAAAGAGTCCTGGTTGCTGTGTTACCATACATACACCAACAAATCTAAATATAGAATCATGGAAACATGGAATGATTTTAGTTGGGAAGGGCCTTGAAGATCATGGCATGGTCATGGGCACCCTCCATTATCCCAGGTTCCTCCAAGCCTTGTCCAACCTGGTGCTGGATATTTCCAGGGACAGTCACAGCTTCTCTGGGCAACCTGTGCCAGGGCCTCACCATCCTCCCAGGAAGAATTTCTTCCTCACATCCCATCCAACCCTGCCCTCTGGCCGTCTAAAACTATTGTCCCTTCTCCTGTCACTCTCTGACTAATATAAAATCCTTCTGCCTCCTTTTTATAACCCCCTTAAGGCACTGGTAGGCCAAAATGAGGCCTCCCTGAATACCTGAAGCATAACCTAAGTAAGAGACAAGCAGTGCCAGAGGAAAGTGATAGGAACACTTTGATATTTCCTGCTAAACACAGATTTATTGAGTATTGACTTAATTTTCTGTTTGCCCAAGTGCTGAAAGTGCAGCTTCATCCTTCCCAGGCCTGTGCAGCCTTTCCCTGAGCGTTTCAGTCTGTCCTCTGTACCTGTTTGTCAGTGCTGCTCCTGATAACAGGAGTTTCAGTCAGCACAAACCATGACTCACCAAACCTCAGCCAGAACTATTTGTTCATGTTTGTTCAGCAGTTTGAAAACATCAAGTGTTTCAGAGGTGCTCGGTGCTGCAAATATGAGTCAGGGAGGATGGGATAACAGGGCCTGGCTCTGCTTGGTCACAGTCCTGGAACCTTGGGATGTACGTGACAGCCAGGCCTGAGCAGGGCATGGAGTGCCTTGGAGGTAATAACACACTGCTCTTCTAGTCTCAGTTTTATTCTAAATTAATCCAGTGTCTTTGGAGGTTCTCATAAATGTATTCATCCCTGCTCCCAGCATAAAATACCCAAATGCACAAAGTGAGACAAAACACCAGGTTAAGGTGACACTCTGAGGGGAAGGAAGAGAGGTAGAGTGTAATCACCTGCTTGGGTTTGGTCTTGAAAATTATAGGGTTTTTAATTTCAGGACTTCAGTTTAATTCTCATGCTCCAAAGCCTGGAATATGCAGCTTTATATTAACTTTAGATGACTGTAGTCCAAGGTTTGAACTACCCCCAAACCCAAAGCCTCATAATCTTGGCTGGATCATTGCACAAGTCATAACAGCAGTAATCTAAATTTTAAAAACCCCAACAAATGATGTACTCAAAAATGTATTTTTTTTTCTTTGCAAAGAAAAAAGAAAGAAAACACAATTCACCCATATCATAAAAGCAGCTCCCTGATCCCTTCTTTGGTTTTATGATTTTATTGTTCTAGCTCCTCTTTTCCTCACTCTTTACCTCCAGGAGCTGCACTCTGAGGACCCATGTGCTGCTGTAGTAAAGCTTTAATTCCACATTTTCAGGGTGTTTTTCCTCATCCTCAGAGCTGCTCTCAGCCCTCCCAGCCCTAGGAGCACACTGGAAGCTGCACGTAGCACATCAGGGGTGACTTGTCAACATTATTTATGTGCCACCAAGGGAACTTTAATTGTTAAATTAATGTCAGGAGGGCAGATGAGGGCTTCCTGCAGGAATAACAGAGCTTTTCCTCAGAGGAGATCTGCAGAGACAGCAACTATTGACCTACATAACATGCTCTGGGACTTCTGTAGAATCAATCTTGCAGGTTCATGGTTCTCTGCTCTTTTATTTTAATGCTGAGGGTCTTTGCCTTCACATTAGGATTTTTGACTCCTTGCTACTAGTTATTTTTTCCTAAAGAAAAAATAATCTTTATTTATGGGCCACAAAAGGTCTTTGATGACATTTCCACAATCTGGCCTTAGGGAAACAATGTCTGCTCCCAGTAAGATGAAGGTGGTTATTCAGGTTCTCATTCACAACACTGCTCTCTCTACCCAGAAAATTATCTCATCCAACTTTTTCTTCTGGATCACATCTTAAACAGTACAAGAATAATATTTAGCATTTAGGAAAAAGTTTTTTAATCACTCCAGATTCTCTAAAGGCTTCTCAAATATAGAGAAGTAATCACACCCTGTGTCCCACTTCAATTCTCCTCCCTCTGGATGATTCCATGCACATGGTGATTTAAATAAGTAATTATCTCACTGTAACATGGATCTAAAAATAAAATTCAGGCTGGACTACAGAAATGGTCAAGTGCTTTGCTCAAAATCACAGTGAGAAAAAAACAAATAGAGAAAATCCAGACTTCCAAAGCACTGAAGAGCAGCCTGGAATCTTGGGTTATCCTGCAAGATCAGGGCTCTGATGGCTCAACTGCAGGGCCAGAAAGCAAAATAAAAAGTCTCTGAGGATGCTGAAAGGAACTCTGCAGCTGAAATAAATCCCTTTCTTGGTCAGATCTGGTCAGTGGCTCTGGAATTACATGGCAAGTTGAGCTCCTAAGCATGGAATTTTCTATGGTGTAAAGATGGGGTTGATCTCACCACTTTGACAGCTGGGAGCTCCTCTCCTGCTCAGCCAGCACCAGGGCTGAGGATGTTTGATTTTTACCCCTGACCCTCCTGAGAGGTCTCCACGCTGCTCCCAGTGCTGCTGCCTGCCTCAGTGTACATTTCAGGTGTAATCCTGCACTTCCAGAGGATCATGTTCCTGCCACTGTGAATTATCCATGAGGAAGGACTCTTCAGGCTGTCCTGTGGGTGCTGGGTGAGGAGCCACCTCTCCAAAGGTGCTGTCCCTTGGCCATCATGGGTTCACTGAGTGCTTTGGGTTGGGAGGAACCTTAAGGATCACCTTGTACCACCTCCCTGCCATGGACAGGGACACTTTCCTCTAGCCCAAGTTGTTCCAAGCCTTGTCCAACCTGGCTTTGAACACTTCCAGAGATGGGACATCCATCTCTGGGCCACCATGTCACCCTGCAGCTGGAGAGAGAGCAGCTGCTGTCCCAGCCCCAAGCTCACACCAGCACTCACCCTGCACTGAGCTGTTCCCATAGTGTGGTTTCTGCCACACCAACCAATGTGAGCAGAATTTTTAGAATGTGCAGCTAATGTTAGCAAAGCCCTCAAGCACAAAGCTGAAATTAGAGGCATTGTTTCCTGTAGCATCTCTGTGTGGTCACTCAAGAAGGGAGAGTGGAACGGAGTTGGGTGATTGTGCAATGAGAAAAATGTGAGAGAGATGTTATCAGGGACAATGCTCCAACTATATTACATGAAACTTCTCTTTTAGAAATATTTCCACATTTAGAACATGCAAGCATGGCACTGAAAAGCAAATAGAATGGTTATTACCATCCTGATGTTTTAAAATATTTTAATAATTAGGAATGGTGGCATGAAGAGCACTTTTGTGTCTAAAGATGGCTCCATGTGAGAATTATAGAATTGTGGAATGGTTTGAATTGGAAGAGACCTTAAAGGTCATCCAGTTCCACCCTCCTGCCATGAACAGGGACACCTTCCACCAGACCTGGTTGAGAAGCTTGAGGGGAATTCAGAAAAACACCAGAATTCAAAGAGATGCAGAGAAGTAAGGAAAAGATCAGTAATGGAAAGAGGATGTTTACTGGAAACAAATGCAAAATGCTAAACTTAGGGGGAAAAAACAATGAAACACAGCAAATGACCTCCTGAGAGTCTTTCCAGCTTTCCCTCTCCCTGGTTCTGCCACCCAACATCCTGTTGATACCAGAGAATTAGATGGAGTTCTCATTTTTCATAAAATTTCCTAAGACCACTGCAGTATGTGTAAGGGTGTAAAGTCTCCAAGGCAGGGGAGCAGCCCCCTCTTGGCACTCTGGGAATTTCCATTCCCTATGATCAGTTCAGGCTCCCTGCAGTGTTGCAGCAAGAACTGCACCACAGGCTTGGGGTAAGGGGGGAATGTTGCTATTCTGAAATGCATCTCAACCTGCAGCAGCTCTCATGTTTTCCATTTTCACAGCTGGACACTTTGGGTGATGGCCATGATGAGTGTACTGTAACACAAACCACAGTTACAATGTGTAAGGGTTCTCACCAAACCCAGAACTTGCTGATGAGCTGATTACCAGTAACTTTTACAAATACTCTAAGGAATATGTCACTTGCTGACAAGAAGAGAGCCCCCTCAAAACTATGAAACTCTTAAAAACCTCTATGAAACACTTGGGTAAATCATGGTTCTCTGGGAGGTTTCCTGCATGTGTCACAAAGCCTGAAACACCAACCTACACTCTCTGCACAGTGTAGGGATTCCTGTACCCAAGATTTTTATCACATACCAGTGGCTCTTCACACTGATTTTCAGGCCTAGCTTGTGATGATTCCTGCAGAATTTTGTCCTTTCTGTGGTTGATAGAGTTATTAGGAGGAAATTCCTCCCTGTGAGGGTGGTGAGGCCCTGGCACAGGTTGCCCAGAGAAGTTGTGGCTGCCCTGGAATTGTCCAAGGCCAGGTTGGACAAGGCTTGAAGCAACCTGGGTTAGTGGATGGTGTCTCTCCCTATGGCAATGGATGATCTTCAAGGTCCTTTCCAACCCTCTGTGATTCCATGTTTCCATTATTTGGTGTTTTTTTCAAGGCTGTATAGCAAAAGTTGGGAGCCTGAGTTCTGAAACTGTGACCTCAGCTCTTCTTAGATCAGTCACGAGGTTTTCTGGGAGGTCACAGCCACTCCTTGACTCTGAATGGAAGAGCAATTTTTTCCTGACTTACTGGTGTGCTGTGAGATCCAAATCACACAGTTCATTTTAGGATTTGAGCAGTTCAGGTGAAGCAAGGACAAAGATTATGGTGATTACTTTTCACCAAAGTATTTTGGAACTGCAGCACTGAGACTGCAAAATGGAAAATAAGAAAAAAACATGTTTTGATACATTTCATCTTTTCCAAAGGCAGCTCTATATTCAAAGCAGCCTCTCACTCTCTCCTAAGCTGATCTGTCAGTGATTTTTGGGATACCAGTCTCTTTGTATGCCCTAGATCCAAGTCACTAAAACTGCTGCAAATTCTAACAGAAAAGGAACCGTCAAACACGTGGTTGTCAACAACTCATCCTGTAAAATGAGCCACATAACAACATTAATGTAGGAATAATTTAACTCACTGAGCAACACCTCCAGAAATGCTGGGTACAAAGTATTTTAGATGTTTTTACACAAATTAACACTTAAAGAAAAAGTGATTAAAGTAAAAGCGCCTGAGGGCTATGATGAACCCGCCCCTTTAGAACATTACAGCCCCTCAGGTTACTGAAAAGGAGTGTAGGAAAAGCTGTTCTCAGGCTGTGGGTTAACAGCTCACCAGATGATCTTTTATAAGCCCTGTAATGCACTGAAACCCCAAAACCACTGCAATGTGATAAACTCACCAGCCTCACACATGCCAGCGTTCTGCAGGTAAGTCCGGCACCGCTCCTTGTGCTCCTCCAACGAGCTCCTCTGCTTGTAGCTCCTTCCACAAAACTCACATTTATATGGCTTCTCCACTAGAAAAAGGAACAATAAAAGAATTAAAATAACCACAAGAGACCACTAAAACACTGTCTTGCTTGAAGCACGGTGCAGATGGGGGACAGCACTACGCTGCTGGTCTTGATTAAATCAGAATCTCATTTATCCTTGGCAGATAAGATAATTTTAAACTTTGATTCTTTGTGAGGTTGAACTTTTTTTCTGTACAGTGCAGTGCAGAGATAACACCTATAATTTAGAATCAATGTTTTCTTTGTGAGCCCATGTAGAACAGAGGATAAAGACAAATTCAAGGGCAAACACAGCCTGGCTCCTGCAGAACTGGGATCGAGTTATACCTGACTTGAACTAGCTAAGAACTCGAACTAGCTAAGATCGAGTTATACCTGACTTGAAATCCAAGTCACCTCAGCTCTGTGCCTCCATTTCCCCATTTGTAATATGGACAGAACACCCTACCAAGCTTAAGAAGAAACATCTTGAGCATTTTAAGAGATTCAGATGAAAGGCACTACACCACAGTGAGGTGGCAACAGTCATCTGCCTGCAATTATGCTCCTGGGATTTTCCTTGCAGCTCAGAATGGGACAGGAGGAAATCCCAGCAAAGCACATCTCACACTCTCCTCAAGTTCAGAGCTTGCTGGCACAGCCAGCTGCACTCATATGAAAATGAGCTGACAAGGTGGTGATGGGTTAAAGGTTGGACTTGATGATCTTGGAGGTCTTTTCCAACCAAAACAATTCTGTGAAAACACCATGGAGTTATTTGTGCAAGCAGGTTTGTGGGCTGTGACACGGCTCCCGTGGCCCCTCTCTCTGCACCAAGAGCAGAGCCAGTTCCAGAAACACCAGTGAGTGGTCACTGCTCTGCGTTGAGCCTCTCACAGGCTGAGCAAACCTTGCTGTCTGTCTTTTCCACACCGAGTGTCCCAGTGACACACATCCAAACCACATGGAGTGAAGCCTGTGAAGTCACTTACCAGAATGTGTCCTTAAGTGACCCGTAAGCGCATCCCTCCTCTGGCAGGCATAACTGCACAGGTGACACTTAAAAGGTTTTTCCCCTGTGTGTAGTTTAATGTGGCGGAGGAGGTTTCCCTTCTGAGTAAAGGAAGCTCCGCACTGATTACACTGGAATGGCCGTTCACCTTAAAATGACATACAGAAAAGGACATTTATTGGTTACGTGGGTATCATGCTGTCCTCTGCCATTTTGGAAGAGGAAAGAATGAGATATTGGATTGATTGCTTTCTATAGAAACACACAGAGTGTGGCTTCAGTGGGAGGGAGGTGCGGCTCTGGTGTCAGAGCTGCTCGTAGCATATGTAGGACTATGGAAAGCACTGCACAGTTCTTCCATGGAAAGAAGCGCTCTGGAGGAGGCTGATTCCAACAAGCCAGCAATTTTTAGAAGGAAAAAAAAGTCTTATCTTACTGCAGGCTGAAACTTAAGATGCTCATTGGTTTGTTGCCAAAGTATGGCACAGAGAGAAATTTATATACAGACTGAAAATGGCAGCACAAAACCAAATTAACTTTTGCTTTGTGCCAGAAATACTGCATTACATAGTGCCTTTCATCCAAAATTCTTAAAATGCCTCACCAACTTGCTTTTAATACTATTCAATCCTGATAAGAAGAAAGGTGGGTAAAGTGAGGCACAGAACAGTGAGTAACTTGATAAAGATCACATGTGGCGTCAAGGACGGAACAAGGAAACCCTGATTTTGGTATTCTTTTTAAAAATAACCAATCTAGATTATCAATTATCTTATTTTTAGTACTCCAGCTCTTACAAGAACAACAGAGGGATATTTACCAGTGTGGCTACGCTTATGAACCATCAAGACATTGAGGCTAATGCAGGCTAATCCACAGATATCACAATTCATCTTTCCACTAGCTGGCCTGACGTTGTCATATGAACCCGAGTGTCTTTCCAGTTTAATGCTCTCATATTCGTTATATTCTCTGGGATATGTGTAAGGCAGTTCAGATTCTTCCAGGTTTTCCATTGGCTCGGAATTTAAAGCACTCTCCTCTCTTTCACTGTATTCACCTTTCACTTTAATCACATCATCTGCAGGTAAAACAAAGCACAGGAGTGAAAAAAGGCTAATCTTATCCACCTTAGGGAAAAAAATGCACTAAAGATTATAGAAAACAACAGTATCAGTCTTCCTAAAAGTTTTATTGAAATATGCAGATGAAGAAATGAAGTTGAGATGTGGAACTTCACCGGGCATGGACACTTACAGTGAGATAACTCTTGAAAGCAATTAACCTGCTTGGTAATTATCTTTGAGAATTTCCTTCTACATATTATGAATGTATAAGACAGTACAAACATATCCTGAAATTACTAGCCAGGATTCAAAAAAAACCACTTTTTCACACCACTCACAAGTATGATTTTTATAGAAATCAGCATTTCAGGTTGCTTCTGTAAATTGGTAACACAGGAAGACACAAATTAAATAAGTAATTATATCTTAAAACTTATACCTTCTTGTGGAACCTCTGGTGCTTAGAACAAGCCTAGGAAATATGTCTGATTAGTGCAGGACTCCCACCTCTCCCATGGGATAGATTCTCACTAGTTAAGCCTAACCAATAATCCAAATTTTCACTTGCAAATCACAGTTTTTATCCATAGCTCTCAGATGTGTGAGGAGCAGTTGATAATCTTGATTTACAATGTGAGTAAAACTAGCAGAGAGAGGTTAAGGGTTTCCTGATAAGTAAATGTATCCCAGAAATGCCAAAAGATTTTCCTGATTTTGTGAGGATGTGGCAAAGAACCTGACAAGTCCTGAAGATCAGCATCCATGGCTTTCAAACGGGTTCCTGGACCTGTAGCTAGTCCAGAGGAATCCAAAGGCATGGCCTAAATGAATGCAGCTCCATGACAAGGGTGGATGTAACAGGCAGCTAATGATTTACTAAAGAGTGAAAATGCAAGCAAATTGGTCACACTGTATAAACAACTGGTGACTCCCAGCTTAGGGTGCTGAATTTCCTTTCCATAATTAACTCCAACAATACCAGCACTTCCATTAAAATCATTAATAACTGCCAGGACAGCTTTTTTCTGCTTAAAGCTGGCTGAGAAAGTTGGGGCAGCCTGGAGAAGAGTTGTGTGGAGACCTCACAGCACCTTCCAGTGTCTGAAGGGGTCACAAGAGAGACAGAGAGGGACAATTCATCATGAGCTGGAGTGACAGGAGAAGAGGGAATGGCTTTAGGCTGAAAAAGGGAAAAATTGTGTTGGATATTTGGGAGAAACCCCTCCCTTGTGAGGGTGAGGAGGCCCTGGCACAGAGAAGATGTGGCTGCCTCATCCCTGGCAGTGTCCAAGACCAGGTTGGATGGGGCTTGGACCAACCTGGGAGAGTGGAAAATGTCCCTTCCCAAGGCAGAGGGTGGGACTGGATGAGCTTTAAGGTCCTTCCAACCCAAACCATGGTTCTCTGACAAGAGACAGACGAAGGTTGGAACTCAAGTTGTGCCTCAAGCTACCGAGTGAAGAGGAGCACCACGAGACGCAGCACATGGCTTCCTGTTTGAGCCTTGTTCTCTGGCCACCTGCTCCTCCCTCCAGCCCAGGATTAGACAGTTCAATCTGGCACTGAATCACTTGTCCCTTCTCCAAAGTACAGAACATGAACTGCTGAATATGTATTAGCTCTGGTTCTGAGTAATAAACCACATCAAATGCCGAGAACAAGCAATGGGTGGCAGTGAAAATGAGGTGACGACATAAAAGCAACGCTGAAAAACAAAGATCTGGCAACCTAGAATTTCATGAAATCAACATTTTCAGCTACATTTTAGGAGGAAAATCACTCCTCTGTCCTAATTGATTGTATTAAGTTCTGCCAGTCTGTCTGACTTTGGGCTGAGCTGGGGGAAATTAGGTGGGTGATGGTTTCTTTCTCCTAAACAAGAACCCACACTATTGTGGAAAACTCTGAGATCCCTCTCGTGCTCTCCTTGGATGGGGATATTGATGGAAGAAGGATTTTCTCCCATTCTGTGTGGTTTTATCCCCTATTCTGGAAAATATTTGGATTTTGCTGGTGGGATTTGCTGCCCCAGTCCTGGATGAGCTCAGATGGGTTCAGGAGTTTTCTCAGTGGGTCACAGGGAGCTCCAGATTCACCCAAAAATGGGCAGGTTTTCTTTGTGGATCCTTCAGTCCCAGCTCTGCTTCACATCCCACAGATTCCTGCTCCCACAAAAACAGAACTTCCTCTGCAGGTGCCTTCTGCTGCCAACTCCATGTCCAAGGGTGTGAGGGTGATCTTGTTATCAAGATTCTTTCAAAATTAGTTTATACAACCATTTCCATTTTCCAAGGAAAAATGATTGCCAGTTGCTGAAAGGAGATTTCAACACCCATCCCTTTCCCAGGAGGCAAAAAGGAAACAAAAGAAGATTTTTTGGTTGGTTGGTTGGTTGGTTGGTTGGTTGGTTGGTTTTTTTTCCCTCTCAAAAGGAGGCTGTTCCAAAATAATTTGCTACATCCTGCCCAGCATGGTAAAAGGAAGTACCCAGTGCAGCTGCACCTTGTTGGTGCTTTCAGAAACAATTTCAATTCCCACTTTCTACTCAACGTCTCACCTTTCGTCTGCATCTCACGCAGTTTTCAGCAGTGGAGGCCAAGCTGTGACCTCCAACAGAGGCTTCTGTGCTGTTTGCTTCTCTTTCTCACCACAGTGCTTGGCTCACAGCTCCAGAGCTGTGCCAGGGCCTGTGTGGCACAGTGTGGGCACTGGTTTGAGCCGCCCATGGCACATCCTTGGGGACTGGTGCAAACTGGGAGAATCTTCTTATGATTCCACCGTGGAAAATAATCACCCCTGCAGTTTCCACACTGCACATAAGGCTTGTGTTTCCTTGTAGTAACAGAGGAGGATGCACCTGAGTTTTGATCAAGGCTTTTCCATCACTGCCTCTGCTAAAAACAGGGGCTGTTTCAGCTGTTCATGTCATCCAAAGTTCAAGAGTTTTCCTGTAGATATTTGAAGGATTTCCACGGGAAAATTCACCTTCTGATGATTGGCATGAAGAAAAGACACAAGAGAATGGACTTTTTAAACCCAAATATGAATTGGAAGAGTTGGGATTTTTTCACCCGTGATGGTTTAGAGGCTGCTTCACCTGCTGACAGCCAGACAGGAGGCAGCTTAAGTACAAAGCAGTCTGAGGAAAAGATGGCTTGGTATAGGCTGTACTAAAATTAACCAAGAGATTGCAGAGTCTGGAGTCACCAGATTACTTTTTCAGCCCAGACTTTTCTCTGCACTGGCATGCACAGGGAATACCATGTGATCAGGAGATTGGCAGATGTGTGGAAGGTTTGTATCTGTCACTTAAAAATCATATCAACATATTTTATTAGATCAGGGAGTTTCCAGACTGGTCTGCCTTAATCAAGAGGAAGGAAGCTGTGACTTCATGTAGAATAGGGAAATTTAACTGAGGAAAAACACAATTATCCCTAAAAACACTAACAAAGTTCCCACAGTGGAAAAAAAAAGTGCTATCATCTCTTCTATTAGGCAAGTATGGAGGTTGTAAGAGAATAAAAAAGCATTCATAGAGTCCAAGCCAGGGAACTATTTTTCTTGAGGCAGTTCATGGAGTTAATATACACTGAGGGAAAAAAAAAGCTGCAGCTTTTACAGAACAAAGTGCTGGTGTGATGCGTTAAGGCTGATGCACATGGTTTCATTTCCTGGGGAGATGATTACAAGATGAAAGACATACTCCAGAGTAATATTTTTGTTTCACCTGAAACATTGTAAAAACAATGGGTTCTGGAAAAAATCCAAAATAAAGCTGCGGTGGCAACTTCAGACTGAGTCACCACCCAAACAGAGCTTGTGTGTGCTCTATAAAATGATAGAATCACAAAGGGTTTGTGTTGGAAGGACATTAAAGCTCATCCAGTCCCACCCCCTGCCCTGGGCAGGGACACTTTCCACTCTCCCAGGTTGGTCCAAGCCCCATCCAGCCTGGCCTTGGACACTCCCAGGGATGGGGCAGCCACAGCTGCTCTGTGCCAGGGCCTCCCCACCCTCACAGGGAGGGATTCTCCCAAATATCCAACACAAATTTTCCCTTTTTTAGCTTAAAGCCATTCCCCCCTGTCCTGTCACTCCTGTTTCTGAAGCAGAGCCCCTCTCTGCTTTCTTTTAGGTTCCTTCAGATAATGGATGGCTGCTCTGACATCTCCATGCAATTCTTCTTCTCCAGGTTGAAAACGCAGAAATAAAAAAGTCAAGAGAGCCAAATAATGAGGGCAAGTTGGAGGTTTCTGAATCTTAGCTGTTCTCTCTAGGAGGAAGTTTCAGTAGGAAAACCCCCCAAATTCTCCATTTAATCTGAGACTCTGGCATCAAATCCAGGGAGAAAACCTAAGTTTTGTCCTGTTGTTAAGCAAAGTTTACCAGGAGCGATGGGAAAAGCGCAAGGAATAAAAGCCAGAAGCCATTAAAGACAACGGCAGGAAAGGGTGATGTAGCTCAAGTGTTTTACAAGGAGTGGGGTCATAATCGTGAAATCCTCAGCACATGCAAAAAGTCAACTGGGTAACAAAGAAACTTAATCATCTTAATGTGGCATTTTAATGATGCTGCTGATTTGCTGTGCCAATTCAGAGATAATGAGCCCCTAATGCTACAGATGTTCAGCCAGACTAAAGGAAAAGAAAAAAAAAAAAAGGAAAAAGGAAAGCTTTTCTTGTATGCCATTTCCTAACTATCCAATTAAACAAATTGTGAAAGCATATAAATAGTTTACCAGGTTTTGACAGCTGTTAATGGGATTCAGATGCTGAGGAACAAGAAGGGAGTCGATATTGGAGGGTTCTTGTGACTACCTGGGTTTGACAGGTATTAACTGATGATTCATCACTGTTATCCCCACAAAACCCTACAGACACATGCCAGAGCTGCTCCCCTCCCAGAATGAGAGATTCAGACAGTGGTGAAGCTGAAAAAGTGAGTGGAGTTTCCAGATTCAAGGCAGAATCCTGCATGTTTGTGAGAAACACCTCAGCAGTGGAATCAACACACTGGCGGCAAAGATAAGTCATGAATAAAAAATTTCCATTATCCTTGTTGAATAAAGAGAGTAGTGCATCCCATAAAAATTATAAACCAGGGGAAAATAATTAAAATAAACTATGCCATGCCTAAGTTTTTTTTTTCCTCAAACAAGAAGGAAACAATTACATGTATATACTGAGAATTTGGAGATTGTAACTAATGGGAAATTATAAAATGTGAAATGACACAATAGCAACATGAGTTTGTTTTTGTTTTTTTTTTAATGAGGCAACACTATTTGAGTTAAGACAATTTTTCTCCATGTTTTTCTTCTACCCCATTGCAGATATCCATCTAGGGAAGGGAAAAGATTTCAAGTCTTTTTGGCCCACCCTGGTTTGTTTTGCCTCTTACTCCAGCCTGGGCTCCCTTTTTCCCAACAGCTGCTATGAGATCATTGTTTGCCAACAAAGAAAGAGCAATCACCTCAGAGCAGAATTAACTTGCAGCCAGACAGCAGAGAGAACCACCCCAACCAGGACATGGTGACAAGAAATGCCCTTGCAGGGTGCAGACTCTGGGCCTGTCCCATTCCTCAGGTCCTTTTTTGTCTCACTACAGGCCAAAGCGAGACTTCTGCACACTAAAAGTCCCAAATATTGTATTTATTACTAGGAAATATTGGCTTTGGGTTTATTTTATCTTTGTGCCTTTTAGTATTTTCTTGGTACTGTTGTTCAATAGTCACTTCAATACAAAAAAAAAAATAGTACTTATTTTGTTTAGATGCTTTATAAGGCAGATGTGAGGGGTAATTCCTAAATGACCCAGTGCAGAATGCACCTGGTGGAAATTTCACTTCTAAATATAGGAGAGAAACTTTCATCATTCCCCTTTGTGGAGTGCAGGCTCAATGGTAATGAGTCTCCTTGGTTTTATTGTGACTTGAAACAAAAATAGAAACAAATCAAATTGAAATGCAGCACTGAGAATTGGAAAGAAAATAAAAAAAATCAGCCAGGCATCATTTTCCAAGTGCTCAGATGTGTATTTTCTACTTCATTAATATCAGTGCCTCTTTATCATTAAAGCATAGTGTAATTTATCTAGTTGTACAATTAATTGCAAAATAACAGCTACCAAACAACACACATCATTTCCAAGCTCATGTGAATCAGGAAACTTGAATTATGTAACTGGTTCTTCAAGCATCTTACTTAAAACAATGATTTTTCTTATAAATATTAATATTCCTGTGGAAATCTATGATTTCACACACAGTATTTCCCTTCTATTGTAATTTCTGCCTAATCATACTCCAGTATTTTCTAGGATTTTCATTCAAAAGGTTTCCAAATTATGTTGAAGTTATACTAACAGAAATAGAGGTAAAGGAGAAATAGTCCCCAAAACTGAGTGTTCCCAAAGCTGGAGTAAAACAAGACAAACTGCATAGCAACACTGAGCAGTGCTGAGTTTAGAGAAGGAAATGGAATTTAACTTCATTTAACTGCATTTAAATGCTCTTAACTGAAACTACAAACAGAATTTGGGGAGGCAGAATGACCTTCCCTGGGACAAATTGGACTAGGGGCTGGAAAACCATAGCTAGTGTATGCTGAAACTACTGTGGGGTTGTATTTTGGTTGTTTAATTTTAAAAGTGGCAATAATTTGCCATTTTTACTCAACTTTCTACACCCCCAGTGCTGGAGGGGAGTACAGAGGGAATGCTATCCCACATCCTCAGGCCTGCAGGGCCCAGGTTTTCCAACACCTGTCCCAGATGAAATTTATTTTAATTTTGACACCTGTTAACGTTATCCTTTCAGATTTGAATATCTTTTAAGTCTCCCTCTTACAAAAAAAAAAAAAAAAACACAGAAAAAGATGAAACTGCACAAGCTCTTCCCTTCCTTTGCCGTTAAGATACCATCAACCAGAGAAAACATTTCTAAAATGACAATTCCTGAAGTCCAGCAAGGCTGATACAATCACAACCGTTAAATCAGACTTCAATGAGACAGTTAATCAGAGAACATCTGGACCCAACAGTCAGACTGAGAAAGGCCACATGTTAAATTCAGATAATCACTGGCATTACTTATATCAAGGGACCAATCACTAATGCGACCACTCAGGCACAGTCGGCTCTGGTCAACTGTGCTTCAAATGAACTTCAAACCTGAGAAATTCAATGTATCATTTCATTTAATCTTTGTAAATTCATCTCCCAGGAGCCTTCCTGACAATGCAATATATTCTTGTGATAAAAATTAAATATGGAGAGAAAATAAGATAAAATATCATGAAGAACACGGAAATCTGTGATAAATACCTGAGGAATTTTAACAAATATAGGCTGAAGGCAGGAGCTTGGTTCAGATGGTCTTGAAGACCTTGAACTGATTTGATTGAACTATAAAAAAATTCCAGTAGCAAATAATCTTGACTTGAATTTTAGATTACACCTGTGTTGTCTCCTATTTGAGGTTCTTTAATCAAATATTTGTAGTTTACTTTAAGCACAGCCTTGTAGAGAGATGAATGCATCCGCTTTGTGTTCCCTTAGTAACACTGATCTTACAGCTCTTACAGCTGCAAGAACTTACAGCTTTTTCCCATCCTAAACGTTCCCAGGAGTCTGCACAACAAATCCAGCCCTCCCTGGAAGAGCAGGATTGCTCAAAATGCTGGTTGGGTGTTGAAATTCAGGACATTCCTCTGGCTGTCCTTGATTGTCCAAACCCCTGCCAGGGGGCTCAGAGACCCTGGCACAGATCCCTGTGGTCTTAATTGTGACCCATGGAAAAAATTACCAACCTTATATGAAGATCTACAAGCCATGACAGTTTAAGTAGAATGATAGTGAATTTATCACCAGGTGAAAAAAAGATTTTTTGGGGTTTTTAGAACGGGGGTTCAGGGGGCAAGATGGAAGAATCTGGGCGTGTCCAGCCTTTCTCCTTCTTCTTCTTCTTGGCCTCCATCTTCTGCTGTGATGTTGGCACTTTTAGATTGGTTTAGAGTAGAAGCTCACTGTCTAACATAGGTGATAGGTATTGGGAAGTTATTGTAAATACTGTATACATAGTTTTTAGTATAAAAAGATAACACCGCCCTGGGGCAGGCAGAGTGCCTGGGACTGTCTTGCTGAGCGAACCTCGGCTGGACAGGAGAAAGAATTTTATACATAAGAAACAATAAACAACCTTGAGACAGAGAAATGAGGAGCTCTGACTCCTTCTTCGAGCGCTGGGCTGGGAAAAGAGACTTTTAAAGATTTCTCGTGGTCACTGTGAGCAGCAGAGACTCTGGAGCACCTGCAGCTCCCGGAGCCGATCCTGAGGTGGAGCTCCTGCACCAGGAGAGCAGGAGAGGAGCTGCACGCACGGCAGGTGAGCGCAGCCACACGCTGCTCCTCGGGAGTACAACCAGCCCAGCTCCCAGTTTATGAATTCCCAAAGCTCCCGCAGAGCAGAAGGAAATAAAGCCGGAACAAGAAGTGGAGAGATGCAGCGCTGAGGACACGGCAAATCCCCAGGTGAAACAGGCGCTGAGCACCCGCTGCAAACTCTGCGCAGCTCAGTTAAAAGAACCATCAATTCCAATGCTCAGGGAACTATTTGTGTATTTTAGTAAAGTTTTGGCTCTTGTGGATCTGTTTCCCTTTCTCGAAACTTTTTCAGTAGCACAAACAGTGAACCTGTCCCTTCAACTCATTTTGTGCCAAGTGAACAGCCTGGTTTGGGGGCAAAATGTGACTCATCCCCATTAACTGATTTCCTTTTCACTAATCTGTATTTCCAAAAATAGATTATTTCCTACAATAACATGTCATTTGAGTTCCCAGAGCCATTTTCTGCATCTTCACTTATTTTCTGCTGGGGGGAGTGGGGAGGGATCACAACTCATCAGTCTTGGACTAGATTTTATTGCAATGCCAAAGGAATGAATATTTCTCTCACCTTTAATTTCAGGGAATTATTTTGTATGGATCCAAGATACACATTGTAGAACAAGTGGGAAAAAATGGAATTTAAAAAGTTATGGAATGCAGGCGGTCGTCTATTGATTAGCTGTGCACCCATTCTCTTTCCAGCCCTTGTTCTGTCTCAAAGCTTCCACTGGGAGTCAGGATATCTCACAAGTAAATTCTATTTTCTAATCACTATAATGGGTTAATTAGAACGAGAAATAGCCGCACTTCCTGATTATCTGCAGGCAATCAGAGTATCCGAGTGTCTGTGTCAGTGCTGAGTGCTCAGGATAGTCCAGCTGATGTCAATCATTTACAGGCTGGGTGACACCACCGCCCCGTTGATGTCACCGAGCGTGCCTGGCAGCATTCCTGCCGCTGACGGCACAGTCTGAAGAGTTCAAACAAAGTCAAGAGGATCGTTTGTTGATAAGGAAAACGCGGCTTTCAGTCCCAGTAGAGCCCCTAGAGAAGCCTGACCCGTTCAGCACAGGCTCCTTGTTGGGTTTAACACTACAGAAATCCCCTTGCAGTGAACTTCTGCTGATGTTGTGAGATAACCCCAAGTCCCATGAGCGCCGGGGCTCGAGCTGGGCTTGGGAGATGAAATATTCTGATAAAAAACGGCACTTCCTTTCCAGGCAGATAAGTGCATGTTCTTGCAGCACCGCTGGAACCTCGCTGAGCGCCCCAGTGAGGCTCTGTCACCTCTCCTGCCTCTCTCCAGCCTTTCAACCGCCCCCCTCACACACCTCAGTGCAGCAGCAATTAACATCCATAAACCACAAATGTGCCTTTTATCTCTTTTTAGCTCACAACCATGAAAGCTCGCTGACATTCATAACACCCCAAAAGTTGTCTGCCTCAACAGCTGAGAGAATTAAGACATAATTAAACATTCGTGCTTGACTGCGACTCCCAGAGGAAGGAAAGTGCCTTTTTTAATTTAATTTTTAAATTAAAGATGTGCCAACTTTGGCCACTGAAGGTAACAGTGTTGGGGGCACATAAAGGAACAGGGGAAATCAAGAGCTTCCCCCCCCCTCTCTCATTGCTTGTCTCTTTTCAGACTAGACACAGGAAGCACCATGGGAACGGTGTATTTTTATGGTTGCAGGCAAGCATACACCATGTGCACCACAGCGTGCAGCTTCCAGTCCCTTGAGGCAAGAAAAGGGGGTTTTGTTTCTTTTTTTTTTTTTTTTTCCTTCTTCCCCATCAAGCTTTTAATTACCATTTTACTATAGCCTGCTGCCTAATTGTTTGCCTGATAGTTAGCACTGATCATCATGGCAGCCTGTTTAACAGGGGGGTGGAGTAGGACAAGTTGTGTTGTTTCCATGGAATGGCATCTCACCTGTGTCAGGACTCACAGAAAAAACACCAGAAGCTGGTGTGTTTGCACAGGCTCAGAGAAGTACAAATACAAAACTGGTTGCTGGAAAAGTGGATTTTTTTCATACCAAATGAGCTCCAGCTATGGTGTTTCAGCCCTATGCATTAATTTAGTGGTTTTATTACCTGTCTGTAAGATTTTAAAAGGATCCCAGCATCACTTTTAATATAAAAGGCTCCATCAAACCAAATCAGACAATATCTAGACTTAAACAGGTCCAGCTTCTGCTCAAAGCCTCAGAATAATTCCCCACGTCATACTCACAGTGTCACCCATGAATAATGCAAGAATCACAAAAAAACACAGTCCAAGAAACTGGGAGATTCCTACTCACTACGGATGGCTGACAAGACATGGAAAAACCAGCCATAATTGTGCTGGAGAAAAACATGTTACAGACATGGCAAGGCAGTGGAAAGCAGGTTATCAAAGGCCTGATCTGTCTCCATGAGTCAGTGGCCTCTTGTTCCCATGATGGCCTTCAGCAGATGGAACAAACCCCGGGGGCACGGATCGTGTGGGGGTTCAGGAGAGGAAAAGGAGAGGTTTCTGTTGCAGGCTGTCATCAGCCATGAATTGGGAAGGTGGAATTGCTCACTCACAAACATGATTAACGTTTATGAGAACCACATAAACATTTTTTCATTATTTCTGTTTAAATTTTATAGAAAATGAGGGGATTAGTGATCGTATCAATGTGCCAAATAAAGAAAAGGGGCTTTTTGGTTTTTATTAACCAATAGGATTTTCAGGTGTAGGCAGGACATTATCCCTTTCCCAAAAGCCATCACCAATACTGATGATATTTCTATTCTGTGATCCTGGAGTATATTATATATTCATTTTACCAGGGTTAGTGATCCCCAAAAGATAATCCTCCCACCAGGACAGCACTGTCAAAATGTGGTTTCATTTATAGAAATCAGACAGTAGTTAGTGACCCACGAGGACTGCTCAAGGACTAACAGAGCTGCTGCTATTTTATAGAGGGCATGACATGAAAACTGAGATTATTTGTGAATTTCAGTCTCTAACAGCAACTGAACTGGTGTTGTTGGGAGGAAATTTAAGTGCACCTACTGATCGTTGCAGGGCCTGGAGTACTAACACAGCATGCTTAAATATTTAAGATTTATTGTGCTTCCGGTATCAGAATGACTGCAGAGAACAGTGTGTGAAGCACTGAAGCAAACACTATGTATATTTTATTTTGTGCCATTTCACATGGAGATGCTGGAGGTACCTTTTTTGTGCATTTGAAGCAGCTTTCTCCTTGCAGTCATGGATTTATTCCTACAGTGAGCAGCAAGGAATGGGGCACTGTGGCAGTGAAGGTTCATACTCACTTTATAATGAATGAGCTCTAATGGTAAGAGAGGCTGCTGGAGGGAAATGATGTTTTATTGATATTTATAGCATTGTCTTTGAGATGTAAATTTTCAGTGTTTGCATTCCAGAACAAATGGCAAAGAGACTTTAAGAGATCAGCAGCAATATAAAAAATGAATGGTAAAAGCTGTACTGACACAGTCTCTCACGTGTCCAAGTTGTTCCTGACTTAAATGTATGGAGAAGAGGGTGAGAAATGGTTCTGTTGGCACAGGGCAGCCAGAGAACAGGAAAAGACAACAAAAACAAATTCATGCCTGGGCATTGCATGTGAGCAATATGGACATGGCTCCTGGAAAGGGAAGGTGGGAAGGAGCTACAGCAACTCCTCTCAGGTGGTCAGTACTGGGAGATATGGGAAAGAAACTCTGTCCTGGCTTCCTGCACCCACAGCTCAGTGAGCAGGAGGAGTGAAGGGCTGGGACACTGGGAAAGCACAGGGAGAAGTGAGCCAGTGAGAGTGGAATTGGTGCAAGGGGTGGACAAACAGCTGGAGCATGGCTGTGAATATTTGATGTCCTGTGGGATCTGAGAGATCAGCTGCCTTGGTTGTAGGAAATGCTCAAGTCTTCCATATTCTGTCTATTCTATTAAACTTCTGCATTTAGGGTAAGCAGAGCAGAACTCACCTGCCCAAGGCAGGCTCTACATTGCAGATATCTATAATGAGCTAATCTCAATTGTAGAGTCCTGCTAAGCAGCAGCTGCTCTGGGGACATGAAGCTTTTCATCCTAATCCAGACACCCAAATCTGGTCAGAAATCCTGTGTGATGTCTGTTCAAAAAATGCCCAGAAAGGCCAGACACCAGCAGTAACAGATACTGGCACTGTAGATCCTTGAGGGAGATTCATCTCACCACTCCCTTGAGTGTTTTATGTTTGCTTGCAATTTGTCAACCAATAAAAACATTTGGTCTTTAATAATGCAAAAGTATAACCTCTGCAAAATAATCACATTAACATTAGAGGGAACAACCAAAGCTACTTACACAGCCAAAACACAGAATTCTTTAGTGATTTACTTGATTCATGTGATAGAAACTCTACCTCAAACTCCCACCCAAAGCCACAGCCGTAATTTCCCTTGGTGCTGCTTCACTGCCATGGGCTTGTGTCACAGAAAGGCCCTGTGACACTGGTGACACCATGTGTGCTGTGCCCAGGACACGTGCCCCACATCCTGCACCAGGCACACTCCTCACTGGCTGTGGCTGAGGCCCCTGGCACGGATCAACACTCTCAGGTCATGGGCAGGAACTGCTGTTCATGCTGAGATTTCAGTTTAGGAGATTCTACAGCACAGGAGAAACTCAACATATGTGTCATGGACACATGTAAACCCTGAGCTCTGTGCAATTGCCAAGTTTCAGCAGCTGCTGTTATCTTCTATCTATTAAGGAAGAGGACCTGATGGTTTTTAAAGACAGCACATATTAATTTACTATTTTAATTAATCCCTATGTTTTCTCTCAGACCTATAAGAAGGATATTTTCTTCATCAATAAACATGGAAAACTGACCAACCTCCCTTTCACCCCCAGTTTAAAATACAGCATTGCTGTTACAGTTTTAAATTTTACAGGTCTGAGTGGTCCTGTGAATTTGAGATAATTTGTTCTTTCTTTCAAAAAAAAAAAAAAGGAATAAATTATCAAGTTATTTTTTTAGGTATGAAAGTACTTAGCATAAATAAAAATTGCAGTCCTAACACAGGATTTGCCTATGCAAACTGCTGTTAGGAATTTGTTAGCACACACATTAGAGGCTCACCAGATGCACTTGCTCTTTTATCTTCCCATCCATATTTCACAGATCCTGTAAAACTGACCTTGCTAAAATGCACGTTAAGGTTCCCTGATGGAAAAGTGTTGCTCCTCTTTAGAATGTGTTGAAATGCTCCAAATGAATTGTATTGCTATTCCTCTTAAAGGCATGTTCTCATAGCATAATCAGATGAATAAAAAGACAAAAGACAATTATTATTTATCAGAATTCCAACTCTACTTTACCTCCTGCTTCTTCATTAGACTGATTGTGTTCCTTCATATCTTCCACATTATCCATGCTTTCCATTTCCTGGGATTTGTTCAGATTACAGTCTGTCAAATCCTCTTGTTCCTCTGGAAAAAAAAAAAAAAAAAAAAAACGGGCAAAAAATAATTAACTATTTATTCTCCAGGAATATTTCCAGGTGACTCCCTCAAAGAAAGCACCTGCACACTCCCAGCACTGCTGACAGTACCCACAATGTTATTTCTACAGATGCACTTTGGGGAATGATTTCACTTCCCAAAATCCTACACGAACTCTCACACACACCTGGAACACATTCTCAGCTTTTGCTCAGATCCAAATATTCTGGACTTTATTCTAAATGGCAGCAGGAATAAAATCCAGTGTATCTAACTCTATCATAGGTGCTCTGACAACTGCTGTGAGCAGGGATGGAGCTCCTTGGAGCAAGGCAAAGGAATCACAGCTCCACTTTGTTCTTTTGGGCAAAATTTTAAACATTCTGGCCTTGGGCCAGAAAACTGCTCAAGCAGATGTAATCAAGGCCTCTTTGAACCCACTTGCACTTCTCTGCTTATTCCACGTGTGTATTTTTAAATATCAACATTATCATGCAGACCAGCATCCCAGAGATCCCAGCCTCTCTACTTGGAAATAAAGACACATTTTTAACTGTAGTGAAATTTATTCATGTAAAGTGTTTCAAATAAAGCCTCTTTCATTAACCTCACAGTGCAAACTAGCTCCATACTATGTGTATTTCTGTAAATTTCAAATCAATATTTCATTAAAAAACAGACAGTATTTTTTTTCAAACATTATGGGAATTTTAAAAATTTACAGTAACACTGTGAAATTGCTGGTAAATTCTTTAACCTACTGACAGCTGGATGGTAACACCTCTGATCCTTTTCAAGCTAAATATTACATTGGAGCTGAAAAGAGGCTCGACTTTTTGATTAACAAGAAAGTGAAACACTTGTCAAACTCACTCAGGAGGTTTGTTTTCATATTTTTAGAAATGCAGTCAACCAAGAGAATTGTATTATTCTTGCTTGCCTAATCAAAACTTCCAGCTTTCTCCTGAAAATATTTCCTTTCCTCCTATACAGTCCTTTTTTCCCATTTCACTATAATTTTCCAGTATTATATTGAACTTCCATGGTTTTATTTCATCTCTAAAATTTACTTTTTTTGCCTTTAATGCCCCTCTTTATACTTTTGACTGTTATACAGTGTCCTGGGACCCTAAAGCAGCTACAATTCATGTATTTTTCTCAATTTAAATATAAAATTGTCAAGAGAGAGTGGAAGAACACAACTGAACAGCACAATACCTGCAGCTACAGGCTGTTCCTGAGGGTTACTGAGGTCCATTCCGGGCTGTGAATCTGCAAAAGACAGAAAAGCAGCCTGAGCTGTCTAATATTTAAAACAGTTCACAACACACTTGTTACAATCTTATAAATTCCCATTTTCTTGGCTGAAAGTAAAATTGAAAAAGAAAACCTTTCAAAGAAATAAAAAACAAATTAGTATCATGCTTCACTTCTTTATATCCTGAGCACTGGCCTGTGCCCAGAAAAGGGATTAAGTATGATTTTCTAACTTTAAAAATTATAGAACAGAGTACCTTAAGCTTTCAATTTACTCATTGAGTACCCTGTGAACACAGTGCAGCCATAGTAACTCTGTGGCAAGTTAAATTCTCTAAAGCACAAAGATATTTTTACATTCTTTTTCCAACACAAAGGGAAACCCCCATTATCTTCACCAGATTTACTTGGTTTTCATGGGAATGCGAGTCTAATTCCCACTGAGAAATTCCAAAAGGGATCAAATGCTAGGAATTTTAAACATTTTTCAGCCAAATGAATACCCGTGCAGCCTGGTTTCCCAGCGTGCTGGGGGCTCAAGAGAGCTCTGAGCCAGCACAAGCTACAGGTATTCCCATTGCCCAGTGTCCAAAATTCAGTTCTTGATTTAAATTGGAGGCACAGACCTGAACTGTCCCATTATTTCTTAACTCCAGTCCTCCCTGCCTTGAGATTTCATTGCTTGGAGGTTGAATTCTTAACACAGACACATTTACCTGCTTCCTTCCTCCTTTCTTTCCTGTAGCTTTTTCCCCCTCTTTATTTTTTTACATGCCATAACATCTTTTATCAGCTTTGAACCTTAAAAAATAATAGTTTCTGGACCAGGAAAATTTCTTCCTGGCAGTTACATAACAGAAATACCCAGGCAGCGGGCATGAGGTGTTAACCACGGGTGACATTTACCCCATAATTATCTGTCTTTACCTCCTCTGCATATGGAACTTTTTTGTGGTCTCTGCAACGTTAAAATATAAAGCTCTGGTAACTCTCCAGCGAGGCAGCATGGTATCAGAAGAGGTACTCCAAAAAAACTGCATGAATAGAGGGGGGGGGATAATGTGTGCAACAAAATAGAGGCCTTGCATCATAAAGAGAGTCACAGAATTAAATGACAAGAAGTTCAGCTATTTATTGAATTGATATTTTGAAGTAAGTAAGACAGATCAAGGAACTGTGTGGTTATAGCCCTTAATTTCTCATTTTCATTCTATTATGCCAGGAAAATTGAGGTACAAAGAAGCAAATGGACTAATTTATACAGCAAATAATGGTGAGAAAACATCAGTAAATTCTGGGAAAATGAACAAAATTTTTTTTAATATTGATTATAACTTTACATTGCAATAAGTTGCTCAGAGAAGCTGTGGCTGCCCCATCCCTGGAAGTGCTCAGTGCCAGGCTGGATGGGACTTGGAGCAGCCTGGGATAGTGGAAAGTGTCCCTGCCCACGGCAGAGGGTGGAACTGGATGAACTTTAATGTTCTTCCACCTCAAAACTGTGATTCCATGAATAGAGACACTTAAATTGCACAAACCCTTGTAATTCTGCACTTAATTAAATGAAATCTCCCTTATTCTGCAACATTTGATTTTAGTTTTAATTGCATTCAGAATCCCTGCACAGTTGCTCCATTTGGGTCAAAGCCCCAGGATGAAGCCCCAAGGTGCTGTTGAAACCTTGGCAGCAATTCTGCATTTCCCTGAGCTCCAAGGAGGTCATGGAAGAAAGATCTAGAACCTCTACATGACTGCTTGAATTCCAATAATTCTAAATATATTCCTGGGTAACTCTATATTTTTATATATTATTGGATTCCTCAGGTTTCCCTGGAAGTGCAGGACAACTTTCTGGAGAACAGCATTGCCTGAACCCCACGAGAGCCAAGCAGGACCTGCTCAGCCTCCTCAAACCCTCATCTCCTCCCTGCTGAGATGGAGTCTGTGAATTCATTCATATTTTGTTGAACAGAAGGTTTTCATGCTCATAATGGCTGCTGGGCAGGATAACCCTTCAGAAGAGATAAGAGCAATGACACACCATAGAACGTTTCTCTTCTTGCTTGAGAAACATCCTGGTCTTTGTCTCACTTTCAAGCCTTCAACCTCCCCTCACCAGCACCTGGTTTCTTTACAGCATCAGTTTCCAGCAGCTTCTTAAAGCCTTAGTGGTCCCTTCATATTTAACCTCAAGTCTCTTTCCTATCCTAAGCCAAGTCCTTCATGGTGACAGGACAACATGTGGGTAAATTCCACCCCTGATTCTGCGCCAATAAAGTTATTTTTCTACCAAATGCTCAGAAAAACACAAGGCAGGAAATCACTTACAGAACACGTTTGTCTTCCCAAGCTTCAAAGAGCTCCAGTGGCTGGGGTGCATGGGAAGAGGACGCTGCTCTCTGTGTGCTGCAGCTGAGGCACAATGTGCATTTACAAAGCAGAAGTAAAATTCGTGCGCTTTCGAAACCAATCCTTGGCCATCCTGCGTTCTACACCCATAGGCAAAGGGAGCCAAAATATTCAAATAGCTTGCTAAAAAAGTGCTGGGGTATTTTAGTATGCATCACTATTCATATTTTATCCTGGTATTTGACCAGAACAGCCAACCAGAAATTTAACCCCCCTAAAATGGATATTTTTCAAATCACTGATGACCCTGATTCCTTTCTGTCCTTAATGCAGAATGGGAGGTATATTTTGGATTATTACAATTTCACCTGCTTGTCCCCAAAATGAAACCAGAATGCTGTCTTTTTCCTGCAGGCTGCACTTTTCAGCTCAACAGCACAGGGAAGGAGACACCTTTGAAAGTCCCATCTGCTCTTAGTCCTTCCATCACGGTAGATGGAGCAGAAACAGAGTTTCCTTGTCTGAAGTCAGTACTTTTGCTATGTACACCCCTCAACCTCTTCCACTTCAACAAGTTTTTCACCTTCAATCCACACTGGGCCATTAAGGAGAGAAATTCTAGCTGATGTCTCCACTGAATGTACTTCTTCATCATCCACAGCCCCCATGGCTTTCTGAAGAAGGCACTTGGGCCAAGTAAACTCTTTGTGGGGTCTCTGATACTTTGCTGCTCTTAAGCACCATGAAGTTTGTGAAATGTCACAGGTATTTTAAGTGCACATGTCATTTGGGAAAAAATCCTGATCAGCACTGGTATTATACACTGATCAGCAGAGTATAATTAGGGATATTTTTCTCATATTGGTGCATACGACCTTCTAAACCCAGCAGAATAAACTCAGTGATTCAATATAGGATTTTCTGAATCATAGAATGTCCTGAGTTGGAAAAGTCCCACTAAGATCATCAAGATCCAACCTGTTGATCCAAGCCCAGAGCCTGGAGGTGACAGCTCCAGCTGGACAGTTCTTTCGGTAATCACAAAACCAAATCATTCAGGGGGAAATACAATCAAGTTAAAGACAAATTTTGGTTCAAACACCCACCCTGGCCAGAGCCTGTCTGCTGCTCTGCGACCCTACCAAACCTCCACACACTGGGTGTGGAAAATCCAAGTCAGCCGTGCTATCCCTCTGTCCTCAGGGCACGGGGATCTGTCAAAGACCCACGGAAACACCCCTGAAAGTTACTGTACCCAAGGATAACACAGCACTAACTTCATCCCCAGTCCAGCACTCTCAGGCACATTTATGGATCCTCGTCATCCTCAAGTACAGACCCAAAACCTGAAGGAACATTTCCATGTTCACTTTGAGCGCACAAGAAATAAGAATACCAAAGATAGGATTTCTTAGATAACCTCAGATATAGTGAAACCCTGTTATTTTCTAATTGCAGACTATTCCAACACACCTCACAAAGTTTTCCTCCCAAAAAGACAGCGATCCCAACACGACCAAGAAAATGAAGCTGCATTTTTAGGTGGCAAAATGCCCCCAAACCCATTCTTTCAAATCATTAGTTACTTCTCTCCAACAGCAACATTCTCAATTCAGTCAGATTCAATGAGTGACTATTTACAGGAAAATAGTTTAAAAGCCTTCAGCAAAGGAAAATGCATTTTTAAATAGGCATCTGCAGCTAACTTAAAATAACCAAAAGCCTCAAGTCTTTGAGACAGGACAGAATTTAAACTGAAGACCTTAAAGTACTGAAGTAAGAATCTCCACCTTTGAAACAAGAAACCAAGTGATGCTTTGCAAAGCTTCTTTGCCAGGATTGTTAAAAACACCAGAAACACTGCTTTTCAATGACAGGTAATTATTCCAGAGCCCAGTATTAACTCCCAAATCGGTTTTGGCCGACCCTGAATATTATGGACATGTTTTACAGGTGAGAAGAAAGAAGACATCCTTGAATTCGTTAAACCTCAGAATAAGAACAGCAGATAAAGCACGCTCTAAATCCTGGCTTTATCACGCACTTTGTGATATCTCCGAAATTAAACAGAGAGGGGGCAAAAAGCCCCGTTCGTTTCCCGTTTAATTGCTACACGCGACTCAATTTCTTTTCCAGAGCCTGCGAATTGTTTGCAGCAAGAAGCGGCTGAAAGCCCTGGGGCGATGGAGCCGCTGCGAGCCCCGGCGGGACAGAGGGTCCAGGGGGAAGAGCGGGGTCGTTTCTCACCTTCCATGCTCCGTTCGCGGCTCCCTGCTCCACCTGCCCGCCCGGGCTCGGGACTGCCAGCGGAGCGCACCGGCCTCGCCTCCCGCCCGTCACCGTGACATCCGGCGGGGCGCTCGGCGGGCGGAGAGCGGCGCCGGGCGGCGGCGAGAGGAGCGCACCCGGTCCCGGTGCCGGCTCCGGTGCCGCCTGCCTCGGAGGCGCTGCTGGTGCCGCTCGCAGGGGACCCTCACCCCTCAGGAAGGGTTGGAGATTGGGGGAACCCCCACCCGCTTTCATCCCCAGAATGGGCACACCTCGGATTGTGTGTTAAAGTTATGGCTGAGATAGTAGTAAAGAGAACTTAGGTTGAGATGGTTTTCTTAAGAAAACAGCGTTGCTATTTAGCAGAAAATCAAAGTAGAGAGTTCTTCAATAAAATGGAACAAATATGAATTTCGAAGTCATCTAGTACGGACTCCAAAAATGAAAGTTCATTCCACACTGGGCCTGAACAGGGCTTTGAGTATAGGGGGTAGCAGCAGGTGACATTCAGGGGTCACTCCAGGCCCAAAAGCAGTTAATGAAGTGAGAAAGGAAATCGGGATCTGAGCTCATCACTTGGATCTAAACCCAAAGGCAGCAAGCAGAAATTATCATAGATCAGGAGCAGGATAACAACATGGAAACATGATTCTCCTACTCACTTCCTGTGTGGTGCCAACGGCTGCTTCTTACACTCGTGCTTTTCCATTGCTTGGAAAAAGATTCTAGAAATAAAATGTTAAAATAAAAATAAAAAAAAAAAAGTGGGACAATCAAGCAATTCTTGGCTATTCCTAATTTCTGTAGCCCCTTTCCAGAATAATTTGTTAATTAGGCAGGTTTCCTGGTTCTACAAATTTTACGGACTGCTGTGCAGCAACAGAAACCTCTGGTTTCCATCCCAGGATTATCCACAGCCATTTTCTCTTACTGCCAGATTTGTTCTCTGATTTAAATCCTTACATTCCCTCATGTTTGCCCTCAGAGAAACAATTGTATCTTCGTTCTGTTTTTATTTTAAGTGCACAAATCAAACAAGCCTGGATTTCCCAGCAAATAAAAACATGCTTGTGCTAATTGTGACCCTCCTTAGTGTGATCCCACCTTTGGATCACTCACCTGAAAGATCAGAGACAAAAATTGTGGTCTGCAGGCTCTCCAGAGCCCTGCAACAGCTCCTTTACCTGACTCTGCACTCCTGGAAATCTCTCTACATATTTCCTAGGATAAAATATTCAGCTTTTTAATGTCTACTCACTCCATGATCAAGTTTACAACTGCAGATTTTTGTCCTCTTCTATCATTTCCTACTGATACTCTATTGACCAGAAAAATCCCCACCAAAACAAAACAAAAACAAAAAATAACCCAAATCAAACCCCGGTAATCCAGGTTTTAAACACAAATATAAATACCTGAATTCACGTTTTGTCCTATTAAATCCTCCCTGCAACACTTCCTGTTCTTAAAAATAACCCATTCTCCTTCTCCCCCCCACCAAAAAAAAATTTTTTTAAAAGCTTACAAATCCATAATGAAAATTTACCAGTCTAGGAGTTAGAAATATTATAGTTTTGAAAATAAATGGTTCATTTGGCTAAAGACACTGACTATGAGTTTGTAAAGAACCAAAACTGCAGCCAAAGCTTTATAGTAGAGCTACTATTTCATAATAATTAGCAATCTGGGGACTGATGGGCTGTGCAGGACCTGAAAGGAGCTATAAACATCCTTAGGAGCTGAGGCTGCTGAAATATGACTCGTTTGTAGCAGACACGTTACAAACTGAATCATTCTGCCTGCACAGTGTCAGCATGAAATGTTCACTTTGACTAAAACTGAAAACATTCAGCACATGGGAACGTGGATTGTCTGAGGTGGTCCCAGTTCTGACCTGCTCAGCAGCTCAAGGACATTAAAAATGAAAACCCTGACACAGTTCTTAGACTTTAACTGACCACTTGAGTTAATGTGTTGGTCTAAGGAAGAAGAAACTTGAGTAGAACTGTTTTCCATCAATAACTTGATACCTCCTTTTTCACGCTTTTATTTTTGCATTTTTACCAATTTTTTTTCTTTTCTTTATTAAAGGAAACTCATAACTTAGGTGCTGTTTTTACATAGAAGCATTAAAACTTTCACAGCTCTCTGTAAAAATAACTCTTATTCCCATGTTGGTTGTTCCATATTTGTTATGCAAATGCTGTGACATCATTTTTGGACACTAGCATGGTCTGGAGTGATAAATATGACCTAGGTAGGTAGAATAAATACTATTTTGCTAATTTCCAGAGGCTTGGCCACCGTTTCTGGTCTTGAGTGTCTCGGAGTGAGCAGGACAGTCAAATGCGAGGACCCTCCGTGCCCTGTCAGCGGATTCTGGAGTGTTTTTGTATCACCCGCTCTAGAAACAAAATAGTTACATGTTTAAAAGTTTCAAAGACATTGCAAGTTTTCCAAAACATGTAACTGAGTTGAAAGTCACTTGCAGTGATACTGTGGCATTTGGGTTCATTTTTAAGCCGACACTATTCGCCCAGCGCTTACTTTCAGTCACAAGGGGCAGAATCATGGAATCCTAAAGGAGTTTGGGTTGGAAGGGATTTTAAAATTTAAAAATCACCCAGCTCCACCCTGCCATGGCAGGGATACCTACCACTATCCCAGGTTGCTCCAAGCCCTTTCCAACCTGGCCTTGGACATTTCCAGGGACAATTTCCCTGGTAAATCCATTCCAGGGTCTCACCACCCTCACAGAGCAGATTTTCTTCACAATATCCAATTTGAATCTCCCCATTTTAGTTGAAGCCGTTTCCCTTGTCCTATCTCTTCAGACCCTTGTCCAAAATCCCTTTCCAGCTCTCTTGGAGCCCTTTTGGGTGCTGAAAGGGATGGGGTTTTTTTTGCTTTTCAGTGGAAAAATATGTGTCCTGTAATGACTTTCTACAGAAACCTGCAGCTGGAGAACACCCAGTACTCACAGCCCCTCAGGAGGAAAAGCCACAGGATGTGCCCAGCTCTTACTTTCAGTCTTTCTCACAGCAAGTGACAGAAACACAGAGTGATTTTGGTTGAAAGGGACTTAAAAGCCCATCCAGTCCCTCCCTCTCCCCCTCCATGGGCAGGGACACCTTCCACAGCCCAGGGCAGGTTGAGCGCCGACAGACCAAGCCATGATGGAGCCTCTTCCCCCCCTTGTCCCTCTGTACTTCCCTCTCCTTGTCCCACAGCCGGAAAAACCACTTTAGAGTCAAAAACACAGCTCACTGCGCACTGTGGAGGAGCGATGTGGGGCTGAAGGGTGACAACGGACGCGGGAGGGGTTGGCCGGGGCCGTCCTTCGCTGCCAAGCGCCTCAGGAGCCTGAAAGCGAGAAAACATCAAAAAAACCTCCCCAAAACTAAATACTCTTTAAAAATCTACAGTGAAGCGCTGGCGAGGATGTTTTTTAAACCGTATAAAAAGCACGGGGCGTGGGCGAGGGAGCGGAGAAGGAGCGAGGGACCCCGGCGGGGACACCCCACCCTTCCCGCCCTCAGCCCTGAGGGGAGGAAAAAGGGCGGGAAGCGCCGAGCGCGCGCGGGGCTGGAGGCGGGGGGAGGGGGGGGGCCGTTAGCGCCCCCTCGCGCCCGCCGCGGCCGTTGTGAGGGGCGGCGGGAGGATGGCGGGGGGCGGCGGGCGGCCCCGCTGCCCCCCGGGCGTTCTCCTCGGCGTGGCGGCCGTGGTGGTGGCGGCAGGATGGGGTGAGAGCGACTAGGGGCGGGGGAGAAGCTGTGGGGATGTGTTGGTGTGAGGCTGGTCCGCTCAGGGGGTGGAAGAAGGGGTGGGAGCGTGTCAGGTGAGCTGGGGGGGTCCCCCATAGAATATTCCCTCAGAGGGGCAGATTGAGGGCCCTCAAGAGGCAACAGAGTGAGCAGCTCCAGCGACATCCCATTGGTGGGTGCCTCTCCACTGTGAGGGACAAATGTCCCCAAAAAACCTTCCCTCAGAGTGGGAGATGAAGCCCATCAGGAGGGGAGAGGTGGGCTCCATTAACATCCTATTGGTAGATACTGCTCCACTGTGAGGGACAAATGTCCCCAAAAACCTTCCCTCTGAGGGACAAATGTCCCTCCAAAACCTTCCCTCAGAGTGTGAAATGAAGCCCCTCAGGAGGGGACAGAGTGAGCTCCAGCATCATCCCATTGGTGGGTGCCTCTCCACTGTGAGGGGACAAATGTCCCTAAAAAACCTTCCCTCTGAGGGACAAAAGTCCCCAAAAACCTTCCCTCTGAGGGACAAATGTCCCCCAAAAACCTTCCCTCAGAGTGGGAGATGAAGCCCCTTAAAAGGGGTTGCCATAGGTTCCAGACACCCCACTGTCCCCCAGGCTCAACCCTGGGACACAACAGTCAAGCAGGACCACCCCAGTGTGTCCATAGCCTGAAAAAAAAACCCCTTATTTTCAATAATTTCCACCTCTTCTGGGGAATCTTGTCACAAAAACCTTCATAACAAAATGTGCCAAAAGCCAGGGTGCAATAAAGGATTAACAATCACACATTTAGATTGATCCCCAATATTCCAATTCCTTTTCCCTGCAGTGAGAGCAGAACTGAAGGAAGAGCAATCTATTGATTTAATTGGAAAGAATGAAGTTTATGGTGACATCAGGCATGAAGGTGAACTTGTCATTTTTTCCTATCTAGATTTAATTTTTACTAGAAATTTGTAGTATCAAGCACAGGGATCATTATGTAGCACCAGGATACATGGAACATTTTATGTGTAGGAACAAGAGAAAGGGTGATGAGGATGGAAATATATTTTGTCCCATAGTGCTGCTGGAAGCACTGATGAAAATTTAACATCTAAAAGAGGGTCTCACTGAAAATCTGGTGCTTTTTTAATGCCTGTACCACAGTTTGTGTGTGGGACACAAGTGTCTCCCTCTAACAGTCAGCACCAGCCACACTGTGGACAGTTCCAGGATATTAATTAAGAACAAATGGAGATTAATCTTTAATATCACACTTTGCAAGTCCAAAACTGAAAATAACACTTTAGACACAATTTTCAATTAGATTTTTTTTTTTTTTGTGATTCATTAAATGTCAGCATTTTACATAATTTACCTGATTCTTTGTTGCAGTGAATGTGTATGTTAAGGTGTTTGCAAACAGCCCATTCCTGGTCTGTATGGATTTGGCTCTTTCTCAAGAAAGAATAATAGATCCCAACTATTTGTGGACGGGTCCAGATGGAAGAGTTTTACAAGGTTAGCTCAGACTAAAAATATCACATATTTATCTTCTTTCTATTCACACCCCCCCCAGTGGTTTCTTAGCCCTTTGCCAAATATTTCCACAAGTTCTGACATTAAATTCCATTTCCCTTCTCCCTCTACAAGTTACAAATACTTTTGCTAAAAAGGAAATTTGTAGTAAATCCTAAAACTCATAAATTTTAGATCATTTCAAGCTAACTTGAACCAGCATCACTATGCACAGGAGCAAGATTTCATCTTCAAATATTCTAAATGCATCAAAAATTGGACATTTCTGGTAATGCAACATTTCTATTTTAGGGCAAAGCTATGTGAATCTGACAGAGACAGGGAAGCTGATGGTGATGGGTTTCATGGTGCCAATGTCTGGTGCCTACACTTGCACTCTCTCCCACAAAGTCATCGAAACCACAACACAGGAAGAAACAGAAATGGTTGAGGCCTATAAATTCATGGTTTATGGTAAGATTGCTAAGTTAGGAGTGAGCACATTGGTGGGTTTGTGAGCTCTGTGTTTATTGCAAGGCTTGATTTAAAAAAATTACCAAAATAATTAAAATTTTATCCTAGAATAGAATTTTTATTTTATTTTTTATTTATAGACATATATGCACCTTTTCATGATTTTGGGAAAAAGTTCAATATTCATGTTCCCAAGGATATATGGCAATAAATAATCTCTACCCTTAGGTATAGAATTAACTGCAAGAATTCCAGAGTTACCTGAGATCTGCACTCCAGCCCCTCCCATCTCTTGTAACCACTCTTCACCAACATCACTTCCCACTTACAACACAACAACCCAAAAAATGCTTGAGAAACACTGATTTTAAAATAATAATAAAATTACTCCTACACCATAATTGCATAGAATTGGCACCAATCTGTTTCAGACACACAGCTTTGCAGACAGGCTGGTTCTGTGCCATTTTACCTCCTTTTCTTTTGTTTTTATTATTGGGTACAGAGTCTCTACTAAGTACACAAATTCCTGTATGCTTCAAACTGAAATATCTCTTACTCTTGAGTCAGCTCTGTCAAGGACAAACATGTTATGACACAATTAATGGCAATGCTTCATTTATTTATTTACTATTGAATAAAAGCCCATATTTCAGATACTAAAAGTGATAATCTAAGATTCAATCTGTGATTACACCCCAGATTCACACCCAAGCCATTTCCTCCCAGCCTACAGGGAAGCTGACCATGCCTATCAGGTGTCTGTTCGCTTCAGCACAACGAGCTGCGGGCTGAAAAACAACGACTTGTTCATCAACATATTAAAAAAAATCCTCAACAGCAGCATCTCCCACCTGACCTGCCACATCACAGGGTCATCCTACAAGTGCCACTCTATCAGGACACCAAAGGACGGCCTCCAGTATGAGCTGTTTGTTAATTTTCTAGGTAATTTCAGGGCTTGTTTGGGAGGGATTGTTTATTGTTATGAGCAACTTGTGAGTGCTACAAACGATGTCTGAAAATCGGCAGAGTCAAAAGGCACCTCTGAAAGTTGTTCCGGGTTTGATTTTTTTTTTTTTTTGGAGTCCCTGTATTTTTTGTTGTTGCCCACAGATGGAGCTAAAACGCAGTTTTAATGTTAAATTTAGCGTTCAACTTTTTGCAATCCTAGCTAGAGCTGTGATTATCTAAGTTAGAGAGGATTGTCAGAAGGAGACAGCCCATAATACGTTCTAATGTCACTGTCATATTTAGATTTTCAGGATTTGCTTTTTATTAAGTCTGGGAGCACTCTGGTTTTAGGATCACAGAATGATTTGGGTAGGAAGGGACCTTGAAGCTCATTCAGTTCCTCCCTGCCATAGGCAAGGCACCTTCCACTGGACCAGCTGGAAAGTCCCATCCAGCCCAGCCTTGAATTTTTTGCTTGATTTTAGGAAACTGCACAGAGCCTAAAGCAAGAGCCTCACAGCTCCCTCATGGCAATACTGAGGTGGTTTCACTTCACAAAAAGTTAAATCAGCTGATGCTGCCTTGAGTTAGAGGTGGTTTATCACTGAGAGAAGGAAATTATTCTTCAATTCTCTGACCACGTTCACTCCTGTATCTGTTCTCTCCACACACTAAGAGAAACCATCCAACAGGTTATGGAACAGCTTTGTGGATATTTTTCCCTATGTGAAGTGAAGAAACTTTCATGACCCAAAGATTTTTAATTTTACATAAAACTTCAGCCCTTTTAGAACACTGATGTGGCTGTGTGAGACATTCATTCCATTCTCTCAGCTCAGTGTATTTCCCCCCAATTTTATATTGATTGACCTCTGACTCCTACTAAACAAAGCAAGGACCTAATCTATCATTTTTCCCCTTTTTCATGGATCTTTTTTCCTCCATCCACAGTCAATCCATTTGCACCAGGATGGGAAGAAGTTTGCCAGGAGTTTCCTTATGATTGTGAAGATGTGACAAACAAGAGAGTCCGACAGGTTCTGTGTCAGTCACCTCTTGTCCTCTCTGCCTCTTTAACACCCCTCTCTGTCTTAGCTCCTGCAGTTATGGCTGCTAGTAATCCATCTTTACCCAGATTTTGTGGGATTAATATTGTAACTGATGATTCATGGATTTAAAATAATTCCATTCAGGAAGAAAAATGGGTTTAGAAGTCAAATTGATACAAATAGCTTTACAAAAAAACAGTTAAAACATCAGGCTCATTACTTGCTTTGTATTTGCTTCTAATAATAAAGAAGGATAAACATTATTATTTATATTGAGCTTCCAGTCCTCTAAATGAAATTTTTGATTTATGATTTGGTCAATGGAATGCAATTTAAGGTAAGTCTACTGTAGCCAATTTCTAAAATCTGTTCTCTCTGCCTTCTAAATATTAAATCCTGGGATCAGCTCACATCCTAAGTCTGAATCCAGTCCCCTTGAAGCCAAGGAACACTCCCAGTTAAGGTGACAAGTCAGTGTGTGGAAATCAGGACTAGAAAATATCTCCTTTTATTTTTAAATCAACAAAAATCAACTAACTCTGCTTTTATTCCCCCAATATTTTTACATTTAGGCAGCAGAGCTGATTGGGAAGTTTTTCCATCAGATAAAGCACGTTTTGAAGTCTGAGTTTCAGGCTGTTCCTACAATCCAGTATGTGGACAACAGCTTCTCCATGACTCCCATCGACAGCTGTCGGCCAGGTTTTGGGAGAAACCACCACACCCACCAGAACTGTGCCAGCTGCTGTGGTAAATATCAAATCCATCCTTTTAAATATAGCTCATTGATTTAAATATAGCTGATTAGAGCTGGGCACAGAGCTCTGGGGAGGATTAGGGAAATATTGGGGTCAAAAGCAGGGATATTTCTGTTCATCCTTTGGGAGGATATTCACATTATAGTTATAAAGTAATGATAGGAAATGAGCCAGTGGAGCATGTCAGTGCATTCACAGGTGTAATTGCATTTCCAAGAAAAGTAGAAGTAGTGCAGTGGGTTTTTTCCGTCCAGGTGTCACTGGTGAGTGACAATCCTCAGGATCCAGAGTCCATAAGAAACAATTCCCCTCATGGAAGTTCTGCTAGAAAATTCTCTGCTGATTTTTCAAGTTCTTTTGCAGCACCTGCTGCAGGATGTGGAGTTGGGGGGCGATTTAGCCAGAGGCTCAGGGAGCTCTGGAAAGGTTGGAGCTCCCACAGGGCACTGGGAAGGCTCACAGGGATGTCTGGTTGTCCCCCTAAAATGGGGGGAAAGTGGCTGGAACCCCAACTCTGTTCTCTTCACAGTGGTTTGTGCTCCTGGAACTTACAGTCCCAACAATGAGGTGACGTGTCAGACCTGTGCCAGGCCTGAAGCCAGTACGTATGGAGCAAAATCCTGTCATTAAACTGGCACAGCTGGAAAGCCAAAGAGCAGCTGTGAAAGAATTCTTGGTGTTGTGGTGTTCTTTTTATTTTAGCTACCAATCCTGGAATCCTCCATTCCCTTTGGAACAAAACATCCTCATTCATACACCCCTAGGTTTTCCGGTGTTCAGGGACCCCTTAGACTGGAAAAAGCACTGCTTAAAACACAGTGTTCATGCAAGGAAAACTAATTAAATGGGGAAAAAAGGAAGTTTGTCACGTGGCTTAGTGCAGAGTCTGTTACTTGGTGGTGACACCAGACACGCCACAGCTTTGTGCTGCTCGGAGAACACAAAGGAGCTGCAAACAATTCCAGGCAGGATGGCAGGTGGCTGTGGTGGAGTTATGTGCCAGACTGGCATATGCCAAAATCTCTGTGAGGAATTTCTAACAGATATTAACAGAAGTATTTGATCTTTGAGATTTAAAAGCATTACGTTCCCCCCTGCTCTTTTTTTTTTCCCCACATTTCTTTCACTGTTTCTGAAATGTTCCAGCCTGAACACGAGGAGAAAGGAAAATCAGATCTCTAAGACAAAAGAGAGGGTGAGTAACAGATTACACAGCCCAGCGTTCAGGAGGATTAAGAACCCAGGTTATGGTTCTCTCCTTGTCCTCAGAATAAAGATGGAATATTCCAGAGGGAAGCAGAGAATCTGCAGAGCCTCTTCCTCCTCCTCCTGCTGCACCAAAGCCTCGTGCAGGGCCTGGCTGGCCCCAGGTGCTGCAGGAACAGCCGATCCTCTTACAGCAGCTGTGAATTCCTGACCAGTTCACCGGATGATACAAATTGCCAAAGCTCTGAGCTAATGGGAACGTTTTCTTCCCAGAGAAACCTCACCCCAAGCTGCTTTGGAAGGTTAGCTGCTGGATCTGCAGTGATCCATCACCCTGCTCACAGAGAGAGTAAAGATTATTTGAGCGCTATCAAGAACTTCTTGTGGAACTCCAACTGTTCCCCAGCCCCAGCTGAGCCTCAGCTCCTGGAACATTGGCTTTCAGAGCTGCTTTCTAAGCTGTTCCCTGTGGGAGTTCCTCCCTTCCAGACTCACTTTATTGAGGGACATCAGAGAACTCAGTTTCTTGAAAGCAGTGCCCAGTTTCCCTCCTTTTTTCACAAAGCAAAACTAACTCAAGCAAAAGAAGCATCTCCCACTTAACCACCCTAACTTCTTACAACATTTTGAAATTCCTTGGTGAGTATTCATCCAAAAATCGACCAGATTCAACCCAGTTTAACTTATCCATAGTGACAGGAACACAGCAGGAGACAGCACGGGCACAGACCCCGCTCCGAGCTTTTCAGAGTCATTACTTATTAAATACTAAGGAATAAAGTGTGCTGTAATGAGCATTTCCACTGCCCTTGGGCTGATTATCCTGCCTGCCAACTGGACACTGTGCACAGCTCAGGCTGAGACAGATGAAGCAGCCGGGCTCAGCGGTGCTGCCTGCTTCTCTTGGCCTATTTCAGCAGGAGGAAATGCCACATGCATCAATTATGAGGGGAAAAAAAGCTGTAAGTACCTACTAAGTGCCATGGAGAGTTACAAATGAATTTTCGTCCTTCCTGAAAGCTCTTACAGCACCTTCACTTCTTCAGTGGCCCTCAAACTGAGTGGGAAAATTTAAGTTGGATACCACAGAGGAAGTTTTTTCCTGTGGGGGTGCCCAGGGGAGCTGTGGCTGCCCCTGGATCCCTGGAAGTGTCCAAAGCCAGGTAGGGCAGAGCTTGGAGCAGCCTGGGATGGTGGAAGGTGTCCCTGCCCTGACAGAGGGTGCAGCTGATGAGTTTTAATATCCCTTCCAACCCAAACCATCGTGGAATTCTACGATTCTAAAAGCAGGAAAAATAGCTCAAATATTTAAGTATCACATTGCAAAGGAGTTTATGTCAGCAATTCTGTGGAGACTCATAAAAACCTGACAGGAAGTGGCTTCTCTCTGACCTTTCCTGTGTGAAAGTCCTCTGCATCCAGCTGGAGCTGAGCTTTTCATGGCTGACAGCATCCCTCACACCTCTCTCTTCCCTCTCACACCTTGGGATGTACAAATCCCTGTGAGCAGCTCTCACCTCAACTGTTCCCATCCCTCTCTACCTCCCACAGCTGCAACAGCTCTGCAAGATCTTTCCTCACTGCTTTAAACCCTCCTCAAATCCTCCTCTTCTGCTTGGCCCTGGCTTTACAGGAGGAATCAGAAATCTGGGCCATGCCTGATGCTGTTGGTGAGGTGGGACAACTCCATCACCCCTGTGAGGCTCAGCCCTTTGAACCCCCACTTTAACCTGCCCTGGTCCCACAGCTCCAACCTCACTCTGTGCCAAGGACCATCACAACACCTTGAGAACACTGAGGAGTCCTCCCAAAAAATAAATTTAGAACTTCAAACTTCCTGTCCTCTTCTCCACACAGACCTCCTGGATCTCAGCACGTACTGACAGCACACGAGAGCTTTGAAACATCCACAAATGGCAAAAATAACAGGAATAATCTGCCAGCTGGAAGCTGCAGCCCATTGTTTTCCCATCAGAGCTGCCTGGAACAACCCACTTGAGAAACACTTAAGGAACACGTGTTCAAACATTCACTGCAGAGCTGCAGGCACTGATGGGACTCATCCATCGGTGACAGTGACACTTTGGCTCCGGTGGGAAAGTTTTCTTGTAACTCCCTGCAGCAGCTTCATTAACCCACAAATTACTCTAAATTTAAGCCAAAAAGAGTTGAAGGTGCCACAGTGGGAAGCAGGCAGAGCAGGAGGGATTGGCACATCCCAGGTACTCCTCACACCTGGCATGGATGTGGTGCAGGACACGACCAGGAGCCATTTTGGTGGAAAGATGCTTGAAAACAAAGCTTGACCAAGAGTCGAGGATGTTCCAAGAGTGCCCAGGTGACACTGAAAGTGCCACCGACACAGATCCCTGGTGCTTCCACAGGAGGATGAAGCTGAGCTCCAGACCATGGATGCTGATGGTCCTGGGTCTTCTAAGACAGGAAAAATACCTGGTAATGCAACATTTCCTTTTGAGAGTGAAAACTTTGAGGGTCACACAATTTTATGAATTGGTACAACTTCATCCTAAAAGAACAGCTGTTGGAAAATGCTCCCTGGACTCAGCCATGCCTGCCTTGGACGAGTGATGAGAGGGAAAATCACCAGGGAGTCTGGAGGGGAGCGTGTGCCTGGCTGAACTGCTGAGCTCTCAACCACAGGCACAGGAAGTGCTATTGTGATTTTTAGCTCTGCTTCATTTTCCTACCCACTGAAATTAAATTTTCTCCTGCCCATGCCCGGTGACCACACGATGTGCCCAGCAGCCTTCCTAGAACCACTGGCATCATTGGATTAATGAGTCCTGTGCAGGCAGTGAACAAGGATGATTCATTATTGGCAGCAATGCAGCTGTACATGGATTTTTTGAGGGGTGAAAGAAATAAATAAGGTCCCTGAGTGAAAGGCGGGTGATGAAGTGTAGCCTGGCTTTAATCCCAGTATAATTGCTGCCATCACTCCTAATTATCGATAAATATTTTTCTAATTGTGGAAATTAAACAATTAGACATCCTTCCTTCCCTCTTGGAAATCGAATCAGTTCAAAGTTCAGGATGCAATCTGGGAACACGCTCCACTTGTAGGCAGGGGAAAACAAGATTTCTCCCAAAACTTCCTCCCAAAACTTTCTCCCAAAGCCCCCCCCTTGCCACCTGGCACATCCTGGGGGTTTCCTAGGAACACTCCTCATCCCTGTGATCCCAGGGGATTCCAGGGAAAGAGTCATCCCTGCCAAGAGGATTCAGGTCACAGCTCCTGCCCCAGTGACACGTTTTCCTCCATCCTGGAGAGGAGAGGAGAGCAGGCTGGGCAGGCAGAGCTCCTTGGAAGTTAATAACAGAGATTTACCGGCATGCTGGAACGCACAGAAGGAGGTCATGCTGTTAATTCTCCTGCTACTGATCCCTGTGGATAAATCTACGTCAGGAAACAAATTACCCAGAGAGGGGTATTAAAAGGGATGATTCTAATTATTTTCTGAAGGAGAAGTTCTGCCTTTAATGCTGAGCCCCTCGTGCCCACCGTGCCGAGTGCCAGCTCCCACTCTCAGCAGGGTCTGGCCCCACAGCACCTCACAACTGGAAAGAGTGGGATGAGAAAAATCCCTCCTTGAGACTGAAGGCATCTGGCAGGCTGTGTCCTCTGCTCCTGAGACCCCAGGTTGGTGACAGCACCCCCAGGAAATATCTCCATAAAGTCATTTTTCTCTTCTTCCCCATTCCCTGTCACACGTGATTAAATATCTGACAGTACTGACAGCCTAAATCCAGCACGATTCCATCCCACACCAAGTTACCTTCCCAAATCTTACTGCAGATTTTTTGTTAGACTCCTTGTGTGTTTTATCCCCCTTTACACCCACACAGGCTGTTCCACAGCCAGACAAACCCCTGGAATCCACTTCCTTTCCCCCGTGCTCATCAGTGTGGGCTGGAATGAGCCTGATGGTTTCCATCCAAGCAATTCCAGAGACAGGATCCAGAGCAGGGCTGACCTCGGGGCACTCGGCATCATCCAGCCCCGTGAGAGGGGACACCTGCAGGACTCCAGGGAGCCACGGGCAGGGTGGCAGCTGCGGGCACGTGTCCTGCGTGTCCCCCAGCCCTCCCCAGCTGCTCCGGGAGCCGCGGGAGGAGCATCCCCAGGGAGTGACCGGAGCGGGGACAGCAGCCATCTGCTCCAGAGCCCGGGGTCTGCGTCTGGAGACAGCCGAGTGACAAACAAGGTTAATGTCCCACGAGCGGGAGCTGTCACTCTGCGTTAGAGCCCGGCTTTCACCTTCCATGGCACAAGACTCCAGCACGGATCGCGCGGGGAGAGGCGCCGGCAAACGGGGACGGGGCTGTGACCGGAGAGGCCTCTTGTGGGGACCGTGGGGTTGGAAGGGCTTGTCCCTCCCTGCCCGGGTACCCCGCGATGGGCACGGCAGGGCAGGCAGCGGAGCAGAGCCCTGGGAAAGCGCCCCACGGTGTCCTGGGTGCCGCGGGGACCGGCACCGTGCCAGCGACCTGAGCCGAGCCCGGCTGTTCATTATTGAAGGCTGGGGCAGGGTTACCGGAGGGACGGGTGTCCTGTTTCTGCCATCGCCACCGCCTGTCGCGGGCACCTCCGTCCCTCCTTTGCTGCCACACAACGTCACCAGGGCCCGGTGACCCACAGACACGCACAGCAGCACACGCCGGCCACCGGCTCCAAAGTAAAAGCCAACTTTATTGTCGTATAAAGAACTAAAATGTCCCTTAACCCAAACACAGATGGGTCGGGTGGCCCCGGCACAAGCGGTGGCCTGGGGGGAGCAGCCTGGGGGGGTTCAGAGGGGTCCCCCCCAGCCCCTTTTCTCCTCAGCCGGGTGCAGAGAGGGGAGGAGCTGCCGTGGGGCTGCGGAGACGCCCGATGGGAGCTGGGGCTGAGGTGTTTGTGCGTTGCAGAGCTCCTGCTCTGTGCTGGAATCAGGCACTTGTGGAAGGGCGTGGGCCCTGCTCCTGCTCCCACCAGCACCGGGGCACGAGGGTGGCACAGGCAGGGCTGGAGCTGCCCACACCAGGGGCTGAGGCTGGGCCTGCCCACAAGGCAGCTCTGGCCTGCTACAGAGGAGCTTCCAGCAGCTTTGGTTGGTGCTCTTGGTGAGTTAAGGCAATTTAGCATTGGTTGGTTTAAAAAAAGGCCAAAACCAGCAAAACTACATGTCCCAGAGGCCAGACAGGCAGGTGGAAGAGTCTGGGGCTGCTCTGGTTTTGCTCTGAGTTGCCATTTGGGCCCTGCATGCCCAAAGTGGGCACTGACCCCTGCCTGTGCCAGCCCTGTGCTCAGCATCGCCTCCACCACTGCCACCAGGAACCTGCAGCCCAATACTGGAAGTGTCAAGAAGGGACTTTGGGATATTTTAGGGGAGATTCAGGCTCCTGACAGCAGTGCAGGGGTGGGGAGAGGACGGGGGAGCCATGGCAGCTCCCTCCATCCTGCTTCCCATCACAGTGACCGGTCAGCAGCTTGTGAGGTGGGAGCTCCCCTCTGGCAGGGATACCAGCAGCTGGCCAAGGGTGCTGCCAGCACCCTCCCTCATGGCCCCCAAGAGCACCGAGGGGACCCCCACTCCCCAAATGTCTCAGCAGGGCTGGAGCCATTGCCAGGACCCCCAGCTGCCCCTCCATCAGCACCCACATCCCTGGCAGCCCCAAAGGAGCTCATTCCCCGTTTGGTTCTTGTTCCCCACACTCCAAGGGGAAAGGTCCTGGGTTTGCCCATCAGTGACTCCATGTCCAAGTGGTGACACCCATGCCCCTTGCCCCACCTGGCCTGAGCGCCTGGAAAGGGGCAGGGAGATGAAACGGAAGATGGGGCAGCACCAACCGGTGTGTCCCCACCCCCTGCCCCACCTCTTGGTCCCGCTGACCCTCCAGGGCAGTGACCTGGCAGGACACTGGCCTTGCACCCGTACTGCTCCTCCCCAGTGCCCTCCCAGCAGGGATCCAGGCCCAGGCTGCCCTGGGCTGCCGTACCATCCCTTGGGCAGCCAAGGGGGAGCCGGGGAGAGACGAAAACACCGATTCCATAATGCCCCAAGGGATCTCTGCAAAGGAAATATAAAAAGTTTTAGATGAAGTCCAAATGTCCAAGTCAGTCAGAGCAATGGCCACATGCCAGGGGGATGCTCTGGGTTGCTCCAGTCCTCCATAACTTGGGAGGATGCTGCAGATCCTCCATGCTCACGTCTGATATCTATCCCTGACCTCAGCCACAGAGCCAGGGACTCATCAGCCGTGGCTGCTGCTTCCAGGAGGAGAACAGAACAAACCCAGGAGTATCTCTGTGCGATGCCAGTGCCTGGTGCCCAGCTCCACATGTCCCCATGTCCTGCAGGATGCTGTGCTCACACCACAGTGCTGATGGTGGACGACTCCTCCGACCGCCGTTGTTTGCTGGGCAGTGACTTGAGATACTCCAGGTGCCGCCGGGCGTCCTCCTGGTTCTGCCTGACGTAATAAACCAGGTAGGAAATCACCATGGCGAACCAGCCGAACATGGTGACCAGCATGGCGATGTCCGTGGTCTTCTTGTACACGTTGCAGAGATCCGTGTCTGCAATGACCTGCAGGAAAGCTTTGCCCACGTGCTCCTCCTGCGTGGAGGAGTCGCACACGATGCCCCCCGAGGATTCAGCCACCAGTTCCACAGCACGGATCAGCTCCTGCAGCCGGCAGTCACACAGCCAGGGGTTGTGGGACAGGTTCACCTTGGCTTTCAGGTTGCTAAAAGTGTCTTTGCTGACCGACACCAGCCTGTTGGAAGACAAGTCCAGAGAGTGCAGGTGCTCTGCCAGGCCCTGGAAAGCCCCAGTCTCAATTCTGGCGATGGCATTGTGGGACAGATCCAGCTCCAGCAGGAGCGGCAGGTCCCGGAAGGCATTGCGAGGCAGGAAGGGGATTTGGTTGAAGTCCAGGTAGAGTTTGTTGGTGTCGTTGGGGATGTCCCTGGGGACCTCGGTCAGCTGAGCGTTGCTGCAGCGAAAGGTCTTCAGCCCCTCCTCTTCTGAGGGGTAACAGCCCTTGGGGAAGGCAGCGGCTGGGTGGAGGCAGGAGCCCAGGAGGAGGAGGAAGAGGAGGAAGAGGCTCTGCAGAAGCAGTCCCATGGTGATGGGGCGGAGGAGAACCCCTTGTGCCACAGTCATGGTGCTGCACTGCCTTCCTCACACCCACAGTGCTTCAGCTGGACTTGGCACATCTGAGACAGGGACAACAAGGGGACAGTGTCAGGCTGAGACAGGGGCAGAACTGTCACCGAGCTGGCTGTGGACACCACATCTGACCCTGGCCATGAAGCAGGGACAAGGATGGGGACCAGGACAGCTGTCATGGCTCACACTTTCCCCCATGGCCGGCCATCACCTCGCTCTAGGCTCCTGCGTGGCAGGATCAGGCCCCAGGGGCTGGGCACGTCTCCTGCGCCGGCAGCTGGGCTCTAACAACCGGAGGCGCTCGGGCTGAGCCAGAGGCGGGGTGAGCTCCCGCCCTGCCAAGGTCACGGCGCCGCGATCGCTGCTCGCAGGAGGCCGATGCATCCTGCGGCGGCCGGAGGACGCACCAGAGCGAGCCCCGGCTCCGGGCGAGCGGCCGCTGCAGGCGGCCCCCGGGGAATGCCACGGAAAACATGACCAGGAGCGGCTCAGCAGGTTCCTGCTCCCGGGAGCGCCCGGGGCACACTCGGCGGGTTTTCTCCTTCCGAGGGCACCGGCACAGGTGGGTGCTGCTGTGCTCTGCCCGCTGCCACCCCACCGTGGGGTCGGGCTGCTCACACCACCCCGTAACCATGGGCCCCATCCAGCCCTTGATTCCGGAGGGGAAAAGCGTCAGCAGGAAAGAAACAAAAACAGAAAAAGGAAATTCACTGGAGCTGAGCGTGCAACGAGTTCCCAGGGTGGTGGCAGCAGATAAGGGCCGTGTCTGAGCGCTCCGAGCGCTGCCCGGCTCTCCCAGCCCTGGCTCCCAGCACGTCCAGGGGTCCCAGCCCGTCCCTGTGCCGGCCGTGGCAGAGCAGCCCTGGGGGCAGGATCCAGGTGCTCTCCCAGCATCCCAAAATCGAAGCCACTGGCGCCAACAGGCACCTGTGTCAGCCGGCCGGGCAGAGCTCAGTGCAGCTGCGGGAGCCCCGCTATTCCACCAGCAAAGCTGCCTCTGGTCCCTCTGCTCCCCGGAGCACCCCAACACCGGCAAAGCCGCCTCGGGGTGCTGAGCGGGGCTCCTCGGTGTGCTGCAGAGGCGGCCACCAGAGGATGGTCCCCAAGCACAGGTAGGAGAGCAGCCGGGTGCTGGGCACTGTCACACAGCCCTGCCACGCCGACACACCCCAAGGTCACACCTGTGCACAGCTCAGCCTGCGCTGCCGGAGCCCCGCCATCCAGGAGGGTCTGAGAGGGAAGCAAAGCTCAGGGCACACCAAGGGCACCGGCACCCCGGAGCCCACACTGCACCAGCCCCCCGGGTCTGACAGAGGTAACCTGGGACAAACAGCCCCGGGGTACCCGCTGTCCGGGAAACCACCGGCATGAGCCGGGACCCGGTGTCCCGGGAGGGGGCTGCTTCATCCACGGAACCGGGACTCCCCTGCGGGTGGGACGCGGACCAGAAACGGCAGCGACGATAACGAGCCAGCCCTTGCCCCAGCGCGGGTTTCCCAGCCCGCAACAGGGCGAGGGATCCCCAGCCCGAACCAGCGCCAGGAGATGCTGTTGAGGAGCCGGGGGCAATGCGGACGCCAGGATTCTCCGTGAGCCCGGGGATGCCCGGGAATCCCCCCGGCCCCGCTTGGCAGCGGGGGCGTCGCAGGCGAGGGAAGCCCCGGTGCTTCCCCGGGGAAAGCTCCGCTCTGCGCGGCGCTGCCGGCCCTCCCCTCCCCGCCTCCCGCCCCACCGGAGGTCCCGTTGCGGACTCACCTGCCTGTGCAGCCCCCGGCGGCGGAGCGGCCCCGCGCCCCGGGCCGGAGCGGCCGCGCCCCGCGCAGCGCGGCGGCCCCGGAGCCGGCGGCGGCGGCGGGGCCGGTGGGCGGGATCCTCCGCCCGGGCCTCCCCGGGGCTCCCCGCCCCCGACCCGCCCCGCGGGGGGGCCGTGCAGCGCCGAGCACCCTCGGCCCCGCGCCCGAAGCCTTCCCAGCTCCGAGCCCCGCGGCAGAAGCGCTGCCCTGGCTCCTCACACCGGGAAGGGCGGGAAGACACCGGAGAGACCCAGAGAGGAGCTGCCGAGACCCCCCGAGCCGGGGGCAGCTGGGACCGGGGCGTCCCGGGACACTCCATGGCCGCCGCCCCCCCGGGCCCCCGCCGAACTCCGGCCCCCGGGCCCTCGGTGCCCCCCGGTGCTGCCCCCGCAACCCCTCAGGAATCCCCTCATCCCTTCGTGGGGAGCAGGACCCCCCCTACTCCCACTCCGAGGGGGTCACGGTGCCCCTCCCGCCCCGCACCGGCATCGCTTACTCGGGGAAACCCGACCCGCGGCGGTGGCACCGGGCGGGGCGGGATCCGGGGGAACCGGAGTGAGTCTCCAGCCCAGCCCCGGCTTTCCGGGCCGGGGGCCGCCGGGCTGGGCTGCGGCTCGGGGTCCCGCCGCCCCGGGGCACCGGCGAGTCTGGCTCAGGACCATGGAGAGCGGCCGCCGTTACCGGGCCCGCCGGGAGGGACGCGGCTCCCGCTGCCCCGGTCCCGGATCTCCGCGGCGGGAGAGCCCGGCCCCGGGCACTGACGTTCTCCCGCTGCTGTGGGGGGATAAAACGTTTAGGAGGCGCCTGGCCTGGATCTCGCTTCAATTAGGAAAAGAGAACCTGACGGCAGCCAGAGACGGCCGCGGACAGATCCTCCCCAGAGACCCCCGCGCTCCCCGGGGCCATTGCTGGGTCTGGAAGTGTTCAGAGAACCTGGGGATGTGTATTTGGGAACGTGGTTTAGTGGTGAAGGTGGCAATGCTTGGTTGTTGGTTGGAGTCGATGATCTTAGAGGTCTTTTTGATGTTTCCATGCCCGTAGCCAAGCCCGATGTCGGGCTCACCGGGCAGGGCTGTCCCGGGACACCGGCAGGCAGCAGCGGGCAGCCACACTCGGTGCTCTTGAGCGCTCCTCTGGCATCTCCCGGTTCGCCCGGGGAGCGGAGCAGCCCCGTGCTGCCCATCCCCGTTCCCAGCGCTGCCGGGAGCAGGGATGGGCGTGTTGGGATGTGGCGGCTGCCGTGACACAGCCCCACGCCGCGGGACGGGGCCAGGGTGACACGCAGGTGCGTGGGGGAACCGAGCTGGGACCGGAGAGGCCGTGGGTGATCCCGGCAGCGGGAGCAGCCCCGGGGCTGCACCCCACGGGGGTCCCACGCGGCACCCACAGCACAAAACCTGCAGTGCAGCACGACCCACGCGGACCCTTCCCACCGCAGGATGGCTAAAAATAGCCGGCACTACGGAGCTAAATATAACCGGCATCGACCGGGCAGCGGGACCGGCAGCGGCAGAGCGGGAGCTGAGCACGGCCCGGCACCGGCGGGGCTGCGAGCGAACGAGGCCTAGGAACCCACACGGGAACAGCCCCTGAGCACGGGGGGAACGCGGCTGCAGCTGCCGGTGAGCGGATGGGGCCGGACCCCCCCCGGGAACTCCCCGCCCCCGGTGCCGGTGTTCCCTGGGCGGGTGAACGCGGTGTGGGGAGCCCGAGGAGTGGGGTCGGGTCCCCCCCGCGCTCCACCGGCAGCGGCGGCTGCTGCATCACGGAGAGCGATGAATATTTATGGGCGTTTAAAAATAGCTGCTGCATTGTGCTTCCCCCTCACGTGCGGAGCCAGCGGGGTGCGGGGAAGCTGCTAAATTAGATGTCACCGCGCAGAGAGCTGCTCAGTCAGGCAGGAGCAGGATAAAAATAGAGCCTGCTGTGCGTGCGTGGATCTCCTGCAAAGCAGGAGCGGGTCCCGTGGGATCCCCCGCCTCCGCACCGGCATCCCCGCACCGCGCCCTGCCAACAGGGCACCGCAGAGGAGCCGGGCGGGGACACCGCGGTTCTGGCGGGTGGCAATCAGCGGCCTTTCATCTGCTTTGCCCCGAATCTGCGTCTCTCCGTGCCCAAAGCCCTCTGGAGGCAGACACTGCTGAGCTCTGGCTCCGGCAGTGACCCCGTGCCCTGCCCGCAGCACGGTGCCAGTGTGTGACACCCTGGCAGCCCGCGGGAGCTCCGTGCTCTGGTCGTGCCCTGTCAGGATGGATGCAGACAGGGTCAGGACACACAGATCAGAGCGGAGGCACAGGGGCACTCAGGGAATCTCGACATCGCTGTGACTCCACCTGGGCCAAAACCCAGCGTGGGCTGTGCCAACCCCAGCTCGGGGGGCACAGAGTGGCACCGGTGGAGCCGCGGGCAGCCGGGAGCACCTCACTGGGGCTTCACACACTGCCAGGGGCTCTGGGCAGGGGCTTTGCAGCCCAAAGCGGCTCCGATGCTGCCCCTGTGCTGCTGGAAGAGCCGGCAGCGGCACTCACAGAGCCCTGCACAGATGGCTGCGGCACCCGTGGGCCGTGCCAGCCCCACGCGATGAGCTTTGATGGTTGTGCAAACAAAAGCGGAGCCAGATGGTCTCCCCCGCGCTCCAGCGCTGGAATCCTGCGCTCGCTCCCAGCGCCGACCTTGGCTGGGTGTCCTGCAGCGCTGCCGGCCTGCCCGGGCTGTCTGCACAATGCTGCCGCTGGGATTTTCACGCTATCACGGCATCAGAGTAGTTTGGGTGGGAAGGGACTTTAAAAACCACCCAGTCCCACCCCATGCCATGGGCAGGGACACATTCCAGCCCCCCAGATCGCTCCAAGCCCTGTCCAACCCCGCCTCGCACGCCTCCAGGGATGGAGCAGCCACAGCTCCGGCTGGAAGCAGCCCCAGCGTTCCCCCACCCTCGGATTTCCCCCGGGAGAAGGGGCAGAGGGGGCAGCCCACCCTCCCCGGGCACGCTGGAGGCACCCAGCGGGGTCTGGGGTCCGCTGTGAGCGGAGCGGGGCTCGGTGCAACCCGCGATGCCCTTCCCGGAGCCGCTCCCGCCGGTTCCCATGGCGGCCCCGCCTCTCCCGGTGCTGCCGGACTACAGCTCCCGGCGTGCCGCGGCGGGGCGGGCCGAGGGGCCGCCGGGAGCGCACCGGGAGAGCACCGGGAGCGCGGCGCAGCGAGCGCCGGCCCCGCCGAGCCGAGGCGAGCCGGGCCGGGCCGGAGCGGGCGGGAGCGGTGAGTGCGGGCCGGGGGCGCGGGGCAGCACCGGGGGGCTCCGCTCTCCCGGGGGCGGCGGCGGCCGAGCCCCGCGGCGGGGCCGGGGGAAGGTGCCTCGCATGGGCCCGGCCCGAAAGGAAAACACCCCAAAAGAGAGAAGCGGGCGCTGGGATGGAGCTGGGCAGCGGCGGGGTGGGAGCGGGGGGTCCCGGGTAGGTAGTGCGGGTCCCCACGGTGCGGTCGCGCTGTGCAGAGCCCGGCCGGGAGCGGGTCCTGCCCCGGCCTCCCGGGGCACCGTCCCGTCCCGGGAAAACGGGGAGGAAAGTGGGGTCTGGGACCCCATGTGAGCTCAGAGGAGCCCAACCTCGGCCTTGTCTTGGTGCCCAAGATCTCCCGTTAAATCCACCAGGAAAGGCCGAGGGGGCAGGATCCCCGCCTTCAGCCGGTTCACGCGTGTCCTCGTCCCCGTGTCCCCCGTGTTCCCCGTGTCCCCTCCGGGGCTCCGGCAGCCCCGGGCCCCCGAGGAGGAACCGGGCAGCGCTGGGGCTCAGACACGTCCAACACAGCCCCGGGCTGGAGGGACACGGGACGCTGTGTTCCCGCTGTCACCTCTCACCCAGCACAGCCCATTTCACCAGCGTCCCCCATGTCCTCCGTGCTCTGGTTCATCCGTCGCCAGAAGGGTTTAAAGGATTTGTTTGGGAGGTGGCAGCTGTTGCTGCTAGAGATTGGGATCTGTGATCCGTGGGATCATCGGCACCTGCAGTCTGGGAACACTCAAGATCAAGATAAGCAGCCGAGCCCTCCTTCCCTCCCAGCCCAGTGAAGATCCTGCAGCAGGGTGCCAGGATCAGAGCGTGATGCTGAAATCCCCGGGGAGGGGTGACAGCACTGCCAAATCATAGGAGCATTGATTTAGGAAGGAAAAGGCCTTCAAGATCATCAAGTCCAAGTGTTAAACAAGGGAACAGGAGCAGATGGTGGTCACGCTCCTCTGGGGACAGAGGTGAGGAAGGAGCTGCCCCTGGACAGGGAGCAGGACAGGCAGGATGAGGCAGAGGGAGGGCTCAGCTCCAGCTCTCGCTGTGCCCTTTGCCACTGGCCACAGCTCCGACTTTTCCCCTCCTTGGATGGCCACTGTCCAATGTCAGCACAGCCCTGACCTTCACCCTCAGCCTGCTGCAACATTCAGGCTTTTCTGTTCCAAAAAAAGTGGGAAAGCCGAGCCTGGCAGCAGCTGCCCTGGGAAGGGGGGCTGGAGTCCTTCCCATGGTGGGGCTGTGTCTTGTTGTCCTGCAGGTGAACCAATCCTGGTGTGGAATTGGAAATCAAGCATGGGATGTGGGATGGGGGTAGGGACAGAGCTCTGGGAGTTTGTGTGCCCTCAGCCAAGCTTGTGCAATCCAAAATTTGGGAGAGCTGGGCCAAGGGCTGCAGAGCTGGTGAAATATTTAAGGTGGGGAAGGACAGAGTTGGAGATGTGGAATCACCCTCATTGCAGCAGTGAGTGCTTGGTGTGTCTGTATGTCCTGCAAGAATGAATTAACCAACCTCTCGTATGTTCCAGCATCCCACCCCTCTAATCCTTAATTTCACAAGGAAGGGAAACTGAGGCACGGGAAGGAGAATTGCTTCACATACAGCTCCCAAGTTAAGCCCTTTACCACCCAGTTGTGGGTCTGCAACTGCCCTCGTTTGCAGAGGAGGCCAACTCCAAGCTGCTCCTTAGTTTTTGGAAGTTATGGTTGGAAATTCCACAGCACCAGCCCTGTGCACCTCTGGCTGCAGGGAGCTTCCACAGGAAAGACTCATGGAGAGAAGGCTTTTAACTGTTGATGAAAGTCGATTTTAAGGCCTCCAGTGAGAGCACAGATCCCTTTCTGTGGGCAGCCCCTTCCCAATCCCTCTTCCTGCACCCTTTTGTTGCTCCTATCCCCAGACATGTGGTTCCTCCTGCTGCACAGCTGGAATCCCACAGACACAGCTCTCTGTGGAGCATCCAGCTGTTCCTCACTGCTGTCTCCAGACTAAACAAACCCACTTCCTTCCAGCTGTCCTTGCAGGTCATGTTTTTCCTACACCTCTGCTCATTTTCTCCAGCTCCTCCCAGGACTGGACAGTGTTCACCCAACATCCAGGAGATCTATTTCCCAAGTCTGGCACTCAGCACTCTTGTTTACACATTCCATGGGGTGTTTTTCTTTTTGTTGTTGTAACAATCTGACTCTTTTTGACTCATTTATCCTTTGCCCCAACCTTCTGAGAGCCTTTGGGAATTGCAGCAGGTTTAGGACAGAGCTGTTCCCTCTGCCAGGGGTGAAGTGCTGAACTCTGGCCTTTAGTCTTGTTTCCAAATCAAACTTTGGGCTTTTCTCTGAAATATCCGTAAGTTGGTGACCTGGGAGGTGAGCAGCAAGGGAGTGAGCACCCCACAGACCTGCAGCCACTTTCCTGGGAACAAAATCCTCCTCCAGGTATGAGCCCCCTGACACAGTGAGGTGAGGATGTGCAGCCACAGCTGCCTGTGTGCATGGAGGAGGTTTGGGAGTTACTTGGAGCATTCCAGGAGCTGTGGAGTGGAGCTGGCTGTGAGTCCCAGCCCTGGGCAGGAGTGGGGATGGTGCCAGCTCCTGAGACAAGGCAGGCCCAGCACTGCATGAGGGAGCTGGGAACAGCTGGCAGTGAGGAGAGTGTGATGTTGGATCTGGCTCAGGCTTGCCTCTGGAGAGCTGGAGGGAACAGCAGCACAGCTTCCAGCTGTGGGAAGCAGCAGCAGAGCCACAAGGCCAGACATGAGGAAACAGCCTTCACTGTGGGGTGCTGCAGCCAAGGAGGATGAACTGGATCATCTCATCAAGCTCCTCTTCCCTGGGACTCAAAGATGATTTTACATTTCCCTGATGTTGGTGTGAAGACATTCAGCTTTACAGTGGGTTCAGTTTGTGCTGTTTTCTGTAATTCCTGGATACCAGTGAGCCAGAGCTCTCCTGCTGCCACTGGCACTGTGTCAGACCAGAAAGCCACTTGATACCTTCACTGTCTCAGAGGCACCACTCCAAGGACTTGCTCTGACAGGGTGATACTCTCTTCCTTCCTCTCCTCCTGGCACTGTCCAGAAAACCATCTTTGTGCTCCTCCTACATGCCAGTTGTTCTTTCCAGGTAGGGGAAGGGCTAACTCCTCCCCAGCTCTTCCTCCTGGAACATCCTCCCAAGGCACTTTGTGCTGTTATCTCTCCCTTTTTACGTTCCTCAAGAAGAATCTCGTTCCTTGCCTGGGGGGAAATTTTTTTTTATTCCTCTTTTTTTACCCCTCTGCAAGTCTTAAATCTGAAGGCAAAACACATGAGCCAGAGTAGGAGACAAGCAAACCTCCCGAGTCATGCAGAACTGTGTTAATTTAGTTAAATTAATTAGGAGACCTGTTGATACAGAGCCTTTCCTCTGCAAATGCTCTGGTCCCTTCCCAAGTTTAAGTCATGCTGACTCCATAAACACGCAGGAGCTTCCTGTGCTGTGTGTTTCCATGATTAACACTGTGATGAGGATTTAAAAGTGCTTAAAAGTATTGGTTTGAGTTTTGTCAGGCAATCGTGGGATTGAACCTCAACACCTCAGCTCCAGGAAAACATCTCAAATCACAAGAAGCTTCTGTCACAGACAAGCTTCCCACACATAATTCCCAAATCTCAACCACTCCCGGAGTCAGCGACGTCAGCTCTAAGAATGGCAATACCGAGGGGCAGAGGAGGGAACTGACTGGGGATTTTTATAGCAAACAGCAGATTTTGGGTTTTGCTTGACAACCAGCCTGTGCTCAGCCCCACTGAGCAGTTTGGATCCAGGCTCTGACCTCAGTGTTTGTGTTCCAGGGGCTCCTGCCAGCCAGGAGAGGCAGGATGAACGTGGGAACGGCGCACAGCGAGGTGAACCCCAACACCAGGGTGATGAACAGCCGTGGCATCTGGCTGTCCTACGTGCTGGGCATCGGGCTGCTGCACGTCGTGCTCCTCAGCATCCCCTTCTTCAGCGTCCCCGTGGTCTGGACCCTCACCAACATCATCCACAACCTGGTAAGGGAGCAGCACGGGGAGCCTGGGCACAGCTGTTGCTCTGAGCAATCTGCTGAGATTCCTGTTGAAACAATTCCTTTGTGTTTCCAAAGATGTCGGGTGAGTTGCTCAACCTCCACCCTCGGCCTGTACTGGTGCCTCTGGGTTATGGATTTAAATCCAGCCCAGGTACAGGTGAGGCAGCAACGCCTGGTGAGGTTGCTCAGAGGGGACGTGGATTCATTTCCTGCAGGGCAAATCCTTCATTGTGTCCCCTTCCCAAAGGATTCTGTGACAGACCCCATCACTGGGGTTGGTAAAACCTGAATTGGCCTCATGAGAGTTAAGAAAAAACAAGATTAACCCACTGATTTTGTTCTGCCTAAAGTAAAAGATTAGTCCAGGAACTGATTCTTCCCTCTGAAGATCAAGTCCCCACGTAGGTCCCCTTGGGCACAGGGGGCAAAAAACTTCTGGGATGGAGCAGCTGATTGCGTGTCTTTTATTTTAAATAATATCTCAGCCTAGGAATATTCCAGTGATAAAAATTACAGGGATTGAGGACCCTCATGATAAGCTATTACTAGTAGGGGATAAAAACCTCCACAAACGCCCAAACTGGAGCTGCTCAGGAGATAAAAACCTCCACAAACCCTCAAACTGGAACTGCTCAGCACTCAGCTCACGAGCTGCTGCCTTCTCACCCATCTTCCCGGGCAGCTTTAACTTCTGGGGACAAAAAGGAATTTAAAGGCCAGGAGTGGCTGTACTTGGGAGCTGTGGTGTAGCCAGAATGTTTGTGTGTGACTTGTGTCCCCCTGGTAATCAGGGGGTGACAGACCTTCTCCCAGTCATTTTCGGGGAGCCCTCAGGCAGCAGGCAGGCGCTAATCTCCCGATCGCAGAGATCCCAGGGCTGTAATCTTGCCACCGCCTCCTTGGCTCACACCCAGGAGCCGAGCGAGAGTTCTGACGTGGATCAGCCGAGCTGGCCCGGCCTTTCCCAACTCTCCTTCCTTTCCCCGCTTTCCTGAGCGCTCCGCGTTTTCCAGCAGCGCCACATCCCTCTAGTGGAACGGCGCGGGGGTGCAAGCGCCCGCATCCCCTGCTCTGGATCTGGGGTTTTTGGGGTGCCGTGTGCCTGACGCTGTGTGTCCTGCAGAGCATGTACATCTTCCTGCACACCGTGAAGGGAACCCCCTTCGAGACCCCGGACCAGGGCAAGGCCCGGCTGCTCACGCACTGGGAGCAGATGGATTACGGAGTCCAGTTCACGGCGTCCCGCAAGTTCCTCACCATCATGCCCATCGTCCTGTGAGTATTCTCACAGTTAGTTAGTTAGTTATTATTATATAGTAAGCCACCCCGTGTCCCAGCACCCAGCAGCGTTCTGGGAGATAAACACGTGGAATGCCACAGCTCAGTTTGCCTCTCTCTCTGTTCCCACCTTCCCTCTGCAGTTATTTTCTAACCAGTTTTTACACCAAGTACGACCGGGTACACTTCATCATCAACACCATCTCCCTCATGAGCGTGCTGATCCCCAAACTGCCTCAGTTCCACGGCGTGAGGATCTTCGGCATCAACAAGTACTGAGCGGCGTGGCCGGAGCGGACGGAGGAGGAGCAGGGCTGGGGGGGATTCCTCTCTCCAGCCCCATTTCCTCCCCACACAGACTGGGATGTGGTTTGGCTGTTTAAAGCAGATCCCAACAGACACATTCCGCATGCTGGATCCTCGTGCCCAATAAATCCAAACCAGCTCCAGAGTAGAGTTTAGTGCGGAGCAGGACGTGCGACAGCGGATTTCTCTTCTCCCAGGGTCATCAATAGATGCAAAACCACTGAGACATTGAGGTACAACAAGGATGAATTCTGGGAAGAGTCTCATCTATTCCAGACATGGAATGACGAGGATAGGGATGAGGGGAAAAGCTTTTAGTGCTGGTACTATTGCTGTGGTAAATGCACTTTAAAATACATTTCCCTTCCTGAAGCTGGGTGCTTTGAGCAGAACGTGAGGGAAATCCAAAGGGATACAGCCAGACTTTCCCAGGACTGGATTGTTTTGGGGTCTGATCTCCAGTTTTAGGTGGGAAGTGGGAGGGGGAAGTGAATGAAAGATTTTTATTTTGCAATTGTTGACACCACTTAGAAGGGAAATTCTTTTCCTAAAAACAGCACAGGAAGAAGTAACCTGCAGTTTGATTTCCTACATCACCATCTGTGTGGTCCAGGGAAAAGGTGGATAGATCCAAAATCATGCTTGTTACTTTCAGTTTATACCCAAATCTGCCCAGATAACTCCTCTCCCCACCCCAAACTGCTGTTTTGAAGTGCACAGGAGCTCAGTGGGCATTTGGATCAAGGGCTGAGGGCAGGTGATTTAATGACTGACACCAAATGCCATGGAGCTCCTTGGAACATGGACAGGTGTGGGAGAGGCAGCCAGTGGGCAGGTACAGGAGGAAGGCTGATTGCTCTAATCAAGCAGGCAGCCATCCTTGACTTGGAATTGTTCTCCTCACTTCAGCTCCTGGGTTGCTAAAGTGCATGTGACTGGGATTTGCCAGTTCTCCATGGACTCCAGGGCTGGATTTCTGGCTTACCTGGAAATCTGTCCCTCAGCTCCATGCCCAAGGGCTGTGTGAGCAGCAGCACCAGCAGCAGATGAATTGACCAGCAAAGGAGTCAATTTGTCACTGACAGTAGATCCTGTCACAGAGGAACAAAACCAAGCCTTCTCCCTCTAAAATTACCACCTAAATAAAGCAGGCTTAGCTTTCCTGGCTGAGACAGCTTTTACTGTTTTACTGAAAATCAGAATGACCTGATTTCCCTTTGGGTTGTGTCCCAGATGGAATGGGTTTTCCCTCACTCTTCCCCTGTAACCCCATGAAAACCTATCTTTTTGTTGTCTTAGTACTTATATTGTCTCACCTTTTTTTGACAATGGTATAAATCTTTTAAATCTGCTTTTTTTTTTTTTTTTTGTCCTTGCAGTAGCAAATCCAGCTTTAGAGACCATGAGGGAGAATGTTGAGGTTTTGGATGGTCTGAGCATAGGACAGGGAAGGGAGAATTTTTCGATCTGTTACTACTCCATGCATAATTTTAGACAAGTTGCTTCACTTCTCTCTCAGACTTCCTTTGGGATTGCTACAGGGAAGGGAAAATATGGAGTGTACCTCAAAGGGCTGCTGGAATGCAGGGAGAATCATTCCCTCATGTGTTTGGAAAGTGGAAATCCAAGTGAAAAGGAAGTTTTCAAGCAGCTAGAAGGAGAAGAGAATCTGGCTGGAGACCCCAGGGTATTGACAGATGTGCAATTTCCTTGATGGGCAGTTTAAACCTTCCAACCTAGGATAGAAGAGCTGCTGCTTTAGCTGAGGTACTCTCTACCCTAATCGGCTCTTTAAGCTACTAGACAATGATAATTGTGATAAAAATAGAGATATTTCATCAATCAGCTGGGAAATGACACAGACATGAGCAGTATTCCTGCAGGAGGGACAGGTCCTGGCAGGGTGCCTGAGGCTGAACTTGAAATGTTGATTGTGGTGCTGAACAGACCTGAGTGTCTGCCCAGACACCACTTCCATCTCCAGGGGAAATGAAAGAAAACTAATTATTGTCATAGAAAACATGGGGAAAACCATCAGTTTGCAAAAGAAACAGCCTCTAGATGCTCTCAAACATGACTCCTCACAGACAGACATATGCTGGGTATTTCTAAGCATATGCACATCACAGATTTGTAATTTTAGAATAATTATCAATTGAAATGATCAGCTTTTTTTTTTTAATGAGATACAGCAATAACACAGCTGTGGGTTTGAACACTTGTGTGGTCACTGACACCATCTGACCCCGTTTCCTTAAATTAAATATCAGCTGGGACTCAGAATGGAATTATAAACTTCTCAAACAAGCAGGTTCTAAAGTGTAAACCCCCAAATTTGTAATTAAGACTCTGCCTAGCAACAAAAGTAAATATTTTTTGATTTCTCTCCTTCACACAAATGATCAAACCAGCCAATGGCAGAGTCATGACATGCCACTCTTCACAACACAGGTGTGGCATTTTTCCATGGAATAACTTACATTAATTTGGATTCAGTCAATCCAGTCAAGGGAAACATAAATGGAAACATGAGTAATATGGAAAGAAACAAGTTGGAGAAAGACTTCATGTTCTGTTGTGGTGAGTTAATTACCTATATATGGTTAATAAGTATTTGAACAATTACAGATTGGGTAGCATCTTCCTTAAGATCCCAACTTAAGGCTGGTGTCAGGATCAATCAAAAATAAAAAGCAGGAAGTCAATTGTAATTAAACCACCATTCTTGGGTGTACCTGAGGCAGTCTGAAGTGAAAGGACACCATGAGCAGGCTGAAGAGTGGTCAGACATGTCCTGGAAGGGGGCAGATCGGGTGTGAAACCACATTGTGGGTGGAGAAATGAAACATGAACAGACATGGTACTGCAGGGAGGAGATGACTGATTGTTACTAATTTTAAATGGGATTCTGATCACATCACACTTGATAGATTCCCTCTCACACTGGTCCTGTATCATAATCAGGACAAGTTCCTACCTGGAGAGATCAAATCTCCTGTGATGGAAAAACAACTCCTGGTAAGTTATTTTAAGCTTTTCTATTCTGGTCTGCAATTAAAAAGAAAAAACTTGTGAATGGCTGGAATCCTCCTCAGGAACTGGCAGCAGCCTGTCCCATCCTGTACTTGGCCAAGCCCCCTGAGCCACTGTCAGCACCACGCACGTCTCCATGGGGCACAGCAGCCCCTGCTCCAGGACACTCAGAAAACCAGCAAGTCCTCCCAGCCTGCTGCTCCTGAATCAGGGATCCTCACCTGGGAGTCCTTTCACAGAGCTACCAGGCTGGCAAACAGTCCAAACCTTTGCAGGAAAAAGCCTATAAATTAAACTAAATGGAGGGCTACTTATTCTCTTTTATGTTTGAATCACTGTTCAATTTTGGGTTGTTTTTAGAAGCTCGGTACTGGCCCTCAAGGAGGGGACAGCAGTGGGTTAACACATTAATATTCCTTCTTGTGACTTATGTTGCTTTATCATTGCCTAGAATATCTTTTTAAGCATGTGAGTGTTGGTGTGTCCATACCCTCCTTGGATCAGTTAAATCAGCTGAATTAGTTGGGAGGGTTTTTAAAGGAATGTTCTGTACAAAGTTTTAGGGTTTTTTTCCCATAGCCTTCTTTTTGCTGTGGATACAGGAGTCTCATGTAGAGAACTTTCTAAAATAAAGTGTGAATATTTTTATTACTCCTTTGTACAGTATTCTAAGAGAGACTAATAAAAGTGAAGTATTCAGGTAAAAACTTGTGCTTGAGTCCTGGAATGATCACATGGATGGCTTTTGCTGTCAAACAAGCAGAGCAATGTACCCAGCAGACATGGAATGGCTCGGGTTTGAAGGCACCTTAAGGCTCCAGGGCCATTCTCACCCCTGCCATGGCAGGGACACCTTCCACCAGCCCAGGCTGATCCAAGCCACATCCAACCTGGCCTGGGACACTCCCAGGGATGGGGCAGCCACAGCTTCTCTGGGAAACCACTGCCAGGGCCTCCCCACCCTCACAGAGAGGAATTTCTTCCCTCCTGAGTCCATTTCTCCATCTGTCAAAGAACAGCAGCATTACATGGCTTGATAACGTTGCACCATGGAAGGATGGAATGGTTTTGTTTGAAGGGACCTTAAAGCCATCCAGTCCCACCTGCTGCCAGGGGCAGGGACACATTCCTGTTCAGTCTGATGTTGGACAGCTCCAGCCATGGGCTTACATCTCTTACATCTGTAGAATTTTGAGTTATCCACAGCCCCTATCACAGAATCTGCTCGAGGAAGACTCACACAAGCAATGGCCATTCTGAGGAAATGGAACACTGGGGAGGAGGATGGTGAGTTGCTCCAACTGAGAATAACTCTGGGGAATAAGAACTCAGGTGTGAACAGCCAGGGAACCACCAGCATGGATCAGATCTAACACTGCCCCTGCCCAGGTGTTGCTTCCAGGAACCTACTTCAGCAAGAAAAGTCAACTTACTCTTTGCTCTGTGTTTGTGCAATGGGGCAAGCTTCCCATCGTGGCAACTCACGGCTCCCGTACTTAGCAAACACTTCCCCACCTTTGGCAGAGAGCCAGAGAACTTGTCCCCAGTCCTGCTGCTCTCCAGAGGCCACACCACCTTGGCAGCCCCACGGTCTGCTCTGCACACCCACCACCCCACAAACAGGTAAGTGCATCATCCCAGAGCTTGGGTAGAGCTCTTGGGTAGAGAAGGTTGGTGGGAGCTCTCTGTTAAGTGCTCTTGTTTAGTTTTTCTTCTCTTCTTGGAGACCTTCAAGGAAAGAGCTCAGAAGGGCTAATAACATTGAGCACTGGCAGCTATTTGTCTTTGGAATGGTTTAAACTCCAAGAGAGCAGGGTTAGATGGGGTATTGGGAAGGAATTCCTGTATGGTCAGGCACCGGCACACTGCCACACCGGCACACTGCCACACCGGCACACAGCCCTGGAAGTGTCCAAGGCCAGGGCTTGGAGCAACCTGGGATAGTGGAAGGTGTCCCTGACCATCTTAGGGAGAGGAATGGGATGAGCTTTAAGGTCCCTTCCCATCCAAACCGTTCTGGATTGTTCAATTTCTCCTCTCCAGCTCGTTCCCATAAAGAATCAGAAAAGTGAAACTGAAACTTTTTCATAAAAAGAAGCTGTGTCAGAAAGGAAACTGGGATTTCCTTCTGGCCCTCAAACACCAGCTCTCCCCTGTAGACCACCAGGGCCTGCCCAATAAGGCTGGGCTGATTTCTCTTTATTTTCGGGGACATTTGCCCCTAAGATCAGCATCCTCAGACTGTGCCAGCTCTGCTCTCTCTGCACAATCACTGAGGCTCAACAGCAAAGGGGGACAAGGTCAAACAACCCACAGCTCCTGCTGCTTTTTCTCCAAATATGCCCTGAAACAATTGTCATGGTTTGGGCCTGGCAGAGCCAGAGCCCCCGTGAGTATACCTTCTCCCTGGTGTCTGCTGTGAGATGTGACCAGGAATAAGCAAAGCAGGCTCCAGCTTAAACATAAAGAAAACATTATTACCTAAACTACAAGAAAAGAAAGAGGGAAAAAAACTATAAGAGAAAAATATTGAAAACATTACAAAAAAAACCTTTCCTCCTCCCCACCACCAAAATTTCCCAATCCGATACATTCCCCGCAAAATCACCAACTGCCCAGTCTGGCACCACCCTTTTGGATATTCAAACTTCAGTCCATGAAGAGGAGAGGAGTCTTTCTTGCACCACAGGCTTCCCCTGGAAACACACTGAAACTCATGTGCTTCCCTGTCACTCAGCACCGCCCGGAAAGTCCTTCTGCCCCTTGTGACGTCTTCCTTCCATGCTCAGTGCTCTCACCACTGGCATGGACCAGAGCTGCTTTTAGGATTGTCTTTTAAGGATGCCTAGTCTCACTCCAAAAAGGCACAGTCCCTGCTTTGGGACATCTGTCCCCCCCATTTTTATCCAACCCCCTGGGGCCGAGGGGTCCCCACAATGAACCCTTCTGGTTCTGAGGCACTGCCTCCCCCTAAATGCAGTCTCTGTGTCACAGGAATAAAACTGGTTCAGTCTATGGCTACACAAGAAAAGTCCAGCCAAAAGGCCACTCCAATCATCTCTCCCCACTCAGCCAAGCTATTTCACATCCTTCAGGCCAGGTCCTTGTCTCATCTCATCTCTTATCTCCCTTCTTATTCAGCTCCGAGGAGGATCAGCATTTTTGCAGGGTCCCAGTCATGAAAGAAAGGGGTTAAAAATTTCAGTCTCTGCCTGTCCCAGAACTCCGGCACTCCCACACTCGCTGCTGCTCCGGCCGGGCACCTCCTCCCTCGCTGCATTCCCCTCCCTTCTCCTCCTGGGCCGGCTGATATCACATTCGTCCTCGACGCTGGCTCTCCCTCTCTCTCTCCAGGGGGGGGGGGAATGGCTGCCCGATGTTTATTGGGGCTCCTCCACCCTTCCATCCTCCAGGGCCTCCTCACCTCCCCCATCTCTGTCCAGGCCCAGGCCTACCACATGGCTGCCCCTCCCCTGCCCAGCAGCAGCGGCTGGGGCTGGACCGGGGAAGGGACATCCGTCCTCTTTCCCTCGAAGTCCCAAGAGAGCCTCACAGGGCAAAAGCTCTGCTTTTAACCTCTGTGTGTTCTCAGAGGTGTGTCCAAAACCCCACTGGCTACACCAGGTGCCAATATCAAAATCCAAGCACCCATTGGTTTGACCACAGCATCCCAGAATTCCCACTTCTTCCTGGTCGAACCACCACAACAATCCTGTGAAAATTGTGTCCTCGGATAATGTGAGTCATTACTTTGAAATCTTCTTAATAGATAAAGTCAGGCTTTGTTACAACATTCTGCTAATATTTCAAGTAATTCAGCTTAGCTGTGTTCCCTCTTTCCCAAGGCATAAATCTACTTGGTTTTCCTTCAAAATTTCAGCCACAGAATGTTTACAAAGCTCACCAAATTCATCGCAAATCAAATGGATCCGAGAAAAAAATTGGACCCTGTCGAGAGCATTGCAGACCATGAGCACTTCAGGCCTCTATGTCTACTGATACAAAAGAGAAAATCAAAACGCATATTCCACTCAGCTCCCTACTACCAGTGGACAGGGTTCACACTGGATGATGTGCTGCTGCCTGGAGAAGATAGTAAAACCATAGGTAAAACTCACATTTTTCAATCTAAAGACCACCAGTTCTATAGATAATGTGTTTGGGTCATTTGTGGCTGAACTCTACCATGTTCCAGCTTTCATGTGTGTGTGTGATATAATTATAGTGTTGAGTCTGTGTAATCCTGCTTAAGATAATGCATGGAATTATTTCAGAGTCCCTCCATCAAGATTCCAACCAATTTACTATCACAAAAACCAGTGCTGACCAGGTTGAGGGTCATGCCAGTGCTCCTTTGGGCCCTGTAAATGCAGAAGTGGAAATAGGTGCCTCCTCCTTGAATGTCTTTTCCATTAAGCTACAAAAGAAGAGGATCCCATTGCAATCACTGGAGGCACTGAGAAAAAAAAGGTAAGGCATGACAAAGGGAGCACACACACTCCAATCATCCCCCTCCAGCACACACCAGCTCAATAATGGGGTTTCAACAGCCAAAAGCAAAGATTAAGAACTTTGGGCAATTATTTCCCCTCATTAGGCCAAAGACTGGATATCGGTGCATGGGAAAATGATTGGCATCTGACTCCATTGATTCAGAAGTGCTGAACAATTGCTTTATTAAAACTATACTATATTACATTATATACTATTTTAAAGAGATACTATACTATACTACATACTTGCTTACTATATAATACTAACTAACTAACTAACTAACTAACTAGAAAAACCCGTGACTCTCTGCCCAGAGTCCCGACACAGCTGTGGATCCAATTGGACCATGAATCCAAACAACCATCACCAGAATGCAATCAAGCAATCACCGTGGGTAAACAATCTCCATACCACATTCCACGGGGGCACAAACACAGGCAGTGAATGAGAAAAAACTACTTTCTCTTGTTCTCTCTGTGCTTCTTCAGGAAAAACCCTGAGATAGAGAATTTTGTCTCTCTGTTCAGAGAATGTGAATGCCTCAACTGGAGCTACAAGTTCACCCCTGAACCTCCTCTTCTACAGCCTGAGCACCCCCAGCTGCGTCAGCTGCTCCTGGTGCTCCAAACCCTTTCCATACTTTTCCTCTTTTAGACAAATCAACATGAATCATTCCCTCATCCAACAACTCCAGAGAACAAACATCGATCTGTACATGGTCACGGAAATCCTCGAAGCCTCAGAGGAGACTAACTACACAGCATCCACCATGGCAGAAGGGGGCTTTAATATCCTATGTCACATCAAACTTCTTGTAAAGGTTTGGCTTTTCCTCTCCTTTGTTCCCCAACAGCTGCACCCAGCTGTTCTAACTGGTTGTTTTCCTTCACCAGGGCACCAGAGAGAACAAACAAAGCATAGTCATACCCAAGGGCTGCACACTGGCCTTCAGGATCGTCCCGCTATACATTAGAGATGGAAAATGGAGTAAGTAACTTCCAGAAATGACAGACTTCTCCCTTCTGGAAATAGTGCACAAGAAGATGATCCTAGGAAGTATCACTGTGCTCCAGATACAGCCTCATATTGTCTGCAAGGACATGGAGGCAGTGCGAGGGACTGAAATCAGCTGGGGGAGGTCAGACAGCCCATGCTAGGTCAAAGAACTACACAGGAAAAATGCTGTTTGGGGAGGGATTAGTAAAGAAAGAAGGAAGTCTTAGATCTATATTTCAGGAGCTGCAGAGCTCCTGTTGATAAATGGCATGGAGAACAGAGTTTGGGTGTCCCTTCTCTTCCCTTCCTGAGAAGAAAAGAGTCAAGGACAAAACTGGGTGGGTAACCAACAGTGGGAAGACTGGTTTAGAACACCATAAATGTCCTTTTTATCCTTCTGCAGATATGAAGCATTTTGAAATTGAAGAATCTGCCGGATTTGGTAAGTAATATACTTTCAAAACTGCCACTTGCACAACTTTTGTCTGCTTTGGGTAAGATGGAATCTCCCAGCATTAAACAACAGGAGAGATGCATTTGCCGCTTCTCGGAGACATCACAACTGCCCAAATTCCATATTGCTTCAAAAACACTCAGAGAAGGGTTTCATACTCTGGGTTTAGAGCTGCCTGTGCACTCCATGTTCAGAAGTGACAGATTTGGATTCATTCTGGTTTGCAGTTCCCATGTCAGGGAGAGCAGAATTAGGACCGGGGCTGGCAGAAGTTGAAATCCGCTGTCGAATCTTCTCTGAGTTGTCTCCTGACCTGCTGCTCATCATCTTAAACACCATCAAAGCTGTGATGACAGATGAGAACCTCCTTCAAGAGCTCAGCCAGAAAGTAAGTGAAGCTTTTACTGACACAATTTATAAACACAGACACATCCACACCACTCCTCCTGTCCCACAAATCACCTGCCCTGTACAACAATTAGCCATCCAAAATTCCCTCTCTCAGCACATCTCCCTGCTAAGGAGAAGCAGCAGCCTTGGCCCTCAAATCCTGACATTTCTTTTCCTTCTTCCCCACAGATGGAAGAAGTTGCTGAGCAAAATGATGGTTACGAGCTGAAAACCGAAAGCCCAGATTTAAAAGAAATCTTCAGAACCTTGCAGCAATCCCCAAGACCTCATCTCCTTCAGCTGGCAGAAGGAATCACCTACGTCCTTGATGCTTTGCAGGGTGAGGCTTTGGGGCTTCAGGAGGGAAATCAAGGCAGGGATGACTCCCACTCCTGCCATTCTCTCATTCCTTCCTCTCATACTCCTCCTCCTCCTCCTCAAGTGGAATCAACATTCTAATCCCACGGAGGGGAGAGGAGAGAAACCCCCTCTGCACCCAGCCAGGGCTCCCTGCTCCCTCAGTTCTGGCCACAGCTTCCTCCCAAGGGCCAGCCCACATCTCTGCTCTGCTGACCAGCAACACGACCCAGGCCAATGGCTGGAGCTGTGTCTGGGACAGCTGGGTTGGATACCAGGGACAGGTTCTTATCCCTGAGGGGGCTCAGGCACTGAACAGACTCCCCAGGCAATGGTCACAGCCCCAAGGCTGACACAGCTCCAGCAGGGCTTGGACAACACCCTCAGCACAGGGTGGGGCTGTTGGGGTGTCTGTGCAGGGACAGGAGTTGCACATCAGTTATCCTTTTAGATCCCTTCCAACTCCACATTCCATATGGGATATTGTGAGTAACAGCCCAATCACTCTCACTGTGAGCCTGCACAAACCTTTTCTATTAAACCATCCAAAGAACTTTGACCAAACAAACATTTCCTACAAGAAATAATCACCCTTCCCATCCTCTTCACTCTTTCCCATCCCGCTCACCAGTCCCAGCCCACCAGCAACCTCCATCACCTTGCTGGGAGGTTTTGGATCCAAACCCAGTTTATTTCTGCAGAGTTAACAGAGGATCAGCTGCTGCTGCTGCTGGAATCCTTGGAAAGGAAGATTGTGTCCCAACAGCTGAACCTGGTGAGAACACAAATCACAACTTTCAAGGGGGCACAGACTATTTTAATTCTAGCAACATTCCCATAATGATGACACAAGCTGACAACTGATTGAAATTCTGATTTTGGTTTTTTGTTGTTCCTGTGAAGGTTGCAAATCTCCTGGAACATGACAAGGTGAAGAGGAAGGGGACTTTCCTTGTGGACGCCAGGCAGCTCTTGCCACACGAGGAGGACCAGATGTTAACCATTGCCCTGGTGGAGCTGAGTGGAGTGCAGCTCCAGGAAGATGGATCAGTTATCCCTAGGGATAAACCCTTTGAGGCCATGGCAGCCCTGTTAGTGGCCCTGTATGCCCTCAACCTCCTGAGTGGCTTGCAGATACACGTGGCCCTGCCCAGGGATCCCTTACTCGAGATGTTGGAAGGCTTTGTGCGGCAAAAACAAAATTAAGGCAAGAAAACTCAATATGGTTGCTAAAGGCTGGATATCAAAGTGGATTTGTCTGTCTGTCTCCCCATGAATGCAGAAAGACAACAGGAAAATCCAAAAGCCTAAAGAATCACAGGCCTGGCACCAGTGCTTCATGTAATCCTGCTTCTCTCAAAATGCTGCTGCTGCTGCTGCTGCAATCAGTAAATGGGAAAGGGAAGGGCAAAGGGAATGGAAAGGAAAATGCAAAGGAAAAGGGAGGAAATGAAAAGGAAACAAAAGCCAAAAGGAACATCAGCAGTGGTTCACTTACTCCGGTCCCTCTGTGTTTCAGCATGGGATCCATGAACTGCTGGTGTCAGGAAGGTGGGGAAATCCCAGAGGTTTCACTGACACCTCCCTGGTGCCATCTCCCTGAGATGCTTGAGGGACACGGGTAGCACTTCAGAGCAATACTACAATACTCTCATTATCACTTGATCAATAAAGAGCAGCTTCTTGCTAAGCAACTTGGTGGTCTCAAAGACTGTTTCTTAATTTTGTGTCTTTTCTGTCCCATGGCACACCTAACAACCTCAGGATTGAGGCTGTACCAGAAATAAGGGCCCTTGATGTGGACACAGCAGTCTCATGTAGAGAACTTTCTAAAATAAAGTGTGAATATTTTTATTACTCCTTCTAACAGAGTTCTAACAGACACTAATAAAAATAAAGTATTCAGGTAAAAAACTTGTGCTTGAGTCCTGGAATCATCACATGGATGGCTTTTGCTGTCAAACAAGCACAGCAATGTACCCAGGAGACATGGAATGGCTCGGGTTTGAAGGCACCTTAAGGCTCCAGGGCCATTCTCACCCCCTGCCATGGGCAGGGACACCTTCCACCAGCCCAGGCTGATCCAAGCCACATCCAACCTGGCCTGGAACACTCCCAGGGATGGGGCAGCCTCATTTTCTCTGGGAAACCTGTTCTGGGGCCACACCACCTCACAGAGAGGAATTTCTTGTCAATATCCCCTCCTGAGTTCATTTCTCCATCTGTCAAAGAACAGCAGTGTTACATGGCTCTATAAAACTGAATACACAAGGATGGAATGGCTTTGTCTGAAGGGACTTTAAAGCCACCCAGTCCCACCTGCTGCCAGGGGCAGGGCACATTCCTGTCCAGTCCAGTCTGGGACACTTCCAGCACTGGATTTACATGTCCTACACCTGTAGAAGTTCCAGTAACCCTGTAACAGACTGTGCTCAATGAGTAAAAAGGAAGCGTTACGTAAGCAACGGCCAATTTGTGGAAGCGGAACACGGGTGGTGAGGATGTAAAATTGCTGAAGTGATGTCACAGCTGGGAACAGCTCCTGATAAACTGCTGGGGAATGCCAGGGTTCTTCCAGCACAGATTGGGTCTAACACTGTTAGATTGGGTCTAACACTGCTCCTGCCCAGGTGCTGCTTCAGGGAACCCCTGTTTGCAAGGTAAGAGAAATCAGTTTACTCTTTGCTCTGGCGTTGTGGTGGTGCGAGCTTCCTGTGCGACTCACGGCTCCCGTACGTAGCAAACACTTCCCCACCTCTGAGCAGAAGGGAAACCAGAGATTTTCTCCCCAGTCCTGCTGCTCTCCAGAGGCCACATCACCTCAGCACCCCAGGGTCTGCTCTGCACACCCACCACCTCACAAACAGGTAAGTGCCTCATCCCAGAGCTTGGGTAGAGGAGAAGGTTGGTGGGAGCTCTCTGTTAAGTGCTCTTGTTTAGTTTTTCTTCTCTTCTTGGAGACCTTCAAGGGAATGAGACACCTGCAAGGGCTACTAAACTTGAGCATACAAGGCTGTTTGTCTTTGGAATGGTTTAAATTGAAACAGGGTAGCATTAGATGGGATATTGGGAAGAAATCCCTCTGAGGATGCTGCGGCTCCAGAACAGGATGCCCAGATAAGCTGTGGCTGCCCCATCCATGGAAGTGTTTCTAACCAGGTTGGACAGGGCTTGGAGCAGCCTGGGAGAGTGGAATGTGTACCTGGCCATGGCAGGGGGGATAATGCGAGGAGCCTTAAGGTCCCTTCCCATCAATATCAGGCTTGATTGCCCAATTTCCCCTCCCCACCTTCTTCCCATAAAACAGCAGAAAGTTGAAACTGATAAAAAACAAGCTGTCTGAGAAAACAAACAGGGATTTCCTGCTGGCTCTCAAACACCAGCTCTCCCTTGCAGACTACCAGGGCCTGCCCAATGAGGCTGGGCAGGGTAGGTGTCTCTCTGTTTTGGGGGACATTTGTCTCCAAAATCAGCATCCTGAGGGTCTGCCAGCTGTGCTCTCTCTGCACAATCACTGAGGCTCAACAGCAAAGGGGGACAAGGCCAAACAACCCACAGCTCCTGCTGCTTCCTCTTAAAAGACTCCCTGAAACAACCCTGTGAAACTTGTGTCCTTGGACAGTGAGGGGGATTTTGAGGCATTATTTTGAAATCTTCTCAATCATTAAGTCACACTTTGTTACAATGTCCTCCTATTATTTCAAGTAATTCAGCTTAGCTTGTGTTCCCTCTTTCTCAAGGCACAAATCCACTTGGCTTCAAAACCTCAGCCACAGCCAGAATGTTTAAAAAACTCACCAAATTCATTGTAAATCAAATGGATCCGTGCAAAGAATTGGATCCTGTTGAGAGCATCGTACACAATGAGCACTTCAGGCCTCTCTATCTACTGAAAAAAAAAAGCAAACCAAAAACTGTATTTCATCGAGCTCCCTACTACCAGAGAACAGGCTTCACACTGGATGATGTGCTGCTGCCTGGAGAAGATGGTACAAGCATAGGTAAAACCCAAATTTATCAATATGAATTTATCAAATATCACAGAAATTATTTTTGAACTCTTTGTGGCTGAACTGCACCCATTTCCAGCTTTGTTGTGTATTAGATACTTACAGTGCTGAGTCTTTGTAGGGCTGTTTAAGATAATCCATGGAATTGTTTCAGAGTCACTCCATCAAGAGTCCAGCCAATTCACTCTCACAAAAGTCAGTGCTGACCAAGCTGATGGAGGTCTCAACATTTCATTTGACCCTACAAATGTGGAGCTGAAAGGAGGTGCCTCCTTGTCCAAAGAGTTTTCCATTACGCCACAGAAGAAGAGCATATCACAGCAATACCTGGAGGCACTGAGAAAAGAAAGGTAAGGAATGAGAAAGGGATCAGACATTTCCAGGCATCTCCCTCCAGCACACACCAGGTCAACAATGAGTTTTCACAGCCAAAACCCAAGATTAAAACCTCAGGACATGAACTTCCTCTAATTAGGCCAGGTTAGACAGGAAATGAGTGACAAGTTCCCCCATACAGGCTTAGCCCTCCCAGATGCCTCAGCTGCTCCTGGTGCTCCAAACCCTTCCCATCCTTTTCCTCTTTTAGGGAAATCAACATGGATCACTCCTTCATCCGACAGCTCCAGAGAACAGACATCAGGCTGTACGTGGTCACTGAAACCCTCGAGGCCTCAGAGGAGGCCGTGTACAAGGAATCCACCAAGGCAGACGGGGGCTTCAAGGCCAAATTTTATGCTTCACTTTGTGCACAGGTTTGGCTTCTCCCTCCTTGCTTCCCCAACACCTGCACCCAGCTGTTCTGACAGGCTGTTTTCTTTATGCAGAGCAACAGGGAGGACAAACAAAGCATAGTGATACCCAAGGGCTGCACTCTGGCCTTCAGGACCATCCCACTGCACATTAGAGATGGAAAATGGGGTAAGCAACTTCCAGAAATGACCAAGTTGTCCATTCCAGAAGAGGAAGAACATTTTATGAAGCACCTCAGAGCTACCTTCAGCTTGTCTGCAGACAGGAGGAGGCAATGTGAGAGACAGAAATCACCTGGGGGAGGTCAGATAAACCATACAAGTTCAAAGATGCTCTTTGGAGAGGGGACAGTAAAGAAAGGAAAGAAGGAAGGAAGGCTCAGATCCACGTTTCAGGAGGTGCAGAGCTCCTTATGATAAATGGCACAGAGAGCAGAGTTTTGGTGTTTCTTTTCCTTTCCTACTCAGAAGAGCCAGGGAGGAAGCTGAGGGGGTGACCACTACTGGGAAGGCTGGTATAAAAAAGTGTTGTTTTGTCCTCTTTTAGATCTGGATTACTTCCCAGCAGAAGCTGTGAGAAGCCAAGCTTATATAGCTGATGGTAAGGAATGTATTTTACTGCTTCCACTCTCACAACTTTTGGCTGCTTTGGGTAAGATGGAATCTCCCAGCATAAAGCAAACAACCAGGAGAGATGGATTTGCATCTTCCCTGAGACACCACAATTGCCCAAATTCGATATCAAATGAGTGTTTCAAACTCTGGGTTTAGACCTGCCACTGAGCTCCTAGAACTCAAGTGACAGATTTGGACTCATTCTGGTTTGCAGGTCCCTCAGCAGGAAAATTAGGAGAAGTCAGGACAGAAGTTCGTTATTCCTGCCGAATTTTCCCCGAGTTGTCTCCTGACCTGCTGCTCATCATCTTAAACACCATCAAAGCTGTGATGAGAGATGAGAACCTCCTTCAAGAGCTCAGCCAGAAAGTAAGTGAAGCTTTTACTGACACAATTTATAAACACAGACACATCCAGGACCACTCCTCCTGTCCCACAAGTCACCTGCCCTGGGCCACAACTGCCCATCCAAAATTCCTTCTCTCAGCACAGCTCCCTGCTCAGGACAAGCAGCAGCCTCTGCCCTCAAATCCTGATATTTCTTCTCCTTGTTACCCACAGATGGAAGAGGTTCTTGAGGAAAATGATGGTTATGAGCTGAAAACTGAAAGCCCAGATTTAAAAGAACTCTTCAGCACCTTGCAGCAATCTCCAAGGCATCATCTCCTTCAGCTGGCAGAAGGAATCACCTACGTCCTGGATGCTTTGCAGGGTGAGGCTTTGGGGCTTCAGGAGGGAAATCAAGGCAGGGATGACTCCCACTCCTGCCATTCTCTCATTCCTTCCTCTCATACTCCTCTTCCTCCTCCTCCTCCTCTTCAAGGGGAATCAACATGAAAGTCCCACAGAGGGGAGAGGAGAGAAACCCCCTCTGCACCCACCCAGGGCTCCCTGCTCCCTCAGTTCTGGCCACAGCTTCCTCCCAAGGGCCAGCCCACATCTCTGCTCTGCTGACCAGCAACACGACCCAGGCCAATGGCTGGAGCTGTGTCTGGGACAGCTGGGTTGGATACCAGGGACAGGTTCTTATCCCTGAGGGGGCTCAGGCACTGAACAGACTCCCCAGGCAATGGTCACAGCCCCAAGGCTGACACAGCTCCAGCAGGGTTTGGACAACACCCTCAGCACAGGGTGGGGCTGTTGGGGTGTCTGTGCAGGGACAGGAGTTGCACATCAGTTATCCTTTTAGATCCCTTCCAACTCCACATTCCATATGGGATATTGTGAGTAACAGCCAGATCACTCTCACAGGGAGCCTGCACAAGTCATTTCTATTAAAACATCCAAAGAACTTTGACCAAACAAACATTTCCTACAGGAAATGATCACCCTTCCCATCCTCTTCACTCTTTCCCATCCTGCTCACCAGTCCCAGCCCACCAGCAACCTCCATCACCTTGCTGGGAGGTTTTGGATCCAAACCCAGTTTATTTCTGCAGAGTTAACAGAGGATCAGCTGCTGCTGCTGCTGGAATCCTTGGAAAGGAAGATTGTGTCCCAACAGCTGAACCTGGTGAGAACACAAATCACACTTGGCTCCCTTCAAGGGGAAGCAGGGGCTATGTTAATTCTAGCAACATTTCCATAATGATGACACAAGGTGACAATTGATTGAAAATCTGATTTTGCTTTTTTTTTGTTGTTGCTGTGAAGGTTGAAAATCTCCTGAAACATGACCTGGATAAGGAGAAGGAGACTTTTCTTGTGGATGCCAGCGTGCTCTTCTCACAGGAGGAGGACCAGATGTTAACCATTGCCCTGGTGGAGCTGAGTGGAGTGCAGCTCCAGGAAAATGGATCAGTTATCCCTAGGGCTCAACCCTTCGAGGCCATAGCTGCCCTGTTTGTGGCCCTGTATGCCCTTAACTTCCTGAGTGGCTCCAGGTCCCTGGCCCAGCCCACAGAACCCCTCGGTGAGGTCTTGTGAAATCTCTGCTAACAAGCCAGTTTTCTCTCCCAACACCATCCTTGTTAATAATCAAGGCTGATTTGGCTGGCAAAAGGAAATTTAAGGCAGGAAATTCACTATGGGTACTAAAGGTTGGATGTCAAAGTGGATTTGTTTCACTGACACCTCCCTGGTCCCAGCATTGCCATCATCCCTGAGATGTTCAATGGACACATGGAGCATTTTGGAGCAATCATACTCTCGTTATCACTCTATAAATAAAGAAGATTTTTGATACATAATTGGGTGTTGTCAAAGTCAATTTCTTAATTTTGTGTGGTTTTGGTTCCACAGCACATCTGACAAGCTTGGCATACTATATGAAAAATACAGGCACTTAGCCCTGGGGGAAAGTCAGGGGGGTCCCTCAGGCTGTGAGACCCGGGGAGGGTCTCTGGAGGCCATGGGTGCCTGCAGCAAGAGCAGCACTACTCACCTGCGTGGGGACTGATGGCTCTGGGAGCACCAGCGACCAGGCTCTGCCTTGCAACAGCTACGAGGGGAGCCCAGCTCCAACCTGGAACCACCATGAGACCCTCAGGCCCCAGTCCCAGACCAGGCCCCTCACAGAACTCCCAGCTTCAACCTGGCCCCTCATGAGACCCCTGCTCCCAGCTCCCTCCTCACTCACGGGATTCCCGATCCCAGCCCAGCCCCTCACAGGGTCCCCAAGCCCACAAGGGACCCTTTGCAGGGTCCCCGGTCCCAGACCGACCCCACATGGACCACAAGGGACCCCTCAGAGAATCCCCGATCCCAGCCCAGCCCCTCATGAGACCCCTCAGAGAATCTCCGATCCCAGCCCAGCCCCTCATGGGACCCCTCAGAGAATCTCCGATCCCAGCCCAGCCCCTCATGAGACCCCTCAGAGAATCTCCGATCCCAGCCCAGCCCCTCATGGGAGCCCTCACGGGTTCCCCCACCTTGTCCCAGCCCAGCCCCTCACGGGAGCTCTCAGAAAATCCCCGGTCCCAGGCCGGCCCCTCACGGGGACGCTTCACGGGCTGTCCCCTCACAGACAAGCCCCTCAAGAGACCCTCCACGGGGTGCCCCCTCACAGACAAGTCCCTCACGACGGGACACTTCATGGGACCCCCGACCTTGTCCTAGTGCGGTCCCTCACGGGACCCCTCACAGAATTTCCAGTCCCAGCCCAGCCCCTCATGGGACCCTTCACGGGAGTCCCGACCTGGCCCCAGCCCGGCCCCTCACAGAATCCCCGATCCCAGCCCGGCCCCTCACGGGACTCTTCACGGGATCCCCCTCACAGACAAGCCCCTTTCACGGGATCCCCCCTCACAGACAAGCCCCTTTCACGGGATGCCCCCTCACAGACCAGCTCCTCACGGGATCCTTCACGGGATCTCCCCTCATGGACAAGCCCCTCACGGGACCTTTACGGGATGCCCCTCACATACCAGCTCCTCACGGGTCCCTTCACGGGATGCCCCCTCATGGACAAGCCCCTCACGGGACCTCAGCGAAGACTCGCTCGCGCCCCCAAAAGGCGGGAACAGCTCAGCACCCGGCGGAAACCCCCGAAAGCTCTACGGAGATTCCCGAAGGAGAGAGCGAAAGAAGCCGATCGTCACCGGAACCTTCCGAGAGGGCTCGACGATAACGCCCGAAAATGCGGACGAAAATCTACGAGCGAAGACGGAAACGCCCGAGAGCGTCGCGAAACTCCACGAGCGGCCGCGACGGAACTCCCCGAGCGGTGCCCGAGCCATCCGAAAGCGCGACGGAACAACCCGAGCGAGGGCGGAAACTGACGAGCGAAAGGCGGAAGGAGACGATCGTGTGTCGCTCGTCGCTCGGCTGGTCGCGCCTGGCGGCCCGTTGTGCAGTGTCACGCCATGAAGCAGGACGGCGCGTCCCGCCGCCGCGGCGACAAGGCCAAGGCACCCCCGGAGGGACCCCCGCCCGCACCCCCCGACGTCGAGATGCACGAGGAGGCGGCGCCGGTGGCCCCCGAGGCGGGCGGAGAGCGGCAGCCGCAGCGGGAGCTGGACGCGATCACGCTGGAGGGTGAGGGGGGGGTGTTGTTGTAATGGGGGTGGCTGTGGGGATGAGGGGGGACTGAGGGGGTTGAAGGGGGCCTGGCACAGATTGGGGGTGTTGGAGGGGGGGATTGGGGGGAGGTACAGGAAGCCTTGAGGGGGTCAGGGTGGGGGTATGTGAGGGGGGGGTGAGAAAAGGTGATGGAGGAGGGGAATGGTGAGATCAGTGCTGGGGGCTCTGAGGGAAAGAGAAATGAGAGCTGAGTTTAGGGTAGGGGACACTTTGGGGAGAGGGAAAGGGAGAGGGGAGGTGTGTTTGGGGGGGTGTCAGTACAAGGAAGGGGGTTTAGGGAGGGAAATGGAGACGGGAGCTGTGTTTTCTGTGCGGGAGACACTGGAGAAGGGTGTTTGGGGCGGTGTGTGAGGGAAAGGAAGGGGGAGGTTGGTTTTGGGGTCACTGAAGAATGGGGGATGGAATTGTGTTTTGGGGCCATCACTGTAGAAGGGAATTGTGAGGGTGAGGGCGTGTTTGGGGACAGACTGTGAGGGACAGGGGGGCTGCTGTGCTGGGACCCCATGGTGATGCAGAGGGAGAAAACTCTGCAAGGGCCTCTCCACCGCCCTGCTCCAAACAGGGCAGGTGGGACACTGGGGACACCAAGGGCATGGGCAGAACAGCAGGACAGGGCGAGGGGGCAGCCCTGGGATTTGGGCTGAGGGGTGTCCGTGTGTACCCCCACAGACATCAAGGAGCACGTGAAGCTCCAAACAGGGCAGGTGGGATCACTGGGGACACCAAGGGCACAGCCCTGGGATTTGGGCTGAGGGGTGTCCGTGTGTGCCCCCACAGACATCAAGGAGCACGTGAAGCTCCAAACAGGGCAGGTGGGACACTGGGGACACCAAGGGCAGCTCAGAACAGGGCAAGGGGACAGCCCTGGCTTTGCTCAGGGGTGCTGCTGGCAGAGGATTTTTCCCCCATAGACATCAAGGAGCACGTGAAGCTCCAAACAGGGCAGGTGGGGTCACTGGGGACACCAAGGGCATGGGCTGAGGGGGCTCAGAGCAGCAGGACAGGGCAAGGGGACAGCCCTGGGATTTGGGCCGAGGGGTGTCTGTGTGTGCCCCCACAGACATCAAGGAGAGCGTGAAGCTCCAAACAGGGCAGGTGGGATCCCTGGGGACACCAAGGGCGTGGGCAGAGGCACATCAGAACAGCAGGACAGGGCGAGGGGACAGCCCTGGCTGTGCTGGCAGAGGGTTTGGGCTGAGGGGTGTCCCTCTGTGCCCCCACAGACATCAAGGAGCACGTGAAGCAGCTGGAGAAGGCGGTGTCGGGGAAGGAGCCGCGCTACGTCCTGAGGGCCCTGCGGGCTCTGCCCTCCACCTCGCGCCGCCTCAACCCCAACGTGCTGCACAAGGCCATCCACGGCTTCTTCACCTCCAACTGCACTGTCAGGGACTTCCTGCTGGGGTTCCTGGAGGAGGTAGGGACACCTGCTGCCCTCCCCTCTGCCCTGCTCTGCTGACAGCCCCCTACCCCCTGTAGAATTCTCTCTGCCCGCAGAGACCAACCGAGGACTTCCCCAGGCATTTTCCTGTGGGAAAATCAGAGAAAAGAGTGAGAAACAATTCTTATCTGCACTTGCTGCACCTGTTGTTGTGCACGTGTGGGATGTGTCATGGAGGTTGTTTACCAAAGGGGGATTTCTTGGTTAGACACTGGTGATGGTGTTTAGTTTAAAGTTTTAGTTAAAAACTGGTCAGAATTATCATTTAAAAAGAATGACCACTTAAGTCAAAGCTGTATCAGACTGTCTATAAAGGTGATGAGCTTCTTAATAAGTATAGTATAATAGAATAGAATAAAACAATTGACCAGCCTTCTGCAATCATAAATAATGCTAATTATTACCCAGCTGGGAGCCTGCAACAATGCTGCCCCAGCACAGGAAGGATGTGGAGGTGTAGGAGTGAATCCAGAGGATAATCAAAGGGATGGAGCAGCTCAGCTGTGAGGAAGGACAGGGAGAATTGGGATTTTTCAGCCTTGTGGAGGTGTAGGAGTGAATCCAGAGGCTATTCAAAGGGATGGAGCAGCGCAACTGTGAGAAATGACAAGGAGAATTTGGATTGTTCACCCTGAAGAAAAGAAGGTTTAGGGGTGAGCTTATTGTGGCCTCCCAGTATCTGAAGAAGCAACAGGAAAGATGGAGAGGGAATATTTACAAGGGCTTGGGGTGACAGGACAAGGGGAAATGGCTTGCCACTGACAGAGGGTGGGTTTAGATGGGATATTGGCCAGAAATTCTTCCCTGTGAGGGCAGTGAAGCACCAGAATGGATTTCCCAGGAAAGTTGTGGCTGCCCCATGCCTGGAAGTGTCCATGGCTGGGTTGGACAAGGCTGGGAAAAACCTCATTTAGTGGAAGGTGGCAGGGTAGGGATGAATTGAAGGCCCCTCCAACTCAAAAAGCCTGGTATTCCACGATTCTTTCCCTCTCCAAATAGCCTCTGGAGTAGGGCAGTGGGGTCTGGGGACACTGGGGATGAGCAGCCCCTCTGCTCAGACACAGATGTGAGCAGGGACAGGTCCTTGCAGTCCTGGGCTGGCTGCTGTCACACCTGCAGCAGAGCTGTCTCCACACAGGGACAGTGATCCCCAATTTCTCTCTCCCCTCAGTCCATGGACACAGAAGCTGAGCTGCAATTCCGCCCAAGGACAGGGAAAGCAGCCTCAGCCCCTCTCCTGCCAGAGGTGGAGGCTTACCTGCAGCTGCTGCTCGTCATCTACCTGATGAACAGCAAGAGGTACCCCGAGGTGAGACCCTGAGCCATCCCCTGCCTCTGCCCCTTGCTGTCCCTCATCCCAGCAGTGCTTGCTTGTTCCCCACAGCCCGGGTGGTCTCTGCCCCTCCTGGGATCAATCCCCCTGCTCTGACCTCCCTTGCTGTCCCTCAGGCTCAGAAGGTGTCCGATGACCTGATGCAGAAGATCAGCTCCCAGAACCGCCGGGCCCTGGACCTGGTGGTGGCCAAGTGCTACTACTACCACTCCCGCATCTACGAATTCCTCAACAAACTCGACGTGGTCCGGAGGTGGGGTGGCTGTTCCTGAGCTTGATCCCCCTGTTTTCCTCCTTCTTTTTGTGGGAAGAGCTTGATCCCCCTGTTTTCCTCCCTCTTTTTGTGGGAAGAGCTTGATCCCTCTGGTTTTGTCCCTCTACTTGTGAGGGGCTGTCCCTGAGCTTGATCCCCCTGTTTTCCTCCCTCTTTTTATGGATGGTTGTCCTGGATTTGATTCCCCTGTTTTCCTCCCTCTTCCTGTGAGGGGCTGTCCCTGAGCTTGATCCCCGTGTTTTCCTCCCTTTTTTTGTGGATGGCTGTCCCTGAGCTTTATCCTTTTGTTTTCCTCCCTCTTTTTGTGGGAAGAGTTTGATCCTCCTGTTTTCCTCCCTCTTTTTGTGGAGGGCTGTCCCTGATTTGATCCCCTTGTTTTCCTCCCTCTTTTTATGGACGGCTGTCCCGGATTTGATCCCCCCTGTTTTCCTCTCTCTTCCTGTGGGAAGAGCTTGATCCCCCTGTTTTCCTCCCTCTTTTTGTGGGAAGAGCTTGATCCCCCTGTTTTCCTCCCTCTTTTTGTGGATGGCTGTCCCTGAGCTTTATCCTTTTGTTTTCCTCCCTCTTTTTGTGGGAAGAGCTTGATCCCCCCCTGTTTTCCTCCCTCTTTTTGTGGGAAGAGTTTGATCCCCTTGTTTTCCTCCCTCTTTTTATGGAGGGCTGTCCCGGATTTGATCCCCCCTGTTTTCCTCTCTCTTCCTGTGGGAAGAGCTTGATCCCCCTGTTTTCCTCCCTCTTTTTGTGGAGGGCTGTCCCTGATTTTGATCCCCCTGTTTTCCTCCCTGTTCCCTGACTCCCTGTCCCACCCCACAGCTTCCTGCACGCCCGCCTCCGCACGGCCACGCTGCGCCACGACGCCGACGGCCAGGCCACGCTCCTGAACCTGCTCCTGAGGAATTACCTCCACTACAACCTCTACGACCAGGCTGAAAAACTCGTCTCCAAATCCGTGTTCCCCGAGCAGGCCAACAACAACGAGTGGGCTCGGTACCTGTACTACACAGGTGAGCGGGGCTCGGCGCCTCTGCCCTGCCTCCCGGCACCTCCGCTTCCTCAGAGAACCCCTTTGATCAGCTGGAGGTGGGGCTTCCAGGCAGGATTTGGAGCCCCATCCGTGTAGGTCAGGTTGGATTCACTGGGTGGCTTTCCCCACCCGCCCCGTGTGGGCGCAGGGCGGATCAAGGCCATCCAGCTGGAGTACTCGGAGGCGCGGCGCACCATGACCAACGCCCTGCGCAAGGCCCCGCAGCACACGGCCGTGGGCTTCAAGCAGACGGTGAGTGAGGAGGGGGCAGGAGCCCCCTGGCTTGGGGCTGAGAGCCCTCGGGGTTGGGATCTCACAGGGGTTGGTTGTGGGACCTTCTGGGATGTCAGGCGCTGTGGAATTTGGGTTGGGAGCTCCAGGGTTTGGGACCTTCTGGGATGTCAGACCCCATGGAATTTGGTTTGGGAGCTCCCAGGTTTGGGACGTTCTGGGATGTCAGACCCCATGGAATTTGAGTTGGGATCTCCAAGATTTGGGACCTTCTGGGATGTCAGACCCCATGGAATTTGGGTTGGGAACTACCAGGTTTGGGAGCTCCCAGGTTTGGGACCTTCTGGGATGTCAGACTCCATGGAATTTGGTTTGGGAGCTCCCAGGTTTGGGACCTTCTGGGATGTCAGACTCCATGGAATTTGGTTTGGGAGCTCCCAGGTTTGGGACGTTCTGGGATGTCAGACCCCATGGAATTTGGTTTGGGAGCTCCCAGGTTTGGGACGTTCTGGGATGTCAGACCCCATGGAATTTGAGTTGGGATCTCCAAGATTTGGGACCTTCTGGGATGTCAGACCCCATGGAATTTGGGTTGGGAACTCCAGGGTTTGGGACCTTCTGGGATGTCAGACGCCATGGAGTTTAGTTTGGGATCTCCAAGATTTGGGATCTTCTGGGATGTCAGACCCCATGGAATTTGGGTTGGGAACTGCCAGGTTTGGGACCTCCTGGGATGTCAGACCCCATGGAATTTGGTTTGGGATCTCCCAGGTTTGGGATCTCACAGGGCTTGGATGTGGGACCTTCTAGGATGTCAGGCCCCATGGAGTTTAGTTGGAGTTTAGTTTGGGATCTCCCAGGTTTGGGACCTCCTTGGATGTCAGATCCCTTGGGATTTGGGACTTCCTAGGATCAGGTCCAGGGCTCCCCAGGGTTGGGCTCCCCGGGGACGGTTCTGGGATCTCCCAGGCTTGGCACCTTCCAGGATGAGATCTGGGAGCCCCCAGGGTTGGGCTCTGCAGGGACAGGTGTGGGATCTCCCAGGGTCAGGCCCCATGGGGACAGGTTTGGGAGCTCCCAGGGTGTTGGGCCCTGCAGGGATGATGAGTGCAGGACCTCCCAGGTTTGGAACTTCCCAGGGACAAATCTGTGACCTTCCAGGCCCCACAGGGACAGGAATGGGTTTGGGATCTCCTGGAGTCTTGTGCCCCACGGGGATGGGTGCAAGACCTCTTGGAGTGCACAGGGACAGTTTCAGGCCCCGTCGGGACTCACTCAGAGTCTTGCTGTGCCCCAGGTGCACAAGCTGCTCATCGTGGTGGAGCTGCTCCTCGGGGAGATCCCGGACAGGCTCCAGTTCCGGCAGCCCTCGCTCAAGCGCTCGCTCATGCCCTACTTCCTGCTGACCCAGGGTATGGCTGCCCACCCCTGTCCGTCTGTCCTTCCTGCAGGGTCAGGGGATCATGGAATATCTTCAGTGGGAAGGGACCCAGTGGGAATTCCCTTTCTCCTTCCCCCGTTCCCACCTTCTTCCCTCCAGCCGTCAGGACAGGGAACCTGGCCAAGTTCAACCAAGTCCTTGACCAGTTTGGGGACAAGTTCCAGGCTGATGGCACCTACACCCTGATCATTCGGCTGAGGCACAACGTCATCAAGACAGGTAGGAGGGGAGGGTGTTTGGGGACCCCCAGCAGGCTGGGGCAGGCCTGGGGGCTGCATCCCCTTCCCTTGTCCTGCAGGTGTCCGCATGATCAGCCTCTCCTACTCGCGCATCTCCCTGGCTGACATCGCCCAGAAGCTGCAGCTGGACAGCCCCGAGGACGCCGAGTTCATCGTTGCCAAGGTACCAGCACAGGGAATCCCATCCCTGTGGGATGTGCCCACAGCACAGCCTCCACCCTGCCCCGTTCCCCCACACCCCTCCCTGCAGCACCGCTGGGTTTGGGTTGAGGCTCCTCCAGACTGGAGAGCTGGGGGACGCTCAGGGGACTCTGTGTGAGCCCTTGGGGACATCCCATGCCCTGCCCCGTGCCCGGGCTCGCAGGCCATCCGGGACGGCGTGATCGAGGCCAGCATCAACCACGAGAAGGGCTACGTGCAGTCCAAGGAGATGATCGACATCTACTCCACACGGGAGCCCCAGCTGGCCTTCCACCAGCGCATCTCCTTCTGCCTCGACATCCACAACATGTCCGTGAAGGTGAGCACAGCCTGTCCCCGGCTCCCTGGTGGGGACAGCAGGACGTGGCTCAGGGCTGGCTCAGCTCTGAGCTGCTCCTCTTCTTTTTCTCCAGGCCATGAGGTTCCCACCCAAATCGTACAACAAGGACTTGGAATCTGCAGAGGTGAGATCTCTGCGGCCACCACGGCCACGGGAAGGATGTGGCTCCTGTCCCCAGCTGCCACCAACCTCGGCCTTTGCTTTCCAGGAGCGCCGGGAGCGTGAGCAGCAGGACCTGGAGTTTGCCAAGGAGATGGCAGAGGACGATGACGATGGCTTCCCGTGACCCTGGGCCCTGGCTGTGCTTTTTTATTTGTCCCTTGGACAGATGGTGGCTGAGCAGGGCCCTCCGTCCCCCCCAGACCCCCTTTTATAAATCCCTGCATGTCTGTACTGTGGGAGGGGACACAGGGGGTTCCCTGGGCCCACACCCCCTGACCACCTGCACTTGTGGTGGGACCCCCTCCCCAATAAAACATCCTTCAAAGGATCCCTGTGGTGACATCGGAGCCGATGCCGGGGGGCAGCGAGGGGAGCGGGGCTGGAGGGAGCAGGAGTGGGGTCTCCACTGGTGCCCTCCCAGCTCCCACAACGGGGTCAAACTTTGTTAAACTTCAATTATGACTTTTAAAATAAAAGATGGAAAAACACCAGCCCAAGTGGCTTCTGCTGTGGGTTTGTTGGGATGGGGAAGGGGCATGGGGATGGTTTGGGGTCTCTGCTCTCTCTCTCTCTCTGGGGCAAGGCACCAGAGATGGGACTGGAGCTGGTCAGGCCATCCTGGGGGACTGGAGCTTTGTCTCAGTGGTGCTGGGAGTGGTCCCAGCAGCTCCAGGATGGTATCCCAGGAGGATTCCACTGAAAAAGGCACAGAGCCCCCCACAACACCAACCCTGGGGGTTGATGGGGACAGGGGACATGCAGCCACTCCAGGTGGCTCCCATCAGCATCTGGGATGAGTTCTCTGAGAAAATCTGGGAATCTCCCAGCCCCGCCCATGCCGGGATGGCAGCCAGGGCTGCAGGTCAAGAGTGGGGCTGTCCCAGCCCATTCCCGCTCTGGGGGAGACCAGAGAAGGCAAGAGCCCAGCCAGGGGGGCTGGGGCTGGGGACACAGGGACATCCCAGGAGCACTGGGCAGCTGGCAGATGCCAGGAAGGGGCTGAGGGTGCCCAGGTTGGGCCCCAGGAAGAGGAAGGGCGGCCACGAGGCTGAAGCAGAACAGGGTGGGTTCTTGGAACAGCCCCCCTGGACCGAGCAGCTCCAGCCCCATGGTGGGGGTTTGCTGGGCCATCTCCTCCCCCCAACACCCCCAGTTCCTTATCTGAAACCACTTCCTTCCCTGGAAAGCTGACAGGGCCTTTGGGCACTGATTCAACCCCCCCACGCTGCCAGCACAATTCCTGAAAGCACCATCCTGCTGAGAGGGCAGATCCTCACCCTCTGGGCTGGTCCTGTGGGTGCCCGGACTGAGGGGACCACCCTGAGCCCCTCAATGGCCACCAGGGTGGGGACAGGCAGAGCTGGAGGGGCTGTTTCTCCCAAAAATCCCATTTGCAGAGTGCTGGCAAGGTCCTCTCACACACCCAGAGGGCAGAACGTTTAGTGCTGCCAGGTTCCAAGGGAGGTCAGCAGTAATTTTCAGAGTTCACACCTGGCTGTGCCAGGAAGGCTCTGCTTGGTACTCATGGATTGGCTGCAGCTGATGGGGGTTTATTTCCCAGCTGGAGGCAGAAACTTCCAGGACTTCCAGCTTCTGGGAGTGGTGCTGTGGCTGTACCCCACAAACTGTACCCCACAAATTACCCCACTGGGTGCATGGCCCATCCCAGTGCCCGCCAATATCTGCAGCTTGCAGAAACCAGGTTCTCTGTCCCCATCCCTGTTCCCATCCCCATCGCCGTCCCCACAGCCCCCAGGAGGGCAGCGATGGGACCCAGCCGGGGGTCAGGGGTGCAGGATGAGCCTCCCCTGCCCAGTCCTGCCCTGGGCTCACCCTGGCCGGGGCTGTGAGGGGAGCGGGCGCCTCCCGTGCCCCGGGCAGCCCGTGCCGAGCCCGAGCCGGCCAGCTGGCACCCGGCCAGCAGATCCTGGAAGGACTTGCGGGAACAGACACGAGCCAAAATTCCCTCGTACACGCAACGGGGCCGGGAGCAGCCAGCCCGTGCCAAGGGCTGCCCTGGAAGCCTCTTCCCCGCAGGGCCACAGGGGGGGTTTGGGGTCAGCCCGATGGGGCCGGTGCTTGGCGCTGCACTGGGCACAACCCGGCCCCACAGCGCCCAGCAGGGCAGGATCCGGCCCCGTGGTGCTGCCCCAGGGAGCCACAGCCCTGGGCACCTGCCTGGACCGGGTCTCACTGCAGTTGGTGCCACCGCCGTGAAGGTCACAGTGCCAGCACCCACCCTGGTGTGTGGGGCAGCTGCCAGGGGGTGCTGCCCACCTGGCCGGGCATGGGGACAACCCCAGAGTGACAGCAGCAGCGAGAAGCCACCATCCCCTTGGCCGATCGCCTGCGAGTGACCCTGTGAGTGACCCCGCACATGACCCTGCTGTGCTGAGCTCTGGCACACCTGGCCAGCGTGGTGGGCACCCGGCGAGCAGGTTAATGAGTCACCGAGGCACCTCCTGCCCCACTGCCCGGGCAGCACCGGGGGCTGCAGCCACACCGAGGGGCACCGCTGCCCACCGGCCCCGGAAAGCCCGGGCTGAGGCCGCGGCCGAGCACCCGGTCCGGGAGATTTGCATGCTGTGATTAAGGCAGTGAAGCAATCGCGCTGTTGCCTCATCGGTGAGAATCCCCGGGACCCATGTGCGCTATAAATGCCACCCGATCAATGAACAGCCAGGCAGGAGCGAGAGGAGCCGAGCCGGGCTGGGCAGGGCCGCGCTGCACAGAGGAGGAGACACCGAGCCGGGCACCCACCATGTGCTTCCTCACCCGTGAGTAGCCACGCAGCACCCCCATCTCCCACTGCTCCCATTGCACCCGCTTCCCCTGCTGCTCCTGTTACACCCAAACCACCCCTAAAATCCACTTTGCCCACAGCACCCATTGCCCCCACAACCACAGCTCCCACTGCTCCCATTGCCCCCAAACCAGCCCTGAAACCCACTTTGCCCACAGCACCCACTGCCCCCACAACCACAGCACCCACTGCTCCCACTGCCCCCAAACCACCCCTAAAACCCACTTTGCCCACAGCACCCACTGCCCCCAGAGCACCCCTAAACTCACCCTACCTGTAGCACCTGCTGCACCCACACATCCAGAGCCCTCTGCTGCTGCCTTTGGCACTGGGGGCACTGGTGTCTCTCCCCTTTTGGGGTCTCTGCCCTGTGCCCAGGCCACACTGCCGCTGCCACCATCCCCAGGGTGGTCCTGGTTGCTGAGCCCATCCTGGCTGTGCGGCTCCATGGGGTGGGCACTGAGCTGCTGTCCCCACAGGTGGGCTGGCACTGCTGCTGGCTGTGCTGCTGTGGGCACCGTGGTGGGCGCTGCACGGGGCACCGCTGACCGAGCTCTCAGGGGACCAGGACTTCCAGCTCTTCCTGCAGAGGAACCTCGAGTTCACCCGCAAGATCCGCGGGGACGTGGCTGCGCTGCAGCGCCTGGTGGTGAGTCCCACACGCTGCCGAGGGGGGACGGCAGCTGCTGCGAGGTCACAGATAAGGTGACCCCCTCCCTGCCCTTATCAATACCGCAGGGCCAGGAGCCAGCAGTGTCCCCTGCACTGCCCAAGGCTCAGCCCCGGGGTGTTGGGGCACCCACCGGGGACATGTGGTGACCCTCCTGGGTACACAACAGCCACACCTCCGTCCCCACGGCACCGGCTCCACACAGCTCTGGGATGGGATGTTGGGGGTGCTGGGTGTGTCGGGGTCCTCTGGTATCCTCACCTTGTCCCCTTTGTCCGCAGTGTGACACCCTCCAGCTGTGCAAGGAAGAGGAGCTGCTGCTGGTGCGGCAGGACCTGGAGGTCGCGCAGGCGCCGCTGGAGCAGTGCCACAAACGCACCTTCCAGGCAGTGAGTGCGGGCAGCCCACCCCTGCCACGAGCTGCTCGCGGCTCAGGCCACCCCAGAGCCTCCGTGTCTTGGTGGCCAGGCCATGCCCAAGCCCCACTGACCATGCCATGCCCACCACAGGAGACCTGCTTCAGCCAGATCCGTGCCGGCCTCCGCGTCTACCACGGCTCTCTGGCCACCATCCGTGCCCTGCTGCCCGGGCACGCTGGGCTGGTGGACACCCTGCAGCTGGACATGGCCAACCTGTCCTCCAACATCCAGCAGCAGGTGAGGGGGCAAAGGGGGGGACTTTGTGGGGACGGGTGGGTAAAGCAGGGGCTGCATGCCAAAGGAGGGGTGGGCACGATGGGGGCTGCATGCCAAAGGAGGGGTGGGCACGATGGGGGCTGCATCCCAAAGGAAGGGTGGGAATGGTGGGGGCTGTATCCCAAGAGATGGGTGGGCATGGCAGGGGCTGCATTCACAAGATTTGGTGGGAATGGTGGGGGCTGTATCCCAAGAGATGGGTGGGCATGGCAGGGGCTGCATTCACATGGCAGGGGTTGTATTCACAGGGATGGGTGGGCATGGCAGGGGTTCTATCCCAAGAGATGGGTGGGCACCATGGGGGCTGCATTCACAAGGATGGGTGGGCGTGGCAGGGGCTGCATTCACAAGGATCAGTGGGCATGACAGGGGTTGTATTCACAGGATTTGGTGGGCATGGTGGGAGCTGTATCCCAAGAGATGGGTGGGCATGGCAGGGGCTGCATTCACAGGATTTGGTGGGCATGGTGGGAGCTGTATCCCAAGAGATGGGTGGGCATGGTAGGGGCTGCATTCACATGGCAGGGGCTGCATTCACAAGGATGGGTGGGCAGGGCAGGGTCTGTACCCCAAGAAATGGGTGGGCATGGTAGGTAGGGGTTGTATTCACAAGGATGGGTGGGCAGGGTGGGAGCTGTACCCCAAGAAATGGGTGGGCACGGTGGGATTTACATGCCCGCGAAGGGCACACTGGGGCAGGGGGGCATCTCCAAGCCTGGAGCTGACGCCTCTGCCTCTGCCTGGCTGCAGATGGAGGACCTGGGCCTGGCCACGGTGACGTACCCCACAGAGAACCAGGACCCCGTGCCCACCTTCTCCTCCCAATTCCACCACCAAGTCGGCGGCTTCTTCATCCTGGCCAACTTCCAGCGGTTCCTGGAGACGGCGTACCGGGCACTGCGGCACCTCGCCAGCCTCTGACCCCTGCCTGTGGATGTCCCACCCGAGGGACATCCCGGGAGCACCCCATTCCCTGCTTATTTAATATTTATGGCTATTTAATATTTATCTGTCTGGGGATGCTCCCCCTGCCAGGGGATCCCGCCGTGGATCCGTGCACAGGTCCCTGTGCAGCATCACCCTTGTTTAATATTTAAACACAAGCGTATCTCTGCTACGAGGTTCTGGAGCTGGGCTGAGCCCCCACAGCTGCTGCTGGCGCTGCCCGTGCCTCAGTTTCCCCATGGCTCACACTGCTGGCGCTGCTGCATCATCCCAGGGGAAAACATCCCAGGATGAGGATGCTCCAGAGCAGCATCTCCCTGTCTGGGCTGCAGCCTGCAGGGACACATCTGATGGGTGTTATTTCTAGTAATTAATATTTATTAGCCATTAAGGAGGGAGGGGAGGGGAGATGCAGCAGCCTCACCAGGATGAGGCTTTTCTGGGGAGCCCCAGCACTTTGGGGAGCTGCATCTCTGCTCTGTCCCCCTTCCCTGCTAAACTCAGAGCTCTTATTGCAGTTTTAACTTATTTGTGTCCATCTCTGGCCGGAAGGAGCCACTTGGACACATTCCCACCCTCCTGAGCCTGACGCAGCCCCAGTCCCGTGGTTGTGTGGGAGCTCTGGGCGTGGGGGGTTTTGTACTGTATTTATTGCTGCAGCTGGGTGAGCCCCAAGAAACACCCGCTTTTTTTTTCTACGTGATAAAAATGGAAATAAACTCTATTTTTGCACTCTCTCTCTCTCTCTCTCTCTCTCTCTGTTCCTCTGTCTCCTGCTTGCGTGGGAGGGAGGCAGAGTGGCCGGGCTGTGGGGACACAGGGACAGAGACGGGAGGGATGAGGGAATGGGACTTTGGGGCTGTGGCTGCTGGTGTCAGCTCAGAAAGATGAAATGCAGCCCCCCCAGTGCCCCCACCCCACAGCCTGAGCCCGCTGAGGGTCCCGAGATGCTGTGGGGTGGCCACTTCCTCCCACACCCACAGGGCTGCTTGGGCAAGAGCCGATTCCTAGAAAGCTCTGGAAGCCACCCACGCCTGCCCAGGGCACCAGAGCTGCTTTGTGGGCTCATCCCGGGGCTGGTGGCACTGGGGGTCCCCAACCACCCTGGTGCTGCTGCTGTGACACAGGGAATCTGCCCGGGGATGTGCCAGGAGCCCTCCCAGTGCCCACGGATGTGCCATGGTGGGAGGAGGCTTTCAGCAGTGAGGAAGGCAGAGTGGATGGACAATGTGGATGAGCAATGTCAGGGGAGCCCTGGGCATCTCCCTTGCCCTAGAAAGCCCCTAAGGGCACCCCCAGCCTCTCCCCAATGGGTGTTTGCCCACCCTGGGCTGTCCCAGCTTCACCAGCCCCATTTCCTGCCATGGCACTGGGAGTCCCCAACCACCCTTGTGCTGCTGCTGTGACACAGAGAATCTGCCCAGGGATGTGCCAGGAGCCCTCCCAGAGCCCAGGGATGTGCCAGGAGCCCTTCCAGAACCCAGGGATACTCCAGGAACCATCCCAGAGCCCTCCCAGAGCCCAGGGATGTGCCAGGAGCCCTTCCAGAACCCAGGGATGTGCCAGGAGCCCTCCCAGAGCCCAGGGATGTGCCACGTGGTGGGAGGAGGCTTTCATCAGTGAGGAAGAGCGGATGGACAAAAGGGGCACCCCCAATGTGAATGAGCAATGTCAGAGAGCCCTGGGCATCTCCCTTGCCCTAGAAAGCCCCTAAGGGCACCCCCAAGCCTCTCCCCAATGGTTGTTTGCCCACTCTGGGCTGTCCCAGCTTCACCAGCCCCCATTTCCTGCCACTGGGCCCACGCTGACATCCCATGACCAGCAGCATCCCTCACCACACTCACTCATCCCTCACCCCAGCATCCCTCAATACACTCAATCCTCACCCCAGCATCCCTCAATACACTCAATCCTCACCCCAGCATCCCTCAATACACTCAATCCTCACCACACTCACTCAATCCTTACCCCAGCATCCCTCAATACACTCAATCCTCACCCCAGCATCCCTCACCACACTCAATCCTCACCACACTCACTCCTTCCTCACCCCAGCATCCCTCACCACACTCAATCCTCACCCCAGCATCCCTCACCACATTCATCCCTCACCACACTCATCCCTCACCACACTCATCCCTCACCACACTCATGCCAGCCACACAGTGCTGGGGGGTGCCAGGGCTCCCAGTTCCTGCCCCCCAACTTCCAGCCCTGGATCCCGAAGCGCCAGGGGGAAGCCCTCACCCTCGAGGCGGGCAGTGCCCTCCCTCCTGCCCCGCTTACAGAAATCCCCCTTCTCCTGCTCCAGCCCCTTCCTGGAAGGGGCAGCGCCGGTGCCAGCGCCAGGCACACGGAGCTGCCTCGGCAAATATTGACAGAGCTGGCGAGGCCACGCCGGGTCCCGCTCTTTGCTCCGGGCTAACGGTAAAGAGCCGCCCCTGGGCCAGCTGGGTGCCAGCTCAGGGTGGGATCTCAGCAGCCCGAGGCTCATCCCAGCCCATCCCGGCGCTCCACGAGCCCCACCCAGCCCCGCAGCTGCTCCCGATGGGCACCAGGGGCGGTGGGAAGGGGAGGATGCTCCGTGTGTGAAGGCCAAGGAGCAGCAACACCCACAGCTACCCCAAGGGCATCGGGGTCTCTCCTTCCAGCAAAGCCTGGGGGCTGCCAGGAGCTGAGCTCGTCTGGGATCGGATGGGGTCAGCCTGGCCCTGAGGCACCATCCCACGGCCTCGTCCCTGGCCAGCACTGACACAACCCCTGCAGGATCCCTCTGTGCCCCATCTCCCTTCAGAGCCCCCCAAAACAGGGCTGGGAGCCCCACTGGAGTCACAGAGCCCTGGGGGAAGGGCTGGAAGGGCTGGCCCCACTTTCCCCTCTCTTGTGAGTCAACACCAGTGAAGGGGCAGAGGTGCAGCCGCCCTGGCACTGCCACTGCCTCAGGGACAAGAGCTCATGACAGCTCCTGGAGGATTCACTGCTGGAGCAGCTGGCAGGGTGTGGGCACAGTGCCAGGGCAGCCTGTCCCAGCACGGGGCTGGGGTGGTGCTGCTGAGGCCACAGGTACTCACCCACTGCCCGTGCCCAGCACGGAGGGGACTCACAGGGAGGAATCACAGTGAGAACTCGCACTCATGGAGAGGAATCACAGTGAGAACTCACACTCATGGAGAGGAATTCCAACAAAAACTCATACTCATGGAAAGGAATTCAAATAAGAACTCACTCTCATGGAGAGGAATTCCAACAAAAACTCATGGAAAGGCATTCCAATGAGAACTCACACTCATGGGGAGGAATCACAGTGAGAACTCACACTCATGGAGAGGAATTCCAACAAAAACTCATGGGGAGGAATTCCAACAAACATTCATGGGGAGGAATTCCAATGAGAACTCACACTCATGGGGAGGAATTACAATAAGAACTCATACCCATGGAGAGGAATTCCAATGAGAACTCACACTCATGGGGAGAATTCCAATAAAAACTCATGGGGAGGAATTCCAATGAGAACTCACTCTCATGGGGAGGAATCACAGTGAGAACTCACTCTCATGGAGAGGAATTCCAACAAAAACTCACACTCATGGGGACGAATCACAGTGAGAACTCACACTCATGGGGAGGAATTCCAACAAAAACTCATGGGGAGGAATTCCAATGAGAACTCACACTCATGGAAAAAAATTCCAATAGAACTCGCACTCATGGGGAGGAATCACAGTGAGAACTCACACTCATGGGGAAGAATTCCAACAAAAACACACTCATGGAAAGGAATTACAATAAGAACTCATACCCATGGAGAGGAATTCCAATGAGAACTCACACTCATGGGGAGGAATTCCAATAAAAACTCATGGGGAGGAATTCCAACAAACATTCATGGGGAGGAATCCCAATAAGAACTCACACTCGTGAGGAGGAATTCCAACAAAAACACTCATGGAAAGGAATTCCAACAAAAACTCACACTCATGGGGAGGAATCACAATGAGAATTCACACTCATGGGGAGGAATTCCAATAAAAACTCACACTCATGGAAAGGAATTCCATTGAGAACTCACACTCATGGAAAGGAATTCCAATAAGAACTCACACTCATGAGGAGGAATTCCAACAAAAACACTCATGGAGAGAAATTCCAACAAAAACTCACATTCATGGGGAGGAATCACAATGAGAACTCACTCTCATGGGGAGGAATTCCAACAAAAACTCACACTCATGGGGAGGAATTCCAATAAGAACTCACTCTCATGGAGAGGAATCCCAATAAGAACTCACACTCATGGGGAGAATTCCAATAAAAACTCATGGGGAGGAATTCCAACAAACATTCATGGGGAGGAATTCCAATGAGAACTCACACTCATGGGGAGGAATTCCAATAGAACTTGCACTCATGGGGAGGAATTCCAATGAGAACTCACACTCATGGGGAGAATTCCAATAAAAACTCATGGGGAGGAATTCCAATGAGAACTCACTCTCATGGGGAGGAATCACAGTGAGAACTCACACTCATGGAGAGGAATTCCAACAAAAACTCATGGGGAGGAATTCCAATGAGAACTCACACTCATGGAAAAAAATTCCAATAGAACTCGCACTCATGGGGAGGAATCACAGTGAGAACTCACACTCATGGGGAAGAATTCCAACAAAAACACACTCATGGAAAGGAATTACAATAAGAACTCATACCCATGGAGAGGAATTCCAATGAGAACTCACACTCATGGGGAGGAATTCCAATAAAAACTCATGGGGAGGAATTCCAACAAACATTCATGGGGAGGAATCCCAATAAGAACTCACACTCGTGAGGAGGAATTCCAACAAAAACACTCATGGGGAGGAATTCCAACAAAAACTCACATTCATGGGGAAGAGTCACAATAAAAACTCACACTCATGGGGAGGAATTCCAACCAGACCTCACGCTCACGTGGCAGAATTCCCAACAAGACCCCGCTTGTGGCTGACAGCACAGCAGGGAAGCATCCCTGCCCCACCCAGTGAGAGCAGCACAGGCAGCCCAGCAGCCACTCTCAGCTCCAGGACAGGGTGAGGGACATTTCCCCTCCTGCCCAGCACAGGGCTTGGCCACTGGCTCCCTATCACCCCCAGGACCGAGGGGTTTTGGGCAGCCCCAGAAGCCCAAATGAGACGAGGCAAAAGCTGATTGTACAAAAGATTGATTTATAGAATAATAAAAAAAAAAAATTAGGTGGTGTCTCAGTCTCAAAAGTGCCATGAGGCAGAGCAAGGAGATGGCTCTGTGTGCTGAGGCAGCAGCCCTCCAGCAAGCAGTGACAGGGGCCATCCCAGGCATGCAGAGCACCAGGGAGACCCCTGGGCTCCTCAGCAAGGATCCCAGGCATGCAGAGCACCAGGGAGAGATCTCTGGGCTCCTTCTCAAGGGATCCCAGGCATTCAGAGCACCAGGGAGATCCAGGGCTCCTCCTCAGGGATCCCAGGCATGCAGAGCATCAGGGAGGGATCCCTGGGCTCCTCTTGAAGGGATCCCAGGCATGCAGATAACCAGGGAGATCCAGGGCTCCTCAGCAGGGATCCCAGGCATGCAGAGCACCAGGGAGATCCAGGGCTCCTCAGCAAGGATCCCAGGCATGCAGAGCACCAGGGAGGGATCCCTGGGCTCCTCCTCAGGGATCCCAGGCATGCAGAGAACCAGGGAAACCCCTGGGCTCCTTCTCAAGGGATCCCAGGTATTCAGAGCACCAGGGACATCCAGGGCTCCTCAGCAGGGATCCCAGGCATGCAGAGAACCAGGGAGACCCCTGGGCTCCTTCTCAAGGGATCCCAGGCATGCAGAGCACCAGGGAGAGATCTCTGGGCTCCTCAGCAGGGATCCCAGGCATGCAGAGCACCAGGGAGACCCCTGGGCTCCTCAGCAAGGATCCCAGGCATGCAGAGCACCAGGGAGACCCCTGGGCTCCTTCTCAAGGGATCCCAGGCATGCAGAGCATCAGGGAGACCCCTGGGCCCCTCAGGGATCCCCCAGAGCAGGGATCCCCCCTGCTGGAGCAGCCCAGCTCACAGGGCAGCGATGGCCTTGGCGGCCACGCGGCGGCCCAGGGGCAGGCTGAGGTCAGTGATGGCCAGGACAATTTTGGGACTGGACATGGTGGACACCTTCACCAGCTCTGAAACCTGCCCAGGGACAGAGGAGAAGCACAGGTGAGTGTGTCCCACGTCCTGGGGCACTCCCCAAGCAGGGACAGGGATTGTCACTGCACCCACCATGGTGAAGGGCATGAACTGGAGGATGCTGCCACGGCTGCCCTGCTCCAGGCACTCCACACACTCCTCCATGAACCACTGCACAAACTGGGTGTGGGTGCCAGCTGTCTTGGCCCCCAGGATGGAAGAGATGAGCAGGAAGAGGTTTGCTGTGGGGACAGAGAGACAGCGACAGTCAGGTGACGTCTGGGGGTGTCCCAGGGGTCGGATGTGACCCCACAGAGCCACCCCCACCTTACCCAGCACACGGTTCAGAGGGTCCCTCATGCTGACAGTGTGCAGCTGGGAGGCAGAGAGTGAGCTGCTCATGGAACGATCTGTGGGCAGGAACAGAGTCAGGAACAGCTTTGTGCCCCCCTTGGCTGAGCCACTGTGCCCAGCTCTGGCCACCCGAGGTCACCCAGCTCTGGGAGGGGCTTTGCCATGAGGCAACAGTGGAGCAGAAGAGGTTTAGGCCCCCTGTGCCAGTGGGGCACCCCAAAAACACAGCACAGATGGTTCTGCCCCATCCCTGTCCCCTCTGCCAGCCCACACAGAGCCCAGGCAGGTTTGCCACGCTGCTTTTGGGGTGTGACACGTGGTGACATGAGTGTCATGATCACCAACAGCAGCAACACACACACACACACGTGTTACACATCCTGTGTGTGAGCCAGATGTTCAACAGCTGCACAGCAGCCCTCCCATCTCACTGTCAGGGTGCAATGCAGCTATCAGAGCTGAAGCACGTCCAAAATCTAGCAGCAAATCCTGGGACAGACCAGGAGGATTGAGCTGACCCCCAGATGGGAAGCACTGCTGGGCACTCCTTGTGGGAAGAACTGGGTCAGGTGTGCTCCAAAGGGATGGGAATCCCTTTGGGAAGGATCTTGTGCACACCCCACAGCCCTAAATCTGCAGCATCCACCTTGTGCTGCTCTGAGGATGCTCACCAGAAAAAGAAAAGCCCTCCCACACTTTTCTCATGGAATCACATGAGTTCCATGGTGGCTGCAGGAAGCAGCATTTCCACATCACTGCAGCAAATAGCCCAAAAAAGTCCTGAATGTCACTGGGAAGAGGTGGGACTGCCTCAGGAGATAAAAGAAGATAAGTGAAATAAAGGGAAAAGCCCACATTTCAACAGTAATGAAACCAAACTGAAACTGAAGGTCAATAGATGTGATGAAAACTAACATATAGAGTAATTTGGGATAAAGGGAGAAACAATGACCTGAGAACGTCCTGACTCACTGCCCAGGAGTGTGGACAATGTATGTGGGAACTGTGACATGGATCCCCCCAGCAAATCCCCCACTGGAGCTGTCGTAACCCGTGACACTGCAGGGACAGGGATGTCACCAGGGGCCCCATCCTCAGCTCTGCCTCAGCCTTGTTAACAGCACTGGAATGTCAGGATTTGGCCCCAGACACCAGGAATGTCACATCCAGCTGTGGTCCCATGAGGGGTGGCTGGAGGGACACAAAGACCCCCCTGAGCTGGCAGGAAAGGAAAGGGTAATGTCATCCTTTCAAGTTGTTCTGACCAGAAAAAATAAATAAATTGGCTTTTCCCAAAAGCAAAAACTCCAAGACTATTCAAAAAGCACTTGAGAGCTCTAAACCCTCACCCAGCCAGTTTGGGAAGGGAAGGGGTTTTGTGCAAACACACGTTTCCCAAAGGGACAGGGAGGCAGGGCAGCCATCCCCCCTCCCCTCCTGCACTTACTGGGGCTGGAGAGGATGTTGGAATCCTCCTCGTTGGAGCTCAGCAGCCTCATGAGCTTGGAGGGCTGGGTGTCATCCAGTGGGAACAGGCTGATGTAATCCTGGGGGGAACAGGGGGGGGTCAGCCCCAGCAGCCCCTCACCCTGCACAGGGCTGGTCACCCACCCTGGGCTCTGCACAGCCCCACAGCCCAGGATCTGTTCCCCACAGCCCAGGATCTGTTCCCCACAGCCCAGGATCTGATCTCCACAGCCCAGGATCTGTTCCCCACAGCCCAGGATCTGATCCCCACAGCCCAGGATCTGATTGATCCCCACAGCCCAGGATCTGTTCCCCACAGCCCAGGATCTGTTCCCCACAGCCCAGGATCTGATCCCCACAGCCCAGGATCTGATTGATCCCCACAGCCCAGGATCTGATTGATCCCCACAGCCCAGGATCTGATTGATCCCCACAGCCCAGGGTCTGATTGATCCCCACAGCCCAGGGTCTGATTGATCCCCACAGCCCAGGATCTGTTCCCCACAGCCCAGGATCTGATCCCCACAGCCCAGGATCTGATTGATCCCCACAGCCCAGGATCTGATTGATCCCCACAGCCCAGGATCTGATCCCCACAGCCCAGGATCTGATCCCCACAGCCCAGGATCTGATTGATCCCCACAGCCCAGGATCTGTTCCCCAAAGCTCAGGATCTGTTCCCCACAGCCCAGGATCTGATCTCTGCTCAGTCTAAGCTGGACTCATGCTGAGCAGCTCGTTACAGCCCCTTCCCCAGAAAAAGAGAAAGGAGAACCCTGCATTTTAAGGTTGGAAGGCCTCAGAGAACCCAGAAAAGCTGGGCAGGGAGTCTGCATTTACCCACCCACTCCTGCCACCCTCACCCTCCCCAGCCACTGCTGCTTTTGGGCACAGAGAGCCCCCAGGCAGCCCCTGCCCCACCCAGACACACCTCAATGTCCTCCCTGTGCCTCTTCTTCTGCCGGGCTGAGGCCTGGACCTTGCTGTGGGAGGAGTAGGAGCTCAGGGCACACCAAACAGAGAGCCTGGGGACAGACAGGGACACAGGCAGGTGCTGCCAGCCCACCTGACAATGGGGTGTGGCACACAGCAGCTTCCTCCTCCTCCTCCTCCTCCTCCTCAGGGGGCAGCAGGGAATGGGAACTGCTGGCACTGCCAAAGCCAGAGTGGGATTTGGATAGCTGGCATCCTCATCCCAGCACAGATCATCCCCCCATCTCCCCAAAGAGGCCTTGAGGAGACAGTTTTCATTGCTCTGGGGGGTCTTACTTGGCCAGGGCCTTCCCAGGGGGGTCCATGAGGGTGTGCCACTTGGAGGAGTCTGTCAGCAGGTTGGGCAGGATGTGGCCCAGCAGTGTCAGGGTCAGCTGGTGCATGTCCAGGCAGAAGATGGCATAGAGCAGCTCCACAGCCCTCAGCGTGTGCTCCTTCCTTGTCTCCTTCAGCAGCTCCTGCAGGAGGGGAGGGGAGAGGTGGCACTGCCCAGAACAGAGCCAGGACTGTCCCAGCACCCAGCCCAGGGACACCCAGTGTCAGAACTCAGTGCATCCCTCTGGGTGCCCAGAGTTGCCAGGACCCTGCTGGGGGGCTCAGAGACCCTGGGGATTTGATTGTGACCCCTGGAGCAAGCTGCCAGCTTTGTATGAGGACCTGAAAGTCACCGAGGTTTGAATAGTATAATAATAAAATTATCACAAGGTGGAAATGGAGATTTTAGGATTTTTGGTATGGGGGTTATGGGGAGAAGATGGAGGAACTTGGGTGTGTCCAGCCTTTCTTCTTCTTCTTCTTGTTCTCCATTTTCTGCAGTGATGTTGGCACTTTGGGATTGGTTTAGAGTAGAAGCTCACTGTCTAACACAGGTGATGGGTATTGGGAAGTAATTGTAAATATTGTACACGTGGATTTTGGTATAAAAACTAACACCACCCCAAGGGCTGGAAACAATCACCAGCTTTGTGTGAGGAGTTACAAGCCACAAGAGTTTGAGTAGAATGATAGTGAATTTGTGACAGGGTGAAAATGTAGAATTTGGAGGTTCAAGAGGCAAGAGGGAGGAATCTGGGCATGTCCTGTCCTTCCTCTCCTTCTTCTTCTTGTTCTCAATTTTCTGCAGTGATGTTGGCACTTTGGGATTGATTTAGAGTAGAAGTGCACTGTCTAACACAGGTGATAGGTATTGGGAATTAAGTGTAGATATGTTGTACTTGGTTTGTGGTGTAGAGGGGCAGTCAGAGTGCCTGTGGCTGCCCTGCTGAGCAGATCTCAGCTGGGCAGAAAGAAAATTTTATAGATAAGAATTGATAAACAACCTCAAGACTGAAAACTGAAGAGTCCAGACTCGTTCTTCAGCCACTCAGGTGAAACAGAGACATCCTGCACATCTCAGGGCAGCAATTAACAACAGCTACCTGAGAACCCAGGACACTGGGAACACAAACCAGACCCACCATTCCTGCCCTCACACCCTGCCCAGCACTAGGGGGTCCCTCCTGCCCCCTCATACCTTGACCAGGTTGTTGCAGAACCAGTAGACCCCGCCCATGTGCAGCAGGGTGTCGAAGATGTGAATGGAGCGGCTGTCCACCCAGCCCTTCTCCAGCACCTTGGTGAACACGCTGGTCAGAACCTCCTTGATGGGCTTCTTGGGGGGCAGAAGGTTCCAGTAGGGAATGGTGTCCATGCCAGTGGAGGGGAATTTGATCTGTGTGGCCGTTTGCTGCAGGACGTCCGCACACATGTGCTCCAGGATGGAGCTCATGATCACCACGCTGGCACAGAGAGATGGGGTCAGGGCACAGGGAAGGGACAGCAGGGCACAGAGAGTGGCATGGCATTGGGGAGGAACAGCAAGGCACAGAGAGTGGCATGGCACAGGGAAGGGACAGCAGGGCAAAGAGAATGGCATGGCACAGGGAAAGGGACAGCAGGGTACAGAGAGTGGGCATGGCATTGGGGAGGAACAGCAGGGCACAGAGAGTGGCATGGCACAGGGAAGGGATAGCAGGGCACAGAGAATGGCATGGCACTGGGAAGAAGAAACAGGGAAGATGGCGTGGCACTGAAAAGAAGAAACAGGGAAGATGGCATGGCACCAGGAAGCAGAAACAGAGAAGATACCATGGCACTGGGAAGCAGAAACAGGGAAGATAGCATGGCACTGAAAAGAAGAAACAGGGAAGATGGCATGGCACTGGGAAGCAGAAACAGGGAAGATGGCATGGCACTGGGAAGAAGAAGGGCAGGACACAATGGCACTGGAAAGTGGAAAGGGGGCAGGAGGCAGTGTGGAGCTGGGCAGCAGAAGCCGGGCAGGAGATGGCACAGGATTGGGAAGTGGAGAAGGGGAAGCAGGGCAGGAGCAGCCCCTGGGCCCAGCTGCAGGGCAGGAGAAGGCCCTGAGCCCCAGCTGCAGGGCAGGAGAAGGCCCTGAGCCCCAGCTGCAGGGCAGGAGCACGCCCTGGGCCCAGCTGCAGGGCAGGAGCACGCCCTGGGCCCAGCTGCAGGGCAGGAGCACGCCCTGGGCCCAGCTGCAGGGCAGGAGCAGGTCCTGGCCCCAGCTGCAGGGCAGGAGCAGCCCCTGGGCCCAGCTGAAGGGCAGGATCAGGCTCTGAGCCCCAGCTGCAGGGCAGGAGCAGGCCCTGGGCCCAGCTGCAGGGCAGGAGCAGGCCCTGGGCCCAGCTGCAGGGCAGGATCAGGCTCTGAGCCCCAGCTGCAGGGCAGGAGCAGGCCCTGGGCCCAGCTGCAGGGCAGGAGCAGGCTCTGAGCCCCAGCTGCAGGGCAGGAGCAGCCCCTGGACCCAGCTGCAGGGCAGGAGCAGGCCCTCTGCAGGGCAGGATCAGGCTCTGAGCCCCAGCTGCAGGGCAGGAGCAGGCCCTGGGCCCAGCTGCAGGGCAGGAGCAGGCCCTCTGCAGGGCAGGATCAGGCTCTGAGCCCCAGCTGCAGGGCAGGAGCAGGCCCTGGGCCCAGCTGCAGGGCAGGAGCAGGCTCTGAGCCCCAGCTGCAGGGCAGGAGCAGGCTCTGAGCCCCAGCTGCAGGGCAGGAGCAGCCCCTGGGCCCAGCTGCAGGGCAGGAGCAGGCTCTGAGCCCCAGCTGCAGGGCAGGAGCAGGCTCTGAGCCCCAGCTGCAGGGCAGGAGCAGCCCCTGGGCCCAGCTGCAGGGCAGGAGCAGGCCCTCTGCAGGGCAGGATCAGGCTCTGAGCCCCAGCTGCAGGGCAGGAGCAGGCCCTGGGCCCAGCTGCAGGGCAGGAGCAGGCCCTCTGCAGGGCAGGATCAGGCTCTGAGCCCCAGCTGCAGGGCAGGAGCAGCCCCTGGGCCCAGCTGCAGGGCAGGAGCAGGCCCTCTGCAGGGCAGGATCAGGCTCTGAGCCCCAGCTGCAGGGCAGGAGCAGCCCCTGGGCCCAGCTCACCGCTCGTTGTAGAACTGCAGCGTGTTCTCCCCGTACAGGGGCGTCGCCAGCTGCCGGATCATCTGCAGAGATTTCTCGCGCTCGTCCAGGCCCAGCATGCGGACGTGGGCCACCAGCCAGGCCACTGCACACACTGCCATGCTGCACACCTTGCCCTTGATGTTCTCTGTGATTTTCTAGCAGAGGAGAGAAGCACGGCCAGGTGGGTGTGCAGCCATCACCTCCCAGGGCTGTGGGTCCTGACTGCAGGGTCCAACCCCTTGTGTCCTCCATGGGTGTGACACTGTCCCTGCCAGTCCCACTGCCACCCACAGGGCACTTTGGAGCAGGAACAAGGGGCTGGAGCCACATCAATTTCCTACTTCCGAGCTCCAAGGCAGCTGCCAGAGGGATCAGGGCAGGAGAACAGGGTACCCCAGAGCTTCTGGACCCTCCTCAGCTCCACTCTGCCCACCCAGCAGCCCCACCTGGATCGACTCTGTGCTGAGGACTCCATTCTCCCAAGCATTGAGGATCTCCAGAATGGCAGCTGAGATGCTCAGACACACCTCGTGCCACTTCATCTGCCTGTCAGGGAGAGAGATGGGAATTCAGACCCAGCTGTGGGGCTGGGGGCTCCCCCAAGAGCTGGCAGGGTGGGCACACGGGTGGGCTCTTACACCAGCTTCATCTCAGAGGAGTTGTTGAGGAGGGCAACCAGGGACTCCACCTTGGTGGAATCCGGGCGGAAGCAGGGGTGGTCGGGGTTGAGGATCTTCCCCTCCTCGGGCATGCAGGTCAGCATCCAGGTCTCAAAGAAGGGCACCTCCCCTGGAGGGTTGGAATCCGACAGGATCACCTGGAAAGGAACCAACACGGGGTCTGCATGCTCATCCCCAGGTGGGGAGCCTGCTGGGGACGCCCACCCTGGGGTATGTCTGTCCCACCCTGGGGTATGTCTGTCCCACCCTGGGGTATGTCTGTCCCACCCTGGGCCTGTCCCCCACCCCAGGGTGCTCACGGCCGTGGGAACAGCGCCGCCCCGTGGCCCGGAGGGAGGGACAGGCACCGGTCAGGCCCCAGCAGGGCACTGCTCAGGCTGTCTGAGGCACTGGTTTCCCCTCTGTGGGTTGTGGCTTCCCCTAACACCACGGTGCTCCCCAGCAGAACACAGCCCAGCTCAGAGCAGAGATGCCAGGCCAGCTGTGAGTGTGGCCACGGGGTCACAGTGTCCAGCTCAAACAAGTCCTTTGTCCATAAGGTCCCTGGGGCTGGGGTCACCCCTGTGGGGGCCATGAGCTGGGAACCCCACACGTCACTTCCTCCCCTCAGCCCGTGTCACCCAGGGGACGCTATTTTTGTCCAAAGAAGTTTCACACATCTGTTCAGCAGCAGCTGGGCAGGAAAGCTGCTGGGCTGGGAGGGGGGGATGAGATCTCATTGGACAGCCCTGGGCTGCCTGGTTTCCATCCTACCATCCCTGCCTGGTTTCCCCTCCCTGCTCCCAGGGCTGCCTGGGCAGGACCCTGCTCTCCCCCTCTCTGCACCCCCAGGTTTCGGTATCGTTTCGCCTCCCAGCACACACGGATGTCGAAACCTGGAAAATTTTCGTGCAACCCAAAGTGGTTTCTTGGGCAGGGCTGGGAGTTCCTCCTTAGACAGGGAGGGCTGACACTGCCTGGCCATGCCAACCAGTGCCAAACTGGGAGCAGTCTGGTGAGCTGCAAGGGCCATTGGAAGCAGCATTCCCATTGATCCCACCAATGAAGCACAGCCCAAGTCCTCAGGGAGGTGACAGCCAGTCCTGCTCCATCACCTGGCACCCAGAGAGCCCCAGGGACACATTTCCAGGTGACAGGCACTGGGTGCTGTGCCCTGGGCTACGAAGTGGCTGCAGGGACAGTGAGGACAGTGGCAGGCTGGCCACTAGAGGAGGCTGATAGGCTGCAGCAGCGCAGGGCCTGAGCTGGCAGATCTGAGAGCTCCTCTCAGCATCCAGCCTCATCCTTCCCCTCCCTCACAGGATCCAGTCCCAGCCTCTCATCCCTCCCCCCAAAGGATCCTTACCTCTGAGCCATAGGTCTGGGCCACATGGCACAGCATGAGGAAGGAGATGTCAAAGAGAAGAGCCCGGACTGGGCCACTCTTGGCTGAGGGAGGAGAAATAAAAACCTTGGGGCCTCAGCAGGAGGAGGGAAGCAGAACCCCACAAACAAGGGGGCCAGGGCACAGTTCCCCCACTGTTCCCCCACATAGTTTCTAACCCCCCCAGTGGATGTTCCAAGTGCCTCCCCCCACCTCATCTCTCCCAGAGCAGCTCTGGCCTCCTCTGGGCAGCCCCAGCCCAAGTGGGGCCTCCCTCACCATGGAAGGTCAGAGCACTCTGCAAGTTTCATCACACAGAGTCAGAGTCCTTATCTGGGCTGTGCTGACACATCACCCCTTCCAGGGAGGGAGCCAAGGGGCCCCCAGGCTCAGCTGGGGAGAGGGAGCCCACGGGAACACCCCAGATTTGGGATGGACACACAGCGTGTCCCCAAATCCCTGGTGGCGCAGAGCACCCACCCTGCCAGCACCCCCAGCTGGGCCTGGCACAGCTCAGCTGGCTCTGGTGCCACAGCCAGTCCCAGTTGAACCCAGGCAGGCCCCAGAGCACCCCAGCAGGGGCAGCAGGGGGGGCACAGCTCCAATCACCCGACGCACGGACGAACACGCACTCACAGATTTCCCCGGTGATTTGCTTGGTGAATTCATTCAGCCTGCAGGGGCACAGAGTGGCAGCAAAGCATCATCAGTCCAACCACACAATTCCCAGCCCTGACACAAGCAGGGCTGGCCTGCAGAACCCCCCACCAAGCTCCAGCACAGAGGGGCAGAGGATGCAAGGCCCAGCTCTGCAGACACCCTCCAGCGCCACAGGGACGTCACCTCCTCCCTGTCTCTGCTCCCTGTGGTCACACAGCTCCAGCCAAGCTGCTCACCCACACCAAGGGCTTTCCCCAGAGAGGGCATTTCAGAGCACAGACCCCCCAAGCCACCTTGGAGGAGCCCATCACACAGCCCCACGTGTGTGTGCACTAAGCAGGACGTGTGTGTCTGCAGAAGGCAGGGACACACTGCCCTGCATCCAGGGCTCAGCCACAGCCTTCAGTTTTCTCAACACCCCAGACCAGCCTGGCTCCAATTCTCTGTCGTGTTCATGCAAAGATGGGGGGCTGTGGGGTGCAGCATCCCTGAGATCTCAGCCCTCCCCAGTGCTCCACAGGGTCACAGGCACATCCAGCCCTGTTCAGGGGGCAGTTTAAGGGGTGCCTGTCCCCACCCAGCCCCCTGGTCACCACTCACAGTGCCACCCATGTGGGCACTCACTTGACAAACTTCCGAGCGAAGGATTTCAGCTTCCCAGTGGCTGCTGCTGCTGCCAGCAGCAAGTCCAGGCTCTTCCCAGACAGCATGTGACCCAGGACCCCCAGCAGGCCCTCAGGGGACTTGGAGTGATCTGCATCCATGGTCTACAAGCAAAAAAGCAAGAGGAAATGGAAGTCATGGGGATGTGTGCTACAGAGTAGCAGCAAACTCCAGCTTTATGGGTACAGAGCTGACCAGCTGCAAGAGCTGTCCCTGAAACCTTAAGGAACAGGGACTGCTGGATTTGGGAGAGGTGGGATGGAGACCTCTGAGCCCCTGCCACCAGCAGGAAAACATCCCCTGTCACTCAGTAGCAGCAAAACAAGCAGAGTGAGACAGGGACAGGGGGAGTCCCCAGGGAGGGAGCAGGGGAGATACACACAGAGAGCAGCTGATAGAGGCAGAGCTGGCTGGGCTCAGGCTGCTGGCACTGATGACATGCCACCTGACAGCTCCTCCAGCTTCCTGGGAAGGAGAGGAGGAGGGGAGCTCCTCATCTCCACAACGGAGCAGCGAGGCTCCAGTGATTCCTCCACTACTCCACCCCAGGGCAGGGAGAAATCCGGTGCCTCCCAAGCACCCTGGCTGCCTGCTTAGACTGATGCTGCTGGCAAAGGGCTCCAGGCCTGAGCCCAGCCAGCCCAGCAGGGCTGCAGAAGGGCACTGACCTTCAGGATGTTGGTGACAGTGGGCTCAGCCCTCAGGATGAGCCCAGGGTTGGGCTGGATGTTGGCGTTCTCGGCCGATTTCAGGGACGGAGAGTTTTCCTTGTCTGCGGCCCTGGGGGACCACAAAGAAGGGCCAGTGGGTAGGAATCCATCACTCTGCCTCCCTCCCTCCACCCATGGCACCCTCAAGGGACAGCCACTGCCTCAGGCCACCACCAGCTGCTTCTCTGAGGGGACAAACTCTGCCTGTACCCAACCTGTCCCAAAAGCAGCATCCTGTCCCCCCAGGCCACCATGCATGTCCCAGCTGCAGTCCCCCAGTGTCAGCACAGCTGCTTCCCCCCAAAACCAGGTGCTCCAGCCCCCCAGTGTCAGCACAGCTGCTCCCTCATGCTCCCCCAAAGCAGGTGCTCCTTTGTGGGGGGTTCCCCAGATTTTGGGGTGGCTGTACCGTTTGTCAATGAGGTTGTTCATGTTGGCCTCGGAGAGCAGCCCCTGCTTGCTGCACTCCTGCAGGAGCAGGCTCATGCAGTTGCAGCTGGAAGAGAGAGAGAGAGGAGAGCTGTAGCCCCAAGGACAGCATTCCTGTCACCCCAGACAGTGCCACAGGGCAGGGGGATCATGAGCTGCCCTGCTGGCCCTGTCCCACCCCTCTGAGGGTGCTGCAGGGTCCAGAGCAGCTCTGGGTGTCACACACGTGACACAGCTGCCTCACTCATGTGGCAGCAGCAGCAGCAGCTCCTCAGGAAGAAGAAATGGGATCAGAAACCAAGCCAGCCCTGCCAGGAATTGGGTTGGTTTGTTGGTTTGTCCCCACACTGAGGACAGGGTGGCTGTGGCAGCTGTGGCCATGCTGGGCACTCACTCACTTGCAGCGCTGGTCGGCTTTGTCGAGCAGAGGGGTCAGCTTCAGCAGGAACTCAAAGGCACAGTTCACATCCTCAGTGAAATCCTGACAAACACAAAGCCAGGCACTCAGCTCACCCGCCCACCTCCCCCTGTCCCCACCTGCTCCATCAGGGAAGGGTTTTGGGACAGGGAACATTTCCCCATGCAGGTAACAACACCACCAGTCTCACCTTGTCCCCTTGGGGATACTTCTTGAGTTTAACCAGCACTTGGGGCATCTGAAAGACACAGGGCACAGAGTGACATGAGGGCACAGAGTGACATGAGGGCAGACCCTGTTCCACAGCTGGGACCCCCCAGCCCCAGGAAAGCAGCATTTCTGGAGCAGGGTGTGCACCCAGGGGATTTTGTGCCCCTGTTCCCCTCTGCAGGGTCCTTCCACCATCACCTGGAGCCACATTTCCCCCATGATCTCTCAGGAAAAAACTCTGCCAAACAAAATGAGGCTGGGCTGAAAGGAGGCCCCTGACAGCACAGTTGATGCTAGGGGGTGACAGGAGGGCTCAGGTGGGGTGGACCCCAAAGGGAACATTGTAGGGAGTGGGGATCACCCTGGGGAGAACATTGCGAGGAGTGGGACACCCCAAGGGGCACATTTTGGGGTGTGGGGGTAACCCAAGGGGAATTCTGAGTGGGTGAGGGGCACACTGTGGGGTGGGAATCACCTCGAGGGGCACACTGTGGGGTCTGGGCACCCCAAGGAGCACACTGCAAAGAAGAAGGATTGATTGCTCTGGCAAAGCTCAGACCTCAGCAGGAGCAGGGAAAGGACAGCAGCAGGCAGGGATTTGGTGCTGGGGCTGGGCCCTACCTTCAGGAAGGTGAAGGCTGTCCACTTGAGCTCCTCTGTGCCCTCAGGACACTCGATGAGGCCCACAAAACAGGCCTTCCAGATCTCCAGCACGAAGAGAGGGGAGGGGATGCGCTGTGGGGCACACACACAAACCCTCCCAGTGCTGGGCTGGCAGCAAAGCTCATCCCCCAGCCCAGCCAAAGCCCTGCTGAGGTGTTGATGGGCTCCTGCTGCTCCCCTGGTCCAGGACCAGCACAGGGAAGGCACACACATGGCCTGGCCCCACAGCCCCAGGCTGCCTGAGCAGAACACGCTGTCACTTCTGTACCTGCATCCTCTTCACCATCATCAGCTGCTCCACCAGGGGCTGGGTCTCTCCTGTGAGGTTCATGGTGCCCTCCAGCAGCACCACGGCGTGCACGGTGGGGAAGCCTGTCTTGTTCAGCTGCTCTGAGTGGACTGAGAGCATGGTGGGGATGCTGGGGGTGGAAGAGGAGAGCACAGGGTCACTGGAGCCCTGCAGGGACAGATTCCTGCTCCTCCTGTCCCACTCCCATTCCCTGGCCAAACCCCTGACCTTTGCTGGCCCCGGGGCAGGACACTGGAACACCTGGGAGCTCCAAGGCTCAGCCAAGCCCTCAAGCCCTGGGAGCAATTCCAGGGGGATCCAGAGCAGGGACAGAGCAGCTGAGGGCCAGTAAAAGGTCTCAGGGTCACCAGAGGAGCAACCCCTGGGTAAGACTCTTCTGCAATAAATCACTACTAGCTCTGTCCTCTCTCCTCTGCTGGAGCAGGGAAGGGATGGGGAAGCAGAGAGCCAGTGTGCAGGGAGGCAGGAGCCTCAGAGCAGGATTTTGGGGGACTCAGAGTGAGGCTCAGACCCATTTCACCCCCTGAGCCCACAGGGCAGCAGCACACAGGCACCTCTTGATGAGGGACACGCAGTCATCAGCCTGGCTCCGCAGCGGGGAGCTGCCAAGGTTGTTCAGGTTCTCTCCCAGCTTGAGCAGGGACTGCTCCACGGTGCTCCAGGAGGCTGGGGAGGGAAGGCAGGGATTCAGTGAAGGGAAATGGGGAAACCAGGCAGGCCAGCTCCAAGGCCCCCACAGCAGGCTGAAGAGGCTGGGAGTCCCCACTGGTGATGCAAGCCCAGCCCAGGGGTCTGTGTGGTCCCACCCCAAGCCCAGCCTGGCACAGCCTCCTGGCCAGACACAGAGCAAGGCGTGGGGCTGTGCCAGGCTGTGTGAGCACAGCACACCCAGGAACAGCTCCTGCAGCCTTCACATTAATTCTGCTCCTCTTCCAAAGGCAGCACGCAGGGGAGGGGGCAGAGAGTGGCACAGAGCCAGGGAGGAGACGGTTCCAGCAACAGGGCTGGAAGATGGATGGGCCTGGAGCCGCAGGGACAATGCGGCAGGAGCCGGGCAGGGGGAAGGGAGAGGTGCCAATGACATCTCCCCAGGGCCAGCATGCAGGGACAGGGACGTACAGGTCTCCTCCAGCTTGGCAATGTGGATCAGGGCACGGTTCTTGGTGCTGCTGAGCACCTTCTCCAGCCTCTCCAGGCACATCTTCAGCTGGTTCTCTGCTGCTGCCTGCTCCAGAGGATCCTTCACCTTCTCGGCGTAGAAGGTGGCGCAGCGCAGGAGCCAGGTGAGGGCACTGAGCAGTGCCCTGCACAGGCTGATGCACTCCTCAGCCTTGCCATGGCAGCTGGGACAAGGGAAAAGTGGGAATATGCTCATTGTGAGTGTGGAAACTGAGGCACAGACACTGGGTAGGCTGAGGAACCCAAAGCCAGGTCCTGCACTCCCAGCCCACTCCTCTGCTGTAGATCCCAACCTGCTCATCCCACCAGAATTCCTGCTGTGCCAGGGGGAAGGAGACACCCCCAGCCCCCACCATGCAGCCTCCTCGCTGGCCTCTCCACTACAGGGAAACTTTCCAAGCTTTTAATCAAATTATCTTGCTAAGGGAGGCTCAGCATTGATCAGCGCTGCGAGAGGTGAACGCTTCCCCCTCCTGATGCACAAATCATCGGGGCCAGAAGTTTTGATCAAATTAAGCAGAGGATCAGAGCAGCCAGGAGAGGATTAAGGGCTGGCTCTGCAGTTGGCCAGCGACAGCTCCTTGTCAACATCTGCCACTGATGCATATTCATTGCTGCTGCTTCATTTCATCTCATTGAAGAGCCTTCCTCATCCTCCTTCTCCTCTCACTGTCCCTGCCACACGCTCCTGCCTCCCAGAAGAGGCTGTCAGGGGTTAACAGGAAGATTTCTGAGCTTTCTAAAAAAGTTTTTGTGGCCTGAATTGTCTGGACTCCCCTGGGTCCTGCAACACCAGCGGAAAAGCATAAAGGAAAAAAACAAGGCAGTGCCTAGGGCAGGAGCAGAGTGGGACATGCAGCTGGGGCCTGGGAAGGTGCAGAGGGAAAGGAAATAGAGACCCTCAGACCATGAGTCTTACACCCACCCCATCCAGCTGAACAGGGAAGGATAAACAGTGAGGTTTATCCAGAATAGGGGGGTTTCTGGCAGTTTCCCACAAAGCTGGTGGGGTTTGGATTCCCTCTGCTGCCCCTGTGCTGGCCCTCACGAGGCAGCAACTTGGTAAGGGACACAGAGCTGGAGGGGGAACCTGCCTTCCTCTGCCAGGGTGAGTATTCTGGGATCAGACAGGACCCTCAGGCTCGGCTGGTTTCTGGTTCTGCCCATGGCACAGCCAGGGCAGAGCTGGCAGTGCTGGAACACCACACAGTACCTGAGGCGGTCACAGAACATGTCCATGATCTCCAAGAGCGACTGGACACACAAATCCCGGGAGAAGTCATCGAACTAGAGCAGGGGAACACAGAGAGGCTTCACACGGGGACTGCTCCGGCAGCTCCACACGAGCTCAAGCCCTTCCTCCAGGGCCGGGCCAAGCTCTGCGGCCACAGGACACTCCCCCTGGCAGCTGCCCAGAAGCCACTTGAATGAGAAGTAGGTCAGGGCTGTCTGTCGGCCAGGTCGTGCCCTCCCGGGGTTGTGAGAGGCGCTGGGGCCGCGGCAGCAGGGCCGGGGCTGCGTTTTCCCCGCAGCCTCAGGCCGGGGCTGTGGCGGGCCGGCCGCCAGCCCCCTGCCCACCCCCGGCTCGCTGGGGCTGGCAGCGCCATCGGCCCGGCCGGCCGCGGGGCTGGGGGCGGCGGGCAGCAGAAGCGCGGCCCCCCCGCCTCCTCCCGGAGCAGATGGGGAGCCCCGCCGGGCCGGAGCTTGCCCGCAGCTCCGCGCTGGGCCCACGCTGCGCTGAAGGAGGAAGGCTCGGCTGTCAAGGTCAGCGCTGCGCCCGCCCCTCCGAACGGGCAGAGACGAGGCACGGGCAAACAGCAACGAGCCCGAACCCTTTGGAGCTGAGCTGGGCTGGGCTCTGCCCTACCCTCCCCTCTGAGACCCCTGGAGGGGTCCCCACCTTGCCAGGGCTTCGAGCTCAGCCTCCAGTTCCCCAAAAATTTCAACACTGACTGCCAGCGAAATTCTCCCCTCCATCCCCATAACAACAGAAATCATTCTCCCTGAAGTCATTCCTCCTTTGGTCACCCTGAGGTGACCCTGCCAAGGAGGAGAGTGGGGGGTCTTTTATAGCCTGTGAGGAGCATCCCAACACCAAACAGAGGCAGCCATGGAGGGTGCTCAGTGTCCCCATGGAAGGAGCACAGGGACACAGAGGCAGCCATGGAGGGTGCTCAATGTCCCTATGGAAGGAGCACAGGGACACAGAGGCAGCCATGGAGGGTGCTCAGTGTCCCCATGGAAGGAGCACAGGGACACAGAGGCAGCCATGGAGGGCGCTCAGTGTCCCCACGGAAGGAGCACAGGGACACAGAGGCAGCCATGGAGGGCGCTCAGTGTCCCCATGGAAGGAGCACAGGGACACAGAAGCACAGCTGAGCGTGGTGTGTGTGGCTGTAACCCAGCTCCTCCATGGCCAGCTCTGATCCCCACAGCGCTGCCAGCACGGCCGGCCACAGCAGGATGTGGTTTCCAGCAGTTGGGATGAGGTTACACACAGGCAGGAGCCTGCCAGGCCCCCCAGGGCAGAGGGACAAGGCACTGACACCTCCAAAAACCCCCTGGGACCCACGGCAGCCCATCCCCAGGGGGACACAGAAAGGCTTGGGCGTTAATCTGCGCCGGCTGCCCGCTGCTGACTCAGCCCAGGACGTCGCTTTCCACTTGACCTATATTTGGTGGGAGCTTGTGGGGAGGGAAAGGGATTTGTGGGGTTGTGGGTGAAGAGTGAAACCTCTGAGAGCACCTGGCAGAGCCCTACCTTGCTGATGGCCATCAGCACCGTGGAATAGGACACCATCTACAAGAGAGAAAGCCAAAACAAGCGCGGTGTGGCAGGGGCTGTTGCTGAGGAACGGCAAGGTCAGGGCACGGCCCCGCTGCCTGTCACCGCAGACGGGGCCAGGGCTGGGCCACTGACCCGGCACAAATCCAAACAGACATTTTTAGGTGATGGCTGATGCGTTTCACACAAACTTTAGGCGATATTAAATGCCAGGATATGGAACTGTGGAGCTCAGAGAGAGTGCAGAGCCTCTTGGCGGGCAAAATTGCCACCCTGGGCGATGGCAGAGGCTATTTATGGAACCATCCCTGCCCAGGGCACAGGCTGAGCCCTCCACTGCCTGCCCCGGCCCCACAGAGGCTCACATGGGGGTTTGGGGTGTCTGCCCCAGCCCCAGAGGGGCTCACATGGGGGTTTGGGGTGTCTGCCCCAACCCCAGAGAGGCTCACATGGGGGTTTGGGGTGTCTATTGAGCCCCAGAGAGGCTCACATGGGGGTTTGGGGTGTCTGCCCCACCCCACAGAGGCTCACATGGGGGTTTGGGGTGTCTGTTGAGCCCCAGAGAGGCTCACATGAGGGTTTGGGGTGTCTGTTGAGCCCCAGAGAGGCTCACATGGGGGTTTGGGGTGTCTGCCCCAACCCCAGAGAGGCTCACATGGGGGTTTGGGGTGTCTGTTGAGCCCCAGAGAGGCTCACAGGAGGGTTTGGGGTGTCTGCCCAGCCCCAGAGAGGCTCACATGGGGGTTTGGGGACCCCCAGTTGCTTTGCCCAGCCTCACTGAGGCTGCAAGGTGACCCCCAGCAGCAGCAGCAGGTCCTTACCTGGGAGCTGATGGCGTATTTCAGGTAGGACAAGATGAGTGGGTTTGGGGACGGCCCAATCATGGCCTGCTCCAGCAGAGCCTCTGCAAGGAAAGAGGGTCCCAGCTCAGCACATGGGGACACACAGACACACTCTGCTCTCCCCTCATCCCCCAGGGAAGCTGGCAAAGTCCAACTGTACCAACCACAGAGACTCCAAACCTGTTTTCTCCTCGATTCACCAAATCCCACAACTTTCTAATCCCTGAATAATTCAGGCAGAGCTCACAGCCTCCTGCTCCAGCCCCGAAACTGCTGTTGCTGCTCTCCACATTCTCCTCCCTCCCACTTCTTGCCAGGAGGCTCCTGCAGCCTCCACTGAGTGTCTTTTACCCAGGCACCTGGGGCTGAGCTTGGGGCCACCAGTCCCCTGCGCTGGGTGCAGCCCTGCCCGTCTGGCCCTCGGTGGCCTGAGGGGCTCTGCCCGTCCCATCTGCTCAGCCAAGCCTTTAATTGCCCATTTGAGCCATGGCAGAGTGCAGGAAGCACCTCCCTGAGCAGGCCCCGGGCTGCAGAGCAGCCTGCAAGTAGGTCAGAGCACCCAGATGTAAAAGGGGGAGCAGCAGCTCGGCGGGAAGTCGTCACCCCAAAGATGAGGAGGAGGAGGAGGCACCATCAGATCCTGAGTGCAGGAGACTCCCTGGGTGTCCCTCCAAGGCTGAATCCTCCAAGGCCAGGAGGGTCTGGGATGAGGACAGAAGGCTGGTGGCAGCCATCCCCTCCCCAGCCCATGGCACAGTGTCACCACGAGCCAGCCACATGCTGCTCCCTGCTGCAGACGTGCCAGGCCCTGCCGTGATCCTGGCACCTCGTGCCAGCTCTCCCTCCTTTGTACTTCCAAGCTAAGCTTGGCAAAGGACAGCTCTGGGGGCTGTGGTGAGGAAGGGGAGCTGCTGTTCCAGCCATCAGGACCTCGGGAATGGGGTGCAAACAATGCTCAGAGTCAGGGCCAGCATCCTGCCCGTGTGGCTCCCAAAAGGAAAAGGGGGACATGGCTCCTTCTCCTCCCTGGCTGCCCCAAAGAAACCACTGAGCCCTGGCTAAATGTGGGCCAGGAGAAACCCATTCCTGCAGAAATAATAGGGAATTATCCTCTCTGTGTGGCTGGTTTTGGGGGATACACAGATGAGGCCAAGCCAAGCACCCTGCAGGCCACAGAGGAGCAGGAGCTGGTGGCACCAGGGTGGCCACAGACACCTGGTAGCCCCAGGGAGCAGCTGGGCAGCAGCAGGGCTGGCCCTCGAGCCAAGCACCCCCATCCCCAGCAAATCCATCCCCAGCAAATCCATCCCCAGCAAATCCCTCTCCCCACGGCCACAGCTCGGAGATGACAAACCCAGCAGCAGCAGGGACAGCGTGTGACAAAAAAAAACAGGCACTGACACAAAACCCAATGGGAGGGTGGGGAGAAGGGAAAAACATGCACAGGGGAAAGATCCCCACACTCAGAGGAGTGAGAGCTGCTGCCTGTGTGGGGCTGGTTCCTTTAAACCCCCTGGAGCAGCAGCTCTGTTTATTTATCCCGGGACTTGCAGCACAGGGAAAATCCCAGCACCAAGTTTCTATAATTAGCAGGAGAGCCTGGCAAATCTTTAAACCAGTCCTAGCCCTTGGCAGGATTTCTGTGAAATGCCCTTGAATTGGGCTGGGAAGCAGCCTTGGGAGCAGCACCTGGCTCCTGTGCAGTGCTAGAATCAGGAAATCAGGGAATCATTAAAGCTGGAAAGACCTCCAGGAACATCTCACCATAACCCAAACCCCCTGGAGCCACATCCACGTGGTAACTCCACCACAGCCTGTTCCAACACCCTTTCAATGAAGAAATTTCTCCTCATTTCCAGCTTAATTCTCTCCTGGCTCAACTTGAAGCTGCTTCTCTTGTCCCAAAAGCCACGCTGTGCTGACTCCTGAAACCTCCCATGGGGGGAAAGGAGGGAATGACCCCAAAACGGGAGGAACAGATGGGAATGGGCTGACATGGTTGGGAATGGGAATTTTGGGGTGAAAAGCAGCGTGGGAAGGGGAGCAGGGAGGGTCCAAATACAACAGGCACCCTCATAATACCCCAAAAGGGGGTACACCTTTTTCTATAGGGAAAAAAGAGGGAATGACCCCAAAACGGTGGGAACAGATGGGAATGGGCTGACATGGTTGGGAATGGGAATTTTGGGGTGAAAAGCAGTGTGGGAAGGGAAGGAGGGGTCCAAATGCAACAGGCACCCCCATAACACCCCAAAAGGGAGAACACTTGGGGCAACACCCAAATACACGCGTGGGGACCCCCAAAAGAGCCCAGTGTGCCCAGTAAGGAGGGGGAACCCCTCGCCTCCCCCCAGACCTGCCAAGTTGAGGATGTCCCAGGTGGCTCCGCGGGGGAAGAACCGCTTCATGTTTATGGCCCATTGATAGTCGCTCCAGCGCTCCTTCCAGGCCTGCAGGATGGCCTGCTTCAGGTTCACCACCTTCATGGTCACCCTGCGGACGGACAGCTCAAGGCGAGGGGGACGGGGCCCTGACCCCAGAGCGGGCCGGGGAGCGCGGGGAAGCGGCCCAGCGGTTTCGTAGCGCTGCACCTCGGGGTGTGCCCGCTCCCCGGGCCTGGAGGAGCTCGGAGCCGCCCCGGAGCCCCCCGGAGCCCCCCGGAGCCCCCGAGGTTCGGTGCCCGCGGGTCCTGCCGGGTCCCGCCGCCCCTCACCGCGGCCCGGCGCCGCCCTCAGCGCCTGGGCACCGCCATTGCGGCACCTGCCAACAAGCCGCGCGCTGATTGGGTGGCGGGGCAGGGCGGGCGCGGGGGGTGATGGGAGTTGTAGTTCGGGAGGGCTAGGCCGGGCGGGGGCGGGAGTGTGTGTGCAAAGGGTGGGTGGGAACGGGGGGCGAGTGTGCAAACAGCGGGGGGAGAGTGCAAACAATGTGTGGGTGAGCAAACGGGGGAGAGAGGGCTGACGCGGGGTGTGTGCGTGTGTGTGTTGAAATGTGGGGCTGAGTGTGGAAATAGGACTTGACTATGCAAACAGCAGGGGTGAGTGTGCAAATAGGGTGTGTGTGCAAACACGGGGTGAAAATGGGTTGCAAACACGGGGTTTTTGCAAACAGGGCATGGTGTGCAAATAGCCGGGGTGTGGGAAGGTGGGGGGGTACAAACACAGGGGGAAGGTGCAAATATGGTGTGGATGTGAAAGGCAGGAGTGGTGCAAAAACAGGGTGAGTGTGAGAACAGGGGATGTAGAAATAAAAGGTGAGTGCAAAAACAAGGGATGTGCAAACATGGTGCACATGAGGGGTGAGTGTGCAAAGGCTCTGGCGTGGCAGCACAGGTCTCCCAGCACATCTCTGTGCATGTGTGCAGGTGTGCAAACGTGTGCACGCACACAGGCCGGTGAGCTCACACATGTGGATGCACAGCAGTGTGTGTGTGTGCATGCGTGTGTTCTTGCACACGTGTGCAGACACCAGCAGCCCCGGGCAGGTGTTGCACACGCAGGCCCCGGCGCAGGGGTGGGCACCACGCGGGTGTGCACGGCCCTGTGCTGCAGACACAGACACGTGTGTGCACACACGTGGCACAGCCATGGGCCCGGGCTGCCCCCCACCCCCTCCCTGCAGCACCAGCCGCTAAAAATATCCCCAGGGATGGTGCCAGCCGTTGCCATGGCAACGGGAGGATGGGGAGCAAGGCCGGGGGGCAGCCCCCCAGAACTGCCAGCGCCCCCCCCCTCGGTATTCCCAGCTCATGAACCCCCCCAGAACGCCCCCAGTAGCCCCCCAACACCTCCAGCACCCCCAAAACCCCCCCCCAAAACCCTCAGCACTCCCACCACTGTCAGTACCCCCAGAGGAGAACCCCCAAGGCTCAGAAGGAGGGTGAAGACCCCCATGGGGCTGAGGTGGGGGCTCAGTCACCCGCTGCCCCCATTTTCCAAGGAGGGTAATGGTGGGGCGGGGTGGGGTGGGGGGGGCTTCTCGGCCCCTTAATTCCCCGGTTAATCATTCATGGGGCCGGGGCGCAGCAAATCCGCCCGTGCCGGGGCCGGGATTAGGCGGGCGAGCAGCGCTGCCCAGCCGGCGAGGGGCCCCGGCAGAGAGGGGGGGGGTCCCGCCGGGGGCAGCCCTGGACGTGAGGAGGGATTTCCTGTGCAGGGGGGGCCGCTTCCCACAGCTGGCCGAGGAAAACACAACACGGGGGTCTCTCCAGGCTGTGCTGGACCCCCCCCCCCCTCCCCTCCTTGGCACGGCACCCCCCAAATTCAGGGGGAGGGAGTGGTTGGGGGGGTGGCAGGGTGTGCTTGGGGGGTCGCAGCTCCCCGGGCTGGGGGGAAGGCGTCGAGGTTTCGGTGCTTGGCAGGGCGCCCCGGCACAGCTGCCTCCGGCCCGGGCCCGGGGGGGGGGCCGGAAGGGGCCGGGGCCGTTCCCAGAGCCGGGGGCAGGCGAGGGGCGAGCGGGGGCCAGCGTGGGGGGCTCCCCCCTTCCCACGGGGGCGCTGCTGGCACGTCCTGCTGGGGGGGCACATGGCTGGTGACGGGTGTTTGGTGGGGTGTGAAGGGTTTGTTTGATCCATGGGGCCGTCCAGAGCCCCCCAAGCTGGTGGTGGGTGCTGCCCCGTGGGGGTGTTCAGTGCTGGGGATGGAGGTGTTGGGTGTCATCCCCTCCCCTGGGGGTCCTGGGGGGGCACCACTGCTGGTTTGGGGCTATATTTAGTGTCTCTGCAGCAGAGCAGCAAGATGAATTTTATTGAATGTGTTTCGGCTGAGTGTCTACGCCCTGAGAGCAGCAGAGCCCCTCTAAATCCCAAATCCCCCCCAAATCCCCCCAAATCAGGGTCAGCCACAGTGCACAGGGTCCTCACCCTGCTGGGACAGTGCAGAGAGACCTGTGGTGGCCCTGGGGGCACCTCACAGGGCACAGAGAGCTGGTGATGAACGCGAGAGGTCCACGCGCTCCAGAGGGGCCACAGGCAAACTCCAGCCCTGCCTCAGTTTCCCCACTGCGATGGGGGCTGCCAGGCAGCCTCGGGCAGGGGATTTGGGGTCATGAGGAGGTGTTGAGACGGGGCTGGGGGCAGGCGAGCTCGGCCACGGCCTTATCGCGGGCAGACGGCTGCGGGGGGCCGCGGCCGTGCCGTGTTTGCTGAGGATAAAGTGTACGGAACAGGCGGGGAGGCCCGGGGGGGCCGTCACGCTGCCGCTGCCCCGCCACGCTGGGAGCGCCGGGCAGGCCGGGAGGGCCCCAGGGTGACCCAGGGAGCGGGGGGGATCCGTGGGGGCTGTGGGGACACGGGGCTGTGGGGACCAGCGGAGCAGGAGGTCCTGGGGGGTCCCTCGGTGTTTGTGGGACAGCCACCGGCAGTCCCAGGCGTCACCGGTGTCACTCTCCTCCGTCCCCTGGGTGTCCCCATCACCTGGGGACCACCGTCCCCTGGAGATCCCCGTTCCCAGGGTAGCGCTGTCCCCTTGTTGTCCCCGTTCTGAGCAGCACCGTGCCCTGAGAGCCGCTGGGCACCCCCCTTCCCTGCACCCCCCGAGTATGGGAAAGCATCCCCGGGGCACACCCGTGCCAAGGAAGCCTTCATCCCTTGGGCACCCTCCTCTCCTAGAAGCCTTCATCCCTTGGGCACCCCCATCCCCCTGGGTGTCACCGCCCCGCCCGTGCAGCCCAGGGAGGGGGGTACCCACGGGGCTGGGGGGTGGGGGGCGGCCACACCGACCCCCCCGGGGGTCCCAGGGCCGAGCTGCGGGGCTCGGGGCGGGGGTGGGGGGCGGCAGAGCCGCTTTAAGCCCGGGCATGACGGGACGTGTAGTCCGGGGAGGAAAAGGGGGGGCTGGGAGCAGGGGCTGCTGGGAACGGGGGTGGGGTGGCACGGGCGGGTCGGGGGGCTCCGGGGGGCGACCCTCAGCGCCCTCCCCAGTGATCCCCCCGCGCTCCCGGTGCACGCCGCCATCCCCGGCCCCACAGCGGCTCCGGATGCGGCCCCACAGCGGGGTGCGACCCCCGTTCTCCCCACACATCCCCCGGGGGGCGCAGGGGCAGGGCCCCCCGACGTGCGGGTGTCCTGCGGGAGCGGATCCTGTGGTGTGGGTCTGATTGGGACCCCCGTGCCTGGTGTGTGCCCCTCCCCGAGCCCGGCTGGGCACCGCGGGGTGTGGAGCTGCCCCCTGCCTCGTGGGCACTGTCACCAAGCCCCGTGGGGACCGTCCCAGATCTCCGTGAGCATCATCTCCACCCCACCGCCACCCAGCGAGGGCACCGTGCCAGCCCTTCCTGGGTGCTGTCCCCAAATCCTGTGGGCAGCCTCTCCGGTGCCCAGCGTCACTATCACAGCATGGCCGTGGGCACCGTCGCCAGCCGTGCCCTGCCCTCGTGGACACCAGGTTGTCACTGTCACAGCATCCCCGTGGGTGCCGTTCCCAGTCCCCGTGGGCGCCATCCCCACCCTGCCACGGGCATCCCCTGGGCCTCCCTGGGCACCGTCTCCGCTCCCCCTCCGGCACAGCCCGCCACGCTGTGCTCGCCATCCCTCGTCCCCGTTGTCACTGTCACGACATCCCCGCTAGCACCGTCCCAAACTCCTGTGGCCACGGGCACCACCCCGGGGACGCTGTGGGCACAGTGCCCAGCTCCCCCTGGTGCCATCCCCAACCCCCTGGGCACTTCCCCTCGCCCCCCCTGCCCACAGCCCCCCACCCTGCCCTCACCACCCCCCGTCCTCGTTGTCGCTGTCACCACATCCCCGCGGGCACCGCCAGGGCTCCCATCACACACACACACACACACACACACACACACACGCCCTGCCGCCGCCACCGTCCCCACCCCGCCATCCCGGGGTCACCCGGCCGCGGTACCCCCGTGGGTCCCCACGCGGGGCCGGGCGCGGCGGGTGCAGGGAGCGGCTGCGGCCGGCGGAGGGGGCTGCGGCCGCGGCGGAGCGGAGCGGGCGGGCGGCGGGGCCGGGGGAGGGAGGAGCCAGCGCCGTTCGTCCGCCGCCGCCGCCGCCGCTGCGCCCCGCTCCGCTCCGCGCCCCGCACCGCCGCTCCGAGCCCCGCTCCGCGCCCCGCGCCGCCGCTCCGCGCCCGCCGCCGTCCACCTCAGGTACGGCCCGAGCGGCCCCGCCGGCCCGAGCGGCCCCGCCGCCCCCCGGTTGTTTACGGCCGCCCCCCCCGGGCCCCCCCGGCTGAGCACGGGCGCAGTTCGCTGCGTGGAATGGGGGGGCGGGCGGCGATCGCTTCGGGAGCCTCGGCACCCGCGGAGGGCTCGGGGGGGTCGCGAACCGCGAGGAAAAAACACGGGCAAAGATTTTTTTTTTTTTTTTTTTTTTTTCCTCTCTTGGAAAATCCGGGCGTTTGGCGTGGGGCGGGGGGGCCGCGTTCCCCCGTGGGGGGCGGGTGGGGGGGGGCACCGCGCCCCCCACCCCCAGCGCACCCGTGGCTGCTGCATGCGGGGCACGGCGCTGCCCCCCGCCCGCCACGCCGCGCCACGGGGGCAGCCCCCCCCCGGCCGTGGCCCCCCGGCCCCGCGGCCCCCCCGTGGCCGTGGCGTGGCGGCGTGGCGGGGTCCGGGCCGCGGCGTGGCTCTGCGGTGCTGGGCGCGGGGCCGCGCCGTGGGCAGGTCGCGGGGCCGGGCCGTGGGCAGGCCGTGGCCCTGTCGCGGCGCGGGGGGGGTGGGGGGAGGAACCGTGGACGGCCGGGCCGTGACGGCGCCGTGGGGTGTCCGTGAGGGTTTTAGGGGCCGCTGTGTCCGCTCCCCCGCACCCACCCCGTAGGGCGGCAGGAATGCTGCGATTTTTTTTTTATGATGAAAATTTTAAATTGTTTTTTTAATTATTTTTTTTTGCGCCGAGAGCGGAGCGCGGGGGGAGGCGGGGGGGGGGGGGGGGCGGTTCGGCCGCTCCCGGTTAGGGCGGGGGCAGCGGGGGGGGCGTCCCCGGTGCGGCGGGGTGGGAGGGGGGGGCTCGAGTCCCGCACCACGGGCTTCGCCCTGAGCGGGGCGCGGGGCGTGGCGGGGGCTCCCCTGTGCTCGGCGCCCCGCGGTCCCGCGGGGTGTCCCCCACCCCAACCCCGGGGGGGCGGATCCTGCCCCGGTCCGGTGTCGCCGCCGGGGTTAGGGATGCGGTCCCGACCGGACTGTGGTGCGTCCCCACTGTGCGATGCGGGGAAACTGAGGCAGGGGCGGGCGGGCGCCACGGCCAAGGTCACCCCGGGACCGCGACCTTCAGTCGTGACCCCCCCCCGCCCGGGACTGCCACCGGCACCGACACCGGAGCCGCACCGGGAGGCCGGGCTGTGCCTCACCCCGCCTGACCTCCGACGGCACCGGGGACCCCCGCGGCTCCGCTGCAGCGCTAAGGGGGCTGGGGCCGCCGTGGGGCGCGGGCAAACCCCGGTGGAACCGGTTTGGGGGGGCTCCCCTGCCCGGGGGTCTTGGCGCAGGGTGGGGACGAGGCGCGTCCCCCCCTCCCCAGGGCAGTTCGGTGCGGCTGCGTGCGCCCCCCGCCACGGTGCGGGCCCCGGGAGCGGGATCCTCGCGTGGGGGCTCCACGGGCACCCCTTTCCCTCCCGCGGCCGTGACCTTCGCGGGGTCGCCCCGCACACGGGTTCGCGGAGCGGGGAGCGCGGGCCGCGCACTCCCGGTGTCCCCGGTGTCCCGCACCCTGCGGAGCGGGCACGGGGAGGCTGCGGGCGCACCCCCCGACCCCTCCTGACGGGCGGCGGCTGCAGGAAGCGGGACCCCCCCCCTCCCAATCCCCCGGCTCCGCTCCTCGCCCCGCCAGCGCCTTCCCGGGTCAGCGGGCACCGAGGCGGCGGCGGGGCCGCCCCGGGGGTCCCATCCCGCGGACCCCCGGCCCCGCCGGACCCCGCGCAGCCGCCGGTGCATGGGGGCGGGGCCGGACGCCTGGGTGCCCCTCCGGACTGGGGGGGAAGAGGAGGAGGAGGAGAAAAGGGGGGCGCGGTGTAGGCGAAGGCGGGCGCGGGCTGCGCTGCCAGGGCCCCGCTCAGGCTGGGTGCGGGCGCGGGGGGCGCGGCGGGGTCGGTGCCGTTCGGGGTGTCCCCCGCGCTGCAGACCCTCGGACAGGGTCGGGTGGCTGCAGGAACACCGCGAGGACTGTCCCGTGTGTCCCCTTCTCAAGGGGGACGCGGTCCCGGTGCCTGTCCCTGTGTCCCCTCGTGGGTGCCCGCGCTGGGCACCTCGTGGCGGCCACCTCCCCCCCTTCGAGCAGGGGGAGGGGACCCAGGAGCTCCCCCCCGTCCCCGTGCACGTGAACCAGAGCCCCCGATTTAGAAACGTCCCATGCCGTGCCAAGGGCTGAGAATAGCTCCCGGCGTCCCGGCACACCTCCTGGGGCCAGGGGCACCCCGCGGGGCTCGGGGCCCGCAGCCACCCCAAAGAGCTGAGCCTGGGCACACTCAGCACACACCAGGTGCTCGGGGGTCACCCTCTTGGGTGACCTCTGCAGCCTGGACAAGCTGTGACAGCGGGATGAGGCACATCCTGTGTGCTGGCACAGGGGACACGCTGCTGGGGATAGGGGAGTGTGGCTCTTTCTCTGCCAGGCAGCTCCTGTGGGATAGGGAAGAGGAGGCACAGCTGAATGCTCACACACGGCAGGAAGGAGTGGCTGGAGTGGCCTTGGTTGGATGCAGAGTTCCTGGGAATCCTGGGGGCCTTGGTTGGATGCAGAGTTCCTGGGAATCCTGGGGGCCTTGGTTGGATGCAGAGTTTTGGGAATCCTGGGGGTCTTGGTTGGATGCAGAGTTCCTGGGAATCCTGGGGGTCTTGGTTGGATGCAGAGTTTTGGGAATCCTGGGGGCCTTGGTTGGATGCAGAGTTTTGGAAATCCTGGGGGCCTTGGTTGGATGCAGAGTTTTGGAAATCCTGGGGGCTGCAGGGCCAGGGCTGGGTCGTGGTGCAGGTCCCCTCTGTGGTGATGCAGGACGTGTCAGACACAGGACCTGTCAGAGGCTCAAGGCCACAACATTGGGTGCCCTGTCAGTGTTGGGACAGGTCACCAGCCCTGCAGCCACCAGCTGTCCTACAAGTGGTGGCTTCAATGAGCCGTGAGCCACAGGGAGGACACAAACCCGGGCTCAGCCATCCTTTGTGGGGAGGGGGCACCATGCAGCGCCCCCATGGCACTGGGGGGGCTGCCCTGATGTCAGGCCCGTGGCATCCCCCTTGCTCGGGTTGCCCAGCTGCTGTGCATGCCTGGGATTCCTGCAGCCTCCTGACACAGCACAGCGCGGCACAGCGCGCTGTCCCCACTGCCACACGTGCCCGCAGCGCTGCGTGGCACTGGGTGTGATGCTGTGCCGGGCACTGGCACAGGTGTGTGACAGCAGCAGCCGCAGACACGCGTGTGGCACTTGGCACGGCCTCACACACGGGCATCGGCGCGTGCCGGGTGCCGCCAGCCGTGGCACGGCAGGTGCCCCGTGCCTGGCCACACTCCCATGGCACGGCCGTGCCAGCCGGTGCAGCCAGGGTTTGTCAGGCAGATCTGTGCCACCCCGGTGCCCACCGTGACGCTGCCCTGGTGCCCACCGTGACACTGCCCCAGTGCCCAGTGTGACAGTGCCCCGGTGCCCACCGTGACGCCGCAGTGCCCGCGGTGACGCTGCCCCGGTGCCCGCATGGCCGGGGATCCCTGGCCGGCGGCCGCGGGGCTGCCCTGCCCCCAGCCCGTGCTAATCACGCTAATTGGCACCGTGGCTAAAGCGCTTAGGGCCTCACCTCCCTGACCCGGCTGGCAGCTGGGCTGGGGGGGCGCTGGGACCCCCGGAGCCCATCTGTGCTGGGGGGCAGGGACACAGCAATGTCCCCACGGGGCAGCCCCGGCACCCACGGAGGCGGTCAGCGCCTTTGTGGAGGGGTCTCCCATTGTCTGGGGGGTCCCCGGGGTGGGGTCCGTGGGGAGCGGGGTGCTGGGTGCCCCCGCTGGGGCGAGGTGGCTCCCGCCGTCGGGCCCAGCCCCGGACTTTGCCCCAGGGTTGTTTTCAGCCGCCTGCAACCACCCGACTCAGCAGAAACGCTCCCCTGGGCGTGGGGCTGGGCTGGGGGGGCTGGGCCGGGGGGGCTCCCGCCGGCTGCCACCCCGCTCCCACCCAGCACCCACCCAGAGCACCTGGTGCTGCAGGTGGGACGCGCGGGTTTGGGTGCCGGCGGCGCAGGGTGGGCTGAGACCTGGCTGCGCTCATCACACGTGTCCCGCTGGAGGAGGAGGAGGAGGAGGAGGAGGAGGAGGAAGAGGAGGAGGAGGACGAGAAGAGCCGCCTCCCGTGTCTGTCTGTCTGTCTGTCTGTCTGGGCCGCCCCAGCGCGCCCGGGATTCCTCGAGTGACGGTTCCTGGAGCGGCACCGCAGGCTCCGCCGGGCGATCCCAGGGTGCCGGTGATGCCGAGGGTGTCAGGGGGCTGCCGGGGTCTCGCTGGGGTGGCGAACCCCGTCCTAAAACGCCGCCCCGTTTATCCCTAAACCTCTCTCGTTTGGGGGGCTGCACCCCCAGGCCACCTCGGCGGGGAAACTGAGGCGGGGCGGCCAAGCCCACCCAGCGCACGCCGGCTTTGGGGACAGCCCATATTCCACCCCAGAGCGCTTCCAGCGCCACGTCGCTGCACCCCGAGCCCCACACATGCCCCGAGCGTGTCGGGGCTCTGCCGGGTCCCGGGGGAGAGGGGCGGGGGGCGGCGGGGGGGCCGGTGCCCGGCGGGGGCCGCGCAGCTCTGGATCCCTGCCAGTGCCTATACTTGGAAGTTCTCGGCGCGCCGTTCCCATATGGAACAAACATTTGCTGCTGCAGCCCCCGGCTCTATAGGTACCGCCGGCCCCAAACCCGGCCTGAGGCTGCGGGCGAGGGGCGTCCATTCCCCATGAGCCCCCCCCCGAGGTGGGGAGTGCACCCCGGGCTGGTGGGTGCGCTGCGTGCCTCAGTTTCCCTGAAGAGGCTGCTGCAGGCGACGCCCCCTCCTCATTCTGGGGGACGCCTCATGCGAACCCCATGTGCGGCGCGGGGTGCTCTGTGCACCCATGGGTGCAGCATCCCTCTCCCCTCATCCTTCGCTGGTTGGGGGTGCCCTCATCTAGGAGGGGGGGGCGACAGCAATGGGGGGTGTCGGGGGGGGGCCACCCCCCAGCCCCGTCCGCCGCGTTTTAAATCCGCCGGAGGAATTTCTGTGGCGGCCAAGACAAACGTGACCTACTTTCTGCTGTCCCCGCGCGGAGCGGAGGAGCCCGGGGCTGGGCACCGCGCCCGCCGCCGCCCCCCCCCGCCGCGGGCTCCGGGCCCCCCGCGCCCCTCGCACCGGGAGGGTCACCGGGGGGTCACGGGGAGGGGGGGGATGTGAGCAGGGCCCCCCCATCGCACCCGTGGGATGCGGGCGCCGAGAGCCGGCGGTGCTGCTGCCGTCGTTGGGGAGGGGGGTGCCGGGGTGCCCCCCGGTGCTGCCCGTGCCCTGACCCCCCCACCCATCGTGTCTTTGCCACAGCAGAGCTCGCAGAGGAGGGATCGCCCGGAGCTCCGGCGCCCCCCATCCCGTAAGTGGCCTCCTGCCCCATAAATCGCCCCGTAATTCACCCCCAGCCCCGGATTTTGGGGTGTTCGGCTGTGCAGTGAACATCGCTGCCCTTTTTGGGGTGTTCGGCCGTGCAGTGAACATCGCTGCCCTTTTTGGGGTGTTCGGCAGTGCAATGAACATCGCTGCCCTTTGCACCCCCTGCCCCAACGCTCTCCCCTCCTCTTGGGGACCCCCAGCCCTGCCCCAAAGGTGGGGGGAGCTCCCGTGTGTGCGTGCTTGTGCCCTGGGCACGTCCTCGCACAGCCTTGCACCCCTGGGTGTGCTTTTGCACGCCCACCCGCGCCTGTGCACGCTCACAGAGCCTTGCACGGCCCTGCACACGCTCTCACACACTGCCACAGCCTCACACAGCTGTACATGCTCTTGCACACCCATGCACACGTTCACACGTGCCCTGCACACCTGTGCACGCTCTCACACAGCTGTACATGTTCTTGCACACCTGTGCATGCTCTCACACTCCTGTCCATGTCCTTGCACATCTCTGCATGCTCTCACACACCTGTACATGTTCTTGCACACCCATGCATGCGTTCACACGTGCCCTGCACACCTGTGCATGCTCTCACACACCTGCACATGTCCTTGCACATCTGTGCATGCTCTCACACTCCTGTCCATGGCCTTGCACACCTGTGCACGCTCTCACACTCCTGTCCATGGCCTTGCACACCTGTGCACGCTCTCACACACCTATACATGTTCTTGCACATCTGTGCATGCTCTCACACACCTATACATGTTCTTGCACATCTGTGCACGCTCTCACACACCTATACATGTTCTTGCACATCTGTGCATGCTCTCACACACCTATACATGTTCTTGCACACCCATGCACGCTCTCACATGTGCCCTGCACACCTCTGCACGCTCTCACACACCTGCACATGTTCTTGCACACCCATGCACGCTCTCACATGCGCCCTGCACGCTCTCCCACGGCGTGGCACACCCGTGCACACGCTCACACGCTTGTGCACATTCTCATGCATCTCCGCACGCTCTTCCCCAACCCTGCACACTCTTCCCCTCCTTGAATGCTCCCACAGCCTTGCACACCCGTGCATTTCTCACACCCGCGCATTTCAACCCCCCCGTGTGCGTTTCACCCCGCTCTGCCCTCTGGCCCAGCCCCGCTGCTGTCACACCCTGCACGTCGCTCCCTCCTCGACTTCTCACGCGTCCCTCATGCCCTTGCCCAGCCCCGACCGCCCTTACACGCTCCACACCCCCTTGCACGCTCACACCCACCCCCATCAATCACCATCCACACCTCCTGGGGGTGCCCCATACCCCCCACCCCTGCCTGGGGGTGTCCCCTCCGTGTCCCCTGGGGCCGGTCGCTGCCCTCTCCCGGCGCTTTGGGCTGACTCTGCCGTCCCGCAGGGTCCGGCCCGGGATGCTGCGCGGTGCTGAGCACTGAGGGGCACCATGGGGTGCGCGGCGTAGCCCCCCGCCGTGGCCACCCCCCCCCCCCACGGCCGTGGCCACCCCGCCGTGGCCCCCGCGTGGCGCCGGAGCCCCCCCCCGGTCGGTGCTGAGCGCTCCTTGATGGAATTGCGGTGAATGGAACAGAAGCCCAGCACCCTGGACCCGCTGTCGGAGCCAGAGGACACCCGGTGAGCGCCCAGCCCGGCGCGGGGACACACGTGTGGCACTGCTTGGGGTGGCACTGCGCGTCCCCGCGCCCTCTGTGTCCGAATGGCGTGTGTGTCCCCAAGTGTCCCCATACCTGCTGCACCCCTGTGCCCACCGTGTCCCTTGTATTGTCATGCCCGGTGTGTCCCTGTGCCCACTGTGTCCCCTGTATTGTGCCCGGTGTGTCCCTGTGCCCACCGTGTCCCTTGTATTGTCATGCCCGGTGTGTCCCTGTGCCCACTGTGTCCCCTGTATTGTGCCCGGTGTGCCCTGTGCCCACCGTGTCCCTTGTATTGTCGTGCCCACCGTGTCCCTTGTATTGTCATGCCCGGTGTGTCCCTGTGCCCACTGTGTCCCCTGTATTGTGCCCGGTGTGCCCTGTGCCCACCGTGTCCCCTGTATTGTCGTGCCCGGTGTGTCCCTTGTGTCCTCGCGCCCGCTGTGTCCCCCTGCACGGTCATTTACGTGTCCCCGTGTCCTGGGTGTCCCTCGTGTCCCCGTCCCCCCCCCCCGCGTGTCCCCACGCGCGTTCCGTGGGTGTCCCCCATGTCCTGTGCCCCCCAGCCCCACCCTGTACCCCACATGTCCCCAACCGCCCCTCCCGTTCTGGGGATCATCCCCACGTGTCCTGGGTGTCCCCCTGCACCCCACGCGTCACCAGGTGTGTCCGTGCCCAGGTGTCCCCATGGTGTCCCCTCCCTCCCTCCCCCCACTCGTGCCTCTCCCCGCGGGGGCCCCTCACGCCCCCCCCCCCCAATCCCGGGGCTATTTCGGGGTCACCTTGGGCTGAAGCCCCCCATGATGGGGGGGGGGGGGTGGGTGAGAGGTCCCCGTGTCGCCCCCCCCTCCCCCCCCCCCGCAGGTGCCCCTCCCCCCCCGCGGGGCCGGGCGCGCGCGGACCCCCGCCGCCCGCCATTGGCTGAGCCCCCGATGACGTCACTTCCCCGCTCAGCCAAAAGGACATTTTGTCTTTGACTGTGAATGAGCCCCTCCCCCCACCCGCCCCTCCCCCCACCCTTCCCCCGCCCCTCCCCCACCCCCCCACCCTTCCCCTCCCCCACCCGCCACCCTTTCCCTTCCCCTCTTTCCCCCCCCAGGGGCGGTGCCGTGTCCCGGGGGGGGTCCCGGTCCCGGGGGGGCTGTTCTGGGTGGGGGGGGGGTCCCCAGGGTCCTCTCCACCCCCCCCCAACCGCACCCACCCGTGACATCGCCGCGCTGGGACCCCCGGGCGGGGCCTGCAGGGAAGGGGGTCCGAGGGGGATTTTGGGGCGCTGTTGGAATTTTGGGGGGGGGGGGGGGGCAGCGGGAATTCGTGGGCGCTGTCCCAGCCTGTGACCCCCCCCCGTCCGCTCCCGCAGGTGGCTGGATGGGAAGCGCAAAAGAAAGAGCAGCCAATGTTTGGTGAAGAGCAGCATGTCAGGTACGGGGGGGCACCCGCGGCTCCCGCTGAACCCCCCCGGGCACCCCCTGACCCTGCTGGGCACCCCCGGCTCACCCTGGCACCCCCGGCTCACCCCGGCACCCACTGGCCCTGCTGGGCACCCCCGGCTCACCCGGGCACCCCATGAACCCTGCTGGGCACCCCCGGCTCACCCGGGCACCCCATGAACCCTGCTGGGCTCACCCCGGCTCACCCGGGCACCCCATGAACCCTGCTGGGCACCCCCGGCTCACCCGGGCACCTCATGAGCCCTGCTGGGCACCCCCGGCTCACCCGGGCACCCCATGAGCCCTGCTGGGCACCCCCAGCTCACCCGGGCACCTCATGTGTCACCCTGGGGGCCCCGAATTCTTGCCAGGGTCCCTGTGTGTCACCTGGGTCCCCCAAAGTCTGTGCACACCCGTCGTCCACGATGGGCACCCCAAGATTGCTGTGTCTGCGCGCCCCAATGTCCCACGGACACCCCTGGGCTCCCCGGCGTGAGAAAGTCCCACGGACACCCCGTGTCCCCTGTGGGCACCCCAAGATTCCCATATCTGTGCATCCCAATGTCCCACGGACACCCCTGGGTTCCCCGGAGTCCCACGGACACCCCGTGTCCCCTGTGGGCACCCCAAGATTGCTGTGTCTGCGCACCCCAATGTCCATGGGGCACCCCAGATCTCGGCTGGGCTCCCCGGTGTCCCACGGACACCCCGTGTCCCCTGTGGGCACACCCAATGTCCCACGGACACCCCTGGGTTCCCCGGAGTGCCACGGCCACCCCGTGTCCCCTGTGGGCACGCCAGGAGCTCCCACATCCTTGCCAGGCTCGCAGGGACACCCGCTGTATCGCAGGCACCCCAAAATCCCTCCCTGCACCCCCCATCCCTGCAGGGTCCCCCTGGCTCTCGTCCCCCCTCAGTCAGCTCGGGGCGGCAGCGCCCTGGGGTGGGCGATAAGGGGGGCTGATAAGGGGGGCCCCGCGGGCGCTGCCCCCCGCCCTGCCCCATTCCCCGGCGGGGAGCGGCCGGCGCCGGCGGGAGCTGCCGGGGGGGAACCGGGGGGAACCGGGGGGAACCGGGGGGAACCGGGCGTGCGGCTCCCGCCCATCCCCTGCGCCTTCCCCGCTCCCTGGACGGGGGGAACACCCGGGGAACCCCACATTCGGCACCCGGGGAGCGCCACAGGGGTCCCCGCGCCTGCGTTTGTGGGGTGCAGCAATGCCGGACACCTCCCCGAATGGTGGGGGGCACCCAGGCGTTCAGCGCCCTCCCCATATCCCCCACCCCGTGGGCATTGCCACTTCCAGCCCCCCCCCCAAAACACGAGGCGGGGACAGGAGGGTGCTGGGGTCCTGCTGATGATCCGTGCCTCAGTTTCCCCGGGCGGTTGGCGGTGGGGAGGCTGGGGGGGCTCTGCTCCCCGGACAGCAGCGGGGACAGTGTGTCTTTGTGTGCCAGGGGGACAGGGACCCCCCCCCCCTGCTGCCGGTTAATGGGATAATGGGGGCTTTATTGCTGCGGGGGGCTCGGGCACCCCCCACTCACACACCCCAGAGTTAACCCTTCCCGTGCCGGGGTGGAGGCAGTGGCAGGGCAGACAGCGCTGGGTGCAGACAGAGAGGAAACTGAGGCACAGAGAGGGGAGGGTGTACTGGGCATCGCTGGCATGGGAGGGGTGATGCAGCTTGTGCCAGGGGTCTCTGATGTGGGGTGTGCAGAGAGTCCCCTGATTTAGGGCTCCTGGGGGGCTCTGATTTGGGGTGTGCAGGGGGTCCCTGATTCAGGGTTTTCTCAGGGGTCCCTGATGTGGGGTGTGTGGGAGGGTCGCTGGTACAGGGTGCTCCAGGGGTCCCTGACTTGGGGTTTCTGGGGGGGTCCAGATGTGGGGTGTGCAGAGGGTCACTGGTACAGGGTGCTCCAGGGGTTCCCCTGTCATGGGGCACTCCAGGAGCCACTGACTTGAGGTGCTCTGGGGGGTCCCTGACATTGGAATTTCCATCATGGGGTGCTCTGGGGGTCTCTGTCATTGGAATTTCCGTCATGGGGTGCTCTGGGGGGTCCCTGACATTGGAATTTCCATCATGGGGTGCTCTGGGGGTCTCTGTCATTGGAATTTCCGTCATGGGGTGCTCTGGGGGTCCCTGACATTGGAATTTCTGTCATTGGAATTTCCATCATGGGGCTCTCTGGGGGTCTCTGTCATGGAGCACCCCACGAGTCCCTGCTGTGGGGGGCCCTGCCCCGGGGTGCCCTGGGGGTCCCTGACTCGGGGGTCCCCCCAGGGTACATCCCTAGTTACCTGGACAAAGATGAACAGTGCGTGGTGTGCGGGGACAAGGCCACCGGCTACCACTACCGCTGCATCACCTGCGAGGGCTGCAAGGTGAGCTGGCTGGGGCACGGGGGGTTTGGGGGGCTCAGGGGGGGCTCAGCAGGGCTCACTGTGTCCCCCCCCTTTCGCCCTCCCCAGGGATTTTTCCGTCGGACCATCCAGAAGAACTTGCACCCCACCTACTCCTGCAAATACGATGGGTGCTGCGTCATCGACAAGATCACCCGCAACCAGTGCCAGCTGTGCCGCTTCAAGAAGTGCATCTCCGTGGGCATGGCCATGGACTGTGAGTTGGGGGGCACTGGGGGGCTTGGCTGGTGGGGCAGGATGGGGTCCTGGCACTTTGGGGTACCCAGATCAGCTGCAGGACCTCAGGGCAGGTTGGAGTTCCAGCACTTTGGGGTACCCACTTTTGCTGCAAGACCCCAGGGCAGGTTGGGGCCCTGGCATTTTGGGGTGCACAGATCAGCTGCAGGACCCTAGGGCAGGTTGGGGTCCCGGCACTTTGGGGTGCCCAGATCAGCTGCAGGACCTCAGGGCAGGTTGGAGTTCCAGCACTTTGGGGTACCCAGATCAGCTGCAGGACCCCAGGGAAGGTTGGAATTCCAGCACTTTGGGGTACCCAGTTGAGCTGCAGGACCCTAGGGCAGGTTGGGGTCCTGGCACTTTGGGGTGCCCAGATCAGCTGCAGGACCCCAGGGCAGGTTGGGGTCCCGGCACTTTGGGGTGCCCAGATCAGCTGCAGGACCTCAGGGCAGGTTGGAGTTCCAGCACTTTGGGGTACCCACTTTTGCTGCAAGACCCCAGGGCAGGTTGGGGCCCTGGCATTGTGGGGCACATTGGGGTACCCAGATCATCTGCAGGATCCCAGGGCAGGTTGGGGCCCTGGCATTTTGGGGTGCACAGATCAGCTGTAGGACCCCCCCAGAGCAGGTTGGGGTCCCAGCACCGTGGGGCATTTTGGGGTGCCCAGATCAGCTGCAGGAGCAATCTGGCATTTCAGATGCTGCAGTGGGGTGGGATGTATGAATAGGGGGGTCCCAGATGATAGTGGGGGGCTTTGAGGAGGTGGGTTGGGGTGTTGGTGCTATGGGGTGAGTTGGGATGCCCGGAGCAGCAGGAGGAGGCTGGGGGGTCACTGTGGGTGCAGCTTTGGGGTGCATTGTGAGGGGATCCCTGCTGATTCTGGGGGTGCAGCTGTGGGGTGCATTGTGAGGGGATCCTCACCGATTCTGGGGGTGCAGCTGTGGGGTGCATTGTGAGGGGATCCCCGCTGATTCTGGGGGTGCAGCTGTGGGGTGCATTGTGAGGGGATCCTCACTGATTCTGGGGGTGCAGCTGTGGGGTGCATTGTGAGGGGATCCCTGCTGATTCTGGGGGTGCAGCTGTGGGGTGCATTGTGAGGGGATCCCTGCTGATTCTGGGGGTGCAGCTGTGGGGTGCGTTGTGAGGGGATCCCCGCTGATTCTGTGGGGTGCATTGTGAGGGGATCCCCGCTGATTCTGGGGGTGCAGCTGTGGGGTGCACGGGTGGGGGGATCCCCGCTGATTCTGGGGGTGCAGCTGTGGGGTGCATTGTGAGGGGATCCCCGCTGATTCTGGGGGTGCAGCTGTGGGGTGCATTGTGAGGGGATCCCCGCTGATTCTGGGGGTGCAGCTGTGGGGTGCACGGGTGGGGGGATCCTCACTGATTCTGGGGGTGCAGCTGTGGGGTGCATTGTGAGGGGATCCCTGCTGATTCTGGGGGTGCAGCTGTGGGGTGCATTGTGAGGGGATCCCTGCTGATTCTGGGGGTGCAGCTGTGGGGTGCATTGTGAGGGGATCCTCACTGATTCTGGGGATGCAGCTGTGGGGTGCATTGTGAGGGGATCCCCGCTGATTCTGGGGCTGCAGCTGTGGGGTGCATTGTGAGGGGATCCTCGCCGATTCTGGGGGTGCAACTGTGGGGTGCATTGAGAGGGGATTCCTGCTGATTCTGGGGGTGCAGCTGTGGGGTGCATTGTGAGGGGATCCTCGCTGATTCTGGGGGTGCAGCTGTGGGGTGCATTGTGAGGGGATCTTCGCCGATTCTGGGGGTGCAGCTGTGGGGTGCATTGTAAGGGGATCCCTGCTGATTCTGGGGGTGCAGCTGTGGGGTGCATTGTGAGGGGATTCCTGCTGATTCTGGGGGTGCAGCTGTGGGGTGCATTGTGAGGGGATCCTCGCTGATTCTGGGGGTGCAGCTGTGGGGTGCATTGTGAGGGGATCCTCGCCGATTCTGGGGGTGCAGCTGTGGGGTGCATTGTGAGGGGATCCCTGCCGATTCTGGGGGTGCAGCTGTGGGGTGCATTGTGAGGGGATCCCTGCTGATTCTGGGGGTGCAGCTGTGGGGTGCATTGTGAGGGGATCCCCGCTGATTCTGGGGGTGCAGCTGTGGGGTGCGTTGTGAGGGGATCCCCGCTGATTCTGGGGGTGCCGGCAGTGGTGCTGGATGACTCCAAGCGGGTAGCCAAGAGGAAGCTGATCGAGGAGAACCGGGAGCGGCGGCGGAAGGAGGAGATGATCAAATCCCTGCAGCACCGCCCCAACCCCAGCGCCGAGGAGTGGGAGCTGATCCACGTTGTGACAGAAGCCCACCGCAGCACCAATGCCCAGGGCAGCCACTGGAAGCAGAAGCGGAAATTCCTGGTGAGGGGATGCAGTGGAGGGGCTCTGTCACCACCTCGGGCACTCGGCATCGGCGCACACGTGGTGGCAGCGCCAGGTTTTGGGATGTCACCGTGTCCTTGGGCACTCGAGGGGGGTTGGGACGTTGCCCGGTGTCCTTGAGCTGGTCACCCCCAAAGGGTTCAGGGGTGAGCAGTGACCGAAGGGGACAGCTGTGCCCGCGGGTGGCCCTGGGCTGGCCCTGCCGCTGGCGCTGTCACTGTCCCTGTCATGCAGCTCCCTCTCCTGGCTGCTGCACCGGCCCTGCCACGGCTGTTCCCGGTGACATGGGGGCCCCAGAGGGGGGACAGAGTCACATCATGGCCTCAGAGGGGTCCCAGGGAGGGGGAGCAGGGTCACAGTGCGCCCCCAACACCACTGCCCACCACGGGGGTCCCAGAGGGGGGGCACGGTCACACTGCACCCCCATGTGCCACTGCCCACTGTGGGGGTCACGGAGGGGAAAGAGTCACTCTGCACCCCCTAACACCACTGTGGGGGCCACAGGTTGGTCACCCCACACCCCCAGTGCCACCGTGGGTGTCTCAGGGTGGGATATGGTCACACCACACTTCCAACACCACTGCCCGCCATGGGGGTCCCAGAGGGTGACACAGTCACACTGCGTGCCCAAACCCAATGTCCACCGTGGGGGGCACAGTCACACTGCACCCCCAATGCTGTGGGGGTCCCAAGGGTGGCACAGTCACACTGCATGCCCAAACCCAATGTCCACCATGGGGGACACAGTGACACTACACCCCCAATGCCCCCAATGCTGTGGGGGTCCCAAGGGTGACACAGTGACACTGCATGCCCAAACCCAATGTCCACCATGGGGGACGCAGTCACACTGCACCCCCAATGCCCCCAGTGCTGTGGGGGTCCCAAGGGTGGCACGGTCACACCACGCTCCCCAATGCCACCACGGTGGTCCCAGGGGACACATGGTGACGTGACACCCCCCAACACCACCGTGTCCCCCCACAGCCTGAGGACATCGGCCAGTCCCCCATGGCCTCCATGCCTGACGGGGACAAAGTCGACCTGGAGGCGTTCAGCGAGTTTACAAAAATCATCACCCCGGCCATCACCCGCGTGGTCGACTTTGCCAAAAAACTGCCCATGTTTTCAGAGGTAACGCACGCTGGGGACTTTGGGAGGCATGGGGTGCTCTGCCCAGTGTCTACATCACACCAAACCGCCCCCAAAACTGCCCCCAGCTGCCTTGTGAGGACCAGATCATCCTGCTGAAGGGGTGCTGCATGGAGATCATGTCGCTGCGGGCGGCCGTGCGCTACGACCCCGAGAGCGAGACGCTGACGCTGAGCGGGGAGATGGCGGTGAAACGGGAGCAGCTCAAGAACGGCGGCCTCGGCGTCGTCTCCGATGCCATCTTCGACCTGGGCAAGTCCCTCTCTGCCTTCAACCTGGATGACACCGAGGTGGCCCTGCTCCAGGCTGTGCTGCTCATGTCCTCAGGTAAGGGGGTGATGGGTGCCCCCGGTGCCCGGGGAGTCAGAGGGTTTGTTGGGTGGGCACCCCCAATGCTCAGAGTTCTCGCTGTCCTGAGGAGGGGTTGGGTGGGCACCCTGATGCCAGAGATCCCCTGCAGGTTTGGGGGGGAATTGGGTGGGCGCCCCAATGCTCAGAGGGTGTCCATGGGGATGGTTGTGTTGGCATCTCTTTGCCCACGACCCCCAGCATTTAGAGGTGCATTAGGTGGGCACTGCCATGCTCAGAGGGTGTCCATGGGGATGGTTGTGTTGGCATCCCCTTGCTCACAACCCCCAGCATTTAGAGGTGCATTGTGTGGGCACTGCCATGCCCAGAGGGTGTCCATGGGGATGGTTTGTGTTGGCATCTCTTTGCCCACGACCCCCAGCATTTAGAGGTGCATTGGGTGGGCACTGCCATGCCCAGAGGCTGTGCATGGGGATTGTTGTGTTGTCATCCCTTTGCACACAACCCCCAGCATTTAGAGGTGCATTGTGTGGGCACCCCAATGCCCAGAAGGTGTCTATGGGGATTTTTGTGTGGGCACCCCCTTGCTCACAACCCACAGCATTTAGAGGTGCATTGTGTGGGCACTGCCATGCCCAGAGGCTGTGCATGGGGATGGTTGTGTTGGCATCTCTTTGCCCACGACCCCCAGCATTTAGAGGTGCATTGTGTGGGCACTGCCATGCCAGAGGCTGTGCATGGGGATGGTTGTGTTGACATCTCTTTACCCACAACCCCCAGCATTTAGAGGTGCATTAGGTGGGCACTGCCATGCCCAGAAGGTGTCCATGGGGATGGTTGTGTTGACATCTCTTTGCCCACGACCCCCAGCATTTAGAGGTGCATTAGGTGGGCACCCCAATGCCCAGAGTCCTCAGTGTTCTGGGTGTGTGTTGGGTGGGCACCCCAATGCCAGAGCCCCTAGCATTTAGAGGCGCATAGTGTGGGCACTGCCATGCCCAGAGGGTGTCCATGGGGATTGTTGTGTTGGCACCTCTTTGCCTACAACCCCCATCATTTGGAGGTGCATTAGGAGGGCACCCCAATGCCCAAAATCCTCACTGTCCTGGGGAGTGTTGAATGGGCACCCCGATACCAGAGCCCCCCATCACCTTCAGAGTGCATTGGGTGGAAATCATGCCCCCCTTGGATTTTGGGTGGATTTGGGGGTGGGCACCCCAATTCCAGAGCTCCAGGAGCATGAAGAGGGCACCCAGGAGCACAGGCTGAGCCTCTTGGTCCCCTGGGCATCCCTGCCAGGCTGGGGTGGGTCTGTGGGGTGGGCACCCCAACAGCCAGGGCGTGTTTGGGACACTCAGCCCTATGAGGGGGACTCCTCCACGGCAGGGAATGCCAGGACAGCAGGAGAGAGATTTAAACTAAAAAGGGGAGGTTGTGGTGGGGTATTGGGAAAAAATTCTTCTCTGTGAGGGTGGTGAGAGGACCTGACAAAGCGAAGTGTCCAAGGCCAGGCTGATGGAGCACCCTGGGACAGGGTGGAAGGTGGACAGTGGGGAGGTGTCCCTGCCATCCACCCAAACCACTGCGTGATTCCACCACCCGCTGACCATTCCTTGGGTTCCTGCAGACCGGACGGGCTGATCTGCGTGGAGAAGATCGAGAAGTGCCAGGAGACCTACCTGCTGGCCTTTTGAGCACTACATCAACTACCGCAAACACAACATTCCCCACTTCTGGCCCAAGCTGCTGATGAAGGTGACGGATCTGCGGATGATCGGCGCCTGCCACGCCAGCCGCTTCTGCACATGAAGGTGGAGTGTCCCACCGAGCTCTTCCCCCCCTCTTCCTCGAGGTCTTCGAGGACCAGGAGGTGTAGGGACGACACCACCCCAACCCTGTGCCCCCCCCAAACCCCGCTCTGGCCCCCTGCCCCCCAAACCTTTCTCGTGTCCCCCTGTAAGGACAAGGGATGCTGTGCCCAGGGTGGGGGTCCTGCTGTGCCCCCCAACAGCCACCCCCCCACCCTCCCACCCCCCCGCCCCAGGACTTGACGAATTTTGTTTGTTTGCACAGGGAAGGGCCCCGACGGTCGAGCGTTCCCTTTATTGTCCTTCTCTTCGTAGATTATTATTTTTTAAGCATTTATTTCCCTCCCTGAGAGGCTAAAATATTAAACTAACTGCACTTTGGAAGGAGGAGGAGGAGGAGGAGGAGGAGGAGGAAGAGCAGGGAGGAGAGGAAGGGGCTCTGGGCTGCACAGGGAGAGGCTGCCCCGGCTGGGGGGCCGTGGCCATATGCACTTTTGGCCGGGCAGCAATTTGGGGGGCTGGGGTGGGGGCCAGGACCCTCCCCCATAGCAGGGCAGGGGCTGGGACCCCCATCCCCTATAGTGGGGTGAGGGCCAGGACCCCCCCATAGCAAGGTGGGGGCACAGGGGGGCACAGCAGTGGCGAGGGGGACCCCAGCCCATCGGGGTGCAGGGCTGGTGGACCCCCCCCCCCCCCGATTCACCCCAGCCCACTGGGTCTGCCCCGGCTGGGGTGACCCCCCCTGTGTCCCCCCACCCCTTATCCCCAAATTTGGGGCCAGAATTGGGGTTTTGGTGGGGTTCTCTTGTCTTTTTTTTTTTTTTTTGGGCTGAGAGGAGACGATTTTTGTGCCAAGCGCCGCGGATGGCGGGCGCTGCAGGACACTGGGGTGGGGGGGGGGGCCACTCCCACCCCCCCCAACCCAAACCCCCCCCAATTTTCCGTTGTCCTTTTTATTTTTTTTGTTGTTGTTTCCCCCCCCCCCCCCCTTGTCCTCGTGGGTTTTGTCGTGTCCGTCAGGAGTTTGCAAAGGCCCCGGAGGCGCCGGCTGGGGGGGCTTTGGGTGCCCCCCCACTGCACTACGGCCCCCCCCCCTCCCCGGCAGCAGCACTTTGGGGGGGCTGCACCCCCCAACTGCCCCCCCAGTGCTGCCGGGGGGGGCCGGGCTGAGGCGGGGGCCGGCAAGGGGGAATCCCACAGGGGGCTTGAGGAGGGTCGGGGGGGGGGGGCACAGCTGCGAGGGGGCACCCGGGAATGGTTTTATCACCTTTTTAAAACACCCCCATCCCCCCCCCCCAAAATTTAGGTTTGTGAATTTTTTCTTACCTCAGGCGGAGGCCGAGGGGGGGGGTGCGGGCCGGGGGGGGGCCGGCAAGGCAGGCCGGGCCCACCTAAGCTAATATATATATATATATATATATATAAATATATATAAAATATATAATTTTTGTAATTAAAAAAAAAATCTTTTTACGGGTCGTTTAAAAGCAGAAAATCCCAACACCAGACACGTCCCACCCCCCCCCCCATAGGCACAGGGGGCCGGGCTGGGCTCCCCCCACACCCCAGACTCTCCCCCGCAACCATTGGGGTTGTGTTGGGGGCGCCCTGCCAGACCCCTTGCAGCTGGGTTGGGGGGCACAGCGGGGCTGTGGGGTGCCCTGGGTGAGGGGGCGCCTGCCCCCAGCCCCAAATACCAGCGCCGGATTGGACCTTGGTGCAAAATGTCTTAAACCCCCACCCAGGGGCCTGGCTCGGGCGGGGGGGCCCGGCTGGGATCCCCAATTTGGGGGTCCCCACTTTGAGGGGTCCCAGTTTGGGGGTCCCGGCAGCACCGGCTGCGGGCGGTGCAATAGGAGCCCAACACTAACGCCCGCCCTGGGCGGGGGGCACAGGTTCGGGGGTTCGCCCCCCACCCCTGGCACAGCACCGGTCCCACCTCGTGCCTTCGGGCCACGGGCGGGGCCGCGGCACCCGGGCGATGCCCCCCGCGCCCGGCGGTGCCCGTGACGGTGCCGCGGCTGTGCCATGTTGTCGGTGCCAGTTGGCACAACGCCGGTGCCACGGCCACGCGTGTCGTGCCGTGTCAGTGCCATGGCAACTCCCGCTGGTGCAATGAGGGCACGGTGCCGGTGCCATGGCCGTGCCGGTACCGTGGCCATGCCACGCCGGTGCTGTGGCCGTTCCAGCGCTGGTACCGTGGCCGTGCCAGTGCCGGCACCACGACCGTGCCATGCCAGTGCTGTGGCCGTTCCGGTGCCGGTGCCGTGGCCGTTCCGGTGCCGTTCCATGTCGTTGCGGTGCCGCTGCCGTGTCCCCGCGCGTCCCCGCGCACACTCCGCGCGACGCCGCGCGCTCCCGTCGCGACACGGGACGTGTCTTAATCAGCCCCCGTGACCACCCCCCATCCCCGCACACGCGGGGCCCTGGGGCAGCTTGTCCCGGGCTGGGCGGGGGGCTCAGCCCGGCCCCCCCCCCCCCCCACCCGCTGCCCACCCGCACGCCCCCCACCCACCCTTCACACCCCCCACGCCCCCCCCGGGCCGTCCCCGCGTCTCCGTCTCGCGTCGCCATCGCACGTCCAGCACCCAGCGTTCGGTCCCGGGGGGCCACAGCGGTGCCCCCCACCCCTGCGCCACCTCCCCCGGGTCACCCCGCGTCCCCCCTTCCCCCCGGTCCCCGTGTCCCCCTGTGTGTCCCCCCCGCCCCCCAAGCACATACCTCATGGCTCCAGAGCTGCCCCTGCCCGCGGGCATCGAGCCCGGCCAGCACCTGGCCCAGCACGGCCCGGCTCGGCTCGGCGCGCCCCACGCGGGGTCCCCCACTATGCAGGGTGCTGGGGAGGGGGGTGGGGGGGGTGGGTTTGGGGTGGGGGGGGGTCGCGGCCGGCGTCGCTGAATGTAGGGGCGCGGGCCGGGGGGGGCCGTGGAGCCCCCGTGACAATCACAGTCTGTGACGTGCGATTTTAAACCCTTTTGTGTTTTGGTCAGGATTTTAAAGAAAGATATTTTTATGGTAATTGTTGCTGGTCTATTTTACTATATATTTATGTAATAAATATATGATGAAAAAAAAAAAAAAACCAACCAACCAAACCCCACCCCCCCCACTCCCCTCCCCGACCACCCCCTCCCCTCCTCTCTAGACCCACCCCCCCCTCCCCAGCACGGCTCTGTGTCCCCCCCCCGGCCGCCAGAACGGGGGTGTCGGGGCGAGGGGACCCCCCCGGCTCTGCCAGCGGTGCCGTGGGGGCGGTGCCCGATTTGGGGTGGGGTGGGAGGGGGGGTCCCAGCATCCCGGCGCCCACCTCGGGGTGAATCCCTGCGAGTCCGACGGGGTCGGTGCTGCCCCGGGGGAGGGGGGGGAGTCTGTGTGTCCGTCCCCCCACGCTGTGGTGTATGTACAGGGGTGCGCGGGAGGGGGGTCCGGGGGGGGGGCACTACTGGGCGTCGATGCGGAAGGAGAGCAGCTTCTCGGAGTGGAGGTTGTTGAGGGTGCGCAGGTCCGGCAGCTTCAGCAGCAGTTTGGTGAAACGCGAGGTCTCGGCCGGGCGCGTCTTCAGCACGAGGGCGCGCAGGGCCCGCAGCAGCGTCTCCTGCAGCTGCTCCACCGAGGCCGTGTCCTCCATGCCCGAGCGGTCTGACGAGGCAGGGGAGGGGAGGGAACACCTCAGTTCCACCCCCAAAACCTCCTGATCGCACCCGGCATCACCCTGATCCCAGCGCTGAACCCCCTGATACTCCCCCGGTATCACCTCAATGCCACCCAAATCCCATCCCTGAATGCGCCAAACAACCCACTAACCCCCTGATCCCAGCCCCAAACCCCTCGATTCTTTTCCAAACTCCTCGATTCTTTTCCAAACTCCTCTGATCCCAGCCCCAAACTCCTCCATTCTTTTCCAAACTCGATTCTTTTCCAAACTCCTCTTCTCCCAACACCAAACCCCTCGATTCTTTTCCAAACTCCTCTGATCCCAGCCCCAAACCCCTCGATTCTATTCCAAACCCCTTGATTCTTTTCCAAACTCCTCTGATCCCAGCCCCAAGCTCAATTCTTTTCCAAACTCCTCTAATCCCAGCCCCAAATTTGATTATTTTCCAAACTCCTCTGATCCCAGCCCCAAACCCCTCGATTCTATTCCAAACCCCTTGATTCTTTTCCAAACTCCTCTGATCCCAGCCCCAAACTCCTCCATTCTCTTCCAAACTCGATTCTTTTCCAAACTCTTCTCCCAGCACCAAACCCCTCGATTCTTTTCCAAACTCCTCTAATCCCAGCCCCAAATTTGATTATTTTCCAAACTCCTCTGATGCCAGCCCCAAACTCCTCCATTCTCTTCCAAACTCAATTCTTTTCCAAACTCCTCTTCTCCCAGCACCAAACCCCTCGATTCTTTTCCAAACTCCTCTAATCCCAGCCCCAAATTTGATTATTTTCCAAACTCCTCTGATCCCAGCCCCAAACCCCTCGATTCTTTTCCAAATCCCTCGATTCTTTTCCAAACTCCTCTAATCCCAGCCCCAAATTTGATTCTTTTCCAAACTCCTCTGATCCCAGCACCAAACCCCTCGATTCTTTTCCAAACTCCTCAATTCTTTTCCAAACCCCTCAATTCTTTTCCAAACCCCTCAATTCTTTTCCAAACCCCTCGATTCTTTTCCAAACCCCTCGATTCTTTTCCAAACCTCTCGATTCTTTTCCAAACTCTTCTCCTCCCAGCCCCAAGCTCAATTCTTTTCCAAACTCCTCTGATCCCAGCCCCAAATTTGATTCTTTTCCAAACTCCTCCGATCGCAGCCCCAACCTCCTCGATGTCCCCAAAATCCTCCCGTGCCCACCTGCTGAGACCAGGACAACGGCAGTGAAGAGCCCCAGCTCCTCGTCACTGAGCTCGAGGGCGCTGAGCTTCTCGCTGAAGTCGAACATGGCCCCCAGCAGGTCTCCCATGCCCATGGCCCACAGCTCCTCCAGCCCGTACCGCGTGCGGCTCATGAACGTCACCGTCTGCTCCTTCACGTCGAAGAGCGACGCAAAACGAACCATCAGCACCTGTGGGCAGGGGGCAGGACGTGGGACAGGGCACCGGGCAGAGCTACGGGCACCGTGCTCCATGCCAGGGACATCGGTCTCCATGTTACAGCTCCCAAATGTGGGGCACTGCCGTGCCATGGGGCAGCAGGCAATGCCAGGGGCATTGTGCGATGCCATGGGTTCTGTGATCCATATTGTGACCATCAAATGTGGGGTGCCATGCCATGGGCACTGTGTGATGCCATGGGCACCATGGGCACTGTGTTTCATGCCACGACTCCCAAATGTGGGGTACTGCCATGCCATGGGCTCTGTGATCCATATTGTGACCACCATATGTGGGGTACCATGCCATGGGCACTGTGTGATGCCATGGGCACTGTGTTTCATGCCACAGCTCCCAAATGTGGGGCACTGCCATGCCATGGGGCACCAGGCAATGCCAGGGGCATTGTGCCATGCCATGGGCTCTGTGATCCATATTGTGACCACCAAATGTGGGGTACCATGCCATGGGCACTGTGTGATGCCATGGGCACTGTGTTTCATGCCACGGCTCCCAAATGTGGGGCATTACAATGGGGCTTCATGTTAGCCCGTGGTGCCCAGTTGTGGGGTGCCATGCCATGCCTGGGGCATGGTGCTCCATGCCACAGCTCCCAAAACGGTGGCACTGCAGTGCCATGGGGCGCTGTGTAATGCCAGGAGCACTGTGCTGCATGCCACAACTCCCGATTGTGAAGCACTGCAGTGCTGCAGGGCTCCATGCCAGTCCTCAGGGCACTGTGCCATGACAGGGACACCGCGCTCTGTGCCACAGATCCCAAATGTGGGGCACTGCAGTGCTGTGAGGCACCAGGCAATGCCACGGGCGCCGTGGCTCTCAAATGTGGGGCACTGCAATGCCACGGGGCACCTGCTGTGTTCTGGCCCGCCGTTCCCGCGCTTTGGGGCTCCGTGCCAGTCCACGGGGCACCCCGTCAGTCTGTGGGGCACCATCGAGCCCTCACCGTTATCCCAGGACGTACCTCAAAGGTGCCAGCCTTGAGCAGGGTGACCTGGTCGTGCTGGGAGAGCGCCTGGAAGCCGGGAATGTGCTTGGCGAACTCCACGACCTCGCGGACGGCGGGGGTGAAGCTGAGGGAGAAATCCTCCCAGATCTCCTGCACGGAGCGCCCGCTGCGCCCGGGCACGTGGCTGTTCATGGGGCACGCCTGCGGGGGAGCGGCGGTCAGCGGGCACCGGGGGCACCCCCGGGCTCTCCCCACCGGGGATGAGGGGGTTGATGCGATTAGCGGCTAAAAGCAGCCCTGGGAAGGGGAGCGGGAGCGCTCACCGGCAGGACGTCCTTGGGGCCGCGGGGCCAGGGGCACCCCCGCGGGGCCGGGGGCTCGGGGTAGGCGGCGGGGCACAGCCGGGGCTCGGGGGGCCCGGGGGCCCAGGCGGGGGGCGCGTCCCAGCGCAGGAGGCCGCTGTCGCAGGCGGGAGGGGGTCCCAGCTTGTCGTGCGCGTAGATGAAGATCTCCTTGTGCGCCTTGGCCACCTGCGCGATCACATCCTCGGTGGCCCCGCCGGGGCTGGGCGAGCGGGGCGGCGTCAGCTGCTGCGGGAACTGCGAGAAGCAGGCGGGGGGAGCGAGCGGAGGGGGGCCGGGGGGCGCTGCGTGCCCCCCGCCCGCGGCGGGACCCTCGCCGGGCCCCGGCATCGGCGGTGGGGCGCTGGCCATGCCGCCCATGGCGCTCTGCATCTCCGCCAGCATCCGCTGCTTCTCCCGCTTGGGGATGCGCCCGAAGCGCACGGCTGGGGGGGACACCGGGGTTAGGGGGACGTCGGCGGATGGCGGGGACACCCCCATGCCCCCCCAGACCTGCACCATGAGGGGGTGATGGGAGCGGGGCTGCATCCCTGCCCTGGGTTTGGAGGGGACACACAGCCTTAAAAATTGAATACTCGGTCCTGGAGGAGACCCAATATAGGGGGACCCATCCCGGGAGGGGACACGGAGCTTTTAAAAATTGAATACTCGGTCCTGGAGGGGACCCAACATAGGGGGACCCATCCTGGGAGGGGACACGCAGCCTTAAAAATTGAATACTCGGTCCTGGAGGGGACCCAACATAGGGGGACCCATCCCGGGAGGGGACACGGAGCTTTTAAAAATTGAATACTCGGTGTATTGAATTGAATACACAGAGCCCTGAACATAGGGGGACCCATCCCAGGAGGGGATGTAGAGATCTGAGTAGAGGAGGATGCATCCAAGGGAGGGAAATACAGCCTGGGTGTTGGGGGACCCGGTGTGGGAGGGTCAGCCCTGGCCATGGGGGGGGACATGCAGCTCTGGGCACGGGGCACTCAGTCTTGGAGGGGACACGCAGCCCCGCATATGGGGGGTGCCAGGAAAGGGGGACACATCCCTCGGGACAGGCACAGCACCCGGCACAGGCGGGGAGTGGCTCCAGAGGGGAGGCACAGCCCTGGAGACATCCCGGGAAGGGACCAGGGAAATCCCACCCCCGGAGGGAATCCCCGGCTCGGGACGTCACACGAGGGGTCCCTCCGAGCTCACCATCACGGGACATGCCGACCAGCAGGCACTTCTTGAAGCGGCATTGCTGGCAGCGGTTGCGGTTGATGCGGACGATGGAGCAATTCTCGTTCTTGAGGCACTTCTTGTACTGGATGTTCTGCTGGATGCTGCGGCGGAAGAAACCCTGCGGGGCGAGCGGGGGGCATCACTGGGGGTCCCCGCAGTGTGACAGGGGCTCCGTGCCCCACCCCCGGCCCCATCCCGGTACCTTGCAGCCCTCGCAGGCGTGCACGCCGTAGTGGAAACCGGAGGCGACGTCCCCGCAGACTTTGCAGAGCAGCACCATCCCGTTGAGCTCTGCGGGGGGACGGGGGTCAGCGGGGTCCAGGGGCGGGGAGACGCCCCCTGCCACCCCCCCGGGAGCCCCACTCACTGGTGACGGTGCTGCCGGATTTGCTGGGCGAGCTGCGGCGCCGCTCGTCCGCGGGGACTGGCTGCACCCCGGGGAAATTCACCGAGGAGCTGAACGAGGAAGAGGAGGTGGAGGAGGAGGAAGAGGATGACGAGGAGGAGGAAGGGGAGCCGTCTTCATGAGGGGCCAGCGTGGCTCCGCCATAGGCGCGGGAATCCTGGAGGGAGCCGGTGGGCGATGGTGGGAAATAGGTGGGGAAGGGCTGCGAGCCCGACTGGGAGCTCCCGTTGGAGCTGTCGCTGCACAGGGACACGGGGCTGGTGCGGGTGGGAGAGGCGCCGCTGGAGCCCACGTAGCTGATCACCCCACCTGCAGAGAGAAGGAGCCACTCATGCACCGAGCCGTGCCGGGCTCAGCCTCCCCCGCCTCACGGAGGTGGGTGGGATGCCCAGGGAAGCACCCCAAATCCATCAGCGATCAGGATCCGTGGGCATCCCGCGCTGCCACACGTGCGCTGAGCCGTGCCAGGCTCAGCCTCTGCCAGCTGAGGAGGGGGAAACCCCTCGGAGGGCGATGGCAGCCCCAGGCGGGGTGGGATCCGTAGGGAAGCATCCCAGATCCACGGGCATCCCTGTGGGCCAATTATGCGCTGAGCTACACCAGGCACCGCGGGGGTGGGGGGGACGCCCCCCGGAGGGGAATCGCAGCCCCACGCGGGGTGGGGTCTCCAGGGAAGCGGCCCGGATGCGTCCCGGATCCGCGGATCTCCCGCTGCGCCGCACGTGTGCCGCCCACCCTGAGTCAGGCACCGCACCCAGCGGCAGCCACGGGCCGCGGCCCCACGTGCGACGGGGACAGCCGGGTTTATCCGGGTACGTGCCGGCTGGGGACACGGGCAGGGCACCCCGGAATTGCCTGCAGCAGGAATGTGGGCTGGGAACCCTCTGCAGAGGTGAAATCAGGAGGTCACGGAGTTGCTGCTGCCGTTCCTGGCTCGGTGCCTGCAGCTCCCGCCCCACGGCTCCCGGGACGGTCCCACGGCGCAGCCCCCCCCCCGGTACAGAGCCCCCCACGGCACTGGGGTGCCCCCAGTGCAGCCCCTCCATGACACCAGCGCAGCCCCCCAAACTGGGGGGGGTAAGTCCGCACTGCAGGACTGAGGAGCTGTGTGAAGACCCCCGAAAATGGGGAGCAGGACGGGGGGGGACACACGCGTGGCCCCTGGCTGAAGGCACAGCCGTTGTCACCCCACTCACGGGGCAGGGACGGCAGCACCGGGACACGGCTCCGGGCTGGGACACGTGGATGGTGATGTCGGGGACACACGGGATCACCGGGGCCATGTGTCTCCCGCCGCACACGGTGCCGCTGGCACAGATGCCACGCGCCAGAGCCAGCTTGTCACCATCCCCCCTTCACTGAGCCATCTCCAAAGGGGGTCACCGAATTGGGGACAGTGGGTCCCACCTCCAGGCCAGCTGATCCTGGCGACCCCCCCCCCCCCCCGCTGCTAAGGTACCAAAATAATTGGGGGGATCCCCGCACCCCCAAAGCCTCGGAACACCCATTTTAGGATTTTTAGAGTGCGGGGATTCCCCAGAAAGGCTCGCCCCAGAGAGAGGGAAACTCTGTTGACCCCAAAACAGAGGGAACCCCCCCAAACAGGCTCCCCGCAGCCCCCCCCGAGCTCAGGCGGCCTCACGCCGCCGCCCCACGTGCTCCAGCCGCACGTGGCCCCCTAAACCCCGCCCCTTCATGCTTTACCACGCCCACCCGCCTCTCATTGGCCAAACTTCGCCCCGCCCCCTCTCGTTGCCCCGGAGACAGAGCCGCCCCCCCAATGAACGGCGGCGTCCCCAGTTCCGCGCGTGACGTCATCGCTGATGTCATGCGCCGACCAATGGGAGGGGGCGGGGCGGGGCTGAGGGGAAAACAAACTCCGCACGTGGCAGCGGCGGGGAGGGGGACACGTGCGGGGGGGGGGACACGGGGGAAGGGGGGGGCACCGCCTCCGGTCCCCCCCGCCCGGTGCGCAGGGAGCCCCGACACGCGCGGCGCCGCCTCGGCCGTCCACGGGCTGCCCGGTCCCGTGGCCGCGGTGCCGCTGATAGCGACAACCCGGTCCCGTGGCCGCGGTGCCCTCCGGTCACCCTGATCGGTCCCGCCGCCCGGTACACACCGATCCCCGTGTCCCGGTTCCTGGACAGCCCGGTGCCGCTGCCCCAGGAGACAACAGCCGGACCCGCTTCACCCCCCTCCGGTTCCGCCGCCCAGGACACAACAATCCCCGCTCTCACCCTTCTACCCCTGCGTCCAGCACTCTCCGGCGTTCGGGAATCCTCGGTCCCGGTCTCCGGGACACCCGGGTCCCGCCGCGCTCCCCTCCGATCCCGCTGTCCGGGACCTCCCGGAACACAGATCCCCGTTCTCAGCCTTCCTACCCCCGCGTCCCGCACGCTCCGGCGTTCGGGACAGCCCAGTCCGGTCTCCATCCCTCCTGCCCCGATCACCGGAGCACCCCGGTGCGGGTGTTCACGTTGCCCCGGTGTGCAAGTCGCCCGGTACCGGCGCGCAGCCCTCCCTACCCTCCTCCCGGGGACACCCCGGCCCCGCTGTCCGAGCCTTACCCCGCTCCGCAGGACCCCCCGGTCCCGGTAGGACGGAGCCCCGTTCCGGGACGCGGTCCCAGCGCGCATCCTGCCCGGTCGGGCGTGCGGGACCCCTCGGTCCCGGTGTCCGGACCCCTCCAACTCGCGTCTCAAGCGCGCAGCCCCTCTCCGCGGTCCCGGGGCGCTGCCCCCCGATCCGCTCCGGTGCCGGGGACCGCTGCCGGTGCCGGTGCCCGCACGGTGGTCCCGGGGATGGGGGGCTCCGGCGGGGCACTGACCTGTGCTGCCGGCCTCGGGGGCCGCCATCCTGTCCCGGCCCCGTGAGCCTCCCGGAGCGGAGCCGCGCCGAGCCGTGCCGCGCCGCCGCCCGGTGCGGGCTGTTGTGCGCCCGCCGCCCGCCCCGCCGCCCCCCGCACCGGCCGCGGCTGCGCACTGGGCCGCACGCGGCGCCGCCGCCTCCCCCATGTGATTCCCGGGGACAGCCTCGTGCCCCAGTGACACACTTTCCGCCGGCGGCCCCGGCCCCGCGCCGCCGCTGGGGAGCCCGGGCACGGCGGGGACCCCCGCACCGGGGCCGCCCGACGGACCGCGGGGACCGGGACCCGCACCGGGGGGGACACGGGGCGCCCCGTGGGGCAGCGCAGCACGGTCCCCGTGCGCGCTGGGGACCCCCTGGCGCAGCAGTGTCCCCTGCACTGCGGACACTTGGGTGCAGCACCTGACACATCTGTCACCTGGCGCGACACCATCCCCCCGGTCACGGCACCGGCGGCGCTGTCACCTGCGCTGGCGACACCTGAGCGCGGCGCTGGCTGTCCCCTGCAGCGGGGACATCCACCGTCACTCTGCGTGCCACCTTCCCCTGGCGATACCTGGGCACCGATGCCACCCCGCATAACACTGGGGAGACACCCAGGTGCCTCTGTCACCGCTCAAATCGCAGCCCGTTGTCCTAGGGACACCCGGGCACCCCGCGTGGCACTGTCCCCTGCACTGGGGACACTCAGCTGTCCCTGTCACCCCACATGGCACCATCTCCTGTGCCCACCTGTTCCAGCAGCGCGGGTTGCCTGTGCATGGCACAGCCCCCTGCCCGCTGTCCCCACGCTGTCCCCACGCTGTCCCCGCGGGTGCCCGCTGTGGCACGTGCCTGGCATCCACATCCCAGCCTGGCCCCGCTCCTGGCTGCCGCGGGGGCTGCGGCAACGCCGTGCCAGGGCACAATTGGTGGCAGATCTGGGTCGCGGAGCCGGCCGGGGCCAGCCCAGCCCCGGTGGCACCGTGGGGCTCCCTGGGTGCTCCTCCAGGAAGGTTTTGGGGGGTGCCCATGTGCCGGGCGCTGCCCTGGCACCCAGCCAGGAGGAGAAGGAGCCGAACGCGGATGTGCCAGCGCCGGGAAATCCTCCGAGCTCATCCCGCAGGAGGGGAGGCCTCCGGTGTCCCTGCGGAGTCCCCGGGGAGGGGACACCAGAGCTGCGCACCCCAAACACCCCCTGGAACCCCTCAGCTGGCGGCGTCCGGGCTTTGCTGGGGGTGCTCCGGGATTTTGGGGTTCCCCAAGGCACTGGGGCAGGGGGAACACCCCGACACCCCACAGGACGTGCCCTTGCCCTGAGTCACGGGGCGGGTGCGCGGGGCCGCGGCACCTCCGGCCGGGAGAACCGCGGGAGGATGTGTGGGAACGGGGAACCCGGGGGGGACACCCCGTTCCTGGGGTGAAGGGACCCCCGTGGCCGCACCGCGCAGTGCCCCCGTTCCCCGCAGCTCCTCGCCCGCCTCCCGGCACGTTCCCGGGGATTATCCGTGACTCAGCCGCGCGTCTGGCTTGGGAAAACATCCCCGCGCACGGCGCTGCGGCACACGGCGCCGGGGATGCTCGCCTGAAGCCCGGATCCCCCCGGAATCCCCGGGACCGGACAAATCTTTTGGGGTCTCTCTGTGGGAACCCCGCACGGGGGGCTGTGAGCAGGGACCCCCCAGCTGGGCACAGCTGGGAAATTTCCGGGATATCCCCACTCTGGGAGCACCCATGGGAGAGGAGCCGCCAAAGCCATGGGGACAGGGGGGTTCTGCCGCTGACGTGAACGGGGAACGCCCCCAGAGGCCGGGTCTGTGTCTCGGGGGGCTCCCTGTGCACCCCGACATGGCAGCGCCCCGTGCCAAGCAGTGCAGGGCACGGAGGGGGCACCTGAACGCCCCTCAAGGTCGCCACGTGCCAGATTCACTCCTAAATCCTGCACTTGCACGGATCTGTGCAGCCCTGCACCCCCAAACCCTGCATTCCTGCATCCTGCACCCATAAACTCTGCATCCTGCACCCCAAATCCTGCATCCCGGCATCCCCAAACTCTGCACTCCTGCATCCCAAACTCTGCATCCCTGGATCCTGCATCACCAAACTCTGCACTCCTGCATCCTGCACCCATAAACTCTGCATACCTGCATCCTGCACCCCAAATCCTGCATCCTGCACCCCCAAACTCCGCATCCCTGTACTTTCCTGAGGATCCTGCAAGCCCAGATCCTGACCCCCTGTATCCTGCACCCCCAAACCCTGCACTCTTGCATCCTGCACCCCCAATCCGGCATCCCTGCATCCTGCACCCCCAAACCCTGCCCCCCTGCATTCTGCACCCCCAAACTTTGCATCTCTGCATCCTGCACCCTCAAACTCTGCACTCCTGCATCCTGCACCCCCAAACCCTGCATCCCAGCATCCTGCACCCCAAAACTGCATTCTGCACCCCCATACTCTGCACCCTTGCATCCCGCACCCCCAAACTCTGCATCCCTGCATCCTGCACCCCAAACCCTGTATCCCCGCAAATCCTGCACCCCTAAACTCTGCATCCCGGTACTTTCCTGAGGATCCTGCAAGCCCAGATTCTGCCCCCCCTGTATCCTGCACCCCCACATCCTGCACCTCCCGGGGTCGTGCCAGGACGCCGCGGGGTACCCCCCACCCGCCGTGGGGTGCCCGGACTGTCGGGGGGCACACACCCATCAGCCCGTCCGTGCCACCGGCTGTGCCCCTGCCCTTCCCGTGCCCCAGGTGCACCCCCCATTTCAACACTCGGCATTTCCCTCCCCGCCGCTGCTGCCGGGGGCAGGAGGCAGCGGTGGGGCCGGTGCCCGGTGCGGTGCCCGGTGCGGTGCCCGGTGCCCGGTGCCCGGTGCCGGTGCCGTGGCCGTGCCGCGTGACGCTCGCCCCGCTTCCCGGCCGGCGCCTGCGTGCCCAGGGTTTATTTTTACTCGGGGCTGGAGCCTTGTTTACCTTGTTGAACCTTTTCCAGGAAAAGCGGGGGGGTGTGTGTGTGTCTCCGCCGGGACACCGGGGGCTCGTTCCTGCTTATCCCCCCCTCGGCCCCCGGGGGCTGCCACGGGACGGGACCCCCAATCCTGCACCCCCAGCCCCACTCGGACACCCCCAGAGCCACCGTGGGGCTGCAGCTCCCCTGTGGGTTTGGGGACAGCGGGTCCTGCTGTGTCCCCGTGTCACCCTACACTCACCGAGCCTCAGTTTCCCCACTCGTAACTGAGCTTGGGGGGGGGGGCAACCAGAGGTGCGGGTGCAACCCAATTTGGGGGTCCTGCACCCCTGACCCCCAATTTGTGTCCCCGTTGGGGGGAAGAGTGGGGCAGGACCCGCAGTGGTGCTGTAGGGGCAGGGGAGTGCTCGGAGGGTCGGGTTTTGGGGTGTTTTGGGGCGGTTTTTGGGGTGTTTTGGGGCGGTTTTTGGGGTGTTTTCCTGCAGGGAGCAGCCCTGGCTCGGCCCCTGGCTCTTGGCTGGGGCAGCAGCTCCCGCTGCCAGATTCGTCCTCCCTCCCCGGGAACGGGAAAAATCGGGTAAACAAGGCATTCCTGGCCCCGGGCGGGGCACCCCGCGGCAGGTGGGGGCACCCCGAGACAGGCGGGGACACCCCGCGGTGTGCGGGCACTGCGGAATGGGGCAGAGCGGGGTTGGGGTGCAGAGAGACCCCAGGAAGTGCAGGGATTTGGGGTGCAGGGTTTGGGGGTACAAGGACCGACCCCCAAGAGGGGCAGGAGCGCACAGATTCGTGGATGTGTGGGATTTAGGGATGGATGCACCCCGGGAGGTTGCAGGGACCCCAAAGAATGCAGGATCAGGGGGTGTAGGGACCCCATGAGGATTTAGGGGTGCAGGGCCACAGGAAAGGTGCATTGGGATGGTTTGGGGGGGTCTCAGCACCCCAGGAGGGTTCGGGGGCCCAGAAATTGGGGTGACACTGTGACATGGCGGTGCAAAAGGGGTGCGGGACCCCGGGGGTAGGGGGGACCCCAATGTGTTCATCATGCGGGGGGCTCTGGGGAGCACCCCCAGGGGGAGGAGCCCTGGCAGGCGGGGATCCCTCTCACCTGCCCCCACCCCCCCCAATATCTCAGCGATGTTTGTGCCGATGTTTGTGTTCCCTCCGCAGCCTTGGGACCCCGCGGGAGGGGAGGAAAAGGCGGGTAGGGGGGCGGGACAGCAGCGGGAACTCCTTCATCCTCCACATCCCCCTCCTCAGACCCACCACCTGCGAGCCCTCCTCCCCTCTCCCCTTCCGCCCCAAGTCACCCCAAGTTTGACCTTCCCAAGAGTCAAACCTGTGAGCAAGTGGGGAGGGGGCCACCCCATTAACACCCAGCCCCCCCTTCCAAACCCACAGGTCACAGAGAGGCCACGGCGCCGTGGCCAGCGGCCGGGTTGGCATCTGTGCCAGCCCATGTGAGCGGGCTCCCTCCTCCTCCTCCTCCTCCTCTTCCTCCTCCTCCTCCTCCTCTCGCGGGGAGCCCTCTCCATGCGCGTCACGTGGCGCTGGCATGTGCGCCCTGCTCCATTTTTAGCCCCAGCAGCCTCCGTGCTGCAGAGCCATGTGCGGGCGGGTGCCGGCCGGCACGTGGGCCTGCCGCAGCGGGCACCGGCACCGGCACCGGCACCGGCACCGGCACCGGCCCGGGCACGGCGGGGACACGGCACCGTGTGTGCGGATAGGGATTTGTGTGTGTGTGTGTGTGTGTGTGTGTGTGTGAGCATGGTTCTGTGTGTGTGTGAGCATGGCTCTGTGTGTGTGAGCACTGTCATGTCTGTGAACATGGCTCCGTGTGTGTGAGCATGGTTCTCTGTGTGTGTGAGCACTGTCATGTGTGTGAACATGGCCCTTTGTGTGTTTGAGCACTGCCATGTGTGTGAATATGGTCATGTGTGTGTGTGGGCACTGTCATGTGTGTGAACATGGCTCCGTGTGTGTGAACATGGTTCTGTATGTGTGTGAGCACTGTCATGTCTGTGAACATGGTCATGTGTGTGTGAACGTGGCTCTTTGTGTGTTTGAGCACTGCCATGTGTGTGAATATGGTCATGTGTGTGTGTGGGCACTGTCATGTGTGTGAACATGGCTCCGTGTGTGTGAACGTGGTTCTGTGTGTTTGAGCACTGTCATGCATGTGAATGGCTCTGTATGTGTCAGCATGGTCACACGTGTGTGAACATGGATTTCTGTGTGTTTGAGCACTGTCACGTGTGTGAACATGGCTCTGTGTGTGTGAGCACTGTCATGCATGTCAGCATGACTGTATTTGTGTCAGCATGGTCACACGTGTGTGAACACGGCTCTGTGTGTGTGAACATGGCTATGTGTACTAACCCGGTCATGTCTGTGTGAGCACAGCCACACGTGTGTGCAACCACAGCCATGTACATGTGTGACCACATCTGTGTGTGTGTGAGCACAGCCACACGTGTGTACAACCACAGCCATGTACATGTGTGAGCACAGTGTGTGTGTGTGAGCACAGCCACACGTGTGTACAACCACATCCGTGTGTGTGTGAGCACAGCCACACGTGTGTACAACCACAGCACAGCCACACTCGTGTACAGCCAGGATATAAATACAAGAGCAGCCACACACGTGTGTAACACAGCCAACCATGGCTCTGTGTGTGTATGACAATGGCCACACACATGTGTAAACACAGATGTGCGTGTGTTTTTGAGCACACCCACACGGGTGTTTGCACACTGCCACCCCTGTGAGTGACCACAGCCACATGTGCACAGTGACGCGGTGGGGGTGACAACCACAGCCCCCCGTGTCTGAACAGCACCCACCCGTGTGCCCACGCTGCTGCCAGGGCTCGATGTGACCCACGGCACAGCGGGAACCTCTCAGGGGCTTCCCCAGTGCCACACCGCGGGGGTGGCACCGCCGCCGTGACCCGGCCACCAGGAGCAGGGGCACCCTGAGGCTGCCCGGGGCTGGGTGAAGGGGGATCTCCCCCCGCGTGTGTTTGCGTGTCCCTGAGGAGCGCGGCTCTGCAGAGGGAGCCACGTCCCCCACGTGTCCCCTGTGCGTCCCCAGCACGTGCCACGCGTGTCCCCTGTGCGTCCCCGGTGACACGGCCCCGTGTGCTGCGGGAGGGGCGGAGTTTCAGCCGCGAGAGGGGAAAATGCTCCTCCGTGCGCGTTTGTGTGTGTGTGCGTGTGTACGTGTACATACATGTCCCTACGTGTGCCTGCAGTGCGGGCTGTGCGTGTGCATGAGTGTGCATGCATGAGTGTGCTCCGGGACTGCAGTCGGGGGTGCTGAGCAGGGGCTGCAGTGTCTGCGGGCTGCGCCTGTGCTGCAGCGGGGGCTGCGCTCGCTCCCTGCAGCGGGACACGCGTGTGCGTGTGCGTGTCCGTGCATGCACGAGTGTGCTGGGGCTGCAGCCTCTGCAGAGAGGGTGCTGCGGACTCTGCGTGTGCGTGTGCGTGTGTGTGTGTGTGTGTGTGTGCGCGCGCGCTCTTGCACACGTCCAGCAGGAACTGCAGAGCTCTGTGTGTGCAGTTCAGTCCCCGTGGGGAGGTGCGGACCCCCAGAATCACAGCACAGCCCCCCCCATGCCCGGCTCTCCCTGCACGGGGGGCTCGCAGCTCGGGGTCCCTTTGTGTGGCCCCCCCGCCCCTCCGCGTCCCCTCCCGCCGCGGGACCGGCCCGTGACCCGAGCCCCCCCCGTGGGGCGGGGAGCCGCTACCGCCACTCTCGGGGGCCCCCGAGCGGCCGCCCCCGGTACTGCGGCGCGGGACCCCCGCCTCACGCGTGTCCGCGTGTCGCGACCACCCCCGGCCCCCGGCGCGGCCCGTGGGGAGCGGCGCGGGTGGGCACCGCCCCGGGGGTCCCCAGGCGGGCACCGGCCCCGCTCCTCACCCCCGGGGATCCCACCGCCCCCACCGCCGCCGGCGCATGCGCGCCGAGCCCCGTTCGCCGGTACCCGGGGTCCCGTGCCCGGTACCGACCCCCGCCCCGCCGCCCCCCCGCGCGGCTCATCCCCGCGCGGGTCATCCCCGGGCCAGGGGCCGCTCCGCGCCGATGCCCCCGGCGCCCCCCGCGCCGCCGCCCCGCGGTGCCGGCGGGCGGTAAAGGGGGCCCGGCCATGCGGTCCACGGCGTTCCGGGGGGGCGGGCGGCGGCGGCCCGAGGGGGCGGGCGGGGAGGAGGAGGAGGAGGAGGGGGGGGAGGAGGGGGAGGAAGGCCCCGCTCCGCCGGCCCGGCGGCCCCGGGCCCCGCCGCCGCTGGGGGCACACACGGGCCGCGGCTGCGGGGTGGCGGAGCGGGAGCGGGAGCGGGAGCGGAGCGGGGCCGCGGCGGGGCCGGCGGCCGGCGGGGGCAGGGCCGCGGCGGGGGATGCGGGCGGGCTGCCCGGGGAGGCGGCGGCGGCGGGGCCGGGAGCGGGGCCGGGGCCGGGAGCGGGGCCCGCGGAGCCGGGGAAGCGGCGGCCCGCGGCCCGCGCAGCGATGGGCGCCGGCGGAGGGTCGCCCGGGCAGGCCGCCTGCCTGCGGCAGATCCTGCTGCTCCAGCTGGACCTGATCGAGCAGCAGCAGCAGCAGCTGCAGGCCAAGGAGCGGCAGATCGAGGAGCTCCGGGCCGAGCGCGACACGGTACGGCGGGGAAACGGAGCGGGGTGGGGGGTGGGGGGGGGCACCGGGGGGAACGGGGAGGTGGGCGGGAATGCGGCGTGGAAGGGGTTAACTCCCGCCAAGGTTAACTCCTCCTTGGGTTTAACCACCCCCCCCCAGACTGAACCCACTGCCCTGTGGAGTGACCCCCCCGCCCCCTCAGGGTTAATTCCCCCTTAGGTTTAACCTCCCTCAGGTTTAACCCCCCCACCATGGGGTGACCCCCACCCTAGGGTTAACCCCCCCCTAGGTTTAACACCCTCCTATGGGTTAACCCTCCCCATGGGGGTGATCCCCACTGGATTTAACCCCCCCCCCCCAGCTTTAACACCCTTCCCGTAGAGTGATGCCCCCTCCCCACAGGGTTAATGGCTCCCCAACACCACCCAGGGGTCCCTGGGATTGTGGTGGAGTTCTGCCCACCAACAGGAAAGTTCTCACTCCCCCTGACACCCAAGGGGTTAATGCTGCCCCCCTTTTTGGGGGTTAATACCCCCCTTTTTGAGGATTAATACCCCACTCTTTAGGGGTTAATACCTCGCTCTTTGGCGGTTGATTTCACTTCTCTTTTTTTAAAAATTCCGTCCTCTCAATGCTTAATTTACCCCCTCCCCTTGTTTGGGTTAATATCCCCCTTATCGGGGCAATCCCCCCTTTTTGGGGGTTGATTTCACCTCTTTTACGGGGGTTAATTCAGTGCCCTCTTTGGGGGTTAATGTGCCCCCCTCTTTGGGGGTTAATTCCACCACCTCATTGGGAGTTAATGCCCCCCAAATTAGCCCTTTGAGGGTTAATTCTTTGGGGTGAATGCCCCCTCCTCTTTGGGGGTTAATTCCATCCCCTTGAGGGTTAATGTCCACCTCTCTTTGGGGGTTAATTCTGCACCCCATCGCAGTTATTGCCCCCCACCTCTGAGGGTTAATTCTGTGCCCCTGTTTGGGGTTAATGCCTCCCCCCCGACCCCTTTTTGGGGGTTAATTCCACCTCTGTTTGGGGGTTAATTCTGCACCCCATCGCAATTATTGCCCCCTCTCTTTGAGGGTTAACTCTGCTCCCCTCGAGGGTTAATGCCGCCCTTTCTTGGGGATGGGGGGGTTAATGTCCCCCCATAGGGGTTAACATCCAACCCCCTTGGGGGTTCATGTGCCCCTCATGGCAGTTAACCTGCTCCCCCCATGGCACCACAGGGGTTAATCCCCGCCCCCCGCCTTGACTGATAATGCCCCACACGTTCTCCCCTCGTGGGGGAGGCCCCTCGGGGGTTAATGTGCCTCCCTGTGGGGGTTCACCACCCCCCTGGCACCCCAGGGGTTAATCCCCCCCCCCCCCCCCAACTTGAGTGCTACTGTTCTCCCCCTATGGCACCCCAGGGGTTAATGCCCCCCTCCCCATTGGGTGTTAGTGTTCTCCCCCATGGCACTCCAGGGGTTAATCCCCCCCCTCTTTGAGAATTCCCTCACTGGGGGCATCTGGTACCGGGGGGGGGGGGGCTACAGTACCCCTGTGGGGAGGGGGGGGGGGGTTAATGCCCCCTTCCCTAAAGGGTTAAACACAATTCTGCCCCCCCATCCCACCCACCCCGGGGGTCTCTGGCTGGGTTCCCCCCCTCGGGAGTCGCGGGTGCCCCCGGGGGTCGCAGCCCCCCCCCCAGACAAAGCGGCGGGGGCACAAAGGGCGGGGGCGGGGCGGGGGTTAACGGGCCGCCGCCCGTTACCGTGGCGACCGGGCGGGGAACCTTAAAGGGGCCGCGTCACCGGGCGGGACACGGCCGCACCACAAGGGATGTCGCCTCTCTCTCGCTGCTGGGGCCAGCTCGGGGATTTGGGGGCCGTCACAGCCATGAGAGGCTTCCAGGCTTGGGGGGGGACACTGTGGGGTCCCCACAGCTGTGCGCTCTCCCCCCACCCCCCCCCCACGTGTGTCCTGCGTCACCCCATAAATGCCATGTGTGCCCCCCCCCATGGGTGCTGTGTCACCCCGCGGGTGCTGTGTTCCCTCCCCCACAGCCATGGGTCGCCCCCCTGCCAGCCCCACGGTGGCCGCGTGCCACCAGCAGCGGTGTCAGCAGTGGTGGCCCCGTTGGTGGCAGGAAGGACGGGGCCACCCCCCCCCCCCCCACACACGTGGTGTCACCGCAGGCAATGCCGCGTCCCCCAACATGGAGGAGCCGCTGCGGCAAGTCCGGGATGGGACTTGAGGGGGCACGGCCTCCCTGGGGTGACACTGCTGGGGACGTGGGGCTGCCACACCCTGCGTGCACTGGGCTCTGCTCCCCAAAACTGGGCCACACCTTTGGGAGGGGCTGGGTGCCCAACTCTGCTGGCCAAAAACAGTTCTGGGCATGGCTGGGGACAAGTGACCATGGGCAGGGGTCACCAGGTGCTCTTTAAACCCACAGCTAATTGCAACCCCCCCCCCTCCTCCATCCTTGGGTGGGACCCCCAAATCCTCTGCTTTCTGCTGCCCCGTCTCTGGAAGTATTCCAGGCTGGGTTGGACAGGGTTTGGAACAGCTGGGATGGTGGAAGATGTCCTTGTAGCAGCACAAGCAGACAGAGAGTGGCCATTTTGTGGTTGTTGGACATCCAGTGGCAGCTGCCCTGGGGTGCCCAGGGGGTGACCCCACCCCGAGGTGAGCCCTCCCTCCCCTGCCTTGCAGCTCCTGGCGCGGATCGAGCGCATGGAAAGGCGGGTGCAGCTGGTGAAGAAGGACAGCGAGCGGGAGAAGCACCGCATCTTCCAGGGCTTTGAGGTGGATGAGAAGCCCGAGGCAGAGGCCTGTGAGAAGCTGCCTCTGGAGTGTCCCCAGGAGCTGCTGGAGCCTCCCCCGAGCCTGCAGCCCAAGCACTTCCCCTACGGCAGGAACGGGAAGGGGCATAAAAGGTACAGAGTGCATGGGGGGATGTGTGGGGAGGAGGGGGCACACTCCCTGTGGCTTCACTTTTGAGGTGTTTGGAGAGGCCACCCAGCACCAGGAACACCATCCCTGTGTCAAGGAGAACCTCAAGAAGGGGAGTGCAGGGTCCCAAAATCTTGAGGAAGCCCCTCTGTAAACTGCTAAAGTCTGGCCCTGGTGCAGCAGCCCTGGTTTGGGGGTGCCAGCAGCCCCCCACAGCATCCCTGATGCAGAGTGAGGAGGATCCACGTGCCTGGCTCAGCTCTTCTTCCTCCTGCAGGAAGCCAACATTTGGGAGCACAGAGAGGAAGACGCCTGTGAAAAAACTAGTGTCAGAATTCTCCAAAGTGAAGAGTAAAACTCCGAAACACTCCCCGGGGAAGGAGGAGTCGGGCGGCTCCTTGGCTGAAACTGTTTGTAAACGAGAACTGCGGAGCCAAGAGACTCCGGAAAAAACCCGCTCGCTCCTGGAGACCCCGCTGAGAGCATCAGCGCCACCCAAGGGTCCTGGCACCCACCCCAAGGAGAAAAGCTTTGTCAGTGAGGCCGACGACCTGCCCTACCTGTCCACCACAGAAATGTACCTGTGCCGCTGGCACCAGCCGCCGCCGTCGCCGCTGCCGCTGCGGGAGCCTTCCCCCAAAAAGGAGGAGACTGTAGCAAGTAAGGATGCAGAGAATGATGGAGAAGGGCTCCAGCCTGGGAACAGGGCTCAGCACCCTCATTCTGAATCTGGGAAAGGGCTCCCACATTCCCAAAGGGAGTGCCCGTGGTGGTGGATAGGTTCCATGCTGCTGGTTCCTTCTACTGCTGGCTCTGGGCTGTCCCAAATCTCATCCTGGGGTCACCCTGCTCTGGGCAGGGCTCCTGGCTGGGGTCTGGTGGAGCAGCTTCCTGTGGGTGGGTGGGAAATTGTCTCTGCCACAGTGACACAGCACTAGGGTCACCTGTTGTCCCCAAATCCGGTGCTTGTCGTGCCTTGAGCCCAGCGAGGTTGGTGCCAGCAGTGGGAACTGGGCTGTGCCAGGTGGCTCAGCACTGTGGCACAGACAGAGCCTGGCACATCCCTGGGAGTGGCTCAGGGGGTGGAGATGAGCTCTGCTGCCCTGTGGCTGGCTGGGGATGCGGGGTTGTCACATGGTTGTCAGCCAGATGTCCACTGCTGGCTCAGGATGGGGGTTTGGGCCATCCTGAGCCATGCTCCAAGGGGAAGGATGGGCAGGAGGGGAGTGTGGAGGTGGTGGATGGAGCTGTGGGGATCCTGGTGGGGGCTAACACCTTTCTCCTTGTCCTGCAGTTCCGTCTTGGAGGGACCATGTCGTGGAGCCCCTGAGAGACCCCAACCCCTCGGACCTCCTGGAGGTACGTGAGCCATCAGTGCTGCCACAGGGGCTTTCCAGGCTGTCCCCCGCTCCCAGAGCTGGTGGCATCTCATCCTCTCATCCAGCACAACCCCCATCTATGGCTGGGAGGCTGAGGAGGGGGATCTGGCCCTGGGATGATGCACTGATCCCTGTCTGGTGTCATTGCAGAACCTGGACGACAGCGTCTTCTCCAAACGGCACGCAAAGCTGGAGCTGGATGAGAAACGAAGGAAAAGGTTGGAGCAAATAGGGTCTGGAGTTCCAGTCGCACAGGGGAGGGTCCTGGGGTGTCACCTGGAGCGGGGTGCAGCTGGGATGGCACCAGGAATGCTGCAGGAGAAGGGATGCTCTCACATCACTGGCAGCCAGTGCAGTCCTGTGATCACCCTCTCTGCTGAGAGAGGGGTTCTGGTCTCTGGGGGAGTCTGGCACTGCCCCACGGCTCCTCACTTTCCCACCATCCTGTTTTCCAGGTGGGACATCCAGCGGATCAGGGAACAGAGAATCCTGCAGCGGCTGCAGCTCCGAATGTACAAAAGGAAAGGGATTCAGGAGTCGGAACCTGAAGTTACCTCATTTTTCCCTGAGCCAGATGATGGTGAGGCTTGGGAAAGGGGGTGTTGGGGATGGGGGTGTAAATGTGAGGGGGGTCTCACATGCTCTGGTGTCTCTCCCCAGTGGAAAGTTTGCTCATCACCCCTTACCTGCCCGTTGTCGCCTTTGGCCGGCCTTTGCCCAAACTGACCCCACAGTGAGTACTGGGGACAGGAGGGGATGGGGCTGGTGAGTGCTGATGTCACTCCTAACAAAGCACCCTGCCAATTTTGGGTCTGGATGGGGCCATTTTGGGTCGGGAGGGATCTGAGGTGACACCAGCTGTGCCCACAGGAACTTCGAGCTGCCCTGGCTGGACGAGCGCAGCCGCTGCCGGCTGGAGGTGCAGAAGAAGCAGACCCCACACCGGACCTGCCGGAAATAAGGGAGATGCTGGGAGCTCCAGCCACGTCCAGGAGCTCCAACCACCTCCAGGAGCTCCGTCCTCAGGAGCTCTGAACACCTCTAAGGCACCAGAAGCTCTGCCATCAGCGGGTCACCACCAGCTGCTGACGGATGGTTTCGTTCTTCTGCGATCCCCAAGTTTTGTTCGTTTGGGTTTTGGAACGTTTCCCGGACTCATCCCCCCGCACTGGCACCGCCTTCCCAGTGCCACCAGCCTGCAGCTCCTCTCCTGGGGGCAGGGGGTGGATCCCAGCCCCATCCTTGAGTCCCGTGTGCCACCCCTGCACTCCACAGCCCGTGGCCTTGGGATCTGGGGCTGTCCCGTGTCCGGTGGGAACAAGGGGATGACCAGCGCCAGATCCCGTGTCTGGGGGTGCCACATCCCCCGGGACTCACCCGCTGCTGCCTTCATGTTGTGTTTAGTTAGAGAGCAGGATAAACAGCGGATTGTGTTGGAGCCAGCTGGGAAGCACCTGGGATTCTCTTTTGGGGAGGTTTTCCCCCCTCTTTGGTGGTTTTCCTCTCTCTGGAGTGGGGTTGGCGGGGGCAGAAGGGAGAGTTAAAAAGCAAAAATTTCTTCTTCTTTTTTTTTTTTTTTTTTTTTTTGTGAAATAGAAACCCTGTGCGCACAATTTGGGGGGTTTTAATGTTTTTTTAAAAATGTAATTTAAATGTTTTGAGGCGGGTGAGGCGTTTGCTGTGAGGGGGGGGGCCATTATTGCCTGTCCGAGCCCCTGGGTGCTGCTGGACCCTCTTGGTGCTGGATGGGTGGGGAGGGGGCTCCAAGGGTGGGGGCTCCATGTGTCCCTTTTCCTTTTTTTTTCTCCCTATCTCCCTTTTTCCTCCTATTTTCCCCTTTTTCCTCCTATCTCCCCCTTTTTCCTCAGCTTTCCCCCCTTTTTCCACATTTTTCCCCATTTTTTCCCCCTACACTGAGCCTGTGCCCCCCCCAGTCTTATCCCCCCCTCGCCCCCCTCTCTACAATTAACCCCGAGCTTGTTGAACGCCGGAAAACTCGTTTACAAAAAAAAAAAAAAAATTAGCAAAAAAAAAAACTTCAAGAAAAACAAACTTAAAAAAAAAAAACTTTAAAAACCCGGAAATTGTTAAAAAAAAATCGATAAAGTTCTAAAACCGCCGAGTTCTAAACAAACGTTACGGGGAGTGGGTGGGGGTCACTCGCGGACACGCCCGCCCGCTGGTTTTATTTTATTATTTTTTATTGCTTTTCGTTGTTGGTTATATATTTTTGGTTTTGGTTGGTTTATTTTGTTGTTGGTTTTTTTTTTTTTTTTTTACAATAAACAAGGAAAAGGCCGCTGGGTGCTGATGATTTACCCGCCCTCGGGTGTGACGTCATTTCCGCGCGGCCGGTGACGTCACCGGCGCGCGCGGCGCGCGCCCCCTGGCGGGCGCGGTACCGGAACGGGGGGGGGGGGGGGGGGGCGGCGGAGGCCGCGCGCGCGCCGTTCCCGTGGTGCCCCGCGGCCAAGATGGCGGACCGGCGGCGGCAGCGCGCCTCGCAGGACAGCGAGGACAGCGAGGGCTCGGCGGCCTCCGACAGCGCCGGCTCCGCTCCCGGTTCCCCCCGCTCCGCCCGCTCCCGCTCGGCATCCGGATCCCGCTCCCGTTCCCGGTCCGGCTCGCCCCGGTTGTCTCACCGCCCGCCGCGCGGCGCCGCGGGGGCCCTCGGGGCTGGGCCGCGGGGCCGCGGGGCTGAGAGCGCCGGTGGGGCCGGGGGGAAGAGCGCGGCCGAGTCGGAGTGTGTGAGTGAGGGGCGGGGGGGGCTCGGGAACGGGGGCTCGGGAGGCGGACTGTGACCGGGGGATGGCGGGGGGCTTGGGGACAGTGAGGAGCCCGGGGATGGCGGGGGGCTTGGGGACAGTGAGCACCCTGGGGATGGCGGGGGGCTTGGGGACAGTGAGGAGCCCGGGGATGGCGGGGGGCTTGGGGACACTGAGCACTCTGGGGAAGGAGAGGGGCTTGGGGACACTGAGCACCTTGGAGATGGTGGGGGGCTTGAGGACATTGAGCACCCTGGGGATGGCGGGGGGCTTGGGGACACTGAGCACCCTGGGGATGGCGGGGGTCTTGGGGACATGGAGGAGCCCGGGGATGGCCGGGGGCTTGGGGACACTGAGCGCCCTGGGGATGGCGGGGGGCTTGGGGACATGGAGGAGCCCGGGGATGGCGGGGGGCTTGGGGACAGTGAGCACCTTGGAGATGGCGAGGGGCTTGGGGACACTGAGCACCCTGGGGATGGCGGGGTCTTGGGGACACTGAGGAGCCTGGGGATGGCGGGGGGCTTGGGGACAGTGAGGAGCCCGGGGATGGGGATGGCGGGGTCTTGGGGACACCGAGCACCCTGGGGATGGCGGGGGGTTTGGGGACATTCAGGACCGAGTGCAGGGAGGGGCTGAGAGAGGGGTTCTGGTCTCCATGGAGGTCCCTGGGGAGGAGTGAGAGACCTGGGGGGCTCTGCTGTTGGGGGCACTGATATTAGGACCTGCAGGGTGTGGGGACACTGGGGACAAAGTGAAGGGTGGAGAGCTGGGGGAGCACCAGTCTGGGGAATTGGGGAATGGCCTGAACCCCCCCAAATGTGTGGGGGAGAGCTGGGCTGGGGCAGCCCCCCAGGAGCAGGCTTTGCTCTGGCTCCCTGTGGCTGGATCTCCTCAGTCTGAGATCCTGTCCTGTTCTTGGGGTGCTGTGCCTGTTCCTGGGGTGCTGTCCCTGCTCTTGGGGTCTCTGCAGCAAGGGCAGGTGGGGGGTGGGTGCTGCTCTCTCCCCCCACTGTGCAGTTCTGCTTTGCAGTTCACATCCAGGTGCAATTCCCTCCTGGTTTGGGTTCTGCTGCTGGTTATTTCCAGCTCTTTCCTGTTTTAGCTTCCAGGGCTGGTTATTTCCAGCTCCCCCTGACTCCCTGGGTGTTTTTCTCTGGTGGTTTTGGGTTTGTCTTGTCACCTTGGTCGGGTTGTTTGTGCTCTGGGGTTGTTGTTTCTGCACAGTTGGGTTGATCCTTGTCTTTACGCTGCAATCATGGAATGGTTTGGTTTGAAAGGAGCCTCAAAGCTCATCCAGTTCCACCTTCTACCAATTTCCACTATCCCAGTTTAATCCAAGCCCTGCCCAACCTGCCCTTGGACACTTCCAAGGATGGGGCAGCCACAGCTTCTCTGGGCAGCAGTTTTACTGATCACTTTTCCTTCTCTGACCTGTTGGCTTCTTCCAGCCCCTTCCCTGAGCTGAGCCTCTGTTTGTTATTCCCTGTTCTTGCCCTTTCCCTGGCTCTTGGTTGCCAGGGGAGGGATCCTGGCTCCCCTGTCACTGTCACTCTGTTCCCTGGAGACCCCCAACACCAACAGGCTGTGCTTTGCTCTCCATCTTCCCTGCTGTAGCTGCTCTAGAAAGTTCTTGGAGCCTTAGAAAGACTCCAGTTTGTTTCTTCTTGATCACTGGAGCTGAACTTCCATGGGTGGATGCAATAGGATCAGGGTCAGACCTTGCTGTTGTCATGTGTGGGATCATGGGATGCTGGGTGTTAGGAAAAATGGACATTAGCACAAAAGAACAGCTGTCCTGAAAAGGTATTAGGGTAGTGATACTAAGAAAATATGTTCTGAGGGAATTTTCCTTCATGGAAGGGGTGGTCAGGCACTGGCCCAGGCTGCCCAATTCCCTGAAGTGTACAAAAAGTGTGGATGTGGCTTTTGGGGATGTGGTTTAGTGGTGACATGGGGCTGCTGTTTGTTGAAGGTTGGACTTGATCTTAAAGATCTTTTCCAATCTAAACAATTCCATTATTCTGTGGTTTTGTGAATCCATGATTCCATGTTGCTAGGACCTGGCTGCTGCCCTCCCCTGCTTTAACGCCCCTCACTTTTCTCTCTCTGCAGGAAAGTGAGGATGGCATCGAAGGAGATGGTGAGTGATAGCTCTTGGGCAGGGTTGTTTGTGTGCAAAAAAAAGTAAAAACCAGACAAAAAACAGCTTTTCAAACAATCCTGTGATTGTTGCTATGCCCAATATTGTAACAGCAGGCCAGTGTGGGGTACAGGGACAGTGTCCCAAAGTCTTCCCTGCTCCCATAGCTGGCTGTGGCATTGATCCAGGGTGCTGCTGGCAATCCAAATTCCCTTTGGGAAGGGTTTGGTCCTATGGCAGGAGAGCCATGTCCAGCCCTGCCCTGACCCCACTCCTCTCCCTCCCCACAGCCGTGCTCTCTGACTACGAAAGCGCCGAGGACTCGGAGGTAAGGCTGACCCCTGTCCTGCTGAGCCCCTGATTCCCATGGAATTTCATTTGTGCCCTTGGATCCCTTCCCTCTGTCTCCTGAGGAAATTTCCTCCCCCACTCCCAGCCCCTGGCACTGGGACCAGTGTCACTGTGCTGCTGGGGAGGGTGCAGGGCCAGTGTGTGCAAGGGGAAAACTCTCCTGGCTCCTCTCACACTGGGAACTGGATTTGCCACGGCCAAGAAGGGCGTGGGAGGAGTGTGGGATGCTTGTTGGGTTTTAATTAGCTGGAATTCAAAAGCAAAGTGGTGGTTGGGAGCATCCCAGGGGCTTCCCTGTGTTCTGAGGGAGCAGCTGGAGGGGGAATTCACTTTGGGAATTAGGGGGTGCTGAAGGAATCCCATCCCACCCGTGCCTGGGGGGGCTGCAGGTTCCCCTGGATTTTTAGTTCAGAACTCTATAAAGTTTGAGATTTACAAGGAGTTTAGAGAAGTTCTGGTGTCTAAGAATTATAGTGAAAGCTTTCTTGAGATTTACAAGGAGTTTAGAGAAGTTCTGGTGTCTTAAGAATTACAGTGAAGGCTTTCTAAGGAAAATCCATCTGTGTTTTGGGAATCTTGAGGGAAACAGTGGCTAGAGACCATCCAAACCGCCAGGCAGAGGAAATCCAAGCTGTTTATTTGGGAATTAATCTATGGCATTAACAAGGAAGGAGCACTGCATGCTGCAGAAGTGTTGGGGCAGCTCCCAGAGCTCTTCCAGCCTGGAATCCCGCGTGGAGGCTCACAGTGGCAGCGGGGTTGTTGCATCACTGCCTTGCCAGGATGACTCTGTTCCTGTACCTAAAAATAATGCCCAGCCTGGGCTTCCCCAGCGTAAACACCGGGAGCAGGCGATGTGCAAGGGCTGTGTTGAAAGAGGAAAATGGAGCAGGGTTTGGTTAATCACCCCGAGCTATTTTTAGTTGGGCTCCAGCCTCTGGAGGCTCCTGGGGGTGAAACCAGGTCATGCTCCTGAGCAGAGTGAGTCAGCCGAGGAACTCCAGGGAATTTGGAAACGTGGCCCTGGCTGGATCCGGGCCCTCAGTGTGGAGGGAAGGGCCTGAGATCACCAGTGTTCCCAGTCTGCAGGAGCCTTTTTGTAGTGGTGGGATGTCACGTCTTTGTGGGGCAGCTGATCCCAGCTCCATTCCAGAAAACCTCTTGAATCCTCCCTCTTTAGAGAGGTTGGGTTTAACCTTTGCTTTTCCTGTAAAAACATGGGGATAGGAAGAAATTTAGGAGCTAATCATCTGCTCTGGAAGAGTCATGTCTAACAGCTGGAGCAGGGGGATCTAACTCCACAACTGAGGGAATTTCTGGGCAATCTATTGCCGGATCTGACTCCAGATTTGGGGAGATTCCTGGCAGATCTGTTGGTAACGGAGCACGTTTGAGTCACTGGGTGTCTCCCAGGCAGAGGAAGAGGATTACAGCGAGGAAGAAAGCTCCAAGGTGGAGCTGAAGCAGGACAGCAACGATTCCTGCGAGTCAGCAGCCAGAGGAGAGAAGGGCAGTGAGAAGGTGGATGCCAAGGGAGCGGTGACGGGCGAGCGGCAGAGCGGGGACGGGCAGGTGGGTGTCCCACGGCTCCGGGCTGGGGGCTGGCAGCAGGACTGCTGCAGTGGTGAGAGCTCCCTGCTTCTGACAGGAGAGCACCGAGCCTGTGGAGAAGAAGGTCGGGAAGAAGGTTCCCAAGCACCTGGATGACGATGAGGATCGCAAGAACCCGGCGTACATCCCGCGCAAGGGGCTCTTCTTTGAGCACGACCTCCGAGGGCAGACGCAGGAGGAGGAGGTCAGGTATGTGAGTGTCCCCCCGGGGCTCTGGGAGGGACAGGCCAGCTTCCAGGCCAGCTTTGGCAGCAGGGCTCCTTCCTTCAGTGGGAAGGTCTGTGCTTGTTACTTGCCAGGACACTTCAGATCTTTATTTTGAAGGAGAGATGCACAAGACCCACAAAAAAAGCCTTGTGGCTGGCAGCAGTGACTCTTGCAGCTGCTTTTCCCAAATAGCAGAGGGTTACTAGCATCTGCTGGGCAGGAGGAGTGGGAGGAACTGGGAAGGTCTGTGCTTGTTACCTGCCAGGACACTTCTGCTCTTTGTTTTGAAGGAGAGATGCACAAGACCTACAAAAAAAGCCTTGTGGCAGGCAGCAGTGACTTCCAGCTGCTTTTCCCAAATAGCAGAGGGTCACCAGCAGCAGCTGGGCAGAAGAAGTGGCAGGAACTGGGAAGGGCTGTGCTTGTTACCTGCCAGGACACTTCAAATCTTTATTTTGAAGGAGAGATGCACAAAACCCACCAAAAAAGCCTTGTGGCAGGCAGCAGTGACTCTTGCAGCTGCTTTTCCCAAATAGCAGAGGGTCACCAGCAGCTGCTGGCCAGGAGGAGTGTGAGGAAGGAGGGATGCTGCCTCCTGTGCATTCCCTGCCCCAGGAATGCTCAGGCTCTGTGTGGAACTGCTCAAAACTACCACATCATGACCTTACAGCCCCTTGCTCCTCCCTGTGCCCCTTTTCCAGGCCCAAGGGTCGTCAGCGGAAGCTGTGGAAGGACGAGGGGCGCTGGGAACACGACAAGTTCCGTGAGGATGAGCAGGCCCCCAAGACCAGGCAGGAGCTGATTGCTCTGTACGGGTACGACATCCGCTCAGCCCACAACCCTGATGACATCAAACCCCGCAGGATGCGCAAGCCACGGTGAGCCCCGGGGTCACACCAGGGCCTGGGTTGTCCTGGGGAGAGGGAACAGGTCTGGGGATGCAGAGAGGGAAAGCTCTGTCACGTGGAACCACATTCCTGGCGTTTCTGGGGTGCATGCTGGGAAGGTGTTCCCTAACACAAGTGATTCTTCCCACCCAGGGGTTTCTTCCTAATGAGTTGTTCTGTTTTTTCTCCCTCAGCTTTGGCAGTCCCCCTCAGCGAGACCCCAACTGGTCCAACGAGAGGCCCCCCAAGCCCCCAAGGCACCAGGGTGCCAAGAGCCCCTCGGCTCCCCCACGCTCCTACAACAGCCGCAGCTCTGGCAGCGCTGGCAGGATGCCCAATGCCAGGAACTACCCCAGGATGGGGGGCTACAAGGACACACGTCCAGGCTACCGAGCCTCAGAGGCCACTGTGCTGCACAGGAACGGGGAACAAGCCAAGCAGGAGGGTGGCTACCGTGGGAAGCACGCAGAGCAGAGCCCATCGAGGGACACGTCCCCTGAGCTGGAGGTGGGACACGTCCATGGCAGCCCTGGGAAGGAGGAGGGAGCTCTGGAGAACCAAGCCACGGGTGCTGACGCTGTGCAGCCACCACCGGACAGACCAGTGGAGAAGAAATCTTATTCCCGGGCGAGAAGGACCAGAGTCAAGGCTGGGGAGGCAGGGAAGCTGGCAGAGGAGGTGCCTGCTTCTGAGGGGCTGGCTCCTGTGATTCCAAAAGCCACGCCAGCTGAGAGCTCCCCCACGGCAGCCAAGAGCAACTGGGAGTCACCAGTGGAATCCAGCGTGGATGGACTTGAGCAGGAGATGACCCAGATGAACCTGACAGAGCAGAACTGGAGCCCGGGGCAGTCCCAGTTCATCCCACCCCGGGAGCTGAGGGGTAAGTGGGAGCAGCCTCCTGCTTTTCCAGCAGCCCAGGGCCTCCTGTCTGTGCAGTTGGTCAGAGCTGAGCTGTTTCTGTGCAAGCCCTGTCCCAGGGTGGGTGCAGAGTGGTGGTTTCTGCTGAGAAAGTGCTGCAGTATGGATAAAACAGCAGAGAAAAAGGGAAATTAAACATTTTCGTGTAGGTGAATGGAATCAGGGCTGGGAAGGATAGAAGGGACCCTTTCACTGTGATGTGAATCACAAGACTGACTCCTGCTGCAGGGGAGCACAAGATAAGGATCAATAACTGGGCTCTGTGGTGTCCTGCTCAGAGCAGAAAGGAACTTCTTCCTGTTTATCAGCTCATTTCCTGGCACTGGGGTTTGGTTACCAACAGCCAAGGCCTGGCAAGGATTGGCAAATCCCTTTGTGCCTGGGAGGAGGGAGGGACATGGGACAGAGTAACTCTGGTGCCAGCTGAGGACAGTTCCAGTTGCACATCCACAGAGAGGTCATCCAGGTATAATTATCCCTTTGCAGAATTAGAGTCTGTGCTGGGAAGTGTTAGAATGCTTCCCGAGGGGAGTAAAACTGGAGCAAGGAGAGGGAAGCGATTTGCTGCTTTCATAAGTGTCTGTGAGGTTGAGGTCATGGAACCAGAAGTCATTTGGTACTGGTGGCACTGTGAAGTTTGTGAGAACAGACCCCTGGACGGGCTGGAAATGTCCAAAGTTCAAAAGTGATGAGATTGTCTGGTTTAGGGATTTTTTTTTAATGCGCAAAAATGAAGCATCTTCCCAAATTTCCCAGAGGCCAGCTCTTGGCTGCAGGTACATGATCACGTTCTGCTGTGAGAGGGATGATGACTCTGCTGTCCCTTTCTGTCCCTTGCAGAGGAGGGAGGAGTTATTCTGGGAATCATTTGGCCCCCATCTGTCCATTCTATATCCCTCTGTCAGTGATGCATGAACACTTCCAGTGTTTGTTTTATCCATTTTCCCTCCCTTGGAATCACCTGTGATCACCTTGGCACTGTGGTTTTAAGCCATGGTTTCAAATTCACTTTGCTGTGGATTCATTTTGCTGTTGGAATCCAAAGGAGCCTGGGATAAAAGTGTTTACACCCTGCAGAGGTTTAAACTGCAGCTTCAGATTCCACATGGATCCTTGATAAAAGTGTTTACACCCTGCACAGGTTTAAACTGCAGCTTCAGATTCCGCATGGATCCTTGATCCACCTGGAAGAGATCTGTGTCTCAGCAGGCACTGAGCTCAGAGCAGTTTCAAGCAGTGGATTTAGTTTTGAAACAGGATTTAGACATTGCTAAATGCCTGAAATGAATGAATGTACAGCGACAAAACAGCCTCTAATTTATCCCTGAATATTTCAAATCACTGGGGCCATGAAGTCCAAAGGTTCCATGTCATGGGAGAGGGATCTGAGCTGCAGCCACGCCCCCGGGTGAGGCAGCTCCAGCCTGGGAACCAGCACAAACCCCAGTAATGAGCAGTGTGTTCCTTCCTCAGGTATTCCCAACCATGTGCACGTGGGAGCTGGGCCAGCACCGCAGTTTAACCGGATGGAGGAGATGGTAACGCGCGATCCCCGAGCGTGACTGCGCACGGGCTCTCGTCCCCTTGGGGCTGTGCTAATTACAGGCTCATTCTGGGCGTGTTTGGGGGAGGTTTGGGTGTCGGGGGTGCCCCACAGCCCCCCCTGATCCCTGCACTCTCACAGGCAGTGCCAGGGGGGCGTGTGAAGCGCTACTCATCGCAGAGACAGAGACCCCCCGTGCCGGAGCCTGCGCCCCCCATGCACATCAGCATCGTGGAAGGGCACTACTATGACCCACGTGAGTGTTTCCTTCCTGCTCCTGTGGCTCCCTGTGATCCCTGCTCCATGTCAGCAAGGATCTCCCCATTTCTCTCAGGGCTGGGACTTTATCTTCTCTTTTGTTTGTTGTGTCTTCTCATGCAGTGTCCCAAAGGCAGCTGGGAGCCTGCCTGGTTGTGTTTAAACCCCATGGAATTATTCTCAGAGTTATCCCCTCTCTGTGCCAGGGCTCTTAGGACACCCCAGTTCTTCCTGAGAATTGGGATTAAAATTGAACTTTAAATCAGGTCTTTGACGTTTGAGCATGGGGAGAACAGGACTGGGGATGGATTAGGAATTCCCTCCAGCATTTTTAAGTGTTAGAGAAGAAATTCCATGAGTATTTTCCTGCTCCTGTGGCTCCCTGTGATCCTTGCTCCATGTGAGCAACTGCAGCAGGGATCACCCCCACTCCTGTTGCAGTTAGGACTTTATCTTCTCTTTTGTTTGTTGTAGTGGCACTGTGTCCTCTCATATAGTGTCTGAAAGGCAGCTGGGAGCCTGCCTGGTTGTGTTTAAACCCCATGGAATTATCCTCAGAGTTATCCCCTCTCTATGCCAGGGCTCTTAGGACACCCCAATTCTTCCTGAGAACTGGGATTCAAATTGAACTTTAAATCAGGTCTTTGACGTTTGAGCATGGGGAGAACAGGACTGGGGATGGATTAGGAATTCCCTCCAGCATTTAGTGTTAGAGAGGAAATTCCCTGAGTATTTTCCTGCTTTGTAAAGGGAGTAGGATGCTTTTCTTCAGGGAGCATGTCCCATCTGTGAGCCCTGGAGCCTCTGTGTGCTGTGGAAGCCCTCGGGGCAGGCTGGGCTGTGTGTGCCCGGCTGCAGGGGAATGAAATTCCACAGGGCTTTTCCTCACAGCCTGTCATGTGTTGTTGCAGTACAATTCCAGGGACCAATCTACGCCCACGGTGAGAACCCAGCCCCGCTGCCGCCCCAAGGGATGATTGTGCAGCCGGAGATGCACCTCCCTCATCCAGGTGAGGAGCCAGTGGGACACCCCTGGACCTGGGCAACAGAGAACTCTGCTCTCCCACAGCCTCCATCACAGAGAGGAATCCATTTTCCTTAATTTCTACAACATGGAAGAGACCTGCTCCCTCCTGCAGTGAGGCTGAACCAGTATCAGTTTTAATGAAAGAAAAATAGATATTTCTGGAGCTTCCAGGCAGTTTGCAGGACAAGGGGAGCTGAACCTTTGGCAGCTCCCAGCTGGACATTTGCAGGTCCCTGTGGGGCCTCAGCAGGCTGGGCCGCTCCCTTCCGTGGGCACTGGGCTGGTTCCTCACTCCCTGGCCCTGTAGCTCAGGAAAAAGCAGAACTGGGAGCTGTCTAACACGTTCTCTGCTTGCCCACACAAATTGTTTCCTGCAGTGGAGCTGCCGTGGGGCCACCTCTGGTTCCGCTGAACCCGGAGCTGGGGAGGGGGCTGTGCTCTGCTGCTCTGTGTCCCTCCCCAGCAGGGAGCAGAGCGTGCTCCTTCCTGCTGCTACCCAGGGACGCTCTTTTTTTGGCTCACCTGCAGGTTTACACCCCCACCAGACGCCCCCAGCCATGGCAAACCCCGGCCTGTACCCCCCAGCAGTGTCCATGCCCCCGGGGCAGCCCCCACCGCAGCAGCTGCTCACTCCAACTTACTTCTCTGCCCCTGGGGTGATGAATTTCGGCAGTCCTGGCTACCCCTACCCCCCTGGAGCTCTGCCTCCTCCGCCCCCTCCTCATCTCTATTCCAACACTCAGGTAAGCCGGGTGTGCTGTGGCTCCTCCCCAGGCAGGCAGGAGCAGGTGGGATGGTGTGGGATGTGCAAAGGCTGCTGGAATCCCAGGAAAGATTGTTCTCATGGCTCCCTGAGTGTGGCAGGCACTGGGTGAAATCCTGTCCTGGGGGGTGTGGAGTTGAGGGGTTCCCTTATGGAGCAGGGAAACAGCCCCTCCAGGGCCCTGCTGAGCCGAGGATCCCTTGGGAATGGCTTTGGAGGTCAGTTCTGTTGGAGATGGAGGCTGGGAACTGGCTGGTGTGAGCAGCATGGGGATGGATTTTCATGCTCCATAGCCCAGCTTGGTATCTGAGGTCACTGCTAGGCTGTGAGGGGGCAGATTGGATTGGGTCCCTGAGGAGGCAGATCGTGTAGGAGCATGGATCAGGTTTCTGTGAGGAGGCAGATCAAATCAGATCCCTTAGGAGTCAGATTGGATTGGGTCCTTGAGGAGGCAGATCAGACCAGATTCTGTAGGGACATGGGTCAGATTCCTGTGAGGAGGCACATTAGATCCCTGAGGAGGCAGATGGACCTAATCCCACAGGAGACAGATCAGACCAGATCCTTGAAAAGGCAGATGAGGCCAGAGCAGAGCAGATCCTGGTGCTGTGGTTGGAGCAGGGCCCACAGGCTGTGTCTGGAGCAGGGCTGACACGCTGTGGAAGGCTGGAGAGCTGCATGTTCCCTGAGCTGCCAGCCATCCCAGCAGGATCTCACCCTGCTTTGAGGGCATTTTCCCCTGAGGCTGCAGGGCTGGATGTGCAGGGCAGCTGTGTCCAGGCAGAAAAGCTGCTGTTGGGAAGTTCAGGGATCCCATGGACTGCAGGGGTCCTGTCCCTGCTGGAGTTGGGGGACATTGGTGAGGGGTGGGCACGCACAAGAGGCTGATGTCTGGGGGGCACAGCCCCTCTTGGCTCTGGCTGGGGGCAGCTGTCCAGCCCCAGTGGGTGCCAGGAGGGGCTCACAGGGCCCCCCAGCCCGGAGCTCTGACCCTGCTGCTCCTGCAGGCGCAGTCCCAGGTCTATGGGGGGGTCACCTACTACAACACTGTCCAGCAGCAGGTGCAGCCCAAGCCCTCCCCGCCCCGCCGGACGTCCCAGCCTGTGACCATCAAGCCACCTCCTCCAGAGGTACCATCCCCTCACCTTTGCTCCTTTTGTGTGTGTGAGATGTCACTGGTGTGTGTGTGGGGCTGCATTTTCCTCTCCCATCTCCCCCCAAAAAAATAACCTTGTTCTTTTGTAAGGGGGAATCTTAAACTGTCTCATCTCTGACCTGTCCCAAACCTCAGCTTCTCGTTGCAGGTGGTAAGCAGGGCTCCAGTTAATTTGAGTTACTTAAATCTTTAAAACTAAAACCACGTAAAAAGTAAGTCTGAAGTTGACTCTTTTTTTATTTTATTTGTTCAGGGTAGAAAACAGGACGATTTTGAGAGGGAGAAATCCAGCCCTGGCTGGAGGAGCTAGGAGGCAGGAAGGATAAACATTGAGAACTCAGCAGATAATTCAGGCAGTAGAGTTAAAAGTTTTTCAGGATGCCAGTGCTTCCCTGTGCTGGGAATGATCTCCTTGCTCCAGTGCTGTGAGCTGTGCATGTGTGAGCGTGCTGGAATGCCATGTGTGTTTTTGGTTTCCCTTTCCATATCTCCTTCATGTATGGCAGCCAAGCAAGCCCAGACCCGGGCAGGCATGTGCTGGTGGGTTCCTGTACATGGGGAGGGCTAAGGAGCAAATTGTCTGATGGAGAGGCCCTGGAAAGGCCTCGTGATGGAAAAATCTGGAACCATGAGGAGAGGTTGGCACAGGGGGGCTGGTTGTGCCCAGAGAGGTGGGTGGGAGGGTTGCTGTCAAGACCCAGCCATAGCACTGTCCCCCCCATGTAGGGGTTTGGGGGGGCTCTAAACCTCTGCTGCTCTTCCCTCTTTCCCCCATTCCCAGGACAGCAAAGGTGAAAAATCAAAGGAGAGGAGCAACACGTAGGGACACAGCCCCAGGAATCCCAGCACCAGACTCAGCCCCTGGGCAAGGAGGAAAGCTGCTCCTTGGAATGGCTCCTTCCCTGCGTGGAGGTGAGGCAGCAGGATGAGCCACCTGCACTGTGCTCAGGACCAGGCACTTCCCCCATGGCCTGAGCTGTGCCTTCCCAAAATCCATCTTGCTGCTGCCCGCTCCCCTTCTCCCCCGTGCTGGGGCCGCCAAAGAACCAACCCCTGAGTCGGTCCTTGGCCACAACTTCTCCCAACTTCTCCCCGTTACTAAACGTTCCCTGCTCCCTCCTGGGATGTCCAACTCCGCTGGCTTGATCGTGGTCTCTGTTTTTATTTAAGGAATGAAGCAGCTCCTTCAGTAAAGCTGATTTGTTTCTTTTGGGTATCTCGTTTTTATTTGTTTGGGTAAGCAGCAGTGACATCCTCCCTACCTCAGTTTATTCTTATTTTCAATTCTCTTCAATTAGCAAGTTGGTTTCTGCCACTTTTGGAGCAGGGGAAGGGCAATGGAGCCGTGGGAAGCTGTCAGGAATGCACTGCCTGGGCAGGAACCACTTAACTTAGGAGCTCCTCCTGATTCTTTTCCCAACAAAACTGTGGGTAACTGGTGTGTGTGAGCTCTCAGGTGGGAGACCACAGGGTGACCCCCCCATCCCTGCCACCCCCAGCAGCACAAGGGGATGTTTCCATCCTTCCTCTGCCAAATCCACAGAGAGGGGGGGAGGTTTGTGGGCACCCAGCACCCTGACGCTGCCCGAGCAGCCCAGCCAGCACCCAAACCAGCTCGGCAGGGCCAGGTTTGCTCCCAGCACTTGGGTGTTGCTGCTGGGGCTGTGGAGGGTGTTGGAACCCGCCCCAACACACCGGGCTGGGCTTTGGCCTCACAAGGAAGCACCTCAGCTCCTGCCTCGCTTCCCCACAGCAGCCTTGTGTCCCCTGTGGGATTGCTGTCCCCGTGGGGTGACTGTCACCACCACAGCTGTGCCACTCTGTCCTGGCTGGCTCCGTGTGCCACAGCGCTGCCATCCCACATCCCGCATCCCTCCGGCCCCGCTCGGGCTCGGGCTTGGCCAGGTCCTCGCAGCCGTTTGCAAATTGCATTAGGAAACTTGGCAGGGCCGGCTGCCGATTCCTGCCCGTTCCTGCCGGTTCCTGCTGCTCTCCCGAGCACGTGCCGGGACGCCGTGGGGACGCGCCAGCTGCCGGCTGAGGGGACGGCACCGAGCGAGAGGTGGCTCGGCCACTCTGTCCCCATCTGTGGCCAGGACAAGGGACAGCACCCACCTGCTCGTTCTCTGTGTGGGTCCCTCATCCATGCCTGGCTCTCCAGCAGAAATTCCTTCTTCGTGTGATGGTTGTGACTCCGTGACCTTTTGTGTCTTGTTTCGGCCACCAATCCCCTCATCTTATAGATGTCATTGATTACACAACTGAAATCCTGGATCTTAGACCTCCATCCCAAGGTTTTGGTGTTATTTGGATTCTAATCCTGTGGGATGCACGTTTAACAGCGTTGTAGGAAGCAGACAGCTCTTGTGTGTCCTTCCTGGGGCTGAGACCCACAGGGACAGCATCCACCTGAGCTTCCCTGGCAGGACCAGTGCCACCTCTGCTGTCTCCCAGGAGCTGCTCCCTCCTCAGGGGCCATTCTCCCTTCCCAGGAGCCACTCTGCTCTTCCTGGGTACAGCTCTGCCCTTCTCAGGAGCTCACAGTGGGACTGAAATTGCAGCTCTGCTGTGCCTGGCACCAGCCACCCTCACTCCCACATCCCTGAAAGCAGCTGCCACCCATCCCCAGCCCAGCTCTGCCCTGGTAGCAGGGCTGTAGGGAGCCCCTTGTCTCTCTGGGGGCTGGAGGGAGCTCCCAGTCTGTCTGGGGGCTGCTGTGAGCCCCCTCCTCTCCCCCAGCCTCCCTGGCTCACGGGGGAGGACCAACTGTTGTGTTGGTGGTGTGGGAGCTGCCGCCTGCGCGTTGGTGCCGCGCTGCCTCCGCAGCCTCCTGCCAGTGCCCTGCCCACGCCAAGCAGAGTTAGGGGGGCTCCCACCCCACTCCTGTGACACCCTGATCCTGTGGATGGAGCATCACTGTGAGCTCTGCCCTCCTGCAGCCAGGGATGCTGGTGGGCCCTGCCTGTGCCATGGTGGAAGGGCAGGGGGGACCCCAGCATCCCCCTTTGTATCCTACTCCCTTTTTCCCTTCAGGTCCCCCCAGCGTCTGCCCACGCTGCTTTACTACCCCATCCCTCCCCAGTGCCACTGCCTCAGTTTCCCTCCCTGGCAGCACAGTCCAGGATTTGGCTCAGCCCTCCACAGGGACCTCATGGAGGAGCTGCCCCAATCTCGTGGTGCTTCTCCCCTTCCCCAAACGCCCGAGTCCCTTCTCGCAGCGCTGCAGCTGGGAAGTGGGTTAAAGCGCTGGCTTGGGGAGGGATTTTTCCCGGGGTGTAATTTTTCCCTCCTACACACGGTCTGTTTTGAGCAGTGCCTGGAGGCTTCGCACCCCCGGCTCGCTGCCGGGGCGGGGGAATGCGCTGGCTGCCAAGCCAGGGAAGCGCCCGCTCCAGATCCCAGCTCGTTAGGAGAAATAACAGCAAATTAATTAAGCCAATAGTTCCCTCTGCGCCAGCAGTGCCCCCGTCCCTGCCGATACGGGGAGAGGGGATGGGACAGGCTGGATCTGGAGCACCTTTCCCAGGGGGAGCATCGCCCTCAGCATGGCACAGTGCTCCAGGTTCCTCCTGCTCGTGTGGCCCAGTGCATCCCCATTGCCACCAGTGTCTCAAGGTCTCTCTGTGCCTCAGTTTCCCCTCCTGCTGTCAGGAGAAGCCTCTCTCTGCGTGGCTGACCCTGGCCAGCAGCACCATTTACACCCGCATTGAGAACCCTTGTCCGGATGCAGTGGGGAAAGGGGATGGAGCAGCTCAGCAGAGTGGAATTTTTTGGGGGTGCTGGGTGGGCTATGGGGGATCTGACCACTGGAGGAGGGACGTGCCGTGCTGTGCCATCCCGACAGCCCCTCATCCAGCCGGCGATGGGGATGTGGGGCCGTGTTTTTCTGCTCTCCGGCAGCCGCATGGATGGAGTTGCCAGGCAACTGCCGGGTGGAGGCGAGGCGGGAACAAAGCGGGAACTGCCGGGACCCTCCTTCCTCCACCTCCCCCCGAGCCCCCTGGGCGGTGGGGCCCAGCAAAGGCCGTGGGGTCACTCACTGTGTCCCCCCAAGTCGCTGCCACCATCCCAGCCCGGAGCTGCCGCAGGGCCGGGGTTCTGCAGGGGGATGGACCCGGGAGAAGGGGACTGGCACCTGCTGGCCTGCCCAGAGGGTGCCCGGTGGGGCTGGGGGCAGTGGGCACGGGCAGCATGGGTGCTCAGCACCCCGCAGGAGCGGGGCAGGAGGATCAGCCCCAGGCAAGCGCCACATCTGGCCCTGCCCTGCCCCAGAACCTGCCCCGGCACCTGCCCCGGCACGCCGGGGCCCGTTCCAGCCTGGCAGGCGGCGGAAATGGGGGGGTCTGGCAGCCACCCCGACCTGCCCACCCTGCCCGCGGGGCAACCCAGCCCCGGGGGGGTGCCAGGCTGGGGGATCTGGCACCCACCCCCGGGCCTTTCCCACGCTGCGGCGGGTGCAGCGAGCTGGGCTGGGGTCCGGGGGTGGTCACCCCACAGCTGGGGATGTGCCACCGTGCAGGGCACACCGGGCTGGCATGGGGGAACCGGGGGTGCGAGGCAGCGGGGGCTGTGGGGCTGTGCCCCCCGGTCACGGTGTGTGACCGTGAGGGGTGCCCGGCTGTGTCCCCCGGGCTGTGCGGTGTGTGGGGCGGGGGGGAGCGCGGTGGTAGCCAGGGATGCGGCAGGGGAATGCGGGGAGGTGGGTGCGGGGGTGCGGAATGCATCACCTGTGCGGGGCTGCGGGCAAGCGGGGGGGGCACCGCGTCCTGCTGCGAGCCGGTGCCCCCGCAGCCCCGGGGCGGGTTCGGTACCGAGCGCGGTGCTGCGGGGAGGGGAGGGGGCGGGCAGGTGCCGTTGGCGGGCCCGGGGGCGGCGGCGGTGCGGGGAAAGGGGCGGGCAGGTGCCGGGGTCGGCGGCGGCGGCGGGGCCGTAACGGGGCGGGGCGGTGCTGGCGGCGGGGCCGGTGTGGGGCGGGCGCAGCGCGCAGCCGGTGCGGGGCGGGCGGGGAGCGGTGCCGCGGCCCGAGCCCGAGCGGAGCCGAACGGAGCCGCCGCCGCCGCCGATGGGCCCCTGAGCCGCCGCCGCCGCCGCGCCCGGGCGGCCATGAAGCCGCTGGAGAAGTTGCTGAAGAAGCCGGGCTCGCACCTGCCCGTCCGCCCCGCCGCCCCCCCGGGGCAGGTACCGGGGCCGGGCTCGGTGCCGGCGCCGCGGCGGCAGAGCCTGTCGCGCCCGCCCGCCTCCCCCGAGGAGCCGGCGGGGCCCGCGGGGCCGGTACCGGGGGGCGAGGGCCGCTGGCTGGAGCTACGGCCGCCCGAGGCTCCGCTCCGCTCCCCTGAGGACCCGTCACCGGGCTGCGACCGCGAGCGGGACCGGGAGCGGGAGCCGCCGAGCCCGGAGCCGCCGCCCGCCGCCCGGTGCTGCTGCGGCTGCGGCTGCGCCCCCGCCGCGCCCGCGCCCCCCGAGCGGCTCCTGGCCGCGCTCCTCGACCGACTGCCGGCGGCTGAGCACGGGAGGGGCTGCGGGGCAGGTACGGGGCTGCGGGAGCGCCGGCACCGGCGTGGGGAGCGCGGGGGATGCGGCGGAGCGTGGAGGGCCCGGGGGCGGCCGCTGGCGGCGGGGCGGATGCGCCGGTGGATGCCGGGCTGGGGACAGCGCGGTGGGTGCGGGGACACGCGTGCCCGGTGAGGCGGGTGGCCCCGCACAGGGCACAGCGGTGCCCGGTGGGGGTGACAAGGTCAAAGCTGGGTCCCCGCCGGGGCAGAGGGGTGGGCAGGAATCGGTGGGGTGGGCAGGACAGCTCGGCAGAGGGGCTGGCAAGGGGATGTGGCAGTGCCGGGGGGTGGCCGGGCACCGGCAGTCACTGCAGCATCCACCTCCCGCTTGGATGGTCCTTAACATCCTCCTGGTGCTAAAATTAGCCCCGACGGGAGCTGCAGTGGAGGGGGGGCCGCTGGGATGCCCCTTTGCTCTGGCACAGGCCTGCCCGTGCTGTCCCACCGCGGCTGCCCGTGCCCAGGTGTCGCGGTGGTTTCGGTGTCGGGGCTGGGCGGGTGCCAGGCTGGCTGCAGGTGGGTGTGGGAGCCTTCCCGCACCGCGGGGATCCCTGTCCCGGCCAATCGCCCTCGGCTGCCGGGAACAGAGACCCTCAGGGAGCCCAGGGCACTGCCAGCCCCTGCTCCAGCCATGCCAGGGCCGGGATTGGGTGCAACCACCAAGAGGAGCCCTCGGGTAGGGGCGAGCCGGGACTGGCAGCGCCAGGTGCTGCCTGCACAAGCACGCTGCCAGGCCTGGTGGTGCCCAGGCTGGCAGGGAGCAGGGGGGCAGGAGCCAGCGTGGGGGTCCAGACGTGGGGAAAACATCCCTGTGAATCCGGGGTACAGCGTGAGTGCTGCAGAGGGAAACTGAGGCAGGGCTGGGGGGAGTGTTCATCTCCTGCCCCGCAGGCAGAAGCTGGGAGGGGGCTGGGGGAGCTGGGGGCCGTGCAGCTGCGCCCCCCGTGCTGGCAGTGCCCCGTGCCGTCCCTGTGCCCCAGACTGCGTGTCCCGCTTTCGGCAGCAGCTGGTGCCCCCTGGGTGCTGTGCCCGGCGCGGGAGCGTCAGGGGATGCTCTGCCCTGGCTCCGTGACCGGGTTAGTGGCTGGGTGGATGTTCTGCATGGCCCCTCCGTGGGTCAGCCCTTGGAAGGGCTCTGGGGTCCCACCACAGGACCCCCGGGGCACCAGGGCACTGCTGGTGCCAGTGATGGAGCGGTGCCTCGTCCAAAGGTCCTGGCGGTGACTGATGCCAGCTCTGACGGCGATACCGAGCCCTTGGCTCACCCAAAACACCTTCCCAGGGCGGTGCCACCCTCGCTGCCCACAGAGCCCGGCTGTGGCACCCTCTCGCTGTCCCCAAGCTGCGTGCCTCAGTTTCCCTTTGCCGTGTCCTGCCGTGCCCCACGGCCGGGCTCTCACGGGGCTCTCTCCCGGGTGTGCCGGGGCGTCGCGGCCCCGGTGCCGCCCTGCCGGCGCCTCTGCCCCCACACCGGCTCGGCCGGGCCCGGTTGCCCCGGGGCTGGGAGCGGGCCCTGAGTCAGCGCCGGCGCGGGGGGGTTCGCGTGGGGCTCGGCCTCTCCCGGTGTCACCCCGCGAATTACCAGCGCTCCCCTCACCCATCCGGGCACGGGGGGTGTCGGGGGGATATTTGGGAGGGGGGTGTGCCCACGTGTGTCCCCGTTGTCCCCCCAGAGTCGCTGCTGGATGACATCGTGCTCACCCACTCGCTGTTCCTGCCCACCGAGCGCTTCCTGCAGCAGCTGCACCAGCAATATCCTGGGGGGCACGGGGGTGGGTACCGAGGGGTCCGGCCCTGGGCATCAGGAGGGTATTGGGGTGCGGCGAGGGTGGGCCATGAAGGGGACACTGTGGTGGCACAAGAGTTGGCATCGAGGTGCAACCAGCAGGGCATCAACATGGGCACCAGGGTGCAGTGGAGCTGGCACCAGGGTGGCAAAACGGGGGGTGGCCGGGGGTCCCTCCTTGCCGTGGCGGCTCCTTGACAGCGGCACCTTCGTGCTGGCGGCCGGCAGCCCCCCGGCGCGCTGGGAGGAGGGCTCGGGGCTGCGGCGCAAGCGGGCGGTGCTGGCCGTGCTGCTGCACTTCCTCGACACCTACAAGGGGCTGCTGCAGGAGGAGGAGAGCGCCGGGAAGGTCATCAAGGTGCGTGTCCCCTCCCCGTGTCCCCCTCCCCTCGGTGTCAGGAGTCCCGGCCCTGACCCCTCTTGTGCCACAGGAGCTTTACCTGCTCATCATGAAGGACACGTCCCTGTACCACGAGCTGGAGGACGAGATCATCAAGCTGCACCAGCTCGTGGAGACCGTGGAGCTCAAGTGAGAAGAGGGTCAGGGGGTCCTGGGGGGATCAGGGATCCCAAGGAGGGCAGGGGGTCCTTTGGGGTCTGGGGTCTCTGTGCGACAAGATTTGCTTGGTCCTGAGGTTCCCTCTGGATCAGGAGGTCCCTGGGGAGGGCAGAGGGTCCTGGGGGTCCCTGTGGGTCAGTTCCCAAGAAGGACAAGGAGTTGTGGCCCTTGGCGGGGGTGCCCAGGGGCTGGAGGGGTCACCCACCCTGGTGCCCTCCTGGTTGCAGCTTTGTGCCCTCCTTATGCCCTCACCATGCACAGCCTTGGACCCCTCCTCCTGTGCCCACCCTCCTGTGCCCACCCTGGGGTCTCGGGGTGCAGCCCCAGGGTCGGGGGTCCTGTCTGAGCCCTGTCTGTGCCCCCCAGGGTGGCGGACGAGACCCCCCCCCCGAACAAGCAGGTGAAGCCGCTGTTCCGGCATTTCCGCCGCATCGACTCCTGCCTGCAGACCCGGGTGGCGTTCCGGGGTTCTGACGAGAGTGAGTGACTTTGGGGGGAGCCCCAGGGGGACCAGGATCCCCTCTGTGACCCACCATGGGACCGGCTCTGCTCCGTGCCCTCTCCGTGCCTCAGTTTCCCCGGCGGGCAGTGCCGGGGTGCTGTGGGGGTGCCCGGCGCTGACCCCCCCGCCCTCTCCCCAGTTTTCTGCCGTGTGTACATGCCCGACCACTCGTACGTCACCATCCGCAGCCGCCTCTCGGCCTCGGTGCAGGACATCCTGGCCTCGGTCACCGAGAAGCTGCAGTACTCGGAGGAGCAGAGCGCCCGTGGGGACGCCCTCATCCTCGTCACCATGGCCTCGTCCGGAGGTGCCCGTGGGGCTGGGGGGGGGCTGCGGGCAGGGCTGGGGGTCCCAGGGGGTGCTGACCCCCCTCTCTGTGCCCCTCGGCAGAGAAAGCGGTGCTGCAGCCCAGCGAGGAGTGCGTGTTCACCACGCTGGGCATCAACAGCCACCTCTTCGCCTGCACCAGGGACACTTTCGACTCGCTGGTGAGTGGGGGCACCCCAACAGCTGGCACTGCCACCACCCCCCTGTGCAGAGCGGGGGGGACCCAGCCCTGAGTGTCGCCTCACAGGTGCCACTGCCCGAGGAGATCCAGGTGGTGCCGGGGGACACCGAGATCCACCGAGCGGAGCCCGAGGATGTGGCCAACCACCTGACGGCGTTCCACTGGGAGCTGTTCCGCTGCATCCACGAGGTGCGGGGCCTCGGGGGTGTGTGTGGGACTCACACCGCCTCTGAACAGAGTATAAAAACAATAAATAATAATAAGAATAAATTCTCCCTCCCAGGATTTTCCTGTGAGAAAGCTCACAGAGAGAAGGAAAACAGTTCTTATCTCAATTTCTGCCCTTGTTGTTTGGCGCGTGTGGAATGGGTTGTGGAGATTGTTTGCTGAAAGGGATTTGTTGGTTGGATTCTAGGGATGGTTTTTTTATTTTTTATTTCATTTGACCAGTTGGAGCCATGTGTGTGTTGGGTAAAGATGTTAGATTTTCCTTAGTATAGTTTTTTATATATATATATATATATATATATACACACACACACACATATATATATATATATATATATATATATATACATATATATGCACACATATATCTATATCTATCTATATATATACATATTTATATGTGTATATATATATGTATATATATATGTATATATATAAAATCGTTTTTTATTTATTTATTTTTATATAGTTTGATATGTTTTTCTTTAGTATGGTTTTATATATATTATAGTTTTATATTTATTTATATGTAGTTTTACATATGTATTTTTCTTTAGTATATTTTTATATATATTACAGTTTTGTATATAATTAATTTATATATAGTTTTACATTTATTTAATTATATATCATAATATATTTTTTCTTTAGTATAGTTTCATATATATATTATAGTTTTAAATATATTTATTTATTTAAATATAGTTTTATATTTTTTCCTTTAGTATAGTTTTATATATATTATAGTCTTATATATATGTTTATATATAGTTTTATATTTTTTCCTTTAGTATAGTTTTATGTATATTATAGTCTTATATATATGTTTATATATAGTTTTACATTTTTTCTTTAGTATGTTTATATATACAGTAGTTTTTTACTTATTTATTTATAATTTTATATTTTTAGTATAGTTATATATATTATAGTTATATATATATATTTACATATTTTATATATATATTTATATATAGTTTTCTATTTTTCTTCAGTACATTTATATATATAGTATTTATTTTTTATAATTTTATATTTTTAGTATAGTTATATATATGATAGTTACATATATTTATATATTTATTTATATATAGTTTTATATATTTTTCTTTGGTATAGTTTGCAATAGTATTAGTATTAGTGTAGTATAGTTTATATTATTAGTATAGTGTAGTATAGTATTAGTGTAGTATTAGTATTAGTGTAATGTAGTATAGTGTAGTATAATAAAATGTTTGCGCAACCTTCTGCAGCCACAGAACTATTCACCATCACAGAATAATTTTAGAAATAATTAAAATTTCGATTAAAAAAAAAAGAGATTATATTAAAAAAAATAGATAAAAAATAAATTTAAATTAATTTTTTTTAATAATTAAAAAAAATTAAAATAATTCATTTGCTACTCTCTGTGTGCCCGTGGCAGGTGGAATTTGTGGATTACGTGTTCCACGGGGAGCGGGGCCGCAGGGAGACGGCGAACCTGGAGCTGCTGCTGCAGCGCTGCAGCGAGGTGCAGCACTGGGTGGGCACGGAGCTGCTGCTCTGCGAGGCGCTGGGCAAGCGTGCCCACCTGCTCAAGAAGCTCATCAAGATCGCTGCCATGTGAGTCTGGGGGGCCCGGGGGCTTTAAAGGTGTTTTAAAGTCCTTTTCTCCCAGCTCCACAACCGAAGAAGAAGCCAAGACTCTTCTGTTCTGGTTCTCGAGGTTGTTTGTTTTCTCTTATCTGTTAGCGTTCAAAAACACATAATCACGGGGGATTATATGCGGTGCTTTTTATTAAGAGCTCTGGGAATCAGGGTATATTCAACCCAAATCTGACTCCGACCATACATCCGAAATGATCATGTTTTATACTCTATCATTACATAACTTTCATGTTAATTATTAAACTTATATTGTTCTATTGGATACATAAATTTAGCCCCTCTCTGAATTTCCAACATAGTTTCTCACTATTCTTCTTATGGTTATATAATAATTACATTTAATTACTAAACCATCATCACATCTAACAATTATATAATTTATCATATTGCTTATGCAGGTGCAGTTGATCTGGGAAAGCACAAAGCCTAACATTTTAGATTCTAGCTTTAACTTTTTCCAGGGTTCCACTATCATATCTATTATATTCTGTCTCTGACCTGCTGAGGTTTGTCGTGGCACACTCGCCACCTTTGAGGCAGTGTTAGTTTTTTAGGATAAAATAAAAAGTATAAAGTAAAAAAATTAGTATTAAAAAATTTAGTATAAAAAAGTTAGTGTAAAATTTAGTATAAAATAAAAAAATATACATCGTTCTTAGTATACTAAGAAGTAAAAAATTAAAAAAAATTATGCTAAAATTAAAAATTTTATACTAATTTTTAACAGTAAAAATAGCATAAAAATCTGGTATAAAAATTAGTATTAAAAAATTAGTGTAAAATTTAAAAAATAAAGTATACCTAGTTCTTTGTATACTAAGAACTAAAAATCGAAATTTTTTATTTAAAAACTAGTATAAAAAGTTTAGTATAAAATTAAAAAAATAAAGTATACCTAGTTCTTAGTATACTAAGAACTAAAAAATTAAAAAAAATTATAGCAAAATTAATTTTTTTTACTAATTTTTATAGTAAAAACAGTAAAAAAATCTAGTATAAAAATTAGTATTAAAAATTAGTGTTAAATTTAAAAAATACAATATACGTTGTTCTTAGTATACTAAGAACTACGTATACTTTATTTTTTTAATTTTATACTAAATTTTTTATACTAGTTTTTAAATAAAAAATTTCGATTTTTAGTTCTTAGTGTACTAAGAACTAAAAAATTAAAAAAAATTATAGCAAAATTAATTTTTTTTTACTAATTTTTTATAGTAAAAACAGTATAAAAATCTAGTATAAAAATTAGTATTAAAAATTAGTATAAAATTAAAAAATAAAGTATATGTAGTTCTTAGTATACTAAGAACTAAAACTTGAATTTTTTTATACTAAAAAAATTAGTATAAAAAATCTAGTATAAAAAATTAGTATTAAAAAATTTGGTATAAAATAAAAAAATAAAGTATACGTAGTTCTTAGTATACTAAGAACTAAAATTTTTTTAATACTAAAATTAATTTTTTACACTCATTTTTATGCCAAAAAAATTAGTATAAAATTTTAGTATTAAAAAAATATAGTGTAAAATTAAAAAAATAAACTATACGTACTTCTTAGCATACTAAGAACTACGTGTAGTTTATTTACAATAATCTTCCAATACATATCACCAATGTTAGACATTCTGTCTCCACTCTAAACCAATCCAGAAGTGCCACCAGCACAGCAGAAGATGGAGGACAGGAAAGAGGAAGATTGGACACGCCCAGATTCCTCCATCTTGCCTCTTGAACCCCCATTCTAAAAACCCCAAAATTCTACATTTTTCACCCTGTGACAAACTCACTATCACTCTACTCAAACTCTTGTGGCTTGTAAATCCTCACGCAAAGCTGGAAGTTTTTTTTCCAGGGGTTAAAAGGTGGTTTTGACTCCATGCCAAGGTCTCTTGGCACGAGCCATCCATGGCAGCCAGAGCAATGTCCTGGGTTACAATGGGGGGGCACACGGGAGGCTGCCAGGGGTTCTGGGGTGTCCCTCACGCTGTCCCCACCCCAGCTGCAAGCAGAACCAGGACATGCTCTCCTTCTACGCCATCGTCATCGGCCTCAACAACGCCGCCATCAGCCGCCTGCGCCTCACCTGGGAGGTGAGCAACGGGGTGCCCCCACTTCCACCGCGCTCCCACATCCTCCTGTGCCCTTCTGGACACCTCCAGGGGCTCCCTGAGCCTTGCCTGGGGTCACCCACCCACCCAGGGGGTGCTGGGGAGGGAAGGGAGTCCTGTGGGGTCTGGGGTCTCTGTGGGACAAGGTTTGCTTCATGCTGAGGTTCCCTCTGGGTCCTGGGGGTCCCTGTGGGTCAGTTCCCAAGAAGGACAAGGAGTTGTGACCCTTGGGGGGTGCCCAGGGGCTGGAGGGGTCGCCCACCCTGGTGCCCTCCTGGTTGCAGCTTCACATCCATCTTTGTGCCCCCCTCATGCCCTGACCCTTTCCTGGGGACCAGACCATCCCTGTGTGATCCCAGACCATCCTTGGGTGATCCCAGACCATCCCTGGGTGCTCCCTGTCCATCCCTGGGTGATCCCAGACCATCCCTGGGTGCTCCCTGTCCATCCCTGGGTGATCCCTGTCCATCCCTGGGTGATCCCTGTCCATCCCTTGGTGCTCCCTGACCATCCCTGGGTGCTCCCTGTCCACCCCTGGGTGATCCCTGACCATCCCTGGGTGCTCCCTGACCATCCCTGGGTGCTCCAAGACCATCCCTGGGTGCTCCCTGACCATCTCTTGGTGATCCCAAACCACCCCTGGGTGATCCCTGTCCATCCCTGGGTGCTCCCTGTCCATCCCTGGGTGATCCCAGACCATCCCTGGGTGCTCCCTGTCCATCCTTGGGTGCTCCCTGTCCATCCCTGGGTGCTCCCTGTCCATCCTTGGGTGCTCCCTGACCATCCCTGGGTGCTCCCTGACCATCCCTGGGTGCTCCCTGACCATCCCTGGGTGCTCCCTGACCATCTCTTGGTGATCCCAAACCATCCCTGGGTGATCCCTGTCCATCCCTGTGTGATCCCTGACCATCCCTGGGCACTCCCAGACCATCCCTGGGTGCTCTCTGACCATCTCTTGGTGATCCCTGTCCATCCCTGGGCACTCCTAGACCATCCCTGGGCGCTCCTTGTCCATCCCTGGGTGCTCCCAGACCATCCCTGGGTGCTCCTTGTCCATCCCTGGGTGCTCCCAGACCATCCCTGGGTGCTCCCAGACCATCCCTGTGTGATCCCAGACCATCCCTGGCTGCTCCCAGGACCCTCAGGGTGCCCATGCCCACCCCTGGCTGCTCCCAGGCCCCTCCTGGGTTCTTTCAGTCCTTCCTTGTGTGTTCTCAGAACCCCCCCCAGGAGCTCCCTTTCCTCTCAGTACTCCTGGAACTTCTCTGGGTGCTCCTGGACTGCCCCTGGATGCTCCCAGACCACCCTTGGGTGCTCCCTGACACTGCCCAGGTGCTCCCAGGACCCTTGGGATGCTCATGCCCACATCTGGCTGCTCCCAGACCCCTCCTGGGTTTTTCCAGACCCCACTTTGAGCACCCTTGGAACCCTCCAGGACCTCTCACCCCCATCTCAGTGCTGCCAACACTCCTCTGGGTGCTCCCAGACCACCTCTGGATGCTTCCAGACCTTTCTGGACCCCCTCAGACGCTCCCTGACCCTTTCCTGGGCTCTCCCAGAAGCTCCTGGATGCTCCTGCCCCTCTCTTTGGTGCTCCCTGGCCCTGCTGGATGCTGCCCACCCTCTCCCCTTTTTTTTTTTTTTTTTTTTGTCTTCCAGAAGCTCCCAGGGAAATTCAAGAATCTCTTTCGGAAGTTTGAGAACCTGACGGTGGGTGAGAGGTGTGGGGGCTGCTGTGGGTGTTTGGGGGGTGGGGGGGTCCCCAGGTCTCTCCTGGGGGTCCCAGGGTGTCCTGGGGTGTCCTTGCCTCTCTCCCCCCTCACCAACCCCATATCCATGGCCACCAGCATGGGGAGGGGGATCCAGGGCACCCCTGGGGAGCCCCCCCAAAGCCTGATCCCCCCCATTTCCCCCCAGGACCCCTGCAGGAACCACAAGACCTACAGGGAGGTGCTGGCCAAGATGAAGCCCCCGCTCATCCCCTTCGTGCCTCTCATCCTCAAAGGTGAGGAGGGGTCTCAGGGGTTTCCCCTGGGTGGGTTGGGGTCCCTCTGACACCCCACGGGACCCCCCCCCCAACCGCATCACCCCCTCTCTCCCCCAGATCTGACCTTCCTGCATGAAGGCAGCAAAACCCTCCTGGATGGGCTGGTCAATGTGGAGAAACTGGTGGGTTCCAGGGGGGAATGGGGCACAGGGACCCCCAGGATGAGGGCAGGGGGGAGGGGACCCCATGAGGGGCTGGAGGACCCCCCTGAGGAGCTGGAGAACCCCCCCTTCCCCGAGGATTTGGGGTTCCCCTCTCTGGAGGGTGGGAGGATTCAGGGTGTCCTGGGTGCAGAACGGGATCCAGGGGGGTCCCTGAGGGTTGGGGGGGCGCAGGAGGGATCAGTGGTCCCTGGGGGGGCTGGGGTGGGGTCTCGGGGGGCTGGGGCTGACTCTGGGCTCTCTCTGTGTCCCAGCACTGCATCGCTGAGAAAGTGAGAACCGTGAGGAAGTACAGGAGCCGCCCCCTCTGTGAGTGGGGGACGGGGCTGGGGGGCACTGTTGGGGTTGAGGGGGGCACTGCTGGGGTGAGGGGGGCACTGTTGGGGTTGAGGGGCCCTGCTGGGGCTGGGAGGCACTTTTGGGGCTGAGGGGGGCACTGCAGGGGATGCCCACACGGCCCTGAACCTGCGGTGCTGGCCCTGAGGGATGGGGATGTGGCCAGAGCATCCTCACAGCTCTTTGTCCATGTCTCTGCATCCCTAAATCCCTAAATCCCTGCATCCTCACCCCTTCTCTCTTCACTCTGCATCCCTGGATCCCCATCCCTTCATCCCTGTCCCCACGTCCCCATTCCCACATGGCCATTCCATCTCCATCCCTTCACCTGCATCCCTTGCATCTTTTCCATCCTTCAATCCCCACTTTCACGCTGCCATCCCCATTTCCTTCCTGCATCCCCTCCATCCCCTCCAACCCCTCCATGCCCACATTCCCACCACTGCCTTGCCATGCCTGACTACTTCCATCCTTCTCCCTCCATCCCTCCATCACCATCCCATCTCCATCCCTCCATCACCATTGCCACACGCCCATTCCCACACTGCCACCTCTCATCCCCATCCCTCCATCCCTGCCTCCCCTCCATCCCTGCCTCCCCTCCATTCCCACACTGCCATTTCCCACTGCCATCCCTCCATCCCTTCCATCCCCACTGACCCCGTTTCCACACTATATTTTCCCATCCCTCCATCCCCACATCCCCACCCTTGCCTTGCCATACCGACCTACTTCCATCCCTGCCTTTCCTCCATCCCCATCCTCCCCATTCCCACACTGCCATCCCATCCCTCCATCCCATTCCCACACTCCCAACCCATCCCTCCATCCCCATCCTCCCCATCCCCACGCTGCCATCTCTCATCCTCATCCCTCCATCCCAATCCTCTCCATTCCCATCCCCACACTCCCATCTCCCATCCCTCCATCCCATTCCCACATTCCCATCCCCATCCCTCCATCCCAATCCTCTCCATCACCATTCCCACACTCCCAACCCATCCCTCCTTCCCCATCCCTCCATCCCATTCCCACACTGCCATCTCCCATCCCTCCATCCCAATCCTCTCCATCACCATTCCCACACTCCCATCTCCCATCCCTCCATCCCATTCCCACATTCCCATCCCCATCCCTCCATCCCAATCCTCTCCATCACCATTCCCACACTCCCAACCCATCCCTCCATCCCCATCCCTCCATCCCATTCCCACACTCCCATCCCCATCCCTCCATCCCCATCCTCTCCATCACCATTCCCACACTGCCATCTCCCATCCCATTCCCACACTCCCACCCCATCCCTCCATCCCCGTTCCCGGTTCCGGGGCCGTTCCCAGGCCTGGAGCTGGAGGCGTCCCCGGCCCAGCTGCAGACCAAGGCCTACGTGCGGCAGCTGCGCGTCATCGACAACCAGAACCTGCTCTTCGAGCTCTCCTACAAGCTGGAGCCCGGCAGCCAGTGAGGAGGGGACCCCCGGGACCCCCAAACCCCGGCACCCCCCCGGGGGGCCCGGAGCCCCCCAGCACTGACGCACTTTGCCCAGCCCCGGCCCTTGGGTGCTGCCCCCACCCTTGGGGGGGGTTTGGGTGTGGGTTTGGGGACCCCCCGGCCCATCCCCCTCTCCCCCTGCCCCCTCCCCTGGCTGGGGCACAGGGGTACCTGGGGGGGGAAGGGGTCATGATCCTCCCCCCCCCCATCCCCTCTATTTTTGTATGTGTGGCCTGCCCCCCCCTCCCCTCCCCCCAGACGTGTATATTTTGTACCGCCGCTGTCCGGAATTGTACATCTATTTTTTAAGAAAAAGGAGGAAAAAAAAAGGCAAAAAAAAAAAAAAAAAACAAGCTGGGGGTGGGGCGGGGAGCCCCAATAAAAGTCTGTCCCGGCACCTGTCTGTGATGTCATGCTAGGGATTGAGGTCATGGTGGGAGTGACGTCACAGCCCCGCTGACGATGACGTCACTGCATGCGGAGTAGACCTTCCCAAGATGGCGGCAGCGCGGAGCCAATCTCTGACCTTCCAAACATGGCGACCACAAAGATTTCCGTCAGCCCTCCCAATATGGCGACTGCCGGGGTCAGCTGACCTTCTCAATATGGCGGAAGGGGCGGGGAGGGACCGGCAGTACAGCCGTGCTCTGTCGCGGCCTTCAGCAGCGTTTCGGCACAGAGCGGGGAATTTCTTCCCGGTGGCGCCGCTCTGCCTTCGGTCACCGGGACACGGCGGCGCTGCTTGCTCACGGAGCCGCCGTGACCTTCCCAATACGGCGGTGACGGGCGCTTCCCTCATGGCCGCCCGACCTCATCATCATGGCGGCGCTGCCCCGCCGTGCCCCGCCCACATCCGGCTGTGCCGCGCAGGCGCAGAGGGGCCAGGACCGCCATTTCGTTCGGCGGGGCTGGGGCCGGGGCCGGGAGCGGCGGGAGGAGCCGCGGGTGAGCGGGGGAGGGCCGGGGGGGATCGGCGGGGCCGGGCCGGGGCTCGCGGGGCTCGGGGGGCCGGGACTGCGGCCGCGGGACGCCGGTGTGGGCTGTGGTGGGTTGGGGTGGGCGCGTGGGGCCTGTGCGGAGCCCGGGACCGGCGGGGCTGGGGGCGCGCTGAGGCCTGCGCGGGTCTGGGGGGTGCCCGGGCCCGGCTGAGGGCTCCGCGGGGCCGGCTGTGGAATGACAGGAACCGGGGGGCTGGAGTTCTCGCATGGACCCCCTGCACCCTCCCACCCTGCCCCCTGTGAGCTCTCCCACCTCCCCGACTCATGGGTCACGTCAGGGACCCTTCCCCAGAACTGCCCTGGACCCCCAGATTGGGGTGTGCCCAGAACCTGCGGGTCTGGGGGCTTGTGAGCCCACCACCAAGGGGACCCCCACTCTGAGCTCAAGGTCTCCTCTGAGAGCCATCCCCAGGACCCCCATGGATCTCCACTGAGACCCCCGTGCTGTCCTTGACTCCTCCACCCTGACCCATGAGTTTGGTGTGGGGTCCCTCCCCATGACCCTCCTTGTGCCCCCACCCTGGGGGTGCCTGGGACCCCCTGTGACCCCTGAGATCCCCACACTGACCTCCTGGACTTCTCTACCCCTCCTTGGACTCCTGTCTTTGGGTTGGCTGGAACCAGGGGTCTGAGACCTCCACCCTGACCCCTCTGGGACTGCCCTGAGATCCCTGCACTGACCCCTGGACCCTTTCACCCTGACCCCTGGGTCACTTCAGGGATCCTCCCCCAGGACCCCCAACCTGAGGCTCTCCAGAGCTGTCAGAAGCCTGGGACCCCCAGTGCCACCCCTCTGAGACCCCCATATTGATGCCCTGGACCCTTCCACCCCTTCCAGGACCCCCAGCATGGAGACTCTGACCGCAGAGTGTCCCTGGGACATGACCTCTGAGACCCCCACCATGACCCCATTGACCCCTGGGTCACCTCAGGGTGACCGAGGCCCCCTTGGAGCTGTCCAGAACAGGATCAGGGTCCAGGGAGACTCCCAATGTGACCCCTGTGTCTACCTGGGACCCTTCCCATGACGCTTGGGACCCTTCCCAGCACCCCCCTGGACCCCCTCTATGACCCCTGGGACCCCCCTGGACCCTCACCCTGTGGGTGCCCAGAACCAGAAAGGGCTGGGGGTGCACTGGGGGACACCCAGTGACAGGGGGGGACCCCATAGGGGGGACCCTATTTGGGCTACAGAAAGACAGACGGACTTTGTGGAGCCTGTGGTGGCTTAGGGATGACCATGGACACAGAATTCAGTGGAATCCTGGGATGACACGAGTTGGAAATGAGCTTAAATCCCATTTTCCACTTGAAGCAAGCCCCATCCGAGCTGGGATATTCCAAGACGCATCCAGGGCTCCCTGCTCCCGGTGCAACGGATGGGAGGGAGGGTCCCGGTGCACCGGGAGGGATCGCGCTGTGTCGGGATCCCCCGGAATTCCCAGCCCCGGCTCGGAGGAACCGGGAAGTCCCCGCGTCTCCTGCCGCTTCCTCCCGCTGGAATCACTGAGCGTTTCCTGCCCAGCCCCTCGGTTCCTGCCCAGCCCCTCGTGTGCCGCCTCTCCCTCCCTCCCTTCCCGGCTTCCTTTTGCCTCTTGGGCCAAGGGGGAGCGGCAGGGGAAGGCTGGCAGGACGGGCTTTTCCTGCTTTTCCTTTTTTGCCGCAGCGGAATTTCGGGACGGGGTGCCTTGCTCCTGATGAAAGGTTTCCTCTGCTGAGTGACCTGAGATGGGGGCAAGGCACAGACTGAGCCGGGGGTTCTGTGGTCAGGGATGGGAAACTGAGGCTGTGGGAATGGGGAAAGTGAGGCTGTGGGAAGTGGGAATGGGGGAAAGTGAGGCTGTGGGAATGGGGAAACTGAGGCTGTGGGAATGGGGAAACTGAGGCAGTGGGAATGGGGGAAACTGAGGCTGTGGGAAGTGGGAATGGGGAAACTGAGGCCAAGGGAAGTGGGAATGGGGAAACTGAGGCTGTGGGAAGTGGGAATGGGGAAACTGAGGCTGTGGGAATGGGGGAAAGTGAGGCTGTGGGAGGTGGGAATGGGGGAACTGAGGCCAAGGGAGCTGTGGAGAGGAAAATAGGAGGATGTGGAAGCTGTGAATGGATAGGGAAACTGAAGTTGTGGAAGCTAAGGATGCATGGGGAAACTGAGGCTGTGGGAAGTGGGAATGGGGGACACTGAGGCAGTGGGAATGGGGAAACTGAGGCAGTGGGAATGGGGGAAAGTGAGGCTGTGGGAAGTGGGAATGGGGAAACTGAAGCTGTGGGAAGTGGGAATGGGGGAAACTGAGGCTGTGGGAAGTGGGAATTGGGGAAACTGAGGCCAAGGGAGCTGTGGAGAGGAAAACAGGAGGATGTGGAGAGGAAAACAGGAGGATGTGGAAGCTGTGGATGGATAGGGAAACTGAAGTTGTGGAAGCTAAGGATGCATGGGGAAACTGAGGCTGTGGAGCTCATCCCTGAGGAATTAGAAACTCCGCAGATCGGGGGTTTTTTTGTTAAAAACGCCTCGTCAGAGCCCGCGGGTCGTTAATAATTCACGGGCAGCGTCTGGATCCCGCGGGGCCGGAGCGTGTCTGTCTGTCTGCACGCAGGGATGCGCCGGCTCCGCGGGATGCTCCAAATGGAGCTGGCAGCTCGGCTCGGGGAGCATGCTGATAGGATTTTAAAAGCTTGAATGACCTTAAATCCTGCGATGGCTGTCGCTCAGGATAAATTATTTATGGAGCATCCTCAGCTCCTCGGGAGCGGGGCAGGAATGTCGGGCTGCGGAGGGAGGACAGGACGGCCAGGGTTGGAATTTGGGAGGGGGTAACGAGGAACTGCGGCTTTGGATGGGAAGAGAGGGAAGATAAAGGCGCGGGGGCGGGTGCTGGAGAGGTCCAGCCTTGGAAGTCGTTCCCAAACCGGTGCGGCCGCATTTCTGCACCGACATCAGAGGGTGGAAATTCCTCTTGATCTGCAGTTCAAAGCCTCCCTGAGGATGAGGCGCTGCAGCTCGGGCTTGCAAATGTGAAATACAAATCCGCCCGGAGCCCAAATCCCCCTGAAAAGCGAGGAAATAGGCGGCTGAAGGTCACTGCTGCTGCCTGTCCTGCTCCAGCAGCAATCCCCCCCGGGAGGAGCGGGATGGGGCCTTTCAGCTCCCTCCACAGCAAACAGGGACTTGAAAAAAGCCTGGAAAACGTGGCATGTCCCCCAGGCTGGGCAGAATCTGCCCAATCCTGCTGCTTTTAGGGGACAAGGGGCAGCTGAATGTCAAGTTCTTGGGGTTTAGGAATGTTTTGATGGCAGGGTTGGCAGGGAAGTGCTGATCCAAATCACTGCCGAGGCGTCTGTGGCCATGGTGGGCTCCAGCGTGTGGAACAGCAGCTTTCCACAGGGTGACCTCGATCTGCTGATGTCTCCCTCCTCCCAAGGGACAGCTTTTCACACCTTGTTTTCCTCCTGCTTTGCTCAGAGCTTTCCTGAGGTTTGGTTTGGATTGGAAAAGCAAAGGCACTGTGTAAAACCTGCCCCTCCTGCCTCAGCCCAGCTTTTATCCACTGATGTTTCTGGATTCAGCTCTTCCCAGCCACTTTCCCTGCGAGCACAGGGAGCTGCCACACAGCTTGTGGAGCCCTCAGAAGCTCTGATGTGTCTTGGTGGAAGGGTCCTGATAGGGAAGAACAAAGAAAGAGTGCAGAGAAGTCAGAGCGTTGTTCACAGGGATAACTTCTACCAGGCATGAAGGGGTGCTGCGAGGAAAACTCCCCCCTTTTTTCCTTTCCTGGAGGATTTAGCTGCTGTCTCCCTAATCTGTATCAGCTGGGTCTGTCTTCTTGCACATGAAAGATCCAGGCTGTATTTCAAAGGCACCGTTCCCAGCCGGAGCTCTCAGCTTTTCCCAGCCGTGTGTGCCGAGTTGAGTTCGGGGCCTCTCGGTTTTGGTTTTTCAATGTGACCTTTGCTGTTAATCCCCAGCCCGAACGGGGCCGTGCACCGAAATGGAATGACCTGTTTCTTGGGAATTCAGCTCCAGTTCATCCTCAAGCTGCTTTAGCTTAAACTCTTCTCTCCTTTCCTCTCGCTCTTCTAGGTCAGAGCCTGGATCCGAGCGCAGGTTTTGCTTTAAGGGCACCTTAGAGGGGAGATAGTGACTTGTGATGTGTTTGTAGAAATATCCCCCTTGTCCTGCAGGTCCCTGTGGGTTGTCCCCTGTGAATTGTCCCTGTGGATTGTCCCCTGTGGATTGTCCCCTGTGGGCTGTCTGGAGCCTGTCACAGGCTGTCAGCAGGTCACACTGAGAGACCCCAGCAGTGCTGGCCTGGCACGGGTGGCACTGGCTGGTTTGTGCCAGCTGACAAATCCCTGTTTGTGTGTCTGTGAGATGAGTTGCTGTCACAGGGGCCACCCAGGGAAGTGTCACCCTGCTGGCACAGCAGCAGAGCGGGGACACAACGCGTGACGTTCCCGGGGGTGGGAAGGTGCTGGCCCTGGCATCGCTCCTGTGCTGGCTCAGGGCTGTGACACACGAGCCCCAGTCAGGAGTCTCCTTACCTGGCGTGTTCCTCAGCTGGATCCCTGCTAATTCCCTCCAGCAGCTGATCCAGCACGGCAGGGCTCTGCCCGCAGCCACTCGTGCCACCCTGGCCCTGTGATCCCACCGCGGGTGGGGAAGGAGCACAGGGAAAATGCTCCTGTTCCAACACGTCCCAGACGAGCACGTTCAGAGCCGTCTGTGATCCTGCTCCAGTGGGAAAGGCTGAGGCTGGATGGGTTTGCTGGGTGTTGTTCCTGACTGGAGTGTCCAGAGGGGTTGATGGATGTTGGATCTTGGGTGGGAGGCCTCGAGCTCGGGCTGGGGAGAAGGAGCAGCACGTTGTGAGGAGCTGGATGCTCAGGGACTTGGAAAATGCCATAAGATAGAGGGAAGAATGTCTTCCTGATGAAGCTGTAGCTGAGGACTTCTCACAGGACAAAAGAGCTGATTTTAATTAAAAAGCAGTTTGGGTATTTATTTATTCCCCTGAACCCCAGAGGCAGTGGTTTGCCCGAGGGCAGGGGAGCTGCTGCTATTGCTCCCTGCTTCCCATTCTCACACCCTGGGAATGTCTGCCAGAGGATGGTCCTGTGTCCTGTGGGATTAGGAAGTTGTAGTTTATCTAGCAGGAGATGAGTGGGAGAAGGGATCTGGCTGTTAATACCTGGTGCAAACCTGAGTCATAAAGGAACTTTCCCTGCGGTGGGGGCTGTTCCCACTGTGCCCTCTGTCACCTGCCCTGGAGGTCAGGGCTCGGAAATGGGAAGTTTCAGGTGTGAATCTGCCCTGTCCTTCCCTCCTGTTGGTGGTGTGCTTCCCGTTAATGGCTGTGGACTAGGTTTTCCTGTGGGAAGGACATCTGTGGCCCAGAGAGGGACATTTGTCCCCTGCCTCAGGGTCTGCCCTGAGCTGCTGGGACTCTCCATGTGGTGAGCAAGGCCTGCAGTCACCACATTCCTATTCCCTGAGCCGGTGCTGTGGCAGGCCCTACCTGAGCACTGCTGTCAGTGGCACGAGGGCCTGTGACTTCCCAGTGATTCAGGCTCCCCTTCCTGTCCCCAGTCCCTCTGTGTTCTGTCTGCAGTGCCGAGCGGAGCTGCCGGGCCCGCGGAGCCCCGCGAGCTGTTCCAGGTGAGCCGTGGTGCCAGACAGGTTTGTTCTGGGCTTCTGAGGAGCTGGGGCATTGCCAGATCTGTGCTGGGAAAGCTGGTTTCTGCTTGGACAGCTTTGAGGGGGCTTTGGAGTTGTGGGGTGCAGAGAGCCTTCAGTGCTGGGGGGGGTTATTGATGTAGGAGACAAGAGGTCGGGAAATTCAGGGATGGGAGGGAGCCACAGGACAGTCCTGTGCTGCTTCCTGCTGCTCTGGAGCTGGAGCCATCTGGCAAATTTGCCCTGGCAATGGCTGGAGAGGCCATGGGGCCACATGCCAGTGCTGGGGGCCTGCTGTCACCCTCCCAAGTGAGCAGAGCCCCTGGCTGCAGCTGGAGGAGCTGATGGATGGGGCAGGATCAGCTTGGCCAGGTTTTGTCTGCTGAGCAAGGTGGTTATGTGAGACATGTCCTGGGTTTTGACTGCAGGGAGCCCTGGGGATTTGGGGTGGGGATGTGCTGGGGATTTGGGGTGAGGATGTGCTGGGGATTTGGGGTGAGGATGTGCTGGGGATTTGTGCTGGCTCCCACCTCTGGCACCTGCTGCTCCAAGGTGTTGGGACAGCCTGGCAGAGCAGCTCCAGCTGCTGCTCTGCACAATTTCCCCGGGGCTGTGTTTCACCTCCAGCTTTCCCTGATTGTTTCCTCCCTTCCTGCAGGCATGAGTGCCCAGGCCTGCCCCCAGCACTGAGACCCGGAGCCGCCAGGATGCCGATCCCTCCTCCCCCGCCGCCGCCCCCCGGCCCCCCGCCGCCCCCCACCCTCAGCCAGGTAGGGGTCACCTGTGCCCATAGAGGCCACTTCCCTCTGGAGAGGGCTGCCTGTGGCAGGGCTGGGCTGTTCCTGTGCTGGGGGGGAATCCTGGGGAGGTGCTGAGCCTCTGCTCCTCCCCAGGCGAACACGGAGCCGCCGAAGCTGAGCCGAGAGGAGCAGCGGGGCCGCGGGGCCCTCCTGCAGGACATCTGTAAAGGGACCAAGCTCAGGAAAGTGACCCAAATCAATGACAGGAGTGCACCCATCTTGGAAAGTGAGTCCCCAGGAGGCTCCCAGCCCCACGCTGGGTGCTGCCATACCCTGCAGGGCGCTTGCCCATCTGGTTCCCAGCAGCTCCTCATTGGAGGAGCGGATAATTCCAGGCTTAACCTCTTTGCCTCCCTCCTTTCAGAGCCCAAGGGCAGCGGCGGCAGCAGCTACGGCTCCGGCTCAACTGCCATCCAGCCTAAGGGCGGCCTCTTCCAAGGCGGCGTTCCCAAGCTCAGACCTGTGGGAGTCAAGGACAGCTCAGGTAATGGCCACCGGCCCGTGGTCTGTGTGGGGGTTCCTGGGGAGGGCCCTGAAAGGAAGGGGTTGAGGATCTCACTGTGTATCCCTGGGGATTTTAGCTGGTAAGAGGCAGGACCCCGAATCACATCCCAGCTGTGCCCTCCCTGAGCCTCAGCCCCACACACAGACTTCTTGGAGGGTGCAGGAGTTTGGTGTATTGCTGAACTCTGTGTGTTCTCTGTGGTGACCACAGAGTAGAGTGGTGAGAGAGGAGCTGTGTGTGGCTGTGCTCGGTGCCAGCTCCCTGCGTGTGCCAAAAAACCCTTCCTTGCCCTCCTTGGCCGTGGCTCTGTGCATGGACAGGGCACTGCTCCCGTGCCATCCCCAACCCCTCACCGTGCTCTACCTTCCCCGCAGACAGCTCCACTAAACAAACACTACAAGTACCCGGCTCCCGAGCAGCTGCTCCCAGGCCCCCCGTGCCGGCCAACAACAGCCGCCCTCAGGACGATGCCGACAGCAACCGGGGCTCCCCGCCGGAACTGCCGCGCACGCAGAGACCCTCCCTGCCTGACCTGTCGCGGCCCGGCGCCGCCGGTGGCACCGGCATGAAGCACAGCTCCTCGGCCCCGCCGCCCCCGCCGCCGGGACGCCGCGCCGCCGCCCCCCCGGCGCCCCCTGCAGCGCACGCCAAGGCCTCGCCCTACAACCGGGAGAAGCCGCTGCCGCCCACCCCGGGACAGCGCCCGCCCGGCAGCAGGGACGGGCCCCCCGCCCCGCCGCCCATCAAACCCCCCCCTTCCCCCGTCAGCCTCCGCTCGGGCGCTCAGGGCCAGGCCCTCGCCCCCCCGCCGCCCCCGTACCGGCAGCCCCCCGGTGTCCCCAACGGCCCCTCCAGCCCCAGCAGCGAGTCGGCCCCGGAGCTGCCGCAGAGACACAACTCCTTGCACAGGAAGGCACCGGGCCCCTTGCGGGGTCTGGCGCCGCCGCCGCCCGCTGCTGCCTCCCCGAACCTGCAGAGCAGCCGCCCCCCGCCGCCGGCCAGGGACCCCCCGAGCCGTGGAGCAGGTAAGGGCTGCTCGACCCACGGTGCCTGGGGGCAGCTGGGGTGATCGGGGTGGCAGGAGTTGGCTTCTTGGCACAGGGAGTGTTCTGCATGTGGTGGTGATGGGCTGAGCTGGGGCACTGAGCAGTGCCGTGTTTAACACGTGTCCTTGGTCATGTCCCGTGATAATCCAGCTCCTTCCAAGCCTGGTGCTGGCGGTGGGTTGTGGCTGGGCAACTCCTGCCCATACTCTTCTGGGGTGGGAGATGAGAATGCGGGAGAGCATAGGTCCCCTGAGCTTCCTAAATGTCACTGGGAAGGTGCACAAAGCTATGGCCCAGCAGGGAGAAGCCCTTGGGAGTGTGTCCCCGTGGCTGGGACTGCTGTTGGCCGTGCCCCGGTGCCCCCCCGTGCACTCCTGGGCTCCCCGTCCAGACCGCAGCTCCTGCCTGGGCCCCTGCCAAGCCACTCCGTCCTTCTGGCCCTGCCAGAATCCCTCCTCAGAGCTACAGCTGGGGATCTGCGCTGTCAGCCCGAGTGTAATTAGGCTAATGAGGAGCACGGACTGCCACGGAGCCTCTGCGGGAGGCTGGGCAGGAGTGAGAGGTGGGTCAGAGGGGCTGTGGGTGCTGTCACTGCCTCGGTGACACTGCAGATGTGGCTTCCAGTGCTGGCAGGCAGCATCTTGGCTCCATGCGGAGCTGCTGCCCTTGGACTCTCTGGATTGTAGCTGCTCCTGAGATCTCCTCTGGTGCAGAGGGACCTGTGCTCACTGTGGGGCTGGACGGTGAGCCGTGGGGCAGCATGGCTGGCTGGTCCCTGCGCCGCAGCTGGTGGAGGGATGAGGAATGCAGATGTCAGGAGCGAGCAGGAAATCTCCGGGCACGCGTAGGAGCATCCCCGGGCCGCGGTCTGGCGCGGCAGCTGGCCTGGAACGCTCCGGGGGATGTCCCTGGCTTTGCCCCGGGAACGCCGCGCTCGGCGCTGACCCCGCTGTCCCCGCAGCTCCGCCGCCCCCGCCGCCGATGCTGCGGAACGGGGGGCGCGACGCCCCCCCGCCCCCACCCCCCTACAGACTGCACGGCCCCGCCGAGCCCCCCAGCCGGGGGAAGCCCCCGCCGCCACCCACCCGCACCCCGGCCGGGCCCCCGCCGCCGCCGCCGCCCGTGCGCAACGGGCACCGTGACTCCATCTCCGCCGTCAGAGCGTTCCTGGGTGAGTGAGTGAGTGAGTGCCGCCCCGCACGGATCCCCCTCAGCGCCGAGCCCGGTGGCTTTGGCCACGCTCCCCCAGAGCCCCCCTCCCTCACCTGCTCCTTTTTGCCGTTTCTTCACAGATGACTTTGAATCCAAATACTCCTTTCATCCCGTTGAAGACTTCCCAGCCCCAGAGGAATATAAATACTTCCAGAGAATCTACCCCAGCAAAACAAACAGAGGTGAGGAAGAAGAGGTGTCCCAAATTCCCTCTTCTCTCGTGCCCTCGTGGCTGGCACTGTCCTGTTTGTCCCTGCACGGGATGGGTGGTGCAGTGACCATGCCCTGGGCCCTGCTGGTGTTCTGGGGGTGCTGAGCCCCATTCCCAGGGGTCCTGATCCCCATTCCCAGGGGTCCTGAGCCGCATTCCCAGGGGGCCCAAGCTGTGAAGGGTGGGTGGTGGGTGGTGCAATGGCCATGCCCTCGGCCCTGCTGGGCTTCTGGGGGTCCTGATCCCCATTCCCAGGGGTCCTGATCCCCATTCCCAGGGGTCCTGAGCCCCATTCCCAGGGGTCCTGATCCCCATTCCCAGGGGTCCTGAGCCACATTCCCAGGGGTACTGATCCCCATTCCCAGGGGTCCTGAGCTGCATTCCCAGGGGGCCCAAGCTGTGAAGGGTTGGTGGTGGGTGGTGCAATGGCCATGCCCTCGGCCCTGCTGGGCTTCTGGGGGTCCTGATCCCCATTCCCAGGGGGCCCAAGCTGTGAAGGGTTGGTGGTGGGTGGTGCAATGGCCATGCCCTCGGCCCTGCTGGGGTTCTGGGGGTCCTGAGCCCCATTTCCAGGGATCCTGAGCCCCATTCCTAGGGGTCCTTAAAGGCAGCTCTCTGTGCTGTGGGGCAGGGCAGAAATTTCTGCTGTATGGATGCTCTATCCCACCTGCTCCTGGTATGCCTGCAGAGCTCATTCCTGCCTTTGCTGAGCACCTTTGGCACCAGAGAGGATCTCAAAGGACCCCACAGGCAGGGCAGGGCTGGGCAGGGGCTGGGGGGGACGCAGACCCTCAGGATAAACCCCAAGCCCTGGCACTCGGACCCAGCAGAGCTCAAAGTGCCCTTGGTGCTGCACGTCAGCGCTGCGGATCCCGGCGGAGACTCCGGGGAGAATGGGATGCTCGTTTATTTTTAGAGCCATGAATGTTTAATGCGGGTTTGAAAAGCCCCGAGCTCGGTGCGGCTGCAGCGGCTGCTGCCAGGCGCAAATCCCAGGCTCCAGATCTCCGCGGGGAGGTCGGGGGGGGGGGGTGGCAGCTGGCGCGGGGGTGTGGAGGAGGAGGAGGAGGAGGGAGGGAGGGAGGAAGAGCAGCCGTGCTGGATCCGGCTCTGCACAGCTCCAACAGGCTTCCTTGTGTTGCAGCCACGCGTGGGGCTCCCCCTCTGCCCCCCATCCCCAGGTGAAAGCGGGCTGTGCGGGTGGATTGTTCCAGAGCAGAGACGTGGAGCTCCTTCCCCTTCCTCAGCCGGACCCTCCCCCAGCTCCCAGCGCCCCGGATCCTGCATGACACACTCCCAGCCTCTCTGGTTCTCCCAGGACACCAGATCCCCCCCGTGCAGCGTGCTCCGCCAGCCTCCCCTCATCTATGCACCCGCCAGGAGTCGGTGACCTGGTGGCAAGCCTGGATGGGGCCATCCCTCATTGCTCCTCATGGATCTGCCTGGGAGCCAGGCACAGGACTTGAGGCCGAGCTGTGTGCTGGCTGTGGGGACCAGGGGGGTCATGGAGGGGTGGCTGGGGTCAGGCAGGGGATGGACACGCTGTGACACCCCCCAAAGCGAGGGGGAGCGGGACAGAGCCTCGTGATCCTGGTGGAACCTTGTTATCCCGGCACAGCCCATTGCTTTTTTGCACAGGAGCCAGTGGAGGCAGGGGGGAACGTGAGCGGGACCATGCAGGGACACCCCAAGAGCTGGTGGGGACCCCCTTTCTCTGACTCCACAGGGGGGCACACCCCCATGTGCCCCCCTCAAAACCACTGCTCCCCTGGCTCTCACTGCTGACTCCCCCCAAACTTGAGCATTTTAACGAGGAAACACTAATTACATGGGGAGGGGGCCGTTGGTGCTGGGTCTGGCACACCAGGGGGCACGTGGGGGGGCCCTGGGGGCCGGGGATGTTTTGCCTTACACTCCCTGTCCCACGGGGGGGTCACACTAACGTAGTTACTGATCTCTTTGTACCATAGCAGGAAGGGCACGGGGTGCAGGGGGCCACCCCTGCAAGCAATTGGGTTTGGGCTCATTCAGGGGATTATTTTTTTTTTTCTATGATGTTGGACCTTCCCCTGTTGAGGCTGGAGCGAGGTGGGTGAGGGGTGAGTGGGGGGTTTCTCTGGAGAATGAGGCCCCCCCCCCCAGTGCTGCCCTTTGGGTTAAATAAAGGTTCAATACGGTTCTGCCCCTCCTGGAGCGAGGGGCCCTTTTAAAAGGGAACAGGAATTTGGAGGAGCTGGAAATTACATTTAAATAAAAGTAATAAAGTAATTAATGATGTCAAGGACGCTGTCTAAGGGGGAGGTTCCCAGGAACCCCTTTTCTTTTTTGGAGGTGATGCCCCAAGGTCTGCGAGCAGGGCACTTTGGCAGACAGGGTGGAGGGTACTGGGAGCACAGCAGGAAGGCAGGATCGGGGTTACTGGTGGCACTGGGACCACTGGGAAGGAGGATTGTGGGTACTGGGAGCAGGGGGAGGGGGATTGGCGCGTGTGGGCACTGGGAGCAATGGAAGAAGCGCCGTGGGGAATACTGGGAGGAAGGGTGGGGAGTACTGGGAGTGTGGAGAGACAAGACTGGGCGGCAGCAGAAAAGCAATGTAGGAGGAACTGGTGGCACAGGGAGCACGGGGAAGGCTGGGTCGGGGGGTGCGGGCCGTGGGAGCACTGGGGGAACTGGGAGCGCGGGGTTCCCGCAAGCGGACTACAGCTCCCAGCATGCTCCGCGCGCCGCGCTCGGCTCCTTCCGCCCTGCCTCGGCTGCACTCGCTGATTGGCTGCTCTGTTGCGGCCCTTCCTCCGGCCGCGGCGATTGGCGGCGGCGGCAGCGGCGCAGCCAATGGGGAGAAGGGGGCGGGGCCAGCTCGGCCTGGTGGCGGGAAGTGCGGAGCCGGGGCTGATTTGGCGCGAGAAGGTCGGGGCGGCAGCGGCGCGGACTGGGGGGGACCCGAGGGGGTTTGGGGGGACATGGGGGCCATAAATGGGGGGCAGCGCGGTGGGGACCGGGACTCAGGGGGCAGGGGGTGGCCGGGACCCGCGGGGCTGGCGGTTTATTCTCACCTGACCGCTGTTTTCTCCTCCAGCCGTAGCCCCGCCATGGCCAGCAGCAGCCCGCAGAGCCAGCCCACCCTCAGCTTCCCCCGAACGCGGAGCGCCCGACGCCTCGCTGCCCCCTCGGCCAAGAGCGACCCCGATGCCCCTGCTCTGCGCCCCTCGCCGCGTCCCAAAGCCTCGGGCTCCTCCGGCCAGGCCAGCCCGGACACGCGCTCAGGCCGAGCCACAGCGCAGTCCCTGAGCCCCAAAACGCAGCCCCTGAGCCCCCGCAAACGCCTGGGTGAGTTCCTCCACCGGCACCCCCAGGAATGGCCGGGCGTGCATCCCCCTTCTCATCCCGGGGGGGCTGGGACAGACAGACAGACGGACCCAGCCCCGTGGGGGGTACATCCCCCTTCTCATCCCGGGGGGGGCTGGGACAGACAGACGGACCCAGCCCCGTGGGGGGTACATCCCCCTTCTCATCCCGGGGGGGCTGGGACAGACAGATGGACCCAGCCCCGTGGGGGGTGCATCCCCCTTCTCATCCCGAGGGGGGCTGGGACAGACAGACGGACCCAGCCTCATCCAGCTCTGGTCCAGCTGCATTTGCGGCTTCCCCCTCATTTCAGGAGGAAGAGCTGCTCCCCCGGGGTTTTGGGGGGGCTGAAGGATAAACTCCCCCAGGGAGAGCGGCCCTGTGTCACCACCAGCCTGTTGTCCCCGCAGGTGATGACAACCTGTGCAATGTCCCCCATGCCTTATCTTGCTCCCCGGCCAAACGCAGCAAGGAGAACCAGGGGCGCCGCCTGCTCTTTGGGGACCCCTCGGCCTCCCCCGAGCAGCCCAAGGGCTCGGGGCCATCCCCACGGAGAGAGGGGCCAGAGACACCCCGGAGCTCGGGGCAGCACCCACGGACACGGCTCTTCAGGCAGGAAGGTGGGAATGGGGTGATGGGTGTGGGCCGGGCTGGGTATGGGGTTATGGATGGGGTGGGGATGCAGGAAAGTGGATATGGGGTTGTGGGTATGGGGTTATGGATGGGATGGGGATGCAGGGATGGGATGGGGGTGCAGGAAGGTGGGTATGGGGTTATGGATGGGGTGGGGATGCAGGAAAGTGGATATGGGGTTGTGGGTATGGGGTTATGGATGGGGTGGGAATGCAGGAAAGTGGATATGGGGTTGTGGGTATGGGGTTATGGATGGGGTGGGGATGCAGGAAAGTGGATATGGGGTTGTGGGTGTGGGCAGGGCTGGGTGTGGGGTTATGGATGGGATGGGGATGCAGGAAAGTGGATATGGGGTTGTGGGTGTGGGCAGGGCTGGGTGTGGGGTTATGGATGGGATGGGGGTGCAGGAAGGTGGGTATGGGGTTATGGATGGGATGGGGATGCAGGGCTGGGTGTGGGGTTATGGATGGGGTTGTGAGTGTGGGCAGGGCTGGCTGTGGGGTTAGGGATGGGATGGGGATGCAGGGCTGGCTGTGGGGTGATGGATGGGATGGGGATGCAGGGATGGGATAGGGGTTGGGAATATGGACTGTTATGGTGATAGGGGTCAAGCTGAAGGTGTGGAGCAAAGGATGGGGTTGGGGTTATGAGGATAGGGATGCATCTATGGAGCTAGGGATAGATACGAAGGCAGGGATGAGGATGGGGATGCTGACCAGCTGGGATGGGCTCCCAGCAGTGCCACCTCCCTCCCTGATCCCCCCGCTCCCCGTGCAGGTAGCTGCTACCAGCAGGCCAAGCAGGTGCTGCACGCGGCCGTGCCCGAGCGGCTGCAGGGCAGGGAGAAGGAGACGGGGCAGCTGCGGCAGTTCCTGCTGGAACACGTCCTGGGGCGCCGGCCCGGCAGCCTCTACGTGTCTGGAGCCCCTGGCACTGGCAAAACTGCCTGTCTGAGCCGTGTCCTGCTCGACTGCAAGGTGTGTGCCATGCCAGGCTGTGGGGCAGCTCTGGGGCAGTGGGATGGGGCTGGTGTAACATTCCGACGTTCCCATTGCTGGCAGGACAAGCTGGCTGGCAGCAGGACTGTGGTGCTGAACTGCATGGCACTGGGCAGCCCCCAGAGCGTCTTCCCTGCCCTGGCACAGCAGCTGGGGCTGCCCGTGGCCACGGGACGGGAGCGGATCAGGAGCCTGGAGAAGCATCTGACGGCCCAGGGGCCCATGGTGTGAGTTCCCTGTCTCTGCTGGGTGGGGTGGGATTCCCCTGGATGCAGCAGCTCTGCCCTCCCTGCTTGGGGTGCTGTGAGGGGAACAGGACGGAGCAGGGGTTGATCTGGGCTCTCCCACAGCCTCCTGGTGCTGGATGAGCTGGACCAGCTGGAGAGCAAAGGCCAGGACGTGCTCTACACCCTCTTTGAGTGGCCCCAGCTGCCCAGCTCCAGGCTCGTCCTCGTGGGTGAGTGTGCAGGATATGTGGGAGGGTGCACTGCTCTCCTGGGCACCCTTCCTCTTTAGAGGCGGTTGATGGAGACTTCCCTCCTGCTCCCCTCCTTGGAGAACAGCCTTCATCCTCCTCTTCCTCTCGCCCTGCAGGGTTGGCCAATGCCCTGGACCTGACAGACAGGAGCCTGGCCAGGCTGGGAGCCCACCTGTCTGCCAAACCCCGGCTGCTGCACTTCCCCCCCTACACCAAGGAGCAGCTCACCCTCATCCTGCAGGAGAGGCTGGGACAGGTGGGGACACGGGGAGGACAGAGTGGGGGGGGCCATGAGGTGCTCTGCCCACCGGGGTGGCAGCACTGATGGCCCTGGTGCCCCACAGGTGGCAGGTGACCCCGTCCTGGACTCTGCCGCGCTCCAGTTCTGTGCCCGCAAGGTCTCTGCAGTCTCCGGTGATGCTCGCAAGGCCCTGGATGTCTGTAGGTCAGTGTGTGCCCCAAAACCCAGCCAGACTGGTCCCTGGGAGCCTCCATGGCGCCCATGCATGGGGTGCCCGTGCCTGGCGCTCAGGGCTGTCTCTCCCCAGGCGCGCTGTGGAGGTTGTGGAGCTGGAGGTGCGAGGCCAGACCCTGCTCAAGCCACTGCCCAGGGGTGAGTCAGAGCCAAAACCCTGCTGGGGCTCCTCAATGGGAATTGGGCTCCCTTTGTGAACCTCTCTCCCTGTTCTCACCTGCCTGGGATCCTCTGTGTGTCCCACAGGTGACTCCCCGCTGTCCCCTGTCCCCAAGCGCGTGGGGCTCCCGCACATCTCCCGCGTGCTCTCGGAGGTGTTTGGGGACCGCCTGGCAGGGGGGTCCCGGGGGGCCCAGGACACTTTTCCCCTGCAGCAGAAGGTGCTGCTCTGCTCCCTGCTCCTGCTCGCCCGGCGCTCCCACGCCCGGGAGGTGACCCTGGGGAAGGTGAGTGGCGTTGGGACCCTCTCAGGGCACTGGGGGGGTGTCCCTCGGGGGTTTTGTTGTGGTGTAACCCCTCCCTGCCCTCCCCAGCTCCACGACACCTACAGCCAGGTGTGCCGGCGGCAGCAGCTCCCGGCCGTGGACCAGGCCGAGTGTTTGTCCCTTGTCACCCTCCTGGAGTCCCGCGGGGTCCTGGAGCTCAAGAGGGCCAAGGAGTCTCGGCTGGCCAAGGTACCGTGGGGTGCTGGGGCAGGGACAGCGCTGGGATGTGATCCAGTGGTGGGGCAGGGCAGGATCTCAATGCTGAACACCCTTTTTCTCCCTCCCAGGGTCTGGTGACAGCACTGGGATACAATGCAGTGGTGGGGCAGGGCAGGATCTCAGTGCTGAACACCCTTTTTCTCCCTCCCAGGGTCTGGAAACAGCACTGGGATACAATGCAGTGGTGGGGCAGGGCAGGATCTCAATGCTGAACACCCTTTTTCTCCCTCCCAGGGTCTGGAAACAGCACTGGGATACAATGCAGTAGTGGGGCAGGGCAGGATCTCGATGCTGAGCACCCTTTTTCTCCCTCCCAGGTTTCCCTGATGCTGGAGGAGGCAGCTCTGGAGCACAGGCTGCAGGACACGGCCCTGGTGGGCAGCATCCTCACCCAGGGGCTGCACTGACCCCCCCAGCAACCCCCTCCCCGTGGCCCCAAGGGGGATTTTGCTGCTGTGGCAAGAGCCGACAAGTGGCTCCCAAGGTTTTGGGACATTTGTCAAGTTCTGCCCTGGGGGCTGTCAGTCTGGGGTCTTTTTATTAATATTTTAATGTAATAATAATATTATTAATGTTTTATTGTAATTGCTGCGTGATGGGAGCTTAGGTGGGAGGCTGGGACACCCCGCAGCCCCTCTGTGTCCCCCTCAGCCTTTTTGTAGGGTGACTGGGGTGCTCCTGGTCGCCTTTGCCACCCTGGAGGTCTGATGTTGCTCCTGCCATCAATCCTGGACTATATTTGCTCCCTACTCTTTCAGAGCCTTCTGGGGCTCTCTGGAACCTTCTTGACCGCTCTGGCTGCAGGGAGAATCCTCCCAGTGCCATCCCTGCCCCGGGTCCCAGTGCTGGCAGTGGCACAGGAGGGGCAGGGGGGAGAGGACAGGGGGGATCCTTTTTATCTTCTACCATGAAATAAAGTCATTTTCGTTCAGCTTCGTCTCCTGTGCCCCGTGTTTCACCCCTGTCCCCCCAATCCCTGCCTGCCCCCCAGCTGTGGGGACCCAGCCCTGTCCTCCCCATCCCCTCTCCTGGGCTGCAGCCTCAGCTGCTGGCCCCAGCTCCTCCGTTCCTGTTAAATAATGGACGCTTTGACCTAATTTTGCAGCTTCCTCACCACGGGGGGGGGGGGGGGTGTTGGGGGCTCCAAATGGGGGTGGGGGGGAGCGGGAAGGGACGAGGCTCTGCTTGTGCCCCACGTCCCTCCATCTCAGCCCATCTCTGTCCCCCAGCACCCCTGGGTGCCCCTCAGCAGCTCCTGCCCAGGGATGGGGCGCTGCTGGTGGGGGTGGATGTGGTACTGGAGCCCCCAGCGTGCCTCAGTTTCCCCGTGGGCCCTGCCATGTCCCAGCTCTGCCCCTGTGGCGTCCCTGCAGCTCGCAGGACACGGGGACATTTCCGCCGGCTCCCCAGGACAAGGACACAAAGGGGAGCCTGCTGAGACACCCCCTGGATGCCGCCACAAACGGGGTGCAGCGCTGGGGGACACCTTGGGGGACACCTTGGGGACACGTGTGTCCCTGCTGGCCGTGGGGAAACCGAGGCAGGGGGAGCACGGGGGGAGCCCCGCGGGCCCCGAGCAGGCTCAGCCCGGGCTGCCGGCGCTATTTATAGCCGGCCCCGCCATGTGTGGGACGTGTGCGGCGGCACGGGCGGGCTCCGGGGTCAGCCCGGGCTGTGCCCGCTCCGGGCTCTGTGTCCCGGTGCCCTCAGCACGTCCCTGCCTGTCCCTGTCCCTGTCCCTGTCCCTGTCCCTGCCTGTCCCCGCGCCGTGAGCCAGCCGCTGTCACCAGCTCTGGGACTGAGCGGGCACCGGCACCGTCCTGCCCGTGGGGGTCCCCAGCTCGCCACGTCCTGCCCCAGGGACACGGTGACACGGCACACACGGTGGCAGTGCCAGGAAGGAAGCGCCTGGCAGCGTGCGGTGACGCGGGGGTGATGCTGGCAGGCATCCTTGTCCCCTCTGTCCCCTCGGTTCCTCCATCCCCCCGTGTCCCCTTGTTCCTCCCTCCGTGTCCCCCCTGTTCCTCCCTCTGTCCCCTCGATTCTTCCATCCCCCCGTGTCCCCCCTGTTCCTCCCTCTGTCCCCCGGTTCCTCCATCCCTCCGTGTCCCCCTGATTACTTCCTCTGTCCCCTCGTCTCCTCCATCCCCCCGTGTCCCCCCGCGGTGATGGTGGCACAGGGACACCCCCACATCTGGGCCACACCGGTGGCACCTCGGGGTGTTGCCAATCCTGGCAGTGTCCCTGGGGTGTCCTCGCCGTGTGCGTGGCCATGGGGACAGCGGGACAGCGTTGGGGACAGCCCCCCCCGGCCCTGGCAGTGCCAGCCCCAGCCCCGCTGCGCCGCAGTGGATGAAAAATGGATGGCGCAGCTGGAAGCGGGAGCGTGGGTGCCGGCGCCGTTCGTCACCGCGGCGGCAGCAGCGTGGCGAGGGGACACCCGCGACACCGGCAGCGACGTGCGGAGCCCGGGGCACCGGCGGGCTCCTCCGGCAGCCGCGCCGCCTGTCCCCGCACGCACACGCGTGCCGTGCCCACGGGGCCGGGCCGGGCCGTGCCCGAGCGCTCGGCGCGGCGGGGGCTCGGTGTCCCCTCGCCGGTGTCCCCGGTGCCCCGCTGTCCTCCCTTGCACTCTCCTTACATAAGCGGCCACGTGGCGGGCACGGCCGCCTCCCGCCGCGCCGTCACCGCCGGCACCCAGATTCCATCTGACAGCCCCGTTCCGCCCGGCTGCTCCCGCCTGGCACCGGGGCTGCGGGCCGGGACCCCGCGCGACCCCGCGCCGGCCGAGGCCCGGGGGACGCGGGGGACGCGGGGACACGGGGCCGGTGGCACCGCCTGCCCGCCCTCGGTGCGGCGACGCCGCGGGAGCGGCAGCGGGCGGGGTGCGGGCGGGGATGGGCTCGGTGCGGCGGGGCCGGGCCGGGCTCGGGGGGGTCCCCGGTGCCCCGGTGGGAGCGCAGGGGGGTCGGGCTGGCCGGCGTGCACATCTGGGAGTGATTTGGCACATTCCACTGGGCTGAGCACATGCCGGCGCCTGGGCCTCGGTGTGCGGGGAGGGGGCCGGAGGCTGGCCCGGCCGCGGTGTCCAACCTCGTGGTGGTGAGCGCACGGGGGAAACTGAGGCACGGGAATGTGCTGAGTGGCCTGGTGGGCATCACCCTGCTGTGTGGGCACCGTGGGATCCCGACAGGCACCCAAGGGTCCTGGGTAGCGGGGGGTCGGTGTGAGCCCCCTGGAGCTGCTTGCACTCCTCGCATGTGTGTCTTCCCAGGGCAGCTCCTGCCCCACTGCCCTCCCAGCCCTCGTTCCGCAGGGTCTGGGCTGTGCTGGTGGGTGCAGCCCTTTCTGGGCAGCCTGGTCCATATCCGTGTCTCCATCGCCATCCCCTTCCTATGACCACCATCTCTCCGGGGACAGAGAACAGGGAATTCCTCTGGCTACAGGCACTTTGTACTCCCGGGGTGCCACAGGTGCCCCCAGCCCTTCCTCTCTGAGCCTGGGGGGCAGCTCAGTGACTCCCCATCCCTCTCCTCTCTTCCCCCCAGTGTGTTCCCATTTCTCCCCTACATCCCTGGAGAACCCACCTCCTGTTTTCCATCACGTGGGTGCCCCAATCCTCCACCCGGGGTGGGTACCCAGAGTCAGAGAAGAGGGAAGCGGGTTGAGGGGGGAGATTGAAGCACCTCCTCCTATCAGTGTGGGGGGGAAGGGGGAGGGGTATCGAAATTGCGCTGCGCGGCCCCTTTAAGAGCCCCCCCCCCCCCCGGCGCGGCGCGCGCACCCACTTTCTCCCCTTCCGCTTTCTGGAGACTTCAAAGAGTTACAAAGCCCGGCTGGCCCCGCCCCCGCCCCGCCCCCGCCCGCTCCTCATTGGCCAGCTGGGCGGGGCGGGGGCGTGGCCACCGTGAGGGGCGTGTCCTCCTCCCGCTCCCCCCCCCCGCCCTCCGCCGCCGCCGCCGCCGCCGCCGCCGCCCCGCCCGGCCCAGCCCCGGGTAAAGTTTCCCCGCGAGCACATGACTCGCAATGGCCGCGGCCGCCGCTCGGTGAACCCCCCCGGGAGCCCCCACCCCACCCCTCCCTCACCCCTCTGAGCCGGGGCGAACCCCCCCCCCCCCTTCCCCCCCGCTCCTTCCCGGTGCCGCCGCCATGCAGCCACCACCGGGAACTCCCCGGGTTTAAGGATTTCGGTGTTGGAGTCTCCGCGAGCAGGTAATGAGGGGGCTCTGGATGTGCCCGTGGGAGCGGGGTTGGGAAGGAGGGTCTTGGTGCGGCTCCGGTACCGCCTCTGGGGATCCCCCTCCGGTAACGGGTGATCCCGGGGTTCCCGCAGCGGCGGAGGGACTCCGCCGGGCTGCGGCTGCCGGGAGCACCGGAGCCGCAGCGGCTTCGGGATCGCGGCTTCGACCTCTGCCTCCTACACTGGGCTCGGGGGTGCCGGAGTTTCCTCTCCCGGTACCGACAGCCCGGGCGCTCCCGGGCGGCAGCGCTGCCCCCCCACCCCGGGGCGGGCTCCGGGGAGCCTCTGCACCCCACCGGGAACCGGCCGGCCGCCACAGAGCGCGGTGCTGGGGACACCAGCCCGGGATTACCGGGCTCCCCCGGGCCGCCGGTGCAGCCACATCGCCCCCACCTCGCCGCGGCGGGGGGGGCCGGGGCCGCTTCCCCTTTTCGGGGTGCGGCGGGGCCGGGGCCCGGCGGGGGAGCGGGGCCGGGAGCGCGGGGGGCGCCGGGGGCCGGGGGGCGGGAGCGGCGTCTGCGCCGTTTCCTGGCCGGCGGGCGGAGGAAGCCATCGCTCTGCGCGGCTGACAGGGCGGCGGCGGGCGGGGGGGCCCGGGGGAGCCGGGCGGGGGGCGGCGGGGCCGGGGAAGGGACCGGCGGCCGCTGCCTCCCTCCCGCAGCAGCTGCCCGGGGCCGGGCTGGGGGCGGCGGGGCTCCGGGCGGGGTGGGGGCTTGGGGGTGCAGCCCCTCGGGTGTTCGACCCCGATAGAGCGGGGACCCCCCCGGTAACGGGGAGCAGCACCCCAAGCTGGGGCGCACCGGTGCGGGGACAAATCTGTGCGTCCGTCCCCCAAATCTGTGCGTCCGTCCCCCAAATCTGTGCCTCTGACCTTTGACCCCGTTGGTGGCAGGGGCCGCCCCGCAGCGCGGCGGGTGCTGGGGGGGACACGGGGGTTCCCCAAGGCGGTCCCCCCGCTCCGGGAACCGGGCGGGCACCGGTTTGGTGGCTGCGGGTGCAGCGCCCGCCGCGTCCCCTGCCGGGATTAGCGGGTGACGGCTCGGTGGCTTAGCGGCCCCGCGGCCACTGCTCCCGGGCCATATGTCACCCGTGGGCCCCCACCCTGCCCTTGGGGGTGACCTTGGTGCGGCTGGAGGATGCGCCTGCTCCGGGGGTGCTCGCCCTGGGGATGCCCGTGGGTGTCCTGCTGGGTGTCTGTCCCCTTTGCCCGTTGCTCGCAGCCCCCCCGGTGACACGGTGACACCGACAGCGGGATGGCAGGATCAGGGCACTGCCCTGCGCCTCATCCGGAGCTGCCTGGTGGTGCCTGCGGCTGCTCCATCCCTCAGGGACACCTGGCTTCGCTCAGCTGTCCTCATACATCCTCCGCGTCCCTGTGGCAGCAGCGGCGGCGCGGCCACAGAGCCTGGGGACGGCTGTGCCACCGCCACCGCCTGCCCTGCGGCGCTGGGATTCACCATCGCGCCGCTCTGCATCTATTTATATCCACGAGGTTCTGGTGTGACAACGTGCCACATTTGGCCGCGCGTGCCCTGAGCCACCGTCCTGGCACCGTCCAGCGGTGCTGCCGCAAAGAGCGAGGCTGAGCTCTGGGGTCCCCCAGCCCTTTTTGGGGCGCTGCTGCAGCAGCACCTCTCAAGGCTGGAGGGGAGCTGTGAGCGCCCTGCAGTGCGTGCCTGGAGCCTCAAGGTGCCCCGTGCCGTGGGGCACCCCTGGCAGCGCCAGCCCCGGCTCGGGGGGGGCACAGCGAGCGTGGAGGGGGGGTGTGCGATCATATCTGCGGTGACACATGTGCTGATTACGGAAAATGGGTTAATCTCCCTGCGGCTGGAGGCGGCTTAGCGGGGGGTGGCTCGTGGCAGGGCCCGGCGAGGGGCCTCGTGCGCCCGCCGTGGCCTCCGCTGTCCCCTCCGCTGTCCCCGCTGAGCCGGGCAGCGACAAGGGACAAGGCGAGGGGACGTGGCAGCGGCGCACGGCCGCCTGCCCGCCCGCAGCCAGCCCGGGCACGGCTCGGTGGGTCACGGTTTGTGCCCCCCTAGGTCCGTCAGGGCTCCGCTCCCGGGAGCCTGCCCAGGTTTGGGGGCACGGTGCCACCAAACCCCGGTGTCCGGGGGTGTCGCGCCGCCGCCTGCCCGCCGGGTCCCCCCGCGCCGTGTCCCGAGCGGCCCCGTGCCAGCTGCACTTGTCTGCCGGCTGTCGCCGAGCCAGCGAGGGCTGTCTGGGGCCGCGCTGTTCCCGGCACGCCATTCCCAGGGCGCCGGCTGCCGCCGCAGCCTCGGCTAAAAACAACCGGGACTGCCGCGAGTGGCTGCTGGGGCACCATCCCCCTGCTGCCCGGGAGCCCCCGGGGAACGGGGATGGGGCACTCGGGGAGCCCTGGAATGGGGGGCATCCCCCCCGAGATGGGCCGCTCGGGGAGCTCTGGGATGGGGCACTCCTGGCCCCTGGATGGGGTGCTTTGGGGACCCCAGGGATGGGGCACTCTGGGAGCCCTGGGATGGGGTGCATCCCCCCTGAGATGGGTGGGGTGCTCGGGGAGCCCGGGGATGGAGTGCTTTGGGGACCCCAGGGATGGGGCGCTCCAGGCCCCAGGGATGGGGTGCTTGGGGAGCCCTGGGATGGGGTGCTCCAGGGATGGGGCGCTCTGTGACCCCTGGGATGGGGCGCTCTGTGACCCCTGGGATGGGGTGCTCTGGGACAGTGAACCCTGGGCCTGTGGCTTCCTGCTTTCATCCTGAGGGTTGGGATGCAGGATGGCGGTCGGGCTGTACCTGGGGGTGTCCCCTCCATGGGCAGGCAGGGGTGGGTGTGTGTGTGTGTGTCCCCAGGGTGCTGTCCCCACAGTGTGAGGGGCTGGTGGATCACGACGCCACGGCACCTTCGCGACTGGCCTGCTCCTCTCAGGGCACCCACGGCGCAGCCAGGCCGGAGCGGTGCCGGTGGAGCTGTGGCACAGCTGTGGCCATGCCAGGGGCCGTGGCGGGGGCTGGGGCACCTGTTCCCACAGAAGAATGGCGTGTCTGGTGCTGGGTGCGGGAGCTGTAACCGGAGCGGCGTTCCCGGCGTAACCGGAGTCGGCCCGGCCGCAACAGGTGGAATTTCAGTTTGTGGCTCCTGGCAGCAGCGAGATGTGGGGTGCAGGGGTGAGGACCCACACTGCAGGGCCAGCGGTGACTCCCTAGGGTGCCCGTGTGCCTCCATGGGCTGGGGAGGCCAGCATGGACAGTGAGGTGTCCCTGGCGCTGTGTCTGTGCTGGGGGAGCCGTGGTGGCTCAGTGAATCTTGCGGTTGGTGTTGGGATGCTGGAACACCAGTGCTGCCCAGGGATCTGCAGTGGGGCTGAACAAGCCCTTGGGTCTGTTGCTGGCCCTCAGGAGGAGAATGTAGGTCCTGGGGTGTGCGCTGCTCTCAGCATCCTCAGATTGCTGCTCCCAGCAGCCTCAAGCCCGGCGCTCGCTGGCCGAGTGTGTGCTGCTGGCTCCGGCCGTGCCGCAGGCTGGGCATGATTCACGCCTGCCCGGGGACGTGAGAAACGTGACGGTGACTCACCGAGGAGAGCTTTGGGGATACGGCAGAGGGTCTCTCTCAGCAGCCCCGTCAGGGGAGCACCTCGCCACGCCTGCACAACCTGCAAACCCCGCTGCCTTGCCCGGGGAGGAGCCGGTGGCGGCGGGGGGCAATGGGGACAAGCCGGGCCCTTGGCCTCGCGTGCGAGGCCACCCCGGGCTGGCTCTGCTGCCAGCGAGGAAACCGCAGGCTGCAACCGCAGCGGCTCCGCAGGCGCTTCCTGCCCTGCCCGGAGGCTGCCATCCTGTGCCCCCGTGCCTCAGCACGGCAACCCCGCTGTGCCCACACGCCACGGGGACGGCCTGGCACGGGGAGGGTGCCCACGGCCCGTTCTGGGCAGGGTGGGGGACGCACACGGCGGCCGCCGCCGGGTTTGGGGAGCGCGGACGCTGCGGTGGTGAAGCCTGAGGTGGCAACGGGGACAAGGAGTGGGGTGGCAGGGCAGAGGGGACAGCAGGCAGTGGGGTGACAGACTCTGGGGTGGCAGGGGAGCGGGGTGACAGAGTCTGGGGTGACGGGCTGTGACGGCTGGGCCGGGACTGAACTGAAACCTGTCTGCCTGGGAATCGAGAGTGGCAAGGGGAAGCTGCGGCCGGGAGCGCGGTGCCCGCCGGCGTGACAGGAAGGGCTGGGTCGCTGCCCTCTGCCCAGGCACCCCCAAACACCCCCCAGCACCCCCGGGCCCGCTGCCCCACCGCTGCCGGGGGTGCCAGGGCGGTGCCCCCGCTCACGGCGTGTCACATCCGGGCGCTGCTGCTGCCATCACCGTGTGCCCCGACAGGAAGCACAGCTGGGTTTGGGGCTGGTTTGGGTGCCAGGGGGGTGTCAGGGTGGGCTGGGGTGGGCACTGGGGAGAGGGTGTTGTGGTGGGGTGCTCTGTGGTTGATGCTGGACGTGGATGTGGGTGCTGAACCCACCTTGGGGGGTCACAATGGGGGGGGCTGCCTTTTTGGGAGGGGTCTCTTGTGGGACCGTGCCAGCGCTGCCTGCCCTGTCAGGGTGTGCCCGCATTTTTGCAGAGGGCTTCGTGCTCTCTTTGGGGTCACAGCGGGATGGTGGCTTGAGCAGCCGTGTCCCATCCCAGCTGCGTCCTCTCACCCCCAGCCATGAGCCCCCAAATTATGTCCCCCACCAGCCCCACTGCTGCTGGCCCTGGGAACGGTCTGATCTGCGTGTCCGTGCGTCTGTCCGTCCGCTCCCGGGGGCCACCCCCGGCCTGGCTGGGAGGTTCCTCGTGGCTGCATTTGGCCCGGGCCCCGCAGCAACGTTTTCCACGGGGCTGGAACGAGGCGCTGGATTCCAGGAAGCTCCGGGCCTCGTCCAGCTCCTGCGGGGACTGGAGGAAAAGGCGTCGGGGCGGGAGAGCACGGGCCCTGCCGAGGGGGCTGCACGGCCCCTGGGCCCACACTGCTCACCCAGGGGGGCTCTGGGGATGCAGCTTGGTCAGGACAGCCAGCACCCCCCTTTGGGACAGCCAGGACCCCCATTTGGGATGCCCACGATCCCCCAGTTGAGGAGCAGCTGTGGCAGAACATGGTCCCAGGGGAGCTCCTCTGGGCAGCAGCTCCTCCTGCCCACCAGCACCCATGGCACCAAGGCTGGCCACCATCCCTGGACCCTCCTGGCCACTTGTGATGGTGTGGAGCCCTGGGAAGGGGGGGTCGCTGGGGTGACCAGGCCAGTGGTGTTGGCCTGGCTCGGTCCCTGGCTGGCCAGCAGCGTGTGGGGGGGCCTGAGCGGGTTGAGTAATTGGGCCCCGGCACGGCTGGCGCGGTGCCCGGCCAGCACTTGGCACCGGCAAACATAAACAGTTCTTCCCGCGCCTCCCTCCCCTGGCTCCCCCCGGCCAGCACAGCTCGGGGGCCACGGCCTGGCCCGGGAGGGGGGCATGGGCAGTGCCCCACAGCCAGGCCAAGCTCCCTGCAGGGCCATGTGTGGAGCCCAGGCCAGGGCTGTGCCCAGGACGATGCTGAGCTGGCGCCCGGCGCCGTGCCCTGGCAATGCCTGTGGGAATCCCACGCTCACTGGGGTGCTGGGGGGACTGTGACCCTCACCCAGGCACTGATGGGTGCCCACCCCAGGGTGGCAGCACTACGGGTGTGCCCACGGGTGCTTCCCACTGGGTCAGTGGGTGCTGGGGTGAGCTGGCAGAATGGGGGTCCTGCCTGTAGTGGGTGCTCCCAGCTGTGTTCTGGGGGGGCGGGCAGGGCCATGCCCATCCCGGCCCCTCCCCAGCGCCTTGCCGGGCGGCCCAGCCTTGTTCCTCTGGATCCTTTTCCGCCTCCGCGGGGCCGGGAGCCAGCACTCTCGGCAAATAAACAGCCCCCGCCGGGCCCCGCGCCAGCACTTAAATAAACAGCCAGCCCGGGATTGTGAAAGCCCCGCACCCCCCTTCCCACCGCCCCCCGGCCGGCCGGGCCAGGGGTCCGTGCCGGTGGGCACACGGCGTGGCACATGGCACAGAGCGGTGTCCCGATGGGCACAGCCCAGCCCTGAGGCCGGCAGAGCCCCCCGGTGCTGGTCCTGGTCCTGGGGGGGGGCTGAGCCCCCTCCCCACGATGCCGGGCCCCTGAGGGATCCCCCAGGATCTGTGCAGGGATGGGGGAGCGCCGCCGGAGTGGGAGCGTGGCCGTGACGGCAGAGCCAGCCCGGAGCAGAGCCGCTGTCCTCAGGGGACCCCGGTGTGCCCGTGTGCCCCCCCTGCCCGTCCCCGTCTGCCCTGCAGCCCCCCAGGCTGGGGCAGGGGCTGCTGCCCCCAGGCTCTGCTGCGTGCCCCGTGTGCCATGCCTGGCACGGCAGAGCGGGATCACGGTATGGCCCTTGGCTGGAGGGGGTGCCCTGTGGGGCCACAGTGTCCCCAGGCCGTCCCCACGCCGTCCCCCCGTCCCCCACCCAGCCAGCTAAGCCGGGATTAGCGAGCTGCGCCTGCCGGTGCCGCCGTCCCGGTGTCGTTAATCGGGGGATCGGCGTTAATCCCGCACGGAGCCCCGGGCCCGGCCGGCTGCGCCCTCCTGGGGCCGGGAGGGGATGTGTTCCTGGGGAAACTGAGGCACGGCCGGTGGGTGGGTGGGTGTGAGGGTGTCGGGGGTCACAGCCCCTGTGCTAACGCCCCTCTCTGCTCCCCCTGCAGCACCACAGGAGCAGCAGCAGCTGTGAGGAGAGCCCGGCAGCAGGGCACCCGCGGGCCCCATGCTCTGCTGGCCCCCAGGACCCCACCCCTGAGAGCCCCCCGCAGCTCAGAGACCACCATGGCCAGCAACAGCAGCTCCTGCCCCACGCCGGGTGGGGGGCACCTCAATGGCTACCCCGTGCCCCCCTACGCCTTCTTCTTCCCGCACATGCTGGGGGGGCTCTCTCCACCCAGCACCCTGGCTGGCATCCAGCACCAGCTTCCCGTCAGTGGATACAGCACCCCGTCACCTGCCAGTGAGTACCAGGGCCCTGGGGGGGCTGGGGGCACCGTGGGGACCCCTCTGGGCCAGGCTCTGTCCCCAGTATGGGATCCATGTGTCCCTGGTGAGGGAGGCTCTCCCTGCTCCCAGCCACACCTGTGGGGAGCTGATTTTGAGGCCTCCGTGGTGCTTTTCTCTGTGTGTCCCTGTGAGTGCTGCTGCCGCTGGGGAAACTGAGGCAGGGAGCGGTCAGTGGCCCTGGTGAGGTTGTGTCATTAATTGTGCCCACCTTCGTTAGCGGCTGGTTATTAATGGCCTGCAGGGCGTTCCTGTCCCTCACTGTGACCACCCTGTGGGTGCTGTGTCCCCACGGGACGGTGGCTCTTTGTTCATGGTGGTGGGGCTGCCATGGGGGAGGCGATGAAGGCGATGAAGACAATCATCATCACCGCTGCTCCCGATCCCATTTCCCCGTGACAGCCTCGTCCATCACAGCCCCAGTAATCACTGCCAGCCACGACGGCAGCTGCGAGCCGCTGGACGCGGGCTCCCACCCGGGATCCCCCCAAACCAGCACCCCGCAGCGTGCCTCAGTTTCCCTGTACGCCGTGGTGCGGCTGCCGGACCTCTTCTCACCCCGTGCCTGCTCCCTGCAGCATGAGTGCCCTGCGGCGCCCGCTGCCGGGGCCAACCCCGTGGCTCGGGGTGTGGCGGGGCCCCCCCGGCCCGTCCTTGGCCCCGGGGGCCGGTGCAGGTCCGGGCAGGGCCGGCCCTGGGTGCTGTCCCCGCCGGAGCCGCCCCGGCGGCGGTGGGACCCAGTGGGACCAGTTCAGCGACTGGGTGTCGGCGGGTGGGGCCACTCCCCCGCGCTGGCTCTGGGGCCATTCCGGGCGTGTGGGAACAGGCTGGGGGGGCCGCTGTGTCCCCCCCCCCTTCCCCGACACTGAGGACAGGGCCGCGGGCACGGCTGTCCTGAGGCGGGTGGGGAACCGTGCCTCAGTTTCCCCTTGGCTTTCCCTGCTGGGTGCCCGAGCGATGCGAGGGGTGGGGGCGCCATGTGTTGCCCTCCCCGCCTGTAGCATCCACACCGCTGCTGGGTGCCCTGGTTGGGTCGGTGCTGCGGTTTTGGGGTGTCCTGTGGTGCCGCTGCTGGCGCAGGGAGGTGCCCGTGTCTGTGTCCCGCCGGTGCCACCGCCCCCTCCTCACCGTGTGTCCCGCCCTCTCCAGATGTGCTGCAGCTGTGCGGCCCCGGGCTGGCCGTGTGTGTGTGTCAGTGCCCCCTGTGCCTGTGTGTGCATGCACATGTGTGTCACATGTGTGTGTGTGTGTGTGTGTCAGTGCCCTCTGTGCCTGGTTCATACCTGGGGCTGCGCACGGTGAGCACACGTGTCATGCATGTGCATGTGTGTGTGCCAGTGCTCTCTGTGCCTGTCTGTGCACGGCTGGGGCTGTACAGGGTGTGCATGCATGTGTCACGTATGTGTGTACCTCAGTGTCCTCTGGGCCTGTGTGTGCATCCACACGTGTGTCACGTGCGTGTCTGTGCCAGTGTGCACGCACATGTGTGTCACGTGTGTGTGTGTCAATGCCCTCTGTGCCTGTGTGTGCACAGCTGGGGCTGCGCAGGGCGTGCGTGTGTGTGTGTCACATTGTGTGTGTGTGTGTGCCAGTGTCCTCTGTGTGCACACACACGTGTGTCAGTGCCCTCAGTGCCTGTGTGTGTGGTCACACGTGTGTATGTGTGTGCCAGTGTCCTCTGTGTGCACACACACGTGTGTCACATGTGTGTGTGTGTCAGTGCCCTCAGTGCCTGTGTGTACGCTCACATGTGTCACACACGTGTGTGTGTGTGTGTCAGTGCCCTCTGTCCCTGTGTGTCACATGTGTGTATCAGCGCCCTCAGTCCCTGTGTGCACACACACGTGTGTCACATGTGTGTATCAGCGCCCTCAGTGCCTGTGTGTTGCTGACACACACCCAGCAGCGTGCCCCGTGCCCTGTGCCAGGTGTGTACCCCCATGTTGGCACGCGTGGCACCGCCGGGTCGTTCCTGTGCCCTCATCCGGGTCTCTGTGGCGTCCACCCGTCCCTGCGGTCCCCTCCCCTGGCCCGTGCCGTGTCTGGGGGGTCCCTGAGGGGCTCCTCGCCCTGATTCCCAGGCCTGGCTGATTCCCGGGACCCCAGCCCAGCCCCCCGGCCCCGCTGCCGGGACAGGGGCCCCGCTCCGGGCTGCCTCTGTCACCCAACCCGCTGGCTCCGGTTTCCTCGCGCCGCAGCCGCTCCCCCGCAGCGCCCCGTAATTAATTAATTTTTAAAAATTAATGAGCAAAACGTGCTCCCTGCAGGCCGGGGGGCGGCAGAGGGGAGGAGGCCGGGGGGCCCCGCTCAGGGCAGTGGCCGGGGGGAGCCCCGCGGGGTGCGGCGGTGCTGGGGACCCCCCCATGGCTGCCCGGCCAAGATTGATGAGGCGCTGGGCCCCCGGCCTGGGAAAGCCCATTAGGCGGAGGTTCTCTATCACTGTCAGGGGCCGGGGGGAGCCGCCTGCTCCAGCCGGGAATTCGCCGGGCTCAAAAGCGGCTGAAGGGGATAAATGGGGTCTTTTGAAGTGGGCGGGCGAGAGGGGGGCTGCGGGGCCCCGAGGTGCCGGCGCGGCGGTGGGGGAAGGGATGGGGGGGGTTCCTGTGGGGGCTCCGGGCGTCCCTGTGACCCTGCCACCCCAAATCCATCCCCTCCGCCTCGGGGGGGTTCTCCATGGGGTCCCCATGGGCTGGAGGGTGGGTTGGGTTTGCATCAGCCCTTTGGAGGCGGCTCTGTGCCCCCAGAGCATCGCTCAGGATGCGGGGCTGGGGATGGTGCGGGAAGGGCCCCGATGTCGTGTCCCCAGGCTCAGGGCGGGGTGTGCCTGTCCCCCTCACACTGCGGGGTTTACGTGCGGGGTGTCCCCTCGCCCAGTTCCTCTTGGCTCTGCAATTAAGGCTTTGTGTTTGGGTTTTTTTTTGGTTTTTTTTTTGGTTTGTTTTTTTTTTTTAATAATCTCTGTTTCTTCCTGTTGCCGCCGACGCGGGACGGGAGGGGATGCGGGCCGGGAAGGGATGCGGGAAGCGGTGCAGGAAGCGATGCGGGATGGGAAGCGCTGCCCGTCGGGGCGGCCTCTGGCACGGGTGCCACCGCCCGCGTCCCCTGCGCCGTCCCCTCCGTCCCCTCCATCGCAGGCACATTCTTTCCAGCGCTGGTAAATGAGTCAGAGCAGACATTTGTCATGTTCGCTGCAGGAAGTTGGAGCAGCGCTGGGCTTTTGTTCGAAACCTGCTGGCTAAGCAAAGCCCCGACTTGCCATTATTATTTAAACAGGCGCTGCTGCCGCGCTGCGCAGCCCCGCACGAACACACGGACACACGGACACACACACGGAACAACCACACATGTACAGCCACACGCACATGGAGCAGCCACACATGTACAGCCACACACACACGGAACAGCCACACATGTACAGCCACACACACATGGGACAGCCACACACACATGGAACAGCCACACATGTACAGTCACACACACATGGGACAGCCACACACACACGGAACAGCCACACATGTACAGTCACACACACATGGGACAGCCACACACACACGGAACAGCCACACATGTACAGTCACACACACACGGAACAGCCACACACAGACACACACACGGAACAGCCACACATGTACAGCCACACACACATGGAACAGCCACACATGTACAGCCACACAGGGACAGCCACACACACATGGGACAGCCACACACACACGGAACAGCCACACATGTACAGTCAGATACACACGGAACAGCCACACATGTACAATCACACACACATGGGACAGCCACACACACATGGAACAGCCACACATGTACAGCCACACACACACGGAACAGCCACACATGTACAGCCACACACACATGGAACAGCCACACAGGGACAGTCATACATGGAACAGCCACACATGTACAGCCACACACACACGGAACAGCCACACAGGGACAGTCATACATGGAACAGCCACACATGGAACAGCCACACATGTACAGCCATACATGTGCACAGCCACACAGTCGCACACATGTGCACGGACACGCGTGCACAACCACACACATGGAACAGCCACACATGTACAGCCACACATGGAACAGCCACACGTACAGTCACACACACGGGGACAGCCACACACACGGACACGTGGACATGCGTGCACAGACACACACATGGAACAGCCACACATGGACAGCCATACACGTACAGCCACACATGTACAGCCACACACATGCAGACAGCAACACATGTGTACAGCCAGACACGTACAGCCAGTACAGCCACACACACAGACCCACGGACATGTGTGCACAGCCACACACAGGGACAGCCACACACACACGTACAGCCACACATGCACATCAGGACAGCCATACATGTACAGCCACGCATGTGCACAGCCACACACACAGGGACAGTCATACATGTACAGCCACACACGTATAGCCACACACACAGACAGCCACACATGTACAGCCAAACATGTACAGCAACACATGTACGGTCACATATGTGCACAGCCACGTATGTACAGCCACACATGCACACATGCACAGCCACACATGCACACAGGACAGTCACATGCACACGCACACAGAGTCACAGAGCCACACAGACACGCAGATGTGTGAGGCAGTGCCCGCATCCTCCCAGCCTGTGCTCCTCCTGCCCATGGCAGGGCCCAGCTGGGGGCTGCTCTCCCTCCAGGGCAGCCTGGGCCGGGCAGCTGGGGCCGGGGCAGTGTGGGTGTGCCCGCTGTGCAGGCAGATCACGGCCGCAGAGGGAAGTGGCACCCCCAGGGCCTGTCCTTGGCGTGTGACCGTCCCCGCTGTCACCACTCAGGCTCCCCGGGTTTGTGGTGTCAGCTTCAGCAGGGCCTTGTGTGGAGGGGAGGGGTGGCACAGGGTTCTGTGCCCTGCAGGGTGACACGCCAGCACACACGTGTGCATGCACACACAGATGGGTACGGTGGGCTGTGCGCACACTCGTGTGTTCGCGTGCTCGGTGGGACACGGTGTCACACACACGTGTGTGTATGTATGTGTGTGCGGGATGAATGCACACACGCGTGCACACACAGGCAGCCCTGTGCAGGCGCACACACCTCCCCATGTGTCTGTGCAGCACGAGCACACAGCATGGCGCCGCCGCAGCGGGGATGCACACACGCGTGATGCACTGGGAACATGCATGAACACATGTGCACATACATGTACACAGAGCCACCCCCACACCCCCCCGGAGGGTCAGGCCGAGGTGAGCCCTTCCCGCGGGTTCACCCGCAGTTCACCCGCATCCCATTAGGCAAATGAGCTGCGGCCGCCGGGCAGCCCCCGGGACCCCCCCGGGACCCCCCCGGGACCCCCGGGCCCCGTCATCTCCTCCGGGCAACCCCCGGGCCCCCCAGCCCCGCCTTGAGCCCCTCCCCATTTCGCTGCTGCCTGGCACTGCCCCCGCGTGTCCGCGTCCCTCTGCGTGGCCGTGTTCCCCTGCGTGTCCCCGTGTGCCCATTTCTCCGCCGTGTCCTCCCGCGTGTCCGTGTCACCACCACGTCTGTTACCCCCCTGCATGTCTGTGTCCCTCTCGGTATCCCTTGTCCGTGTCCTATGTCCGTGCCCCCCCCCCCCCCCCCCCCGGCGTGTCCATTTCTCTCTTGCGTGTCCGTGCCCATCCCCCGCGTGTCCGTGCGCCCCCCGCGTGTCCGTGTCCCGTGCCCGGTGTCCGTGTCCCCTCTCGTGCGGGTGCCGGTGCGGCCCCGCGGCGCGGAGCGGGTTAAGCGCGGGGAGGCGGCGGGTGCCGGGAGGGACCGGGGCTGGCGAAGCCGCAGAGCCGGCGGGGCTGCGCCTTCCTCCCCTCCCCCCGCCTCCTCCTCCTCCTCCTCCTCCTCCTCTTCCTCCTCCTCCTCCTTCTCCTCCTCCTCCTCCTCCTCCCGCCGCTCGGGCGCGGAGCGAGCGGCGGGGCCGCTCCGCGGGGCGATGGCAGCGCGGCGCGGGGCGCCCCGGGGGCGCGGGGGGGGGCACTGACCGCCCGGGGCCGCCCCGGCCGGGGGAGCCGCCCCCGCCGCCCCGGGGCCATGTACGAGGGCGCGGCGGTGGCGGGGCTGCCCCCCGGCCCCTTCCTCCGCATGGATTTCTACGGGCCGGGCCCCCGGGGCTGCCCCCCCCGCCGGCCCCCGCCGTGGAGCAGCTCCGGCCGCTGTAGGTACCCGCGCACCGGGGGCGGACGGGGCCCCCCGCCCGCCGCGTCGGGCCGGGGAGAGCGGCCCCGGAACGCGGGCGGGTGCGGGGGGCGCTGCGGGGATGGTGCGGGGGCCGTGGGCGGGGGGCTGAGCTGAGTGCGCGTCCTGGAGGAGTGCGGGGGGCTCAGCCCCCTCAGCCTCCTCCCCACCCGCTCCGTGCGCGGAACCTCCGGCTCTTTAAACACCCCCTGCCCTATTTCGGGGGCAGTCGGGGCTGAGCTCGGTGAAGGGGGGGGGGGGGACAGGGGGGTCGCCTCTCGCCCCCCCCTTTTCGCAGCGGGGTCCGGGCTCCGCCGGGAATTTCGCTCTCTCCTGATAAAGGCTCCGGGAAAATCCAATTAACTACAGACGGAGCCGCCGCCGCTGCCCAGGCGCGGGGGAGCCCCAGCCTGGGCCCCCACCCTGCCGCGGCTCGGGGGGTCCCCCTGGCCAGGGGGTGGATGTGGGGCCGGGCCGGTCCCGTTCCCGCTGGCGGGACCCTGCCCCGTGTCCCTGCAGGGGTCACGGCCCGGTGCCCTGCGCAGGGGGGGCACGGAGGGCATGAGGGCACCGCCATGGGCAGCGGGGGGCACGGGCAGCGCGGTCCGAGCGCCCCCAGCCTGGAGCTGCTCCCCCTCGGGCATGTGGAGCCCTGCTGCCCGTTGTGCCCACGGTGTGGGGGCGAGTGAGGTTTGGGGGGGCTGGACGAGTCTCCTGTCCCGGCTGTCGTGTCCTGGCACCCAGGGGCACCACAGCGGCCCGGGAAGGTCCTGCCGGGTTCCGCGGGACTTTCACCCCGCTAAGGGCGGCGGGGATCCCTGGCGGAGGCCCGTGCGGGGTGCCCGCTGTGCCAAGGACCCCCGGTGTCGCTCCCCTCATTGTCTCGGGGCCGCTCGACCTTTGCGCTGGCACCGAGCGCGGCCGCGGGGCCTTTGTCTGCGCTGGGGACACGCGGGGACTCCGGCTGCCTCTGCCACGAGTGGGGGCTGCCCCCGAGGTGGGCACGGGGGTCTCCAGCTCCAGTGCCACCCTTAGCGCCGCCCCCCTGGCTCTGCGCCGAGCGGGGTCGCTGGGGGATATTGTCCCTTCTCTGTGCCCCCCAGCCCTGCGGGGGCTCCCCGTGGGTCGCAGCGCTGCTGGCCCTGTGTCCCTGCCCTGCCTGGGGCACCTCGGGGCTCTGGTCACGGTGACCATGACCTGGCGAGCGTGTGGGCGGCCGGAGCTGGCGGCGCTCCCTGGCTCCGTGCCCCGCTCCCGACGTCACTCACGGTGCCCGTGTCTCCCCAGCCCGGGGGTGCCAGCCCGGGCAGGGCTCAGCCGTGCCGTGCCGTGCCTCAGTTTCCTCAGAACCAGCTGCGGCCGTGCCCGCTGGCCCCGCGGTGCTGGCAGCTGGCCCAGCGTGGCACTGCCCTGCCCGGCGGGGCGTGTTGTGTTGGCATGAGAGCCAGAGCTGCTCTGGGGGGCACGGGGAGCCCACCCACACCCCCGTGGGGAAACAGAGGCACGAGGCAGCTCCTGAGGGTGGTGGGGAAGCTTGTAGGAGCCCCGCGAGACAGTGGGAGCCCCCTGCCCTGTGGAGCCGTGCGCTGTTGGGGGTTTTTGGAGTGCTGTGGGGTGTCAGAGGGGTACGAGGGGTTGGATTGTGCGTGGCACCCCCCCCGCCGGGCACGGGGTGGCCTCACATGGCCTTGTGAAAGCTGTGGGTGTGTCGGGGTTTGGGGACGCCAGACCCTGGCGCTGGCAGGGCGCAGACAGCGGGTCCTGGGCAGGGTGCCCGTGGGGAGCAGGCGGTGCCCGTGAGCAGGAGCGGGCACCCCACGGCCCTGGGCTCCGGGCACCCTCTTCCCTTCCTCCCTCCCTCCCTTCCTCCCCCTTCTCCTGCAGAGGCGCAGGAATTCGGGGCACGTGGGATTCTCCTCCGCAGGGAAGCCCTGGGTGGGCCTCCACCCTCCTGTGAGGGGGGCTGTGACCCCTTGGCACGGCCCTGCAGGGGACCCCCTGTGCGACCCCCGGGTGGGCTCCCCTCTGATCCCCCCCATCCTCATCCTCATCCTCATCCTCATCCTCCCCGCTCCGCTCCGCTGTGTCCCGGAGCCCGGCGGGGTGGTGGCGGTGCGGAGCCGGTGTCCCCCCGGGCCCTGGCACACGCGGTGTCCCCGCGGGCGCTTTCCCACGCCGGGGCGGGGGTGCGGGTGTCGGGGTGCCCCGGGGTCCCCCGGCGCGGGCAGGAAGCAGCCGGCGGGGCCGCGGGCGGGGGCGGCTGCGCTCGCCCGGGATCTGGCGGAGCCGCAGCATCTGGTCTGCAGCTGGAGCCGGGCTGCGCTGCCTCGGCCGGGGGGGGGACAGCGGGGTCCTCCCCGCTGCGGGCCGAGCCCGGGCATTGGGGTCAGCCTGGCACCCATCCTGCCCCGCTCAGCGCCTTTGGGTGCTGCTCTGTGCCCACCCAGCCCTGATGCTGCCATGAGGGGGCTCCTGGGGAACTGGCCGGGCTGGTGGCTGTGTCCGTGTCCCCTCCGCGGTGGTGGCAGCGGTGGCAGGGGATTCCCGGGGTGCTGGCGCGGCTCTGGCAGCGCAGGGACGCGCAGGGAGCCGGCTCCCCTCCCCCGCTCCGCATCCAGCACATCAAAATCTTGTCAAATCCGCGTTTTGTGAGTGCAGCTCTCCACGAGGAAGTTCTTAAATTATATAAAAGAGGCGATAAATTATAGACGACGTTCTCTCAGTCACTTTAATGGCTCCGCTCCCTCGAGTGGCAGCGGTGATTTATTCAGCCCGGGAGCTCTGCCCGGCGCTCGCCCCCGCGCCCGTGTCCCACCCGCACCCCGCGATCCCACCCCGCACACCCACGTCCCACCTCGCAGCCCTGAGTCCCACCCTGCACCCTCCCAGCCCCGCACACACGCTTGTGTCCCGCCTTGCACGCTCATTTCCTGCCTCGCACACTCCCCCGGTGCTCCACACTCTCATATCCCACCCCAGGCACTTGTATCCCACCCCATACATTCATATCCTACCCCACACACTCATATCCCACCCCAGGCACTTGTATCCCACCCCATACATTCATATCCCACCCCATACATTCATATCCCACCCCACACACTCCCATCCCACCCCATACATTCATATCCTACCCCATACATTCATATCCCACCCCATACACTCATATCCCACCCCACACACTCATATCCCACCCCATACATTCATATTCTGCCCCACACACTGCCATCCCACCCCATACATTCATATTCTGCCCCACACACTCGTGTCCCACCCCATACATTCATTTCCCACCCCACACACCCATATCCCACCCCACACACCCACATCCCACCCCATACATTCAAATCCCACCCCATACATTCATATCCCACCCCATACACCCACATCCCACCCCATACATTCATTTCCCACCCCATACATTCAAATCCCACCCCATACATTCATATCCCACCCCACACACTCGTGTCCCACCCCACACACTCATATCCCACCCCATACATTCAAATCCCACCCCATACATTCAAATCCCCCCCATACCCCCACATCCCACCCCACACACTCATATCCCACCCCACACACTCCCATCCCACCCCATACATTCATTTCCCACCCCACACACTCCCATCCCACCCCAGGTACCCCCCACCCTGCCCCACACACTCCTGTCACACCCCGCACTTTCCCTGTCCCCGTTGTTGCCTGGGGACACGCGTCAGGGCTGGCTTTGTCCTGCTGTCCCCTCCCTGGCCCCATCCCGAGGCACTGCCGCCCTGGGGACCCCCACCCCTCACCCCAAGCCCCCCACTCCTTTGGGGCCCATTCTGGGGTCCGGTGTCCCCATCCGGGGCTCCCCGCGGCTCCCCGGCCCCGGGGGGGGCTCGGGCGGCCCTGGGGCCCTTTTTGGGGTGCAGGGGCCGGCGGGGCAGGGGGGGGGCCCAGGCTCCCCCGCCGGGCCTGGCCTTTAATATCCTGTTTGACTGGTTCGCTTGGCTCGGCTGCAGAAAAACATTCGCAAACATCCCGGAGCAGCCGGGGAGCGTTTAACCCCTGCCTGGCTGTGCCCCGCGCTGGGGCTGCACCCCAACTGTGCTGAGCCCCCCCCCCCCCCAGCTCCAGGGGTGCACCCTGACCGTGCTGAGCCCCCCCCACATGCCAGGGGTGCACCCCAAATGTGCTGAGCCCCCCCCCCCAGCTCCAGGGGTGCACCCCACCTGCACTGAAGCCCTCCCTGTCCGAACAGGGGGACTTGGGCACATCCCGCAGGGCATGGGGGTGCTTGTGGGGTGCAAGAGGCACATCCCTGCAGGTTTTGGGGTGCAGAAGGGGAACAGGCATGTTCCATGAGGTTTTGGGGTGCAGGGGTGTACTGGCTGTGTCCCCTGTGCTGCTGTCAGGACCAGGGTTTGCTTGTTACGGGGACAAAGGTGGCACTGCCCTTGGGGATGTCCTCCATTGGGAGACCTCGGGGTGCCAGCTGGGTGCCACTGTGTCTGTGCCCTCCTGGGGAGGCTCTGGCTGAGGGTGCTGGGTGACCCTGGGGCTGTGGGGGTCACCCTGTATGTGCGGTGTCACACTGTTCGTGTGCCCACACGTGTGACTGAGTGTGTGGCACTGCCCCCCCAGGCTGGCCCTGCACCCTCCATCCCCTCATCCACTGCCAGTGCTGCTGCCTGGGCCGGGGGCTCCTGGGATCCCGGCCCTTTTCTTTTCTTTTCTTTGTTGGTTTTTTTTTTTTTTCTTTTTTTTTTTTTGTCTGCCTGAATTCCACATCGTCTCTGTGACCTGGAAATGTCACGTTGCATCTTCCCAGCACGCGTCCTCTCCCCGCTGGCCCCGCTCGACCTGGCGCCAGGGCCGGGCTGGGCTGGGGCTGCCGGGACCCCCGGAGCTGGGGTGCAGCACGGGGGGCTCCCTGCTTTTGGGGGGCTCCGTGTTTTGAGTGTTTCCCCTTGCCCACAGCCGTGGAGACGCAGAGCACCAGCTCGGAGGAGATCGTGCCCAGCCCGCCCTCGCCCCCGCCCCTGCCCCGCATCTACAAGCCCTGCTTCGTGTGCCAGGACAAGTCCTCGGGGTACCACTATGGGGTCAGCGCCTGTGAGGGCTGCAAGGTGAGCGCTGCCGCCTGTCCCCAGTGCCACCAAGGGCTCCCCGGGCTCCTCGGGGTGCTCGGGGTGCCCGTGGCGGGCGCTGACGGGGCCGTGCGGGGTCCCCAGGGCTTCTTCCGCCGCAGCATCCAGAAGAACATGGTGTACACGTGCCACCGGGACAAGAACTGCATCATCAACAAGGTGACGCGCAACCGGTGCCAGTACTGCCGGCTCCAGAAGTGCTTCGAAGTCGGGATGTCCAAGGAGTGTGAGTGGGGATGGGGATGAAGGGCGGGCATGAAGGGACGCCGTGTCCTCGTCGGGGGGTTCTGGGTGTGATGGGCCATCCCAGCAGCCCCCACTGCGTGCCCAGCGAGGCTCAAGGGGGATGGGGACCCCCTGGGATTGTGTCACAGCCTGGCAGTTGCCCAGGCAACACGTGATTGATAATGTCAGAGATAAATGGCGCTGAGGAGGCCTCCCTGCTCCGCTGGCAGTTGCCATGGTGCCAGGCTGTGCCCCCACGGTGGGTGCTCAGGGGGGATAGGGCTGCTGGGGCACAGCTGAGTCCTGCCCCATCTGGCAGCCCCTGGGGGACTGGGACCCCTGGGAGGAGCTGGCAGAGCCAGGGGGGGTTCAGCATCCCAGGGGCTCTCCCTGCACCTAAGAGGGGTCCTGGCCCTCTCAGCCTGCAGAGGCTGATCCCTGCAGGGCTGGGGCTCCTCCCAGCTGCTCCCCCCTTCCCAGCTGCCACCCCCAGGGTGTCTCCCGTGCCCTTCACCCAGCGTGGTGGCTCAGCTGCCATTCTCTGTCCCCGGGGTCCCTCTCTGATGTGTTGGCTTTGCAGAGCACTGTCCCCTTGGCAAGGAGTGTGGTCCCCCCCAAGGGTGCAGGGTCTAACTGATGACTTGGGGGTTGTGGGGCTGATGGAGGTTGTCACTACAGCTGAGCCCATTGCTGGTGGCAGGTCCCCATCCTGCCATGAGGGGTGGGGCAGGGGCTGGGTGGCACCAGGACCAGGTGACACTGACCCTGCCGTTCCTGCAGCCGTCCGCAATGACCGGAACAAGAAGAAGAAGGACGTGCCCAAGCCGGAGTGCTCGGAGAGCTACATCATCACACCTGAGGTGGAGGAGCTCATCGAGAAGGTGCGCAAAGCCCACCAGGAGACCTTCCCCGCGCTCTGCCAGCTCGGCAAATACACTACGGTGAGTGGCACGGGGTCTGGGGGGTCCTGGGGGGCTGGGGAGGGTGGCACCCCCTCTGTGCCCTCATCCCCCACCTCCTGCCACAGAACAACAGCTCGGAGCAGCGCGTGTCCCTGGACATCGACCTGTGGGACAAGTTCAGCGAGTTGTCCACCAAGTGCATCATCAAGACGGTGGAGTTTGCCAAGCAGCTCCCCGGCTTCACCACGCTCACCATCGCCGACCAGATCACCCTCCTCAAAGCCGCCTGCCTCGACATCCTGGTGAGCAGGGCTCTCGGGTTTTGGTTGTTATTGCTGCCCCAAGATGTGCAGGATGTCTCTGCTTCGGCCCTCGTGGCTGAAGAATGAGTCTGGACTCTTCACTTATCTGTCTTGAGGTTGTTTATCAATTCGTATCTATAAAATTTTCTTTCTGCCCAGCTGAGGTCTGCTCAGCAGGGCAGCCACAGGCACTCTCTGTGTTGTCCTTTTATACTACAAGCTACGTATATCATATTTACACTTAATTCCCAATACCTATCACCTGTGTTAGACAGTGCACTTCTACTCTAATCCAATCCCAAAGTGCCAACATCACTGCAGAAAATGGAGAACAAGAAGAAGAAAGGCTGGACACACCCAAGTTCCTCCATCTTGTCCCCATAACCCCCATACCAAAAATCCTAAAATCTACATTTCCACCCTGTGATAATTTTATTATTATACTATTCAAACCTCTGTGACTTTCAGCTCCTCATACAAAGCTGGCAGCTTGCTCCAGGGGTCACAATCAAATCCCCAGGTGTTTTGGGCCGTGTGCCAGGGTCTCTGAGCCCCCCGGCGGGGTCCTGGCAATTCTGGACACCCAGAGGGATGCGCTGAGTTCTGACACACGGGGACAGGGATGGGGACAGGGATGAGGAGGGGACAGCAGACTGAGCTCCCCGCTCTGTCCCCACCCCAGATCCTGCGGATCTGCACGCGCTACACGCCGGAGCAGGACACCATGACCTTCTCGGACGGGCTGACGCTGAACCGCACGCAGATGCACAACGCGGGCTTCGGGCCCCTCACCGACCTGGTGTTCGCCTTCGCCAACCAGCTGCTGCCGCTGGAGATGGACGACGCCGAGACGGGGCTGCTCAGTGCCATCTGCCTCATCTGCGGAGGTGGGTGCAGGGACGGGCACCTGCCCAGTGCCCGCGGGCACCCGGCGCAGCCCGGCCGCGCTCCCCGCGATGGCTGAGCGAGGAGAGCCCAAAGGAAGCCCAAGCGGTGGGAGATGGGAACCCACAGGATGTGCTGCTCCCCTCAACCACTGTGTGTGCCCCCTCCGCAGACCGCCAGGACCTGGAGCAGCCTGACAAGGTGGACAAGCTGCAGGAGCCACTGCTGGAGGCGCTGAAGATCTACGTGAGGAAGAGGAGGCCCAACAAGCCCCACATGTTCCCCAAGATGCTCATGAAGATCACAGACCTGCGCAGCATCAGCGCCAAGGGTGAGGCTCCCGTGGCTTTGGCTCCTGAGGGAGCATGAGGGGATAATGGGGGGGTCTGGGTCACTCAGCATCCTCCAGAGGGGATGAAGGACACATCCAGCATTGCATATTCCAGGGATGCTGAGATGTGACCATGTCCCTTGTCCTCAGTGCCCAGGGAGAAACAAAGCTGGGGGTGTCAGTTTGAGGGTTCTGTTTTGGCAGTGTCACTTTTTGGATGACATTTTGGTGGTGCCATTTGGGTTTTTTTGGGTGCCTTTTGGGGGTGCCATTTTGGTTTTATTTGGGTACCATTGGAGGATGCCACTTTCAGGGTGCTGTTTTGGCAGCACCAAAAATCGTGAAATTTTTTGGGTGCCAGTTTTTGTGGTGCCATTTTAAGGTTTTTTTGGGTACCATTTAGGGGGTGCCACTGTTAGTGTGCCATTTTGTGGGTTTTTTGGGTACCATTTGAGGGTGCCACTTTCAGGCTGCTGTTTTGGGTGTGCCATTGTTTTGGGTGCCAGGTTTTGAGCACCCATTTGGGAGGGGTGCCAGTTTTAGTGTGCCATTTTGGGGTTTTTTTTGTGTACCTTTTGAGGGTGCCACTTTCAGGGTGTTGTTTTTTTGGGTGCCAGTTTTTGGGCACCCATTTGGGGGAGGGCTGCCAGTTTTGGTGGTGCCATTTTGAGGGCTTTTTGGGCACCATTTGGGGCTGCCACTTTCAGGCTGTTGTTTTGGGTGTGCCATTTTTTGGGTGCCAGTTTTTGGGCACCCATTTGAGGGGGTGCCAATTTTAGTGTTCCATGTAGGGTTTTTTTTTGTGTACCATTTGGCGGTGCCAGGTTTACTGTCCCATTTTGAGGGCTTTTTGGGCACCATTTGGGGCTGCCACTTTCAGGCTGCTGTTTTGGCGGTACTATTTTTTTTGGGTGCCAGTTTTTGAGCACCCATTTGAGGGGGTGCCAGTTTTAGTGTCCCATTTTGGGGTTTTTTTTGGGCACCATTTGGGGGTGCCACTTTCAGGCTGCTGTTTTGGGAGTGCCATTTTTTGGGTGCCAGTTTTTGGGCACCCATTTGGGAGGAGTGCCAGTTTTAGTGTGCCATTTTGGTAGTGCCATTTTGGGGTTTTTTTTTGGGTACCATTTGAGGGTGCCACTTTCAGGCTGCTGTTTTGGGAGTGCCATTTTTTGGGTGCCAGTTTTTGGGCACCCAATTGGGGGAGGGCTGCCAGTTTTGGTGGTGCCATTTTGAGGGCTTTTTGGGTGCCATTTGGGGCTGCCACTTTCAGGCTGCTGTTTTGGCGGTACTATTTTTTTGGGTGCCAGTTTTAGAGCACCCATTTGAAGGGGTGCCAGTTTTAGTGTCCCATTTTGGGGTTTTTTTGGGCACCATTTGGGGCTGCCACTTTGAGGCTGCTGTTTTGGGAGTGCCATTTTTTGGGTGCCAGTTTTTGGGCACCCATTTGGGAGGAGTGCCAGTTTTAGTGTGCCATTTTGGTAGTGCCATTTTGGGGTTTTTTTTTGGGTACCATTTGAGGGTGCCACTTTCAGGCTGCTGTTTTGGGAGTGCCATTTTTTGGGTGCCAGTTTTTGGGCACCCATTTGGGAGGAGTGCCAGTTTTAGTGTGCCATTTTGGTAGTGCCATTTTGGGGTTTTTTTTTGGGTACCATTTGAGGGTGCCACTTTCAGGCTGCTGTTTTGGGAGTGCCATTTTTTGGGTGCCAGTTTTTGGGCACCCAATTGGGGGAGGGCTGCCAGTTTTGCTGGTGCCATTTTGAGGGCTTTTTGGGTGCCATTTGGGGCTGCCACTTTCAGGCTGCTGTCTTGGTGGTACTATTTTTTTTGGGTGCCAGTTTTTGAGCACCCATTTGAGGGGGTGACAGTTTTTAGTGTCCCATTTTGGGGGTTTTTTTGGGCACCATTTGGGGCTGCCACTTTCAGGCTGCTGTTTTGGGAGTGCCATTTTTTGGGTGCCAGTTTTTGGGCACCCATTTGGGAGGAGTGCCAGTTTTAGTGTGCCATTTTGGTAGTGCCATTTTGGGGTTTTTTTTTGGGTACCATTTGGGGCTGCCACTTTGAGGCTGCTGTTTTGGGAGTGCCATTTTTTGGGTGCCAGTTTTTGGGCACCCATTTGGGGGAGGGCTGCCAGTTTTGGTGGTGCCATTTTGAGGGCTTTTTGAGCACCATTTGGGGGCTGCCACTTGGAGGCTGCCAATTCTGTGAGTGCCACTCTGTGGCAGCCCCCGCTGACCCTGCCCGTCCCGCAGGCGCCGAGCGGGTGATCACGCTGAAGATGGAGATCCCGGGCTCGATGCCGCCGCTCATCCAGGAGATGCTGGAGAACTCGGAGGGCATGGACACGCTGGGGGGGCAGGCGGGCGGTCCCCGCGGGGGCAGCCTGGGCCCCCCCCCGGGCAGCTGCAGCCCCAGCCTTTCCCCCAGCTCCAACCGCAGCAGCCCCGCCACGCACTCGCCGTGACCGCGCCCGGCGCGCACCAGGACAGAGCCGCCGGTACCGGGGGGAGCCCCCGCGCCCGGCCCGGCCCGGCTGCAGCCCCCGCATCCCCGGGGCGGACTCCTCGGCAGCCCCCGCCGGAGCGGAGCGGATCCCCCCGCAGCAGCCCCGGGCCCAGCGCGTTGGTTGTGTCACATTTCAGGGGCGCGGGGACCTCGGGGACGCCCCCGGCCCCACCAGCACCAGCACCCACGGGATCGCGACCACCGAGCCACCCCCTCCCCAACCCACCCCGCCCCGGCCGTCTGCGATGGGGGGGGGGCCCGGCCAGCCCCGCACGCCGAGGAAGCAGAGTCATTTAAAAGAGAAAAGAAAGCAAAGTATATATATATAAATATCTATAAATATCTATAAATACGTTTTAAAACCTTTGTAAAAGTTTGGAGGGGTTTTTAGGCCTGTGCAGGTGGAGGGGGCACGGCGGGCGCTGCCGGGGGAGGGTGGGGAGGGGGGGGCACACGGTTTATTATTATTAAATTCCTTTTTTTTTTTTTGTTGTTGTTGTTGAGATTTTAGTGGATTTAGAGTCGGGGGGCACCGGGTGGGCCCTGCCCCGGCCCCCCAGGCGGGGAGGGGACTGTGGGGGGCACAGGGTGGTGCCAGTCCCGGCCTCGCGGGGATGGGGGACCCGGCCCTGCCGGCACGGGGAGGACGGGGAGGGGGGACGGGGGGGGGCTGGCTCCAGAATAAAGTTTATTTATTCTAGTGCCTGGCTCGTTATTCTTGTGGGGGTACCAGGGGAGGAGGGGGAGCCGGGGTGGGGACATGGTCAGGCTGTGGCACCCCAAGTGCTCTTGGACAGGGGGGTGTTCTTTGCTGCAGGAGGGCAGCCCAGGGCTCCCCATATTGCTCTCCCTGTCTGGTCATCGCCAAAGACTCGGACAGAACCCTTTGGGGTCCCTCCCACTACCCTAAAGCTCTGATCTTCCTGCCCTTGAGGCCACAGTCATGTCCCTCTACGCCAGGGGCCAGCCCTGATGCATTTGTGACACTCCCAGCTCAGTTTTGGGAGCAGTCTGGGGTTTGGGAGCAGCCCTGGCCCTCCCATGCCAGGCTTGAGGGGGATCAGGGGTGTTCCTGCCACTGTGCAGGGATGGGACCTGTTTATTTTCTTTTTGTCCGTATTTTTTTTTTTCCAGCAGCTGCCGGGTGAGCCCTGTGTCCGCCGCCCACAACAGGAACCGGGGGCACCGGGGGCACCGGGGCACGGCCCAGCCCGGCCCGGCGAGCGCCGAGACCCCTCTGGGGCCGGGAGATCCGCTGTCCCCGGCCACAGCTCATCCCAGCCGGGTCACACGGTGAGGTCCCCCCGCGGGTGGGGTCCCTCCGCAGCCCCCCCGGGCGCCGGGCCCCGCTCCTGCGGGCGGCGGCAGCAGCCGGGCCGGGCCGGGGGCCCCTTGCGCAGGAGGTGGGCGAGCTCGGCCAGGCTGAGCAGCGCCGACACCAGCCCCACCACGAAGTAGAAGTGGATGAAGACGGTTTTCTCGGTGGGCCGGGAGACGAAGCAGTCGACGCGGTGCGGGCAGGGCCGGCGGCGGCACACGAAGAGCGGCTGCACCCTGAAGCCGTAGAGCAGCGCCTGGCCCAGCAGGAAGCCCAGCTCGGCGGCGATCCGAGCCACCACGCTGCCCACGTAGAAGGGCTGCAGGCGGCGGGCGCGCTGGCCCGGAGCTCCCCCGCGGCCCGGCTTGGCCGCCTGGTGCACGGCGAAGATGACGAAGAGAGCGGCGGGCGCCGAGAGCACGACGACGTGGAAGACGAGGAAGCGATAGTGGGAGATGGGGAAGGCGGCGTCGTAGCACACGGGTTTGCAGCCCGGCTGCTGCGTGTTACACACGAACTCCTCCTGCTCGTCCTCGAAGACGTCGCTGCCCACGGTGGCCAGGACCAGGATGCGGAACAGGAGCATCACCACCAGCCAGAAGCGGCCCACCATGGGCGAGTGCTCCTGCACGGCGTCCAGCAGCGAGCTCAGGAAGCCCCACTCGCCCATGGCCGCGCTGCGGGAGCGGGGTCAGCGCTGGGGGGACGCGGTGACCGCCGGGTCGGACCCTGGTGGCAGCACGGTCCCTCCAGCTCTCCGTCCTCCCGCCATTCCCAAGCGCACCACGGCGTGCCCGCTCCCCAGGCACTGCCAGGGCTGTCCCCAGGCACCCGCTGTGCCCAGGACTCGCTCCCCCAGGGATGGCTCCAACAGGGCAGGACCAGCAGGTTCCCCATCCCCGGTGCCCCTGCACAGCTCGGCCTGGCTGAGCTGTGGCTCCCCATAACAGCCCCGTACCTGCGCGGGCTGCGGTCCGCGGTGTGCCAGCGCTGCTGGCAGCGGCTGTCCAGGGCCGTCCAGGACTGTCCGGTCTCTTTGTCCAGCTGGGATGGGATAATGGTCCCACAGCCACGCCTGGAGTCCTTTTAAAGGGACAGAGCGCCCGCAGGGGCGCCTGGAGGGAGGGAAGGGCTCAGCGCTGCCGGTGGGGCTCAAGGACAAAAGCTGCCCTGCCCAGGTTGAGAGAGGAGTGGTGGCCACCTCAGTGCAGAAATGCCCCCAAACTTTGTCCTTCCCAAACCCACAGGGCCTTTGGGTCCCCAGGCTGCAGCGCTGGACCCCAAAAGACCCCCCCATCACCCCCTGATGCATCAGAGCCTGGGTACACCTATGCCCTGCAGTGCCTGGGGGATGCTCACAGCTGGCACCATCCCTTTCTGCCCCAGCACGCTGTGCCAGGGCTGTTGGGGGTCCCATGGATCTTCCCAGCTTGTCCCTAACTCCAGCATGTGTAGACTAATCCCTACAAAATCCTGTGTGGCACAGCCAGGGCTCCTGCCAGCATTTGGTGAGCCCTCAAATCCTCTTTCCAGTAATGGGAGCAGAGCCCAGGCCAGCACAGGTCACCCTCAGATCCCCCTCATGCAATGCCCAGGGTGGGTAAGTGCCTGATGCCCCAGACAGAGCCCAGCTCCCATCCAACATCCCCAGTTTGGGGATGGGAAACTCCTGGTATTGACTCCGTGCTGCACTCTGTGTTCCCAGAGCTCTCCGTGCACCTGAGGGTGATGCCAGAGCTGAGAGCAGCCCCACAGCCCACCCGTGGCTCTGTCCTGGGTGTTGTGCAGCAAGAGGAGCTGTAAATAGCCCGGCCCGTGCAGGGGACGTGCCAGAGACACTCTCCAGAGCCAGTGGAAAATCTGACAGAGCTTTCCACACTTGACTGGGTTCCAGCAAAGCACCGATAGCACGGGGGGCCCTGGGCTTTCATGGAATCAGGGAATGGTTTGGATGGGAGGGGAGCTTAGAGCTCATCCAGTCCCATCCCTTCCACAGGCAGGGACACCTCCCACTAGAGCAGGTTGTTCCAGCCTGGCCTTGGAGACACTTCCAGGGATGGGGCAACCACAGCAGCTCCCCCCGTGCTGGGGACCACAGGGGTGTTCACAAGAATTCAGCTGGGGAGCCACAGTGGCCACAGCCAGTGGGGAAGTGGCCAAGCAGCCCAGCACCCTCAGAGCTTGTGCCAAGCCCTTTGCTCTGACACAGGGAGGGCTTAGCACAAGCTCTGCAGTTGTTATTTCCCAAAAAAAAACCCATGGTGAAGTGAAGAAAATAAGTACAAATGCTTTTATTAGACAAATACTTCAACAAACAAACTCGGGACAAGAACAAACACAGAAATATTTACATAGTGAAGGAATAGTGCTGGAAAAATGGCTCCAGCTCACCTGTTGGGTGGTAGAATTAAAAATCATTGTATTTTAGTACTATAAGATATTTTAAGAGCAATGTATAAATTTTAAAGGATTTTGCATGTTCTAAAGTCAACTTTAACACTAAAATGACCACAAAGTGTCAAATAATGGGGAAGAGGGAAGTGTGGCAGCATTTGCTGGGCACGTGGCTCCAGTGTTCACCAAAAAGGGGATGTTCCTGCTTAAACAAATCCAGCTTATTTAAAACCAAAGAAAAAACGAGCTGTGTTCACCAGTAATGAACAGTTTTGGAGTGGCTCACATTTGGTGAAGATTTCCTAGGCTGAGATGGTTTTTGGTGGGAGCTCTGGAGCGCTGCTGAAGGCTTGTTGTGGATCTGGAGTTTAAAATTTTCCTAAAAACTTAAAATAGATCATCCTCAGAGGACTCCTCCAGGTACTGGACGGGTTTTTTGGCACGGCCAGGCCTGGCACGGGGCTGAGGTGCAGGGCTTTCATCACCAGAATCAATGGTGAAGGTGTCTTCCTGTACCTTGGATTTCTGGAGGGAAAGCAGGAAAGGAATCATGGATGTTAGCACCCTCAGGGAATGTGATGAGCACCACATGGGGACAGTGGGTGTTTGGGGTGGTGGGAGCAGACCAAGGATCTGGGGTGGCTGACCCTTATGGGGGAAAGGTTCTTACCCCAGAGGGTGCTCAGGGCATGGTCACAGCCCCAAGGCTGACACAGCTCCAGCAGGGTTTGGACAACACTCAGGGACAGGGTGGGATTGTTGGGGTGCAGGGCTGGGAGTTGGACTCTATGATCCTTGTGGGTCACTTCCAGCTCTGAATATTCCATGATTCTACGACCCTCCTCTTCCCCATTCCCCACACCCAGGTAGAGGTTCAACCTCCAGCTTTTCCTGACAGAAGAACCCACCCCACGCTCTGAGGTTCCCTCATTGCACAAACCTTTGATACAACAGATTTGGCAGGCTTGGAGCCAAAATCTGAATCAGAATCCGAATCCAAAGAGCTTTGCTGCCTCTTCACAGCCTTCCTCCCCTTGGCATTGTCACCCTCGCCACGCAGAGGTCCCTCCTTGGCTGCTGGCTTGGCTTTGGGTGCAGCCTTTTTTTTGGCCAGGATATCCATGATGGAGGGCTGGTTGTCTGGAAGAGAGCACGGTGTTAAACCCCTGTTTCACTCCTCTCTCCTTCCCAGTTTGGGAATTACTTCCAACAGAAACAGGCTCCGTGCTGCCGCGGGGTCAGCGCGCAGGTCGGCTCCGTTTGAAGCTGGGTTTTCTAGAAAGATCTTTCTTCCACAGATGGTGAGGAATGAGGTTGTTTATCTGCTCAGTTCCGCTACATTTAGAGGATCAAATGAAAGCGTCCCCAAAGCAATTTACAGACTATTTCAGATTGAAAAGTCCTGATCTCTCAAGGCTCCATAACCCATCTCAGACCTTCAAAATCCTGCACAGCAAGGAAGGAATTTCCCAAACACTCAACTCATTCCTTCTTACCTATATTTTCACTTTTTAAAAGAGCATCTTGAAGCACAGCTCATTTCAGGCTCTTTCTGAGTGATAACACGCTTTCTCAATTTAGGAGTGGAAGTAACACTATTTTCCTGCTGGGATCAACACCGAGTTGAATCCATTTGGAATATACAAAACAGTGTCAAAGTCTGGGGTTTAAAAATCCCTGAGTCAAATCTGGAGATGGATGAGATGGATCCAGCACTGAATAGATCAAACTACCCCCAAAATCTTCCCTGCTTTCTTCCCAAAAAGACACGAAGTAGGACATTGACTGCAAGACACAAATTCCACTCGGATTATCCCTGCCAAGTATTACATAGCACTGTAGGAAGCATTCACTTTTCCTGTTCCCAAACTAAAATTCCCTCCCTCCTAGCATGTCCAACATGAACTAGAACACGATATGTTTGGAAACAGACCTCAAACATGACAACCAGAGAACCTCTGCCACAAACCTCAGATCTTTGCTGAAATGCAAACTCCATTTGCCCAGGCCCTGGAACACCAAGCGAAATCACTGGGACTGTTTCCCACAGGAATTATAATTGTTCTCTAAAACTGATGTTTTCTGAGCTGCCCTTACCCTTGGTGGCTCCAGCCTTCTTGGCTGCTACAGTTTTTTTGGGCACAGCCTTGGTGCTCGGAGCTGGGACGGATGGAGCTTCAGGAGCCTGGCTCACCTTGTCCTCAGGGACATCTTGGGCTGGAATGGGATAAGGAAAGCAGAAAGTCAGCCTGAAACAATCAAATTATCCCCTCTGCTCTTCCCTGTGCACTGCTGAGGGATTATAGAGCAATCCACGTGGTTTAAGAGGTCTCACACTCACCAGGAACAGCACTTGGCACTGCCTTTTGCTTGGGAGCTTTTGCTGCTTTTTCAGTGGTTTCCCTGGAAAACAAAACCCCAAGTTTTTAATTCAGTTTATGAGGCACTAAATAGGGGAATAAAAAAAAATAGCTTTTAACTTCTGTGTAGCGTTAAGCACAATTTCCAGTGATATGGAAAAATACTCACTTGGGAGCAGGTTTGGGCTTGGGAGGAGCCTTTTTCTTAGAGTTTGTGTCTGATTCTGAGTTGCCTTCACTGTCACCCTGGAATTCAGGGTCCTCATCTGAGCTGGACTGATTCGAGTCCGAAATGACCATGGGCTTGACTTTGGCTGATGGAAGAACACAGATGTGTTATTTTACACATTTGGCAATATGCAGCTCTGTTTATTTTTCAATATTTTAGCTACAGTTATTAAAAAATAAAGAGTTGAATAAAAACAAGCAGATGCTGAGTCTGCCAGGGAGAGGACTCCAAATGACAAGTGTGTTCTGTCATTTGGAGTCTTCCAACCTCACCCACAACACATTTCATGTGCCAAGACAGTTGTGTAATTAAACCAAATAGCCATATTTCTCTAGTTGCCCATTTCTCTGCTTTTCCTTGAAAATGTGCACAAACGGTAGAAACATTTAGTAATTTCAGACAGAAAAATAAAGAAGGCTTTTAAAGATGATTTCTAAATGTGATCTGAGGCTCTGGGAGGTCCCTATCTAGTCTCCACAAGGAGGACCATCCTTCTGCATCCATGTCCTCACTCACCTGCTGCCTGGCGAACCACTCGCTCTCTTTGAGGAGGTGCTTCAAAGTCAGACTCTGAATCAGACCCTGAGTCAGACCAAGGGTTTCGTTTCTTGGTTTTCTTTAATGGCTTGAAAGGCAGAGTGGCCTGTCTCTTAGCTCCTGAAAAATATTGGGAGGCAGGATGAACCAGCAAACTTCCATGTATAGTTCAGGGTCAGCAGTTCAAGTTCAGCTCAGAAATACACTGGAGTCAGAGGATTCTGGCTTAAACAAAGAGAAATAGGAATCTATCCTGCTTGACTGTTATCCAGGATCACTTTCTCACCCAGTTTTTCCAAAATTACTGATCCTAGGTGTTGCTCACCACCCTCAGGAAGAGGTCAGATAACCAAACTGACAACCCTTTCCCTCTTTTCCTTGGAGGGAATAACATCAAAGCATTTACCTTGCTCAGTCTTCAGCTTCTGTGCTAATCTCTTCTTCAGGCCTGCAGTCTCCTTCTCTCCGGATGTGTTTTCATCCTGATTCTCATCAAATTCAGTTTTTTCACTCTGCAGATGCAAGCAGATACCAAACAGTGAGTCAGCTCACAGAGAAGAGGCACATGGGGTAATGGAGGAAGGAGCTGCTTATTTTAGCCATGTAAAACTAGTGGTACAAGAAACCTAAGTCTGTGAAATAAACTGTGTGTAGAATTGATTACAGACAGGATCTATAAATTGGACAGGATCTGCCCCAAAATCAGGTGACTTAAAAGGCAAAATCCAACATGAACAAAAACAGGAACTCTGGCCCCACTCCTGAGCACTCTGGTCCTGCTGCTGTGTGCTGGCTCTGGGGGATGGGGATGCAGGACAGGACAGGACAGGGTGGGATAAAAACAAAAGCAAGAATTATTTGGAAAAACTGTTGGGTGGAATCATGTGGAGGAAAAGAGTGACCTGTGTGGCTTCCAGGGTCAAACAGGTGAAGGGATGGGTTATATCTCTCTGTTGGATATGGCTGAATGACACAATTTCAACTAGTCCTATAAAAACAGTTCAATCTTTTTTATCTCCTTGATACAGAGAACAAAGATGGCATTAAGTGGGTGAAAGCATTGCAGGATATGTAAAGGCTGTTCTGGAGAAGGGAATGTACTGGCTGTGCTTCCTGCCTGCTAGAGGGTTTATCAAATTCCCAAGACACCTGGAACAACCTTACTTGCATCCACCCCCCCTTTCTGAGCTACCAGCCCATCCCTGGCAGTGCAATGTTGCTAAAAATTCCCCTCTAAGCCACCTCCTGATATGTGAGTCTGTTCTCCTTCAGACTGAGATACCCCTACTTCCAGTGTTCCCCAAATCCTCAGGATTGGGTCCTGTCCCTCTCCTTGAACAACTGCTTCAACAGGACAAGTCCAGCTAACAAAGATTCACATTTTTAGGACTGCATTGAAGAGGGTGTAAAGGAAGATGGAGCATTTGCAATGTTCCTTTTTACCTTTACTTTCTTCTTAGTTTTCTTCTCTGCCTCTGCCTTCATCTCAGCAGTGATGCGAGGAACAACCCTGATGCCATGAGGGGATGGCATTACTTCTGCCAGCTGGGCCTTCTTCACCTTTGCTTTCCCTCCTTTCACCTTCAGAGGTTTGCCAACAATCCCTGCACTCTCATCCTGTGCTTGCTTGGCCTCCACTACCTGCAGAGGGGAGCATAAAATAACACAAAAAATATACAAAAGTCAATAAAGGGCTGGTGGATAAGATGAGGGAGTTGTTTTTCTGCACTGAGCATTGACATACATCGAGTTCTTCAATGAAGGCAGCAAGGTCTTCCTTCCACAGGTCAGAGGGACTCTTCCTCTTAAGGTTTTCTAACTCGTTTTCCTAAAGGGAATCACAGATAATCATTAATAACACATTTCAATCCACCAGTCAAAAATAACACATAATATATTGCAAATATAATGCTTTTATAAGGAAAGGAAGGCACATACTTTGTTATCCCTCTGTTTGCAGAGCTCATCTTTCTTCTCCTTGGTCAGATACCACAGGGGCATGTTCAGCAGGTAGTTGAAGTCTGGGCCAGAGGCTGCAGCTGATTCTTTGTCACTCTCTCCTTCTTCCTCCCCCTCCTCTTCATCCTAAATGTGGATTTGAAAGAAACACAGTCAACAAAAACCCTGACACACATGGGTAGGGCTACTGATCAAACACGGAAGCTCTTGGAATCCTGCTCATTGAAAAGCAACTTGGGCCTCTCTAAGGATTACAAAGCCTCAGAGCTTGGGCCAGTTTGGGCATATTCAGAGGATGACTGAGGCATTACCTTGTTCTGAGCCTCCTTCCAAGCCTTCACTGGATCAGACTCGTACCCTCTCTGGATGAGAACTTGGATCAGTTCTTTCTTGGGTTTGTTTTCTGCAAACAGACATTTCGGGATTGTCACTCAATGCCCACAATGGCAGCTATAGGAGTGACAGATGATCTTTACAGTTTGCATCCTGTGGTTGTAGCTGCTCACCATCCTACAGAGCTCCAAACCAGCCTTTCCACATCACAGCTGGGCCATGTGGAAGAGCCTGAACAACACCTGAAAAACTCCTATTTAGCAGGAGATTTGTCAGGGAAGCATTGCTCCTGTACCAGCCAAAACAGTGTTAATATTTTTCTTTGTTTCCATACATGCATTTCCCCTGTTTTAAGTAGTTTTTGAACTTGGGGAAAAAAAGGTATGATGGTATAAATATCATGTGGAGAAAGAAACCCTTGATAGCTTGGTATAGCTTGCACCTCATTAGACATCACCCAGGAAATTTATGCTCTAAGTGCTCAACCACTGGAAATGCTTCAGCTGGAATTTGCTCCTTTTTAAGGTATCAGAAACCATCAACCATGAGACACAAATACAAATGAAACCAGCTCTGGCAGCCTTGGAACTACTTATTACAAAAAAACCCCAAGAAAATGAATTTCAGGGGAATTATTTCTCTTCCTGAGTTCAGTCAGACAGACTCGAGCTGCTGGGATTACTGGGCTGCCTTCAGACACAAACCACAAAGCATCTTATGACACGTTGTCTGGCCGTGAAGGCAGCGGAACACAGCCCGGCTTTTACACCGAGGGGGAAAACTTGATTGAAAAATGGGAATGTTGGGGAACAAAGATCTGCTTCTTTTTCTAGCTCATGATTCTCAGATGCTGCTGCTTGAGTATCATCTAAGTTTGAAACCCCCAGTCCGCTGAGAACATGATTTGGAGTATTTTTGCAGAGGTTTACAAAGATAATGGAGAGAGATACAGATTCTTAAAAATGCATTTAACAGCAAACGTTGCCACTTTCTAAACCCACAAATAATTAACACTTACTCCTACCAAGTCAGAAATAAATGGGAATCATTGCTAAACTATTAAAAAATTGTCTCAAAAATTCTCAAACACAGAGCAGGAAAGCTGCATAAGTATCCCATTGTCATTATTATGTGTATAATACACAGACCAAGGATACTCTGTGAAGCATTTTCCTCTTAGATGTCACAAGAACAGAGATAAGCCCTGGTGTGGTTTGTAAAAACCAGCCTGGGGCTGAGGGGGTGCTGACAGAGCTCAAGAGATCACCCAGTTCTCCCAGTTCCAATGCCAGTCACCAAGAACAACATACCAATGACAATTTTGCCATCTATTTTCTCCAGGATGAAGCGAGCCTGGTTGCTCAGCTTTGCAGACTCAGCACCCAGCATCCCAATGAGCCATTCCTTCCTCAGATTGTAATATCGGAGCCGGAGTTCAAAGAACTCCTTAAGAATATCCTGGGGAGAGTCGTATTTCTTGAGAAAGCCAACGTGGTCAAAAAGAACCTGGAGGGAAATGAAAGAACACAGGTGTTATGATGACAAAACTGATTCCAAACACACTGAAAGTTACCTGTAATGCAGGTGTGATGGTACCACTGAATTATTAATTATTAACCAACAAATTGTCAAATTTCAGTGTTGCTCAAGAAACTACTTCAGTTTGTGAGCACAGTAGCAGAGACAATTTTAGAATTTCAGTGTTCTTGAATACAAGCAGTAGAGTTAAGGTTACTTGAATCTTAGAGCTCTGTGCAGGACAAACATCTCGCATCAAAGCTTCACACATTGTCAGGAACCAGACGTTCAGTGCCCCGGCTGCTGGCTCACAGAGCTCTGCAAACTGTGATTTCAGATCATTTTGCCTCCTTCAGGCAAACCATCCACTCTGGACCCACTCTTAAGCCAGGCTCTTGACCTTTGAAAGCTGATTTAAAACCAGTAACAGCAGAAAAATCAAAGTGAATAGGTTACTGCCAAAGAGGATTTTTGTTTCACGCAATGACTGCAGCTGTCCACAGAGTCTGAGTTAAACCAAGAAATTCCTTCAGCAAAATCTGTCACATACCATGGAGTTGCATGTTAAACTTGTTTGGAGTTTGAAGACTTTATGCAGCCCCACAGCTTCGGCTTCTGCTAGTTTATCTTCAGTCATCTTCACCACAAACCTCACAGTGGTGTCTGTGTGATATTCTTTGTAGTCTGTGATTAGAGGAGGGGTCTTCTCAGTCCCATTCAACATCGGCTCCAGAACCTGCTCTTTATATGTCTGAGGAAAAAAACAAAGTCAGATCCAAAACCCACTACTCTTTAAAGAGCAAACTGTGCATTCCCAGAGCAGATTCCCTGTTTATTACCTGTGTCCATGTTCTGACAGGCAGCTCAGTGATCTCGATGGTTGTAGAATCAAGGATGGACACTTCACCACTTATCACATACTGATTAGGCCCCAGCTCATCTATGGTGCCTTTGAAATTCTTGTAACTGGGAAGCTGAGGAGCAAAAACACTGGATTCAGCTTTGTGTGGATGCCTCTTTTTTTAAGCATGCCCATAAAATGCTCAATAAACTAACAAGCAAGATATTTGTTTTTTAATTATATTATTTACCATCGGCAGTGGCTCTTCTCCATCCATCAGCCGACGGATATTGTTAACAACTTCTCTGATATCAAAGTTGGGGATTTTACAGGCCCAGCCAGTGCCAATCCCTTCAGCCCCATTGACCAGCACCATTGGAATGATGGGCATGTACCACTCTGGCTCCACACGCTGGTTGTCATCATAGAGGAACCTCAGGATGTTGTCATCCATTGGTGGGAACACCAAGCGTGCCAGGGGACTGGAACAGAGAAGGGAATTTAAGCCCAAATTCTTGTTACAGAACATGACTGCCATGCCAAAAGAAACCTCCTTAAGTTTTATATCCATTTCCACATTCTCTTTGCTGATAACCACGTTTCCATATTGGAATCTAGCACCCGAATCTCATTTAAATTGTTGCCACTCTGAGCATGCAAGTATAGCCCAAAGTTTTAAAGGGAAAAATCCAATTTGTTTTTCATTCTAATTGCTGTAAAATTGAGTCCTTCAGTACAGTAAGAACTTTAGAAATGCTGACCTGAGCATGGTGAAGATGTATCGAGGGCTGGCAGAGTCTTTGCCCCCGTGCAGCCTTGTGCCAAACTGACCAATGGGCTGGAGCAAGTTGAGGTTGTTGCTGCCCACGAAGTTTTGAGCCAAGTTAATGATGGTCATCATCAGTGCAGCCTGCAATAAAGGAGGTGCAAAGCTGTGCAATGCAGAATGGTTCAGGGGATGGACAAAGTAAGGCAATTTTCACACCAAGAACTTGTCTGATACAGATGATAAACTCAATTGATGAAATACTAGAGGTAAGCTCAAGGGAAATGCATCCCAAGACCATCTGAAATGTTCTAGTGACCCATGTCTGTATCTATTGCTGTCTACCTGCTCTGAAACCTCCAGTGAAAGATTCTGTCAGTCTCCACAGAGAACCTTGTAGTAGTGCTTAAATTTCCTGACCCAAGCAGAAATGTTATTAACATTTGCCTAAGTCCATCACAAAATAAGTTTTGGGTTTTCTTGTTCCAGTTTTTGAATGAACTATGATCCCATGAAGTCCAGGCAGGAGAGGCAGAGTGACCAACATCAGATTAAATTAATACTGAAGAATTAATTATGGAAACAGCTGAACAGCAACTTCCCTTTGTACACACTCAAACATCTAATTCTGCTTTGGAGGCATTGTAACTCACACCAACAGAAGGGCTTTTTGCCTTTTAAAGTGTTTTGCACACCCAGGCAGGTTCTTACCTCACCATGATGGTATGAGGACATCTCAGCTACAGAACCAGCCAGCTGAGCAACCTTCACCTCCCGCTTATCGTTCCGTTTGAAACAGGTGAACAAAACCTTCCTCTGGCCTGGCTTCAAACCTGTGTGAAAATAGAAAAGACCTCGTGGTTAGAACATGTGATGTGATGCACTTGGCTCTCCAGAGATGCAAGAACTACTTAAAGATTCTGTACCAGCTGAGTAAGGCACTGGCAATAATATACTACAGAATGGACAGGATATTTCATCCACTGATGAAAAAACTCTTAGCAGAAAACAGACTTCAGGATGCTGACCCTGACACCTCAGCAGGTTCTCTGGCTCTGATGGGACATCAAACACCCATTTCCTCAGTTCTGGGGATACACCATGCAGAATCATGACTTAAAAATCACTTACCATCAACCAGTGATGGGATTGATCTCTCATTATCTGAATTTGAGAACAGCACTAACTCCTTGTTGATGAAGTCATTGTATGTCAGGTAATCAGTGTTTTTCCCATACAGGTATTCCTAACAAAAAAAAAAAAATCAGAGGAGATTGCCTTAATTTTAACAGGGCCTAATAATTTTCTTGGTTAGTTTCACTGAAATGGGAACTCCTTGTAAGACCAGCTAAATACAGTTCAAGTGATGACACTCTTAGCATGGCAAAGGGAAACACTTCCCAGGATGCATTATTTCCACCATTTTGATGGAAATAAAGACTTCATTTGCCTCTGCTTGTGTTATCATTTTCCTTTTAATACAGCAACTTGAAAGATGAGAGTTAAAAATGAAGTTGACAGTTGGATAATTGACAATGAGGCTACACTGATAAGATGAGAGAAGAAGCTGCTCTGCAAAATCCTGACACATTTTCAACGTCCTCTAATCCGGACCTGACTCACTGAGTGAGCTGTGTGCAGCTCTGGTGTGCTGGGATGAAGCTGAGAACAGCCCCAGGCAGAGACTGGAAACCAGTTTCCTTATAAACATAAACCTTTTACCTCTGGTAGACCGTGCAGCTTCCGTTGTCTTCTATCCTCCATGAAATTAGTCAGCCACTCCTTTCGCTCTTCTATCTTCTTTTTGCTAAAGGCCTGCATGTTACAAAATGAAAAAGAACTCAGTTCCAGAACATTCTGTGGTTGTGCACTATTGGATCACTTGAGAAAAAGGAAGAGCTTACCCAGGAGAACAACATGCTAAACAGGCTGATTTCATAGCCTGAGAAATGCAGTAAAAGGGTTCTGTAGCTAAACATATTAAGAGCATAATTTCCACCACTCTGTAGAAGACAGAGTAGTTAGGTTTAAATTTATAGATTTTTAATATAATAACAGATGACTAAAGCAGATTTGAGGGGAAATTAATATTTTTTGGGGAAAAATTTGATTTTTTGGCTTTACCTAACAACTCTGAATATTTAAGAATCAAAGACCAGCTAAGGTGAAGTTCACAGAAACAAGAACTATTTTAATCCACTGCTTTGCACTGGAGGAGGGAGATCTAACTTGGAGAAAACTGCAGCAGAGTACAAAGAAAAATGTTGAAGGAATATTTACTATTGTGTCTGAAAATGTCAATTGGTTTGTAGTGATCAGTTTGTTCCAAGCTATATTTAAAGCCCATCACTAAAAGGGTACTCTTGCCCTCAGGTTGAGGGGCAGATTCACCGCTCCTGGTTCAACTAAAGCTGTAGCCTTGGTAACACAGAGATTGTCTCCAGCCCAAAGGCCTCCAAGAGCATTTTAAGAGAAAATACAGAGCACTCTACAAGGTGAAATACCAAAGGTAGCAAGCCAGCAATTAAATCAAGTGTTAGTTACCAGGGTGATCGCAGCATCATCTTCAGGCCCAGAATATTTGAAGCCAATTCGGTGTTTTGCCATATCTGCAAAGTATTCTTTGGCCTCCTTTGATGTGCTGGTACCCAGACCTGCAGGGACAGGAGAGTTAATCCTAATGACTTTTTGCCTAAATTAAGTCCCAATTCAAAGAAATATTTTGCTATGCCCAGTTTTTGTGATGCACCATATGAACATAGAGTGTGAAGATGACTTGCTGAAAATTTAAGTTACTTCAAAACAAGATGTATCACAGAAGTCACAAAAATTACAACTAAATGAGCAGTAGCATGTAATAGTTTTGGATTTTGTCTGTAATTCCTGTAAATATCTGAAATCTAGTTGGAATATCATAGGAGGGAAGAGACTTGGGAGGACACCCAGACCAAATCCTTTCTCCAAAGCTGGACTGCCTGCATCAAATTATCAATTCTTGGATCAGTTTCCCCATATTAAGTTTTACAAACCTTTGTAGTACTTGATTTTCCATGAGTTGTAGTTCTGTGTATTGGCTTTCCATTCTTCAAACTCAGGAATGCTGTAGAATGCAATTTCTTCTTTGTTTTTAAAGGCCTACAATGGATAAACATTTTAACTGTGAAATGAAAGGCATTTTTGGGCAATGGATCCTCAGTCATCCACCTCATCCTCCCCCAGCCCTCACCTTTATGATGGGAGTAATGAATTCCTCCAGAAAATTGTGTCTCAGAAGAGATGGCCAATTGTGATGGATGAAGTTAATCAGCAAACCTTTGATGTGTGATCCATCCTGATCCTGAATTTTGAAATAAAAAAACAAACCATATTTTATCATGGAATGATGGAAATGACAATTGTTGCCTTAGTAGTAAATGACTCTGGAATTCCAGCTAACTGACCCTGTTAACTTTCACCTATGACCATGTGTTAATTGGTCAAAATTAAGAGAAACTGAAAAGGTATTCTTGGTGAAAAAAGGTGTCAAGGACTGGTCAAAGACTTTGAATCAGCAGAATGGAGAGACAATGTTTAGCTGTTTGATGTAATTCACCATTTTACTTTTTTTGTGGCTGAAAAGACTTTTTCACTCACAAAAATGTAAAATGAGAAAAAGAAACACAGAGAATTAGATACAACAATAGCAGCACTTAGACAAATATTTTCTTCCTATCTCTTTACTTAAATGCTAATTGTTATCCTCTCCCAACTTTCAATTTTAATGAACCTAACCTGATCTGTCATGATCATAATCTTTCCATAGCGAAGACTTTTTAAAGATTCTTGATCTTCATAGTTCTTTTTATACTGCAAACCCACAATCTTGATGATGTTGTTGATTTCAGCATTTTCCATAATCTGAAAGAGATCACACAGAATGAAAACTTGTCTTTCAGACTCAAAATGTAGCTCAAGAAAGTATAAAGTTATCCATAAGTGAATTATTGGCTGAGTTCTGTCCTGATGGGGTTTTTTTGCTGTTTAGAAATGTGTAATTTCTAATGGTTAAATTACTCTAGATAATTCAAACCATTTCCCAATGCACAACATGAATATTATCCCCTCAGGCAAATCACTGAACAGGACTTAATCAATATTCCTACTTAACCAGTGAGGCAGGCTCAAGCTGAGGGCAGTGTTTAAGACACTGCTCCTTGGAGTTCCAGTGCTCCAGGTGCAGCTGCTCCAACTCACTGCACAAATCACAAATCACACCACACCTCCCACCACGTAACTGTAACCATTTTCCAACCCACCTGCTTGTGAGAAGCTTCCCTGACATTGAGGATTTTCCCACGAAGAGGAAATACTCCATATTTGTCTCTACCAACCACTCCCAGACCAGAGACAGCCAGAGTTTTGGCTGAGTCTCCCTCAGTCAGGATCAGTGTACAATCTAAAGAATTCTTGCTGCCTAAAAAAAGAAGAAAATTGAGTCAGTTTTCTGCTTAAGAAATGAAATCCAAGGCTGCAGATTCACGACTGAACAAGTATAAATAATCTTTTAAGGCAGTTTTTTTGGCACTGCACACAGTAAGTGGGGATAATCATAGTAAATGGGACTGCAAAATGGGAGTAAAACTATAATGACAGGTTTTCTCTTCTCACTTCTCCTTAGGAGATAAATCTTTTGTTCAAGGAACAAGTTTTAACTGTTTTTCAATGAACTGGTTACAAAGGATGTCAAACACTTACCAGCATCGTTGGCATCATCCAGTTTAGGAACACCCTTAATCTTGGAGTGTTTCACAGCTGAACATTTCTTATTCAGCTGGTTCTGAGCTTTAAATTTTACCCAATTCAGGATACTTTCAACAATGCCACAGCCAACTGCCTGCAACACAAAACCCAATCCAAAGTTGTGGGAAAAGCCTCAGCAGTGACAGAAACTTTTGTTATGTATTTTTTACAGACATCTTGACTGCTCATGCACATCAGGACTTACACCCTTAATGAATTTTTCACTCAGTTTACAGGTAGAGCCGAAGTTCTTTGCTTGCAGAGTCATGTTCTCCTTAGTCTGAGAGTCAAAGGTTGGATTTTCAATTAAGGAATTCACAAAAATCCACATGTGGTTCTTCACCTGTAGTTAAATACAACAAGGATCATGCACTGTACAGTGAGGGAACACTCAGCACTGTAGGGTTTGGAATGTTCATAGATATTTTGTTAATTTTGAGCAGCTAATGAACATTCATGAAATGTTAGATGATTTGGGATGTCAAGGAATTGGCACTGCCACCTCAAGAGGTGCTATCTAACAGATAGTGAGGTTTAGTGCATCTACACTGACTTGCAAAGGGAAGTTAATTGGCTTAAACTGGACAATATGAGACTTCTATAATTAGCAATCTTCTATATATTGTCTGCACAATGAAAATGTGTTATTAATTAATACACCTATGCATTAAGCTGAAGTTACAATTTGCACAATGAAATGTCTGCACAATTAAAATGTGTTATTAATTAATGCAGCTACGCATTAAGCCAAAGTTACAATTTGCAGTAATGCTCAAGTTGTGCTTCCCACCTGGAAAATTCTGACACTGTACCTGGAAAGGCTTCACTCCAACTCCATTTTTGTTCTTCTTTTTCACAACATCAATGATCTTCGTCACGAGCTGGTCAGCCACATAATCAACATGCCTGCCACCCTGAGGAGAATGGGACAAGGACCTGAGACTGAGGCCACTAAACCCACAAAACTATAAATATTTAAAACTTGAAGCACATTCTTTGCAACATTACTTTTCACTAACATATGCACACTTACAAATAACCAAGAATATTCATGTTGAAGAACATGGCACAAGTTTGATTAAACACACTAAGGGGTTACCTTTGTGGTGGCAATGCTGTTAACAAAGCTGACTTGCTGGAAGCCTTTTTCACTCAAAGTCAAGCACACTTCCCATCTGGAATTGACTTCCTCATGGATAACTTTAAGTGCATTCCCAGTTTCATCAACCTTATCCTTCAGATAAAGATCCACATAGCTGCGGAATCCTTTCACCTGCACGCAGATGAGAGAGACAACTGGTTGATAATAGCTCCTATAAATACTTAATTCACATCCTCCTGCAAAAAAATCCCCTCCTGCATGTGTTCCTTTGCTCTGTGTGATGACAGGAATGGCCTCAAAAGAATCTCACTGGTTAAATGGCACGGAAAAAAACCCAAATATTTGTGTTTCTTTTCAATGCTCACTTACAGGAAGCCTCTGTCCATTCAGGAAAACTTTGACATCCTTTGTGGATCCAGCAATATCATAAGCTCTTCGAGACATCAGTGCTACAATGTCCTTATCCAGAACAGTCATTTTGAATTTGGACAGATCAGGTTGGAAAGTGACACAGGTGAAATCCTCTCCATCAAAGTGTTTCAGCTTCATTTCTCCAGCCTTTCCCATGTTGTCTGTCCAGGTCTGAGGAAAGGAGCTTTGGTGAGTTGCAAGTCAAACACACACACATAACTACCTTAGTTTTTAAAAGCAGTGAGATGGTTTATGTGTTTTAGATATCTTTAATTAAAGAAAAAATCTGGTTAAAAATCAGATTCTCATGTTGTCTGCTAATTTCATTATTCCTTTGAATTACATTTTGTGGGTCAAATTTCCTCTAATCACACTGAACTAGTTTTGAAACAAAACCTGAGGGTCTCATTTGAAAACCTCAGGTATAAACTCCTTGGAAAGAAAAGTGCTCCTACCTGCTTGAATAACTTCTTGTATTCACGACACCCAGTTTCCACAGTAAATTTTGTGCTGAATATGTTGCACAGTTTGGCTCCATAACCATTTCTCCCCCCTGAAATTAGAAGGAACACAGACTTGTCTTATTCTCTTTGTCCAAAATCATCTAAAAGAATCCAAGGCTAACTGGAGTTTGTCAATGTCCACCCAATCCAAAGACAACTGTCAACAAGCAACAATATTCAACAAGCTCAGTATGCAACTACAAACTTTGATTTAATGAGGGTTTAAGAGAATATTCAAAGACAAGTTTCCCATGTTTGCACTGTTGTTTTGATTAAACAGAGCACAGAGACTTCTCTGAGAGATTCAGAATGTGATTTTCATAGAATCACAGAATGGTTTGGGTTGGAAGGGACCTTAAAGCCCAGATTGCTCCAAGCCCTGTCCACCCTGGCTTTGGACACTTCCAGGGATGGGGCAGCCACAGCTTCCCTGGGCAACCTGTGCCTCACCACACTCACAGAGAGGAATTTCTTCCATATATCTCACTTAAATTTCCCCTTTTTCAGTTTTCACACTGCATCAAGGACCCCCTTCCTGCCCTTTCTAGTTCAGGTCACACACTTGGAGCTGCTCAGAGATATTAGTGCACATCTGAGCCTTCCTCACCTGTGACTTTCTTCTCATTGTCGTCGTAGTTGCTGGATGTCAGCAGCTGTCCAAAGATCAGAGCAGGCACATAGACCTTCTCCACTTTGTGTTCAACAACTGGGATACCCTTCCCATTGTTCCACACACTGATTGTGTTATTCTCTCTGGGGAGGGACAGAAAAATCTGTTTTTAAGGCTGCAAATGGCTGAGATAAGAAAGAAAGAAGTCACCAAAAGGCTCTGGGGAAAGGCACCATTTCACCAGGAACAAATGTGTGCAGAGCAAGTGCAGCAGCTGCCAGCAGAGGGGGGACAGGCAACACAGAAATGCCCAGATCTGCACATGCTGCCTCTGAAATGGACCCACACACCAAACCCTGTCTGTGCTCAATCAAGATAAACAGGGAGAGGAAGAGGAAAACCACAGCAACAAAAGAGCTGCTTCCCCAGTCAGCCCTCTGTGAGAGACCAGGGCACTAAGCAGTGAGAAAGGCTTTCACAACTGGTGAATTAAATTTGGCCTATCTCAGATCAGCCCCACAGCCCTGCAGTGCCACCTCAGCTTTGCAGAACAGCTGGAGGCAACTGAAAACAATGAAACCAAACTTACACATCAATTGTGACTTTAATGCACGACATGTTTTTATCCCTCTGCTTGTTGTCTGCAGCATTGACTAGAAAGGAAAGAGAATATTGGTTTTTTATTACATTCTCAATCAAGGGAAAACTATGAACTATGAAGTGTTCCAGTGGAATGAACACGAAAACTCAGTACAGTGTTACTAATAATCACCTCAGCATGAAAATATTTTGCAATTTACAAAGAGGAGTACAAGTTATCATGGAATTAGGAAGGTTGGAAATGACCTCGGAATTCCTCCGGTGCAACCATCAACATAAAAGGGAGAATTTTGGGCAGAACGAAATCAGGTTTGTAATTGGAGTTTTAAAATTTTTCTTTTAGTTTGTTTCCCATTAATAGCTTGCTATTAAGCAGTGCTAATAAGCTCTTGATAATTTATGTTTAGCTCCAGTTTCTTCCATTCAACCCCCGTTAATAACCCGTCACTCACTGTCTCAATGGATCTGTCAGCTTACCCAGAATCTCATCAAAGATTTTGTACAAGCCAGGCACAAAGGTCACATCTCTGCAGTTGAGGCCAATGCCTTCATCATAAACCCACATTTGCTGAAAAAAAAAATAAAAAAGAAGAAGGAATTTGTAAGTGCCCAGGTCCAGCCCCTCTTTTGTGCCATTTGTGATAGATCAGCAGATGTTTTGTGCTTTGTAAACAGTTGCTAAAGAATCCCCGCCTGCACCGAGGTGCTCGGGGGGCTCAGCCCCGCTCCTACCTGGGTGACGAGCTCCACGGAGCCGATGTAGGTGTCTGGCCGGAGCAGGATGTGCTCCAGCTGCGTCTTCTTCTGGTAGATGTGCTCCACCGAGAGCTTCTTGGGGCCATCGGGCTTGCCCACCACGATGTTCTCGTTGGCGGGCTGTGAGGGGAACAGGCGGCGGTGAGGGGAGCACAAAGGGGAACACGAGGGGGTCAGGCCGGGGAATGGAAGAGAAAAACAATCGCAGAGGAGCGGGGAATCTGAGGGGAGTGAGGGCTGGGGACAGGCAGAGAGAGGAGCCCCGGGAGACCCTGAGGAGACCCAAGGGGGGCTGTGAAGGACCCGGGGAGATGCTGAGGGGGACCGGGGAGAACTTGCGGGTGCCCGAGACCCTGAGGGGACGGTGTGGCGGGGGATCACGAATTCCCGCAGCGGTCGCAGGACGTACCCGGAGGGGCGACTGGGGCTGCGAGAGCTCCATGGCGATGGCGATGGCGGTGGCGGTGGCGGCGGCGGTGGCGGCGGTGGTGGCAGAGGCGAGAGCGGCTGAGGCGGTGATGGCGGCGCCAACGTCCCCTTCAAACCTCCGCTCGTCCCGCCGAAACGCGCAGCCAATCCGCGCCCGCGGCTCCCTGCGCTCTGCCAATCGCAGCGCAGGGGGCGGGCATACGGCTGGCGCTCTGCCCGCCCTCTGACCAATCAGAGGCCGCACCGCGCGTTCAAACCGGCCAGTCGGGATGGGGAGCGGTGAGATTGGCAGCGGGATTGACCAATAGAGAAGCGAAAGGGAGGGCGCGGAGGCTGCCCGTTTGCCGTCGGCGATGGGACACAGTGGGACGCACTGGGATATACTGGGATATACTGGGAAACCCCGACACACACTGAAATACACTGGACAGACCCTGCGAACCCACTGAAGTACTGCTATACACTGTGCGAGCCAAAGGGATTCACTGGGTCCCGCTGGACTGGGACACTGGAGCTTGGACACACACTGGGATACACTGGGAATCAGTGGGATACACTGGGCAGACATTGGACCCACTGGGATCCACTGGGATACACTGGACAGATCTTGGACACCCACTGGGATGCACTGGGGATCACTGGGATATACTGGACAGAGCCTGGATATGCACTGGGATACACTGGGAATCACTGGGATATACTGGGAATATATGTCAGGAACCCACAGGAATACACTGAGCAAGACCTGGCACTGGGATATACTGGCCCCACTGTGTCCTGGGACCAAAACACAGACCTCACTGACACGGAGACCTGTGCCAGGGTGTCCCCTCCCAGTCACCACCAACCCCAAGGGGACTGGAACCCATTTCCAGTCCCCGTTCCCATTCCCGGGTGTGTCCCCTCAGCCCCTTGCTGCAGCTGACCATGTCCCCCAAGCACAAAGCACAGCGTCATAAAAAACAACATTTTTATATCTTTATTTCAGAGTGGGGATGGCTCCAGAGGATGTAGGAGGCTGCAGGCACAGCCCAGCATTGCCCCATGGCACAGGGATCTGTGGGATGGCACAGCCTGGCCGTGCACCTGGTGTCCCCTCAGTGCTCCCAGGGACATTCCCCAGGCCTAGAGGAGCACCCGGAGCTCCTGTTCGGGTGTCACCCTTGTCACCACATGTGCCGGTAAGGGAAAGCCACCTCGATGCAGAGCACGGCCAGCGGCGTGGAGCAGTTGTGCCTCTGCCCAGCCAGCAGCCTGCCCTCCCCCAGGGCGCTGGCCATGCCCTGGGCTGTGCCAGAGCTGCGCCAGCCCTGGCAGTCCCAGCGGCGGGCATGGCCACCCCGTGGCGTGGAGCCGTGCCAGGCTAGCCGGTGGGGCCTGTGGGTGGGGATGGGGTGAGAGGGGCACCCTTGCTCTTTGCTCCTGCATTTCTGCAGGGAGAGAGCCAGCACAGACCCCCCAACACAGGCCCACCCTTCCAGGACCTTGCCCACACTCACCAGAGGGGATCTGCCAGGACGTTGCGCCCGTTGAAGGAGTAGATGGGACCCCGCAGGGCAGCACCCCCAAAGAGGGAGCTCCAGGACTTGGCCAGCAGCTGCCCCTGTGGGCACGAGCCACTCTGCTGAGCCAGGGCAATGCCCTAATCCCCAGCCCTAATCTGGGTTCTGGGTGCTCCCCAAATCCCTGAGCACAGCCCCAGGGCTGGGTGGGGATCCCTCACTCACTGCAGCTCATGGGGGCTGTGAGGTTTTGCCACCCCCAGCCCTAATCTGGGTTCTGGGTGCTCCCCAAATCCCTGAGCACAGCCCCAGGGCTGGGTGGGGATCCCTCACTCACTGCAGCTCATGGGGGCTGTGAGGTTTTGCCACCCCCAGCCCCAATCCCCATTCTGTGGGTTCTGGGTGCTCCCCAAATCCCTGAGCACAGCCCCAGGGCTGGGTGAGGATCCCTTACCCACTGCAGCTCATGGGGGCTGTGAGGTTTTGCCTCCCCCAGCCCTAATCTGGGTTCTGGGTGCTCCCCAAATCCCTGAGCACAGCCCCAGGGCTGAGTGAGGATCCCTCACCCACTGCAGCTCATGGGGGCTGTGAGGTTTTGCCACCCCCAGCCCCAATCCCCATCCTCTGGGTTCTGGGTGCTCCCCAAATCCCTGAGCACAGCCCCAGGGCTGAGTGGGGGTCCCTCACTCACTGCAGCTCATGGGGGCTGTGAGGTTTTGCCACCCCCAGCCCCAATCCCCATTCTGTGGGTTCTGGGTGCTCCCCAAATCCCTGAGCACAGCCCCAGGGCTGAGTGAGGATCCCTCACCCACTGCAGCTCATGGGGGCTGTGAGGTTTTGCCTCCCCCAGGCCCTGGGGAGGGGGGGTACCTGCCTTGAGGTTGATGATGGGGAGGGTCCTGTCTGTCCTCTTGACGATGGACAGCAGCTGCTGGCTGGGGGCTGACAGGAAGGCCCGGAAGGTTCCGTAGAGCCCGGCCTCCTGGGACTGCCGGTAGCACTGCAGGTCAGCGCCCCGGATCCCGCTCATGTCGCCCCACAGGGGCACGTTGAGGGCAGCCAGGCGGAGCTGGGGGTGGCAGGGACGAGTTGAGGTCTCTGCTCGCCCTATCCCGGAGGGTGTGAGCCCCTGGCAGTGCTGGTCAGGATTGAGGGTCCCCCTATCCCATCCCCACCCTGGGGCCAGGCATTCCTTACAGATGGGATCCGTGGAGCTGTGGTGGTGGGCAGAGTCTGGGGCAGCCCTTGTTCCTCCTCCTCCTTCTGGATCTGCAAAAACACAGCTCAGGTCAGTCTGGGGACACCCATCTGTGTGCCCTCCCCAGACCAACACAACCCCAGGCTCTGCTCGTGCCAAGCTGGCACTGCCTGGCTGACATCCAGCCCATTGCTAGGGCACATCCCTCCCAGCATGGCCAGCCCCTCAGCAGAGCTCACCAGTGAGTCTGTTGGAGATTGCATGGTGTTGGGACCTCTTGGCTGCACCCTCTTCACCTCCTGGATGGAGAGGTGGAAGAAGAAGAAGGAGAGAATAGTCATGTGAGGTCTGTCCACTCCATCATGCAGAGGAGGGTTCTGTCTCCATACAGGGACTTGAGTGGGCCCTGCAGCTCCTGCACCCCTCACCTGGTACTGTGGGGTGGAGGCAGAGGGGTCGTCACCAGCCAGGAACGACTTGGGATCCTCCAGCTGCTCAATGACACAAACAAAGGGACAGGTTAGGAGGAATCCTCACCTTCCTGGGGATCTGCTGCCCTAACTTAGCCCTGGATCCTGCCCCCCCAGCCCTGCCAGGGACCCCACACGGTACCAGGAGGCGGCTCCAGCCGGCGGGGGTCCGCAGGAAGGCGCTGCTCCCTTCCCTCACATAGACCAGGCTCCCCTCGGGCACAGCACTGCTCGCCTTCACCATCAGCTCCTTGGACCTGAACACCCACGTGTGGCGCTGGGGGGAGGCAGAGGGTGAGGGTCCTGCTGGGGGGGTTTGCTGGGGCAGCTGGGGGGGTTTGCCTGGGGCTGCACCTGGAGATCAGCACGGGAGTCCGATGGCTCTGCCTGAGGGACACCAGCATCTGGAGAGCCCAGAGATGGTGAGGAGTCACAAGGCGTCCCAGAATAGGGCCTGGATGCTCCCATGGGAGCTGGCCCCACAGGGATGTGGTGGGAGTGGGTGACAGAGGCAGCAGTGGTGCCAGGGAGCCGGGCTGGCACGGCCCCAGCACCCAAGGAAGGGAGGAAGACTTCAGGAAAGGTGTCTCCACCTGGGAAATGCCCTCACCTGATGGCCAGCTGCGGTCTGTGGATGCCTGTGAGGGCAAACAGAGCCTGTGGCTGCTGCTGGGCACAGGGAGGGGACAGGGACACACTTGGGGACAGCGAGGCTGTGGCTTACCGGCTGCTTGCAGGGCGGCTGGGCATGCACGGGGTGCACCCTCTGCAACCAAAGACAGGCAGGTTTGGGGTTTGGGGGGGCCCTGGTGCTGTGCACGCTCACACAGGTGTGTGTGTGCTCTGGCACAGGTGTGTGCACACCAGGGCTGGGCCTTACATTGAGGTAGAGGAGGCCTGGAGGGCCAGGGGGGCCGGGGGGCCCAGGGGGGCCGGGGTTCCCGGGGGGACCTCGAAGAGCCTGCAAGGAGCAGTGAGGAGGTTGGACTGGGCTGGTTTGGGGCTGTGACACCCCATTGATGCCCCCCGTGTTCCCATTCCTGTCCCCTCCCAGGGCTGAGTGTCCCTGGCTGGGGCAGCACAGACACAGGCCAGGCAGGGACTCTCACATGGGGGATGATGGCTCCATAAATCTCCGGTTCCTCTTTGCCATCCTGCAAAAGAAGAAGACTGAGACGGATGTCCATCCTCCCTCTCTCCGTTTTTCATCTCCCCCTCTCCTTCCTCCACCCCATCTGGGTCCTGTGGGGTGAAGCATGTCCCCAAGGCTGGGCTGGGGTCCCTGGGCACCCCTTCCCCGTGCCACTCACCGTCTGGTACCCGCTGATGGAGCCCCACGAGCCGGGCTGGCTGCCGGTGCTGGGGAAGGGGAGGTGCCCTGGTTTGCAGCCGTGCTCCCCATAGCAGCACCCCTGGGTGAGCCACAGAGAGAGGCAGGGTTAGAGCCTGTGCTGAGGCTGGGGGTGGCTCGGGGCACGTTTAGGGGTGGCACAGGTGAGCACACGTGTGCCACGGTGTCCCTCCTCCCCCACCATGTGCCCCGATGGGAGGTGAAGGGTTTTGGGGAGCAAAGGCAGCGCAGAGGGCTCAGGGGTGGGGATGGCACCCCCCCAGCCCGCTGCTCTCCCCCCACACTACAAACCGGCTCTCCAGGGTCGCCCTTTTCTCCCTGGAAGGGAAGTGAGAGATGCTGTCAGCGCCCAGCTCTGGGGGTCCCCAGGCCTCCCAACCCCCCCAGGCAGTGCTGTGCCTCACAGCCAGGGTAGATGGTTGCTCAGGGTGCCAGGAGCCCTGCCCATGGTGCCCAGCTCACCTTGGTGCCCGGCAGCCCGGCCAGCCCGTGGTGTCCAGCGTGGCGTGAGTCACACTGCAAAGAGAGGATGTGTGGGGTGACACCGGGGTTCCCCCCACCAGGACCCACAGCTTGGGACCCCCTACTCACCCTGTAGTCCCCTGGTGGTCCTGGTGGCCCCATGGGACCGGGCATGCCCGGGGACCCTGGTTCTCCGGTCCGGCCAGGGCTCCCTGGCATGCCTGGCAGCCCATACTCGCCCTTCTCACCCTGAGGGCAGATGGCACAGGCTGGTGAGTGTGGAGCTGAGCCCCTGGGCTCCCCCAGGCCCCGCTGTGGCAGGGCTGGGACAGCCCTGGAGTGCTCTGAGGGCTTGGTAATGGGGCTGCTCTCCCAGGGCAAGGAGAGGAGCTGGTGAGCCCAGGTACCCCATCCCACCCCAGGGCCATGGACAGGGCTGGGACCCCCTTACCTTTGGTCCTGGGAATCCTGGCTCCCCTCGGAGCCCTGGTTTGCCAGGGTGTGATGCAGATCCTGGGGGACCAGGGGGTCCTTCGTGCCCAGGCACCCCGGGGGGACCCTGAGGCCCTGGGAGTCCGGGTGCCCCTGGGGGTCCATCTGGCCCAGCTGAGCCTGGAGACCCTGGGAGTCCTTCAGCCCCAGGGAAACCGGGTGGCCCCGCGGCTCCTGGGGGGCCTGGGGGTCCTGGCTTTCCCTCCCGCCCCGGGGCCCCCTGGGGGCCATCGTGCCCTGGGTAGCCGGGGGGTCCGGGCATGCCGGGCAGCCCGGGGGGACCTGGGGGTCCCGGGTTTCCTGCAGGGCTGGAGACTCCCAGCTGCTTGTCAGGTTGGAGGGAGAGAGGAGAGGGAGCAGAGTCAATGAGCTGCCGTGTCGCATCCCCTGGTCCCCCCTGGCCACCCGCACAGCCACAGGTGCCAGCCCTCCCCACCCTGCGGCCAGCACGGGCATCACCGGCCCCTGTTCTGTGCTCACCTCGTTCTCTGATCTCTCAGGGAGCGCAGCAGGCGCGGGTGAGCCCCGGGCTCCCCCAGCACCTGGGGGTCCCGGGGGTCCCGGTGGTCCCGGAGGGCCCCGGGGACCCTGGTGACCCGGCTGTCCTGGGCTGCCGGGCTTCCCCCTCTCCCCTAAGAATCCGGGCTGGCCTCTCTCTCCGGGGAACCCTCGGTCACCCTTCTCTCCCTGCAGGGGAAATTCAGAGCCTGGCTCCACCTTCTGGCACTTTTCTCCACTGGAGCCCCCTACGGGCACCTGCTGACTCCCCCCCGGGGCCACCGAGTCAGTTCTCCACCCAAAGCCCAAATTAGAGTCCAAATCCTGAGCAAAAAGGGTTTAGCTCAGACAAAGACCATCACGGTGGGTGTCTCTGGGTCCCTGCGGGAGGAGCAGCGCACCTTTGGGCCGGGAGGGCCGGGAGGGCCGGGGCGCACGGGGCAGACACAGCCGGAGGTGTTGTGCGCCTGGAGAGGGAGGGAACAGCCGTGAGCAGCGGGGCCGGAGCCCCAATGGACGGGTCCGACACAGGTGCCCCGCGCCCACCTCTCACCTGGAGGGCAGGGTCCATGTCCGGGACCGACGGGAGCCGCCGGGGCAGCCCCTTGGCCGTGGTCTGTGCGGGGGAGAGGGGCTGAGAGCGAGACCCCTGAGCATCATCCCCATTCCCCATTCCCAACTCCCACCATCCCCATTCCCAACTCCCACCATCCCCATTCCCCACTCCCACCATCCCCATTCCCCACTCCCACCGTCCCCATTCCCCATTCCCCACTCCCACCGTCCCTGTCCCCCACTCCCACCATCCCCATTCCCCACTCCCACCATCCCCATTCCCCATTCCCCACTCCCACCGTCCCCATTCCCCATTCCCCACTCCCACCGTCCCTGTCCCCCACTCCCACCATCCCCATTCCCCACTCCCACCGTCCCTGTCCCCCACTCCCACCATCCCCATTCCCCACTCCCACCATCCCCATTCCCCATTCCCAACTCCCACCATCCCCATTCCCAACTCCCACCATCCCCATTCCCCACTCTCACCATCCCCATTCCCCACTCCCACCACCCCCATTCCCCACTCCACCATCCCCATTCCCCACTCCCACCACCCCCATTCCCCACTCCACCATCCCCATTCCCAACTCCCACCATCCCCATTCCCCACTCCACCATCCCCATTCCCCATTCCCCACTCCCACCGTCCCCGTTCTCCATTCCCACCATCCCCATTCCCAACTCCCACCATCCCCATTCCCCACTCCCACCATCCCCATTCCCCACTCCCCACTCCCACCATCCCCATTCCCCATTCCCCACTCCAACCATCCCCATTCCCCACTCCCACCATCCCCATTCCCCACTCCCACCATCCCCATTCCCCATTCCCCACTCCCACCATCCCCATTCCCCACTCCCACCATCCCCATTCCCCCCTCCACCATCCCCATTCCCCACTCCCACCACCCCCATTCCCCACTCCACCATCCCCATTCCCCACTCCCACCACCCCCATTCCCCACTCCACCATCCCCATTCCCAACTCCCACCATCCCCATTCCCCACTCCACCATCCCCATTCCCCACTCCCACCGTCCCCGTTCTCCACTCCCACCACCCCCATTCCCCACTCCCCCCGTCCCCATCCCGTCCCGCCCGTGTTTTCCAGAGCCCTTTGTCCCGCTGTCCATCCCACGGGACCTCCCTGGCGTTCAGGACCCCTCCACCACCTGGATCTGCAGGAACTCCTCCTCCACCGCGCTGCCCTCCAGGATCTCCGGGGCGGCCGTGGGTCGGTGCTGCTGGGACAGACGGGGACTCTCAGGGCAGGGCTCTGGGACCCTCCCCCGGCCGGGGCTGCCCTCAGCAACCCCAGAGCTGCAGCGAGGGGACACTGGGAGCTGCCGTCACTGCTTTCCAAGGGGGCACAGAGAGCTGAGTTGGGGTTGGAGCAGGACGTGGTGCAAGCAGGGCATGGATAAGGGGAAGGACATAGCCTGGCAGCAGCTGGGGAATTTCGGGAGGAAAAAAGCACCCACCTGGCCTCGTGTGCGTGGTGGAGCACGGCCTGACCCCTTTGCTGCCCCCTTTGAGAGCTGGTCCCGGCGTTTAGGGGCTGTTGCCAGCGGAGGTTTGCTCAGCAGCACCTTCCCCGCGGGCTCCAGGCTGGCGTCTGTGTCTGCAGGAGCAAAGGAGCGCTGGGATGGAGGTGGAAGGGCTGGAGGGGGACCAGGGTGCCACAGCACTCCCATGCCACCAGCACCTCTAGACCCTGGCACCCCACACATCACCCTCCACATGCCCCCTCCGTGCTGAGGAGCAGGAATTTGGGGTGCTGGGAGAGCCGTGCCCCCATCCCACCATGCCTACCTTCCTCCCCATCCAGGCTGGGGGGCACGGGGCTGGTGCCGGGGTCCAGGGTGGTGTCCTCTGAGCCCAGGGAAAACCACTGCGCCGTGGCGGGGTGCAGGCAGCTGGCCAGCGCCGAGACCATGCAGAGGAGTCTCAGGAGGCTGCTGGACCCCATTCCGCTGCCCAGGATGGGGGGGTCCTCGGCTCGTCCCGCTCCTTGTGCCGTCTGGTCCCGCGGCCCCGCTCGGCGCCCGCTGTTATCGGCGGCCCCGCCACGCCCCCGGCCCGCCCCGCACCCACGGACCGGATCCGGAGGGTGCTGAGCGCCCACGGGGCCCCGGACACCGTCTGTGCTGCCAGCCCGGGGACAGGGGGCACTGGGAGCCGCAGGAAGGGAGGAGATGCCAGGATGGATGCGAGGGAGGGCTGGGGAGGAGAGGCTGCCTGGAAATGGGGAGTAAATGCAGTGGAGGAGGGGGGCACCGGCTGAGGACAGAGGGCACTGGCTGTGGGTGCTCCCTGAGGTCTGTCCTGCTGCTGGTGTTGGATTCCTGCAGCAGCTGTGCAGGCATCGTGTCCCAGAGTACACTCAAAGAGCCTGGGGTCTCACTGGTTTCATCAGAACCACCCTCAGGTGGGGGTTACAGCCCTCTCTGACCCCCAGCCCCCTCCTGCTCCTGCCTTTTGCCATCCTGCAACCTCTCCCCAGGGCTGTGGCAGCTCCAGACCCTGCTGGGTGTGTGGCTGAGGAGCTGCAGCCAGTTTGGGCCCCCACAGCCTCAGGAATCCCAAAGAGCCCCCACCAAGGACTGGGGGCACGGGGCTGTGCCAGGCAAGGGCCTGAGCACCAAACACCAGCACTGAGCCCCTGCGTGGCCTCAGAGCTGCGTTGGGGTGGGGGCAGCACAACTGTGAGGGGCACCAGCCCAGCCCCAGTCAGTGTCACAGGATGGTGCTGGGATGGTGCTGGGACAGGGAGCTGCAGGAGCAGCGTCTGGGCAGAGGTGAGGGAACTGTCCTCCCCTGCGTGCCCCCACTGCCTGCAGACACAACAATCTCCCCGGCGGGCACTCAGTGCTGCCAGCGCCTGATAAGGTGCCACAGCCTGGGCAGCACTGGGCACCTGTTTGGGTTTGGTCTCTGCTGGGACACTGAGTCAAGGCTGGTGCCTCTGCCCCGAGTCAGGGCCACTGTGCAGCACTGCCAGGCAGGGCAGGGGCTCAGAGCTGTGTGAGGAGAGCTTGTGGGGGCTGGGGGGTGTGAGGGACCCTGCTTGCCCCTGTCCTTGCCTGCACTTGCTGCTGCCCAGCTCACCTGCACGGGAGAGGGAAGATGGTCTGGAGAGTCCTGGTGGCAATGCCACCAGTGCTGTCACTCAAGCCTCAAAATGCCACTCTGAGCCCTGGATGTACTCACCCATGAGATGAGTTTGGGCTTCTCAGCCTGCATGACAGGCAGCTCTGCTCCTCTTGTCCCACCCACCGCACTGACCCCCACACCAGGGCCCCCCTGCCACATCCAAGACCCCCGTGCTGTGCCCACGCCCCCCTCCCCACATCCAGACAGGCCCCTCCAGTTGTCCCAAACCCGGTGTTGACTGCGATGCCCCAGGGCGCAGCTCGGGGGTCCCTGGCCCCGGGTGATGCTCGGGGACTGTCCCGCGGGCACAGGGGCTGCTCCTCGCCCTCTCCAGGCTCCCGTCCTCTCCCGGTGCAGCGGGGACTGGCGGGGCCGGGGTCCCAGGAGGCAGCCGGGGCTCCCGCCCGCTCCCGCTTTTCCCGAGTAGCCGCTAGGTGCCGGCAGCCCTCAACCTATCCCGGGCTGTGCGGGGCGGGGGGCGCGGGGGGCTGCGGGACCGGGGCCAGGGGGGCTCGGGGGGCCGGCGGGGCCGCCCTGGGCCGTCCCGGACACATCGGGGCCGAGCCGTGCGGGATGCTCCGTTATCAGCAGCGCTTCTCCTCCCGCCGGGACCCCCCACGCCCGGAGCCCACCCGGGGGTCTTGGCCGCGTTCCCCGCGCTGCAGCCCCGCTCGGTGTGACCCCCGTTCATCCCGGTTGCTCCCGGGACTGAGCAGGGCTGGAGGAGGCGGGGGTTCGGGTGGGCGCCGCGGGGCCGGGGGCTCCGGGCCGGCTCTCCGCGCTGCCCAGCGCCGGGGCTGCCCCGCCGGTGGCCCCGCCGTTGAAACCACCGGCGGTGCCGGTGCCGGTGTGGCCGCCGCCGTGGGAAGGGGGGGGGCGCGTCGCTGCCCGGTGGGTTCCCGGTGGCGACGGGGGCGGCCCCGCCGGTGGCCCCGGTGGCGGCGGCGGGAGGTGTGGCCAGGGGCCGCATAAAGCCGCATAAAGCCGCCGCCGCCGCCCCGCGCCCGCCGCCAGCCGAGCGCCGCGGAGCGGGGCCGCCATGCGCCCGCGGCTGCCGCTGGGGCTGCCGGTGCTGCCGGTGGTGCTGGCGCTGCTGGCGGCGGCGGCGCGGCCCGGCAGCGGCGAGGAGGCGATCCAGTGCCCGCCGTGCTCGGAGGAGCGGCTGGCGCGGTGCAAGGCTCCGCAGGGCTGCGCGGAGCTGGTGCGGGAGCCGGGCTGCGGCTGCTGCGCGACCTGCGCGCTGCCCCGCGGCACCGCCTGCGGCGTCTACACCGCCCGCTGCGGAGCGGGGCTGCGCTGCTACCCGCCCCGCGGCGAGCCCCGGCCCCTCCGCACCCTCATGCACGGCCAGGGCATCTGCACAGACCTGGCCGACGTCGAGGCCATCCAGGAGAGCCTCCAGCCCCCAGGTGAGGCGGCGGAGGGGCGGCAGAGGGTGGGTGCCCCCCAGGGTGGGTGCCCTGGGTGGGTGCCCTGGGGGTCCTTGTCCCTCGCAGGGGCAGTGGCATGACCCCTGTTGGCACCGACCCGCTCCCTGCTCACTCGGCAAGAGCTGTGGACTCTTCCCATACTTGGAGTGAGCTGATAAAAATGATGAGGAGCGACTTCTACACGGATAGATTGTGACAGGGTAAGGGGAAGGATTTTAAACTCAAAAGGGAAGATTTAGATTCGATGTTAGGAGGAGATTCGTCCCTGTGAGGGCGGTGAGGCTCTGGCACAGGTTGCCCAGAATATTTCTGGATGCCCCATCCCTGGAAGAATGCAAGGCCAGGTGGGATGAGGTTTGGATCAACCTCATCTGGTGGAAGGTGTCCCATGGCAGGAGGGCAGAACTGGGTGGTCTTTAAGGTCCCTTCCAGCCCAAACAATTCCTTGACTCTGAGAGGCAGGATGGGATGGGACAGCACAGGATGGGAAGGCAGGGAACATGTTCCAGGGAGGGAGCAGAGGCAGGCTGCGGGAGAGCTGGCACAAGGGGCTCACATTTGTGCCATCCTTACCCACCACGGGCACAGCGGTGTCACAGCCACTGGCACCGCATGTGCTGGAGGGGTGAACCTTCACCTGCTGTGCCCTGGCTGCAGCGTGACCCTGGACCATGGGACAGTGGGACAGTGTCCTGCGAGCACCTGCAGCCCTTGGGGACACATCCCAGCTGCCAGGGAAGCTCCTGGTGCACGGTGACCCCTGGGATGCTGCTGGCAGGTCTGGCTGCACCAGATCTGTTTCCCCCCTGTTTTCCAGGGGGAAACAGGAAAGAGGGCATGGGGCACCTGCTTCCCTCCAGGCAGGGCCAGCTGGGAGCTGTGTGGGAGCTGTGTGTGCCCTGCCGGGCTGGAGGAGCTGCTGCGCCTGTGCTCTGTCTGCCTTGCAGGTGGTGGTGGTGCCCCTCTGCCACATCCCTGGTGCTCGGGCAGGATTTGGGGTCTGAGAGCAGAACCAGCAGTGGGAAGCCACCCCAGAGCTGTGCAGGTCACACCATGGCAGTGAAGCTGCTCCCAGAGAATGAGTGTGGGGACCTGGTCCATTGGTGGTCCCCCTTTCCCATCCTGCAGGCTGTGACCAGGACCGTGTCCCCTGAACAATCTGCGTCTGGCCTGATCCTGGGGGGTCACTTGGAGCTCCCTGAGGGGCAGAAGGGACAGGAGCAATGTTTGTCCCTGCCCATCCAGGGGGCTGGATCCCACTTCCACTCCCTCCTTGCATGTCTGATCCACGGCAGCTCCTCTGGTGTCCCTGCTGTGATGAGTGCCACTCGTGGATAGGCCCCTCTGGCCACCTCTGCTGGGACAGGAGCTGGCTGGGAGTGCTCAGAGCCCCCCTGTCCTGCCTGTCTGTCCTCATCCCACATCCTGCAGGAGCTGTCTGGGCTCCCTGGCCCGGGGCTGCGCCGCGCTGCCAAGCCCTGTTGGTTTTGGCCGTGCCCCCGTGTAATGCAACATTTTTTCCCAGAGCCTTTAGGAAACAGACTTGCATTTTTTCCCTTCCTTCCCGCGGTGTTTTGGCTTGGCTGAGGATGGGTGGGTGGCTATGGCAGCCGGGTCGCCCGCCGGGCACCTCACAGGCAGCAGGATGGGCCAGAGGGCAGCAGGAGCCCTGTGCCCTGGACAGGATGTGGGCAGGACACCCAGAGCAATCAATGCCATCCCAGTGGCACATCCCAGGGACGGTGGCACTGTGGGGCTGGGGGCTCCCACACAGCCCCGCCTGGCACAGCCAGGGCACCCTGGCACGGGTAGCACCTCTGATGTCCCCTGGGGAGCAGCAGAAGGGAATTAGGTGCCCGTGCAGGGGCAGGGGTGTTCGGAGCAGGTGCCCCCGGCTGTGCCCGCGGCCCCGAGCGGTGCCGGCGGCTGGGAAGCGGTTAACGCGCCTCGTACAGTAAACATTTTGTCTGGGGGCTCTGGCCGGGGGGCTCCGCATTCCAGGGAAGAGGCTGGGATCAGGGGGCCGGGCTTTGTGAGCAGTCAGACCCGGCCCCGGCTCCACAGCCAGGAGGAGCCTCTCTGCTCACCCGGCACCGGCGGCACCCACGGGATGTGACCCTCAGGAGGTGAGGAGCAGTGCCTGCTCGCCTTACTCGAGCGGGTCTGGGCACCTCGTGCTGGACCCTGGCCCTGCCAGCTCGCGGCTGGCTTTGGGATCCCACTCCTCAGCCAGAACCCTGTGCAGGGCCAGCTCCAGAAGGTCCCAGCCCCGTTTTTCTGTCACAGCCGGCGGGTGGTGGTGGCTGAGCCCAAGTGTGGCAGCCAGGAGGAGGTGAGGACACATTCCCCAGCACACATGATGAGTGATTTAGTGTTGGGTAAATGATTATGTCTGGGAAAACCTGACCCATGGGAGCTGCCTTCATCCCGTGTGGTCTCTGTAAGCTGGGACAGATCCTGTTTCCTTTCTGTGTGCAGTCACTGGGAGGGATGGTGGTGGCTGAGCCATGGCTGGGCAGTGCCAGGCAGGGAGGACAGGCTGGGCTCTGCCAGGCAAGGCTCAGCCATGTCCCATCTGTCCCCTGGGGTGGGGACTCACCAGCACCTGGGTTTCTCCAGGCTGGGTGCTGCTCCTGGCAAGGTTCTGGTCCCTCTGGGCAATCACCTGCACCTGCATTCCTCACTCCCTGTGCTGCATCCTGACCTCCCCTCCCTCGGTCCCACATTGGGCACTGAGGTGGGAGGTGCTCAGAGCACGCCATGGGGACGGGCCAAGCTCCCAGCTGGCATCCCAGGCCAAGGGGCACTAGGTGCCTGGGTCTGCACCCCTGCCACCCCCATCCCTGGCTCCCCACGTCCTGCCAGAGCCAGCACTTGGCACAAAGAGCACGGCCCTCCCAGTGCTGGTGCCTGCCAAGTCCAGAGCCCAGGAAACCAAGAGCCAGCACCGCCACGGTCCTGCCAGGACCACCCACAGGTGACACTGGGGGCGCTGGAAAGGGACACGGAGGGTGCTGGGGCTCACTGTGGCTTGTGCCATGCTGGCCACACACACGTGGATGTCCCTTGTGCCCTTTGAGGCATGTGAGGTCCTTGGTGCTGGGGCTGGTGGCACGGGGGGGAGCGGGGCTGGAGCAGCGGGGGTCAGTGACACTTGTCTGTCCCCGAGGTCGCAGGGCTTTGCTGGCTGCCCCGGGCTCTGCTCCCACGGGATCCGCGCGGTGGAGCCGGAGCCCTTCCCGCTCCCTCGGGCTCAGCGCTGTGAATCACAGCCTCGGCACGTGACCAGCCTCATTTGCAGCTCCCGTTAATTGAAGGCGATGCTGAATGACTCGTTTGTGTGCCCTGTCCGCAGGCCGGCAGGAATCCTCCTCCTCCTCCTCCTCGTCCCGGGACAGGCGGCTGGTTCATGTGTCCAGCGATGTCAGCCCCTGCTCCCATCCCCTTGGCACCGAAATGACCAGAGAGGCTTTCCTCGGCCAAATAGGGACCCCCCTACCCTCCATGCCTCCGGGGTGGTGGTGCCCATGCAGAAGTGGCACACTGGGTGGCATCAGGACAGTGTAGGGAGTGGCAGCTCTGGGCTCCACACGCGTTTCTTTTCCCAAGTCTTTGTGCTGAAGATCCCGAGTTTTTTGGTCCGGTCGGATTTCCAGGGAGGCGAGAGGCTCCCTGAGCTGCTGTGTGTCACTCAGCAGGGGGACAGTGACCCCGAGGGCAGGGAGGGAGGGATGCTGGAGCTGCCGTGAGAGCCGGGGACCGCGGGTCCCGAGCGCTGTCAGGAGCAGGAGCCGCCTCGCTGCCCGGAGGCACCGGCGTTTCATGTGACCTTATGAAAATGTTATTGGCATCTGGTTTTATTTAAGCCGGGAGATTTGATGCTCTGGAGGCGGCTGGCGGGGGGAGGAGGGAGGTTTGGCTGTGGCGGCCACCGGTGAGGGCTTTCCCTGCGCTGCCTCCCGGTGCTGCCTTTCCACGGCGTGGGAGCAGCGCATGGAGGTGCGGGAACTCCGGCACGGTGGTCCCCAAATCTGCCCAGCTCCTCCTGTGTGTCTCCCCACGGGGATACAGGGGAGGAGCATCCTTGCCCGAGCCCCCGAGCTCCCGGCGGGGCTCTGCCACCAGCGCCCCCATTGCGCCACAGCCTCGTGGTTGGTGCCGCCGGGGGCTGGCGCTGGCACCGCTCTGTGCAGGGTCCTGGAGGCTTTGGGCTCGTGTTTCAAATTTCAAGGGCATGAGCTATTTCCTGGAAAAAAAAAAAAAAAAAAATGGACAGATTAAGCAAAAAGCAAATAACACCCACGAGGGAGGGGGCTTTGATTGGGGCTTCGCTCTGGACTTTACCCGGGCCCCCAGGAGCTGGGCCAGGAGCCCTGCACTGCAGGGGCCGAGGCAAGAGGTGCCGGTGGGAGATCAGGACCGGGATGCTGTGGGCAGGAAGCTGTGGCTATGACCCCTCTGCCTGCCTGTGGGAAGGGCCAGTGCCAGGTGTCACCCAACGGCCCCTGTGCTGGCGCTGTGAGCCCCTGGGTGTGACCCTCGACAGTGACCACTCCTGCCTGCTTTGGGAAGGTTTTCCCTGCTGCCCGCTGCAATATTGATTTGTTTAAGCCCAACCCCATGATAACCTCAGCCGCTTCCCTGCACAGCCCCGGTGGGCTGGGGGGCAAAACACTGCTCGGGCTGTGCCTGACACAGCTCTGAGCACAGGAGGAGCCCTGGATCCTGGGTAGTCCTCCTTCCACGGAGTCTTCACGGGCCCCAAACCGGAGGAACCGGCAGCTTTTTAAGAAGCTAAAGTCACGCCGAGCACTCATCTCATGACGCTCTGTCCAGCTGCCAACATCTGGGCCGGCAGCTTGGCTGCGCTCCTGGCGCAGGCGGGGGTGCCAAGTGCCGCCTTTTGGGATCGGCCCCGCGGGAGATTAACTTTCTTATTCCAGGAATTTCTTCTTTCATGTCTTGGCGAGGGCCGTTCCCCGCAGCAGAGCGCGGCTCCACTCCCGGCCGTGGCGCCCGGTGCCGCCCCGGGCCTGGCGGGGGCTCAGCTCCGCCCCGGTGCCTCCACTGCCACTGCAGCTCCTACAGGCGGATTTTGGGAGGCACTGAGGCGTCCTGGAGCTCGCTGTCAGTGTGTCAGCTTCCAGGCCTGTGCTGTGGGTGAGCACCTGGTGACATGTGGCTGGCAAGGGCACAGCCAGACCCAGCACACTGGAGCCACTGCCCAGCACTCGCAGCTGGCGTTTGTGACCCTACAATAACAGACACACGGCAGAACAAGTTGTTAGTTGTGGCTAATGAGTAGGAAAAACTCCCAGGAGTCTTTCCCAGTGCTGCAAAGAGCTCAGCCCAATGCAGTGGCGGTGGCAGGATGGACCCAGGGCTGTGAGTGACACCTGTGGGGACCAGAGATGGTGATGTGGCACCTGCCAGAAACCACTTGCCTCGGAGTGGAAATGTCACTGTGGACACTGTGGCACTGAGCCCCCTTGGTCTGTGTCTCTGCAGAGAAAGAGGAGATTGACCACCCCAACAACAGCTTCAGCCCCTGCAGCATCCACGACCGCAAGTGCCTGCAGAAGCAGCAGGCCAAGAGGGTCAACAACGGCAACAAGATGCGCAGCAGCGGGAGCCCTCACCACCGCGAGGACACGCGGGTCATGGTGAGCCCCGGGAGGGCCGGGGAGGGCAGGGAGGGTGCTCCAGGGTCAGGCTCCTGTGGCTCAGGGCCAGGAGGATGTGCCAGCACTGCGACCAGCTCAGGATTCCCTTTCCCCAGGCACAGGGCTCGTGCCAGAGCGAGCTGCACCGGGCGCTGGAGCGGCTGGCGGCCTCGCAGACCCGCACGCACGAGGACCTCTACGTCATCCCCATCCCCAACTGCGACCGCAACGGCAACTTCCACCCCAAGCAGGTAGGATGGGCTCTGACCTAGCACAGGGCACAGGGAGGGGCACTTTGTAGAGCCAAGGTGAGACTGGGAGGGGGACGTGGATGGAGGGGACAGTGACAAGGCACGGCAGAGCCTGCCTGGCTCCTGGCTTTGGTGGGGATCATCCTTTGGGTGCTGGGGGCCCTTTCCAAAAACCCCAGGTGGGATGGGGGTGCTAAAGCCCCAAAGAGAGCTCCTGGTTGGGTTGCCAGGCAGCCCGTGGGGTCCAGGCCGGGTGTCCTTGACCAGAGCCATCCCCACAGTGTCACCCGGCTCTGGACGGGCAGCGGGGCAAGTGCTGGTGCGTGGACCGCAAGACGGGCGTGAAGCTGCCGGGCTTCCTGGAGCTGAAGGGGGACTTGGACTGTCACCAGCTGGCCGACAGCATGTGAGCGTCCCCGCGGCGGCCCCGCGCCGTGCAGGGCCAGGACCCCCAGCCGGGGCTGCCCAGGAGAGGAGGAGAGGGGACGCGACCGCTGAGCAGCGCCGGGGGAGCCCGGGGTGCGCCTGGGATGGCGCCCGCGGCACCGCCATGACCACTACCAGCCTCCGGCAGGGACCCAGCCCGGCGAGCGCCTCCACCCCGCACGGACACGCCTTGGGTGATGCTGCCCCGGGCTGCCTGGGTGGAGTGGGTGGGGGGCACCCCTGATGCTGCTGCTGCTGCTGTCCCGTGGTGCCCCCCGTGTTGAGCCAGCACCCTCGGACAGCCGGCAGCTCGGGGGGCGCGGTGGCAGCGCCGCATTTGCGGCTCAGTGCCCTCCATGGCACACCTCTGCAGGGGCAGCAGCAGAAGTGCCTCATTCTGCCCTCCCTGGTGGCGAGAGGCTGCCCAGGCAAGGACTGGGGGGCCTGGAGAGACCCCCCTGCCTGCATCCCACCCTGGTGTGTGTGTGTGAAGGGCAGTGTGGCCGCTCAGAGCAATAAGAGACCTTCCCCGACCCTGCTGCAGCCCCCAGCCCCACAGCCCGGGACCTCCTCCCCATGGCCCAGCCCCATCCCACTCCCTGTGCAGGGACAAAGCCTCTCATCCATCCTGTCTCCCCCTCCTCCCTCCTGGGGTGAGGGGGTCGGGATCCCCAGGCAAGCAGCATTGAGGGGAAGGTGGAGGGGTGAGGGATGCCCGGGAAACACGTCCCAGGGGGAAGAGCTTCTTTTGGTTTGAGTTTTTTCTTTCTTCCCCAAAATTTAATATTTAAAAAATGTTGTTGGTGGGATCTGATAAGTGACTGTGTGGCCCCAAGGCTGGAATTCTCCATCCCCAGGGCCCGGGGCACTGCAGTAATGGCTCCCGTTCTCTCTTCTTGGCCAATGTGACAAAACTGGGATGGATTCTGGAATGTCTCCATGATGGGATCTGCAGATTTCACCAGCACAATGTTCTCAGCTGAGAAATTGTCACTGGTTTTGTACCTGGTTTATCTTCTGGGATGGAAATTTTTCACATAAAAACACCATGGAAATGTGCCAAAGACAGTGGGGACTTCCCCAGTCCCCTCCTGACCCACCCTCAGTGGTTGGTTTTGGTGTTCCATGTGGATTTGTCCTGTCCGAGGCCCCCCGATGGGAACAAAGCGTTTCAGTTTTAGTGAAACACCCTCTGCCCTCCTGATCCCTGCCTGCCCCGTGCCCTGCCCGATCCCTGCCCCTGCCTGCCCGTGGCCCTGCTCACACACAGCTTCTAAACTGAGTCCATTCACCAGGATGGTCCTCGGTGGGGAGGGGGGTCCCTGTCCCTGCCACCCCTCTGAGCCCCCGCACCAAGAAAGGGATTCCTGGGGCCAGTCCCAGTGCCAGCCCCAGTGCCAGCCCCAGTGCCAGTCCCCCATGGCAGCACCACAGCAGGACACAGAGCAGTGACAGCGCCAGCCTGGTGGCCTCGGCCACTCCCGGTCTGCACCAGGGCGGGTCCAGCAGAGCCTTTCCTGGCCTGGGGGCTCCTGGCAATGCCCCAGGGCACATCCTGTGTCCCTCTCCGAGGGGGCTCCAGCGTCTCGCAGCGTCTCTCCTGTAGTTTAGGGCTGTATTTACACACCACCATGTACCAGTGTCCCCCACCCCCAGCGTGTCCCCTGGAGCCCAAGGGGTCCCTGCCCATCCCTCCCGGGCCAAGCCCGTCCCATCAGATTCCCGTGTAGCACCGACCTTTTACAGTACACTTGAACCTTTGTATCCTCAAAAAAAAAGGTAATTACTGTATTTAATTTCCCATTATTTTATGTGTTTCTGTCTGGTGTGTTTTATCTTTTATGGCTTTAAATTACGGGAGGGGAGGGAGGGAGGCAGAGCAGGAATGAAGGGAATCCCACTGGTGTGGGCACAGCTCTGGTCAAGGACCTGCTCTGGGTTTGGGGTTCAGCAGCCCTGGAAACCCAGGAGCCCAAGAGCCTCTGGAAGAACTTCCCTGGGCAGGGATGGGGTGGGAAACAATTAATTCCTTGCTTCCTCATGACTCCCGGCTCAGTGTCTCCACGGTGCCACCGGGAGGATTGTCCCTGTCGCCCTGCACAGCGCCACCGAGCAGCGGCGGCGGCGCCAGCCCGGGGAGGGGACCCTGCACCGGCTTCAAAGTTCAGGGGCACCCCGGGACAGGCACCGGCTGCTCCAGGGACACGGGCTCCAGGCCGGGCAGAGCTGCAGCCCGAGGCCACATGTGTGGGTGCCTGCTGGTGCCAGGGCGCACCGGGCACCTCCAGCTCGGTGTTTCGGGAGGGGGTCAGGATGCAGGCAGGAGATGCCCAGGCACAGGAACTGCGACAGCTGTGCACTTCCTGGTCATGGCTCGGCTCTGTCCCGGTGTCTGCAGCCAGTTCTGCCCGGGGTCATGGCTCAGGAGGTCGCTGAGCCCGTGTTTGGTGGCTCCCGGGGCTGGCAGTGCCACCGGGGCTGGTGCCAGCCGGGTGCCCCGGTTACTGGAGCGGGCGGTGCTGGCACTGTACAAACAGCACCAGGATGGGCTGCTGCCAATACAGACAGCCCAGAAATGTGCTGGCATGGCAGATGGGCCTCCTGTGGCCCAGCCCCGTGCCCTGGCCCTGTGCTGATGGCCACCAGGGCTGGCTGGGCTCGGGGGGCAGCACGACCACCCAAAGCACTGTGGGGAGCCAACGCCTGTGCCCGTCCCCATTCCCAGCTGCTGGTCCTGACCAGGAAAATGATAACAACAGAGTTGTTGCCACCTCTGGGGGTCCCAGGGCTGCCCCAGGGTCTCAGGGTTCATGACCCACAGCCCAAGCTGCCCCCTGGTCCCTGCAGCACAATGGGGACAGCAGAGGCACCTGGATCCCTTGGGCACCAGCTCCTGAGCCCTCCCTGCAGTGCTGGGCTGTGGCTGAGCAGAGCTCAGGGCAGAGGGATTGGGGGGACAAAGCTGCTGCTGTCTCCTCTTGGTGCCCCATGTGCTCCCCCCACAGTGACCCCAATATCTGTTCTGGTCACTGCCAAGAGTGGCCACAGCTGGACCTGCTTCACAGCCTGGCTGGAGCCCTGGGTGCCCTGGGTGCATCTGTTCAGCTGCTCTGGAGCAGAGCAAGTGTCTCCATTGCTGCCATCCTCGTGATGTCATTGAAAAATATTCTACTGCTTTATTGAAAATACCCCTGCGAGGGTTTGCTAACATGGGGGTCAAAATTAAACCAAAGCAGAGTCACCAAATGAGAAATAAGGTAGAGAAGAGTGTGGTGGCCTCAGAGCTGCTTTCTGCTCTGAGCTACAGCACGAGCTGACCCTTCAGCTGCTGCAGATTGTGGCAGCACCATGAGTCTTCCTCGAGGCCCTGCCAATTTACGTCATCCGAGAATCCGGCCCAAATTCAGGCAAGTCATTTCCAAAAACCCGAGGATGTTTCACTGTCATGGAAATGTCACCATTTATTTCCCAGCTCTCTGCAATGCTGGGAGGTCGAGCCCCGCCCGCAACCCCGCGCTGCGTAAAAAGGGCAGGAGAATTTCCCAGCACCAGGAAAAATGCGCTGCTCTGTCAATTCCTGCCTGTGGATGCTGCTTGCTCCTCGAGGCGAGCAGGTTTCCAGCAGGACTTAGTCATTTTATACACTTTGATTTGCAAAGCTGCCTCTTTGTGCTGCTCAGGGGGGGCGATTCCTCCCCCAGATTTTCCCTCCTGCAGCACTGGGGGGTCAGGGCTGAGTCCCCAGTTCAGTTCAGCTCCATGAGCTCCCCCAGCCCAGGGCGCCTCACGGCTGGTGGAAACCCCAGCCAGAGCATTGTGGTCCTTCAAAGCAGAGAGTTCCAGCTGAGGGACAGTGGTTCCATAGAGAGCACAGCTCCCATCCCTTCCCCAGGGCAGCCAGTGCCCCATGGAGAGGCTTGGAGGAGCATCTCATCCCACCAGGGCTGAAAGTCCTTAGCTGAGGCTCCTGATGCGACGGTGCATAACAAAAAAAAATTCGAATTACGTGCTGTTGCCAAAATGCAACCCAGAAGCAGGAGAAGGGGAGCAGGAGAAGCTCAGCAGTGTGTGGGCAGCTGCTGGCCCTGAGTGTCCCAGGGCTGTGTGTGTCCCTATGGGCTGGGCAGGAGCTGGCGGAGCAGGTCGATGACGAGGGACACGGGCTGCACGGTGTCGTACTCTGCAAACAGGTGACAGAGGTTCTCCGAGTCTGTCTGGCTTTTGGCCACGAACCCGAAGATTCTTTGGGGAAGAAAAGAGGCTTATTCAGTTTGCATCCAGGAATCTGAAGGAATAGGCTGAAACCAGCCCAGCCACAAAGCCAAATCCCAGTTCCAGCAATTCCACCTTGGCCCGCTCCCCAATCACGTTTCCTTGGAAGCCAAGCAGCCGGGAGGAGCATTTTTGGCAAGGCTTCCCCAGCTGTGAAAAGATTCTTGAGCACAAGGTAGAGCCAGATATAAACTCACTTCCTGAACCCAGCACAAGTCCCTGGGAAGGCTGTGGGATTTGGACGAGGGGTTCTGCATGAGGGGATGTGGAAAACTGGCCTCAGCCAAACCTCTCATCCAAACCCCCCCCAAAAAGCTTCACCCATCAGTCCCACGCCTCATCCTGCCACCATGGTAACTTCTATCACATCCCCTCCTCATTTTTTGACCTCATTCTTTGCTGCTCTGCAATGCAGCCACTTCCCAAAGCAGCAGCATTCCCCCGGATTCCAGCCCCCCACCCCATGCAGGAGGTCCCTGCTCTTACCTGGAGGACTTGCAGTACTTCTGCCACCTGGGGGAAGAACAGAATTGGAGTTGCTCAGAGGCTGATGTTTAACTCATTCCATCAGCTGCAAAGCCAAGGGTTATGTTTAGATCCACCCCAGCAGGGCGTGCCCAGGGCAGTTTTATGGGATTTGGGATCTGAAGTGGTGCAGAGGCACTGGGAAGCACAGGGAAGGGAGCACAGCAGTGGTGGGTGGTTCTGACAGGCACGGCTGCCCAAAACTCACTTTCTGTTCTCAGGGTCCATCCCACAGAACCTGATGGCAGCCAAGGGGTAGTGTCGCCTGAAAAACACCCTGGAAGAGGAGAGGGAATCGTTAGGGAAGGGAAGGGCCTGGGAAAGGACATGAATTTGCAAATCTAACCCCTGTTGTGCCAGACCGAGGGTCTCAAGGCATCCCAAAACCCCAACCCCGAGTGCACCTGGTCCCCTGCCACGCCACCAAACCCAGCACCCCTTGCTAAGGTGCCACATCCATCCCTGCATGGTGACACGGATTTGTCCAACCAGGACATGTTTTCCTGAGGCTGGGAGGTGAGGAGGGAGCTGCCTCTCCATGAAACTCCCCCATCCCATCCCTTGGCCCACCCAAGCTCTTACTTCCTCTGGACGTCGGTCAGCGTGACGCCCTGCTCCGTCACCCTGAAGTGCACCAGGGCTGGGGTGGGCAGCGTCTCCAGCTCCAAGGTACAGGAGATGCCCTTCAGGATGGCCGGGGCTCCTGTCAGCGTCTCCACGTTCACCGAGTTGAGGTACAGGACGTTGCACACTGCAAGGACAGCACGGCTCAGCACGGATGTGACCCGGGCCAAGGGGTCCCCAGGGGTCATCCTGCAGATCCCTCACATGGACCCGGGTCAGGTTTGTTTTGACGAAAATTTTAAAAAAGATTTGGTGACTCAGAAATTCTTCGCTGATTTCGTTTGGTTTGCTTTAATTCTTCGCGCTAATTGTTGTAAAAGTCAAAGTATTTAATTTCCCGTTTCTAAATGTCACATTTGCTGGGTTTCTTCTTGTCTGTTTATTACATATTTCCTTTAATGAAAAGCAGAAATACCCGAAGCTAACCAAGGGCTGACGGCCAACCTAAAACATGACATTTCAGGCTGATTGAGCTGTTTAAAGGGCTGCTCTGGGTCAAACTAAACTTTCCAGCCTGCCAACTGATTTTTCAGAATTTCCAGCAAAACAAAGCAGTCCCCAGCTCCCCAGCCTGCGTTGTGACCCATCCGTGTGGTCTCCCGCCCTTCATTCTTTGCTCTCACCTGGAGCCCACCCAGGCTGAGGTGCACAGACCCTTCCCCATCCACAGACCATTCCCGCATGTGCCCTACAAGGGAATTTCACCAGCCCCTGACTGCCCACCCCTCTCCTAAAGCTCCAGCTGTTCCACCCCCATTGAAGCCCATCAGGAGAGAGGGGCTTAAAAATCAGGAACTCTTTAAAACTGTGGAACCCGGGGGTCTTTCATCAGCCCCACGACCTCAAGAGCTGTGCTGTCAAGCAGCTTGACGACTCAAAGTTTCCTTTCCTTAAAAATATCAGGTTTCCTTGCAACCCAAGGAAAAAATCTGCAGGAATCCTGCAGCTATCTCCAGCCCCACGGGGAAGCTGGAGGGGGATGTCGGTGCCCAGCCCTGCACGGGGGTGACCTGCTGCTGTCACAGTGTGCCCAAGGATGTCCCCAGGGCCAGCAGCCGGCTCCTGTCCTCACCTGCAGCTTTCCTGGCCCGGGCCGGGGCAGGTTCAGGGGCGCAGTCAGGGCTGTCCAATCCATCAGCGAGATCTGCGCAAAGGACAAGCAGGAGCAGTGATGCCACAGGCCAGGCTGAGCTGGTCACCTCTTTGGCTTTTCCTTATCTCACAAAAGACACTAATTGCAGGGGTTTAGGGCAGTAATTAACCCAATTGTGTTTCATTTCCCTCTCCGTTCACCTCTGATCTCCCACTCCCACTTCCCTCGCCCCCAGCGGAAAGGAGTCACCACCCTCCTGTCCCCAGGTCGGCTCCACCTGCAGCCAGGGGAGAAGCCCCTCGCAGGCACCCGGAGGGGGGGCTCAGACCCCTCCCCAGGCCAGGACCTCGCCCACCTCCCCGGGGCAGCGGGAGGAGCCTCCCTCCGGCCGCATCTCCTACCTCGGGTGGGGATGCTGAGCTTGCAGGGCAGCGCCAGAGGGGTGATGGAGTGCTGGTAGACGAAGGCAGAGAGGCTCCCTGCAATCAGAATTGTGAGTTTAGGGGGGAGGGGGGATGGCAATGCTGCCTGGAACCCCCCACCCACACACCTGCAGCAGTGTCCCAACAGGGAGCTCGTGTTCCTGCTTTGGAGCTGCCAGGGAAATGCAGGCAGGAGCTGGGGCTGGGGGGTTCCTGTGCTGGCAGGTGGGCACCGCATTCACCTGGTGCTTCCAGGGGCTTTGAGAGCAGCTCCTGGCGCTGCCAGGGCTGCTGTGGGCACAGCACCGTCCTTACCAAAGTACAGCTCCTCGCTGGCGCCCTTCAGGTGAACCCCTTTGGTGGAGGACTCGATGAGGAAGTGCCTGACGAGGTCACTGCTCTCCTCACCTGCAAGAGGAACCACGATCAGCACCAGCAGCGGCCCCAACGCCACCGTGCCACCCCAGAGTCCTGTCCCAGGGCACCACTGGAGCTGCTTTGTGCCACCACTGTGGTGCCAGCCCCCGTGAGAAGAGGGCACACAGAGACTCTATGCCACACACCACAGTGCTGCGGCTTCTCTGTGGCTTTATTTTGAGCCATTTCAGTTAAACCCTTGAAGCAGCCCCCCGTGCACCCCCTTACCTGTCTGGCTGCCCGAGGGGGAGCCAGGAACCTTCATGGCCAGCCCGAAGGAGCCCCGGAAGGAGGTGCTGTCCCTCACCAGGAACGTGCCCGGCTCCTTGTCCTTCAGCAGCTGGATTGCTGTCAGAGCACAGGCAGGGGCTCAGCCAAGCACAACAGGTGGGAGCTGCCTGCCCTGTGCCCTGCTGCTCTGCAGGGAGCCCCTCCTTGGCTGCTGCAGCTCTGGAGTGTGTGCCAAGGACATGCACACATCCCTGGTGTGGCACCAACTGCAGGGCCCTGCCTTGGTGCCACGGTCCCTGCAGCCCTCAGGACACTCAGCCCCTGCCCAGGCCATGCTTTGCTGGGCGTGGAGGACACAGAGGGCCCGTGACACAACCCTTGAGAAGGTCCCTCCACACCCATCAGCGCCCAGCAGGGTTTGATTTGCCCCCACTGAGTCCCCACAGGGGCACTGGGGAGCTCTGGGGACAGGCCAGAGCCCGAGTGGGGTCACACCCTGCCTCACCTCGGTCCCTGCTGATGCTTGGCTTGAACCAGAATTTGGAGGTGTCCATCACAAACTTCATGGTGGGCTGCCCAGCCCTCAGGGGACCTGCAAGAGAGCACGGGGTGTCAAGGCCAGCAGGAACATGAGGGACCCGCACAGAGGGCAGAGCCCAGCAAAGGCATTTCTCCCTCAGGGTGGCCAGGGCTGAAGGTCTTTCAATCCTTTTGAGTCCTTTCCTCCCCACTCCTCAGAACAGCTCGTTCTCCATGCAATTATCTCTCTTGGCAGGCTGTGATGTAGAGCAGAGAGGGTCACATGGAATCCCCTGGCAGTGCCAGCCTGCCCAGCCCTGCACAACGCACTGGGCCATGGGATTTACACCAGGATCTGACCCACACACCCTCTTGCTATTCCCACAAGGATTCCAATTAAAACCCTCTGCCCTGAGAGCTGCCTCTGCTCATCTCCTCCAGAGAACAATAGCCCCAGTGTCTGCCCTTGAATGAGGGACCTTGTGAACCCTGGTGCCTTTTGGTGTCCTCAGAGCCAACGGGAGCCCCAACCCCTCCTCCCAGCCCGCTCTGGGTCTGCAAACAGCCCAGCACAGCACAGAATGATGTTCCTCATTCTCAGGTGCTATAAATAGGTGCATCTGCATCTCCTGGAGGGAGCAGAGCATTCCTGGCTGCTGAGCCCACGTCCCAGGACACCGGTGGGCAGAAAGCTGAGCCCAACCCTGGGTCCCCACCCTCAGCCTGGAGACCACCTGGACCATGGGGAAACACAGCCAGCACCTCCCATCCTTTGTGTCTATAAGCAGAGGGAATAGAACCAGCTAAAGCAGAGGGAAAATGGGCTTTGCTCCCCTGTTTCCCAGCACTTTTGGGCTGTGCACTGCCCCCCACCCTGCCCATGACTCACTGTCCGAGAGGCAGCTGAGGGTGGGCGCTGACTGAGCGTTGTTCAGGCCCCCCAGCCTCGAGGCCGGGCTGCAGCCGGCCAGGGGGGGCTGTTTGGCACAGCTCGGGGGGGCTCTGGCCAGCTGGGGGGGTCCATCCCCTTGTTCCAGGCACCCGTTCACCAGCAGCACCGGGATGTCGGCAGCAGAGGTGAGGATGGACGGGGGGCAGCTGCTGGCCTGGCCCTTCTGGGCCGGGGAGGCGCTGGGGGAGCTGCCTGCCCGCGGCTGGGGGGAGCTCTGGCCCGAAGCCTCCCTGGGGTGAGCCACGATGCCCGAGGAAGGGGAGCAGGGGCTGCCCAGGGAGCTGGAGGGGGACAGGGAGGCAGCGGCCGAAGCGTCGGAGTCGTCGTGGTGGAGCGAGTGGGTGCTGCTGCAGGAGGGAGACAGAGCACACACACATCGGGGGGGTGTTCACACACAGAAACCACGCCAGCCACTGCACCGACCCTGCAGGGCACCACCAGGGAGTGAGGGACTGCCCTGTGCCCCTTCCAGCGGGCACAGGTGGCGTTTACCTGCCCAGGATGTAGCTGGTGTCCGAGCCGGGGCTGGTGGAGAGCTGGGACACCCAGCTGCCCCTCTGCTGGGCCCTCAGCACCTGCACGGGCTTCAGCAGGTTCTCCACACCTGGGGAGGTGCTGAGGGCCCCGGGGCTGCAGGAGGCTGTGTCTGTGTGTCCTGCCAGGCACTGCCAGGGAGCGCTGCTGCTCTCGGCTGCTTTGCTGCTGCTCAGCGCGGCCGCCTGGGGACTCGGGGGTCCGGGTGGGCTGGAGAAAACCACGCTGTCACCGGAGCTGTATTTGCCTCCCAGGGCTCCTTTCTGGGGCAGGAAGCTGCTGGTCTGAGGGGACCTGGAGAAGGGGGTGCCTGAAGGGCTGGGGGAGCCCTGTGGCAGCTCAGGCCCCGTGGCTCTGCCTGGGGTCAGCTCTATGTACTTGATGTCTGCAGAGAGAGAAAGAGAGGGGAGATCATGAAGGGTCTGGTGTGCAAGCTGGGCTCCTCAGCAAAGCTCTGTGAGGAACACGTGTCTGTTGTTCCTGCTGGGAATTTTGGCTCCCTCTCTGCAGGGCTGGGGGTCCAGCAGCGTGTTGAGACCCTGCGAGGGCTGATTGCTCACAGAGCTCCCCCCCAGTGCTGGCAGGCTCCCGGGGAAGGCAGGGGGTTACGTGCGGCCACGTCTGCCTGCTCAGACCCCCCTCGCCAGCATTACCCAGCCAGGACCTGCCGGGACCTGCAGCCAGAGCAGGGTGTTCCCTCCAGCAGCTGCTCTGTTTGTACCTGACTCAAGAGAAAAACACCTGGCTGCTCCCCCCGGGGTGACGTCAGGTTCTGAGGGTGGCCCTGCACACCCTGGGCAGAGGGGATGTCACCTGGGCCCAGGTACAGCTGGGGCAGTGACAAATCCACGTGGGACACGGGCAGACACAACATTCCTGGTGCACAGGACCAGCAAGCACAGACCTGTCAGGGGGTGGCTGCTCTCTCCTCCTTTCTCCCTCCCTGCACAGATCTCCCTGAAGCAGTCTCTGTGCCTCTGTCCTGCTCTGGGATTCTTTCTGCTCAGAGCCAGCCCTTCCACTTGCCATTAGTGACATGAGAACACACCTGACAGCATCTCCTGTCCAACACCTCCAGTGGAGCCTCACGGCTAGCACCTGGAGAACCTGGTGCACACCAAATCCAGGCTTCCTTGGACAAAGCCAGCATTTCTGGCTGAGCTGGAAGAGCCCTTTTAGCAACTCTGACTTGATTTGAGAGCTGGCAGATTCATCACATCCCAGGGGAGCTGCTGCTGTGGTTAATCACTTAATCACCCCAGAGCCAGAGGTGTGCACCTCCCTTCCAGCCTGGACGTGCCCAGCTTTGCTTTCAGCTCCTGCTCCTTGCCCTGCCGTGGAGTTCAGCAAAGTTCCCCTTCTCAAAGGTGTTTCTCAGAGAGGGAAAATCCTGTTTGCTGCGGCAAAGACAAACTGCTCTGACAGCCCTGAGCTCCCTGCCCGTGGTGTGACAGGTCCTGATGGACCTGCTGGCCCAAGCACCAACCTGGGCTCTGGGGCACGGAGCTGGGTGAGCAGGAAAAGCACAGGGCTGTACTGAAGTGATCCCCTGAGCCCCTTTGTGCCAATCCCAGCAGAAAATTGGATAAACACAGCCAAGGAGGCGCTGGGTGTGTGAGGAGGGCTGGTCCCCAGCGGGGACACAGCTGGATCATGGCAGGACAGAGCCAAAGCCAGCTCCTCCAATGCCCAACCTGGGGGCATCTCTGTGTCCATGTGCCCTGGCACCAGTGCTCAAACCCTTTTGTCAATATCTCCCCAAAATGAGAAAGAAACGCGGATTTTAATTGTTCTTTAAAGAACTGACAAGAGTCTGTGCACCAGGCTCCCGAGGCCTTTTACCTCCTACTTCTCTGCCTTTGCTCCTCTTATCACCTGTGGTTAAACCTCAAATATTTGCTCAAGACCTTGGCAAGTCTTCCAGCATCAAGGAGTGGCAAAAGTGCCACAAACACGGAGCCCAGATGTCACGCAAGCCAAGCTCCGAGATCTCCTTTCTCCTCTAGGATCTAGAAGGATCCAGAGGGAATAGAGCCTCTCATGAAGGTGCCTCCTGTTGCTGCAGCATTTCATAGATTGTGCTGAGCTGGAAGGGGCCCATCCAGATTGAGTTTAAAGCTTCCTCATGTTCTCCACTAAAAAAGACAAGAACAGGCCCCTCTCACCTCTCTTGGGCACCATCAGTCCCTGACACCCTCACAGCAGGGCACAGGCTGCAGGGCTGGAGCAGGAGCAGGTGAGTGAACACTGCACTACGGGAGGAAGTTTGTGTAAAAAACCAAGAGCTGTTAAAAGAAAATGAAAGCTGGAGCGAGGCTTTCCCACTGAATTCATGGCCAGCTCTCCAGATGTTCAGTGCCACGCTTGCAGCCAGGTTCTCCAGACCATCAGCACGTTACCTGAGGAGCTGCTTGGGGCTCCAGCCCCTGAGCAGTGCAATGGGTCAGGGCACGGAGCAGCCAGAGCAGGATCTGCACTTTGGCACAGTGTTTTATCTGCAAGGCCACCCTGTCCATCCCAGCAGGAAGCAGACACTGTCTGCTCTGGAATTGCCTGGCTCCTGCAGGGCTGCTGCCTTGCACACCCTCACACCCGCCTCATCCTTCTCCCTCTGTCTGCATGAGGGCTCAGGGAGAATTTAACTTGGGTTTTTTTTGTCTTTAACATCTCCACATTTGACCTTGCTGTGGGGGACTGATTGTTGAGGCATTTCCATGTGTAAAGACAAGGATGGGCAGTAAAGCTTTTGGGAAGCTTGAGGCACCCGAACCACCCTGAACTGTCCTGTCAGCAGTGTCAGCTCCCCATATACAGAGTGCTGAACACCCAAAATGAGCAGGAGAGCCCAGGCAGGAATAGCTGGACCACAAATCCGAGTTTGGGCTGCGGGGATGGCAGGGAAGAGCTGCACGAGGGGTCACACGAGGCACTGTGAGCAGAGGCAGGGCTGGTATGTGCTGCTGGTGCCTTGCCTATGCCAGGTATGCTGCCCAGGGAGTGCACAAGCCCTGGAAAAAGAATTTCCCTGGCACAAGGGTTGGGAACACTTAAATGGGAAGGTTGTGCAACACTCGATACCTTAGCCCAGGGCTCTGGAAATCTGGCTGCAAACCCATGTGCTCCCACAGGTCAAGTGTGACCCTGGCAAAGGCTCTGCTGCCCTTGAGGGGAGCAGGGTCCTCACTGGGCACCCAGAGCCTGTCACTGGTGGTGACAGCTGGGATTAGAAGTTTTCCAACAGCTGCAAGTCCCATTTGTGATGAGAATTGTTTTCTTCAAACACAGGGAAATGAACAGCAGGTAGAACTAAAAGCTGTTTTCCCCGTTCCTTTCTGGACCCCTCTGAGCTGCTTGGACATGAGAAATGTCAACAGTGATCAGGGCAGGGCTGTGGAAGCACTGGGGTCAGACAGAGCTTGGATACCCAATTCTGGATTCTTATTATGGAGCCCTGATGTCAGGACACTGATCCCCCTGGGGACAGCAGGGAATGTCCCTGGTGCCCATTTCCAGCCTTCTCAGGAGCACAGGGCCTTCTGTGGCTCCAGGGGACAGACGTGTGCCCAACCAGGCTCTGATTGTCACCAGATGGGAGCTTTGGTGGCTCCACAGCCCAAGCCCTTCCTTTGCCTCACCTATTGCCTCCTGCTCCTCCTTCTTGGTGGCCACAGCGTCCCCCTGAGCAGCAGGCTGGCCTGCAGCCCTCACTGGCCTGCATGGCAGTGGCTGGAAGGTGGGATCAATCTCCAGGATCATCTTGTTGAGAGTCTCTATGGTTATATCCAGGGAGGGAGACATTGGCTGGTCCTCAGGGTCCGTGCTGCCGTTCTCCTCCTCCTTTGGCTGGCTCAGCACAGGGGGTCTCTCCAAGGAGGAATTCTGCTGGTCCTTCCCCTGCGTGTGAGCAGCCAGATGCTCTGGCAGGGGCTGGGCTCCATACCTGGGGAGCAGGTGAGCCTTGGGGTGCACCATGGAGTGGGGCTCAGCCCAGGTTTCTGTGGAGTAGTAGACGTACTTGCCCGGCAGCCTGGGGTACCCGGCTGGGTGCAGGCTCTTGCTTTCCTCGGGTGAGGAAATGCACACAGTCTGCCCAACACGCAGCACGTGGGATTCTATGACCTGGGACATGCTTTGGTTTTCTGCTTTCACAGCTCAGAGGCCAAGGGAAACCTCCTCCTCCTTCTCCTCTTCCTCCAGCAGGGACCTCAGACCCCGTCTTCAATCCAGTCTCCAGCGGAACAGGAATCTGAGGAATGCAGAGAGGAGTGGTTACACAGGCATGCCCCGGGCAGGAGCAGGCTCCAAATCCCCGTTTTTATGGACTTTTCCACTGGAGTGAAAGCTGGAATTCAGCTCATATGAAATCAAGTCCCCCTGTGCTGCTTTTCCAGCCCCTCCAGCCTCTGCTCCCGGTGCCACAGCACAGCCAGGCCAGCGCATGAGAGGCTGGTTGGCAGCAGCTCTTCAGGATACAGAGGCCTAAAATGGAATCCTGCCTTTATTTGCTTATTTTTTCTGGATTAAGAATGAAGTGAAGGCTCTAGCAGCCTTCCCAGGGGACCCTGGCCCCAGGGAGCCCTGTGGGGCAGAGAGCTGGAGCTGCCTGCCAGGGCAGTGTCCTGCAAGGGGGGGTACAGCTAATCCAGGATTTCATTTTCCTGGTACAACACAAGTCTGCAGGCCTGTGGACGTGGCTGCTGCCTCAGTGGTGGTGCTGCTTGAGGAATCTGACTGCAGATAGGCTTTGAATGCTTTGCTTTAGGCAGAAAGTGTTTTTATATTCCCCGTTATAAACCCCTATGGAATGAGGTTGGCCTGCCTCAGAGGTCTGGGCAAAAGGGTCTTGGGATGCTGTTTGGAGGTGGGGAAGTTGTCCTGCTGCATCAGCAATCAAATGGGGTTCCCCCAGCTGCTGCTGGGCAGGAGCTGTCCCTCTGCCACATGCTGCCACCTTCACCCTTTCGCCTTGGGATGAGGACAACAACCCTGCACCCCTCTGTACCCTCTGTGCCAGCCCAGATCTCCGTGTTGGGGACACCCAGGCCCAGCACAGTCCCTGTGCCAGCACCACACTGTCCTCTCTGGTCCCTGGGGAGGGCAGAATTGGTGGGGACACGGGGGATGCAGAGATCCAGAGCCAAAGCTTTGCTGGCAGGAGTTAATGCTCCCTCTGCACATCCTGTGCGGATCTGGCGTGTGACACCCACAAACAGAGGGGTACACTGGCACAGACGCCTTTTATGAAAAACCCTTTCCTTAGGATTTGTCCTCCTGAGAAGTTGAGAGGCCTCAGGAACAAAATGTAAACAATGGTTATCTGTGGAATGCAACAGGTAGATCTTTGATTAGCCCATGTTAGCTGGTTTAATTAACGGCCAATCAAAGTGTGCTGGCTTGGACAGAGTCTGAGCCACAAGCCTTTGTTATCATTCATTCTTATTCCATTCTTAGCCAGCCTTCTGATGAAATCCTTTCTTCTATTCTTTTAGTATAGTTCTAATATAATATATATCATAAAAGAATAAATCAAGCCTTCTGAAACACGGAGCCAGATCCTCATCCCTTCCCTCATCCGAAGGCCCCTGTGAACACTCTCACAGTACACCTCATAAAATATTTGTCCTGCCCTGCACCAGCCTCCAGTGACAGACTTATTTACTCTCTTATCCCGGGCTGATTAACGATGGAGTCACAGGATTAGGAAGCAGACACGTTGCTCGCAGGCAGTCCCTGAGCCCCGTGGGCGCGGGCAGGAGCTGGGCTGGTGCCCTGCGTCACCGCCCGTAATCAGTGACTAATTACCCTGCCAGGTGTCAGAGCAGGAGCGGGGGGTGCCTCCGAACAGGGCAGCTCGGCCCTGCCTCAGTTATATAACCCCGCAGAAGCCCCAGATCTTGCTAGAGAGACACCCGGCCTCATCAAATGTCGGGAATTCGAAGCAGAACATCGCTGCTGCTGTCAGCACCCAGCCCCGGGCGAGTCGGGGCAGGCAAAGCCTCTCCAGGGCTTCCGAGAGCTGCCGGAGTGAATAAATACCTGAAACCCCATTCACCTCGCTGCCAGCCCGGCCCCCGCCGTGTCCCCTGAGCCTCTGAAGGGTTTCAGAACCGGGAGTGGGAGCGGGGCTGTGCTGCAGCAAGGGAAGCACCTCTGGAGCCTGAATGAGCCAGCTCTGAATTGTTGCTAATTATTCCTAGAGGTGGGAACCCCTGGGAATCTGGGGCTGTGCTGTCGCAGCCAGGTGTGCCACAGTTCCCAGAGGGGATGGATTGAGGCTGGAGCTGGTTATCCCTGTGGAAGGGATCTGCCAGAAATTGGTGATGGGTAGGGGGCTGCAGGTGGTGGGGTCCCTCCTCTGACTGCAGCAGTGCCACAGCCCATGGTGCCCTCTCTGCTGGCTGTGCCACGGCCAGCACCAGCCCCTGGCTCTTCCTTGGCATACCCAGAGCCCAGCACCAGCCCCTGGCCCTTCCTTGGCATTCCCAGAGCCCAGCACCAACCCCTGGCCCTTGCTTGGCATTCCCAGAGCCCATCACCAGCCCCTGGCTCTTCCTTGGCATACCCAGAGCCCAGCACCAGCCCCTGGCTCTTCCTTGGCATTCCCAGAGCCCAGCACCAGCCCTGGCCCTTCCTTGGCATTCCCAGAGCCAGCCCCAGGGCACAGTGAATGCATGAACAGCCTGGCACCAATTCCCCTTCCCCCTTCCCATGCCAGGGCTCTGCCCACAGAATTTTTGCCGCCTCAGGAGTGACAGGACTGCCCCAGGGGGTGCAGGTCAGAGCCCAGGTAAGCAGATGCCCACCTTGGGGAACCACCCAAGGTCTCCTGGCACGGGGCACCGTGTGCCACAGCGGTGCCAGCTCTGCGTGAGAAGCGCAGCGTGGTCCCAGGCTCGGAGGGAGCGTTTGTTAAATATAAAAAGCAGAGTCATTCCAGGTCAAAAACACAAGCGAGATGGAGTGAAAATTGGATTCTCCCCTGGGGAGAAGAACTGCCTGGCTCCAGTCAGCATCCACAAGACAAGGCTGGTTTTAATTTAAGTAGGTACAGAAATAACGTGCAGGATGCATGAACCGGGGCTGCCGGGGCCTCCAGGAGCATGCACGCAACAGCTTCCCTCCTTCCTTGTACTCCTGCCCTGAGTTTTTGATCTTTCTCAAGTGTGATGCTGCCAGAATTAGCCTCCAAACCTCATTTCTCCTCCCTTCCCTTCTCTGGGTTGAAGTGAGAGCTCTCCCAAGCTCCTCAGAGGAATTTGGAGCCTTGGCTCTCGTGCTTGGAGGAGCAAAGGGGAAGGGCTGAGGTGAAGGAGGAACCACAGGGTGGCTGCTGGCCACCAGTGTGGCACAGGCAAATGCTGCCCACAGAGATCAGGAACTCCCCAGAGCCACAGGGAATGGGCTGGGCAGGGGCTGGCTGTGCCCCTGGGCAGGGAAGAGAGGCCAGGCATGGGCACAGGTACCACACCGTGCCATGAGCCATGCCCTGGGCTCTGTGCCCTGATTCTGGGGCAGAATCAGAGGAACCCCAGCACTGCAGCCATGGCCAGGCAGGCTGGTTCAGCCAGGCCTGGGAGATCCACTGGCTGCATGGAAATTCCAGGGAAGGAGCTCTGTTGTCTCAAAGCTAGCACAGAAAGGGATGGAAATAAACTGGCACAAACACAGCCAGACTGGAAATGGGCACAAACACAAGCAGCCTGGAAATGGCAGTTTCTCCTACTGGAAGCAGACCGTGGAACAGAACTCTAAGCTGAAGGGGACAAGTTACAGATTTCACAGGCAGTTGGACACTCTTAGAAATGTCCTCAGTGAGGGACCTGGAGCTGCAGCTCAGCCCAGTAACCCCAGCTCATGGCAGAGGTAGGGAAACGAGCTGGGCTGGGGGTGTCAGACTGGGACTGGAGCACCCGGGTGGGGCAGGGGGTGGGGTGCTGTGTCTGGGGGGCTGCAGGGGTTGGGGTGCCATGTTTGGAGGGCTGCTGTGTTTGGGGGGGCTGCAGGGCACAGGGTGCTGTGTTTGGAGAGGTGCTGGGCTTGGGGGGCTGCTGTGTTTGGGGTGCTGTAGGGCACAGGCTGCTGTATTTGGAGGGCTCAGAGCTCTGCAGGGCACAGGGTGCTGTATTTGGAGGGCTCAGGGCTCTGCAGGGCACAGGCTGCTGTATTTGGAAGGCTCAGAGCTCTGCAGGGCACAGGGTGCTGTGTTTGGAGGGCTCAGGGCGCTGCAGGGCACAGGCTGCTGTATTTGGAGAGGTGCTGGGTTTGGGGGGCTGCTGTGTTTGGGGTGCTGTAGGGCACAGGCTGCTGTATTTGGAGGGCTCAGGGCTCTGCAGGGCACAGGGTGCTGTGTTTGGAGGGCTCAGGGCTCTGCAGGGCACAGGCTGCTGTATTTGGAGGGCTCAGGGCGCTGCAGGGCACAGGCTGCTGTATTTGGAGGGCTCAGGGCGCTGCAGGGCACAGGCTGCTGTATTTGGAGGGCTCAGGGCGCTGCAGGGCACAGGCTGCTGTGTTTGGAGGGCTCAGGGCGCGGCTCCAGGCTCGGGTGCCCCGGGCACACCCCGATCCCCGCCCGCCCTTCCCAAAGCCGCCGGGCACGGCTCAGCCCCGCCACAGAGCGAGCCCGGGGATGCTCACAGAGCAAAGTCCCTCCTGTTTCCTCTGCAGGAACCCCCCAGCCCCTCTCTGGGCTGCCCCTCAGCATCCCCGGCAGCTGCGGCCCCGCTGTCCCAGCGCGGTTGTTCGGGGCTCAGACACCCGAGCCGGGACCCGGCCTCGCTCCCTGCCTGCGCAGACCCCAAAAAGCTCCGGCAGCTGCCGAGGCTGGTTGGTTTTCCCTCGCAACGTGAGCCCTGGGAGCCTCCCGATGACAAGGCTGTCGCACATCCCCCGGCCAGGCAGGGCAGAGGGAACTGCTGGGACCCCCAGGATTTCCAGAGCTCATTACACGCGGTTTGCCTGGATTAGAGGGGCGTGCTGAGGGGGCCGAGGAAGAAAAGTTCCCATGGTTGTGCTGTGTTTTGCCCGCAGAGCAGGGAGAGCCGCGGTATCACATGGCAGATATTGATACAGCCCAGCTCCGAGGGGTTCCAGCACCTGGTGCCCCGAGGAGGGGCTGACCAAGGGGGATTTTGTCAGAGCCTCCTCCCTCTCTCAGCTACAAGCATTTAGGAGCCTCAGCAGCCAGGAAAAGGAACGTTTATGAAATCCCAGACAGCATCTTGGTGTCTGCCCAGCCCCTGGAGCTGCACCATGGGGCAGCGTCCACACGAGCAGTGCCAGAGCAGGGTGTGGAGCAGCGAGAAACCCTCCAGTGCAAGCCGAGAGCATCCCCAGCAGGAGCCACCCACCCCCAGGGACCCCCCCCCCTCCCAAAGTGCTGCTTGTTTAGCAACACTTCAGACTTCTGGAAGGGTCTCCGGGCTTTTGGAGGCGGCGGGTTGTCAGGAATGTTGAAATCGCTGCTCCAGCAGCTCCCCCTCCCACTGCCTTACAGCCTTTTCCTCTCCCGGGACAGCTCCTTCCCCTCTGGCAAGAGCTTCTCCGGGCACAAGAGCAGCGCAGAGCCCGGTCCTCCTTTCCAAGAGAGGTCCCAGCACAGCAGCAGAAGTTTCCCCTCCCCTCTTTGTGGGTGAGCAGTTGACATGGGGGGCTCAGGGACAGCAGGGCCTTTAGAGCAGGGTGTCTTGTCTAAAAATAGGCTAAATTAGCAAATCCTAAGAATGTTGGAGATGAGTTACAGCAACAGACGCTGTAACTTGTGCTAACGAGCTCCTCGGAGCACAGGCCAGGATGTTTCTTCTCTGAGACCATGGGAACATCTCCCTGCAGCCCTTGTGGGACTCGGGGGCAGCATCAGAGCAATCTGCAGTGTGAGAGGCTCCTTCCCTGCATTTAGGGGGTGACAAAGGGGGGGAGAGGGTGGCAGCTGCTGCACGGGGGGGCTCTGCACACTGCAGGTGTTCCAGAAGGGCCCTGAACACCTGTGCTGGCCTGGGCACAGCCCCTGCAGTGCACAGGGCTGCAGCCAGGCCTGGAAACCTCATGGAGAACACGCTTCAGGCTCTTCCCTTGGCTCCAAGCAGTAGAGGTGGGACAAGATGAATTTCCTCCCCTCCCCAGACTCCATTTTCCTCCCAATACACCCACCCACACCAGCAGCAGATCCAAGCACTCCCACCTGCACAGTTCCTATGCCATCCTGCAGATAATCCCCTCTCCTCTGACACAAGCATGGAGGCCCTGAAACTGGTTTTGGTTTCGCAGCATTTTTGGTTTCGCAGCACGGGGTTAATGACCCCATTCCCTGCGCTTTGACCTTCCTGCCTGGCTGTGGTTCAGTGGCACCACACAAACCTCTGCCCCCACATGGCACTTTTATTGCCTTGAACTCTCCACAATTCCCACAGCACAGCCTCCCATGGGGAGGAAGGAGACACTGGAGCTCACAACCCCTGCCACTTCACCTCAGCTGAGCTCACTCGAGGCAGAGCAGGGAACATGCACTGGGACACATGCACAGACAACAAACACCACTGGGAATCTTAAATAGGCTTCCAGAGGGTCAGAAAGGTAATTGCTCGTGTCATAAACCCCATGGACTACTGAGAAAACCTCAGAACCTCAGCTAGAGCAATATGCAAAATTCCACAGCAGTATCCAGCAGCCTTCCCCACCCTGCATCACCAGGGCTCAGCTTCTGCCCCCTGGCAGCACTGAACAACCACATCTTGTGTTATTTGAGACCCCTGAGGAGCAGATTCCTCCCGAGGCAGGAGAATAACCCCCAGCTAAACGCAAAGCAGCAGTAAGAGGAGCGATGGAAGGGAAGAATTGACACGAGCTGCACCAGCATTAGCATGAGAACTGAAAGGGAAATAAAAGGACTTGGAAGAGGCAGGGCAGAGGCGGCAATCAGCACTCGGAGGTACCTGGGCTCGTTATCCCCGCTCCTGCGCGGCTCCTCGGCAGCACCTCCGGCACCTGGAGCTCATAAACCACAAGGGTGGGTCCGTGCAAGGCCCGGCTCCTGCGGGAGCTGCGATTTAACGGGAGCCCGGTCCCTCCCACCTGGGCCGAGCTTCGCCTCCCCTCCGTGCCCCGCAGGTGTGGTGCGACAGGGAAGCCCCAGAACGCGGGTTCGGGGTGGGAGCCGGGGCTGGAGAGGCTCAAAAAGCAACAGGGAGATGCCGGCCAGCTGCTGACAGCTGGAGCACAGCAAGGCAACCCTGGGGCAGGTGAGGAGTCGGGGCTGCAGCTGCTGTGCCTGCCCTGCATCCCCCAGCACAGCCCTCAGCCATGGTGGGGACTGTGCTTCAGCCTGCCCCAATTTCAGCTGTGACAATAAACGAAGAAGAAACAAAAAAGTTTGTGCTCCTTTCCATCACTGGAGTTGAGCTCCTCCTGCTTCTTTCCAGGGGTACCAGGCAGCACAGACACATTTCTGCTGTGACAATAAATGAAGAGGGAACAAAAAGTTTGTGTTCCTTTCCAGCATTGGAGTTGAGCTCCTCCTGCTTCTTTCCAGGGGTACCAGGCAGCACAGACACATTTCTGCTGTGACAATAAATGAAGAGGGAACAACAGGTTTTTGTTCCTTTCCAGCTGGAGCATTGGGGTTGAGCTCCTCCTGCTTCTTTCCAGGGGTACCAGGCAGCACAGACACATTTCTGGGAGGAGCAGCAGACCTGGGCACAGCCTGTCCTGGGTTACTGCCTCGTGGCAAAGGTGCTGCCTCGAGGAGGGAGATTGGTTCAAAGGGAAAGCCATTATCAGTCTGGTTAAAGGGCGTCTGTCGCCATCCCAGGGTCTGCCACGCCGTCATCACTGCTAAATTACAGGGAGAAGACTGAAAAAAACACTGGAAGGTGACCATGTCTCAAATATGTGTTTGCAGTGTCCAGCCCAGAGCAGACAGGCCTGAGAGCTGCACTCAGCATTCCCACACAGGGAATGATAAATAACCCCCCAGGAGCAGGGGATGATAAATACCCCCCCAGCATCCTTCTGGATTGCTGGACATTTTGGCTCAAGGGTTTCTTCCAGTGTCAGTGGGCACAGAGCCGTGGAGCAACCCTTAAAACCATGTCCCTGAAATATCCTCTTTCAAGGAAACTGCCTGTTCTGCTGCCCATAAATGCCTTGGGCTCGCTGCAGTGTTGCCACACTGTGAAGGGACACTTTGAAACGTCTGATTTTATCAGGAAATAGGCCATATAAACTCCCTGCCTTAAATTCCTTCATCTCACTTTACAATCTTTCCAACCTTTCATTTATTACCAGCCATTGTTTTTTCCTGTCCTTACATCCCTGGGCAAACATTTTGACATGGCCAGCACAGCCCCTTCCCATCTGTGATTGCTGTGGGATTGCAGAGGGAGTGATTTCCTGGCAGCTTTCCTCTTCCTGCCTGGTAAATTCACCTGGATGACATCCTTGGCAGATGGAATTTCCAACCTGAGGATGTTCAGTGTCTCACACACGTCAGCCTGACTCCAGCTGGAGGGGACCAAAGGGGAGAAATGCTGGGTTGGGTCCTCAAGCTGAACATCTTCTCTGTCCTGGGGTGTTTGGGTGGTTTTAAAGGACAGTAAAGCACCAAGGTTGGGGAAAGAGGAAGGTTTTGGCAGTAGAACGAGGTGACTCCATGCTCTGGTTCCATTTGCAGCCAGCTCTGAGCACACACTGGCTTTGACTCTGTTCACAGCCCCGGGAAGCTCAGAAGGAGAAAATGTGTTCAGGGCTGGCTACCTTCTGGAAAAATCACCCCAAAAATCACCCCAAAATCACCCCAAAGTGACCCTGGGCTGTGCCACCCCATGCCAGTGCCCAGCTCCAGCCAGCACCTGGCTCTCTGAGGTGGGGATTGGATGGGACTCACCTGTGGTGACACCTCCACTGTCACCTCCACTGTCACCTCCACTGTCACCTTCCATTGTCACCTCCTGCTGACATCAACAAGCTCAGCAGCCCAGAAATCAGTGCAAAGCTGTTTGCTGTGTGTTCACAGCCAGTGCTGGCCCCAGGCTGAGGAGGCCTCTGTGTCCTGGAGTGATGCAATTCTCTGTCAGGCACTGGGATGTTGCTGCCATTGGCACTTAGGAAGCCAAATTGCAATTCTTGTTCTGCCCTAACGTGGCCTTTCTGTCTTTTCTCTCTGCTTTTCTGTCTGTGTTGTGCAAGGCATGAGGAGATGGCCTGGGGGAGCAGCTGCTGTAGAAAATGGTTTGTTTGCAGCAGGGCTGTCAAACTCCTGCCCAGCGCTGAAGCAAACGCAGAGATATCACAAGACCCCTCAGAAAATAAACATCATTTACCTCTTGGCTTTGACATTGCTGGTCCTGCAGTGAGGCCAAGGAGTTCAGTGGCTCTTTGGCCAAGGTGTTACATTTTCTTTGTGCTCTCTGTATCCACAGAAAATCAGCAGGGAAAAATTAATGGGGTTCAGGGAGGGGGTTTTCTGCCCTAACCCTGAATCTGCGTCACACAGGTGTGAAAATATTACATCAGGGCTCGTTACCCCAATTAGAACCCAGGTTACACTGAATTTACTGCAGAGGTTTTGGGTTGAAGCAGCAATGCCAGTCAGTGAAAACCCTGCAGTGAAAATCCCACCAGGAACAAGCCTCTGCCTCATCCTGGGTTTTCCCACCCTGAAGGCCCTAAACATTATTAACACATCCCTAAACTTTATTAATGCTGATATAGGTGTGAAAATGGGCAAGACCGTGGTGGCATGGGTGGGATGGGGTGGTCAGCAGCAATTTGAAGCCACTTTTCTGTTCCCAGGAGGAAGCAGAGGGAAATGGGGAGGAGTGAGAGACTGGCAGGGGGACAGCGCACTCTGCTCACAGTGGAAATGGCCAAGGAAAACTGGAGTGGCCACAGGACAGGCTGGGCAAGAACAAGAGAGGCAGAGAGCCTCAGAGTCCCTCCTGCAGGGCTGCTAATGTGGTTCCTTGTTTCTAGGATTTGAGCAAAATAAAATGCCCAGACACCGACAAGAAGATGAAAGAACATTTTCAGAGGAACAAATATTGGTGATGAATAAGACTTGGGAGTGCTTCCCTGGAATGCCCCTGTGCAAACGAGGAGGAGAAAAGGATGAAACATCCCTCTGTTTGTCACCTCCTCTTGGGACTGAGTGAGGTCCCTGTGTGAGGGGAGGGGATCCATGGAGCTCCGGGGGCTGCAGGGTGGGGTGGGCTGTGTGAGGTTCCTGTGTTCTCCTCCTGGATTTCTCCTCCAGGGTTTCCCATCCTGGATTCTCCTCCAAGATTTCTCCTCCAGGATTTCACCTCCTGAGTTTCTCCTCCTGGATTTCTCCTCCAGAATTTCTCCTGTGTGAGGGGAGGGGATCCATGGAGCTCCGGGGGCTGCAGGGTGGGGTGGGCTGTGTGAGGTTCCTGTGTTCTCCTCCTGGGTTTCTCCTCCTGGGTTTCTCCTCCTGGGTTTCTCCTCCAGAATTTCTCCTCCAGGATTTCTCCTCCAGAATTTCTCCTCCAGGATTTCTCCTCCTGGGTTTCTCCTCCTGGGTTTCTCCTCCAGAATTTCTCCTCCTGAATTTCTCCTGGATTTCTCCTCCAGGATTTCTCCTCCAGGATTTCTCCTCCTGGATTTCTCCCCCAGAATTTCTCCTGTGTGAGGGGAGGGGATCCATGGAGTTGCAGGATGGGCTGGGCAAGGTGGGAAGCCTCGGATCTGAAATGTTGGGGCCATGGAGAAGGGCTGGAACAAGGGATTGTCCTCCAGTGGCTGTGGCAGAATTCTCTGTGACCCCTCTGAAGGAGCCTCCTCTTCTTTCCTTGGCTAAACCCGACCTGTCTGTGCAGAGCAGATCTCTGCAGGCATGGCCCTACCCAGGACGTGCTCATAAAGGACAAAGTATGAGCCTGACAGCTAAAAAAAGAACAAATAAAAGGCGTGAATTGGCCCAAGCAGCTGCTCTGCCCCGTGTCCTGAGCTGCCACTGACACCAACTCCCTCCTGCTACAGAAAACCTTCCAGAAGGTTGAAATGGAGTGAAATGAAGTGACACCATGTCCAGCACCCCAGAAGTGTCATGGGAAGTAGATGGAGCAGTAAATCTTTGCAGAAAGCACACTGCTCCTATCTTCCTCCTTCCTCCTCCTCTTCACCCTCCTCCAGCCTCCCTCTTTCCTGTGGAGCCTCCAAAAAGGAAGAAAACATATTAAGTGCTGCAATACCTGGCTGAAAAAGCCACAAAGGGCTGTGGCATTCTGGGCATTGGTGGCACAGCTGGCACAGAGCAGCTCCCAAGGAACCCTCTGAGGGGTTCCTGACCTGCCTTGGACTCCACCAGTGGCACAGAGAAGATCCCAAACACCTCCAAGGGGTCTCTAACTGGGTCCTGTTTCCTCATCCAAACACCCCCAGAGGTTCCCCCGGCCAAACCAGCCCCTTGCTGTGGTGTGGGAGCTGCTGGGCACCGTGGAGCCCAAAGCACTCAGCACTGGGGGGATTGAGCTCCTCGGTGTTTGGGGACCCCTGAGGGGCTGTGCTGGGGCAGGGACAGCCCCTCACACCCCCCCAGACCCTGTAACACCCCCGGGGCTCCTGTGAGAGCCACGTGTGGCTGCGGGGAGCTCGGGCTTCCTCGCCAGGTGAGTCACCCTTTTCATGGAATAACAAAACATATTTACTCAGAAGGGGTGACGAGGCCCTTCGGGTGCCCCGAGGGGGGTGTTAATCAGCCTGCTCTCAGCGAGAAAGGCCCTTTTGTTTTCCAGCCCTCACAGTTATGATTTTCACTTCGTCTGAAAGCGCAAAGCTCCGGGGAAAAGTCACATCAGGCTTGGAGGCGTCGGGAGCCGGTGTGGGGAGAAGAAGGATAAAGGATGAGGAGGGAGAGCCCTGCGGTGTCTCCGTGCCCTGCGGCGGGGCTGGGGCTGTGCAGGAGGGGATGGAGGGGCAGGAAGGTGCCAGGGGCGTGGGATGGAGGGGCAGGAAGGTGCCAGGGGCGTGGGATGGAGGGGCAGGAAGGTGCCAGGGGCGTGGGCAGGGCTGAGCGCAGCGCCAGGTCCGTGCCTGCACACGCCGGGCGCTGCCAGGGGAAAACCACTGACGCAAGGGCACCGCACGGGAGGATTGGGGCCCCTGCATGGGCACGGCCGAGGGGGCAGCACCCGGGGGTGCCTCCCACCCGGAGTTACCTGGCCGTGCAGGCGGGGCGCGGAGAAATCCCCTCTTTTTGGGTGGCACTGGTGGTGGGGAGTGCGCCAAAGGGATCGTCCTGGCATCATCCCCAGGCTCCCTGCCCCAGTGTGAAAAACGCCAATCGCTTGTTTTTTAAAAATTTTTAGAAGTTTAATGGTAATAAAATGGTTGTAAAAATAGTAATACAATTAGAGTAGTAATAATTTGGGCAATTTGGATTAGGACAATATTAGACAACAAATGCAAAGAGTTGCAGACAGCCCAGGTACCTTTTTCTGGCCAAAATAAGCCCGAAAAAGGACCCACGTTAACAGAGGATTAACCCTTAAAAACAACAGCCTGTTGCATAGTCATACACCTCATACATGATGCATAAATTCCATTCAAACACGAGATTCTGTCTGGGCAGTGTCAGCTTCTTCCTCTGAATCCTGACAGTGTCTTCGAGGTGGGAAGAAATTAGTTTCTTCTGATAAGAGGGCAATAAATTATTTTTCTCTGAAAGATTCAGGTGTCCTGTGGCTGCTATCTTGCTGCAAGTCCTTTCTTTTGAAAAAAAAGTACCCTGCATAGCACAGTTTCTATTCTAACAATATTTATAACCTAAAACTATATTTAACACAGCACTTAAGAGAATTAATACAGCATTACTTCCTAACACAACACACTTAATATTCATTTTAATATTTGCGAAAAGCCAATCATAAAATACACGCGTTTTTCACACTCAGCACATAACTGTCCTGAGGAAGTGTCCCCCACAATAAACACCTTGGGTTTCTCTGGGGTGTTTCCCAGAGGTTTAAAACAAGCAAAGGAGCACAGCACAGCTGTGCACAGCCTGCATCTGCAGGTGCATTTTGCTCTCAGAACCTCAAAGATTTAGAGGCTGAGCTCTTCTTTCCTTAGCCACAAGCCCCTTTCCCTGCAGCAGCTTTTGATGGATCATTTCCAGTGAGGAAAGCTCACACGGGGAGCACCTGCCTCCCTGCTGCTGCAGGAAAAGGCAGCACAGGCCGTCCCACGTGGCATCACCCATTGTCAGAAGCTGGGACGTCATTGTCCAAAACTTTCCTTGGAGAGTTCCTTCCAGGATCCACCCTGGATGCAGCCATGAGCCATTCTGCATTGATGTCATGTGCAGTGAATCATGAACCCTCCTGGCTCCCCACCACAGACACAGCCCAGCCTGAGCCAAGTGACACCATCCATCCCCCTGAGCCAGCCCTGCCAGCAGAGCCCTGGGGACCCTCTGCCAGCCCTGGGGACCCTCAGCTGGGTTGTGTGAGGGGGCTCTGCGAGCTGGGGGGCTCCCAGGAGCCAGAGGATCTCCTCCAGCCCCACGAGGCCAGCCTGGTGTGAAGAACAGGCCCATCCAGGTGGGAAGGGTTCCCAGGAGAGCAGCAGCACTCCTGGGCTGGGGTTGAGCCTCTGGGAGCTGTTTCTGTGTCCTCTGGTCTCCAGACACTGCCCCAGGCTCTGCTCCCAGCCAGGCAGGGCCAGAACACCTCAGACACCTCCAAAGAGCCCATGGATCAGTGAGCAGTGCCACACTCCTGCTGTACGTGACCAGTGACACAGGGCTGGGGAGATGCTGCCTGAAAAAACCCCACACTTGGAGCCCTTCCAGTAGCTATCAGCACTAAATCCCAGGGATTTCCAGAGGGGGCTGTGCTGGTCACTCCCAGGCTTGAGCTGCTGGGCAGCAGGACTTGCCCAACCCAGTAAGGCAGCAGCAGTTTCATCTTTAAATCCATAATCTGGCTCAGACTCACTGGCCACTGGCTATCCCAGGGGAGCTGTGTCCTGGGAGAAGCCTCCAGAGCTGCTCAGCAAGGGGGGGGACTCTCCTGGAGGAGAAATCCTGGAGGGGAAATGCAGGAGGAGAAATCCTGGAGGAGAAATCCAGGAGGAGAAATCCAGGAGATGAAATCCTGGAGGAGAAATCCAGGAGGAGAAATCGAGGAGGGGAAATCCAGGAGGAGAAATCCAGGAGGAGAAATCCAGGAGGTGAAATCCAGGAGGTGAAATCCTGGAGGAGAAATCGAGGAGGGGAAATCCAGGAGGAGAAATCCAGGAGATGAAATCCTGGAGGAGAAATCCAGGAGGAGAAATCTAGGAGGTGAAATCCTGGAGGAGAAATCTAGGAGGAGAAATCCAGGAGGAGAAATCCAGGAGATGAAATCCAGGAGATGAAATCCTGGAGGACAAATTCAGGATGGGAAATCCTGGAGGAGAAATACTGCAGGAGAAATCCAGGACGAGAAACCCTGGAGGTGTTTGTGGTTGTGTGTACCCACAGATACAGAGGCTTCTCCTCTGCACAGCGAGATCCTCAGGGGTTTGTTCCCCATCAGTGCAAGGTTGGGCTGCTCCTGCTGCTCAGAAACCTGGCCCTAAATCCTGCTGGCAGCTGGGCTCCCGGCGCAGGTGCACAGGTGGGGATGGGGTGGGATGGAGCCATCACACCTGTCCTTGTTTGTGCTCCAGTGACCTCTCAGCGGGGGAATTTCTGCACAGGCTGACAGCACGGCGATGGGAGAGACATTAACCTCTGAACTCCAGCTGCTGACAGCTTCCAAACAAATCATCCTGGTGAAGATCTCTTCTCCAGGCCAGGGGGCTTGCTGGAGGTCTCACGGTGGTGGAAGGAGAAAAGGAAATGAAGCTCAGCTCTTCTCACTCTGCCTGCTCTCTCCCTCCCACCTCTGAGCTGTGTTTTTAACTAATTCCACCAATTTTTCCTTTTCCAGGAGTGAGACTCCTGCAACCCCAGGGCACGGAAGCGTGAAGCAGCTTTTGTCTTGGAGCTGGCGTCTCTGTTATCAAGGTGAACTCAAGGAGAACAATTGCTTTCCACACTCACTTTCCCCCTCCACAATCAGCTCTGTTTGCTCTCGCTGAGGTGCCCCACAGCAGCACTGATAGGGGCTGGCAATTCAGGGGAATTGCTCCCATATTTGTTCAACGGTTGGGAAAAACCATAAACGCTGCGAGGAGGGAAGGGAGAGGGCTCTGGGCACTGCCAGAATGGTAATTACAGCTCTTGCTGTTAATAGCAGGGCTGAGGAGGAGCGAGCAGGGACGGCAGGAAGGGGAAAGGTAGAGCCAAGGTGTGCTGAGGGCCCCCGGATGGGTGCAGCAACAAAGGGCTGCAGAAGAATAGGCCGATTATTCTGGGTTTACTGGGATAAAGTGGGCAAGGATGGTGAGGATCATTCAGTGCTGGAGGGCTGCCAGGCCCTGTGAGTGGGACAGGGAGGTGCTGAGGGCTGCAGCTCCCCCTCTGCAGCTCTGCAGGGGCAGGCACATGCACGTTTCCATCTCACAACGCCTCAGCCCCACTGAAATCTGTACCAGCTTTGAGGGACTGGGGATCAAACTCTCTCCCAGCAGCTGTTCCCGGATTTTTTCCTGGGAGAAGAGCTTGGGACAAGTTCTCAGGATCTGTTTTCCTTGCTGAATCCCACACAAAGTGCTTCTTGGGAAGTGCCATCTTTCCCTTGGATCCCTGTATCCCGGGCATCACCACCAAGGTGTGCCCGCAGCCCAGGGCAGCAGCAGCAGCAGCAGCACCGTCGCTGTGGGCTCACATTCCAGGGGACCCCGGACAATGGGAGCACGGTTGGTGGCTGCAGGCAGTGCCAAGGGCTGACTCACAGCTGCTGACACTTGTCACGCTGAAAGCATTCCGGTATTTATGGAGGCTGTTCCCAGCCGCAGTGCGGGCACAGCGGGGCCAAGGGCTCCTCCCGCCCTCCCCGCCCTGGCCCGGCTGCTGCAGCCTGGGAAGGGCACCTGGATCCCCCCTGGGCCTCCAGGCAAGGCCCAGTGAAGAGGCAGCTTTGTCCTGGCCAAGCTCTTCCCTATGAGCCCATCCATTCCTGTCCCACACGCTCCTGAATTCTCCCTTTGCAGCCTTTGTCCAGGGATGCAAAGGGCTCTGGCTGGGGTGGTGAGGCCATGGCATGGGAGAATGTGGGAACAGGAGAGAGTCTGATCCTCAGTTCCTCAAAGCTGGTGCAGATTTCAGTGGGGCTGAGGCGTTGTGAGATGGAAACGTGCATGTGCCTGCCCCTGCAGAGCTGCACTTCCCTGTCCCACTCACAGGACCTGGCAGCCCTCCAGCCCCGAGTGATCCTCACCTATCTCACCATCCTTGCCCACTTTATCAATAATAACAACAACAATAACAATAAAATAACGATAATCTATTATTATTAATAATAATAAAACCAACCCCATATAACCTGATAGCAGGGACAGCTCACAGCCAACAACCAGCACCCCGAAACCCCTCCACGGGACAAAAAAAGAGGAGCCTCTTTATCAAAACGTTGCTTTGGGCAACCCATTGCTTCATCTCTTTCCAGCCTTGCCCTGCTATTGTCCGAGGCTGCAGGAAAAGGAAGCAGAGGAATTCCTTCTCTGTGGTTCCTTCCTGCCCCAAGCCAGGCCTGCAGGGCTCCAGCAGCCCCCGGGACCACCAGGATGCCAACAGGAGCAGCACACTCCGTGCCAGGCAGAGCAGGGAAAGCTGCTAATGGACGCTGATGGAGCTGTGAGGATCCTCCCGGGGGCAGCAGGGCTGTCCCGGAGCGAGAAAAGCAGCGAGCAGATCGCTGGCACTCCCATGGATGCTCCGGCTGTCGCTGCTCTCGCACATCCCTCGGGGTCACAGCTCCAGCAGGGGAGGATTTACAGCTCCAGGCAAACCACGGGAGCCAGGTGGGTTGGGAAATCTGAGGCTGGTGTCACTGCTGTGGAGGATTTTGGGGATTTCACGCTGTGCCTCAGCAGCATCCCATTTCCACCAGGTAACACCAGCATCCTCCTGCTCTGAGAAGGATGCGTGTGCTCATGTGTGTGCTCATGTGTGTGCTCATGTGTGTGCTCACCTCTCCGGTAAAGGAAATCCTGCCGAGGCTGAATCCTGAGCTCAGGGATGAGCCTCACCCAGTGGCAGGAGTGGCACACCAGCCTCTTTCCTTTTTATTTTGCCATCAGGAATTTTCAGGGCTTCTCTCATGACAAAAACTGTGGGAAAACAAAAGAAACCAAAAAAGAATTTACAATAACAAGAAGGTTTTGCCTCTGGTTTTGCTGCTTTCCTGTGTGTTTGTGAGTTAGCACTTGTGCTCCCTCTCAATCTGAGGCTGGTGCCACTGCTGCAGAGGATTTTGGGGATCTCACGCTCTGCCTCAGCAGCATCCCATTTCCACATCCAGGACTGGCCTCTTTCCTTTTTATTTTGCCATCAGGAATTTTCAGGACTTTTCTCATGACAAAAACGGTGGGAAAACGGAACAAACCTAAAAAGAATTTAGAAGAACAAGAGGGCTTTGCCCCTGGTTTTGCTGCTTTCCTGCCCCTGGTTTTGATGCTTTCCTGCGTGTTTGTGAGTTAGCACTTGTGCTCCCTCTGAATCTGGTGCCTCTGCTGCAGAGGATTTTGGGGATCTCACGCTCTGCCTCAGCAGCATCCCGTTTCCACATCCAGGAATGACACACCAACCTCTTTCTTCTGCCATCAGGTATTTTCAGGACTTCTCTCATGACAAAAAACTGTGGGAAAACAGAACGGAACAAACCAAAAAAGAGTTTTCAAGAACAAGAGGGGTTTGCCCCTGGTTTTGATGCTTTCCTGCCCCTGGTTTTGATGCTTTCCTGCGTGTTTGTGCTCCCCCTGCCTCTCCCCGGGGATCACCCGTGGTGTCAGGGCACGGGGAAGGGATCAGCTCGCAGAGTTTCTCCCTGCAGTGCCCTTCCCGTGCTCGGCGGGCGGGTCATGCTCTATTTATCGCCTCATTTCCATCCCCGAGTGCTGCAGTGCTGCTCCCTCCAGCCCTGCGAGTTCCAGCGCCAGCAAAACGGGACCGGGAACGAGCTCGTGACATCGGGAGCAGCTGCCCAGCTCCGCTCACAGCCCGAGCATCACCTTGTGTGACACACACCGGCAGCTTGGTCCCCATCTCCAAAGGGCCCTGAGACCCTCAGGAGGCAGCAGAGGGGTGAAAAGTGCGGCTCTCCTGCCTGGTTTCCTGCTGGGCTTTGCCACTGTGCTGTTCAAGGTTTGGAGGAATGGGAATTGTGCTGGGCGGCACTGACAGGGACACCGAGGTTTTCCTTTTGGAAGGAGAAGCTGCCAAGTGCAGCCAGGAATATTTTTTGTGGATTTCCTGGGCATCGTCTGCTCCCTGTGGCAGTGATGAGAAGGGAAGTGGGAACAGCGTCTCCTTGGGAGGCACGAGCACATCTGAGCACCAAACTGAGCTTTTAGACCCTCAATGAAAAGACTGAAGGGCACCAACTGCTCCCCTTGCCCCAGAGTGACACAGCTCTGGGACAGGTTCAGGAACTTTGCTGGGAGATGATACAGGGCAGGAAAAGCACACAAGGTGAATTGAGGCTTGATCCTGGCGGCACCTGCAGCTCCTGCATCCTGCTGCAGCTCCCACAGTGACAACCATAAAATCACAGACTCATGGAACCTCAACACCCACCGTGTCCCTGGGCAGGGACACCTCCCACCACCCCAGGGTGCTCCAAGACCCGGCCAGCCTGGCCTTGGGATCTTCCAGGGTGGGTGCTCTGGGCACCTGTGCCAGGAATGGCTCTGCTGGGGGGGGGGTCTCCATTGGATCCAGTTCTCCCAGTGGCTGTATTGGATCTGGGGAGTCTCTGGAAGGTCTGGTTCTCCTGGTGGATCCTGTGGCTGTATTGGATCTGGGGGTGTCTGGAAGGTCTGGTTCTCCTGGTGGATCCTGTGGCTGTATTGGATCTGGGGGTGTCTGGAAGGTCTGGTTCTCCTGGTGGATCCTGTGGCTGTATTGGATCTGGGGGTGTCTGGAGGACCCGGTTCTCCCGGGGGCTGTGGTGGGTCAGGGGGTCTGCAGTGGGTTCGGTTCTCCCGGTGCCTGTATCGGCCCGGGGGGGTCTCCGGTGGTCCCGGTTCTCCCGGTGCATCCGGCGGTCTCCGGTTCCCCCCAGCGGCGGCGGGAGCCGCGCTGCGCTCGGGGCCGCCAGGGGGCGCTGCGGGGACACGCGGGGGACACGTGAGTGGGGGGGACAGGTGGGGACAGGTGAGGGCAATTGGGGACAGGTGAGGACAGGGGGAACGGGCGGGGACAGGTAGGGACAGGCGAGGACACATGGGGACCGTTGGGGACAGGTGAGGGCAGTTGGGGACAGGTGAGGGAAGTTGGGGACAGGTGAGGGCAGTTAGGGACAGGTGAAGGCAGTTGGGGACAGGTGAGGGCAGTTGGGGACAGGTGAGGGCAATTAGGGACAGGTGAGGGCAGTTGTGGACAGGTGAGGGCAGTTGGGGACAGGTGAGGGCAGTTGGGGACAGGTGAGAGCAATTGGGGACAGGTGAGGGCAGTTGTGGACAGGTGAGGGCAGTTGGGGACAGGTGAGGGTAATTGGGGACAGGTGAAGGCAGTTGGGGACAGGTGAAGGCAGTTGGGGACAGGTGAGGGCAGTTAGGGACAGGTGAGGGCAATTGGGGACAGGTGAGGGCAATTGGGGACAGGTGAAGGCAGTTGGGGACAGGTGAGGGCAGTCGGGGACAGGTGAGGGCAGTTAGGGACAGGTGAAGGCAGTTTGGGACAGGTGAGGGCAGTTAGGGACAGGTGAGGGCAATTGGGGACAGGTGAGGGCAATTGGGGACAGGTGAAGGCAGTTGGGGACAGGTGAGGGCAGTCGGGGACAGGTGAGGGCAGTTAGGGACAGGTGAAGGCAGTTGGGGACAGGTGAGGGCAGTTGTGGACAGGTGAGGGCAATTGGGGACAGGTGAGGGCAATTGGGGACAGGTGAGGGAAGTTGGGGACAGGTGAGGGCAATTGGGGACAGGTGAGGGAAGTTGGGGACAGGTGAGGGCAATTGGGGACAGGTGAGGGCAGTTGGGGACAGGTGAGGGCAGTTTGGGACAGGTGAGGGCAGTCGGGGACAGGTGAGGGCAGTCGGGGACAGGTGAGGGCAGTTGGGGACAGGTGAGGGCAGTTGGGGACAGGTGAGGGCAGTTAGGCACAGATGAGGGCAGTTGGGGACAGGTGAGGGCAGTTAGGCACAGATGAGGGCAGTTGGGGACAGGTGAGGGCAGTTGGGGACAGGTGAGCACGGTGGGGGCAGGAGGGGGTAGGTGAACGCAGCCAGGAGACAATTGAGGGTTCTCTACCCGGTGCCCGTGCAGGGGAGACACACGGACAGAATTTCGGGGGAAAAAAGTACGGAAATGTTTTGTAAGGGGGTGTGGGAACCTTTCCTTGAAAACAGATTCGCTGTCGCTGAGTGTTTATTTCCATAAGGCCTGAGGGGGTGGGCTCTGGCCCCCGCAGATAAAAGCCAGTGGCATAGGTGGGGCGAGCGGGGTTGTTTTTGTTCCTTTGTCTTCTGCAGAAGCCACAAAAAAGGACTTTTTTTTTCTTTTTCTTTTTTTTTTTTGCTATGCAAACAAGGAGGAAAAGGCAAAAGGCGGGTGGATAAGTGTGTGCAGAGTTGGGGAGGTTTCAGTTTGCAAGGGGTGGAGTCGGGGGAAATGGGGGGGCTCAGTTGTTCCTCACACGTACAGGAGGGGCACAGAGGGGCTGGGAGAGTGTCTGAGGGTTTGGGCAGCCTGAAATCAGCGTGTTTCTGTACTGAAAGCTGTTAATTTTCATGTGAATCTTTGCTGATGAAGAATCAGGGAATATCCTGACTTGGAAAGGACCCTCAAGGATCATCCAGTCCAGACACCCCAACAACCCCACCCTGTGCTGAGGGTGTTGTCCAAGCCCTGCTGGAGCTGTGCCAGCCTTGGGGCTGTGACCATTGCCTGGGGAGTCTGTTCAGTGCCTGAGCCCCCTCAGGGATAAGAACCTGTCCCAAAATCCAACCTAAACCTCCCTGGAACAGCTCCAGCTGTTCCCTCTGGTCACCAGAGCAGAGATCAGAGCTGCCCACCCTGAGGCTGTTGAAAAGCTCAGTGCCCCTTCCCTTCCCTTCCCTTCCCTTCCCTTCCCTTCCCTTCCCTTCCCTTCCCTTCCCTTCCCTTCCCTTCCCTTCCCTTCCCTTCCCTTCCCTTCCCTTCCCTTCCCTTCCCTTCCCTTCCCTTCCCTTCCCTTCCCTCAAAATCTTTATTTTTTTTACACAGGAATTACTCCAGAACAATTTCTTTGCGCTGTGGGGTTTCAGGGTGTCAGAACCTCCCAGCACAGGGACCATTTACTGTCATTTTCTGTCCCAACCTCTGCCAAGTGTAGCTTCACCTCGGTGCAAAATTCACACCTCTGCAACGTTCACTGTCACCTGCATAAAGGTGAGAAGGCTTCCAGCCACTGATGGCTGAAGTGACAGAGTTTTAGCGTTTTTCTCAGTTCATCTTCAAATTCAGGAGCTGAAGCTGCCAGTTCTTGTGTGGTGAGAGATTGAAAAGCACAAGGAGGCCTCGTGGGGAGGAGGGAGGTGTTTGGAAAGCTTGCTGGAGAAAAGAAGCATCTTCTTCTGCCTGACAAATCCCATTTTCCAGGCTGGGATTTCTCCAGAGCAGCTGCACTGGAGCTTCCCCACAGGGCTCACGTGGTAGGAGGTGGCTGGAAAAGGCCATTTGTGCTTCTCAGAGCTGTCGAGGAAATTTGGGTACAAAGCCAGAAGAAGGGGATCTGTGGGAGATGTCATTTTGTGGGAGGATGTAGGAAACAGGACGGAGTTCAGCACTGAGATTATTGATCATTGAAATCACCTGGGAGGGGCATGGGCTGATCCAGAGGGCAAAGCCAAGTGACTCAAAGCCATTTAAAAATCACTTCCAATAGATGAAACCAAAGTAGAGCAGCTCCACTTTTTAGCCTGATTGCCCACAGGGATTCCATGTGATATCAGTGATACAGTCTGTGTGATATCAGTGATACAATCTGTGTGATATCAGTGATACAGTCTGTGTGATATCAGTGATACAGTCTGTGTGATATCAGTGATACAGTCTGTGTGATATCAGTGATACAATCTGTGTGATATCAGTGATACAGTCTGTGTGATATCAGTGATACAGTCTGTGTGATATCAGTGATACAGTCTGTGTGATATCAGTGATACAATCTGTGTGATATCAGTGATACAGTCTGTGTGATATCAGTGATACAGTCTGTGTGATATCAGTGATACAGTCTGTGTGATATCAGTGATACAGTCTGTGTGATATCAGTGATACAATCTGTGTGATATCAGTGATACAGTCTGTGTGATATCAGTGATACAATCTGTGTGATATCAGTGATACAGTCTGTGTGATATCAGTGATACAGTCTGTGTGATATCAGTGATACAATCTGTGTGATATCAGTGATACAGTCTGTGTGAAATCAGTGATACAATCTGAACCCACACCTTTATTCCAGGGTGAGTTTTCCCCGAGTTTTCCCCGAGTTTTCCCCGAGTTTCCCCGAGTTTTTCCCGAGTTTTTCCCGGAGGGCAGGGGGTGTGTGTGGATCACTTCCCAGCCCTTCCCACACGGTGTCAGCAGCTCTCAAGGAGAGCTCGCTCCTGGTGCCTGTGGGGAGTTCAGGGGTTTGGCTGGGAGCCCCGTGCCAGGAACAGGGAATTCCTGACCCAGGGCAAGAGGCGAGTGGCTCTGAGGGAAGGACATGGAGGAGACCCTGTCCCTGCTGTCCCCTGTCCCAGCTTTGTGTCTCTGCTGCTGCCAAAGGGGGACGGTGACCGCAGACTCATCCTGGGCTGTCCTGAGGTTGTCACTCGGCCCTGGGGAGCTCAGCAGTGCTTTGGGAGGTTCTTTCTGTGCTGGGCTTTTCCTATAATCTCTATTTTTCTTGTTTCAGATGTCAGGGAGGAGAAGGAGGTGTTTCCATCTTGGTCACTGGAGCTCCATCTCACGGAGTGTTTCATGACCTCCTCCATGGCTGCAGGAGGAAATTCCCTGTGAGGGAAGGCTCTCTCTGCACTGGTGATTATAGAGGGGGCTCATTTCCCTGCTGGAGCTCAGGAGCATCCCTTGGTGGGGTGGAACATGTTCCAGAAGCCCCCTGGGAGGAGCAGGAGCAAAGCTCTGCTATTGTGCAGAGCTGATGTCTCACTAAAGCATCACCTCCGTGCCCTGCACAGCTGGGACAGGACCTGTGGCACAGCTCTGGGGCTGCTCCTGATGCCTCAGGTTTTGGCTTTTGTGTTTTTCAGGTTCTGTGCTGCTTTAGTGTGTGGGTCTGGGCTTCATATGATGGGATGTTGAGCTCTGTGCACAGAGCAGGGAGACAAAACAATTCCTGCTCCAGCTGGGGAACAAGGACAAATGATCCAAATCTCAGCCCGAGAGCACAAACACGGTGGGCTGGAGAGAGAAAAACAAGGATGAGACTGCATGGGCTGAAGGTGGAATTGGACAATTAACTCCAATATGCAAATGGAGCAGAACTTATAATTGTGAGAGACCCTGTGAGTGGTGGGGCATTTGTGACCATTTTGGTTCATTTTGGGTTCATTTTGTGACCATTTTGGCTTCACCTGGAGTGTAGCTCTGGCTGAGCTCTTGTGCTGCCCAAGGTGGACCTATTTAATAAATCTCTCATTTATTCTTTAGCTCTGTCCAGTCTCTGTTCTAGGCCAGCCCTCTGAAGGCATCACTCCCCCATCCCGAGGTCCCTCCAACCCAAACCATTCCCTGGTTCCACAATGACCTTCCCTGCTCCAGCAGGCACAGCCTGGGCAGTGCCTGGAGCAGGCAGCCCAGGGGAGGAGGCAGGAGGCTCTGGCAGCTCTTCAGGGCTTGTTTGTGGTGTTGGGGAGACCTTTTCTGTCGGTTGTTCTCTGCAGCTCCAAAACAACCTCACGCCTCCGGCTGCTGGGGCTGAGCTGGCACGTGAGGGGAAGGTGTGGGGGCCTGCCACGAGCTGCTGCCAGCACAGCTGGATGAGTCTTGTACAGATCTGGTGCCTTTCCAGGTCTGCTGCAAGCCTCCCACATCCATTTCTGCTGTGCCCCCCCTCTGCACAGAGTCTGGGGGTGACATTCGAACAGGAGCTTTGTCCCCACCTGTGTCCCCCTTTTGAGGCAGAACCAGGAGGTGCAGAAGTGTGAAACTCTTCAAAGAGGCTCACGCAGCACAGCCCAGGAGCTGAGTGTGGGTTAGTCATCCATAAAGGGTTTTGTTTTTTTCCTCTCCCACTCCCCGCCCTGGCACGGGGGTTGAAGCTCTTTCTCGCTGCTTGGTGTGGCCAAAACTTAGAAGAAGCACGTTATCTCCCAGGGAATCAGTCAACTCTGCCCTGAAAACAGGAGTTTCTCTCTGTGCAGCCCCAGTGGGGCTGGATTCTGCTGAAAGCAGCTTTGCTGGGACACATGTGTGTGCTCAGTGAGCTGCACGTGCAGGTGGGACGTTCCCTGATGAGCAAACAAAGCCGTGGGTAAAACCTGCAGGATCCAGGAACTGCAGCTGCTGAGAGAAGTTCTGATTTTGGTACAGACTCCAAATCCTGGAAGGCCTTTGTGTCTGTTTCACTGGAAATTACTCTGCCTTTTCCTCTCCTGCAGGATGATTCTGGGCATCAGTGTTGTCCTTCAGTCACAGAAATTTCCCAATAAAGCCCCTGATCACTTGACAATAATTTTTGTGCCAGCCCTCAGCAGCACAGAAAGGAAAGTAGCTTGTTATTTTATTTTTTTAAAAGACAATTGAATTAAAAACAAAGCAGCAGGAAGGGAAGTTTCAGTTCCTGCACATGAGGGGCTCAGCAGTGACAGATGCCTGGGCTGGCCCTGCAGCTGCCCTGCACGTGGAGCCAGAAGGCTCCTTATGTGTTCAGACCTGAATGAGGTTTGTACAACAAGCTGGGGCAGTGATTGAACATCAACACCTGAGTCCCTGCTGGTTTAATATCAATACTCAGCTCTGCAGAGCTGGGGTCTTAGTGAAAGTGAAAAAAAAAATAACTTTCATTTTGGGCGGGTCGGTGGCTGCCACAGCTGGACTTGAAAGCTGCTGATTTCTGCTCAATCTGAACGTGTGAAATTGTGCTCGTTTCAGCCAGAGGCTGTGAGGGCTCCCACGTGTGGGATGAGCACAGGGTCAGGGATATTTGTCTGGTTTTAGGGCTTGGGGAAGGAGCAGGATGGGCTGGGCTCTGTGAGGAGGAGGGCTGACGACACAACCCCCACTAGATTGTGCTGCTGTCATTGCTGCTTGTCTGGTTATTTTTCCTTATTTCTCTACTGCATCTTGTCCCCTTCTTGGTGCCAGCAGTTGGCTCTGAGCTGATCCTGCCACCTTCTAATCCATAAAAAAATCCTGGTCAGACTCTTTGATTCACTTGTTTGAGGTCATGAAGCTGCTTGTGATGACACCAACAAAGGGCACGTGACATCTCAGCTGTCTCGGGTCCCTCTTACAGTGGCCCAGGGATGGATAAAACCCCACAGTGCCCCTGGGGGAGGTGGCCCCAGGCCAAGGACAGTTGGTTGTGCAAGAAGTTCTCCCCTGAGATGTGACACCTCCACCCCCAGGACAGGACTTTGGGGTTTTTTTCCCTACAAAAGGAGGTGTGAGGAGGAAGCCATGGCCTCTCTCAGCTGTTCTGGCTGGTGCAATGTGCCCCCACCCTTCCCCATCACCCACGGGCATTATTTTTAGGGTTTGTTTACCTCACTGGGTTCCAGCTCATTCTTTTTTAGGGTGACAAGGACTTCCCTCATGCAGCTGCCCAGGTGGCACATGAGAAACCACAGCCCTGCCTGGAGAACTTTCCCCTTCTATAATGAGGGCCAGGTTTTTTTATTGGCTTTTTAAAGAAGATTTGGAGCTGTGGGAGGAAATAGGCAGCTCCTGCTGGTGAAAGGTACTAAAATAGGTTAAATCCATCCAAGCAATGCACTCTTCTTTTTGGTAACAGGTTCTGTGTGACTTGGCTGCAGTATCTGTGACCCAAGTTGTGATTTTGTGTGGTTGCTTGGTGGGTAAATTTTACTGGTTTAAGTTAAGGCTTTAAGGTAGAGTCTGCTTTCTTAATCAAGAAAGTTCCTGAATGTTAAGAATTTGGCTCACAGTCACCTCAGAGGAGCAGGGGGAATGGTTGAAAGTGCTGTGGCTCTCTGCAGATCCCCAGTTCTTGCTCTAAGACTGCTCAGCCTTGTGCACAAATGAGCTCTTGGGGCTCTGAGGACCTCGCTGTGGTAAGACCTGGTGTTTATTTAAGGATCCCTGGGTTTGAGGTTCTGCATCTTAAGCTGTGTTGTGCTGCTCTTGAGATGCTTCTTGAGTCTCTGGGCCAGATGCTGAAACTCACCTTGTCCTTTCTCTTCTGGGGGAAAACGTGAGTGACTTTCATCACTCACCGAAAGCAGAAACGAGCCCCGGCTCCGGCACTCGGTGTCAGGCTTCTGTCTCCTCGTGTGCTTTGAGTTTCTTCCTCTTTGATTCCGTGGTTACAATTACAAGGCACTTTTTGTGAAGGATATGGGTCCCCCCTCGCTCCCCTCTGTGTGCTTTGAGGCACAAATTAACCGGGGAGGCCAGGCAGGAGCTCTGTGTTCATTGTTTTACTTGCAGTTCCTGCTCTCACCCTGCATGTGGCTGGGGGTTGTAGTGCCCAGAGCTGCTGCCTCTCCCAGTTACTCAATTACTGTGACCAATTCCCACAGCAGCATAGTGGTTTATTACTGAATTTTAATCAAATGTGAACAATAAAATACTACAGCTCAAAGAATTTTCACTTAAAGGTTGGTGAGTGGCCATTGCTACATCCAGATGTGGAGCAGCATCAAGACAGGTGGGTTAATAGTTAAAATAAAATCTCCTTAACATGCTGCTGACTTGTTTCTTTTATAATCCATCAGCAGATGAAATAAACCAACTTTTTTCTATTTAGTTTATTTTCCAAGCTCTCTTTCCTGCAGGGCAGCACTGGTATGAAGCTGAGCTGATCAAACAGCTCCTGAGAGGACAAAGGGATTGACAAGGACTGGACAAGGATGGAGAAAACGCAATGGAAAACCAGAAGTATTTTGTTTAAATGGCTATAATTTATTTTTCTCAAGCAGCAAAATACAGTCAGTTTTTGGTCACTTCAGGTTGGAATCTTAGGCAAACGTTAACATGACTCATCTAAATTAGATGCAAATTTGTTCTGTTAAATTTAACCAGGGAAAGCCAGGCACTGACATCAGCCCTGCCTCACTGAGGCAGCTGTGTGTGATCCTATTTGGAATTCATCTGGTCTCTAAGGACCTGAAGACTTCTTCATTTGCAGGAGGGGAATGGGTTTTATCAGGTTTTATCTACAGGACACAAGTAGAGCTCCATATGCTGGTGGAGCAGTTTCCTGCCTGGAATGAGGTGACTGGTTCTGCATGAAAAGTGTTCTTGGGGTACATTCATGAACAGACTGAACTTTGTGTAAAGCAGCTTTACATATTGAATATACACTAACAAAATATATTGTTACTGATGAGGCAAACTGCAAATACCCTGTGCTGGGGGTGTCCCTGGCTCTGGCCAAGATCATGTGTCTTGCCCAAATAAGGATGAGAAAGAAACCAAGGGCAAATAGCTGTTCAGTGTCAGTTGTCACCCCCTGTTTCATGTGACAGAGAAGCAGTACTTTGTACAGTTACCTGGGCACTGTAAATGAAAATGAGTTCAACAGTTGAGCACAGATAGGTAACACAAAGCAGAATCCTCTCTTCCCGAATCTCAGCCCTTGACAAAAATCCCATACACCAGAGGTAAATGGTTTATGGAGAGTTTATTTAGATCTGGTGACAGGCAGTGCTATCTCAAACCCAGACAGTGAATTCTGTCTTGGAAGTTTAATCCTCAATTCTCTAAAGAAATGCTCTCCAACCCATGAACCAGAGAGTTCTCTGTGACACTCCTGATGGATCCAGGCTTTGAAAAACAGGATAAATGTCTGCTTCATGAGTGTTTTGCTGCTCAGGGCTCTGTGTGTTCAGGGGAACATGGACATGTCTCCCCTGGCAGCCCCAGGAGCAGCTCCAGGCTGAGACTTCTCTCTGTGCTGGTGATGGCTCTGGGAGAGCTGGGTGCTGTGGGACAGGAGCACAGGACAGGCACAGGGATAGCTGCACAGGACAGGGACAGGGACAGGAGCACAAGGACAGGGACAGGAGCACAGGACAGGGACAGGAGCACAGGACAAGGACATGGACAGGAGCACAGGACAAGGACAGGGACAGGAGCACAGGACAAGGACATGGACAGGAGCACAAGGACAGGGACAGGAACAGGGACAGCAGCACAGGGCAAGGACAGGGACAGGAACACAAGGACAGGGACAGGAGCACAGGACAAGGACAGGGACAGGAGCACAAGGACAGGGACAGGAGCACAAGGACAGGGACAGGAGCACAGGACAAGGACAGGGACAGGAGCACAAGGACAGGGACAGGAGCACAGGACAAGGACAGGGACAGGAACACAGGACAAGGACAGGAGCACAGGACAGGCACAGGGATAGCTGCACAGGGCAAGGACAGGGACAGGAGCACAAGGACAGGGACAGGAGCACAGGGCAAGGATGGGAGCACAGGACAAGGATGGGAGCACAGGACAAGGACAGGGACAGGAGCACAGGACAAGGACAGGGACAGCAGCACAGGACAAGGACAGGAGCAGGGACAGGAGCACAGGACAAGGACAGGAGCAGGGACAGGAGCACAGCACAAGGACAGAGACAGGAGCACAAGGACAGGGACAGGAGCACAGGACAAGGACAGGAGCAGGGACAGGAGCACAGGACAAGGACAGGGACAGGAGCACAAGGACAGGGACAGGAGCACAGGACAAGGACGGGAGCACAGGACAAGGACAGGGACAGGAGCACAGGACAAGGACAGGGACAGGAGCACAAGGACAGGGACAGGAGCACAGGACTAGGACAGGGACAGGAGCACAAGGACAGGGACAGGAGCACAGGACAAGGACAGGGACAGGAGCACAAGGACAGGGACAGGAGCACAAGGACAGGGACAGGAGCACAGGACAAGGACAGGGACAGGAGCACAGGACAAGGACGGGAGCACAGGACAAGGACAGGGACAGGAACACAGGACAAGGACAGGAGCACAGGACAGGCACAGGGATAGCTGCACAGGGCAAGGACAGGGACAGGAGCACAAGGACAGGGACAGGAGCACAGGGCAAGGATGGGAGCACAGGACAAGGACAGGGACAGGAGCACAGGACAAGGATGGGAGCACAGGACAAGGACAGGGACAGGAGCACAGGACAAGGACAGGGACAGCAGCACAGGACAAGGACAGGAGCAGGGACAGGAGCACAAGGACAGGGACAGCTGCCCAGGCTGTGCAGCAGCTCCTCCCAGCTGACGTTCAGTGGTTCCCAGAGCGTTCATCTGTCATCGGGAATCTTTGCTCTTCCTGTGAAAGCACCCACTGGAATTACAGTCTGGGCTCCTCCAAGGTCTGATTTTCCATGACAATAATCTGCTGTTTGTGGCCCTGGCAGAGGTGGAACAGTGCTCAGATCAAACCTCAGCCAGCCGTGTCTTTGTTGGTGCCGACAGCACCGATGCAAAACACGCCCCAGTAGCTTATGAGTGAAATACAGATCTGACTTCAAAGGCAGCTGAAGTCCTGCTAGAAGGGCTGGGAAGGGAGGAGAAAACCCACATTCATATTTATCTCAAGGTCAGCAGGTGATAGCCCAGAAACAGGATACAGGCAGAAGTAAAGTAGAATTTGTACTTTTCCTGACAGAGCTACGAGTGGCTACAATGTTATAAAAAGTAATTGAAATTATGGCTTGAGTTTGTATGGATTTTGCATTAGCTGTGGTCATGTCTCACATTTCATGGGGGAAGGCAGAGCAGTCGTGTGCTCGGATACTCCACAGCTGGGGTTGGATCGAGCCCGAGGCTGCGGGTGCGGGTTGGCCTCGGACTGACTCAGTGCAAGGGCATTTCTGTGGGGTTGCAGAGCTGTGGTCTTGTTAAAATCAGCATCCAAAGCAAGGCTGATGCTCCCAGGCAGTTCTGCTGCACCAACGTCTGTTTTCTCTTGGTACTTGTCGCTTTTAGGATAAATGTTCTATTTTGAGCGTTTCTCATTTTGACAGGGAAAGACTAAGCTGAAGGTGAAATGACAGGAGGAATTGCAGACTCACCACCTCTCCCTTGCTTTGCTGTTAGTGACAGCTCTGTTGTGAAGTCTCTCCACCCATGGGACATTGGCCAGCAGCCCTTGCTGCTTGAAACAGGAGGAGGCTCCTGCATTTCCCCCTTCTCTGCAGTGTGGCAGGTCTTGCTCTGCCAGGAGTCCAGAAAACGTCCATAATCATTTCAAGCTCCACCAAGGCGTGCCTGGAGCTGGGCTCACGGGGAGAAGGTGGTGGTTGTCTCTGTGTCCATGGCGAAGGAGCTCCTCTTGTTGTCACGGCACGAGGTGAGCTGCCGGAGGCGCTCCTGGCTCAGGCAGCCCAGCTCCTTCAGCAGCTTGAAGAGGTCGGTGCGGAATTTGACGCCGATGAAGGCGTAGAGGAACGGGTTGAGGCAGCATCGGAAGCAGGCCAGGGTGTAGGTCACGTCATCTGCCACGTCCAGCTTCTTGCTCTCCTCACAGGAGCTGGTCTGGTTGAAGGCTGAGATGGTCTTGGCCAGCATGACACCGTTGTAAGGCAGCTGGAAGACGACAAAGACGATGACCACGGCGATGATGACCTTGATGGCTTTGTTCTTCTCAAAGTTGCGGGCCTGGAGTAACGTTTTGATGATGATGAGGTAGCAGAAAGACATGACCAGGAGGGGAATTAAGAAGCCAAACACCATTTGGGACACTTTGATGCCAGTGTTGAAGGTCTGCAAGTCATCAGCAATGATGGAACAACGGGGGCTGCTCTCTGAGTTGTTCACACCACTGTGAACCAGCTCAGGGATGGAGAGGATGAAGGCCAGGAGCCAGATGATGAAGCAGGTCACTTTGCTGATGAAGATCATCCGGGGCCGCAGGCGATGGGCTGAGGCAGCCTGGACGATGGCAAAGTACCTGTCGATGCTGATGGACAGGAGGAGCAGCATCCCACTGAAGAAACTCATTTTGCAGATGCAGTAGACAGCTTTGCAGGCAGCAGGCCCAAAAAGCCAGTGAGTGGCCGCGCTCGTGGCCCAGAAGGGAAGGGTCAGCAGGAAGAGGATGTCTGCCACAGCCAGGTTCAGCAAGTAGATGTCTGTCATGGTCTTCAGCCTCTTGAAGTAGATGTAGGTGAGCATGACCAGCCCGTTCCCCAGCAGCCCAGTGAAGCAGATGAGGCTGTACATGGCCGGGAGGAAGGCAGCACGGAAGTTTCGGACCTCCTCCTTCTCACACAGGGACTCGAACATGCTGTAGTCGATGGTGCTGTTGGAGTCATAGTAATCAGTGACATTGTCCCCAGCACAGAACTAGAAGAGGAAAAAGAAGAAGAGTGTGTTGGGACAAGGGCTGTGTTGGCGGTGTGGCTGTGCAAGGAAAGGAGCCTGGAGAGAAGTCCCAGGGAGTTCCCAAGTGCTGTCTCATGCCAACATCACAAACAGAGCTGACACAACCTCGTGGCTGAAAGTGTTTCCCATAAATATGTGAGGTCTGGGGCATTTTGGGGGGCTCCAAGTGGGAATTCCACCAGAAATTTTTCGTGCTCTGCCAAAGTAACATCTGCAAGCCCTCAGATGTGTGGCAGCTTTCCAGAGTGTTCCAGGACCCACCTCCAGCTGTGTGTGCACAGCCGGCTGTCAGATAAAATGTGAGAAATAAAGCATCCTTGAGCTAAATTAAAAATCAACGGAGGTGCCTGTGAGAACGTGAGGAAATGCAGTGAGTGCAGCAGGAAGCTGCTTCCGTGTCGGGCCAACATCTCATTCAGCCCCCGATTTCAGTTCTGATTATTCTCGTTTCATCTTCCTACACTGCCATAACCTGTGGGGCAGACAGAGCCTGCGGTATCCGTGCCCTGCTTTTGTGACTTATTAGTCTCCAGAACCTTCTCCCCATCTCACAGACATGAAAGGCTTCCCCTGGATACCCCCACCCATTATCGGAGAGCATCTGGGTGCTCTCCATCTCGGCAGGTTTGGCTTTCACCACATCCTGCCAGGCTGCCAGCAGTGAAAGGGAAAAGCAGGGGCTGCTCTGCTCTGTCCCAGAGAGCCCCACGGGCTGGGAGGTGGCCACTGCAGCCAAAGGACCAAGGACACCAGGACCAGCCCTGGGTTTGGGAGCAGGTCGTGGCACAGCTCTGTGTTTGGGGTCCTCCTTGCTGGGCCAGGGCAGGATGCTGAGCTCTTCCTCCTCAGGTCCATCCTTCTCAGCTCTGGTTTGGTCAGAGCCAGCTCCTTGACCAGGAATTTGCAGGGAGCAGGAACTATCTGCTCCCTGCAATCAATGTGGTGCACTCCTGTCTGTCCTGGAAATGCTCATTTTGGGGCTAAGAATGGACTCACACATCTCAGGACATCTGAAAAACTGCGTTTCCCACCATTTTTCTCTGCTTGGTTTTGTTTCTCGTGTTTGTTTTTCTGTAGCTGGGCTCTGCTCTCACCTCCCACCTCCCCCAGCTGGATCCTGGGGTGAGCAGCTGTGTCCCCACACATTTCTGGGACTGTGGGTGGCTGCTCTGAGTTTTTGACATCTCCCTTTACCCACAGTACAAACCAGCTGGATTTCAACAATGTTGTTGAAAACATCTTACCTGAAAAACGAGTGGCAGGCTGAAAACAAGGGTGGCCTTTAGCTGCTTGCCTAGGGAAGAAGGAGATGCTGTGTTAGTGGCTGACTGGGGGTTTCCACATGGTTCTTGCTTTGAAAAAGCAGTGGGTAATGCTGTCCATGGCACTGTGAACCCTGCAGAACCCTCACCACTGAGGAAACCAGAGCCTGGGGAAGATGCCAGCAAGATAACCCAGGGTCATGAGCGTTGCTGTCAGAGCATGGTGGAGTCTCAGGAGTTTGGTCCCTCTGGCTTCATGGATTCATGGAACAGTTTGGGTTGGAAGGGATCTCCAAAGGTCATTCAGTCCAACCCCCTGCAGTGAGCAGGGATGTCTTCAGGACCCTGTGCAGTGAAAGCTGAGAGCTGAGGACTCTAAACTTGGCCACAATGCACCCATTTTGATTTTTTCCATTATTTTTCCCTGCAGGCAGCCAGCAGCCTGTTCCCTTGTGTCTGAGCAGTGAGGGTGCAGCTCAATCCATGTGAAAATACCCAGCTGTGAGGGCCATAAATCCGGCCCAGCTATGCCCGTGTGGTGTTTGGGCTGTGGAGAGGAGAGCTCAGCTCCCCTGGGACAGATAGAACTGGAGCTGGCTGAAATTCATTGCTTGTCTCTAAATGTCAAGAGCTGGCTTCTGCTGCCTTGGGATGTGAAAATACAGGATGCTGACAGCTGGGAGGAAAAGCTGAATTTAGAGCCAGGTATGGTGGTGGTGAGAGCAATCTCAGCCGAGCAGCTCTTCCTGCTGTGGTTAGCAGGGCAGGGGCCAGGGAAAGCTTTCTCCTCACTGGTTTTACAGCTCCTACCAGCATCTACCTCAAGCAGCTGCCGCTGAAAGTTGCTCAGCTGGAAGGTGGCAGTGAGACAGCCCTGAGTTCCACTTGGGTGTGAGGAGGAGATGTGTCCCTCCCTGAGGGGTGCCTTGGCCCAGGATGTCCCTCCAGGCACGGGGTGGTCCCTGCAGCCCCTCACTCCCTGTGGGTTTTCTGCTCTAGGGGTGCTGAGCAAGGAGGTACCTTTGGCTTGTTCCTCCTAGCACTCTGCCTTGCTCCTCGTGGCCTGGTTGTTCATGAGTGTGGCTGATTCCTGTGCTCAGTGCCTGCTTGGCTGCAGTTTTGTGCCAGGCTCCTGCTCACGTTGCACTGCACCAGGGCATGATGAACTCCCACTGCAGGCAACTGCACCAAGCCCTTGTGTTAAGTCACATACAACAGCTTCACTAATATCAGACAGAGTTACCTGTGAGTGGGGATGTTTGTGATACCTGAGGGTGGTGTGTGGCTCAGAGAGATCCTCAGCCACGTGGGAAACTCGTGGTGCTCATCCCCAGGCCTGTGTGAGCACCTCCCCTGAGGCCTCCTGGAAGCCCTGTCTCACCTTCCCCCCTGATTTTCATCTTTGATGCTCCTGCAGCTGTGTGCTCAGCTGTGTTCATCCTCTCCTCACCTTCTCCAGACCCTCCTGGGGGTATCTGAGGGGTTCCCAAGGGAGCTCAGGAGGAACCTGGGGGGACTCAGGCGTGCAGGGCAGGGACTGAGGGTGAAGGGAGGCTCTGGCTGCTCTGTCCAGCCAATGCCTTTCCCTCTGACCAGTCCCAGACTGCAGGAAGAGCTTTGGTGTCTGCTGTGGTTGTCACCCCTCTAACTGCTGCCCTGGCTTTTGCATATGATACAGGAAATACACGAAAAGCCCCAAGGACTGGGACACACCGGGTGGGTTTAAGCAAGCTGTGACTGCCCTTCCTGCCTGGAATACAGAGTCCCTGACCCTGCAAACACCACAGCAGCCTTTACCCTGCTGCTGCACCTTCTGAGCAGCCTGCTTTCCCTGGCACTGCTGGAGCTGGTGCTCCTGGCTGCCTGTGGATGGGTGATGAGTTCCTGTGCTGGCAGCTCAGCCCCAGCAGGAAATTGCCCCTGTGGCTGCTGGATGAGAGGCAGAGAAGAATCACCCTCATCCCATGGAGGAAAAGCATCCACATAAACCAGACTCCATCCTCTCTCTGTGGCTTGGTTTGCAAACTCCGGGTCCAGCCCTGACTTTGCCAGACCCAGCCCCAACCCTGGTGAGGGCTCCTTTGCTCTGCTCTGTTTTCTTATCACCCTGTGAAGGTCTAGAAAAACAGGACTGAGAACGTGACTCAACCAACTCCTGAAACAGTTCAGCTGATATCATTCCTTTGAAGATCATCGTAAGTTTCTTTTTTCTCCACTTTTTCAGTTGCTGTTTCAACTGTCTTAAATGTCAAACGACTTTTCAAAATGAAGAGAGCCCTGTGCTGTTTCTGCCCCTCTTCTGTGCCCCCACCTCAGATTACACATTTGCAAAAGGACAACCACAGAGGCCCTGCTGCCTCCTGCTCCCTCTGTGCCAGTTTGAGCACGTCGGTGTCACTGGTTTCAGTCAGACTGGACAGGACTTGCATCTCCCCAGCTTGTCCTGTGGTCTGGGGCAGTGGGCAGAAGCAATTATCATGACAGGAGTCTTGCCCTGCAGCTTATCAGGCATTTTAGGTGCATTTCTTTACTTTTTCTTTCCTTTTTACACCTCCTGGCAGTTGGCTGCTGTGGGTATTTTCTTCAGGTTTTCTAAAAGTTTTGTTCCTCAAAATATTGAGGAAAAAAAAAACCCTCTCAAAAGTCCCTGCAGCCAGTTGAACTAGAAACCTCATTTATAAAAATACACCAAAACCCCACCACAGCCAATGAGTCAGCCTGGCCCTACAGCCCTGTGGCAGCCCCCTGTGTGTCTCAGCTGCTTTGAGACCATTCCTGTCCTGAAGGACCTGGAAATGGATGGAAAGTGGAATTGCTCCATGGGAGTGAAGGAAAGGAGGGATCTGTTCATGACAGGGGATGGGAACCCCTCAGTTTTACAATTTTCCTCCACAGACCAAGCCCAAGGTGGTGGGGGATTCACCCCTTGGCAGCTGCTGAGCTGTTCTGGCTCTCTCAATAGCAAAGAGAAAGAACCAGGTGGTTTTAAGCCCCAGTTCAGGTGCCTGGGGTGGGCACCTGGGGTGGGCACTTGGGGACACTGCTGTGGCAGAATGGGGATGAATTTTGGACAGGCAGATCCCTCCCAGCTCATCTGGATCTCCCTCAGCATCAGCTCCTAAATGTGAGCAAGGTAAGAGCAGCTGCAGGGGCAGTGAATCCCATCAGGTGCACCCAGAAAGGCCTCTGACAGTGGAAATATTTGGTGTCAGGACACCTGCCTGGAAGAGGAGAGAGACACAGCCCTGAGGGTGATTATTGAGATCACACAAATGAGCAGGGCAGCTCCTGAGGCTCTGGCTGCTGATACAGCCAAGGGATGCACGAGGGCAAAGCAGGAGCTGGGAATGCTTTATGGATCAGATGCATGAGAAAAACAGGAGATGGGAATGCTTTAGGAAGCATTGGCGAAGCTGAGCAAAGTTGCTCTGGCCAAACCCTCGTGGTGAAAGAAGGTTTTTTGGGCCACCTGGAATTGCAAAGCCTCAGCACACGTGCAGGCAGTGATTCACCTGCTCTCTGTGTGTGATACATGTACCAGCTTCTGGTGCCCCTTCTCCAGCAGTACAGGAGGCTTTTGGGGGAAGAACCAGATGTTTCTGAGAAAAGTTAATCATACTTAAGTGATCTAATGAGTATTGGCAGTTAGCAGCCTGTTCTCCCCCTTCCCCTCCTCACAACTGGCAGAGGAAGGACACTGTCATCTCAGGAGTGAGAGGAGCCAGTGAAACCCAGTCATGCTCTTATTTCATGTGCTCACTGATCTATCACAGAAGAAAGTTAATAATTATCGACCTCCACTCCTTTCAGGAAACTGTGAATCAAAAGACAAGATAAGGAGAAAGAAGCAAGTCAAAAAATTTCCTGCAGAAGTGAGCCAGGTGAGTTTTAAAGACAGCACCACGGTGGTGCATCTTCCAGGAAAATGAAATATTCCTCTGAAATACAGTAGCAGAACAAAAAACCCAAAATCTGGTCAGGTTCTCACTAACTCTTTATTTTCCCTGTCCTGATTGACCTTTCCCAGGAGCTGCCCCCAGACACTGAACCCCTTGGAACAAGCAGCCCACAAAGCACCCACAGGATGATGCAGAGGCCAGAAGTTTAAACGAGAAGAATGATGTGTGGTGAGCAGGTCCAGTTTGGTGTTTGTTTGGATGCAGGCATTCCAAAATCCAGGAATTTCCTAAGCCATTGATTGCCAGAGGCTCTGAGGAGAAAGAAAACTCCCTCACTCATACCCTGCTCCTGCCTGGAGGGTCCTGTGGGACCTGCTCCCTCTTTTCCCTGCATCCCCATCTCTGGAGCATCCCCAGAGCTTCCTTTATTCCCCAGAACTTCTTGCATCCATCTCCAGAACCTCCTGCATCTCCAATGCATCCTACTGCCCCCAACGCTCCTACAGATATTTTAAAATAGAAATAACTTGCAAAAAATGGATGGACTTAATGAACAAACTCAGCTCTTCTTCCTCCCAATTCTTTGATTGATTCACTGAATTAAAATGTTGCCAGGGTGAGTGTTCTCTCTCTCTCTACATATCTCTATTTTTTTAAATTAAGAACACAGAAGAAAATGTGTGAATTATGCAAGATTCCGTTTGCTTCGGAACAAAAAGGCCCCTCAAAATTGCCAATTGCCTCCCAACCTCTTTTTTGTGTTTGTTTCTGAAGTGATTTGAGGTTTTTGAGCTTCTAAAACAGAACTATGATTATTTTTTTTTTTAATAGTAAAAATGAGGAAGGTGAAAGTCTTTTACACTGTTTAAATACTCTAATAGAAGTGGTCCACTCCTGTGTCACAGGACAGGGACCGGGCATCATGAACAAAGCTGGAGGCACAGCCCAAGGCTGCAGCCCAGGTACTCACCCCCATCCATGGTGTGGTTCCAGCAGGATCCAGTCACAGAGGTAGGGAGAGCATCACCCACTGCAGCACAGCCTGCCCTGCTCCTGCCAGGGACCCTCCTCGGGGAACTCTGATTTATATACTTCCTGCACCCCGTGAGGAGCTCTCAGGCACCCTGATGTCACTGGCATGCAGCGGACCCTCCTCCCCCTCCTCCTCCTCCTCCTCCTCCGGTGTTCAGAGCTGTGCTGAGCTCTGGGGCTGCTCAGGTGCTGCTCGGCGTGCTCTGCACACCCAGAGCTGTCACTGACACTTGGGGAAGTGGAGAGGGCTCTGCTTTTGGCCTGACACATGAGGAATGGTCTGTGGTGAAGGAAACAGGGGAAGGAGGCTCTTTCTTACCTCCCCTCTCCAGCAAATCCTGCTTCATCAGTGGAGCCCTCAATGCTGGAGGAAACAGGGGATCCATCCCATCCCATCCCATCCCATCCCATCCCATCCCATCCCATCCCATCCCATCCCATCCCATCCCATCCCATCCCATCCCATCCCATCCCATCCCATCCCATCCCATCCCATCCCATCCCATCCCATCCCATCCCATCCCATCCCATCCCATCCCATCCCATCCCACCTACAGACCTGTTTTGGGAAGGCTGTTCAGGATGAAAATCTCAGTGCACAGGACTGCCCATGAGCTGTTGCTCACTGCCCTTCTCCCTCCCTACACTCTCAGCAGCTCAGTGACTTCCCCCCTTTCTTTTTCTGGGTGTTTTTGTCTTCCCCAGAAGGTTCTGCACTTTGTTGGTGTCATGCCTTCCCCCAGAGCAAACCAGTGGCTTTCGTTGGGTGTTTGCTTTTTGTTTGGATCTACCTGTCCAACCCATTTTTGTTTGGTTGGGAGTCAAAGAGGGCTCTGCTCTTGAACAGACGCCTCAGATAGAGGGGTTGTTCCTCAGACAGAAATGTCTCCAGCTCCTCACAAACTCACTTTTTTCCTGAGCCAGGCTCACCTAGAAGTGATGCCTTTGGCATCTTGTCCTCTCTGTCTTATGCTCAGTGCTGTTACTGCAGCCAGGTGGAAAAACAGGGCACCACAGGATAGAATCCCAGCCTACATTAAATATACCTGAAGCTGAGGGTAGTTTTGAGGGTTCTGTGGGCTGTTTTAGGTCCTTTTTGAAGACTCAGATCCAGTTTCAGACCCCCCCTTGATATGATCCCAGCCCGACTCCAAACCCTTCCCAGTGCTGCTGTGGTTCTGAACCCATTCTGGGGTGCTGAGAGGTACTCAGGGTGAGGATTTTGGGGTTTTTGGGGCAGAGTTCTGGGGCAGGAGAGCTGTGACAGTTTTACTCTGCTCACACGAGGTGACCCTCCCTCTCCTCGGCGCTCTCTGAGCGCGCGGCACCGACTCCTCCGCACCTCACCCGGCATTTATCTCACCCAGCACTTATCTCAGGTGCTGCTCCCATCTCTGCAGCTATTTATTGCTCTGTGTGCCTTTGCTCACCAGGTAGGCAGGCAGGTACCCTGCCTCGAGAGCTTTATCTCATAACCACTTCCTCCAAGGAGGACCTGAGATGAAAGGCTTCCCTTGGGTACCGGCAGAGTACCCGGAATCCAGGGGTGTAACAGAGGCTTCACACCAGGTCACAGCTCTGCCTGGGATGTGCAGGGGCCCCTCGGGGTGCTCTGTGCTCACCCTGCTCCAGGGAGAGGCAGCAGGCAGAGTTCTGGTGGATCCATCCCCATTTCCAAGCTGGCTGAAGCCAAGGGTGAGAGAGGCAGCTTGGTTTCTGCACATGGTCCCAGGATTCAGCTTCAAAGTTTTGGTGCATGCTAAATTCTGTGGTGTTAGAGCCCATCCAAGCAAACTGTTTTTTCTTAAAACAATGAGAATATTTAAATTGGAATATTTAAATGGGAATATTTAAAATAAACAATTTGTCTGTGTATGACACCGAACCTCTTGTACAGTCACGTTTTACACCCAGAGGGTTCTCAGAACATTTATTAAATATTTGCTTAATTTGATTGTGTACATTTTCAGCCTATTGCCTGAGTGATTCCATCTCTTGGACACGTTGCCTGAACTTGGGTGCCCCATGAGCTGCTTTTCACAAAACTCTGATCCTGTGTGAGCAGACAGTGCCAGGCCTGAGCTGTGCCCATGAAAACCATTGCACTGTGCTACTAGAACCTCTTTGTTATTCCAAAGTTAATTAACTGTATAAAAGGAATCAAATTACCAGGTATTCCAGTCTCTGGGTGCCTCTGCTCCCCTCCAGCACCCAGGAGAGTGATGTCAGTGATTTAAACCTGCTGCCAGGCTGCAGCAGGAGCTGGGTGCCAGCTTTCATCCATAAACTCAAAGAAAACGCAGCCCCTGATAAATTCCACAGGAAGTTGCTCAGAGAGATTTTGGTTCAGTTCTCATTGGTTCCACTTGAACTGAAATATTGAGTTGAACAGAACTGTGTAATCCTGAATTGTCTTGACATTAAATTGCAACTCACTCAGCAATGGAACATCACAAGGAAGTTAGCTCTGGTTTCCCATCCCTGGCCTGTGTGTAAAACTGGAATTCCTGTGGGATGTCCAGGAATTCAACACAGTCTCACAGACATCCTGAGGTGGGAAATACCCCAGAGCTCCAGGAGAGGGTTCCCAGGTGCCTCGTGCAGGCTGGGGCACCTTGGAAATCAGAACTCAGGGCTTTGCCAACGGAGAAGGAATTCAGTCTGAGAGAAGCACAACACAGGATGTTCTTACATCCTGGATTCAAAACTTTTTCATATTTCCCACCAGTTTTGCTTTAGCTGATTTGAGATGGACACACCAGCTCTGTCCCCCTGCTCCTCCCTTTGGCTGACAAGAGCCATGGGAAGGTTTGTCCCCGTGGCTGGAGGAAGCCAGGGGTGCCCAGACAGAAGCGTTGATGAGTTCAGGGTGCCCTTTCCCAGCTGTACTTCTCAGTCACATCCTTGCAGTGACATCAGGAGGGACCCTGATGTCTGTCCTGCTGCTCCCTCTGCCTGGCAGTGCCAACCTGGGGTGCCTGGGATGTCCCAGCTCTGGCCTTGCCCCTCCTCTGACGTTCTGGGGACATCCAGGGGGGTTTGTGGTGGAAGTCAGCAGGGTCGTTCCAGGGGGGTGCTGACGTTGTTGTTCCTCAGGCAAATATAAAATAGCAGAAGTGAAATCGTGAGTAAATTCCTGACCTTAAGAGTGGCACCAAGCTGGGATTCTTCACCCAGCCGAGTTCTTTGAGCAGGTGTAGAAACGTCTCATGATTGTGATCTCACCACCAGGTTATTAACAGATCCTTATCTCCCAGAGGGAGGAAGCAATCTGTGCAGCACCAGGCTCAGATTGGGATGCACAGCTGCCCATGGTGTCAGCCACAGCAGAGAAAGGCACACCCAATGTCACGAGGAATTCACCTGCTTTGTGCCCACATCATGTCCTAGGTGATGGCCTGGCTCTCCAGTTCTTTTTTTTTTGAGGAAAAAGGAAAGATTTACCAAATTGGCATCTGCCCTGCACTAAACAGTTGGACATCAATGAGAATTTCTTTATGGGCAGGGTGGTCAGGCTTGGAAGGGGCTGCCCAGGGAGGTGCTGGAGTTCCCATCCCTGGAAGTGTTCAGGGAATGACTGGATGTGGCATTCAGTGCTCTGGTCTGGTTGGGAAGGTGGGAATGGGTGACAGGTTGGGCTTGGTGGCCTTGGAGGTCTTTTCCAGCCTAAATCACTCTATGATTCTCTTCCACGAGAGCAGCTCCCTCATCCTGGAGCCCAGAAATTGAGGTGTGAGGAGGGAAGCACACCTGGAGATGGCAGTGGGGAGGGGTCAGGCTGGCAGGGACAGTGACAATGACACTCCCCTTTCCAACCCCAGGCAGGGGTGACCAGCCACTGACCATGTGCACTGCTGGTCCCTGTGTCCCTCGGGGCAGGGCTGGGCAGCTTCCCATGGCATCTGTTGCCTCCTGTCTGCCCACAGAGCCCAAGCTGTGTGCAGAGGGACTGGGATGAACAAACAGATCCTTCCTGGCCTGAACATGAAGGAAAAACAGTGGTCACCTCAAAATGATGGGTGGGAAAGGAGAGGTGATTGAAAATGGGAAGAAAAGCTCCTGGAATGTTACAGAAACTATGTCGGGGGGGCATATGAGCACCAGCTGTGTCTAGAGATGGTTTGTGCAAAGTGCTGGGCAATTCCCACAGGATATCAAACACTAGTGAGCAGTGAATAATTTAGAGACAAAACAAGGTATGGTTTAGAGAGATAAAGGGATATTGATTAAAGAGATAAAGCATTATGACCCTTAAAAATAATTGGGAGTTGAAGTGTCCCTGAGCATCCAGCAAACCACTCCTGTGACCTGTGTTCCCTTGTTCAAAAGGTGGAAGGTTTAACACCAATCTGCTGCTGCCTTTGGCTGAAAACTGGATCTAGAAACTGGAAATAATCCCATCAGTGTTTGCTCCAAGAAGAGCTCATCCAGCCTTCTCTGTTACAGATCTGGTATTTCTTATCCCTGGGGTTAAAAAGATTGTAATAAACCCATGATAATGAGATTTTTTTTCGCTTGGTTTTGTTACTGTCATTCTTTCTGGTTTGGCTTTCCCCACCCTAAAACTGGTGCCAGAACTAAAATGGCTTTTTCTTGACTCTAACAGAATCGGGTGATAAAAGCAAATTTAAAGTGGTTGTTGACAGAAATTACTGACTTCTGGAGTGACAAGTGAAGCTTTACGTGATTACTTACAACAAAATAAGACATCAGCGTGAAACGCGCGAAACCACTTCAAAAAACCCCTCGAAGACTGTGGAAAAAAACGTCAAAGTGAAAGAGGGGAACTGAGAGCACAAACAGCACAAAAAGACAGACCTGAAGCAGGATCTGGCCTTTCAGATTCAAGTGCCTGATCCCACTTGGTCATCAGGTCCTGATGGGAGAGGTTCCCAGTCACTGTCAGTAACACTCTGCATGCACAGGGGATTTCAAACCCAGGGATGCTCTGGCTTCCAAGTCTTGAGCAGGTGCTGCAACTCCTTGAGGCACAAACAGGCTTGCCTGTAACAGTCCAGGATGAAACTGGAACTTGCTGGGTGTCTGGCTGGGAGAACACATGGAATTCCAGCCCCTCTGGTATGATCAACCCCCACTTCTGCAGTGCAGCACCTGCAGTTCATATCCAGGAGCCTCAAAGCTGCAGGTGATTGACCTGTGAGCATCTCACCCTGATTTGGCAAATTGCTACAAATGCTTCACACTGTGAGTTGGTACAACTGCATCTCGCTCTGAGCTGGTACAACCAGCAGCTCTCAGGGTGAGGGGAGTTACACCCTCTTATTTTGTTGTAAATCATCATGTAAAGTTTCACTTACGACTCCAGAAGTCAGTAATTTCTGTCAAGCACTGAGCATGAGCTGCCACAACTGCTGCTGGCTGGCACTGAGGATCCTGTACAAGAAAAGCACTGCTCACCTTCCCAGCCAAGGCTGGGGCTGCGTGTCCTTCGGGCAGGTTGATGGGGACTCCTGGTGGCAGCACCTGCTGCAGCTCACACACCTCTGCCAGCACTTAACCTGCCCCAATTCCATCTCCAGCTGGCCATGAGGGGTGTTTTCCCCAGCATTCCAGCACTTGGGACTGCTGGGAAAGCACTTTTCAGTTAAGGGGATGAAGGGAGGTCACACAGGAGCAAGGACACCACGCTGCCATTTGATGGTGTGGGGGTTTGGTTTGGTGGCTGAGTAGCTTTTGATAAATTGAGGGAAAAAAATCAAAAATGGCTTTTTAAAAAAAAAACACTGAACAGAAAAGCCTGCCTGGCTGCAAGTTCAGGGCAAAACCTGGGGAAAGACAAGGAGAAATAAACCATTGCTGACTCCTTGGGATGGGGCAGGCACAGAGGCTGCATTGGAGCTGGTGGGAAATGGAAAAGCACATCCTGGGGTAGAGGAGGGACCTCAGCAAAGGCCTGAGCAGAGCAAGGGTCTGACCCTGCTCCCTGTGTGCTGCCCACCCACACCTCCCTTTCTCAGGAGCCTCCTCACCCCCAGTTTATCACCACACAGGGGCTCTGGACCTGCTCCCCCCAAGCCTCCCAAGGTCAGGGCCAGGCTCTCTGCTCTCTGCTGCAGCACAAGGCTCTGAACAGGCTCTGCTTCCCTGACACACGAGCTGCCCCTTTGTGCCAGGGTTTGGATTTGCTTTGATATTTTATTCCTGTAAAGCTCCTTTAATCTGTTTTATTTCTTTCTGTCACCAGCATAATCCTCTCTTGCGAGCAGTGTCTGCAGCTCGTTTGGCTCCAGGCAGAGCAACTTGGCAAGACTTGTCCAGGTTATACACAGGTGATTTCTTACCATTTTTTAAAAAACCCCAACCTTGTTTGTTTCTCTGTCAGTCTGTTTTTCTTCTCTGAAAGGTCAGCTACTGCACAAACATGAGGCTTCTTTCTTTCTGGGAAGCCAAGCTCAGTCCTGTGTGTAGGTGAGGGGTTTGGAAGGGATTTGGGTGCATGAAGCTCTCAGAGGCCTGGGCTCTCGGCTCATTTTACCAGGTGAATCATTTCTGAACAACCTCACAAGGTGCCTGGTTCATATTTTAACATCTAAATCCCTTTCAAAACTTACCCTATGGGCCTGCTTTTTGCTATGTACCCATTACTGTACCAGCTTTGTAGGTTAGAAGGTTTTTGGGGTGATAAAATCTAATAATTACATAAATGCAAAAAAAGAAACCCAACAAACCCCCAAACCAACAAAAAAACTTTGAGATCAGTTCTTTTTTTAACCCAGGCTTCTTAATAACTTTTACTGAGTGTGTTTTTGTGGTGAGATAAAAGCATATTTTTGACAACAACCCAACAGAGACAAGAACCTTTGCCTGCAGAGCGAACCAGAAGTGATGTCAGAGGTCACAATGCCTGAGTCAGACTTGAAAACCCCTGGTTTTTCTTGAAGAGAAAAACAAACCGAAGAAAACAACTCCCTCGCATGATGCAAAGCTTGGATTTGCCTTTTTGCTTCGGTCTCCCCTGGGGGTGTGAGGGACTCAGCAGCTCTCAGCACCCCACGGGGGATGGCTGCACCTCAGAGCCCCAGCCTGCACCCACCTCCTGCCAGACAGGGCACACAGGAAACAGAGCAGCTCCAGCAGCAAAGCATGAGGACTCTTCCTCATGGGAGGAAGGGTTCCTAGCCCTGCTGGAGACCTGCAGGTGGCCACAGGTTCCATCAAGAGCATCCCAGTGAGGACCTGTAGAACACAGGACCCATTAGAAGTTCCAGGTAGCTCTGAGGAAGGGCTGCTGCAGGAGCCAGGTATTTCCCAAGGCCTGTCCCTCTCCTTGGCTGGTCCCTGATGCTCCTGTCCCTTGTAGGCACCTCTGCCAGGCCCCACGGGGCTGGTCAGTGCTCCAGCACTGCCCATGGGCATTCCTTCACGTTCTCATGTGCTTGGACAAGTTATTTCACTCGTGAAGACAACACCCACTCCTTCACGTCCACACCCTGAGCTGCACACACCCGTCTCTGCCAATAATTAGTTATTTACATACACCTTGAGAATTTGGAGCAGATGAAAAGCATCCCCGGCCTACAGAAGCCAGGGCTGCTGCAGATAAAAGCTGTTGCACAACAAGGGTTTGCAGCAGCTCAGGTGTGGAACCCCACCTGGGCCCCACAGGGCTGGGGGAGGGAGGGGGGCTCCAGTCCAGCAAGCAGCTGGTTCTTTGTAAGGAATAAAAGCTTGTGTGCTTATTTTCCTCTGGCTTGAGATGGAGAACAGCTGATGAAAGATCTGAACCAAACACTGGCACTACCTTAAAAGACAAGAACAGACCACTGTGAGTTTAAAAAAAAAACCAAACATGTTGGATTTTATTCTTTTTTAGACCATTAAAAAAAAAGATTTAAAAAACACCATCTGATAGACCCACTGCTCTGCAAATACACATCAGTTCATTGAAAGATTATGTGTTCCCTCAGTTGTTAAGTCAAGAGGTGGCCCATGGCTGTTGCCACAATTCAGTGTATTTATCTGTGGGGTTTTGCTTATATAGGGCAAATTATGGCCTTTTCAGTACATTTGTAGTCTCCAGAGGTTCTGAAAGCTCATGACAAGCAAAACTACTATTTTTTACCATTTGTGCCATATCAGTGACTGTCTGCTCAGAGAACATGTGCGTGTCTAAACACTCTCCTGCTCTGTTCTGTGCCAGGTCTCTGGCTGAGGCCACACCAGGGTCTCTTGGTAGCAAATAAAGGAGTTAATTGGGAAAGAAAAGCAAAGGCTTGTTGAAAAGAATCCTGCACCACAGAAAAAAAAATCCCTCATGATGTGTCATTTCCTGCAAGACTACACTGAGCCCTTTGGAACTGGATCTCCTGACATGCCACACACAGACCATGAGCAAGTTTCCACCACAGCAGAGAGATACTCTAGAAAAACAAGTTACACCAAAAACCCCCAAAACCCCAGACTTTCAGACTCACTCTGGAGCTGTTCCTGAGGACTGTGAGCTTTCTTTAAAAGCATGGACTGGGTAGGCTGCAGCAGAAATTGCCCTTGCTGACACGCAGAGCAGTAGCTGTGGGACACAGGGGACTTTTGGAGTTGTTAGGGAAGGAGAGGCTCCAGGGGACACCCTGGAGAGACATAAAGTCTTTGCTCCATAGTAAGAAAAAATCTGAATGTTTTGGTTACAGTCCAGCCTCTCCAGAAAGCCAGTGCCCCTGCCAGGAGCAGGTCCCTCATGCAGTCAGGCCAGGACAGCAGCACAGGTGAGACACCTGTGCCACAAAGGGGCAGGAAGGGCCTTTGGGGAAAAGTGCCAGAGTGTCCATGGCACCAGAAGAAAGGGAAAAGGCCTGATTTCTCACAGAAACCAAAACCAGTGGTTTCTACTCTTTCTAGGGAAGAAATACAAATGATACAAGGACCTCTCCACACTGTAACAGCTGTGTTTAGAGGCTTCTTTTCTGCCTGCTGCAGGACACCCTGTACCTCTCCAGGCCCCTTCACCCTGCTATGCTGATAACCTGGAGTGTCACTAAGCCCTGGCATCCTTTGAGACACGTGACAACAGAGGCAGGGAAGGTACAACAGCCGCAGAGCACGCTCTGAAATCAAACAGTACTTCATTACAGAGACACAGGAACTGAGTCACTGATTATTCTTTCTTCTCTGCCTCCTCGGCGATGGGGTCTGCGGGCGGCTCCTCCACGGTGGCGCTGTTGCTCTCCGAGCCCGTGTTGCTGTCGCTGGTTCCCTCCTCAGCTGTGCTGTCCACCCCTTCCTGCCCGCTCTCCTTGTCCTCTGGGGTGGAGGTTCCTTCTTCACCGTTCTGCTGGTTGTCTGTGCTCTCTTCTGGGTGAGGCTCTTCTGGAAAAAAATGTATTTCTAAGTGTCATTTACATGTCAATATTTATTTAGATTGTGCAATTAGGATTTAGGAAGAAACAGAAGCTATAACAAATCCGAGTATTCCATAGCAGTCACCTAGAACATGCAGGGACAGGCACAACTCAGGGATCTTTCAGTGCTGAGGACATATATGGTCCTGCCACACATCCTGATGTCAGCCACAGCTGCCTGACCTCAGAATTCCAGCCATAAGAAAGCCATGCTCCTTGTTAAAGCAGAAGCACTGGAATTCAAACTCCTTGGCCCCTCTTTCCTTATGCTCCTGCTGTTGCAGCAGTGACTCACTGATGCAATAGTCATTGGGACTCCAGGATCCAGCAGCATTTCTTACTGCCACTGTCCAGAGCAGAAAGCAGCTGGAAAATTTGCCTGAGAGCTGCATAGGAAGCACTGCTGTTGCATCATTCTGGCTGGACACTGACACTGGGACAAGGAAACACTCCCAGCTGCTCCCAGTTAAGCAGTCTAACCTCAGGTTTACTAATTTTTCCCTGGGTACATCACACACAAAGCATGACATGGGGCTCTGTGGGATCTTATCTTCTCCTCTCTTAAAAACAAGTAATTTAATGAGAAGCAAGCAAATGCCTATGTTCACCTAGATGCAGTGAACTCCTCTCCTCAGAGACCCTTTAATGCTGATCCTTGGAGGATTCTGCAGATGTTCAGGTGCAGTTACCTGTCTCCATTGGAGTGCTCTCCTCTTCTTTCTTCTCCTCCCCCTTGCTGGCTGCCTGCTCCTCCTCAGCTGCCAGGCTGTTCTGACTGCGCTCAGCTTGCTCAGCTGCTTCCTTTTCCCTTTCCTCCTGTCTCTTGCGAGCCTGTTCCTCAGCTTGAGCAATTTCAGCTGCAATTTTTTCCATATCCACTTCCACCTTCAAACTGCATAACTAGCAATTAAAAACAAAGCAAAACAAAGGAAAACTTTAGCTCTTTTACTACTGCAGATACCCTGAGAAATAAATAATCAGTAAACCCCAATGATGACTTCAATATTTCTACACACTGCACAGAACTTTTGATTTTACAAAGTTTATACTGGAAGTATGTAGGGAGGGAGATACAGGCATATTAAGAAGAAAAAAAAAAAAAAGGGGGAGAGGGAATAAATAAACAAACTAAAACTTGTTATTTGAGTGCAGCCAAGGAGAGCAGTGTGCCCTCCACACTGGCTTCAGGGCCTCCTTCCTCCAGCTGCTCTGAGTGAATTCACCCAGCCCAGCCTGGAGGCACTTCTAAACTGTACTGGCCCTAAAGGTCACTGAAGGAGCAGGAAATCATTCTGTGCTTTTTACCACCCACACCAGGGCACTGCCCCAGCAGCTGGGCAACTGCTCAGAACTGAACAGAGAACTGAAGCACTTGTACCACTGTGGAACCAGCAGCTTCCTCAGAGTAAGTGAGAAAAATGAGCTGTACCCTTTTAAGCTCGTTGTTGAAAGAGTCTGTGCTTTCCAAAAACTTCCTCTTCTTTTCCTGGTGACGCTCCTCAATTTGCAGCAGCTCAGCTTCGAGCTTACGCTGGAAGTGAAACAAAAGCAAGAACCTCACTGTGCAGTCACCTAAAAACTGGGCAGAGGTACAGCTAAGCATACAAATTTTCATATGGGTTTATTTTTAAATACTGGTCTAATATGTAAACATCCTTCTGCCTGCCTCTGATACCCATTAGCTCAGAAGTTCATAGTGAAAAGTAGGAACAGTAGGTGGGTCTGTGCAGCAGTTCAAGCATACTGTAAGTGAAGCATTGTGCACCTGAGGTGAAGCTTCCAGCATCAAATCTGCACATTTTCTTTCCTATTCTGCCCCCCTAGGTCTGTGTATACATATCCCACAGGTCTGTATATACACAGCTCACAGGTATAGACACACACCCCACATCAATTGCAGTCTCTAACACAGAAAGACCACAATTCACAGGAAAGAAGGACAACCATGCCCTCCACCCTCTAAATCTCCTGTAATTAAAAAAACCCCAACAAATCTCTACCTAATTCTGGTTTTGCTTCACCCCCACACACACTGACCATGCTGAAAGGGTTCTTTTGGTAACATGAGTGTTTGGAAAACACAGGCATGTGAACAATGCTGGGTCAAACATGCAGGTGTGACTGCACCATATATTTTGTATAAATTTAACTTACAGTGAAAAATATTAGAATAGGGACAATTTACTTCAAAAAAAGAATCATTACAAACAAGACGAGTCTTCAGGTACCCCAAATCAGTACTTATTAACCAGCAGACTTTAAAAACTGCATACAGGGGGAACTATGGAACTAACTCTTAGGACAAAACACAAAGAACAAAACAGCACAGAAGGTGAGGTCTCATGTTCTGTAGCTCCCAAGAAATCCCAGGGATTAGCTCCTGGAGCACACAGAACATTGACACCCAGCAAGAACAGTCATGTAGGTGATTGAATGATCCAAAGAGTTGGAGTCCAGCCCAACCCCACCACGTTTTAGCTGCATCTCCATCCTTTCTTTTTACCTGATGAACCATCAAGGACTGAACCTGGCGTTTCAGGACTTGCATTCTGGCTGTGGTGACCACGGAGCGGACGTCGGGCACCACGCTCTCGCTCAGGATCTCGCTGATGAGCCGGTGGTTCCTCTGGAACCGAGCCGTGGCCGTGTGCTTCATGGAGAACCCATCATCGTAATCTGCAACAGGAGTTGGAGGGGAAACTGCTTTGATCCCACAAAATGAGAGCTGAGCCCAATGTAGCCACATTATCCACTCTGTATCCACATTATCACTCACAAAAACTAAAATGTGAGCCCTAACAGCAGCAGTTGTCATGTCACAAAGTTCACAGTAACACACACAGAGCATCAGGGAATTTCAAAATGAGACAAAGTGTGGCCAGGGCAGCATTCACCTGGCACAGCTCTAACAGCTAATTTCACATGCATTTCCCACAGCTGAAATTGGGACTGACCTAGTTATTCACTCTGTTGCTTTCCACACTTCCACAGTAAGAGGGACTATTAATACACCAAATAAAAGACCCCTTCCTGATTAATCATGTTTCCAGAACAAAATGCCACCAGGATAGTGACTCCTCTATAAATAACCTTTGTAGCACAGATCAAAACTACTTATTTGTTAAAATACTGAGGACTGAAAGCATGAAGCAGTGAGACACATTTACTCATCACTGAAACTTCAGTCATGTATTAAAAGAATTTGATTATTTATTAGTAAGTGCATCTCTCTAAAGAGAAACCAGGTAAACAACAAGTATGAATTATCTCCCAGAACAATGCCACATAGAAAAGTCCAGAGGTCTAATTTTGCTTTACATTAAGTACTCCTACTGGAGATGACTATCCCAGCTATTCACAGAAATCTTAAGAAGCTGAAGACCATGCCAGGAGATATTACCGAAGAAGAGAACTAGTTAAATGAAAGTTTATTTCCAAGTGTATATTGTATCTCATTTAGGTATCTGATTAAACAAAGCAAAAAAAGAGGTAATGGCTGGTTCTGCCCAAGTCTACTTTGCACTGGTGGCACAGAACAGAATCTCAAGTCCCCAGGTTCCAGTTATTCCAGCATGAAACGTATTTACATAAATGTTGCAATTACCTCACACGGGGGAAAGTGCTGTTTGCTATGAGATTTATCTCAGGGGTGTGCTTTCACAAGGGGGAAGGAAAAAAAAGGGTGTAACTGAGCACATTTTTCACCCTCAGGTTTCAACAAGTATTTGGTGATGCATTTAAAAGCAGCCATGAGGTGTGCGAGGCTGACTTTTCCCACTGGGTGGGGTGCATTTCCTTGCAGTCAAATAAACTTTCAGAATTTTCTCATCAACTTGTCAGCAGCAAGGGCACCTCACTCACCAAACAATCTCAAATGACAGTTGTTGAACACATTCAAAGTTCAGGTGCTCTTAATCACACCAGAACTCTGCCTGTCAGATTTATGTGCTTCTGGTAATAAAGCACAACATTCCATCCAAGCCGGATTAAATCAGGCACCTAAGCCTTTTCTAAAGCATGTGCTAAAGCCATTATGGAGCAGTAAGCAGACTGATCTGGTTTGAACTATTGAGCATTACTTCACACTTAATTAAGAAGGGTTGGAATAACTTTTGCCACGGGTGCCACCTTACTTTTGGGAACCAAGTCAGCTGTACAGAATAAAAAGTGGTAATGAGAATTGGCATGAAAGCACCAAAGCAGAAACGAAGCCACGTGAAGTGCTGCAGAAAGTGAACACAGGTGCTTTTCTGTATCTCCATGCCATGGGTGTCCCACTGGGAGTGCACACCAGCTCCTTACCATCGGGATCCTCCGCAGGCTGGATGCTCATGTAGGGCTCCCCCTTCTCCATGCGCGACTGCCGCTGCCGGCTCTCCTCTTCCAGCGCCGCCTCGGCGCGGCTCTTGGCGTTGATGTAGGCCAGGTAGGCAGGGGAGTTGTGGTAGGCCTTCATGGACTCGTTGTACTCGATCTGCAAGGTGACCAACACGGTTTGATTGCACCACTGGGTGATTCCCACCCGGCCACAACTGCGCTCTGTGTAACGCACAGCGCGGTTACACAGACAAAGCTGAATCTGCATCGTCTGGCTGAGATACAAATGATCAGATTCTCTCAGTCCTTCTTTTTTACAAATTAGAACCTCTATAGTCATTTGTGTTTTAAAAACACAGCTGGTTCTTAGGTCCTTTTAGTATTATGATAGCTTTGTTTTCTGAGATTTCAAATTCAAACACCTCAGAACATTTAAGATCAAGTTCTGGTAAGATGAAATATTCACAAAATATTCTTAGTAATTCTCTGGAGTTCTAACTAAATCTGTGGTTCTGATTTCTTCTCTTTCCTTATGCCAGTATGTCATGAACCACTTTCCAAAATCATTTAAGATTTGTTCATTCTTTGACCCATCCCTGTTCTGGGATGGCACAGAAAGCTGCAGCCAGACTCCTGTCTCCTCCTGGCAGCAGGACAGCACCACTATTTTCACTTTCTTTGAAATACCTTTTCTCTTTGAATTGCTTTCTTTAATCTCATTCTTAAGATTTCGTACAGTGATTTGAGATACTTCTAATAAAAAAAATAGATATAATCTATGATATTGATAAAGGTACCTAAAACGCTTGTAAATGATCAGGACCAGGATCCTTCTGCCTTGGCACAACAGAAACCAGCTGGCCCCTGCCCCAAGGAGCTTACAATCTAAACATCATTACCAAGGTAAAAATAGAATTCCTGGATTATTTTTTTTCTCAGCTAAGAGCACTGAGTTTTGCAGTACTTCTCTATTGCCTTGGAATAAAACCAGCTGAGATTTGACCAGGTAGCCAGAGCCTCAGGTGCCTGCCAGGTGTAAGCACAACACATCAGCTGGACAATTCTCCCTTTGTACCTGAGAATCACAACAACAGTCTTGTACAGGTGCTCAACACTTACCAACCTAGACACAAGGCAGCTGTCATCTCTTGTCATTAAGATCAATAAAACCAAAACAAAAGCACAAGAAAACCCTACAAGTGGTAGCATTTTCTATTAAGAAACAAAACATTAATGCCACAGCGTGGAGTTCCACCAGGAAAACCAAACCCCACGTGACTGGAAGTCTCTTAGGAACATGTTCATGACAACAGCAGTAGTTGCAGAGCACCAGTTTTGAAAGAGGATTTTGGTGTTGAGACAATCTTTTCAATACTGATGTTGTACAATCAAATCCATTCATTACACAGTTAAAATCGACACTCAATTATAAATACTTCATTTTGAATTAGGTCTAAAAACTGACCAGTCACAGTTGATGCACAGTTATTTAAAAAAATCTAAGAGACGTGTCAGGACAAACTTCCATTTAAGTTACATACAGGGCTCTCGTGAATGCCTCAAACACCCCTGCATGGGGAAGATGAATTTTTCTTCTCAGACCAGTTCCTAGAAGAATCAGCTGTAATAAACATCCCAGATTTCTTCCATTTACCTTTTCAGCTTCATATTCATTCAAATACTCTTGCTTCTCTTCATCAGTGAGATCTCGCCACATTCCTCCAATAATCTTGCCAATTTCCCATAACTTCAAATCAGGATTGGACGCCTTCACTTGGTCCCAGACCTTAACAGAAACAGCTGGAGCTTTACTAATGATATCTAAATACTTCCAAATTAAACATTTTATATTGTCATCTCAGTGTTCTTTCTGGAATCACCATGAAAAACAGGATAAAGTTAGGAATGAGTCTGGCTAAACTATCTGGATTATTTTCTGGGGCAGGAAGTCAGTAGGAAGCCAGCTACTGAACCAGGCAATTGCTGAGTGGCTTTGGTCTCATGGGAATATTGCCTTTAACCCTCTCAATTCTCTTCTTAAATGAACATCGCTGCATCTCGGGGAAAAAAATGCTACTGAGTAAACACATCCAGCAGTAGATTATGACAAAGAGACTGAGCTTTTCAGATCAGAATGTAACATTTCACAATATTTCAGTCTTGCTGATCAATCTGAGTTCCAACAAGTTCTGACTCCACCAAAAAGGTTCCTAACTTTATAGGGAAAAAAAAGGAGAGCTGCCAGTGTAATTTCTTGCTGCGCCACTTGACTTTTTTTTTTTTTTTTTGTGTGTGTGTTGATGTTTTTTGGCCTAAGACAGACATGCTGGTAAAGATACTTTACCAGAAGTGGAAGAAATTCCTTCTGGCTCACCTGCTTCAGCCAGGCTGCCATGCCCTCCCCATGCCCCATCAGATTCCAGACTCCACAAGAGTCTCTCTCCTACTTTCTGTCAAACAGTTCACAGAATAGCGAAGCAAACGTTGCCACGGGCTAGGGTGGTGAAGGAGAACATGCAAAGTCCACTCATTGCTACTCTTCAGTCCAGCTACAGCACTGCACCAAGCCCAGAAAACGCAAGGAATACTTCCTTTATATAAAAAAGTTCTGTCAGTAAGTCACAGGAACTTCTGAATGTGGCGGGGTGGATCCTTGTCAGCAGACAGTGGTAGGAATTAGCATTTTAGCAATTTTCCCCCCAGAAATTGGCAACTGTGTGACCAGACTACTGCTGCCTTTGTTCTGCAGGGCAGACTCTGTACTTTACATCCCCTTAAGAGAGCGCAGGCTGTTAGGAGTCAACGTTTAGAAGCTGAAACTAAGATCATAGCAATTAATTGTTAGCACAAACGAACACTGACTTTATTACTGATGGACACTGTAATACCCACCTTCCGGCTGTACCTCATGTAGGGCATCAGGGGCTTGTCTGGGGGTTTGGGGGGCTTTGGAATGGTAATACCAGAGGAAGCCTATAAAAGAACCGGATAAATCCATTCGTTAATGGGATCGCTGAACAGTTTCTACACGCACTCGTTTTGGAAAACACTTGTGCATTCACACACCCCCACCAAGAGAAGCAAACATCACCAGAAAAATTACCCAGGCTGTAAGTGAACAAGCACTAGCTAGAGTTGGTCCTCGGAGGAATAATTTCCAATGTAAGTTTGTCCTTTCCTCTGTAAGTTTACAGAGCAGTAGCTAGATAAATCCTCAAAAGGGCTCCATGTTCTTAAAACTGAACTACATAGCTTAGGAACTGACAAGGAAACACTAATCCCAGCAGGTTGTTTTTTTTTCACTTCTGATGACTAACTTATTATCTGTTTTGACAAATTTAATGTGGCTATTGTACAGGTTTAAAAAGATATGAAGAAAGGTTAAAAACATTAAGTTAAAGACATTATCCAATAATTTTAGTTATTATTTTTCTGTAAAATTTGTCAGTGGTAATTTGGAGCCAATTAACTGACTCTATGAAAAGAAAACAATTCTATGCAGCTATAAGGTAAATATGTGCTCTAATTGTAGCCAAGCTCTAATGAATTGTCCCAATTAGCCTGGAACATGCTCCTGTGCTCTGTCTTCCTTTGGCTTATTCTGCCAGACACAAAGCTGGCACCACACAAAAGGCTGCTGAGCTTTAATGCTGCTGGGTCTCCTTGCATCCCTTCAAGCCACAGAACATCTGACAGGGCTTGCTCCTAAAGCAGTGCAATGACATCACAGCCCCTGTCAACTGCAGGGTCTGAAACCCTTCACTCTTCCAGCACTTCCACGTGCCAGGAGTTTTATTAAGTGGGAGTATTTACATGAAAACATAAAGCAGGTTCAAGATCTTTCAGGGCTGTGGCCTGTAGATCAATACTTGGGTGTAGCCCAGAAGGCTCAGTTCAATACTGTTTTCCTCCTGGTAGTTTCTTTTTTTTTGTTTGTTTGCTGAATTTATGGAGCTCTATGAACAATGCATACAGAACTGTGTATAAATAATGTGCATGAGGTATATGCATTACCAAAATGTATACATAGATACACATACAGATGGGTTGGAAAAACATTAACGGAAACTGTTTAATGCTTTTAAATTAAGAGGGGTTTAAAGACACCATCCATATACTGGGATATGCATGGCAGAGCAGGCTGTGTATGCTTGTGACATACAGAAACAATGGAAGTTCTCACACAAAACCTGACTTAGCCTTGTATAAAGAAAGTATCCATTTGAACAGTCAATTCCAGCGTGTAGGGGAAGATCCTTTCTGTAAATGCTTTAAAAAATTGGATGAACTTCATTTGAAAGAAGGATTATATGAGAGGCATAAAAAAGACTACACTTTCAAAAAGCACCACGTATTTGGTCCTTGAGAAATCTTTGTATCACCTTCCAAACTGATCAGAAGTTTTGAGGTACAAAGTTCTACATGGAGAAACCTTAAAGTTGTGAGATATTTAAGAAAGTATCAGGGATTTACTCTGTTTCTGTTGTGTCAAGAGTGTTATATTTCCACTGTCTATTTTTGTTTCCTAACTGCATACAATGCTAGGACTTGATTCATGTTTGAAAGAAGCTGTCACCTCCCTCATCACTTGTCTCCATCTCACTTTGTTTACTCCATGAAAAATGAATGTAATATCCATTTCCCACACACTGACACATATATGAGCTGAAGCTATTTTATTATCAACATCACACTTTTGTTGAAAAAATAATGACTGAACTTGGGACTGTGCAGTAATTACCAGACTAAGACTAGAAAGAAAAATAAAGGGCTGTACCTCTTGCATGGCTCAACAGAATGATGCAACGACTATCAACGATCTCCAGCTTGCAAAATGTTCTTCCTTATTTTTGTACCAATGAACCTCAGCAAAAAGAGCAGTTCCCTCCCTCCAAAAATTCATACCCAGCTACAGAAGCTTTTCCTATGCATGCAGTGGTCACTGAAGACCAAAGTCTGTCTTTTTGGATGTCTGCATCATATACCATTACCAGTTGAGTAAAAACCCATTTTCCTGCAAAAGGTTTCAGAGTGAAGGGGAAGGGGAGGAAAGTGAGGAATAAGAAGTTGGTTTTGGTTTTTTTTAATAAAGAAGTGGCAGCAGCCAAGACTCCGAAGAACCTAACCCTAAAGCCATTTCTGGTCAGCTCCTGGTGTTTGCTGGAGGATGTAATAGTTGATTCTCCTACCGTGACCCGGCTGTTGGTGCCCGGGTTCCCTCCCAGCCTGTAGTTGTTGTAGGCCAGATGGCTGTATGGATTGTATCCCACAAACCCTGGGGTGCTGGGCATTTGCTGATGGAAACAAATGAGACAAAAACACGAATGAGAAATGAGCTCAAACGAGGAGAACACAGAAATGAAAATGAACTGCAATATGGCATGCAAAAGCAACCAGAATTCAAACAAGCAATGAGGTGTAGCAGTTGGTGTCTTCCCAACACACACAACTTACTCCAGTATAAACCTAGTAAGGAAACAGGACTTTTAAGCAAATGTGTCACTACAAATTTCTGTCTGAAAATTGGTGATTTTATTTCTATTAACTGCGGAACTCATTTAAAAAAGTACTCTGTAAATTCAGGTCATGGCTAATGAGAGTTTTCCAACATAAGCCACCAAGGAATTCAGAAGCCTCTTGTCTCCCAAGGGTGAAAGTTGGGCGACACAGCACCCAGTGATGGGGCAGAAATCCCCTGTACCCACGTTTATGACACCAATGAAAATCTCTGCCTGCTTTTCTTCCCAGAATTCTGCCTTCCCAACAAATAGAGCAGGGGAGGAAATCTCTCAAAGCACCATTTGTGCTCCACTGCCAGTGGCTGAAGACAATTCCCAGAGACATCTCTCTGTTATGAGGCAGGCTGTAGACTGACAGAGCTGAGGAACTCTACATCTGCAGTAGGACCTGTAAGTTAAAAACTTTAAACTAGTCTGAACAGATCACCAAATCCAAGATAATTCAGAAATTATTCAATACATCTTCATTCATTCATGAAAGTGGATTGATTTGTTCTCACCTCAGTCACGCAGAAAAAAAAAAAAAATCTTGTTTCTTTTCATTCCCTTCTCACTTAGCAATAGCAATGGACATTCAAGTTTCATCAGGTTACCTGAATTCCCCTCCTCAAATAAATTTCTTTTTTCCATTATCCCCCTCTTTTCCAGTCAGATGGAAAAAAGATCAACTATTTTGTTGGAAAAAAAATCAGCTATTTAATGGTAATTGTGATTAGGTCCTGACTGTGGTGGTTCCATGATTCCATGAGTTCACAAGAGCCTGGAGTGTTTCTGGACATTTAAATGTCATTCCCACAGTGTCCCACTCTCCAGCAGCCCTAATAAACATTCCAAGAAGTCTTTCAGGGATTCACTGACTGGACTTGCTCCAGATTACAATTATACAAATTTGACAAGTAGGTTCAGGACTCTTAAGAACCAAAGTATGACACGTACAAATGCTGAACAGAAGTGTTTTAGGAGCTGACTGAAGTAACTAGGAAGGTTTCAAGTCAATGCAGACACACTGCAGGAGTTTATTTCTAAACACACAAGTGCAGAGGAAAATTATCCTTTAACAGTCAGTCTTCAACAGAGGTTTTATTGCCAAGCTCTTTAACTCAGTCCCAGCAGCTGATGTGCTCATCTGTATGCCTGGGCTCATGACATACACATTCACTACTTCATAAGGCACTGTTTTAGTACAGTTTTTTGTATTACCAGAACAACAGGCTTTGAATATGTTGACTACACCTCTTCAATAAAACCAGGTGACAATTGTAATCTCCGTCTGCTTAATTCTTTATTTCTGCAAGACAGGATTTAAATGTTACCAGGAACTACCTTGCATCACATGGAGGATTTTTATTTCAGGTACAGTACTGCAGTTTTGAGAATTACTGGGATTTTGTTGACTGCAGCACCTGGAACTGGCTGTGGAAGAACAAGCAAGGTTATTTGGCTACTTTGTGACTCGCATTAACAGAGCACAGACCATCACGTGAAGGACTGTATAAAATATAATACAAAATAAAAGACGCTTGTAAAACAGAAAATGCATGTCACTGGTTGCAGTCCTGGCATGTGCTTCATGTATCCTTCTGAAGGACTGTACCACATCAACATGAGCCATTAAACATCTGTATCCATGCTATATCCCAAAGGAACCACATGGGTATGCACAGCTCTCGATGCAGGAATCCAGGGGTCAGGATCCATCATGTTCCTTCTAATAGATCTAGTTTGCTGTGTGCAAAATGAAAACTCTGAGCAAACTATGAAAATCAAGTTTATTTATGTAAACTTATAAAAACATAACCTGTATTTATGTATTATGTAATTGTTAAGCCTCTTCCTGTAAAGTATGGCACAAAAAATTGGAAGGATCACATTCCTTCCAACTCCCATCCTGCAGAGATCAAGGACACACTACTGGGTAAGTTTTCCAATTCACTTTGGTGAAAAAATTTCACTAGAGCATCTTTGCTCAATCTTCTGTACAAAGGATTTGTCCTAAAACCCAAACTATCCATAAATGTGACCAAAGATGTACATTTATTTCAAACAGTTCCTGCCCCCAGCACACTGGTACTGCAGCACCTTTGTACATCCAGGAATGTCACTGGGCAGGATTCAAAGCTCTGTTCATGTTTTCCTCAGTGTCAGGGCACGCCACTTTACTAGAAAGTAAAATATTTCCCAAGCCCTAGACTCCAAAACACCAGTGATTTCAAGGAATGCAAGAGTGGCATCAGGAGTGTTTCATTATTCTGACCCAATATAACAGCATGTTTCATAATCCTGCATTCCACTCAAATGCAAAGAAAAAAAAGCAGCTGAGTACAACTGAGATGTGGAAAAATGCACTGTCTGCCCATGATTTGGGCACAGGCTGAGCAGGACATTTTATAATCAAATATATCAGTTGATTTTAACTATTCCAGTACTGCTGCAACCCACTGGGAGTCATTTGAGACAAGTGGCTGCTCACAGAAAATTCAGTGTCTGCCAGATCCAGCCTTAAAGGCAAAATAAGTTTATTCAGATTCTCTTTCCCAAACTTCTCAAATAAGAATTATATTAATTTTAACAATTCATATGACATTAATATTGTGTTTCCCATATAGGAAGGTGATACAACTCCGTAATTATTGTTCTGGGAAGTTACTAAAGGCTCTGTGTTAATGAGAAAAATCACTATACTTACGGTTGCAGGAGCTGGGGTAGGAGGTGGGGCATAGGATGGCCTTTCTGTTAAGATAGAAATGTAAGCACATTTTTTTTCCTTGAAAATCTGAATGAATTCTTAAGGCATCTGCTATGGCAAATATTTTTAAATGATTTTACAAAACCAAGAAAATTCTACTCTGAAAGACTTTGTGTTTTGTCACTGAACAGCAAAAAGCAACACTAGAAAAAGGAAAGAAAGAAAAATTGAAATCTCCCCATTACTCTTGTCCCAGGCTTTTATTCAAGCACAAGACTGAAAATAAAATTCATTTATATGCACACCAATTACATGGAGAGAAAGCAAAAATGCAGTCTAACAGGATTCAGAAGCTGTGATATGTGGATTTCCTACAAAAACAATATGCCAGGAATCAGCCACAGCAGGATTTAAGGCCAAGAGTTTAGTCACTACACTTGCTAATTTCTTTTAATGTCAGGAATAATGGCATCATCTCACAAACAGATTCTGTGGAACCAGATCTGTAAAACATCAAACGTAAAGAAAGAAAAATATTTTAAAGAAACTTACTTGACATTTTGACAGTCAAATTTTCAGCCACCTGACATTATATTTGTACTTCTGCAAGACAAAAGAAGATCACGCTAGTAAGTGTTGTGCCTTTCCCCCATCAGATATTCGAAGCTTCGACTGTTAATCGATACCAGTGATTACCAAAGTTTGTCAATTCTGGAATACAGACAAAAGCATTTCAGAAACCAAGGTGTTATCTCTTTGAAAAATTAATGGATTTCCCAAGGAATCTGGCCTTAAATAGCTGTGCAAGAGCACACAGGTTTAGGTCACGTTCATATGAACGGGTCTAAAGAAATATATTTTATCCTGTAAGGAATAAAAAGAACATAACCCATTATTTTACACGCATTGTTTCAGAAATCTGCTATTAATACATAAATGACCCAATGATGCATTACCTTTACAGGGTACATTAAACAACTACGGAGCCCCATAGCTATGATCTGACAGGCAAGGCTTAACCTTTTAGCACCGAACTCGGCAGCGCGTCACACAGCGCTGTAACAAAGTGGATTTTCGGTGTTTTTCTTCAAGTCACACCACGGCAGCCGCAATCTCCTTCAGAATCTCCACTAACGCCGTGCTCCGGGCTCGCACACGGGGCTGGCTCGGGGAGATCGAGCGGAGCCTGAGCGGGCCCAAGGCGGCCACCGGGGGTTCGCTCGGCCCCACCGCTCCCTCCCCGGTCCCGAGGGCCCTCCCGAGCCCCGCAGCGCTGCCGGAGAGGGGCCGGGGCCGTCCCGAGCCCCCCGGTCAGCCCCGCCGGGCCCCCCGGACTCACCCGCTCGGCGCGGCCGCGCTCCCTTTGTTCCCACAGGCCGGGGCGGCGGCGACGGCGCCTGCGCACTCCGCTCCGCACTTTCGACACGCCGGCCCCGGCCCGCCGGTGACTCCCTGCTCACTATGGAGGGGGTCTGTTCGGCTACCCCGCGCCCCACCGAGGGGCCAGGGCCGTTCCCGCACCCTCCGGGACAGCGACGATTCCAGGGGCCGTGGCGAATCTGCGGGATGCAACGCGAGCGCCGCGCGAGGGGCGGCCCCGCCCGCCACGGAGGCGCTGGCTCGCGGGGTGTCACAGGGGCTACCGAGGCTCCCAAAACCGCGCTCATCCCCTTCCCCCGCGCTGGGAACCCCGGTCACGGTGCCCCGAGTGCTGGCTGCCGGTGGCGAATCTGCGGCGCAGAACAGGCGCGCAGGGAGGGCCTGCGGACGCTTCGTGCCCGCTGCGCTTTAGCGCCTTTCCTCCCCTCACGGGCTGCGCGCGGCCCCTCAGGGGCGTTTGGCGCCTTTTTCCCCTCACGGGCTGCGCGCGGCCCCTCAGGGGGGTTTGGCGCCTTTTTCCCCTCACGGGCTGCGCGCGGCCCCTGAAGCGCCTCAGTCCCCGGGCTGCTGTGAGGCCACGGAAAACGCTGCGGGGTCGTGTCCGAGCCCGAATAGTATCCCATAAAAAGCAGCGATGGAGTCAGGTGAACCGTCCGTCAGTGCTGCCGAGTCCTGGTCTGTGCAGAGTGTGGTGCCGAAAGGGCTGTTTGGGATGGCAGCGCTTGCAGAGGCGGTTGAGTGGAGCAGGATGAGCTCTGAGGGCAGCAGGAAGGTGCCGGTGTGTGGGAGAATGTCAGAGGAAGGCGATGGCGTTAGAGACGGCTGTGAAGGCAGCCAGATGGACCCCGGGTAATAAATATGATAATATATGATAATTGTTAACTAAATCAGCCTGACCAACTCAAAACACTCTGCTGCGGAATCAGACAGGATTATAAATTACCCAGTAGGCCGGGAGCAGTGGAATTGTCCACAATTCTTTGCAGAAATCAGCAAAGTTATCACACATAGGTAAAACCCTCAGAAATACCAAACCAAGGTGAAGGGTGTGGCTCTGAGGGTGTGAAGAGGATGGCGAGTTCCAGACCTCAGCTTTCAGCTTTAAGAGCCTTTTACACTGCAAATTATCAAGGTGACTGAATTAAATATGAAAACTTTGTCAGTGAAGCTTGAAATAGAAAGTTTCATGTTGAGTGTTTGACGTTGAAATCGAATGTTTGGCATTGAAATGCTCTCCCGTGGCCAATAGGATGTATTTCTAGAAATTCATGAGGGAGAATTTGGGTGGATCTGAAGGAAAGCCAAGGCGGATGGTACCGGCCTAACCCAAAAGGATGGTAGAAGGTGAAAAGAAGAAAAAGTAACTGAACATGGGTTGCTGCAAGTCCATTTTTCTTAATGCCTGCAGTTCCACAGGCTCAGTTTGTTTTCATGCTTAAATACACTTATTTTTGTGAACAAATAAAGAGACAAGAGCTCTGTCCTCATCTGCTTAGATTCTGCTGACTGTACCCACAATGGACATTTGTTGCCATGCAGCAGAATAATCTGTGACTTCAATTTGATACTAAAGCAAGAGTTGAAGAGATTCCTCAGCCTGCAAAATACATCGCACTAGTTCACCAGCTTCACTGGGGCAGGAAGAGGTGAAGAAAAGGTGAGAAAATACTTGTAAGAGGTGAAAAATAACTTGCTTTTCCCTCCTGCTTTTGACTAGATTTCCCCCTAGTTTCACACATTCACTTCTAGTTTATTAATAACATGGTTTTGTTGATAGTGTAAATTGCATCTAATGTTAAATTAAAAATTGAAATTTTGAAATATTTATTAACTATTTTTAAATTTAACTTTAATTTAAAAATTTGAATTATTTAATATGTTTATTTTTGAAACTGAATTGTTTATTGTGGTGTTCAAGTACATTTATGGAAACTCACATTCCACACTAATAGTTCTAAATCATTATTTGTTTTCAAAGCCATCAGTGTATTTCCTACTTTGTTTTATTCCCCTTTTTTTCTTTCTATGCTCTTTACCTCAATTCCATCTTGTGATAGTGAAAGGTTTTGCCAGCGTACACTTTTTAATATCCTGTACAATTTATGAGTAGTTTTACTGATTTAATGGAATTGTTTATACTGCACCATGCTCACCAGGGGGGATGTAAAAACTGATTCTTAGCCAACTGTTTTAATTACCAGCAGTTTCATAAGCTCTGGAATGAGGACAGACATTCACTGGGAAGTAGATTGAGACAATAAAACTCGTTTTTACATCAGCCGTGTGCAGGTGCTGGTTGGCAGAGGCTCAGCTGGTCTGGATTTAATTAGAACCACAGAAATGAAGCATTCTCTGCCACAGTATTAAGCTTCAGTGTTATTTTTTTTCAAATTCAGCTTTAAAGTGACCTAAAATTGAGGGTGAGATGTTATTATTTGATGCCCACGTGGAGTTCACGCTGACACTTGTGGAATTTCACTACTACGTGAACAAAAGAGAGTTCTTTACATTTTGAGAGATGGAATTTGTGAATAATGCAAAAATAGGTACTTACTGAAAGAGGTGAAAATCTTATTTAAAACCAGAATGTCCTCTTGAACCAGGCCTAGAGTAGCAGAAGCTACTGAAGTCAGTATCAGGAAGTCACACATAAAGAAAATAGCCAGGGTGACTGGATTTACCAGGTAAAAAGAGTAAGTTTTGTAGCAGGAAGACACTCACATGTTATGGTAAAGATTCTGAGGGAATTTGTGTCTTTCTAATTGCAGAGAGGATCTTAGAGAACACTTGTTACAATGCTACAGATTTTCCTGTCTGCAACTTTTATTTTGCATTTTTCTTTTACTCCTTTCCACTTAAGGAGAAGATATTGACACACACAAAATCTGCATGGACAAACTCCATTTTAATACTTTTTTTTATTGTAGTACTATCATTTACTTTGGTAAATTCGTATCCCTGTTTAAAGTGCCTTAAAGCAATTAAAACTTAGTTTAAATTCAAGTATTGTAAAATGTACAGAGTCTAAGCACAAAAAAAAAAGCTGCATAGTGAAAATACTGGAGCAGGCTGATACATTCAGGATGCCAAGTACTCAAGTGGTAACAACATCAGCTCATGATTCAGGTTAAGGATAATTAGCGAGTTTGATACAGTACAGACAGGACAGGGCAATATCAATGCATTGTTCTTACCATGAACAAAGGATGGAAGCATAAATTAACTCTGAAAGAATCTGCAGTATCACTTTTGTACACATGCCATAAGTAATAAGGCAGATACTGACACTGAATTCAATCCTTTACATGCTGCTGTAATCCAGCAAATCCTGTGTGTGGATTCTGAGCCCCAGCAATCCCTGTGTTCCAGTGGGACCTGTGACATCCATCCTCTTCAGAATCCTCACAAACAATCATTGTCAGCTTCATACAATCTTGTTTTGAGTCTTTGTTTGAAATTTGTCCTGGAAGGTTTTAGAGAAGGATGGCTGTTCCTCTGTGTACCGGTGCAGGGTTACTGTTGGGGTTTGTGTTTGCCCACAGCTACTTTGGGTAGGAGTGGGGGGTTCTTGAGGGGTCTGGTTGAATTGTACTTGAATTTGTAGCCCTTGTATTGCCCAGTCAATTTGAAGTAGTAACAGTTGTACCCTGGTGTAACAGTGACTTGTCACATGGACTAGATCAACAGCATCACTTACCTGTAGTGTTTGTCAGAAGTGGAATTTGTTGAAGATATTTTAATGCACATTGTTATTATAAACAAAATTAATGGAATACCAGCATTCAAATGGTTGACTCCTCCCTTTTGAACAATTTGAGAGTAATTTCATTTGCCTTGATTAAAAGACTTGTAGTACAAGGGTGTGTTTGGACACATAAGAAAATGATTGATTTTTCAGGGGAAATTGCTGCTTCAAAATCAGTTGAACAATATGGCTAAAATGTTACTGCATGTAACAACACTTTTAAAATGGATGTAAAGACATTTTTGCTCAGTTGTTGCCTGAAAAAAAGGAATTTAAAAATACTAGCCACTTTTTAAAGAAAACTCTTTGTTAATAGTTCGTGTATTTTAAGAGTATTTTCGTATGTAAGTTTTGCTGTTAGAAAGAATTACTTTAAAATATATTTCTGGAAGTATGACAGCTGTGATATAAATTATTGCAAGGATTCACCAGTCATTATATGAATGGAATATTGAATAATTAAGAGAAGCAAATAGGCATTTCTCATTTTTGGAAAGAGAAAACAAGTTCTCTTTTACAAAGGCAGAATATGTCAAACTATAAATTTTTGTAATATTTGGTGAAATTCTACAAAACAACAACAATGAGAATATGAAAGGGCTGTACCCAGAGTATAAAACCAGTAGAAGTTGGGTTTCTTGGAATTGGAACCCCCTTTCCTTTAAAGGACTTGAATGGTTTGATTGTATTGATCCAAGTGCTGGGTGAGCTGTTGTGGCTGGAGCAGACAGCAGCCCTGGGAGTCCATCTACTGCTTATTTCCGGAGCCCCTTGTGGATGCACTCTGAGGGAACTGGCTGAGTTAAGGTTTGATGGATGGGATGCTGCAGGATCTCCTCATCACCAGCCTGACTTCAATGTCAGGGAGGGTTTTCTTTTTTGTGTGCAAGCACCCTTCCTCTGTGGCTGCCAGGTGGAGATCAAAGCGCAAGGAAACGGACTTTTTCCTTAAGCGAGGGTTGTCCTTAAAGAAAGAACCTTCCCATTCCTTGATCACTTCATCCACTTTTTCTGTCCTGAAACAATAAAGAAAATGTATTTATGATTTTTTCAGGCTGTATTAGTTACCTATCTTCAGAACTGCTTTTAAAACAGAGAGAAATGGCATCATAAAGAGTCGAGTTATTTTATATGTACTGAGATAGCAGTGGTGTCTTTTTTTTCCAGGTTCATTCTCCAGAGAAGCGAAATAAAGGTTCATTATGTTCTTGTTTTTGTGCTTCTAGGTAGACATGGCTACAAAACCACTGCTCCAAATACTTTAGGCAGTTTGTTTCCAAGGAGAAAGTTTGGAATCCAAGCTCAAAAATTTTGCAAGAAACCTCAGTACTGTAGTGGGCAGGACAGAATTCCTGCATCTGAAAACCTTCAGAATAGGGAGGAGAAAATCTACTTTAGGCTCAAACCTGAGAATGTGGAGCTATATTACATTAAAGAGAAAAAAGGGCTGAAGTAAAATAGGCTGGTGCAGGAATATTGAGGCACCCAAATCCTGTTGATTCAATTCTCTATGTGTGTGTCAGAATTCAGATCTGAAAGTCAGGACCTGGGGCCTCACCCAGCTGAGTACACTGCACCCAGCAGAGTAGCTCTGTGCAGATCTGGATGTGTGATGGACAAAGCTCCTGCACAAAAATAAATGTCACCTATGGGGTGAGGCTGGTGGACCTTATGATGACATTAATTTGTTTCAGCAGCTGATTATGGTTCAGTGCTAGGAATGGCCCACTACACTGTGTTTCAAGGTAACATTAAATTACTCTACAAAAAAAGCTTAAAGAGCAGGAGGGAAAAAAAATTGAGTAAATCCAATACTATTAAAGTAATTTCAGGTTGAATAACACATCCTTACAGACTTTCACATGCCTCCTTGGGAGCCAGGCTCTCCCTCCCCTGTTTGGGGAAACGTAGGAGTTTCCAAGGAGCAAGTTGGAGCAGCTGAGCCTGAATTTATGTGCATAAATATGCCCCAGAGGGACTTCCCAAATGTGGTCTGGGCTCTTTGCTTTCAGCCTTAGTGAGATGAATTATTCATAGTTTCATTCTTAACAGAAATAGAAATTACAAATCAGAAGCACCAGCATGGTATTGTTTGCTTATGATGCCAATGTTAATAAAAAGAACTTTTAAATGTAATGTATTGTTAAACACTGCCATTCAGTGCACCTTCAGGAGCTCTCGCTGCTTCTGAAGCTGCTGGGCTATGTGGGCACAATATAACAGATACCAAATAAGGGAAAACTCAAAGCTGCTGAGATGTAACCTCCACCCTTTCCTTCCAATTGTTATTTTGTGAAATTCCTGTTTATCTTACTGTACAGTGCCATGAGCTTCAGCACTTTCCTTCATGATATTTCCATCTAGGATTGCTTGTTTTGTCATCAGCTCCACCTTCTTTGGTTTGTGCTTCTTTACATCCTCTGTAAAAGAATATGCAAGTATACAGTGAGCAAGGTATTTCCCATGCATTGGAAAAGGTCCTTTTTTAATATTCAGGAGTTTGTCAGTAGTTGTGAACAGTTAGGGTCAAAATCCCTTAAGGAGAAGGTGCCTGAAACAACTCACCTGAAGGCAGCATAAAGGTGATCTTGCTAGTGCTGGGTTTTTTGTCATCTTTCTGGGCAGGTATTGAGCAACGGAACCTGCAAAAAAAAAAAAAAAAAAGATTACAGGCATCTAGTACTTTTGAATGATTGTAATTCCTAACTTGTCATATGAACAGCTGTGAGAAATTTAAAAGTGTGAGAATCATGAGAAGCTCTGTTTGATCGTGGTAACTGTTTGTTGGGATTTCTCATTCTGAGCCCAGAACTGGAGGAAGTGTCTGACAATATCTGTGCAGTTTCCTGCAGAGGTCTGTCCTGGTGTGAGACAGGGACTCCCTGCCCAGCACTTCACATGTGTGGACTGTCCCCACGTGCTGTGACACCTGAGGGGACACAGGATCCCAGTGACCCACAGTGAGGCTGCAGTGACTGAGCTGCTCTCTGCCATGTGTGTGAGACACTGAGCACCAGCAACTCCCCACTCAGTGAAGCTACCTTATAATGAAACCTTTTCTAAGATTTTATACTGTATTTTTTTTTTTAATATTTAGCTCATGTATTTACAATTCTGATTATTTGAGACCTTCAGAAATGGAAGATAAATGTGAGATCTTTTTCTGTAAGCAGCGAGTACCTGCTCTCTTCTTGCTCCAACAGACTGCGATATGTCGCTATCTCCTCCTCCAGCTTCATCCTCGTGTTCAGGAGGATTTCATGCTCTCGAAGCTGTTTCTCAATTCCTCTTCTCACTTCCAACAACTCTTTCTCCAAGCATTCAATCTCACCTTCCAAATTTTGTAGCTGCATGTGGTACTGCTGCTCCGTGGCCCGCAGCGAACGTTCCAAACCCTTTTCCTGTGAAATTGAAGTCATATTTTAAGATCTGGAAAGTTTGTGTGCAAAGATGTTACAGACATACATGGTTTCATTAACAAACTGTATTTTACATAAGTTCTTGTAAGATTATTCTTTAAGAACACGAGTGAAAGTATTTCAAGGTAATACTTTGGCTGAGAAGTTTTCTAGTAAAATCTGTGGTAATTTAAAATCAGATGAAAGTGTAGCCATGTCTTGCACAACAATCCACTGCCTTGAGTTTACAGATCTCTGATTTTACAGTTAAATAATGTCCAGCTCAGTGCTGTATGAAGTGTCTGTGTGCTCTTGGAGCTTTCTGTACTGCTGAATTGAGCAAATGGCTGACATTTTATCACAAATGAATTGATAAATCCGGTCCACACATTAAAAAAAAGTCATAAACATGCTTTGAATTGGTAAGGCAGAATGACCACGAGCTTGGTGAGGGATTATCATGCAAATATATCCTTGAGAGGTGTGAAAACAGGACACCACATGTGTCTGGAGTGGCAGATCCTGCTCCAGAACATGTGCTGGGTCAGTGTGTGTGAGCGAGGGCTCTGTGAGGAGCTGCAGCCCCCCAAATGAGGGATTTCTGCAGTATGGTGGCTGTGACTGGCACAGAAATTGACTGTGGGATAGTTTACATCAAGGACAAGACTCCTTTTTGCCGTGAGATTTCAGGTTTCATTTCTGACTCTTACCACAGCATGGAGAGACTCGATTTCCACCTGCATGTGGTGCCACTGCCGTCGGGCTTCGCACAGTTCTGCTCTGGCTGCCTTTAGTGCTTCTGCATCTTTGTCCATTCTTTTACTTGTACCTTCTTCTAACTACAGGGCACATGCAAAAGACAACAATATTAAAAATATTTAAATAGTAATAATAAATTGGCACATAAAAATGTTTGGAATTTTTGTTAGAGTTGTATAAACGTGTGAAAGGTCACAGTGAGGAGTTAATATTTTCTGTACTGTGTAGAGGAAAAGCCCTTATCTCACTGTGTTTGGTGGGAAATGGTTGGCCACATCACTATCCTTGGCACCTTTGTCCTAGAGGAATTCTCATACAAATTACCCAATTGTATTGAGACCTTACCTCTGGAGTAAATGGACTTAGAGGAGTTGCAGATGGTTCAAGCTTCCAAGTTTGAATAAGGTGCTTTGATTTTAATGCATTTTTGATTTCAGAGTTTTGTTGTGGTTTTTTTTTTTTCCTTTTATCCTGTTGATAATAGCTTTTTAAAACCACTCCTGATCATGTGTGAGATCATTTTAAATTTAGACTTATCTTTGATTTTGATAATATGTTCCTGCATGTAACTTCCAGAATGATTGCTTGGCTTACAGAAGTTATTTTTCTTTATTGATTCTGAGTTTCCCTGCAAGTGGTGAAGATGCCCTAAGCCTTTGAAACAGCACTTGCTCTTTTGCATATTTTGCTGCTTTATGCAGGCCCTTATGATGACATTGACTTTAAGAAAACAATCTCTTTAATTCAAGTCTTATGAACTAAGGAAAATAAGCGTTTAGTTCCCCTGTACATACTGACCTATTGCAACTTTACCAGATGATCATTTTGGTGAAAATCTAGGTTTGTCTCATCCACAAGTGACCCCTCAATGTTCTTTGCTTCCCCTTTCTTGCCTGGGTACTGCAGAATTTATGTGACAGGATCAAACCAATGTGCATTGGCTGCTTTGTGCCAACACAAAGATAAACTTGGCTTCCCTGTCGGGTGTGCAGCTGCCGTGTGTCTGGCACTGCTGCTGGATCAGCCAGGCTGCAGCAGCGCCTGGCCTGTCCTTAAAACAAACCTCTGGTATCCCTGCAATACCTGACTACAAGGTGACAGAATTCCTGATTCCCCCCTGAATTTCTTTACATTTGGTGGCTCCAAATTGTTTTGCTATTTGATTTCAGCTGGGTTTAGAGCTGTTTGTATGTAAATCCCTAACAGCAGCATTGTGTGTTGGTAACATTTAATCAAGCTGTATGGGAGAATTGATATTTGCTGAAGAGCAAAACATAGTTTTTACTGTGAGCAATAGAAAATAGTTCCTGCAAAGGTACAGTGTACTTTAGCAGAGGGCTAAAAATGGCAAAGATTGCTGTATATAAAAGGATTCTCTTCAGGATTCTTTTTTCCTCTGAGATAAGTACATGGAGCTAGAGGTTACCCTGTTACAGCCTATGTCATCATTCCTTAAATCCCAGCAATAGCCCGGCTGCAGGGACAGAAAGCATCCTGATGAATTACACAGCATTCGTTCAGCGTGAATCCATACCCTTGACAAAATCTATTTCCGATTCTTCTAGTTCACATCTTACTGCGGTAAAATCCACGTCCCTTCCCCGAAAATCTGCTGCATTGAAAGGAATTACTGTACCTCATAGAGGCTGCGGGAGGAACTGTACGGCCAGGGAATGGCTCCGTACTCTGCAAGGTGTGTGGCTGTGAGGAGGCATTACCTGCGTCCTTGCTGAGCTGACGGTCTTTATCTGATTTCGGGTGATGAGCGAGTCATACTTTGCCCTGATCTCTCGGCGGAGCCGAGCCGGCTCCATCCTCCTCCTCCTCCTCCTCCCATCCTCCCCGGCTCCCGGCTCCGCTGCCGGCGGCGCGGGGCTGCGGCCGCGGGGCCGTTAAAGCGGCAGCGGCCCAATTTGGGGAGCGCAGGGGGCTCAGAGCCTGTCAGCCCGTCCTGGCAGCAGGTTACTGCAGCAAAGGATAGCGCTAAAAGAACTATTACTAAATTAAGCGCCTAAATTAATATATCAACGTCTTAATGGTGTTTGTGACGCTGTAACTGTGGGGTTTTATAACCTCAGAAATGTGAGGGTAAGAGAGAGAAAGCAAAGGATAAAGTTGCAGCTGCCCAGCATGAAGTGCTCTGGCAAGAGGACATGGAAAGGCAGAGCTTTCCAGCAGCACAGCTGGGTTGCTGGCAGTGTCACTGGCAGGTGCCTCCACCATTGTTAGGGATGTCACAGAATTTCCATCCCTGAAGGTAGTTGAGACACAGTGAGATGAAGCTTCGAGGTCTGACCTGAGCCTCTGTTGAGGACTGTCCCATTTCAGAAACGAGCTGGGCTCCTGGGCATCCTCTTTTATGGGCAGAAACACCACAAGGAGGGAGAGGAACCAGCACTTCTGGTGGTGGGTAGTGCTGGTGCAACTTGTGGTAAGGGCTTTGGCTCCTCTTCCGCAGGGTGAGTTCTGGTGAAGGTACACTCATCACTGCTGTCAGAAAAAGGGTCTGGGTTGTCTCTGATGGTGTTTCAGAACCTGTGCCAGGTGTTGATGTGCTCAATACACACAACACACGATATATGTGGGGTTCTTCCCCTTTCCTGGCAGCTCCCAGGCAGGTCCAGCACAGGTTGTCTGGTGTGCTGTGCTTCTTCATTTCCTGCTCACTGGAGCACTGTGTGATCCCAATGTTCTTGTCTGCTAAGAGTGACTCTTACCTATTTCCTTTTACCTCTTGTTTATTTTTTTTCAGTAGTGCACAATGCGAGATATGCATTTAAAAATTCCAATTTCAATAGAAATTTAAAATTTAGCAAAGAGAGAAATGCATTTTTGGCTCTAAATGAGAATATACAATAAAACAGGCAGTAAACTTTCATAAGACACACATTTTTTTAAAGTCAAAGTATTGTACCACTTAAAAGTCTCCTGCTGTAAAAAGGCTTCCCTGTTCTTGGCTGTGTCTGTTGGCACATGTGAAAGGATCCTGTGTTTGGATTTTCTTTTCCTTAGCTGACTGTCTTCCAGTTGTTGTCCACTCTCTTTTCTAAAAGTGTCTTAATTATCCTTGTTCTGTGTAGTTCTAAATCCAAAATATTGTCAGTTTTTGTCATTGATGGGATGAGAACATTTACATAAGAAAAGCGTTAGGAATCCATCAGACAAACATAAGGTATTGCACTTGGGATGGTATAAACTAATGCTTTCTTTTTCTATCTTTTTTTTCAGGTGTAAAGGGAACACCTGGCTATGAGATTGCTGAAGGCTAAAGGTAGGTAGGTGTAAGCCGTTGCATCTTTCCTAGGACTTATGGAAATTTCAATTCTAGCTGCTTTCAATGTTCATGTTTTGTTGCTGGCTCACCACACAGCTGGAGGGGGTCGTGGAGAATAAAGGGAGACCCATACATTAAAGCTTGTGAGTACTTTTTATTAGGGATGAAAACTGAAAAATGAGATTAGAACAGCAAAATTATTTTATCTATTGATTACTAAAGATTATAAAAAGGCAATTCTGATTAAATGTGTGCTTCATATTTCTGGTTATTGAACAGAGATTTGATGATATTTTTAAAGAACACAATGGAAATCATACAGGTAAGGCTGATAGAGTGAAGCAGGAAATGTATTGTATGTCTGCAAGGAATGAAAGGACAAAGTGCCAACTTTGTCTTATTTAAAAGATTGTGAGTACAAAGCCAAGTGTTTTATCACTTCATACAAAAGAATAAAGTTATTTATCCATTTTGGCTGGGAGCAAATGGATCCTTTGCCACATCAGATTGTGCCTCATATCTTCTCTTCAACTTCCTTAACGTGGGATGCAACAACTTTTCCATCTACCACTTCTTCGACAATTGTCTTGATCTTTCTAGTTTTGGTTGGATCTAAACATCATGAACAAAACAAAGAATATTTATCAGTGTGTTAAAAATGATAAACCAAAGCAGCACATGACCAGGTACCCCCTTTTCCCCCTTTTCCTTTCCAGCTGGCTTCTGATTTTAATGAACTCTCTGATGTAGTTAAACAGGATAACATGCATTATTTGATTTGTAAGAATGACTTTAGAAACAAAATATTACTCAATCAAGTTCTGCCTACCTTGAGAAGAGTCCAGTGATTGTGTTTGAGATTTGGACCCTGTCAGGGATGAGCTTTCAAGTGTAACTGCCTGTCCAGCACCCCTAAAAGGGAATCAGAGACATCACTATTGCAGGATGTGTGATAGGATCAGGATAAATTCCCTTTTCATGGTGACATTGATAGGTTATTTAAATAGTGAGCAGAATGGCTCACTCTCCTCAGTCACAGTGATATTTCAGATCACAGTATGTGCCTTATTGTCACTTGGAGAATGTTCCACTTATTTCACCTCTTTTTTTCCTGGAAAGGATTTTGCTACAGAAAATAAACGCAAGGAGATATTTTGTGTCAAGCAGTTCCTTACACAAACTCTCCATCCAGCAGGCGCCGGTAGGTTTCAATCTCCATTTCCAGACGAGTCTTGATGTCTAGGAGCTGCTGGTACTCCGCGTTCTGGCGCTCCATGTCAGCCCTGACCTGGAAAAGCTGCGACTCCAGGTTCCCAATCTGCATTTGGATTTGTGACAGCTGAGCGCAGTAACCACCTTCTGTTTCTGCTAAAGTGTCTTCCAGGGATTTTTTCTGTGTAAAGATATTAAATAATTTCTGGTTAAGGAAAAAAATCTCTTAACAAAACCAACTGAAGTAGTTTAAGGGAGTGAGCACAGCTGCATTACTCAGAAGGTTTTATTTTCTTTTTGAAAACACTGGTTTGAAAACTTTCCCTTGTCACTTCCCTAAATGTAATGTAAAACTCATCTGCTTTGTGACATGCTCTTTGCAATCCAGTTAGATATATTACTGCTATTTAGGAACTAAAAGAATATAGGATTTAATCGGAAAGAAATGCAAATCCTCAATTCTATGGAATAGGATTAGGTGTAAAAAGACTTTTGAAGTTGCTGAATTGGCTCTGAGCAGTCAGCAGCTTCCCAGAACGTACCATGGCAAGCTGAGACTGCAGCTCTATTTCCAAGCTCTGGAGAGTCCTTTTCAAATCTGTGATCTCGCTCTTTCCTGACTGGAGCTGCTCAGTGTGAGTGGAGATTTCCCTTTTCAGCTCCCCGCTCTGAAATGACAAGGAAGAATGGGGTGTAATTTTACTGTTCCAAGTATTGAACTCATTTTCCCATGCATTTCACTGAGTTTGCTCTCTCTGGTTGTTACTTTTTCATTGAACCACGCCTCGGCCTCTTTACGGTTTTGCTCGGCAATGACTTCGTATTGTCCTCTCATATCATTCAGAAGCTTGGTCAGATCAGTCCCTGGAGCAGCGTCCATTTCCACACTGACTTGGCCAAATTCACTGCTTTGGATGCCCTGAAGCTCCTGGAGACATTGAAAATAAAGAGAAGGTTCTGTTAATAAAAGACAAAATAGTTATACCAAAATATATGTAAAGAAATATAAATGATACAAATTCTGTTTCAACAAGGATCTGTAGATTGTTTGTCGTACTCTTTCAGCAAACTCAAAAATTGACAGCAAACAGAACCTATAATGAAACCCAGGAACTCCCACTGGCTTAAACAAGGGAGTAATTTGATGTGTCACAATTTCATGTATCTTGTTATCAATTCACAAAGGAAAAAAAATACCTCTTCATGATTCTTCTTGAGATAAGCCAGTTCTTCATTCAGGCTTTCAATCTGCATCTCCAGATCTGCCCTGGTCATGGTCAGCTCATCCAGGACTCTGCGCAGACCATTGATATCAGCCTCCACGCTCTGCCGAAGAGCCACTTCATTCTCATATCTATGCATAAAGGGATTAAATATTATTTTTTACATGGCCGGTGAAGTCAAATCAGACTATTAATGTGTTTTATTTTAACTTTAATTTGAAAACTTAATACACATAATTATTATAATACTGTTTAATAATTCTACTACAAGTATTCTACAAAGAAAGAGATTTTTAGTACCAAAGAATTTTTTCCTTTAGGAGTTTTTATAACATTAAGATATCCTTACTTCAGTCTGAAGTCATCAGCAGCCAGTCTGGCATTATCGACCTGCAGAATGATCCTCGCGTTGTCGATGGTTGCATTGATGATCTAGAATACAGTGTTCAGAGAATGATGTTACAGCCCAAAGGCTTCATGGCTTTGCAATGGCTTTAAATTTTGTGTTCTACAAGGGTTTGTAGAACTGCATTCCATCACTGCCTTCTCCTGTATTCAGATTAGACAAATCACAGCTACAGAACTGCTTTAATGTACAGGAAAAATTCACCACGTCACTAGTGCAAGGTGACAGAGGTCACTGCAAGTGTCAGTACCAAAGGATAAACGTGCTCTTAGTTGCTGAAAGAAATTTGTTATTTTCATTAATACTATTAAGTGAGTTACAACTATAAAGATACATTTAATACATTGCTTTGCTACCTTGTTTCGAAGATCTTCAATGAGGGGGTAGAATTTACTGTAGTCATTCCCAGATCCAGGGGTGCCAGTGCCAGGGCCATTTTTCTCATACCATTCACGGATTTTGCGCTCCAGCTCAGTGTTGGCATCCTCCAGAGACCTGACTTTGTCCAGATATGCAGCCAGACGGTCGTTGAGGTTCTGCATTGTCTCTTTTTTTGAGCCAGAAAGAATGCCACCATCTCCAGCACCAGCAGGGCCAAACCCACCTCCAAAACCAGTCCCTAAGCCACCACCAAAGCCACTTCCAAAAGCAGCACCTGAACTGCTGCCCAAACCACTTCCCAAACCTCCCCCAAACCCACTGCCTAAGCCACTTCCATAGCCACCACCCAAACCACCTCCATAGCTTCCACCAAAACCACTGCTTAAGCTGCTCCCCAGTCCTGCACCTGAGCTGCCCCCAAAGCCCCCACCAAAGCCAGAGCTTGAACCCAACAGAGAAGCTGCACCAAAGCCTCCACCAGACCCCCCACCAAAGCCAAGCCCACTGCCACCAAAGCCTCCTCCACCACCAGAACTGGACATCCTCAGAGATCCCCCTCCAATTCCGCTGCGAGAGGAGAACTGCCGGGACCCGCCGCTCGTGCGCATGGAAAGGGCCATGGTGCTCGAGGTGCCTGGATCTGCCCCGTGCAGGATACAACAGAGAGCAGAGCAGGAGCAGGGGCAGCTTTATAGGGACAGCAGTGGGTGTTTCAGGAGGAGTCCCCACCTCCTGGGGAGAGCTTTCACTCTCTCTCTCCCTCCTCTTTGGGGGAGATGTCAGTTTAGTATGTTTTGACCAACCGAAATGGTATGTGCCAACCTAAATTGCCAATGAGAGTGGAAATCTGGTGCCCTCCAGGTATTTGTATGAGGGGAAATGGGTGGAGTGGAGCTGAGACATCATGATTGTGTTCTGCCATGTGCAATGGAGCATTTAAATCCCTCCTAAATAATTGTTTTGTCATTGCCGATGCAGTGCTTCCTGCATTTGGGGCTGTTCTTACAGGAGTTTGCTAAGTCAGCAGAGTGATCCCTTTGATCCCTGCTTCTCAGCCTGTATGGCAGGAATGTCTTTCTTTTCATAATGTTCTTCAGCCAGGAGTCTTTGCTGGATTAGTGCTCCTGGATGCTTAAGAAAAGTGACCATCAAGTGTCCAAGGGCACATGGATGTTCAGTGAGCTGCAAGGTGATCATTAATATGAAAATATAAATATACCTATACCAAATAGCATTTGGAATTTGGTTTATGCCCTAACCCTTTCATCACTGAAATACCTCAGACTGATATACTTGTAGTCTATAAGCATATAGAGTTTGTACTTCAGAGCTGGAACTGACCTTTCTGTGTGCTAAATAGTTTGCTTTATCTCAAAATAAGAAATCTGATTTCTGTATTTGGTGCTTTCTATAATACAAATCTGAAGATCAAATGTAGCGCTTCTGGGTGCAGGTTTGAGCATGGGAACCCTCCCAAGGCAGTATATTTTTCTTTTGAAGTCATTTTGATAAATGGAAAATCGTTTTTCCTTTGTCCTGGCTTAATTATATAATTGGATTTGTCAACTGAAATGTGTTAATTTTTGATTTATCCGCACTCAGGAGCATGGGGTGCTTTTGGGGCAGAAAAGAGCGGAAGATCAAAGGTGTAAGTAAAGCATTTGTGTGGAAATGAGCTGATAGCCTGGTCTCAGTGACTCGGGGCAGTGAAAGCAGAGGATTAGTTCTTTGGCAGCTGTTTATGTACAGTACATAGCTCTGGACAGGTGAGGTTTCATAGGGAAGAGCTTTGTGTGTTTATGTTCTCAAGAGGAAAATGTAAACTCCTGGGACTGAGAATCCAGGTGTGGCACAGGGGCCTCCCTATGGGACACAGAACATTATTGGCACAGGAGGGTTTGAGAGAGAGGGAGATAATTTCAAACATATTTTTATCCATAAAATATCTTAGCTTGCCATAGTCCCTGGTGACATAATCATTCACAGAATGTGAAAAATATCAAGTAGGCTTCTTCATTTTATTTTTTCATGTTAATATATTATAAAAAGCAAATTGACACTTCTTATGTATTTGAAAATCAGGCGTTAATGAAGTAAAATTGCTTTATGTTTGAGTGGGAGTTCACATTCAGAAAAGGCGTGCTGAACTGATGCCTTAATACATTTTAAAAACCTAATACTTCCATTTTTATCTGTGTTGGAAGCAATTATGCATTCATACCAGGCTGATTTCATTTTTTTCCATCAAGGTACTTAGTCACTATAGAAGTAAACCTAAAGTCTTCTATGTTGTGACTTACAGATTTTTATTAATGCTCCCCCCACAAAAACAACAACAACAACAGATTTGAGATTTTGGCATTTTTTAATCCATCTGGGGTTAAGAGTGAATTAGTTCAGATTATTTATAACCCTTTTCATTTTGGCGTCAGCTCCATGGAACTCAGAGGCATCTTTTCTGCTGGTGGCATTTACATCTTCTCTTCAACCTCTCTGACCTCAGAGGAGACAATCTTGCCATCAACCACCTCCTCAACTATTGTCTTGATCTTCTTAAACTTACTTGATTCTGTTAAGGAAATTGAAAAGAGAAGTAATTTAATGTAATGTACACTGACAGAGTAATATTGCTGCTACATGAGGAAATATCAAAAAGCATCTTCAATCCACAGGTCCTTGAGGTAACTTGAGGTGTGGCTTCTCTTTTGGATACTGAATATGTTGCCCATAGACTGCATACTGGATTCAGTAACTCTCTAGCACTCTTGATAGTTTTGCTTTTGTTTAGCACAGACTTGTAGACCTAAAACTTTGGAATAGACTTACACCAAACTGGAAATTTTTACGATGAAACTGGATATGTTAATTGGAAGTCTCAGTCTCCCTGTGCATTTAGCAGGGAGAAGCAGATGCTTCTGCAGTTCTCCAGAGGGGAATTCAGTAACTCTCTCTTTGTTCTTTTGGGTCTCTAAGGACTCACAGAATCACAGAATGGGTAAGGTGAGTCTGTGATTTTATACTGGGCACCTGAATTGTATATATAAACCCAGGTTTATCAGTCCTTATAGGGTAACCAAACAGTTGATTGCTTTCTTGATGTGAGATTCCACTGGCTGATTATTTGCTCCGAATCTGCTGTTTTATATCAGGCTACTTCATTCCATAACATTTCAACAGGCCACCATCAAAACAGAAAGAAGTTGGTGGGACATACCTTTTTCTGTCACCTCTACTGTTGGCATCTCTTCTAAATACCTGTTCAAATTGTAAATTAGAAAATGTAAATATATGGCAACTCATGTATTGAACATCCATGTGCATTTCCTATGTGTTTGATCAGGACAGCTAATCCCCTTTCATCAAGACATGGAATCATAAGACAACTCAGTGAAACGAGTTCTCTCAGTTGAAGAGAAACTTGCTAAGCATAAGCTGTAGGTACAGTTAATCTGCAGACTGATCTCTGCAATGCCAGGTACACCCGATCTAGTTCCTGAGCCAGAACAGCTGAACAGGTAGAATCTGGGGGGAAGTTCCACTTTCTGCTTAACCCACACAGACGAGCTGATCAAAAACTGCATTACAGGTGTTCCTGACATGTGAACATGTACCCAACTCCCCAGCTCACAATGACCATCTGTAGGCTGGAAGAGCCACCTCAAAATTCCACAGCAGCTTCAGTAGCCCAGCCTGAACAGCAGCCTGCTCTGATTGTGTGGCTGAGAACTGGACAATGGGCTTCCCCACCTCAAAGCAGTTGGAAAGAGGCAGTTTTGACACAAAACCCAAACCAACACACAAAGCCACATGTGTGCTCACCCGGTTTCCTCTCCCTCCAGCAGCCTGCGGTACGTGGCAATCTCCATCTCCAGGCGAGTCTTGACATCCAGCAGGATGCTGTACTCATTGTTCTGAGCCTCCATGTCGACTCGGACCTGCCTCAGCTGAGCCTCCAGACTGGAAATTGCTCCCTGTATCTGGTCAAGCTGGTGACTGTACCGTGCTTCTGTTTCAGCCAGAGAGGCTTCCAGGGTCTGTTTCTGTAGTGCATGGCAAGAACAGTGACACATTATTCAGAGAATGCATTTTTGTGTTAAAATAACCTTTTGATTGTAAAGCCCCTCATTCCTCTAATTATCTTTTAATCCTCTATTTATTACACCTCTGTGTAACTCTCTGCTATCCACAGTCCTTATTTTGCTTTTTGTAATTTACCATGTTCAGCAGGGACTGTAATTCCAGCTCCAGGTTCTGGCAGATCTGTCTCCGTTCTGTGACCTCTTTCCTTTGCACCTCCAGCCGCTCAACACTGAGGGCAACTTCCTGGTTCAGTTCTGCTGTCTGGAATGGAGAATGGAGGGACTGTGAACTGCAGCCAGGCATGACTGAGATTCTTGCTGGTGTTTAAGCTGTTGACTTTACCTGCTTTTCAAAATGTTCTTTGGCTTCTTGGCGGTTCTTTTCTGCCATTTCTTCATATTGCTTTCTCATATTTTCCATGATAGCTGCGAGGTCAATGCCGGGAGCAGCATCCACCGCCACGTTCACAGAGCCGCTGGCCTCTTTGCGCAGCCTCTCACGTTCCTGCAGCAATGGGAACTGTGTTAGCACCAGCTGCAGGGAGCTGTCACTCCTGGCCATGGGACACAAACTCAACATCCACACACACAGGACTAATCCTCAATAGTACCTTGGGGCAAGGCAACTTAATAACCTTGTAAATACTGTTTAGTGCACCTCATCTTAGAACAGTTCGCCTACTTGGTAGCAATAAATGTTATATCATAGATAAATGTATCATAAAAATTATTTCCTCAGATCCGGATCTGTGGAATGAGGGAGAAGTCATGGCTCCCATTTGTGTACTTTTGGGATGGCAGTTCCTGAACCATACATTTTCTTAGAGAAAACCTTTACTCCTTCATTCCTGGAATGAAGGAGTGTTCAGCCTTTGATCCCTGACAGCTTGCATGTCCCTTAGGGTCACACAGGGTTATGCTGCTTCCAGGAAGGATAGAAATGCTTCCTAGTGAGGTTGTTTGCCACTCAAAACCCCTCTCCATGGCAGTGGTCAGCTGTTCTCACCTCCTCATGGTTCTTCCTAAGGAAAACAAGTTCCTCAGTTATGTTCTCAATCTGGGACTCCAGGTCAGCTTGGGTCAGGGTCAGGTCGTCACGGACATGGAGCAGTCCGGTGATGTCGCTCTCCACACTCTGCCTGAGCAGGTGTTCGTTCTCAAACCTGTACAATACAGTGCCTTGTGTCATCATTGGAATGCAACAGTTTGGAGTAAATGTTAGAATCAGTAACTACCGCAGCCATTGTGAAATTTTCATTGAACTTAAAGATGAAAATGTTCACTTCTTGGCACCAATTCCAGTAAGTGGAAGCTTTCCTAAATAAGAGGAGCATGAAAGAGAATTGATATAAAATCATGGAACTTACTTCAGCCTGAAGTCATCAGCAGCCAGCTTGGCATTGTCAATCTGCAGGACAAGTCTGGAATTTTCCATCTGGGCAGCAGAAATCTAAAAGGAATGGTGGACAAGCAATGAAACTTTGCACAGAAATTCACACTTGATCCTTTCTTGGGAATGAGTACTGTAAGTGGGCTTCATCCTCCTTCACTTCAGCTGTCTGTTGGTTTTAAGCTAAGTTCCATCTGAAGTGCATGAAAGGAATTAGAGATGTCTAAAAGACAAATTGCCCTGCCATAAAATAAGTGTATCAAATAGTTAGGATGAACTGTTCTCTGAAGGGATATGCTTTTAAATGTTGGGAAGTAGAACTGATAAAAAAATAAAAAGAAAGGACTGAAGGAAGTTCTGGAAACATGTTTTGACAAACTTGTCAGTCGATTGTTGGGAATATTTCATTGTTTTCAGTGGAAATTTACTATTTTAAGTAGTGATCTTTAATTTTTTTCCTGAGTGCTTGCCCTTTTTTTCTAATACACCACTTTGAAATAGACTGTTGCTAAACTATATTTAAATATGTAGATTACCATTATTACTTTCTCTAATTAAAGCCACCTAAGGCAAATATCATAGAACTAGTTAGAGTCACAGATTTTTCAGGTATGAGATTACTCACAACTGCAGGCATATATCTGGTATTACAAATTATTGAAAATCTGACACTAGTAGCTGATAAAAAATGAACTTTTTCTTCCCAGCTAGGCCAATTACAATGTGGAAAAGTACATTTTCTACAATAGCTTATTCTCTGTCTCACTGATTGTCGGTTTTTCGGCTGTTTCAATGACTTGGAAAGGCCCGGGGTGGCTTTGGACAGCTCGCGCTTCAAAGGACGAGAAAAGGCTTCAGGTTTTTTCTCGGTCTTGGTGTTTATTAATTGTTTATCTAAAAGATTTTCTCTCGGCCTGACAGAGGTCTGCACAGCAGCCAGCCATGAGCACACTGAGAGCCTCCAGGGCGGTCACTTATCTTTGTACTCAAAATTACGTATACAATATTTATCAATTTTCTTTAATACTTTTTACTCTTATTAACTAGTGCACTTTTAGTAATAACTAATTTTAAAGTGCTAACATCACTACAGAAGATGGAGGCTAAGAAGAAGAAGAAGAAGAAGGACAGGACACGCCTCAATTCTTCTATCTTACTTCTTTAGACTTCTTTGTACAGAAATTTTAAACTTTGTGTCTTACACTCTAATTAACTTATCTCTTCACCATTTACTCTAGTGAAATCTTCTCATCTTCATACAGGTGTCGTCTCCCGTGTGGGATTAAAGTCTAGCCACCAGACACTTCTGGCAACATTTTAGGACTCTCGAGTCTCTCAAGGGTGGTCTCGGTGACTCTGCACATCAGTCTTGAGGTGCTGAGATCTCACAACTGATAATTGCAATTCTTATATTTAAGGAGGGCTCTATGATCTCTTACCTGATTTCGGAGTTCTTCAATTGTTTTGAAGTAGGAGCTGTAGTCCTGCCCTCCACTTACGGTGTTCTTTTCATACCATTCCCTGATCTGCTTCTCAATCAGGGAGTTTGACTTCTCCAGTGAGCGCACCCTCTCCAGGTAGGCAGCCAAGCGATCGTTCAGGTTCTGCATCGTGGATTTCTCGTTGCCGGTGAGCAGCACATCGCTCCCAGTGATGCTGAGCTGGAGGCTCCCTGCCAGGCCTTGGCCAGAGCTGGTGCTGCTGGTCGATATGCGGGTGCCATAGCCCCCAGCCCCCCCATAGACACTGGGTGCCTGGATCTTCTGGAAGGACATTTTCCTGGAGGTCAGACCGCTGACACTGGGTGCAGAGGGCTGGACACGGCTGCTCATACTCCACTGGGTGCTGCGGGCGGAGAATGCCATTTCTGCTCTTTGTCTTCTGGGCTGAAGCAGGTAAATCGGCACAGATAGAGACGCCAGTGAGGAGCTGAGTGTGCACTGTGCACCTTTATACAGGTCCAAGAGGAAGCACAGTGGCTGGAAACCCCACCTATGTTGACGCAGAGTGTCGCTGGTATCAGCACAAAGAGCACACAGGATATTGCCCCCCCCTCCCCATGATTTGAAGGGGTTCTCATCTGTTCGTCTGTGTTTGAGGAACACTCCCTGGGTAGTTTGCTTGCTTTGTTATTTTGTATAACAGATCAACAAAAAATGATCTGTTGAATCATTTATAACCATGTACCTGCAGCCAACCCTCTCTGTAGCCCTTTAGAACAAATGAGTAGGTTCTTAGCCCCCTCCCTGTGCTGCTCATGAATTTAAAATGAGAGTTGCCTATATGTGACAAGAGACTTAAAATATTTATATTTCTGTTGGGTAAGCAATAACTTGGGCCACTTGGGCCTAGGACAGTCTAGAACAGTGTATAAAGAATTAGAAAGGAGGCAGCTGTACTACCATGTGAATTCATTTCATAGTAAGCACAAACCAACATCTGCACTGCCAGTGAAGAGGCTGTTGCCATCAGATTGGTTTGAATATGCATTCATCTGGTATTAGAAAATCCTTGCAAGTGGAATTAGAGGTTTCAGTACATCTGAGATTGAGTGGGAAGGGTATTTCTTTGTCTTTAAGTAAGAAAGGAGGAATGAGAACATTGGAAACCTTCATAGCCCACTGTGCTTCACATGTAAGATGCGAGGTCCATAGAGTGGCAGGAAGTGTTGAGTTCCAGCTTCCAGCAGAATGAGCCTCCAGCCCTCCAGTGTGGATGAAGTTGAAGCAAAACAAGTTTCCCTCCTGCCTCATCAGAGACCACCAGCTAACAAGTGCCATACTGGGGAGGTCTGTCCCCAACCCAGGGGCTGTGGTCATTAACAGGAAACCAGCTGCCTTTCCATGGCATGAAGAGACTCAACCATCCCACTGCTGATCGTGTGGAGGAGGCTCCTGGGCTGACTGTGCTGTACACTTGATGCAGAAAGTGCATGGAGAATTTGTAAAGCAAAGGAAGAACCTGATTGCTGAGGGGTTGTTAGTGCTGCTGGAGAGTGGGTGGCAGGTGTGTGTTGGGACAGTGTGGAGGTGCAGCTCCTGGGGCATTGCACTGACACTGCTTCTGTGTGTTACTGATGTTGTCAGGTAGAACAATGAGCACACATGACTTGTGTTAGTGAGAGCAGCTGCTGTATGTACTCATCTCCCAGCTTGGGGCAAGGAAATTGGTGAGACACGGAGCTTTGGAGGCACTGAACTGTGTGTTGGAGGCACCTTCAACTTTCTGGGAGCACCCAACCCAGAATAGTTGGGTACTAGGGAATACCCAATATATTGGGGAATCAGTACTGCCAAGTCTTTAAGTTACTGTGCTAGGGATTAGTCTAACTAGTCTTGGCTCAAGGCAGAGAGTTAAACTCTTGTACTTGGCTGCTCTGGAAACACAGCTTCCAAACCAAAGCAATCAGGTTCTGCAGGGCAGGATTTTTCTTTCTAAGAGGATGCTGTGGAGTGTCTTTGGACCTTGAACTTCTTTGGGTGTAACTTGTAATAAAAGAGCCTTTATGAGATGTAAAACCAAAGTACATTGGCCATGACATCTGGTGTGTCATTACAGAGACTCAGGGGGGATTGTCTTTTGTCCATTGAAGTTATTCAGGCTGAGTAAGAATTGCTCATTTTAGTAGAGCAGAGTCTACACCTTTAGACTGTAAGAGGAGTACAGAAGAGATCCTGCTGGTCTTACATCCCTTGGCTCTGTATCTCACTGCCTAGATCTCTGCAGGATTGTGTGGCAGTCTGTTTAAGAGCAAATATTCTGCTTTGTCTTCTCAATATTAAAATTAGTTTCCATGTTACCTGGGTGATATTTTTTTTCTAAACATCATTTGGAGATTCTATTTTTTTTATTGAGTGAGCAAATGAAAAAAGAAGTCAGTGATTTGAATTAAGGTAAGCATCAGGCTTAGGTCAGACATTTGCCTTGTGTTATGGCTCTGTTGCTTTTGTTCAAACTGAACCTCCAGCAATTATTTTCCTCTAGACTGAAGCATCCCAAGATGTATGCAAGAGGAAGCAAGGAGCAGTGGCATCATGCAAACCCAATGTGAAAAGATACAAGGCTGAATTTTCTTAGTGTTCTTTTTATTCTCATCCCTCATTTGTTTACTGACAATTTCTCTGGTCTTATAATTTCATATATGCTTCTATCCTCCCCAAAAAGCTAGAATATTTACAAGAATACTTGCTAGGATCAAGATAGATTCACATCAGAGGTGGGGCTTGCTCCTGGTTTTGGTTAGTACACTTTTTTCCATGTAACACATCTTGGCTGGTTGTATCAATCAGTGCAAACTGCCAGAAGGAGCCCTGGAGCTGCAGCCATGGCAGTGAGGGGAGGGTGAGGCCCCAGCCAGGCTGGAGGGCAAGGGGCTCCTCAAGGCACCAGCTGGGAGTGGCCTCAGTGTCCTCCTGGACTATGCCCAGGAATTATCTGCAAGAACATGGGCTGCCTCATTTTTATTTATTTATTTTCTTGATTGCTTGTAAGAGTAAGTTACCTAAATAGATGTTGGGCAGCCTAAAAACCCAGTACTGCAGTTTTGGTCAGCATTGAAGAAGTGCTGTAACATTTGCTGGTGCTTAGCTCAGCACAGCAGTTTCAGCTCCAGACTGTTGTGGGAGCTGTAGAGGACAGTCTGTGGGTTCACAGCTAGCACTGCCCTTCAGTGACATGCTTGCTCAGAGTGGATTGCCTATAGACACAATAAAACATTTATAGCCACACTAATGATTTGTTTGATTTCATGAAGAAGTGTCACCTGTGTGACAGAAGTTTAATGTGCATTAGAGCACCGTGGAGATAAGTTCTGCAGGGCTCTGATAATGGGGATGCCATTCCATCTGACTCACCTGTGCTAACCAGCCATGGGCAACCAGTCTGGAGAGTTCAAGGAAAAAAGACACACCCAGCTGTGGGTCTGAGATTTTGCTGCCTTTAGGTGGAACAGATGCTTTTCTTTTGGCTGACATAGAGACTGAAATAAGGCAAAGTCTAGTTCAATGTGTAGAGATGATCCATTCTAGGAGTGAAATCCAACACCCTTTTGTTGGTCCCTGTGCTTGGCTTTTGTCTCATAAGAGTTTGATTCTGAAAGATCTACACTACAGCCCTGAAAGGACATGGCTGTGCAAAGTGCATTCAAGAGAGATGCATTCCATTTTCAGTGTTCCAGCCTTATTCCAGTCTTCACTGTTTCTGGGTCTGACATATTCCCCTCCTTCTTTTCTTAATTACCTTTGCATCTCCTGTTAATGCCAATGCCTGTGAAGCCTGCTCTCCCCAAAGAGCAAAGCAAAGTATTTTGTGCTTTGCTGAATGGGATCAGAACAAAGTAAGTTCTGGATGATGTCACCAACTCAGCTGGATTCACCTAAGCCCTGAGCATTTGCAGTTTAAGATCTTACACTGTCTGCCTCACGTATTTTTTTCCCCTCATTTCCCTCTCCTTTTTATCTTTTGTCCAATGAAAATATCTCAATCATCAAACCACTGCATCTTATTTCTTTCTGCTTGGAGCTTTGACCAGAGGGGTAAGTTAAAACATTACATATTTATGGTACTTAGAGAGGTGTTCCAGCTCCTGGAGTGGTGCAGGAGGCAATGTGTGGGTTCCATCCCTCCCCAGCCACAGGTGGAAAATGAAAGTCAAGAGCTGCCTTTCCTGTCTCAGCTGCTCTCCTCGAACAGAATCAGATCTCAGTGCCAACAAAAACAGCTCCAGGCCACACAAACGAACCTTCTCTTTTTTCTTCCCCAAAAGTGCCATTAAGATCAGCTCTAATACAGGATTGCTGGCAGATCTCTCTCAGTTGGAAAAACCCCGTGCAACTGAAGTGTCAAGGGAATGAAAAAACCAGTGAACTGGAGAGAATTTCAGCCTACTGACTCTCTCAGTTCCAGAATGCTGGAGTAGTTCAGTACCCATGAAAAATGTTGCATATTTCTGTGATTCAGGAGGCAAATACCATTTTCATGGCCCTGTGCAAATATAAGTGCACACCAATTGTACACTGCAAAATATACATACAAACACACTATATTGCATATCTGTGTAGACAAAAAATTCTTGTGGTTCTGGAGATCTCACTTGTGTCACACCTGGAGCCCCCAAATCAGAAGAAAAACTCATTTTTTCCCCCAGGGTAAAGTTCCACTCATAATGTCAGGAGGTGCCTGGGCAGAGGCACAGCTGCAGCTTCTTGTTTGGGTACTGCTCTGGAATATCCTTTCAGTGCATCCCAGCGATCCCACGGCATCCCCACTCCCGAGGTTTGTACAACCAGGAGCAAGCTATGGGCTGCTTGGAACCCAAAATACCCTCCCAGCATCAAGATCTGTGTCAGGAACGCAGATACCAAAAAAACAAAATAAAGGAAACAGGCCGAAAATCCGTCTCCGTACTCCCCTGGAGGAAGTCTGGCACTGTTAGTAACGTTCATCGCACAAATCCGGCAGCAGAAATTTCCAGGGAGTTGCTGCCCAGCCGCAGGAGCCCCGGAGGAGCGGCAGGAGCAGGGACAGGCCCCGGGCTCCGTGCGGATCTGCCTGGTTGTCACTAGAGGCCACCACCGGCCTTCGGAACGGAGCTGCCTCCAGCCCTCCCCGCGCTGAGCGCCGCGGGAGAATCCGTGCGCAACTTGAACGAGAGAATAAAATTTACGGATTACATAAGGAAATGTCTCCTATTATCCACTTTCCTGGCCCTATATCCACAGGAAATGTGGTAGCATCGCTCTTGTGGCCAAACGTTTAGAGGAATATTTTCCTTCAGAGCCACCAGACATAATTATGGAGTTCAGTGCTGTGTATAGAGTGGGTTTGGAAGCAGTGGCAAGAAGCATGGACTATCTTTCTAAATTCTGATATGTGAGTCTTTGAGGACAGAGAGTGTTCATTATCCTTTTGAATTGCACCCTTTTATGTGACTGGTGCTTGAGTATCTCAATTTTTAAGCAGTGATAGGCTGTAGACATTAAAGAAAAGGTTTCTTTGGTTGTGTTTTTAAGGTTTTTCTTCTCTACAGTATCAGAAGATACATCCTCAGAATGTCTTGAAACTGTCTCTTGTGAGATTTACCTGGAAGCAGAGCCTGGGTGCTGGAATGGCTTTCAAAAATTACTCATTTTTTTTCATTAATAGGACATAGGAATGTGTTCTCTTTCCTGCACAGGTAACTTTATGATTACAATTTCTGTCTGCTTGCAGCAACATTACAGATTTCCTGCTTTGAAATTGCTCTGGCAAGAGTCACTCCCAGTTTTTTGTTTGATGCACTTGATCTTTTATTTTCTCATAAGTTGTTTTGGAGGTGCAGAGCTGAGCCAAAGCTGGTACTTCTCTAGAGGCAGCACACCTTGAACTTCTGTTCTAAGGAAGAACTGTAGTTTGTAGCTACTTCAGCCTGTTTGTTTCTCCATTTCCCTGCCTGCTCCAGCTAATTATGCCTCTTAATTGAAACACATTTTTCCAAATTATATTCCTCATTTTTGTTGCTTTCTATAGAGCCTAATTACAGCGCGTCACATTGACTCTTTTGGACTTGTCCTTAGGACATTGGAAAGCCAAAAAATTTACCCCCGAAGTCTATATAGTTATTGAAAGTGTCTTTACCACAGCTGGTGTTATGATTTTATGCCTTTAAGCTTCTGATGCATATTCAGACATTCAAAAAGCAAATTAACATGTCCAGAAGAAGCAGCCCTGCACCTGCCTCACCATTAGATCATGTCTCACTCTGGGAGCTCCTGCCATAGGGACATTCCAAACTGTCCCACATTGGCACTTCTGTTTCATGGAATATTTTTGCAGACAGTTGATTTGTGGCAGTCCTAGGCCAGGGGCTCAAGTAGGTCATTTCCGTATAGTCAACAATTAAGGATATCATAAAAGCACAGCTTGAAAAGAATAAAAATTTTTACACAGAGAGGAATGGTGAGGAAATACCAGACATTAAAACTTAAGTTGGGATTTCAGCAAGCAAATTGTTCAGGTAGAGTCAATAATTAACATGCTTATGTGGTATAATGCAGGACATGGGGGGACAGGGGGTGCAGCCTCTCCAGCATTATTCTTTCCTTACTTCCCTGTTTATAGATTCATCCTTTTTCTAAATGATTCATACACAGGAACAGGCATCTCCTAGCAAAACTTTAGAACCTTTATAGGTCAGGGTGTGGACATTGTGAAATGTTTTACCGGCTCTTCTACCTATTCTCTCTGCTTCAATAATCCATAGAACCTGGGGGTTTAGCAGTGCTACAAAGGCGAGATTTCTTTTCTTCTCTTTCTGAAATGACTTTGTTAATTTTGCATCCACGTTAACCAGGAAGGCAGAAAGCAAAAATTTTCATTGTACAGATGTGGCTGTTGATAAATAAGGCTGAACCCCAGCAGCGTGGGGCCAGCTCCCCAAAAGAATGTGTGATTAATAGCACAAACCATGACTGCATTACCTCATCGCACACTTCTTCCAGGGGATCAACACTTCACTTACCAAAGCTGCCTATTGTAATACACCTTAATAAGTTTTAACAATTCTACAAGTGAAATGAGCTGTGACTCATGCCCAGGCTGGAGTGCAGTCAAGGCTCTTGGAAATCATGCTGAGGATTATTCCGTGCAGGACTGCCTTAAATGGCAGGTGAAACTGCAAGGAGCCAGCTGTGAACGCTGATGGTTTCAGCCTCCTTTTATAGGCTGAGTTCCTGTATCTTGTTGGTTTGCAGAAGTATTGTTGCATCATTCACTTAGGCTGAGAAATGCTGTTCTCTCCTGCTCATGTTTCTTTGCTATCCTTTTCCATTTATGGGAAATAGAATTTATTCCCTTGGAGGGTGTTGTTTTTAATAATACTTTATATTTTTCAAATTGCACTTTCTTTGTGCCTGGGTCCATCACTTTCTTGATGTAGAAATGGCACTTCTTTGTGTATGGAATACTGAAGGAGAACAAATAAGAGCTGGCAGAGTTTAATCAGTTTCAATACAACGAATTAACAAAGTCATTTTTCAAGCCATACATCATCACAGTCCTGAATATTTCCTTCCCTTCATGCCACTGCTCTGAAATCAGAAGCAGCACTACCTGTGTTTTTAAAGTCTCCCAAATACTTCAGAGCTGCCAGAGCTGCCAGCACAGGGTTCTGTGCAGGACTCATTTCAGTCAGGCTGTTGGCACAGGTACATTGAAGAACATCATCAGAGTTTGTGCAGGGTCCTGACCAGCCATAAACACTTGGAATGAATGAAGGGCATTATCTCTTCCGAGCCATCAGACACTGACAGGATTGCTGTGAGTGGGGAATGGCTCTTCAGGAAGTTGTATTATCTAATAGCTGGGCTAAGTAGAAGCTGTGAAGTGATGGATTCTAATTTAGTGGCTCTCAGTGACTTTCTTTGCAGCCTTGAGCGAGCTGTGTCATCTCTTTTTCCAATTTCTCAGGCAATAAAATGGGAATGATAATACTGCCCCCATTCATTATCTCCCTGACTTCATCTCTCAGCATGGTGTGAGAATGTGATGTTAACAGTGCATGCAAGTGGTAAATATTAGCATCATTATTTATTATTTAGGGTGCAGACCCACCCTAAATACATTTAGGAATGCATAGCTTATCTACCAGAGCACAAATTCAGAGGTAATGAGTAACCACCAGATACAGGGCACACGTCTGGTGACACAGTGTCACAAGCTGTTCAACAGAAAGGAGATCTGCAGTTCTACAGAGCATTCTGAAACTGTGAAAGATTCTCCAGAAATCAGCAATTTTTTCCAGAAACAAACAGAATGTGGTGTAATGCCTATTTGTATGTTTAAAGACTAATTGGTTTACTCCACTTAGTGAAAGACACTTGAATGGCTGTGTTGGAGCCATCAGTGCATGATGGTGTCAGTAATGGAGTGAGCTGTGAGGATGGTGCTGTGAGCTGTACTGCTCTGACCTGTACAGAGTGCAGCAGCACAGGTGTAAGAATAGGTTAAAATCATCAGAGTGGTGTGGGAATTCTGCTGCCTCTCAGCAGAGGAGAACAGGAATTCTGCTGCCTCTTAGCAGGAATTCTGCTGCCTCTTTTCCAACACCTCCTGGACCACAGCTGAGTGTGACACAGGGCACGGGGAGCACATCTCACCTCTGCATGAGGGGACACCAGGGCAGAGTGAAGCCAGAGCATTGCTCAGGAATGTGAAATAAAGACAGGCGTGTTCCATAAGGCACTTCAATTATTTGCTTTTCCTTCTTCTTTCTTTCTTTTTTGTAGTTCAGCACAATAACCCAGCACAAAGCACATACTTTCCTTTGATGTAGAAATAAGGGGCTACTTAGAAGTTTTTATAATTATTTGTGTCACGGCGATGTGGCCCTGCTATGTAAATCTGATAAATGAGCATATCTGTAAATAACACAGAAAATTGTTCAAGAAGACCTGGGCACATTTTGTCCAGATGCTGCAAACACCAGGTCTGGCTTGTTAGATCTGGTAAACCATAAGGAAGGACACTCTTAATTAGCCAGGAGTTACTAATCCTGTATTACAAGTTTTACCCAGTTTAAAGAAACCATTAGGTAATCCATCCAATGCTTTGGGGATCTCTTTGTGCAACAAGGGTGGAGAGTTGGGGTGCAGGGGGCAAAGGGGGATCAGGATCTGGTTGGAACATGCCAGTGGCAGAACACTGTTTCACAGAAGTGGACACTTTTGTTCAGTTTAATCTGAATTGCCTTTGAGATTTCCCCTTTCCTTTGTGAGCTCTGTTTCAAAGGAAGGCAGGTATCAGGAGCCCTTTTGTGAGAGTCCATGACGGGACATGATGACAGTGTCACTGATGAATGCGAGACTGCCCTGGACACGCAGGCTTTGGAATGCAAATCCCTCACACACTCATTATGTTCCATTTGGTCTCTCTTCCTTCTGCCTTACACTCTTCCTCATCTAAACATCCTAATGGTATTTCTCTTTTCCTTGCCCAAATTTTATCTTTGCATAGCTCTATTGCTGTCAGGGTCTGCTGCTGACTCGGGCATTGGGCTGAGCTGAAACAGGGAGGAAGCCTGAGTTTGGCTGAGGCCAACAGCTCTCCCTGATGTTAACATGCACTGTAAACATCAGTCTGGCCTGACTGCAGAACCAGTGAACATTAATTTGAGACCAAATAACTGAAATGGTTTTTTGAATTACCTGAGTCATCAAGAAAGATTGAGTGTCTGGAAAAGTACTTACAGGCTCTGAGGGAAAGTGTGTAAAGACAGTGCTAGAAAATTTCTCTCCAACTGAAGAATAAAGAAATGTTTCTGGGGGACTATTTTTAGTGAAGTGACTTTGCAACACTCCTACTCATAATGCTGTTTCAAATGGTGACATTGATAAGTTGTGTATAGGGGAACTGAATAGTTTTGCTCATGTAAATGTCACCTGTAACTTGTGTCTCCTCTTTTCTTTTTTGTGTTCTTCCCGTATTGTCCCTCCTGAAACAGTGAGGCTTTGGCTGTCCTGAGCCATGTCAGTGACACTACCACAGTGGACTGGACATATGTAAGGGAAAGCAAAATCAGATATTCCAAGGTTCAGAACAAATAATGCATAAAAATTTATTAGCTGCAGTGAGGTATATGATGAGAGGCATAAGACCAGGTAAAAAGTTGAGAGATTATTCCCCTTAAATTATAGCTAATTTGCAGAGCGATAACTGAATCCCAGATGGATATTCCTGCCCTGGGGAGATGTGCACAATACATCTGCCACTAGCTCAGCCAGTCACTTTAATTCAACAGCTTTTTTCCAGCATTTTGGTGACTAAAAGCCCCTTAAACTACCAAAGTCAGCTTGACCCAGCTCTGTGTGGCACTTTGCAGTGTTAGGCTGCAGATCATTTGAGAAGCGCGTTCACTACAGGATCCCTGTTTGACCCAGGGGAACCAGCCCACAGCACAGTGTTCCAGAGGGGCTGTGGGAGCTGGGGAAGCTGCTGGTGGGCAGAGCTTTCCTTCAGGCTTGTGGGGGGAGCTCGTTGATGGTGGAGGACACCACCTCCCCGTTCACGCTGTCGTGGACAATCGCTTTGAGCTTTCGGTTGCTCAGCTCAGAGTGTTCTGAAAGAAAGCAAAGTTTAATTAGCCAAGGAGCAATGCTGAGACAAGGTGATGCAGGGAAAGCCTTATTTACAGTCATTTGCCTGCTGCCTCCTCAACAAAGTTTTCTCTACGTGTTTTCCTTAAAGTCAATATTTGTTACTGCTCTGTGTGAAATGTGCTGCCAGAAAGTCACCCTGGGTCTGGTCCAGGTCAGGGCAAATGAATAACACAGGGAGAGCCCAGCCAATGCAAATCCAGCAGATTATCCTGGATGTCTGCAGGTCATGCCCATGCCAGAATACAAGTTTCCAGACATGCAGATTTTTGGTTTGCTCTCAAGCCCTAACGCTGTTTTAGTCACCCAGTGGAGTCTCCTTGCCATATCCCAGGAAAGCTTTAGTCTGGAGCCTGAGCTGTGGCCACTGACAGGGCTGGGGCTCAGGCACAGCCCATGGGCTCTGCAGTGAGCTCTTCACAGCAGCCAGGAACTGCTGAAATGCTTCTCAAAGGCCTGTGTGAGCCTGCTATGCACACCTTCCACACTTCACTCAAGTGAGGTTAAAATTGCCCTGAGTAAAATTTGATTGGAAATGACAGTAATTAAGAGTCACTACAGAGAACAAAGTAAGGAACTTTTACCTTTAGTTTCAGATTTTCTTGCTGTCCTGTGAAGATAATGAAATAGAAAATAATGTTAATTATTCAATTTCAAAACGTTATTTGTCCCCTTCTCACTGTTTCTAAAGAGACCTCATCCCACTATAAGATAAAACTTTTAGAAAAGAAGGAAAAAGAATGATGCTTTTATGCCATGTGAGCTTTCCCTTTGGTAGATACTCTCACTGGAAACATCCCTGGGCACATTCACTACTGCTCCCAGGGACAAGTGCATTGGTTCTTGTGTATTTGGAGTTGCTCAGGTTGATCCCAATTTGGTTTCTGACAAACACCCTCACAGTTGGGGCCCCTCTGTCCTGCCGGCCTGAGAGTTGCAGTTCTAAAGGCTGCTGATCTTCCTTTTTTGACTTCATACAAATCAGATGAGAGAATAAAAATGAGGCCAGCATTCTGCTATGCTGAGATGGCCATGCTGTGGGAGTGGAGAATTTTATTATTTTTTTAATAAAAAGTTCTATTAATTTAGGTAATCCAAATTACATGGGTACCAGTGTCTGTACTCTAAGTAGCTCCGGCTTTTTATTATGATCCGTCACATTAAAATACCAACCCTTGATGTAGTATGGGACTCACAAGCTTTGATTAAGCATAAACAAACAAACAAATAAATAATCCAAATATGAGGACTCTTCATCTGTTCCAGTCGGGGCAGCTCTGCCTTACCCGTCAGCATTCCCTTCCAGCAGCAGGCGGTATGTGGAAATTTCCTTTTCCAGGCGTGTTTTGATCCCAAGAAGAACTTTATATTGGTTATTTTGCTGCTTCATGTCATGACGAACCTGGCTCAGCTCCTCCTCACACCTGGAGATGATCTGCTGCATGTTTTGAAGTGCAGCAGCGTAATAATTCCGAGTGTCAGCCAAGGTGTCTTCCAGCATGTGTTTCTGATGGGGCAGATAATACCAAGACCATGATTATTATTTATGTGGTAGATACAACACAGAAATACCAGCAAATTTGGTCTCTAGCTAGAAGATTGCAAAATTAAAGCTGTGGTAATTTAAACACTTATGCATTTGCATAACTATTCTTGTGAAGGCAGCAGAACCACAAAGCTGTGCCGTGTGTGCATGAAAGGCAAAACTGAGTCATTTATCCCTGCCATATCCGTTCTGCTCAAAGCTCTGCTCCTGACACTGCTGTCTGTCCTGTCTGTTCTGCATGAGCTATCCAGAATTGCTCCAAAGTCTCCAGGTCTTTGGGATGTGAGCTTTAACCTGTGTAAGGCCATGTAATATTTGTGAAAGCTTCCCACCAATATTTTTCACACTTTGTGTAATTCATGCCTGATAACAGGGCTTGTAAATATGAACTTTGCATTCTTTGTGTTTCTTTCTGTCTTCTTTCTAGACCTGTAGTCAGCTATCTTTTCTTCTTCTCCTCATATTTTGTTGTAAGAAGAGACATACATTTTTCACTTCCTGATGATGGTTGCTGAATCTATTTTGCATATTTTGGCAAAGTCGAGCATGATCTGAATTCCACTTTCCCTCATACTTTAGCAACTGCAACAAAGTTATGCTAGGCTCTGGATTTAAATGTAGATTTGGTCCATGACAACTTCTGAGAGTACATGGAGTGTGTGAGCAACCCAAGATGTCTGCAGGAGATACCTTACTAATCTGTGCCTGCAGCTCGATGTCCAGGGATTGCAGAGTTCTCCTCAGCTCCTTGATCTCATTCTCGTTGCGCTGGATCTGCTCAGGATTAGGGGTTGCTGCCGGGGACATTGCTGCACTCTGTGGAGCAGAAGCAAGAGAAAAACTCAGACTCTGGTCAGGCAGGTGCAGCCACAGGGGGCTTGGAAATGAGCAGGGACTAGCTGTTACCTGTTCTTTGTACCAGTTGTCCAGGCTTTGACGATTCTTTTCAATTATGGCCTCATAATCTTCTCTTATTTCAGCCAGAATCTTGCCTAAGTCTGCAGGAGGGGCCGCGTTTACTTTCACATTGACTTTGAAGTCTTGTGAGGAGCGATTGGCTTCCATGTCCTGTTCATGTGTCAGAGGGAACAAGCAAACTTGTTTATAGAAGTAGAAAGTTTTCAGAGACCCACAGAGTCCCAGAGAGGTTTTGGGGGTAATTGTTAGATATATACATTAAGTTAATATTATTTGAAAAATTTATATATTGATAATACTGTGATGTGAATTAAACCAATGACATAGTTGCTTCTGAGGCAGAACTTAATAAAAAACATGCAAGAAGATATTTTCATAGAATGTTTCTTGAAGAAATGGACTCAATGAAGAAGCACTGGCATTTTTTTATTTATTTATCCATTAGAAACCTAAAACCTTGATGAAAATCTAACAGTAATTTCATCTTTCTTACCCTTTATGTTAATATTTATGGAACTATAACTAAGTTTACAGGAGAGTAATGTAAAAGTTCTATGTAATTGTTAAAGGAATAATTGGATTAAAGCATATAATTACTGTGTAAACAACATAATTATAGGACCAGTTGGGCAGGTAGGGTAACATTCCTTTCGGTGTAGCACAACCTTCTGTGCCTGGTACCATTTTCAAAGCACCCAGGCAAAGAAGCCTTTTGGGGTATGACATCATGGAATGCAGATCAGCTGGACACAGGGATGGCTCTGCTGGTCCCCTGTGTCCATGAACTCTCCTGGGCTGGAGGGGGGTCAGCCAAAGGCAGCTGCACCCACCACTGTGCACCCTGTGTTTAATTCTCTGCTTTAAAAACCCACAGACACTGAGCAGGATGTTTGGTCCGGTGTTGGGTAATAACTGCAAACAACACCAGATCAAGCGAAACCAGCGTGTTTCAAGCAGTGGAATTATAAATGTGGGAATAACAGAGAGCATTGAGTATAGCTTTGGAGAATTCAGAGTAGTGTGGCTTTTAAAAATTATCTAATTACTGTGTTTAGGATTATGCAAGAATGAGTAATTTTGCCTGACTTCACCAACCATTCTTTTTAATTTTGATCCTTCAAGACTTTGAGATCTGTTTTGCTCAGGTTAGCCTGTTCTGGGTGACTCTGCTTGAATTTAGGGGGGTGGATATAGGGCCCTAAAGAGATCCCTTCCAACCCTCAATCCCTCCATGCTTCTGTGAGTATGGGAAATGATATATTCAGAACAGAGGAAAAAGTCTGTGATGACTAAAACCCGGCAGCACTCTGTGTATTTATATCTAAGTCTTTCTGAGAACATTTCTGTCCAATATGTCAGTTATTATTAGCTGTGTATGACAGATGGGTGGGAGAGACTCCAGCAATCTGTTCTCTCTGAAACCCCAGTGTAATTGGTAAAGCAGACACAGGCTTTTTGCTTCACCTGACTCTGATTGGTGCCTCAGAAACAGGATTAGGTCCTGAATCATCAATCCCACTTACAGATTGTGGGTCTTACTCAGTTAATTACACGGTAGTAAAGATTTGTGCAATAGGATTTTACCAAGTGGAACTTTTTCTACCTCCTCATGGTCTTTCCTCCTGAGGATGTGCTCTTCTCTCAAGCCTTCAATTTCCATTTCCAGATCTGTGGTAATGATGGTCATGCCGTCGAGCTCCTTCCGCAGGTTCTCCACATCCAGCTGCACTCCCTGCCTGCGACACTTCTCGGCTTCGTATCTTTGTGAGGAAAGAGAAGACACAACCTGCATGTTGAGAACTGCCCGACTCTTGTATAAGGAGAAGTAGACTTGCTCAGTCTATGTAGGGAACCAGAGGAACCAATTCTGTTTCTAACATATGTAATTTATATATTTTTGGATAGTCTTAACAATGAGTTTTATTAGTTTGGTATTTCAGTTTCCACTCTCTCGTAACTTCTCCTCTATGGTAGGAAATAAAATTTCTTTTTCGCACCTCCCTTTTTGCATGTTAGCATTCACCCAGTTGTGGAAGCTTTGAGAATACAATTCTCTGAAAACACTATCAGCAAGCACTGATTGCTTTAGTTTTTCCAAAATGGTAACCTCTGAGTCCTTCAGAAAAACAAGAAAAATGTGATGGCAGCCAATTACTAAAATTCCTCTCTAACCTCTTGCAGTGTCTGTAGTGAGCCAAAGGAAGGGAGATGTTGCTGTGTCTTCCCTTGGGCATGGGAAGCAATTTCACACCTCAGCATCTCTCCCTTTACTCTGTGTTTTGTGGGCTCTATTGGTGCTTCTCCATTCACCCAGTGAATTCAGTCTGAGTTCCATCGCTCAAATAAGTTCCACTGGTTCCTTTTGTGACACCACTGACTGATAATGAAAGGCTGGCAGTGCTCAGGGTATCCGAGTTTGTCACAATATTATCAAAAGCTGAGATATTTTTATAGCTGATCACCAGCTGCTAGAAATAAGAAAAATCTTCCTGATTCCTAAGAAGTCTTACTTACAGAAGTGTCAAATCCTTTCCTTTGGAAAGACTTGCCTGAAAGTGTTCTGTACAAAATTGTTGTCTTTTCAGTTGATCTGAGAACTCTCTGTCAATGTACTGAAAGTGAGACTCTGCTGGGAGCCGGTGATGCACCAGCTCAGTTACTGTGCTCAATTCATGGGACTCCAAAGCAGAAGCCACACGAGGACAGGTGTTCCCTGCAGAGCTGGACAGAAGAGGTGATAAGTCCAGGAAATAGATTTGGGCTGGACTGGGAAGTGCAGTGCTTAGAGGGGATAATTTGTAATCCCAGATGACAGTTTTAAGTGCCTTTTGTGACAAGTATCAAGTGCCTGCTGTCAAACCTGCTCGTCAGGACCTGCACTAAGTATCATAAACAGGGTGACTCAAGGTTCTTCAGCAATCATTTGTGGGTTTTACATGCTTTTGGGTTTTTTCCCCCTGTTCTACATTGTTTTTATTCATCCAGTTTCGGCAGAAAGCCTCAGTAAAATCTCTTCCCTATTGGATTAGCAAGAAAAATAAATGTTTAGTTTAATCCTCTTTCAAATCTAATGAGGAAACCAAAGAAGAGCTTACTTGAGCCTGAAGTCTTCAGTTGCCATGTTAGCGTTATCAATTTGTAAAAGGATGCTGGCATTGGTGATCTTGCTATCCTCAATCTGGAAAACAGAGAATCCAACAGGAGAGTTGGTGTTGCCATGGTATGATAGTAAATAATCTGTGCTGGTTTTGCCTCTTTGCTGCTCAAAGGAAGCATCTAAATAGTGGAATTCCCATGCTAAGGTGACCACAGGAATAAAAGCATTTCAGTTTCCTTATTCACCTAGGTGTTTTGCAATTTTGCTCTGTAATCTTACTTTACTCTTTTTCTTACTTTTTTTGAGGGAATGGACCAGGAGGCATCATCTTATTCCTGCCAGGTAGAGGATATGACTTTCATTACACAAACTTCATGGTCTATTACAGAGTAACAGTCACTGCCTTCCTCTGGTTTTGAGACCAGATTCTGCTCCTGTTCAGCATTGCTGTCAAAGCTGCCTTGGGCTTCTTTTGGGCAAATTTCAGTAAGAACCATTAAGCTGTGTCTGAGTACAATCAAAATACTGGAGTTAATGTTATGCTTGTGCATGAACACCCTGCTGAGCTGGTGATGGTGGCAGCCACTCACTGGCAGGACCCTCAACTCAGCACAGGCTTTAGCCTGGAGTTTCTTGCTCAGTACCACTGGCATCTGGTTGGTGTGGTCCATTCAGTTATGCACCTATAGCTGCTCTGAATCGACCAGCAGCATGCAGTGATTGATTCAGGTGTCTGATTTTGCTTTGGGATTTGAAAATTGCCCTAAAAGGTGCAGGATGAAGCATGATCTCATTTCTTTGGTGCACTCAGCACTCACTGGAAAGGCTCATGTGTCCCTGATAACATGGAATAGCTTTTAACTATAGATCTGAGCATGAAAAGTTCAGTATTCCATGCCAAATCTTTGAAAGAACTCCAGCAGGAACTCACACATAACTATCAGGAAATCATAAATGCAGGGCATTGTGTCCTTTTCTAACACAGAGAAAAGAGAAGAGTGGTTGCTATCCCACCAGCTACCTTCCCTCAGCCTCCACAGAGCAAAACAAGGGGCACTGTGGCTGTACAGAAGTCATTTACAGAGCCGTTAACACCTTGGAGTAAATTTCCCACACCTCAATGAATCACAAAGAAACAAGGAAATGATAAAATTCTCCTTAAGTGTCAAAGGTTCAGCTCTGTAGTGAAGAAGGTTCTGTGGAATGTTTCACTAATCTGCTCACAGACTGTGCCTTGCTGCGCAATTATCCGCACCTCGCTACTCCCCTGGGACACCACCAAGGCCAGCTCAAGAACTTTAACAATGCCCTGAATGCCTGGCTGCCTGGAATTTGGTGACAAAGAAGAGGCAATTCTTGAATCCAGCCTTGAAAACAACATGAGATCCTCAGCTTTGTGCTGTGTACAGAATTGCTGTGTGTGTGACTCTGTGCAATCCGAGCACTGGTCAGTGCTTTGCCCACTGCTGTGTGGCCCCAGTGGCTCTGCAGCCAGCAGGAGATCTCACATGTGCCAGTTATCTCTTAACAATCACATGGAATTCCTTACTGCATCCAACAGGAACATTTGCAGACTCTAGTGCCAGTCTGCAAACTGTCAGCTTCATTAAGAACTCTCACATTATTATTGTATAGGAAATACACTCCAATTCCTTCTCAAAACAGGGATTTCCCAAGAAGGCTTCCTGCACTGACTTTACCTCTCATGTCTCCTGTCCTTTCTTCCATCTCCTGGAATGCTCTGTAGATCACTTTGCTTATTTAGCAGCACAAGGTGTTTAAATGAGACAGTTACCTGCAGAACAGGTGCTATTTCATTGTGTATCTGGGTTAGGATGGAGTTGGGCTGGAGCAAGGCTTTTCCCAAAACTTGTTGCTCCATTCAGGCATTAATCCTGAATTCAGGTATCCAGGAGAGTGTGGTTAAAAATGTAGAAGCCAAATGATTATATGCCTCCAAGTTCAGACAGGCAGCATATCATAGACATGCTGGATTATTGGATATAGGACCCTAAATTTAGCCTAAATTTTATTTTAGGTGCTAAATTAGTTTCACCTTTTAAATTAGCATTTAATTAATTTAATTATGTTAATAATTAGATGCTATATTTTCACTCGTTTTACTGGCGGACATGCTGCTAATTGCAATATTTTATAGAGAAAGTAAAAATTCTGGGTTCAATCACTGAATTGTCACCTGTAAATGATCCTTTCCTGGCCTTTCATTTCCCATCCAGGACAGCCACCAGCCTCCAGGTGTCTGTGGCTAGGGACAGCTGTTTAAGGGGTGACTGTTAAAAATAAATGGTTTGGGTACAACCTACTCAAAAGTGAGGGCTTCACCCCAATCAACATCATGGTTTTCTGCTTAATGTCTTCCTAAATCTTTCTGATTTACTACTTCCAAATCAACCTGGACACATGTTCTTGATGAACAAGTTTTTATTTCTCTTGCTGTTAAAAAGGAAAGTGCCCAAGTGCCAGCTCTGGGGATGGTGACCTTTCTTTGTCCTTAAAACAGAAATGGGCGATGACAGTTCTGGTTCTCCATACACAAGCTGTGGTCCGAGCACCTCACCTACTGCCTGGAGGCAACACTTTTAGCTGTGAGCATGGAGTTTGATTAAGTCCTTGGCCCCAGTCAGCAAAGATGTGAATTAATACAATTTCCAAGCCTTTTTAAAAAGAATTTCTCAGGATCTTGAGAATGCCAAGTAATTATATTATAAAAAGTGGAGGGCAAACGACAACATTGCTTTTGGAAGAGCTTTGGGTTTTGCCCCATATGGGTATGTAAAGTTAATTACACTGATTAGTCACACAGATGGTTACAGTGCTAAGGATGTTCATTATGAATACAGATTAATATTATGCTTAAATTTGAAGACACGTGAGTTTGGGAGATTGAAAGAGTTACTGTTGAACATTAATATTAACTACTGGCAGGAACCAGAAATTCTCCTTTTAATTATAGTGAAAACATCCACAAGGAATTTGTCACTGCTATTTTCTTAATTACAATGAAGTATTTTTCCATCTGATTACATAAGCTCATTGGTCCCAAAACTCCTGTAGTTTCATTGTCTGCTACCGCAGGAATCAAAGAGCTGGAATGCCCCAGTCTGTCTGGAGACAGCGGCAGGAGAGGGGCAGGCTCTGCACTCCTCCTGCTTTGTAATTTGCTCAAGACTTGTGCAGTCAAAAAGACCAAGTTCTGCCAGCAGCAGTTACTCAAACCCCAGTTTCAGTACAGAAAGGAACACTTGGCAGCACAGCCAGTCTCTGCAGAATCCCCCTCGCCCCCTTCCAGCCTTTCTTGTGCCCATTCTCCTCCTTGTGAACACAAAGACTATCCTGGAACTGCCTTCCTGAGGATTTCTAACATTTCAAAGGTTTTATTTAACTTTGTTAAAGGAAAGCCATCAGCATAAAGTAGAACCCCAATTCCTTAGAAGAGCACAGAATGACACAGTCCCAGCTCTGACTTACCTGTCTTTGCATGTCAGTGACGTTTTGCTCGTACTGGTTGAAGTCATGCCTCTTTCCATGAGACTTTGTCCTGTGCCACTCTAGGATGCAGCTCTCCAGCTGAGCGTTGGCTGCTTCTAAGGCACGGACCTTGTCCAGGTAGGCAGCCAAGCGCTCATTCAGGTTCTGCATAGTCTGTTTCTCATTCCCACCCAGGAAGATGCTTTCCCCATAGTGCTCACCGAAGCCTCCCCAGGATGCCCCTCCTGCAGCCAGCCAGAAGGGTCTGACAGAGGAGAAGGAAGGATGTGTGCTGCTGGCACCACCATCTGCACTTGATGCTCTGTAAGAAGTTCCTTGCTGGGCCAAACCACACCCTGTACTACCCCTCAGGGACCCAGAAAAAAACTGGAAAGGGCCTTGGCTGGTGCTCATGTTTAGCTCTGTGTGAATCGAACCCCAGGTTTGGCTGCCTAGCACTGAGCAGCCTCTTCGCCTTCCCTGAGCAGCTTTATGCCTTTTCCTGTGGGAGTTTCCCTTCGATGAATGACTACAGCAACAAGATTGTGTCATCACGAAACGTGCTTCCTCTTGGTCAATTCTGAAGCATTTATGAGCCTGCACGCTGTTGTTGTTTGGAATCAGCTGCATACCGGGTTGCTTTCCTTTCGCTTGTTTGGGTTTTTTTTTCTTTTTCTTTTCATATGATAATAGTGAGGTGTGGCCAAAATCCGTAGGTGTGGAACAGGATCAGTTCTGCCTCAGACTTCTCTCTAACCCCGTAGTTAGTATGTTATGTGTTCCTGCTCATGAAGAGAATAAATGGGAAGCTGGGATGGGGCTGTGCAGCTACTTTCTGTGGTAATTCTCAGGCTGTAGAATTAGCAGCCCTTGGATCCTCAGTCCTGTGGATTCTCAAGTGCAGTGTGTCCTATCAGCTGTCGAACAGCTTAGTGACCAAACAGCTTCAACCAGTGGGAGATGTGAGGCTTTCATGAAGTCATCCAGCTTCTAAACCAAATAAACCTCCAGTCCAGAGTCAGCAATGCCCAGCTGTTCCCTTCAGCTGCCCATTTCCGGGGGAAATACATGAGAATTAGATATTTTAATGCTGATTTTCTCATTATTTGAGGTGCAGTCCTGTTTCAGTGGTCTTGTCTCAATAGGCAGCAGTGCAAAGGTTTCTTGTTCCCAGCATTAATACTATTAAGATATTTATCTTAGCTATAGAACATGTTTACACTATGAGTTTGTAACAGCACTCAAAAGATTCAAATGATTATTTAAAGCTACCAGCCCTAAAAACTGACCTGGCAATCATGCAGGAATAGTCTTTCTCAAAAGTTTCAGTAACTTTCTGCCAAACTGTATCATCCAACAGGGAAAGGTGCAGGGTGGCTGTTGCAGATTGTCCTGTTCCTCATGCTGGTGAGGGGCACAGATTGGGGAGTGGTCCCGTGGCAACTGCTGGGTGTAGTGGGTTTGCCTTGTCTTGTTCTAGTCCATGACTGAGGGAAGAGATAGAGGAGGAAGATTTGGGAAGAGGCATGAAGCTGAGCGGGCACAGGCTCTCCCAGAAATGCTGCAGCTATTTCCTTACCTAAGTGAAGGCTAAACCCTTCCCCAGGGTCTGCCCTGGCTCTGCTGCTCATCCTGACTGCTGAGGTCAGGGAGACTGCATGGAGCAGAGTTAAACTGTCCTGGTAGAAACAGGAAGAGATGTGTTTTTCACTGTTTGTTTCACTTGGAAGGCTGCAGCAATAAGGAATTGCTGCACTCCAGCTTCTCTGGTACCTCCGGCCTCATTCCTGTCGGAGCAGGATTCGGGCTCCTCCTTGTGGCTCGGCCTTGGCTCTGCTCAGCATCTGCTCCTTTCCTTTCCCCCGGCTCTCTGTACATTGAACACAGGCTCCTCTTCCTTCCCCAGACACTTCCTTCTGTAGAAATCCTGTCATTTCTAACTATTTGGGGAAAGAATTCACTGAAGATGAGGTTTTCTAGCGAGCACAAGGTTTGGCTCTCCCCAGATATTCTGGTTACAGCCACATAGCTGCAGTCTGGGGTCAGCCCTGCTGCTGGGGAGGGGGATGAGCTTGAAGCATCAGACAAAAACTGAGGCCCTAACTTGAAATAAACCTCAAATTTTGATAGCACTGATGACATCCTGCAGATCTCACCAGAGATCAATTTCAGATTGAATTTTCAGTTTAGCAAGCTGGTGTCTGTGACCTATCACACTGAGATGGAATTACACAGGGATGTACATAATAGAATGTGAAATAAAATGAATCCTCTGTTTCACCAGAAATTACTCCTTGGAATTCCCACACTGCCTGGCACTGAGGCTGGCAATGTGGGAGACCGCAGAGCCTCAGTCCTGAGAATATAATGGAATTAGCACATCATGAAAACCAGATTTTTATTTTCTCTTGCAATTAATCCAAAGTACAGGTGATGTGAGACATGGGAAGTGCTTCCCCTGCAGCTCAGCCTTTCCAAACTGGAAAAGATGCCACAATTTTGATCCACACATGCTGAGGATCGATGAAAAAGACCAAACAACTTACTTCAAAATCTGATATGACTCTTTGTCAGGCTGCAGTGCTGAATTTGGGTTTAGTCACCTCTTTAATCCAGAACAGAGAATGGAAGTGACACCCGGAGTAAGGAAATAAACTGTTGTCAGCAGGTGGCACCCTTGGATGGGGACTGCTCTGCTCCCTGGGACTGGTGCTGCTCTGCAGACCTGGCTTGCTCCATCTGGGAATTGTGGGTCTTTTACTGAATTGGAGCACGGGAAGCAAACTGAGCTGAATTTCGAGGCTGCAGGTTAAATACAGGCAGAATATTTTGACAAGTATATTTTACAGGTCAATGTCCTGCAACAATCACTGATTGATTCAGCTCTTCCATCTGGAATACAAATGGATGGAGAGCTGCCTGAGGCTGTAGGAATTCCCTCTCTTGCTCTGTGAGTCACCTAGGTTTTGGATCAGGAAAAATATAATTTATACAATGCAGTTTTCCTCTTTAGTGGATTGAGATGTTGCTTTGCTGCAGTTTGCCAGAACCTCTTCTGAACTCCTTCCAGTGGGAATGCCAGCAGGATGTGCATTTCTTACCAGCAGCACCCATGATCTCATGGCCAAACTGGTGATGCCAGCAGTGTATCTTTCTTTTTCTTAAATGTCAGAAAATAGAAGACACAAGAATCGTGTCTCTATTTTTGGAAGGAAAATAGAGCTTGGAAGGAAAATCATATATGTAATTATAGAAATTACATCATTTTTGCAGGTATTATAATGTGGATTGAATGTCCAGTGGTGGGGCTAAGGATGCCTTTTTCAAAAATGTTTATGTGAGCAAAGTACAGTGCTTAGGTAACTGCTTTGTGTGCTTCTGGGGTTCACCAGGCTCTTAAAGTTTTATCAGCATCTCTTCAGTTCCACTGGTGGGGGATTTGTAGCTGGGAGAAGGTGTGGCTAAAACCACAGGCAGAGCAGTGACATGGGCTGGGGATGTTCTTCCTGATGGATGAAAACCAAAACAGTTGCAGCAAACTCTGAGCAATTTGTTTCACCTGGACTGTGCCTGCTGCTTCCTTAGGAGCTGAGGGAATTTGCCTTGGTGCTGCAGGCAGTGCAGGAACACAAATATATGCAGTTTTTTCAGAGATGTATTTTATTTGTGCATGAATTGTAGCCCTGTTGTGCCTGTGGAATTGAGAACAAAGATCTTAAGGATTTGTTTATGCTATCTTCTCTGTTTTTAACTGATACCAGCTCCAGATGTCTGGCAGAATCTAATGGCCCTTTATCTGTCCGTTCATCACCATCTTTATTATTATTTTTAAGGTTATTATTGTTATTGCTGTTGTCATTCCCCGAGTATCCCCTGGATGGCTTCCAGCAGCCCATGCTGGGAGAACCTGTGAGCTGTGTGTGGCACAATGGCTTCAAAAAAACACCATCAGACTGGATTCATTTGCAGAAGCAGAACAGAAACTTTATTGTTAGGACACAATAGGGCACCAGCAGAAAACAGGCTTGGCATCTCTGACCCAGCGAGCCAATGCTCGTGTACAAAGGCAGAGCAAATCTAAGGAAAGACATTCTTGGATACATTCTTGTGCTTTGGGGAAGTGAAAGGTTCTTTATCTCAGCATTAGCCAGTGTGAGGCTGCACTGGGTCCAGGTGGAGATTTGGGATTTCTTTACGGGTATCTCCTGTCACGGGTAGAAACGGGTTTTCCATCATCATCTGTGCCAGAGCGACGTCCTGAACTGCTCCCAAATGCTGTTGTAGGGGGAATAAAAAAATTAAATAGGGAACAAAAAAACCACTAAGGCACTGCCAACACCCTGAGGAGCTGAACCATGAGGCTGTGTTTGTTTCCTCACAAGATCTTTCACATATCAAAGGCAGAACTGCCTTTACATCTTATTTACTTTCCCTCCTGGTCCTCATCCAGAAAACCTTAGGAGTGCACATCAGATATGGATTTGGAAGCATCTTGAATGTTACGTGAATCAGCAAAGGAATGAATCTTTGGGAGATCTGGCTATTTTAGAATCCCATGAGCAGTTCATACAATCATTTTGGAAATCTACTGGTTTCAAAAATGCACATAAAATAAAGTATTATATTTTTGTCTCTACATGATACAGAACATGCTCATTTTAGGGAGAATGGAATCTGTGGTAGTAAGAAGAAACCCAAAACTAAAAGGTTTATTTAATCCTATTTTGCCTGTTCATTTCAGCCCCTCATTAAATAAAAATATTTCTTACCATCCTTGGGGTTCAGTCCTGACAACCTGTGGAAAAGAAAGATTTGATTAATGACCATTCCTGACCTTGTCCCCTGAAACCATTGAACAATTTAGGAATTTGTGTGGATGGGCAGGGTTTCACAGAGCTGCTCTCAATGGCTGGTTCTGAGGTGCGTTGCTACTAGAGGTGGTGTTAAGGTGCTTTCAGCTTTGAAATCCACCCCTAAGTACTTGAAAGGGAATGGGAACAGTGGTCAGACCAGTTCCTTGTCCTAGGTGTCTCCTTATACTGCTCCTCTCCTCAAAATGCCTCTTCTAGTAACTATGTAAGGAGCTGATTCCTCCTCAGAAATCAGAAATAATCCCATGTATAGATCAGATATGAGAAGTGGGCATGAAAAAGCAGATTTAACTGAAGCTGGAGCCTGTTCCAGGCTCTTTTCTTGCTGGGGGTACTGGTGTGTGAGGATGAGTATTTATTTTCACCTCTGTGCACAAATTGAGACAACCAGGAGCTAAAGACATACTGGGAGCAGGTTTTTATAGGTTGTCTCAGCCTGAAGGCTCTAATACCAGTGCAACCAGAGGATTAAGTGAGACATATATAGGGGGCCTGGTGCCTTTTGTAATTCATCATGATCAAAATGGTGGCATTTATATTTTCAAATCCCCCACACCACTGATGTGCAGATTTATGTCAGTAGCCATAAATCTTGAGTGGTGGCAGTACCAGGGACTTTGCCAGTGCTCCAAAGGCTGTGTGTGCAGGGAGCGTGACCGAGCACTCCAGGGTCAGCCTGGCAGCCCCAGCTCTGGTGTGTTGTTACCCTTATCTGCTCATCAGGACGGGGACAGAGTGACATACTGTGCGTCCTGGCCCTCCAGCAGATGGCGGTACGTGGCGATCTCCTGCTCCAGGCGGCTCTTGATGTCCATGAGCATTTTGTACTCCTGGTTCTGGCGCTCCATGTCGCAGCGCAGCTCGCTCAGCTGCTCCTCCACGCTGGTGATGAGCGCCTGGATCTGAGCCAGCTGCGCGCAGTACCGGCCTTCCGTGTCCCGCAGGTTGGCCTCCAGCCCGGCTTTCTAAAGTGCAGCAATGGCAGAACAGGTTACAAGGAAGTTTGTCGAGTTGAGGAGAGGGAGGAAGGGGACAGTGTGAGTGCCTCGTGGTGTCGGGGCAGCTCCGTACCATGCTGAGCTGCGACTGGAGCTCGATCTCCAGGCTCTGCAGGTTGCGGCGCAGTTCAGTGATCTCTGACTTGCTGGTCTGTATCTGCTGGGTGTGGGTGGCAACTTCACGGTTCAGCTCCTCAGTCTGAAAGGAAAAATAATGTAAAATCACATACAAATGTATAAAAAATCAATCATTATGAGAAAGGGAGGTAGGGACCTGCCAGGGTGGTAGTGCTGAGGCAGAGCACTGCCGTGCTGTTTGTTGGTGTGGCTGTACCTGAGTGAAGAACCAGGCCTCGGCATCCTTACGGTTCTTCTCAGCCAGAGCTTCATACTGCTCCCTCATCTCAGCAAGAACTCTGGTCAGGTCAATGCCAGGAGCTGCATCCATTTCCACATTGACTGTTCCACTCAGCTGGTTCGAGTACTCCTTCATTTCCTGCATGGGCAGCAGACAGAGGACACAAAAAGATCAGGCTCTCTCCTCTCACACTGCTCCTGCCCCCAGCAATCCCTGCTGTGGTACACAGTGCCTGTGCTATCAAGTATCACAGATGGAACACACATAAAACATTTATCACATTTGCTTTCTCATTGCAACAGCTTCTCTGTCTCTGTGTACTCACACAGGACGCACGTACTTACATGTAACTTACACGTATGTTTCATTTACAAGAGATAAATTCCAAAGGGGAGTGATCTCCCTGCACTTCCAGGACTCTCACCTCTTCATGGTTCTTCTTCAGATAAGCCAGCTCCTCTTTCAGTGTCTCAATCTGCATCTCCAGGTCAGCTCTGGACAGGGTCAGCTCGTCCAGCACCCGGCGCAGGCCGTTGATGTCGGACTCCACGCTCTGGCGCAGGTACAGCTCGTTCTCATACCTGCAGTTCAGAAAAGAAACAAGCACTGGAACATGTCCGAGTTTGTATTCAGCAGAGCTATAAAATGATCACATATGGGAGGAACAGTGGACTGTAGATGAAAACATACAGATTTAGAGGTGTAAAAGCAATAAAGCTGTTCTTTCCCAATATTCAGCTATGGCATAAGGAAGCACAGACAATGCAGTATGATTTTGTTCCTGGGGAGGACATGACATTTCACCTTGCAGAACCTAATACTGATTAGCAGTATCAATAGAAACATTGTCACATAGGACAGGAGTTTTGCAGTGTCCTCCCAGATTTGCGTAGGAAAGCACAGGTGGGGCAGGGCTGCCTGAGATACAGGAGAGAAAATAGAAACCTGCAGGTGCATTGCTGCAGGGAAGGCAGCTGCACATGGACCTTTATCATCTGATGTACTGCTGAGCCTGGGAGCTGGAAAAACCCCACCTTACTCTAAATTTCAGACTCCAGCAGAGAAATGCTGAAGCCCCACAGCAATCTTTTCCCGCCACTTTCCTTCTAAGTGAAAATCCTACCTATTCCTGCCTTCTTTCCCCTATGATTCAGGCTACTGAAAATATTTGAGTATCACAAAAAAATGAAGACGGGGCTATAACTGATCATGCAAACAGCTCAGTGATTGAATGCTGTGTTCTGTCAGGCTTGTACTCTGAATTGGTCCTTCATCAATGGATTCTGCTTGCCAGGGTGTTTTGTATCTGAAGTTACTAAAGAAAAAACTGTTTTGGGAGAGTGAAGACAAGTAGAGTGAAGACAAATGAGCTCCAGGTGAACTTACTTCAGTCTGAAGTCATCAGCAGCCAGCCTGGCATTGTCAATCTCCAAAATGACCCGGGAATTGTCAATGGTAGCAGCAAGGATCTGCAATTAAGAAACATGGAGAAAAGTTCCTGTGAATAATGCTAAAATATTTGGTCCACATTCCATGAGCAAACCAGAGGGCTGTGATACTCTGTGCAACACAGATCAGAACCTTAACAGGGAAATGTGTTTGTACAACACCTGATCTTATCTGTAGCCAGGTGAATTACCTTTCTAGCCTTTGAGGCCTACCTGTCACATTCTTTCCTATTTGATTCCTGAAAAAATGCATTGATCATTCTAAACACCTTTTGCTAACTTTTACTGCAATCATTTTAATTTCAACAAACATCACATTGTCAGGATAAGATATTTGGTGTTTAAATTGAGAAGAGGCTACTCTATTCTGCTAGAATGCTCACGACCTCAATATATTTGGGATGAGGAATTCACTACTTCTTTTGTAATTATTTTAAAGACATGGAACAGGCAGTTCCATAATTCTCTTACCTTCTGATAACTCATCTACATATGAATGTCATACCTTGTCTCGGAGATCTTCAATTATCTTGTAATAATTGCTGTAGTCACGGGCGGGGCTGGTGGGAGCTTGTTTCTGGTACCAGTCTCGAATTTTCACTTCTAAATCAGAATTGGCCTCTTCCAGGGCTCGTACTTTGTCCAGGTACGAAGCCAGCCGGTCATTCAGGTTCTGCATGGTTATCTTCTCATTGCCAGACAGGAGGCCATCACCACCACCAAAGCCACCACCAAGGTCAAATCCTCCACCAAAGCCAGCGCCGCCTCCAAAGCCAGCGCCCCCTCCAAAGCCGGAGCCCCCTCCAAAGCCACAGGCTGCTCCCCCTCCAAAGCCTCCTCCATAGCCCCCCCCGAAGCCGTAGCCTCCTCCTGAAGAGGAGACGTACCTGGCCGAGGAGATGGAGACGCCGCGGCCGCCGGAGCCGCCGTGGATGCTCGGGGCCCGGCAGGCGCCCCCGCCGCGCACCGAGGACAGGCGGCAGCTGCTGCCCCCGGCACCCCCAAAGCCACCCCCGTAGGTGGAGGAAGAGCTCATGTAGGAAGTGGCCATGGCTGAAGCAAGAGAAGGAGCAAAGGTCAGTTATGCAGCCTTGCAAGAGAAGACAGCTTGTGCCTTCGCTGCCCTGGTGCCTCTTTTATATCCTCATGATGGGGTGTTGGGAGACAAACCCCACTGCAGCCCTCCCTCCAAAATTCCTCCTCCCTAGAGGTGAGGCCAATTGTGATGACATTCCTGACAAGCAGTGCTGGCAGCACATCGCAGGGGCTTGGGCTTGGGGTTTCTTTTTTTAATTAAACAAAAGGCATGAATCAGATGTTTTTTCTTCAGGCTATAGTTCTGAAACTTGGAGTTTACTTCTCTGACATTTAAGAATGGAAAAACAAAGTGAGTTCAGCCCCACCCACTTGCCTATTCACAATGCTCACCATGGCTACCTTCAGAAAATCAACTTTTTCTAAAAATGAGGCTTAAGTAAAATTCTCCTTTCTTTGAAAAATGTAGAGTCATCTCTTCATCTCAGCATTATTCCATCTTTTTTATCTGCATTTTTTCCCTTTAAAATTTTGGAATTGAATTAGAAATATTCTTTATTTTTTTTCTTGGAACTAATATTTAGATTTTGGAGTATGAATTTTTGTTACAAAAAGCATTTGCTCGTGGCACTGTGTGAGGAACAATCAGCATCCATCAGTGTGCAGGGGAGAGTGGAAACAGTAAATTTATTAATCACTTTGAAATAAACCAGAAAGGTAACACAGATTGAAACAACTCAGTTAAAAGAGTAAATGTGGGAGGACTAAGATTGTGTTACTTTGGAAAATGTAAAGAGAAAGGATTTAAGAAAACACAGTTCTGATAGCAATGCATGTGTTTAATGCCAACGTGCACGAGGAAATGGAGTAGCATTTGAAAATAAGGCTTGAGAAACACTCAGAAGAGGCACCTTAACCCTTCATTTAAAGCAAGAGTCTGAAACAGAAATACATTACTGAGCTAATTGCCAGTGAAATTCAGGAATTCAGTCCTGCAGCCCTGCTTGCCTGCAGGGAAGGCAGATTTGGGCAGTGTGTGAGGAAGCAGGAGCTGCCCCTGTGCCCTGCTGGGGACAGGCTGTGAGCAGTGAGGAGTTTGCAGAGCGCCCCAATCTCTGCACAGCACAGAGACCTCAAATAAAGCTTAAAGAAGAAAACTTTTACCTTTGCTAAAAACATCATAAGGAAGGCATTGTTTTTAGCACAGTCTCTGGCAGTACAGAAACTGAGCTTAGAACTCAGGATGGCGATTTTGGATAAGCCAAGGTTTACAGGAGTTGTTGGAACAAACCAAGGGGGTTTCTGACATTTCCAGCTGAGATGTTAATGCAGGCACAGGGAATGCACAGCATTTTCACTCAGAGATGAGCACTTGGAGGGGAAGAAATGGCAGAGTCCAGCTGCGATGTGTCCCCTGTGGGGACACAGGCTGGCTCTGGGCACGGCCACTCGCTCCAGGCTGAGCAGAGCACACGGGTGGGTGTTCACTGCTCTGGAAACATGTTCCAAACTGAACCTGGCCCTTTGCCACAGCCCTTCAGTTTTGCTGCTGGGTAGATTAATGGTCTGTGTACCTTGCCAGATCCCTGTGTCTCCAAGGGTTGGTGGCTCATGAAACAAGTTTACACAAGCCCTCCTGAAGATAAAAAAATGTCTTAAAGACTCCTGTAATCAATGCCCTGAAGTGTGTGCACTGCCAGGGGCTGTTCAACCGAGAGAGCCCACAATAAGTAAATCATATTCCATTTAAAAAGCCCAAGCAACAAAACCCCACAAAATTTAGTAGGAAACTTTGGGGAGTTTTCATTGAGTCTTCTTTCACTCAGGTGTGATAACTCCTTTGGAAGGTCAATGGTGAAACACACTTTGCTGCTTTCTAACATGCCCCAGGCGTCACCTGGATCAGTATCAGATGAACGCTTACAAAAACCAGGTAGCAGATAGAAGCTGTTCCTTTCTGTTGCATATTTACCATTGGGAAACAAAATAAATCAAGCAGCTAGTACAGATCATGCCCCATAACATAATTTAGGCAACAATTTCTACACATTTTCTCCTTACAGGCTGTACAGGGAAATAGAAGCCAATCACTTGCTGAAATAAAAAAAATATCAAAAAAAGAAAGGCTCTTTCAAGCTTATGCCTTTATTCTGGTCTCACTACCTTTGCTCAGAGGTTCCTTATCCAGTGACAGATGGACTCATCCTTTTGCACAGTCTCAGAATTGTACCTGTGGTCCCTGAACTCCTTGGTTTGTCATCTTCCAGAGGGATTTCCTGGAAGACATTCCCTGACATGTCTGTGCTGCACAAACTCTTTTGTTACCTCTGCTGTGGGATTAACGGGGCTGACACACTCCAGCCCCTCCTCTCAGGACAGCAAGTTCCAGTCAAGCAGCAGCTTGTTTGTCATCTCAGTGATCCCTCTATGAGTGATAAAACCATCACTCAGAGGAGACGTGACATGCCTTTAGAAAACACTTTTTTTCCTTCAACCAGACGCTAAAATTATAGTGCCTGAGTGATTTATATCTGACATTTTACCAGAAATCCTTCTCTGCCTTAGAGATAGAGGAAAAAATTAATAAAATTATAAAATAAAATTGGAACTAAGCTATAGAAACAAGAATTCAAGATTCTTATAGCTTGCATTCTTGCAGCATGAGAATTTCTTGTCAGATTTGCACATTTGCAGCTGGACAATACCAGAAATCTGCAACAGTGAGCTCCCACCCTGACTGGATTGGTCACAAGAAATTGCTCTCAGGGAATGGGACTTGTTAAGATTAAAAAACAAACCTGGAGCTGTTTGTTCTTTCCTGTAGGGAGGTTTCCAGGTCTCGGTGTTGCAGGGAATAAGTTTGGTACAAACCATGTGTTAATGTGTCTGCACTCAGCAACTGCTTGTACGGAATGCACAAGTTCTTCTTGTCCTGGCTCTTCCAGAAGTGAACCCCACAGAAATGGGTGAGCTCCTGAAGGATCCCCTGCACCCCATGTGCCTCCCTTTGATTCTGCCCATCTTTCCCCCTGTTCTCTCCATCTTGTCCCTTTCTCTGTGTCTTTTTGGCTGTTCTTCTCTCCTGTCACTGTTTTCCCGTGTCAAAGTGAAGCCACTGCTAAATGCCACCATGCTTCATTCCAGAGGCTAAGCTGGATTGTCGGTGTCAGTAGTGACAGATGATGTTGACAGGTCACCTGAGTCACTGCTCAACCAAACCCAAGCCCCAGCACCTTTGGATTGAGGAGGATTGCCCCACCTTGAGAGAGAGGTCCAGAGCTTGGGTGCTCTGAGCCATGCACACACTCCATTAATCTGCTGTGAACAAGGGATCATGGACATTCCCCAGGATCAAGGAGAGAAGTGCTGAAAGATTTTATGATGTCTCCCTGAATCACAGACTGCAAACTGATCCACTCTTGGGGAGAGCAGTGTTGGGATACTTTCAGTCTGGGCATATCTCTCTTTTCAGTCCTCCCCAGCTGTGGAGCAAACTGTGCCTCTGGTAACAGCAGGAGCTGGGAAGGGGTGGTTGGGCTGGAGCCATGGTTTGCTTTTAGCACAATCCCTGAAGTTTCCTTGGCTGTCAGTTTGGTAGCAAATAAAATCAGTGGATTGGAACTAAAAGTGATTCCAGTTGGAATTTCAGCTAGGATAATATCCTTGAAATGGCATGAGAGGTAAGTGGGCTGAAATTGGTGCTGGTGCTTTGTAAGCCCTGTGTGAACAGAGAATGGAAATGAAGAATTCTCCCAGCTGCAGCTCACCCCTGTGTGCCCCTGCAGGAATTATCTATGAACCAGTATTTTACTTTGTATTTTACTCTATGAACATCTCCCAGCTCCTGCTGCTCTCCAGAACCACTTCCCATCCTGCTGGCCCTGCTCTGCAGAGTGCACAGCATCACAGTGAGACACCCAGGTCACTCTTGTGTCCCCCTCCAAGGGGCTGGGGGTGCCACTGCCTCTGTATTCCAAGCTCCTGCCAGCAAGAGGAGCCAGCAGAATCAGGATGGAGCCCAAGCTCCCCGCACTGTGAGCACTCTCAGGGAGGCTGGTTGGCTGATTCCTGCCCAAACTCCAGTGAAATATCACAATAACTCCAAAGAAGCAAAGATTGCAAGAATATCATCTTTATTTGAGTAGATGCAGCAATTCAACACATGCAAAACCTAGAAATAATTGTAAAGCTGACCCAATTTGCATCTTAATCATTGCTAAGTGAATGAATCTGCCTAAACTTTTTGTGACCAAGAACCTTCTGTGCTTCAAGAGTCATTTCCAGCAGTTCAAAATGATTTCTCCATCTCAATCCACATGTGTTGTCTGCTTTTTCTCAGTTTGCTGATGACCTTTGAAGGACCTTCAGTGCTTGTCTCTTTTGTCTGCAGTAACATGGAGAGAAAGAACAGCAATAATTTTAGCTCAGCTTACACAGACCACTCTGTGGTGGGCGCTGAGCTTGGCTGGGCCTCATCTCTCATTCCCTTCTCTCAGAACTTTTCCTCTCCATCACCTGGATTTGACTCATCCCTTTTATGACACTGCTGACCTCTAACAGCTCAAGGCAGGTTTTACTGGCATGTTCCTGCAATTCCCCCAAGCAGGCCAAGCTTCAATTCCCCTGTCCTTTCATCTGGGGAAATGATTAAGTGTTTTATGTTTTACTTTAGCAGGGTCTGAGATGTTTTTCTGATATCTGACATATTTTAATTGCTGAAATTTTTTCCATTCTAACCAGAGACATCTTTTTTTTTTCTCTGTGACAAATTATGCAGAGCCCATCTCTAGAACAGACACAACTATCAGTTATGTGGTTTTAGAAAATAAAAGTTCTCCTGAAAGAGAAGGAATTCTTACCGGCAGTTCCCGAAAGGGAGCCAAACATCCTGTGGAACAAAGAGAACAATTGGAAGAAGAGTTAATACATCAAATGCAAAATGAGATGAGGATTGATGAAAGCAAATTATCTATCAATCAGATACACTGTGTGCAGGCAGGGAAGAGATGCCCATCTACCTGAGCTCCTTCTCAGCAAGGGACAGGGAGTTCTGTTAGGAAATACATTTTTAAACTGCATTGGAAAAAATCACTATGGAAAAGAAGTAACAGAGCAAACCAAAACCTTTCAACCCCTGCCTCATTTTTTTCCTCCTTGAGGCTGTATGAGATGAGATTGAGCTGTGCTGCCATGTGGGAGTCACTCAGTGACTGCCTTCACTTCTCTTCCCAGTATTTCCTCCCACACTGATTCCTGTTGGGTAAGAATTCTCCACCCGGTAACAGGGAGTTTATGGGGATTTGGTATTAATTTTTATATTCTGTAAAACATTATTAATGGCACTTTTTCTGACTGTGATGCAGCTGATCACTTCAACTGTTAGTTGCAGTTAATCTACTGTGCTGCTTGTCAGTTCCCCTTCCTGTTTAGAAACTCTTTGAGGTCTCACTTCATGTAAATGAAAACATTTTTAGCTCCAGAAAAATTAGTTTGTTAAAAATTGTATAACTCTAGGAGTACTGTGTTAACCAAGGTGCTGTGGCAAATGAGCACCATGACATGGTCAGGCTGAGCAAAATGTTCTTACTGGGACTCCTGGCCTTCCAGCAGCTGTCGGTATGTAGAGATCTCTTGCTCCAGCCGAGTCTTGATATCCATGAGGATCTTGTACTCGGTGTTCTGGCGCTCCATGTCAGCTCTGAGCTCAGCCAGCTGTGCCTCGATGCTGCCAACCAGCCCCTGGATCTGTGCCAGCTGTGCCCCGTAACGTGCTTCTGTGTCGGCCAAGGTGCCCTCCAGCGCCGCTTTCTGTCAGGGCAAAGCACAGGCAGGAGAGGTTGCTGCCAGTGCAGGACTTGGTGTGGGGAGGGAAATATGGGCCCTTTTCAGTGGGGGGCAGTCAGGCAGTGCCAGTTCTGACGTACCATGCTGAGCTGGGACTGCAGCTCGATCTCCAGCCCTTGCAGGGTGCGTCTCAGGTCAGTGACCTCGGACTTGCTGCTCTGCAGTTGTTCGGTGTTAACGGCGACCTCACGGTTCAGCTCTTCAGTCTGAGACAGGGAAACACCATGTGAGAAACGTGGGGGGCATAAGGCTGTCACAGCATTTTTCTGTGTGTTTTAATAGCTGTTTCTTTCATGGATTTTTCTGGTTAGTGTTTGTGCAATATGGAGGGGTTTTACCTTGCTGTGGAACCAGGCCTCAGCATCCTTCCTGTTCTTCTCAGCCATCTGTTCATACTGGTCCCTCATATCTGCCAGGATCTTGGACAGGTCAATGCCTGGAGCAGAGTCCAGCTCAACGCTGACTTGACCAGCTACTTGTCCTCTCAGGGCACTCAGCTCCTGTGGGGAAAGGCAGAGGAGACAAAAGAGGACACAATTGTAAACTGAAAACGTTATTAACCTTCTGTCCTTTCTTCAAGGGCTAAGGCTGACTGACTCCCCTGAGATACTGGCAGGAGGGATCTCAGTCTACACAGGAATCTTTCCCTCACTGTTGGAGAGCCCAAGGCAATCTTGAGGGACTCCACTCTTCTAGTGCCACTTTCAAACACATTTCTTGGGGTTTACCTCTTCATGGTTTTTCTTTAGATAGGCCAGTTCCTCCTTTAATCCCTCAATCTGCAGCTCCAGGTCGGCTCTGGACAGGGTGAGCTCATCCAGGACCCGGCGCAGGCCGTTGATGTCGGCCTCCACGCCCATGCGCAGGCCTTGCTCAGTCTCAAACCTTAAAAAAGCAAAACAAATTCAGGTTCACTGATCACCCAGCCCACAAGAAACAGTATGAGTGCATCTGGGTTTGTAGGACTTAGGTATAGCAAATGCCATCAAGCATTAAACCTTTCTCCACATATCCCACATCATGCAAAATTGTTAGTGGTGCTTTTAGCAAAGACATGAAGGTTGAATTGTATGCACAGGATCAAACCAATATTCACACAGGGGTTCTAGGGGCATTCCATTCCCATTTCACTGTCCTTTGGCTCAACAAGGATTTTTGCCTACTCATGAGTTCTTTTCCCTCTCAGAAATTACTCACTTGGTTTTGAAGTCGTCAGCAGCCAGCCTGGCATTGTCAATCTGCAGCACAATCCTGGCGTTATCAATGGTGGCATCAAGGATCTGCAAACAATGAGAGCTCATTACTGAGGCTGATACAACTGTTATCAGCTTCCCTGCTGTGCAGATAAGAGTGAAGAGTCTATTTCACCTGTAGCTACAACAAATAGAGGTGTAGGGAAGGATCCATGATCTACAGCAAACACATCATACAGATTTATCACATACTTCTGCCAGGATTCTGTTTTGGACACATCCTTGTGTCCAGTGTATGAAGTGAAAGCCATTTTTGGTAGAAGTTCCACAGTGAGACAAAACTACATGCTGGCTGAGAGGGAAAGGACTTTGAGAGACCATCTTTGATCACATTTTTATTTCCTAGAATACCAGGATGGTGTTTATTTATTATTTTAATGCATTATGAAAGCCTCTGAAGGAAATTTTATTTAAAGGAATCTCTGTTCAGTTTTACCTGGAAAGCATGTCTTCTATGCCTGCCACTCCTAAAACTCAAAAAGTCATCCACAAACCAGCCGTATGGTTTCCCACACCTAACTAAGGAGAGCAAAAGAAAGGAGGGAAGACAATACTAACAGGAGGAAATCCCATTGCCATCAGATTTTAAATCAGGAGTGAATGAGGATGGGTTGAAGCAAGGAGAAGCAACCTGCGTGGGAGCGGTCATGAACTCCAGGCTGAACTCAGAAAACTAAACCTCAAGTTTTCTTTCTTTTATTTACATAGTTAATCAGCTACTCCCTGTGTTATGCAGGGTGTGTATCACCTCAGCAATCTGTTATCAGGTACCCATGGGCTCTTGGGGCAAATCCTGCATTTATATATGGGATTGATTACTTCATGTCTGCTGTTTCCTTTTTTCCTATGCCAGATGTTTCAGTTCACTTAATTCCAAGGTTGAGTATGGGAAATGTGAAAAAGAAATTACTCTAAACCCGTTTTTATTTTCATTGTTAAAGCAGTGTGTCTGGGCCTCTGAGGGTTTTCAAGCTCTATGGCAGGTGAGAGGTTGCAAAGACAGGCAGGTAGCTGTCACAGCTTGGCTCTCATTAGAAATGAGTTTATATATGGTCATATATACATTAACTGGTCATATGTGTGTGCATGACCAGCGTGTGTATAAACATAGGCTTTGTTAAAAGCCAACATTATCAGTCTTCAGTACTTGGGTATCCCCCACTGACTGGTTTGTACTTCCTCTTGGTTAGCATTAAAAAAGTAGATAACTCCATATTGACATTGACTTTAACCCCCCCACCCATTCCCTGCATTTACATCTCCCTCTCCCTCCCATGACCTGCAATGCTTTCTAGAGGTTCCCTAAGGATTTTTTTAGCTTTTCATGCTTCCTTTGTAAGTGGAAATCTAAGATGACTTTTGAGAAATATTAACACCTACCTTGTCTCGAAGGTCCTCAATAGTCTTGAAATAAGGACTGTAGTCCCGAGCTGGGCTTGGTCCTTGTTTCTGGTACCAGTTCCGGATTTTGGTCTCCAGGTCAGAGTTTGCCTCCTCGAGCGCTCGCACTTTCTCCAGGTAGGAGGCCAGGCGATCGTTCAGGCTCTGCATGGTGGCCTTTTCATTTCCCGACAGGAGCCCATCACCCCCATAGCTAAAGCTGCTGCTGAAGCTGCCTCCACCATAGCCTCCCCCCAGGCCGCTTCCCAGGCCAGAGGAGACAAACCTGGCAGAGGACACGGACACACCTCTGCCACCCGAGCCCCCGTGGATGCTGGGGGCCCTGAAGCTGCCCCCGAAGCGGAGGGAGGAGGCTCCTGGTCCCCCCACCACGGAGGAGCTGGTTTGCCTGAAGCTGTAACTAGCCATGGGGAGGAAGAGCAAGGACCCGACCTAAGCTGCACCTCAGCGATTCGTGATCCCGAAGCAGGAGAGTGCCCAGCTCCCCCACCGCACCGCTTTTATGCCGGTGACAATGGGAGTTGTCTCCAGAATGTGTTATCTGAGACCCATGGAATTTATCAGCCCTAAGCCTTCTGCCAACACGGCGGTTCCCCTTATTGGTCAGTGGCTGTGCAGTGGGCTGTTTCCTCCCCCAGTACCTCCACACGGGGAGGGATCCCCTCCCCCGGACCTCTGCAGCTTGAAGCGAAAGGTGGGATTTGGAGGAGGCGTCTCCCTCCCGAGGGGAACGTTCCTAAACCTGGTGAGAGTTTGCCTACGTGGAAACAAAGGGGTTAGGAGCGCACCCACTGCGGCCAAGCCGCGGTCAGAGGGAGTCACACAAAGCCTTGTTCTAACAGAGTGATTCAGCCTGATAACAGAGCTTGTAAGGAGCCCAGATGGTGAACAATGTGTGTGGACCTTCACGTTCCCACCCCTCTGTTTCCCTCGTTCCCCTTGAGAAAATTTCTTCTTTCAGAAAGGAAGTTTTCACTCTTTCTATCTTTACTCTTGGTTCCGTTTGGGCTAACAGAGAACGTGCTGTATCTGAGAGTCTGGTTTTCTACAGACTCAAGAATCCTCCTGAAGCAGCCATGGCTGTACCTGTAGCAGAGAAAAGCAGTGACATCCCTGAGTACCTGGGGAGTGAGCAGAAACAAGTGTCTGATTACACACTGAGTCCTTTGATTGCTACTGAAAGAGAGAAGCAAAGAGAAGAAACAGAATCACTCAGTCTTCTGGTCTTTGAGAGTTATGAAAATGTTATTTCTAAAATTTTCAGGTCCTCTATTATCCAAGATGGATTTTCAAAAACTTTTGTTACTTCCTTCCTCCAAAACACTTCTGAGGAGTTCCATAGAATTTGGAGGGAATGAGAAAGAGAGAGAATGGAAGGAGAGCTCTGGCCTGGTGGCACTTACAGCTCTTGGGAGCAGCCAGGCCTTTCTATATCCATGAAAAATGCTCCAGGTGTTTCAGGCTACACAATGAGGTGCACTCCCTGTGTACAGAGGTGTCAAACTGCGGGGCAAATTCAGGGAGGGAAAGAGCAAACAGCAAATGGGAGGCCAGCCAAGGCACCTGTATCACCAGCTAATGAGGAGGCCATAGCAGGAGGAATTCTGCAGTGACTCAGGTGTGGAATATATCACTGGATACACACAGGATGTGTGTCACACTTCTGCCCCAGGACACCACAGCAGAGCTCTTTGCTCTCTGTGCAGATTTTGCCTCCCACAGCTCTCCATCCTGCACTGCAATGCTGTGCAGCCTTTCCTCAGAGGCCCAGGGATGCTCCTGCTGCCAGAGACACACCAGTTCCTTCTGGAGACCTGAATGTCCTGTTCAGCCCTGGGTGGGACAAACCTGCCCAGCCAGTAACTGCTCCAAGGGCTGGGAACAGATGAAATATCAGTGTCAGGAGGTGACTGAGAGAAAACTACTGGGAAACAGTTATTTTTTTGTTAAATGTAATATAATTAGAGCGTAAAGAGCACCAGTACATGTGCTTTTCTTCACTGAACAGAAAAGCAAGAAGCTGAAAGAATAAATACCAGCGTGTTCTTTTTGAGATCTGTGTCCTGGTGCAAGGAGAGATGAACATCTGTCCCTCCAGGTATTCCTTCAGCATTCCCTGGACTCCCATATCAGGACCTCAACAGTGTATTTTTTGGGTTGTGCAAAATGAAAAACTAATCTGTGGTGCTGCATAATATTTTATGATCCAGCTCATGAAAATTGGGATCTGGAAGGCTTTTGGATGCCCTCTGCAACATCTTGAGTAAAAGCAGCAATCCCCATATATTGCACTGTTAGAATATTGATCAGGTGCTGGAGGCAGGTTGGGTTTGCCTGAGCTCACAGGGAAGAATATCCCAAAGAATGAACTGCAATTCTTAGTGGCAATTTGGAGGTACAGCTGAAGTGTCAGTAAGAAGAAAGGATTGGGACACACCATCAAATGGATTAATCTGATTTATAACACCAAATACAGCATAAGCCCCTAGTACTAAATCAGTCCCTCACACAGCATTTTTGCTCAAACTTAATTATTAATCTTTTGACTTTCAATTTCTGTTTCACCCTAATGTTTGCATGTGTTTGTTTTGCAAAGGGCTCCCTTAAGGTGAGAATGTGTATTTAAATGCTTGGAAAAGCCTTCAGTACAGCAAGCTGAAGAAGGTGCTGTTACCATTCAGTGTAGGTCTCTTTTTCTGCTGGTACTATAAACCTAATTTATGGTAGGGTCAGCTTTTTCCCAATAAGGAATGGTCAGCACAGGCAATTTCCCTTATCTGCACCTTATCAGAGGGGAAGGGAGACACATTTTTTCAAGCAGAGTCATCCAGACACACCCAAGCTTTTGGCCAAGACCTGGTTCTGCTTTACCTTTTATCTTCTCTGCTTTGCCAGTCACTGCCGCTTTATAAAACCATTCAGTTGTTTCAGGGTAGCTTTATTAATTGTCCTGTAAACCCTTTTTTTCTTGCCCTTGAGGACACTGCTGTATCCTTCTCTCTTTTCACATCCTGCTGAATTTGCTTCCAGGGATAGATAATTAATTACACTTTAATGAACTTTCTGAACATTTTAACCATCTGTGTTGGTGCCTGCATTTCCATGGATGCACCTATGAGTGAATGAGCAAAGCCAATTTATTATTCTGCATTTATCTTTCAATTTTTAACTGTTTGTCCCTTCTGGTGATTTTTTATTTCTGCCTTTGCTTCCATCAGTGAAAATATGCTGCTTTTTCACATGCACATTTGGAGTCTCCATCTCTTCTCTTGCTCACATGAACTTTTTCCACCCTCCCCACTGATCATGTTGCAGGCCCTCTTAAGATCACAGCTTGGGATGTTTTCCTCCCCCTTTAAAGATCAGAGGCATGGAGCATTTGCAGCTTTTTAATTCAAGCACAAAATTTTTCTGTTTTTTCTTTTAAACTTCCTTGTGAGAAGAACCAGTGACAACAAGCTCTGATCTGCTGATCTGCAGTTGGTACCAAGGTAACTGCTGTTATGGTTTACCCAAGATACAATTCTCAGCTGTCTGGCTTTTACAGCCCATCATAAATCTTTTTTTTTTTTTTAATGCTCAAAACCTGGCATTGCTATATATTCTGTGAATGTGCCAATAGATTGTGAGACAAGAATGCTGCTGTGCTGAAGAGGCAGGTCCCAGCACATGCACACACAGCTGTGAGTGGCTGGAGAAGAGGGTTGGGAAGAGCAGAGCAACACAGGGAATTTGCTCAAAATGATTATATTTGTGAAGCAGAGGCATTGTGGTGAAGGGAATGCATAATTTCTGCACTGAAAGAGGTGAGAAACAAGGTTGTGTAAGGGTTCTGTGTTAACAGAAATTGTGAGAGTTAAGACACAGGACAAGACATTTGTGTCCAGGGCTCTGGTTTGTTTGTGGCAGGACAGAAATGATGGATCAATGATTTCAGCTGGTCTGGAATGACTCCTGCCCAAGCTGCTGCACTGCTATTGGGGCACAGAATTTAATTTGTCAATGATTGCCATTTTTAGAACATTTAAACAGATTGGTATGAGGAAAATAAATAGAAGATCCTCCTGAAGAGCTCAAGCACTTTAACTGGGAGCAGTGTAAATATTTCACAAATCCTTGAAACTGGCTGTGGTGTGGAAATGCTTCATTATTGTCCCTGTTTCCCTAGAAACATAACTAACTTTAAACTCCTGACTCCTCCATCATTCCAGAACTCTAATGATAAAGTAAATAGTGGAGTAAAGTACCTGAGACAGGAAAATAAACCAAATTTTCTTATCGTGTGATTAAAGATTGTGTGGGAAGGAAGGCTCGGTTGGGGCACCAAGCCCTGGGGAGTGCAAATCAACTCACTGGATGTACTTCCACACTTCCTTTAACCTGTTATCTGGCTGGTAAATCTCATCAAGGTATGATTGGGCTGGAAACTATTATTTGAGAGTCAAACATCCAACTGACAGGAAGATGTGTTCCAAAAGTCAGGTTTGTGCAGGCAGCAGCAAAGGCAGTGCCAAAGCCCAAGGGACTGAAGCTGTCCCAGGCTGGGGCTGTTGGACTCTTGCCTGGCCTCTGCATGCTGCACTGAGGGAGGAGCCCTGGGGCTATCCACAGGGATCTTCCCATACACCACATGGAAAATTCCTGCTCAAAAATAAATCCTAGACCTGGGAGGGACACAGAGTAGGATGGGGCTCATAGCCCGGAGCTGAGCTGTTTTATTCTGTTCCCATCAGTGAAGCATTTGTGTGTCTATTATTTATATCTCTGTGCTCATATATTTACATGCATATACTTGTATTTATAGACTTCTATATTATTATTTCTCTTGTTAATTTTGTAAGAATATATTCTGATCACAGGAGTAAGCCACAGCTTCCAGTAAAGGCAGAGATTTGAGTGTGCAAGCCTTAAACATTAGTTTAAACATTAGTTCTGGGTCTAATTAGAAAACAAGGAGCTCTCTTAGTACCCTCCTGGTGGATCCTTGTATTTGAACTTTCCTGATCCTACTGGTGGTTTCATGCTCAGCTTTTCTTGACAGGAATTCTCAGAGCCTGAAGATCTCTGGTTGGGCTCAGTGAGACAATCCAAGAGAGCAAATCCTGCAGCCTCTGGTTTGTGGAGCTGCTGCCAGGGAGGTGCTGTTAACACTTGGTCCTCATGGCAACTCTCAGCCCATGGAAACCCCTTTGGAGCCCTGCTTCTGGGAACAAAGGGGATTTCTCAGTACTTTTGACAGTTTATGCCTCTTTTATAAAGGACTGAGTTACTCATGTTTGTGTGTACCAGGAAAGTCCCTTCCTGAGCAGTCCTGATTGTTATACCGTAACTAAGAGCTGTGGTTTTCGACCAGACTCTGACACCCATATCAGCTTTAAATCTTCCTTTAATTAAAAACTGAGGTTTGTGCCAACTGTCTTGTGTTTTGGGCAGCCCACCACCAGCAAAGCAAGTGACTGAAGTGCTTTCTGAGTGCTTTTTCATGCTTTCCTAATGGATTCAGCTTTAACAACTGATAAAAATCTGGTGACATGATTTCTAACAGCATTTTTGACAGAAAGGAGTTGTTGGAATTTATTTAAAATCTTTGTGTGTGTGTGTGTGAGCGCTGTGATTTTCAATAGTCTGACATCAGGCTGTGGGAAAGCACTGAACTAAGATTGGGAATGCTGTCAGAAAATGTTGATTGCTGAGGCTGTGGTGGCTTTGATGCCAGCCCTGCATGGGTTGGGAATGCAGGTGTGTGCAGGGAAAGGTGTTCCCTGGAGCCAGGCTTGGCAGAGCGTGGGCTCCCAACTGCTCCATTAGCAGTAATTGCAGCGTGCAGAAACCTCTCTTTAGGCACTGCTAAAACAGCTCTGAGAGTCAGCTCCAGTGGCATTTTTGGGGTTCCCCGTGGCAGGAAAGAAATTATGAATCTGACTCCATGTTCTAATATAATATCATAAAATTTATTATCATATATTATATTATATTATATTATATTATATTATATTATATTATATTATATTATATTATATTATATTATATTATATTATATTATATTATATTATATTATATTATATTATATTATATTATATTATATTATATTATTCCATACTAAAACTATACTAAAGAATGGAGAAAGAATAAAGACAGAAGGCTTAACAAGAATGATAATGAAAACTCGTGACTCCTTCCAGAGTCCAGCCAGACGATGATTGATCATTAAGTCCAAACAATTCACATGTTGGATAAACAATCTCCAACTCCAACCCAAGAGAAGCAAATCAGATAATTATTTTCTTTTTTCCCTGAGGCATCTCAGCTTCCCAGGAGAAGAATCTTGGGCAAAGAGGAGTTTTTCAGAAAATATGACAGTGACAAGCTCTGCTGTGCCTGAGACTACGTGTTTGCTGTCACTTGTCCTTTATCATGGGATCATGGAATGCTTTGGGTGGGAAGGGACCTCAGAGCTCATCCAGTCCCACCCTCTGCCCCAGGCAGGGACACCTTCCACTAGAACAGGTTGATCCAGGCCATGAACACCTCCAGGGATACAGCAGCCACAATGTGGAAACACTTAAAGAAATTCTGAGGTTTGTTAGGCTTAACACTCCGAAGTGTTATATGTGATGTGAAACCTAACAGAAATTGTTAGAGAGAGAAAGGATTTTCCTGCATGAATTCTCATATTTACTTAACTTAGCTGCTGCTATTTTTCATGGTGATGGTGGGCTGGTAAATATCAGAAATATCACAGGAGCAGCTTCCTTTCCTCTTGCTGTTTGTTACAGGCACAATGAATCAGTTTCTTTTCTCATTCCTTGAGTCGGTGGTGGGCCGAGAGGGAAATCTGCCTTGCCACCTCTGTGGTTCCATTTCCTTGTAGCCAGGGGTGCCAGAGCTTGGCAGGACTGAGCACAAAGGCACCAGGAGGAGCAGTGGGCTGTGTGCCTGTCCATACCTGACAGCTGCCCTTGCAAATGGAAGCATTGCTGTGGGTCTCAATCCTGGAGCTGTGTCAGAATCCTGATCCAGAGTGATGCCCCTTGGACGACCCAGTCCACTCAGTTCTGGTTCTTTTCTTGAATTTCTGCCCATACAGCCATTCCGCTCTCTTATCTTCATGAAACCTTCTGAAAATGTTGGATTATCCACCTGGAGATGATTAATTCCCAGAATTGAGTCGCCAACCGTGGGTTTTGGGGCTTTGGGAAGCAGGAGCGGCACAGAGCGCCCCCTGCGGGCCCGGCTGTTAACCACAGCCACCGAATCCAAGGCATGACATAAAAATAAAACCAAAACCGCGCCGATTTTCCTATTAATGAATCTGTTCTTTCCTTGTACGAACCGTGTCCCAGGCCCGAGGCTTTAATTTAATTTTGAGAGGGTTTCGAGCAGTTTGTGTCACAAAACCTACTTGTTGTTTCCTTAACTGCCATCAGAGGATGCCAGGGAGCCGACCCAAGTGGAGGACACACTGTCACCCACAGACAAATCCTGTCCCTGGTACAGAGCTGTGGGGCATGCCACTGGAGCAGGATACGGCTCAATAACAGCATTCCCTCATGCTGCCACTGCAAACGTGTCGGACCTAAAAGAGAGCAGAAGGGAAGCAGGAGACTCAGGAATGTTCCCAAATGGCTCCTTTCTGGGATTACAGACATTCTTCCTAGTTAAACTGTGCCTAAAGAAGGTATTTGATCCCAAAGTCCATTACAGCTGGCTAGTGCTGAGGGGTTTTGGGATAGTTAGCATTGGTTGATAAGAGAGAGGAGTAAAAGGGATCATAAGGCAGAAGAATCTCTGTTACTTGCACAGAGCAGAAGAGTCCTGTTGTGACTCCTAGGAGTGGCAGATCTGCTTTGACTTTACAAACCTTTGTTTCCCATGGAAATATTTTCTCTGACTCATCCCTTTCCTGCTGTGCTGAGAATTCTGCCTGGATTGTAACATGGAACAGTCTAATGTATTTTAAAATAATACCTTGTTATCCAAAACGATGATGTTTTACCTGTCCTGACTCTTTGCAAGCCAAAGTGTAAGTGTAAAGCTGCGTGACAGGATAAGAAATGTGATTTAGGAGGTGTTCAGGGAACAATGGAGCCTCTGAGACCCACCCAGGGTCTGGGGCAGGGCGGCAGTGGAGTCACTCCCCTGCTATGTGGCTGACCCTGTTCAGCAGCTTCCTTAGCCCTGCAAATCAAACACTGAAATGCAGATTTCTGTTTGAAATGACTGAGATATTTCACCCATTTTATTCCTCTGCTGAGCCCAAATAAGCTGAGTGTGGAACACGAAGTGGGGCAGGTTCAGTAACAAAGCTTGAACCTTGTCTGCACTGTGCCATTCTCCATCAGAATTCCACACACCATGGATCTGGGAATGACCCTATGGAATACAGGAACACACTCCTTCATGTGGAACTTCCAGATAAAATTCAAATTTTCCAACATGTCAGGAGGAATAATCCCAATTGAATGTTGGGTTAGTAGAGTTTTCGTACTCCTCACTCATTTCCTGATCTAACACTTTGCTTAATTGATCAAGATTAGACAGAGCTCTCACTCAGAAGCTGGGAAGGGGCTGTCTGAATAGGACGTCTTGTTCAATGACTAAGGAAAAGTGGTTTTGATTTGACAAAATTTTCATGAAATGTTGGGGTTAATTAATCCTGATTTTTCATTTCTGTTGCTGAATTGGCATATCAACTACTTGCACACCCCTTGCAACATGTTCTGTGAAATAGGGGTTCCCTCACCCCCTTCTGTTCCCCATAGGTGTCACCCTTGAGTTTAATGTGGATGTGTTTATCCATCTCCAGGATTTTATCCAGTCATCATATGATTTAGAATTCACGTATTTCTTTGGAGCCATATTATACAATTCACACAACCTTAATTTCTTTGTGTACCTGACTTGTTATACCTAAGTGTGAATAGGATATTAATATACCAAATAGACTGCTGGACACAGAGTTTTCTTTGCATTGCAGAAAGATAAAGCTTTATTTGAGGGATTGTTGTTCAGTAGAGAACCAAGTGCACTGCAGAGACCTGTGTGTGAGCACAGGGATCACAGTGCTGGCCAGGATCAAAAGGGAGGGGTAAATAGTTTTAGGAAAAGTCTAGCAATTATTAATTTTGATTTCATGGATAGCATTTGGAGAGCAGGGTAGGTCACACCACGCTGAGGGCTGGCTGCTCCCACGGCACTGACTGGATCAGGGAAGTCCAACACGTCGGAGGTATCTTAACACACTCTTGACTGCCCTGTGAAAAGAAAGAAGAAACCATTGCTCTGATAGGGAAACCAAGAGTCTCTTTGCAGCACTGACATTTCAGACCCATCCACTATTTAAATATCCATTTGTTAGCAAAAGCATGGGAAAGGAGCTTAGCCTGTCTCTGGAACTGGAGCCAAACCACTTTGAAATGAAGAGCTTTGTCTGTGAATGGTTTAATCCCTGCTGCAATTGCAGATGTGGAAACCATAGCACAAGGTTGGTTTTAACAGGAAAAGGGGTGACACATAAAATGTGAAAGCAATAAGTTTGGATGCTCTTTGAAAGATGTTTCTTACCTGCCTTATCACTAGATTGACCATGACAGTGAGAACTAGAAGAGTAAGAGTGAGAGGATCCTCCTCCTTGGAGAGCTCCTTGACATGATCTGTAAAAGGAAAGGAGTTTTGATGAAGGGAGCAATAAATACATACTGACATCATGTGCAGTGCATGTAACAGCTCAGCTTTTCCTGGATCTTGCAAATGTATTTTTATATATATATTTTCGTTTCATTCAATTCAGCTGTATTTTCCAAGAAAATTATAAAAGCAGAGACAGCAAGAGACTGTTGCAGTAAAATTCTTGTACTCTCATAGTCCAGCTGTGATTGTTTGTCTGCTGACAGAAGGAACTTCATTACAATTTGGTTTGGCACGGTGATTCCTCTCATGGAATTCACTCTGTGCAAACAGGTCAAGAGGAACTGATTAACTCTAAACCTGGCAGTAACAATCTGCTCTGTGTTTCCCTTGACGTTTGATTTGATGATGAGGTTTTTGATAGACACATTTCAATGCAGATGCCGAGAATAAAAGTTGCTGAACTGAGATTTCAGCTAGAGACAAGTAAAATATTCTGCTCTATCTTCTCTAAGTGCCAAGAGAGAAAAGCTTGTGATAAAATTTGTGCCCTTATTTGCAAACAGACAACATACACAAGATCCTGCTGCCCCTCCTGCAGCAGCGACCGGTACTGCTGGATCTCCTGCTCCAGGCGCATCTTGATGCCCAGGAGCATCTTGTACTCCTGGCTCTGCCCCTCCATCTCACAGCGGATGCTGCCCAGCTCCTCCTCCACAGAGCAGACCTGCGCCTGGATTTGTTGGAGCATGCGGCCGTAGCGAGACTCGGTTTCTGCCAGGGAGTTTTCCAGAGAGCTTTTCTGGAAAGGCAAACACAGGACATGAGGAGCAGAGTTCTACAGCTGCCTGCCCGAGCCAGGGAGGGAAGGGCCTGCAGATGCTGCCCCCGTACCGTGCTGAGCTGTGCCTGCAGTTCGATCTCCAGGTTCTGCATCTCGCGCCTCAGCTCGCTCAGCTGGTGGCTGCTGGTCTGGATGTCCTGGCTGCTGGAAGTGACCTGCTGGTTGACTTCTTGGATCTGCAGGGACAAAGCCCAGAGACACTTGCTGAGCCCCAAGGGAGCAGATTTGCTGAATGAGAGCTCACATCTGCAGGGAGCCTCTCCCTTTCAGCCAGTCCTGGTACCAGGGTGTCTGGGCTGTGCCACCAAAGGAGACTCCACTCTGGGCATTGCTACATACCTTGACCTCATACCACTGCTCCACTTCCTTGCGGTTCCTTGCAATGATCTGCTCATATTCATCTCTCAGGTCATTCAGGATCTTTGTCAAGTCTTGTCCAGGGGCAGCATTGACCTCCACGCTGACATCGCCACCAGTTTGGGACTGGAGCTGCCTCATTTCCTGCAGGGAGTGCAGAGAGAGAGACAAGAGCACACACAGGTCAATTGTTGTGCTGGGGCAAAGCATTATCAAGGTACAAAGGAATGACAATCCCATGGCATAAGGGGAAATGGACTTGATGTGTGCTGGTGGGAGCCATGAAGAATCAATAGGTTGTGTCTTTGGCTGTGCTATTTATCACTGGATCATACCTCCTCATGGTTTCTCTTGAGAGCAGTCAGCTCATCCCTCAGGGACTCCAGCTCAGATTCCAGTGAGGACCGAGTGCTGGTGAGACCATCCAGGATGTTCCTCAGGCCATTGATGTCAGCCTCCACGGTCTGACGGATGACCAGCTCATTCTCATACCTGTACCAAAGGAAAGCAAAGCATTGCACACTCATTTAATTTCAATGTGTAGGCTTGATCACACCACTTTAGACAGGGCTTCATCCACCTCCATTCATGAGTCTCATAAAATTTGGGACACAAAAGAGGCAAGGTTCACGGGGAGCTACTCACTTCATTCTGAAGTCATCAGCAGTCATCTTGCTGTTGTCAATGTCCAGAATCATCCTGTTGTTGTCCACAGTGGCAGAAATAATCTGCAAAAGGGGAAGTAGGTGTCTTTCTGTGTTCTAGATTTCCAGAATCTAGAACAGGTAGAAGATTCTACCAAAGAACACTTTGGCAGAAGGAAAGTGAAAAGCAGAAAAAAGACACAAAGCTTTAGTAGAGTGTTACTGATTGTTTTATAGAGTAGTGGCTGAGGCCACAGAAAGTTCCTCAATTGCCACAGGGACTAGTGTGCAAGGTTTTGGCTTTTCAAAGGTTTTGATGAAAGAGTATATTGATGGGGTAAAGAACAGAAGAACATTTATTTTGGGAAATGGCCAAGCCCCATGGGGTTCTGCACTCTGGGTGTAGGAGGCAGCGTGGGCTTTGCCCGATGCTGTAAGTCATCTCAATGTGAAAATAGTTGGATGTAATGGAAGACCTCAGTCCTTCCACCTGGTGTCTGTAGGAGTGTGAAAGGACAAAGGGAGCTCAGATCCTTCCATCCAGGTGCTTTGGCTGTGCACTCCATGCAGCTGATGTGGCTGGGAGCAGAGGGAAGCGCTGCAAACCACACATGGCTGGTTTGGAGGCAGCTGCACAACGTGGGATGTTCATGGCGTGAGCCAGCGTGTCTGTGGCTGGGGGAGCTGCTGCTGCCTGGGGCTGTGCCCTGCTGCCTGTGGGCTGCTCTGAGGGTTTGCTCAGCCAGGGGATGGATGGGAGGTGCAGCTCAGCACGTTTGTGCTTGAGGTGCCACCAACACGGCCCTCCCACAGGTGGTAGAGCCCAGTGCTGGGGATGGAGGGAGGAGGAAGAAGCAAAGAGGAAGGAGGAAGGCCTTAGAGGAGAGAGGAGCATGTGGGAGACGGAGCCACGTGTGCCAGGATGATCCTACCTGATTCTGGAGTTGTTCGATGGTCTGGTAGTAGGAGCTGTAGTCCTTGGAAACGCTGGGAGCTTGTTTCCTGTACCACTCCCGGATGTGGTGCTCAAGCTGAGCGTTCTCTTCCTCCAGCATCCGCACCTTGTCCAGGTAAGAGGCCAGGCGGTCGTTGAGGTTCTGCATGGTGACCTTCTCATTGCCGCCGAGCAGCAGGTCCCCGCCGGGGCCGCAGCTGCCCGCAAAGCCCCCGCCAAAGCCCCCGGCCATGCTGCCCATGCTGCCCATGCCGCCCATGCTGCCCATGCTGCCCATGCTGAGGCCGCCGCCGTAGCTGCCCCCGCCGATGACGGAGGAGGCGTAGCGCCGGCAGGACACGGAGGAGCTGCGGCCGCCGCTGCCCCCGCAGGCACCGCCACCTCCTCCTCCGCTGCGGTACGAGGTGCTGGACGTTCTCTTGATGCTGCAGCTCATGGTGAAAGGATCAGCTGTTCAGTAGTCAGCCCCAGGTGCAAAGCTGTGCACAGCGAGCCTCAGGAAATCAAAGTGTAGCGGGCTGTCCTTGCTGGTGGCTATTTATACCTGCCCAGGTGGGTGTCACCTGCCAGGCAGTCCAGCTTCCCATGGGCTTTGCCAGCCATAGTGCTCATGCAGAAAGTGATGTGCTAAGGGGAATTTCTTTTGGGGTTTGGGACAGCCCTCCCCCCAGGTACTGGGTTTGCATGCTGATTCACCCCAAGCCTGCACTGCAATTTCGGGTGGGTGGCTGTGAGTTAGATTTTGTTGGAGATAGCTCGTTGCTGGCTACTTAGTGAGACTCATTTTAATAGTTGTTCTTTGTTCTTTGGAGTAATTTTCTTTTGTCCTCAAAACAGGTGGTGAAAGAACCACCTAATCACTCTGCTTTAATTTCAGATTTGGAGAAGTATGAACTCAAACACCCTTTGTGTGAGGCTGCTTGAAATTCGCCTCGGAACTGCCACTTCTGGAAACAGAATCTCTTCAGAGTTTCTTTTTTAGGTCAGAATCTAGAGTTCAGGTTTAGAATTTCTTTTCCCTAGAAAAGAAAGCTCACTCTGGGCACTGTCTCTCAGAATACTTGATGGTAAATCACAGTAGAATGAGCTTAACAGCAGCTGTGTTATTTCTGTTCTCACCAAAATCTGGTGGTATCACTTACAGGAAATCCTCCTGTCTCATGCTCTGGTATGCATGCAGTAATGCCATTTTAAAGCTGTGAGTTTTAAAACATTTTTGTGCATATTTCTAATCACTCAGAGGTTATCTTAAACTGAAATATGTACATGAAATCTTTATGGCTGCATTGGCTGTATCCTGGGAAGGAGGATTTGGCTTGGCCAAAGAGTGGCTGAGATTGTTATCAGCTGGTTCTTGAGGAAGGAGGTACCAGGGCTCTTTGAAATACAGAACAATCCTACTGTCCATGTAGGAAAGGGCACAGTCTGGATTTGAGTGTGTTTGGGCTGGAAACTAAGGGGAAATTTTTAACTATGGGAAGCAGAAGGGTCTTGAAGAGTTTCCATTGCAGGAGTTGTGGATGGAAGAGAGAGTTTCAAATCTGATCTAGTCAATTGGTGTTGGGGATTTTATCCTTGTATAACAGAGGTAGCTGTGATGACCCTCTAAATCCCCCTTACCTTCAGTCTTTTGTCCCTTAGTGCTGCACCACTGCACCGTTTTGGTAAGGGGGCAGATTGTGATAAGCCCTTCTTTGGAAAGGAAATTTTGCCTTTAAATAACTTTTGGAAAATGTGAATTTAAGCCTGAAAGACAAGGGGTCTCATTATGTGAGGGTTGAACTTTGATGTAAATCCATCTCTATTTGGAAGTTATAATTTACTCAATTTTTTGTTGTTGGTTTCTCCATTTATGCTGTTACTTACACACACCCTGCAGTTGTGGCTCAAGCAGGGTTTTTTTTTCTTAGCCACAGTGATTATTAGATCCATAAAGTTACTAATGTGTGTTATGGCTGACTGAAGGATCATGGAAAACCATTCACCCTCTTTCTTGACACACCACCACCCCCATATCACAAAGCCTTTGATCTACATAATTATGATTGTTGTTTTATTGGTAGCTCTCTAATTATCCACACGTCAGAACCAGGTGCTTTGCATATGTTATTGAGACTGAGTCATCTTTATTAAAAAATAAAAATTATTTTCTCACAGGGTGTGATTCCTTAGTCATATTTTCCTCATTAGATTGTTGAAGTGCACTTTTATTCTCCCGTATGAGAAGTTTATTGCTGATTGGTGTTAGTGCCAGAGGTGTTGATTTTATATCTCCTCCTCAGCGTCGTTGCATCACCAAACCCGGCCCAACAATTTCTGACATTTCCCAATGCTGTAATTTCATGCTGTCACCATGTGCCTTTTCTCTGTCTCTCTGTTCCTCTCCTCTTTTTTGAATAGGTGCTCTAACCATCCTTACTGCCATAACTGCATCTCAAACATTTCATCTCTGGACTGTTCTGTAACTTGGGGGTATTTCCATGTCTCCATGTGCATTTCTGGCCACTGTCCTGTGGCTCTTGGCCTGAGTTGGCTGTTGTGAGTTTGGACCTGCTGATTTAGTTCACAAGCCAGAAGAGCCAAGGCTGTTCAGGAGCCAAAAGAGCCAAGACTGTTCAGGAGCCATTACCTTTCACGGTGGACAAGCAGGTCAGACATGTTCTGCTGTAGATGTTGAGGCTCCTCAGCCATTCAAAGGCACTGTAAGAGCTTTGAAATCACATTTTCCCCTGGCAAACATTTTGTTCATAGTGTGCCCCATGGACCTCTGCAAGTCAGACGTTTGTTTGAAGTAGGAGTGTTGTGAATCCTTTCCCAGTGCTTTTTACTCACTGGTGAAGCTGGATGCTCCAAATTGGCAGAGGAACCCAAAGCAGCCTGTGGTTTCCACAGAGACTGTGATGCCATTTCTGGATGTATGTCTTCAGTGACACCAGAGGGAGAGGACAATCCTAGATACAATTACTGGTAATTAATTGTTTTACAGTAAATGAGTCAAATGTGGTCTTGGTAAGAAGAGTGCTACTCCCAAGAGTTTCATCAGGAACCCCATTTATGCATTGCTCATCCATTATCCTGCAGCATCACTCAACCTGAGCATGTGCTCAGTTCATTCAGAGCTGTAGGATTTCCACAACCCCTCATTCTGGGCTCATCTTCCTCTCATGTCACTCTGTGGGGTGGGCTCATAAACTTGTGTATGTATAGAAAATCCTACAGAAAATCCTATTAACTGTAAGCTATTTTAATTCCACAGCTGATCTAAATCATTACTCATAGTCCTTCCTACCAGTGAAAAAGGACAAATTTAGAGATGCTTCCCAAGAGAAATTAAGCTCTTCTAGCAGAGGGATCCTTTCCTGTTCCCTTCTCTCTTTCTGCTTCCATGCACTCCTGTTATCGATGATGGCAACTAATTGAATTCTACATTCCTCAGTTATAGACATTTTCTGTAGTTTAAGGTTCCATAATCTGGTTTTAAAAGATGTCTCCTTCAGCTGCTTTGGCTGCAGTAAACACAGCTGAGACCTGAGTGAGCTCTGGCAGCCTCCAGAGACAAAAGTCATGTTTGCATTTGCTTTACATCACTTTCTATACGGTTAAAACCTGAAATGAGCTTTTTATTCATTATAGACAGGCTTTTATTCACACAGATTCCTGGTGCTGGACTGATAAAAGTCAGTTTTTCAACAGAAGTAGAAAATGTATTCTTTGTGGACACTCACTGCAGGCTGCAGTCAGGGTGCTGTGCTGGCAGAGCCAAGGCATGTGGTTACTGACAGAAGACCTAAGCAAAATCCAACTCTTCTAAGCTGGTTGTGATGAGAAAATGTTTAACTGCATTACCCTAACAGATCAATCTTTCAGTGTGAAATGAAATGGGAAATACTAGAAACCAGGTTTAATCAGCGCGTAGGGACAAAAATGACAAACGGATCAGTAAGTGATACATTGCTGATTTTGTGTATCTGGTGCACAACAGTCAGAATCTGAAAAGGGCTTCACTGTGATCTTCAGAAAGCAAAATACATCTAAAGGAGCTGCCCTAATTTAGTATTGCTGTTTCATCTTTAATTTTGTTGCATATTTTATGTTCTTAAGCAGTAAAATATAGAAGATACCTTCAGTGAAAGGAATGTGTCTCTCATTTCTCTTAAGGCAGTCTATCAACCAGCTGTGTGTACCAACAGAAATTGGGTTCTTGGTATTATATCAGTATTTCAATTGAAATTTCTATCATAAAACACTGGAATGCTTTTGGTGCATGACACTGAAGGGAACAGATCCACTGTCTTGCTGTCTGTTTCTGCCAACAGAAGTCAGCAATACGTCATTCTCTGTGCAACAGAAGGTGTAGAAATACTTGTGAGGAAGCCCCTTCATACTGGAAGAACCTCTCCTGAGTCACACCTTCCTTCCCACAGTACTCTGGCTGTGATGAGATTAATGGACCCAGATAACTCACAGTAGTACCATTGGGCACAGTTTAGTAAATTAACAGTTCATCTCCTGGTAGTTACCCATTATTTGTATTTTCTTTCTCCTTTCAGTCATATAATTTGTTCTTTTTAGTACAAGTGGCAAGGCAAGGGGCCAGAAAGCAATCCCTTAGTGACCATTAAGAAACAAAATGGTAAATTGCTTTTAACATCTCCGGAAGGAGAAAAATTGTGTCAAGAACTGACAACAAGATTTCTTCTTGCAACCTTATATCTCTTGCTTGTGAAGAGAGAGTTCTGCCAGCCTCACCCAGCGGTTCCCCTCGGCAGGGGCTGGCTGTTGTCCCACCTCACACAGCCATGGTCACAATTCCTGATATTTCCTTTCACTCACTGATTCTACCCCAGCACTGTGTCCGTTCTCCTAGTGCAGAATGGACTGTTGAGAGATCATGTACCCAGTACAACTCCACAGCCTGTATTTACTGGATGATCTGGATAGGTACCCGCACGAGGTTGCTTACATTTATTTTCTCAGACATGTTGTGATTTGAATTGCAGACATAAAGATTTATTAGAGCAGAGTTACCAGCAGAGTGTAAGCTCTTTGATAAAGAATGAGTTGCCAAAGACAAGTTGAGTAAGCCAAGCATTGCAGGCAGGAGGAGGGGGTGCTCTTCCAAACCCTTCCCTCGGCCGTGCTGCAGAAACTCGCGGGTGTCTCTCGTCGCAGCCGGGCGGTGCCAGGGTCTCTCCTGCTGCTCTAGCACACTCTGGACTGCCCTGTGTGAGCACAGAGCAAATCACTGCCTTCAGGGGAAGTCTGAGCATTCCTGCTGGGTGGAATTCTTACACCTGACAGTGTTAGCAGCAGAGGAGCAGAGGCTCCATGCCCAGCAGCACTCTGGGCGCTTTCTCAGAACTGTATTTTTTATTATTCCAGTAAGCAAAAAAGTATTTCCCATCCAATAAAGTTTATAAACTGTGTTTTATATTTAGGCAGAGGGAAGAGCAGCACTTGCTGTATTTTAACCCCTGATTCTGCTGCAACAGAGTAATGAGATTTCTCATTCCCAGGCTAGTGGACCTTGGAATCTTTCCCAGCCCAAGCTACAATCCTTTTTCTGACCAAATACACTGTAGCTATTGGGGCAGATGTAACCCACTAATAATAACATGCTTACAAAGTATTGACTTACCTGACATTTCTCCACACTGGGAATGAGAGAAGGAAGCAGAATATGACTGGGAGGATTTTCCACCTCCTTGGAAAGCTCCTTGGGAGGCACTGTTAAAAAAAAAGCCAACAGAGAATTCATCAAAACCTACTAACATTGGATATTCAGTTGAAAGATATGTTGATGTAGCTTCAGGGACAAAACGGTCTCTATTGGCAAATAAACATGAGGGTTTCTTTTGACTCCCTTGCCATAATATGAAATACATACACAAGATCCTGCTGCCCCTCATTCAGCAGTGCCCGGTACTGCTGGATCTCCTGCTCCAGACGAGTTTTTATCCCCAGGAGCATCTTGTACTCCTGGCTCTGCCCCTCCATCTCACAGCGGATGCTGGCCAGCTCCTCCTCCACGGAGTTGACCTGCACCTGGATTTGCTGCATCAAGAATCCATAGCGAGACTCGGTTTCTGCCAGGGAGTTTTCCAGAGAGCTTTTCTGGAAAGGCAAACACAGGACATGAGGAGCAGAGTTCTACAGCTGCCTGCCCGAGCCAGGGAGGGAAGGGCCCGCAGATGCTGCCCCTGTACCGTGCTGAGCTGTGCCTGCAGTTCGATCTCCAGGTTCTGCATCTCGCGCCTCAGCTCGCTCAGCTGGTGGCTGCTGGTCTGGATGTCCTGGCTGCTGGAAGTGACCTGCTGGTTGACTTCTTGGATCTGCAGGGACAAAGCCCAGAGACACTTGCTGAGCCCCAAGGGAGCAGATTTGCTGAATGAGAGCTCACATCTGCAGGGAGCCTCTCCCTTTCAGCCAGTCCTGGTACCAGGGTGTCTGGGCTGTGCCACCAAAGGAGACTCCACTCTGGGCATTGCTACGTACCTTGACCTCATACCACTGCTCCACCTCCCTGCGGTTCTTCTCAATGATCTGCTCATATTCATCTCTCAGGTCATTCAGGATCTTTGTCAAGTCTTGTCCAGGGGCAGCATTGACCTCCACGCTGACATCGCCACCAGTTTGGGACTGGAGCTGCCTCATTTCCTGCAGGGAGTGCAGAGAGAGAGACAAGAGCACACACAGGTCAATTGTTGTGCTGGGGCAAAGCATTATCAAGGTACAAAGGAATGACAATCCCTTGACATAAGGGGAAATGGACTTGATATGTGCTGGTGGGAGCCATGAAGAATCAATGGCTTGTGTCTTTGGCTGTGCTATTTATCATTGGATCATACCTCCTCATGGTTTCTCTTGAGAGCAATCAGCTCATCCTTCAAGGACTCCAGCTCAGATTCCAGTGAAGATCTAACCAGAGTCAGGTCATCCATGAGATTTCTCAGGCCGTTGATGTCAGCCTCCACGGTCTGACGGATGACCAGCTCATTCTCGTACCTGTGTCACACACACAGAGACAGAAATGGGGAAATGGAATACTGACAGTCAATAGCACACATCTTTCTAAGATCAGTATTCCAGTAAAACAGGATGATTCAGTAATAGCACCCAGGGCAGTCCTCCCTTGTTCCTAGATGATGATGAGAGTGATTTAGCAAACATGCAAGATGCACAGGGAGCTACTCACTTCATTCTGAAGTCATCAGCAGTCATCTTGCTGTTATCAATGTCCAGAAGCATTCTGTTGTTGTCCACAGTGGCAGAAATAATCTGCAAAAGGGAAAGGTGGAGAGAAGTCTTTCTGTGTTCTCTATTTCCAGGACAAGCAGTAAGAAGGCTCTAAGCTTTGGTAAGGTGTTATTGAGGGTTTTAGAAGTATTTCTTGCAGTAGTGCAGGGGCCATATGGAAGGGTAGCGATCCAGATTTACTTTTTAGGGAAGCTTGTGCTATCACAGACCATCCTGCCAAATCCATGCTCTTCTTTTTCTCAAGTTAGACTCAGCCCTTATGAGTCCCAAAGAGTGTTTGCAGCCCTTTCTATATAAAGTGCTTTTTCACAGTATCTGTTTAATCTGTTTTTTTGGTACTGTGTGACCAGATTGTAATGGAAAACCTCAGTCCTGTCTGCAGGAGTGTGAAGGGACAAAGAGAGCTCAGATCCTACTTTGGCTGTGCACTCCATGCAGCTGATGTGGCTGGGAGCAGAGGGAAGCGCTGCAAACCACACATGGCTGGTTTGGAGGCAGCTGCACAACGTGGGATGTTCATGGCGTGAGCCGGCGTGTCTGTGGCTGGGGGAGCTGCTGCTGCCTGGGGCTGTGCCCTGCTGCCCGTGGGCTGCTCTGAGGGTTTGCTCAGCCAGGGGATGGATGGGAGGTGCAGCTCAGCACGTTTGTGCTTGAGGTGCCACCAACACGGCCCTCCCACAGGTGGTAGAGCCCAGTGCTGGGGATGGAGGGAGGAGGAAGAAGCAAAGAGGAAGGAGGAAGGCCTTAGAGGAGAGAGGAGCATGTGGCAGATGGACCCACGTGTGCCAGGATGATCTTACCTGACTTTGGAGTTGTTCGATGGTCTGGTAGTAGGAGCTGTAGTCCTTGGAAACGCTGGGAGCTTGTTTCCTGTACCACTCCCGGATGTGGTGCTCAAGCTGAGCGTTCTCTTCCTCCAGCATCCGCACCTTGTCCAGGTAAGAGGCCAGGCGGTCGTTGAGGTTCTGCATGGTGACCTTCTCATTGCCGCCGAGCAGCAGGTCCCCGCCGGGGCCGCAGCTGCCCGCAAAGCCCCCGCCAAAGCCCCCGGCCATGCTGCCCATGCTGCCCATGCCGCCCATGCCGCCCATGCCGCCCATGCTGCCCATGCTGAGGCCGCCGCCGTAGCTGCCCCCGCCGATGACGGAGGAGGCGTAGCGCCGGCAGGACACGGAGGAGCTGCGGCCGCCGCTGCCCCCGCAGGCACCGCCACCTCCTCCTCCGCTGCGGTACGAGGTGCTGGACGTTCTCTTGATGCTGCAGCTCATGGTGAAAGGATCAGCTGTTCAGTAGTCAGCCCCAGGTGCAAAGCTGTGCACAGCGAGCCTCAGGAAATCAAAGTGTAGCGGGCTGTCCTTGCTGGTGGCTCTTTATACCTGCCCAGGTGGGTGTCACCTGCCAGGCAGTCCAGCTTCCCATGGGCTTTGCCAGCCATAGTGCTCATGCCAAAAGTGATGTGCTAAGAGGAATTTTGTCTGAGGTAAGTAAAAGACATTACCATTCAGCGCAAATATGTCTTAGTTGATTCACATCTAGCTGCACTGTAATTTATTGTGGGTGGCTCCTTGTAGGATACTTTGTTGAACAATGTCGTATGTCTCAGTTTCTGTTAATCTGGCAATATCGCGCTGGTAACGGCAGCTAATGAAGCTTCTGCTTCATTGTCTGTGGCCATTACTTTTTATGCTTTGAAGCTCAGTAGCTCAGCTTTAGTCTTCCACCTGAGATCACAGACATGATTCATGACACCAGCAGCCTCCAAGGGACTCTTCATTCATTGATTTATTTCAAATTTCATCAGCTTTATAGAAATCTACTTTAATGCACCAAAATTAAAACTTTGAAGACTACATTGCCATGTCTGTTACAGAAGAAGACTGACTCAAAATTTTTCACTCTGTGTTGAATAAGGTCCTGCTGACATTCAGCTTTCGCTGAACATACAGCATGTGGATCACAGTCTTTTTTCTTCTTGAAGAAAACTCTGTGTAACAGCCACAAAAGTAACATTGTCCAAGGAAAAAGATACTAAATCTTTTCCTATCTAAGAGCTCCTAATTTTATTGTAACTGTTTTAAATGGACTCAGAGGAAATTGAGAGGAGAAATATTTTACTTCGCATATTTTCATCACTGCATTTTAAATAGTAAATTCTCAGAATACATCCTTGAATTATATAATACAATGAAAAAATAAGTTTGATTAAAACAGCCAAAGATTAGATCTGAAAAAATATCATCATTACCTGAGCTCATTACAGTGAAGGGTGTTTTGCAACCACGACAGAATACCTTGCACCACCCAACAGAGAGTCAGAAATCCTTGTGTACTTTTTTCCACTGCCCGTGCAATAGGGAATGGCAGTGAGCTGCTTTTTCCATCTTTACTAATCAGGCTCCTGTGAAACTGAAAAAAAAGCCTTGAAGAGAAACAAATTTTCAGATTTCCAGCTGTGCATTAAATATCAGCATTGCAGTTCTACAGAAGAGTCACTGGGCTGTGCAGAGGAAGCACAAGGAGCTGGTGGGACCTGCTGTGAATTGCCACATCAAAATCAGCTTATCCACAGAGAGGGAGGATGGATTCAACCTAGAGGTGTTTCAGGAAGAGGTTCCATACTACAGAAGAAGAACTAAGCCCATTCCTCTCTCTGGCTGCAGCTGTGCAGGTTTGTTCACCCTTGGTAGCTCTGTTACCCCGAGGTGCTGCCACCATTGCTGAGGGGCAGCAGGACCATCCTGGGCTGGCACTGGGGCTGTCCTGGGCGATCTGGGGCTGTCCTGGGCTGGCACTGCCTCCATTGAGCACGGGGGGAGCTTCTGGCAGCTTCTCACCGGATTTCTTCTCAGAAATCCCCCTGTATCCCCTGCTATCCAGACCTTGCCACACAAACCCAAAACTGTGCCTTATGGATGTAAAATGATCTTGGAAATCTTTCCCTCCACCTGGGTCTCTCAGTAGCTGCTGTCTGCATTCTGTTTTAACCCCTTCTGGACTTCACTGTCTGGTGTGTAGCACTTAGTGCTTGTGGGGCAGCAAAGTAATGAGGAGTTAGGGAAATAAATACTCTTCCAAGGTTAGTTTAAGGTATGGACTGACATCAGTGGAGGTCCCTGTCCCTCTCCCTGCACCTGTAGGAGGTGACAATGCAATTCTCTCCCTTGGAGGGCTCTGAAATACACACAGTTCTTAGTCCTCAGCCCATCTATCATGAACATCATGGCTCTTTCTGGATAGTGTGTGTAGTCCAAGTTTCTAAACCAAAGAAAGAGAAATGAGCATTACTAGAATCTCATTGTTCCTGTTGCATGTCCTTGGCAGCATTTATGCAGCACAAACTCTGTTTAACAAGCCTGCAAAGGCTCATTCATGCCAGCACAATGCCAGCACACTTTGGCTTGGTGTAAGTCAAGTGTTTCTGTTTCCCTGAATGCTTTCCAAGTGCTGAGATGGCAGTGTGACGTGTATTTCTGGAAATCAGTTTTGTATCTGTTCTCTCAATCCATACTTATGTGCATCTGTTGTGTTACTCAGCAGTGCTGCTCCTCTTGTGTGGAACTCACATTTTGTTTCACTCTCAACTCAACCCCAGAGGCCTCTCCCTTGTGTGCAGCCCAGCACCTGCAGCTCAGCCTGCAAGGTTGTCTGCAGGTGAGATGCACCCTCCCCTCGGGCAGCCTCACTGGAATTTTGGCCCCTCAGCTGCTGGGATATACTGATAGCTGTATACAGAGGTGAATATTCCAGGCCCTTTTACATGTACTATATTTCTCAGAGGTTAAAGGCAATTGCTGTCAATGTTAACATTTTATGGAAATGAACTTTCTAAAGTTCCTGTAAATTATATTTCCCTTTCACTTCTTATAATTTCAAAACAAGATCCCTTATCTGTGCATTTCCAGGTTAAACCAAGGAGTATCCATCAAGGTTTTGTGAATTGAAACATTGGTTTCATTTTATAACCACAGCTCTGTAATCATTAGTGTTCCTTTGTGGACACTCATGTGCTCACCATTAGAGTTATTGAGCACTGAGGTTCTGCAGCCCCTTTAAGGTTGATATTCATCTGTTGGGTCTCAGAACTCAGCTCCCAGGAATATCTGACACATTATTAAAAAAAAGGCACAGCCCAAGAAGATTCTGATCTGCCCCTACTGCTCAGAATTTGTGTTTTAACTCTAAATTTTGTTATCAACTACTGGAGTGTATCATCAGCCTCTCTACCTGGAGGTGTGTCTTGGCATGACTTTGTGTTTTCTAAGTGTTTACACCTACAGAAGGAAAGAAAAACCCCATACAGCATTCTGGTTGCATCAGACAGAAATTAAATTTTATTAGAGACATTTTCCCGATTCAGAGCAACCTGAGTACCAAACAGGTTGGATCTGTAAAGCAGCAGTTTGAGTGCCAATAACCAAAGCTGCAGAGCTTTGTGGGCAGAAGCAGCACAGAGCATGCAGGGCAGGGGGAGAGGTGGCATCTGCACCTCCCAAGAACTGTTCAGAGCATCATCTTTCCTTGGGAGTGTGGGGAATGCAGCGGATTTGGGCCAGTTTCGTTTTGAAAGGTCTTGTACTGGAGGATCCTTGATGTAAATTCTTAGTCAAAAGATTTTCTTCCATATCCTGTTTAGAGACAAAACAAGCTTGAACTTCATCAGTCCTGGCACTGAATGTCTGAGACACCATTAGGATTACGTGGGAGTGGCCATAAGCATTCCAAAAGCTAAAAGGAAAACTCCAGCATGGCACAAAGGCTGCAGGATTTATGAGAGTCTGCAAAGAATGAGACAGATGGAAAAAAAACCATCTGAGGTTAAACTACAAGACCAGCTGATATCACCTACAGAATGGAATAGAAATGGACTGTGTGCTCTGGAAGTGGAGTTGATCCTTTGCACACAAAGAGGAAAGAATTGTTGGTAACAGTAAATCTAATACTTCCCAGAAATTTTAGTTTACCCTCAGTACTGTTTGCCTCTGGAAGAGTATGTTGGTATAAATTAGTGCATAAATTAGTCAGGATGCAACTAATTTAGTGACTGAGAGAGCACTATGCCCATACCAGAGTTCTTACCTTGGCTTTCTCCGCCACTCCTGCAGGACTGGGACTGGGAAGATGAAGAGTAGGAGTGGGAGCTGCTGATGCCTCCTGAGGTTCTTCCTCCTCCTCCTCCTCCAATGCATCCGCCACCGCTTCCACCTCCCATTCCTCCACTTCCTCCTCCCATTCCTACTCCACCACTTCCTCCTCCAATTCCTCCTCCACAACTTCCTCCTCCCATTCCTCCTCCCATTCCGCTGCTACCACCTCCATATCCACCACTCATGCCACCACCTCCTCCTCTTCCTCCTCCAGAATAACCACCACCTCCAATTCTACCACCTCCCATGCCTCCTCCCATGCCTCCTCCCATTCCTCCTGCTGGGATTCTGCAAAGAGAGAAAAAGAAGGGAAAAAAAAGTTAATCAACAGCACTTTGCCATCCAAAAGCCATTGAGCTGCATCTGCTGCCCAGGAGCCAGCACCTCTCTGGGTCAGACTGCTGGTTAGAGCCCAGCATGCACAGCAAAACAACTGCAGTGCCAAAAACTATCCCCTCTGTCAACTTCAACGTGAATGCAAGAGCTTTTGCTTTTCCCACATTCTGCCTAGGGATTCCTTGCAGTACACATTTACAACATGTTGCCTTTATAGTTTTACAGAATATTTACATTTGCTTAACAAACAGTACTAGGCTTTCTTACATGGATTTCCTTGTCCAGCCCCAAACTGGTAGTTCAGAATTAACGTCATGGACATATTTTAAGAAAAAATCCTTTTGCTAGGATCTTTTTCTCCTGAGAAACTGAGAGGCCTCAGAAATGAAACATAAACAATAATTATCTGCTGCTGTGGAATGCAACAGGTGCATCTTTGATTGGTCTCATGTGTTTGTTTTTAATTAATGGCCAATCAAAGTCCAATTGTCTTGGACTCTCTTGTCAGTCACAAGATTTTATTGTCATTCCATTCTATTCCTTTCCTTGCTAGCCTTCTGATGAAATCCATTCTTCTATTCTTTTAGCATAGTTTTAGTATATAATTTTCTTTTAATATACTATATATCATAAAATAATAAATCAGCCTTCTGGAGTCAAGATTCTCATCTCTTCCCTTGTTGGGGTTGCCTGCAAATTCAACAAATTTCTGCATTAATTTTTCTTCACTTGAGTTACATTCTGACAGAATGAACTATCTCACACCTGGGAGGCCATTGGCCAAGACAGCTGCATCAGCCTCATTTCAGTACAAAATCTCTTTTGCCAATGTCTCCTGTTACATTTCCTGCTGGTGACTGACCAGCAGCTGGGTGTTCTATCAGTACGTACACAAGGTCCTGCTGTCCCTCCTCCAGGAGTGCCCTGTACTGCTGGATCTCCTGCTCCAGGCGGGTCTTGATGCCCAGCAGCATCTTGTACTCCTCGTTCTGGCTCTCCATCTCACAGCGGATGCTGGCCAGCTCCTCCTCCACGGGCCCGATCATGCTCTGGATCTGCTGCAGCTGCATGTTGTAACGGCGCTCTGTGTCATCCAGGTTGGACTGCAGAGAGTCTATCTGCAATGGGAAAACAAGATGCAGTGGTTATGGGAATGTGGTGGTTTTAATTTATTTGTGTGGGAAAAGAGATCTTCACAAATCCTCAGAAAAAAAGGGTATCATTGAAGGTAAGAAATCCAATATCCCATTCTCCTTGGATGGATTACTTGCTGGCTGTAGCTCTTCTTCTCACATACAGACTGTGTCACAGGTAAAGCAAATGTCTTTCCTTACCATGCTGATCTGTGACTGCAGCTCAATTTCCAGACTCTGATATTCACGCCTCAGCTCAGAGATCTGCTGGTTGCTTGATTGTATCTCCTGGCCACTGGTGTGGACTTGTTGATTAACTTCTTCCATCTGAAAAATTGACATCCAAAATTGAGGCATTTTTTATCATTAGAAAACACTGTGGGGTTATCATAAAAGCATCAGGAAATCAATTAATAAAAATAAAGATTCCATGCAGACTGTTTATTTCCCACAAGCCACTCTGCTAACACCCTGGTAATTCACTGGCTGCTGGAACACAGAGGCTCTACTTGTTTTACCACATAACTGATACTCCAGGACTGACCTGTTGTAGAAAGCTGCCTAAAGTAATTGAAAGTTATTGTCCCTTAAATAACACATGATAAGTTGCCTCTCACCAGCTGTAAATAGGTCCAGTACTTTGTGAAGGATTTAATTGGCCAAGCCTGCCTGTGCTTTACCTTGGTTTCATACCAGCTCTCCACCTCCTTGCGGTTGTTTGCAATGAGCCTCTCGTACTCAACGCGCATTTCATTCAATTTCTCCATTAAGTTAATGCCAGGAGTAGCATTGACCTCCACATTGACATCTCCACCAGACTGGCCTTGCAGTCCTCTCATTTCCTGAAAAAAAATCACAAAAACCCCATGAGGTTCTCCCAGGGTAAAGGTAAGGAGGAATGGCATCAGTTCAGATAAAAGGAAGAAAAAAGACATGGATCCTCACACAAAAGGATTCCATCAAAAAGGCCTTTCCTGCCCTGGCCATGGAACAATTCTGATATTCCCAAGGTTCCAGTGCTCACAGCCAGGCACTGCATGCATGGTGACCCTGGCACTGCCTCCACAGGGTTGTAAGGAATTCTATGCAGTGAGAATCTTTTCTTCTCAGTGGGAAATCTCATTGAAGAAAGTAAAAATGCTTTCTTTTGACTCTTCCATATAGTCTATCCAATTTTCCTTCCATGAGTTCAGCAAGCAAACTGTAGTTTGTACTGAAAGCCATTCATCCCCCTGGTTTCACATGTTGACCTGGTGTCTCATGACACAAGCTGTGGGCAGCTGTGCCCTCTGCACACTCCTCAACATCAAAGCTGGCTTGTGTCAAGTTGGGTGATCAAAACCTGGTTGCTGGTGGTGGAAAAAATCAAGGGGAAATTCATTGAGTTGCCTTTAATTATTGAAGTGTGAAGAAACTTACCTCTTCATGGTTCTTCTTCAGGAAGATCAGTTCCTCCTTCAGGGACTCAAACTGTGTCTCCAAGTCAGATCTGGACAGAGTCAGTTGATCCAAAAGTGGGCGTAATCCATTGATATCACTTGCCACACTCTGGTGGAGGGTGTATTCAGTCTCATACCTGAATACAGACAAGAAAAAGAGCAAAGGTGCTGCCAGACCTCTTTCTTTGGTATCTCAGTTATGGACAGTTCCCATTTACATCTATAGTCAATTCCTAGAATAAAGGACCCCATTCTCTTTCTATCTGCAATAGCTGTGTTTGATTTCAGTCCAGTTTCTGTGAGATTTATACCATGAGGATTATGCTTATAAATCTATGTGCAAGGATGGAGAAACTTAGAATGGAGTCTCTCAAATGTGTCTCTTTAAGAACTTGTCTGGAGAAAAATAATAATGAAAACCCAAAGCAATCCTTCTCAGAATGCTTTTCCCAACATTTCTGTATCCTGTGATCATAGCCAAAAGTCTCCAGCTTCTACAAAGCTTAATTGACAATGGAAACTCGTGGGGATGAAGGGAGACAAAATGGATGGAACTAGGAAGGGAGTGACTCACTTCAGTCTGAAGTCATCCACAGTCATCCTGGTGTTGTCCATGTCAAGAAGCATCCTGTTAAGGTCCACATTTGCACCAACAATCTGAAATGGAGAGGGCAGGTGTTAGTCAGTTGTCTTTTCAGTCTGATGTCTGAGACAACAAACACCTGTGCACAAACACCTTGCAGAAGGGATTTATGGCAATGTCAAGCCTTCAAGCCTGACTAGAGCTGCAGGAGCTACTGAGAGAGATGAGTTTATTGCTTCCAGATAAAAAAAAGTGCCTTTACTGTTAAATATCCATTAAAAATACCTTGTTGGAAAGAATAACTAAATTAACTCCTCATATTCAATAAAGAAAATCAACCAAACAAAAAACCCCAACTCAACCAACAAAAACCAGTGAGAAAGCAGAATTTCCATTACTTTTGAGAACAGCCATGTTCACACAAGAGATACATGACTGTTAAATGGCTGAGGGCTGGAATGAGACTAACTGCACATGCTGGCTCATCCTCTATATTCACAAAAACATCCAATTAATATGGCAATAATAGCATGACAAGGATGAAGTCTGCTGTTCAAGAGTGAAGAACGAGGGAGCAGCAGCCCAGCATTGAAGGGAGCCTGGCACAGGCCGTGTGATGGGCACTGGTGCTGATCTGCCACTGCACCCAGCAATGCTCCCTGCACCAAATACACGACAGCAGCTGGTCCCCACAGCATTCTGCTCCTGACTAAAGCCCAGGAATGGGAATATCACCCCAAACAGGGGCCTTGTGCTGCATGAGGAAAGCGCCATTCCAATAACTGCCTGTTCTATGTTAATCAAAGTACTTCATACCTGGTTTTGCAGCTCTTCAATTGTCCTGTAGTATTGGCTGTAATCCTTGCCCTGAGAGGGAGCTTGGCTTTTGTACCACTCCCTGATCAGCTGCTCAAGCTGGGAGTTTTCCTCCTCCAAGCGCCGCACTTTATCCATGTAGGACGCCAGGCGATCATTGAGGTTCTGCATGGTCAGCTTCTCATTTGTGGAGAGCAAGCCAGAATCCTCCCCAAAGCCCATGCCACCAAAACTGCCTCCTCCATAGCTGCCACCACCACCAAAGCCACCACTACCCCCAAAGCCACTGAATCCACCTCCACTGTATCCACCACCTCCATAACCACCTCCCATTCCCCCAAAACCACCCCCTCCTGATCCAAGTCCTCCTCCCATGCTTCCACAGCTCATTCCTCCTCCATAACTGCCCCCACTCATTCTGCCCCCATAGCTGCTGCGGCTGATCCTGCCACAGCTGCCGCTGCTAAAGCCTCCCCCATAGCTGCTCCTGGAGCCTCCTCCACCAAAGCTTCTCCCAGAAAAGCCCCCGCTGCCTCCAGAAGAGGTGTATTTTCTTGAGGACATGGAGGAGTATCCACCAGACCTACCCCCTCCACCACCTCCACCACTGCATCTTCCACCACCACCACCACCACCTCCTCCTCCACTGCTAATTCTGATGGTACTGCTCGAAGATTTGGTGCCACAGCTCATGGTGACAGCAGGAAAGAGTGAAACCGCAACCCCAAATTTAGCTGCAGAACCTGATAAGCTTCAGGACTGCAAGTGTTCATCCCCAGCTCTCTGTATTTATACATTTGACACTGGGTGTCACCATCAGGGTGTTTCCTTCTCCCAGGGCATTTACCAAACTTCTTGTTTGTGCCAAGAATAATTTGCTGAACAGTATTTTTGTGCAGATATCTCAGGCAATCCAGCCCACATCTGGGCTTCTGAGGCTTGGTTAAGGTTGAACATCTCACTTCTTTTAGGTGACATATTCTTTTCATTGAATGGTTTCTGGAGTAGGTACTTCCTTGCTAAGGATTTGTAGCTGCTATTGCTAAAGATTGTTGTTTGTTCTCTTTTGTTCTTTCCAACTTTGTGCATTTCAGATTTTCTACACAGCTTATGTTCCATTTCTCACCATATGTGGTAGTGCAAGAGTTTTATTATTAGGATTGTGTGACTTGTCTGTGAAGATTGTACTCATGTATCCCTGCCAGCACTTAGAGAACATCTTATTTAATAGGAACAGGCTATTTCAAACAATACAGAGGGATTCTTGTTTAAAAATCAAGATCCCTCCTTTGTGAAGAAAGTGCTAGGGCAGCTCACAACCAGCCAAGTCCTAGTATTCAAAAAGAAAAATAATCCTGAACTCTTTTCATCAAAGCACTGTTGATCTAAAATGAATGAAGATCAAGGAGGTGTTAATTGTATTATAAAGTCATTTGTATCCCAATTAGAAGCTCTTTTATTTCAGACAATGATTTAAAAACTAGTGTGTGGGAAGACTTTTTATCATTTAATATAAAGCAGTTCACTCTATTGTTAATGTGTCATATATTGTAGGTGATAAAGTAATTATATCTGCTGTTCTTAAAGCGAAGATCCTTGAGATTAAAATAGCATCTTGAGAGAAAAGCTGAAAGACTTTTTACACAAACCAGTAGAAATCAGACTGTTGAGACCACAAAAGAAACGACCCCACACTCCAGTGTTGCCCTGATCCCCACATCCCTGATCCTGGATGGAAGTTTCCATCCTCACTAGGTGGGTTGGATACCAAAGCCAAGTGTCTGAAGGCAGATGTGCAAATAACAGCACAACACCAGCATTTGTGTCTTGCTCTAGATGGACCCAAAGTGTCCCCAGTTTGCCCAGGAGAACGTGCACAGCTTCCCAGTGACAGTTCTGTTCTTTCTGAAATGTCTTCATTGCCTGCCCTCCTCTCTGTGGGGTTATGGAGCCTTTAATGACTGTAGGGAGTTATGGAATGCAACAATCTCCCTAAACCTCAGGTGTAGGAGCAGAGGGCTCGCCCAAGGATCTGCCATTTGTGCTCTGCTCTCCTTCTCCCAGCCAAGACCTCCTGGAGATGACAATGCAGCACAGTCCTTGCTTCCCAAAGGCTGCCTTGGTGGGATGTTGATTGTAAATTCAGGATTATTTAACATTTCCTGACTGCATCCTTTGTCCTGCCACATCTGTGCCAGCATTGCTCTATTGCTGCTTGTGCAATTGCTTTCAAAACCTCCTGATTTTATCTTGCTATTTGATCTCTCAATGGCTGAAGGATGATGAAAGATTCCGAGCACTTTGGTGATGGAATAATTTCTCCTGATTCTCAGCTGTAGGCTGGTAGTGACACCTCAGCAGCATAAACAGTTTCTGGGCTTTAGCACAGTCTGTTATTGGTGCAGAAAGAGGGAGTTTGCTACAGGCAAAATGGTTTTTCTTTTCTTGTGCTGTTTTGCCTCTGGATCTGGGTAGTACTGCTTTGCTCAGTGGGACCCTTTGTCCCAAACTCTGCTGTGGTGAGTAAAATTGATTCTCATGTTCAAATTCCCATCATTGATTCCAGGGATATGCCTTAGACATGCTTTTCACAGCCAAGATAGAAGATCAATAGGGTTTGTTAGTGATTGCAAATGCAAAATTCCCCAGAATGATTAAAGAAAGAGTAAAAACTTTGCCAAAATAATATCTTAATCTGTTTCTTTATCTTCTGACAACCTGCATTATTTCCTATTTTACTTACTATGTCTTTTTCCATATGTAACTATTCACAGCAGGGATTTGTCCATATGTAAGAGTTCTTGTGATAAAGGCAAGTCTTATTGCAGGCTTGGAAAATACTTTAAAAAATAAGAACAATGAAAGGAAAGATTCAAACCACTAAGTGGGGAGAACTTCCACTCACCTTGACATTTCATTTTAGCTTTGTATTGTTACCACTCTTTGTATGTAAAAGAGGATCATAAATCACAGATTTTGCCTATAGATCTAAGGTAATTTTTAAGTCACATGCGTGTAGGGTGCTCCTGTTTTGTCTTTAGCACTGCTGCTATTTCATTTTTGTTAGTAGTTCCACCTGGGTGTGGAACACCTTGGTTTACAGGAACCCTGCTGGCCATGAGGCTGGGCCATATTCCTGTGTATTCCTGGAGCTGAGAACAGCCCTTGGCATGTTTGGTTTCTGTCACAGTCACTGTGTGTCTCTCTGGAGCAGGACGCTGAAGTGCCTCAAAAATACAGGTGAACTATGAATACTTCATCTTCCTGTAAAGTTGCACACACTGAATTCCCTCCTGGCTGATTTTTAAACACTTTTTGATTATTAAATATTTGACTGTGCAAATACTTGTAAAGCAAAGAAGATCTGTTCTGTGGACAGAAGGAATTTTTGATTTCTGAGCTCATTAGAAGAGCCTTTAAAGATTTTTGTTCTCTGATGCTTTTCCCTAATATATTTTATGGATGATGTAATTTTTGGAATTACCCAAAAAGGAACCATCAGGTTTAGGACCATCTCTCATCTCTTTCCCATGTGTGATGCACAGTGGAATGTTCTGAGTGCACAGCCTCTGCTCAGGCTCAGCCCAGCCGTGTTCCTTCACTCTCACTCTGTTATTGTTCTCCTTTTAATCAGGTCTCTGTGATCCATATCAAAGTGACTTCCAAGCACCAGAGAGCTGACAAACCCTGGGAGCAGCCCATGCTGCAGAGCTGGGACACTTCCCCAACAGGCTGGAGCTGCTGCATTCCAAACAGACCTGGAGAAAATGTGTTCTCCCTTTTGTACCTGTGTGCTGAAAAATGGAAACAATTTCCCCTGAATTCAATGTCATTCTGCTGCCTCAGGCAGCTACCAGAGTTTCTTTTCTTCTGTTTAATGACCTCTTCCCATCATTCTTACCAGAGAATTTTATAAGAAGAGAGGGTCTGTTTTCACCTCAGAGGCAGTGCTCACTCCTCATTCCTGCTTCAGCTCAGAATGTTCTAGTGAAATCACTGTTGTTTCTGAAGAAATTTAAATTAGACCCAGCAAAGCAAACAGGAATCCCTAAGGCAGCAGTGGGCTTGTTTGTGAAGTTTAAAACTTCCAGCACTCTCCCAGGACAACCTTTAGTGCAGGATAACCTGGACCCTCCATGCAAGGAGGCTGATGGGAAGAACAGATCCTAAAATTGCACATGTGGGCTTTGCCATGTAGCTGTGAGAGCTGTGGCTCAGGGGGTGTGTGCCCCACTGCTGGGGACACTTTGCAGGCTGCTAATTCCCTCCTGTCAGCTGTCAGTGTTTCTAGCAGTTTCTGAGCCACAATCAGAGTGGTCCCACTGTATTTCCCCAGTCTCCTACAGAGTGAAGGAATTAGATTGGAATAATTCCTTTTGCTGGTACCCAACCAGAACAGCTGGAGGCCATGGTCAGAACACCAAGGTCCCTGCCTCTCTCTGAGGTTCAGGTACCTCAGTCCATTTGGGCTGGGCAGCCTCAGAGCCCCCCAGAGCTGTGGGCACCCACACCTGGCTGGGTCTGCTGAGTGCAGAGTGCTGTGAGATGGCACATGGAGGGTGGCACCGCTGTGGCTCATGCTGGGTGGGGAAGGAGGACATCCATGGCTTCTGCTCTCCTTGCAGTACAGCAAGGGAGGAAGGTCTGGCTGGGCTGAGCTCTGCAGAGGATTTACACACGCAGGGACAGCCCAGGTGGGCTCTGCCTGTCCCCTGTGACACGATGTACCTGCTGTCCTCATTCTGCAGCCCATGAAGATGGCCTGGGGAGCATTTGGCAACTAACAGGGCTGACAATCAATGCTCAACAAAAGAGACATCAGCACAATATACACACAGGCAATTTGGAAACGACATCTGTGCTTTCAAATGGACACATGGATTGCTTGGGAGCTCTGAAGCCAAACACAGGAGTGTGTGCACATTGCTTTTTGCCTAAGGTTGCTCTGAAGGTCTTGTCTCAACATGTAGGACAATTATCTTCTCAGAGCACTAATAGGAGCACCAGATAAGTATCCGAATTGCAACACTTTGTGCTCATAAAATTAAAGCTTATTATGCTGATTAATGACTGCATGCAAATAAAAAGTGCAAAGTTCTCCTCACTCCTCAGTATTGCTGCTGCCCCACTTTGAGCCTCCCCAAGCTTTGACACCTGACACTCCAATGTTTGTATTTTTTACTCCTGCTTTGCAATGGTTTGAGTTTTCCAGCTCTGCTCCTCCATATAAGCCTGTTTTCTCAGTAAGCAAGTGCCAGTGATAACCCACGTGCAGATTTTGTAATACAAAATGTAAAAAGGAAAGAATCCTTAAAACTGGCTTTTCTTCTGGGGTCTGGTAAGAAACCATCTCATTTTAGTCTCCTTTTTGTCTGTAATGAGTCCTAATGCCATGATTAAGTAGGGAGTTTTGTCAGTTTTTTGGTGGTTTGTCTTTACTTTGTCCCATACCATAGCATTCAGTAAATCATATTATGAAGCTGATTTACACTGTAGAAGATGCAAACTCATTAAATGTATAAACATTGTAAAAACATCTTGTTAAGAAAGCCACAGATTTTAGATAAGGAAAAGACAGTACAATCAATGCTGAGTAGCAAAAGTAGTAGTAGTATATTATTTATCCTTATGGCTCAGAAATTGTTACTGATTATAACATATTAAAATAAGCATTTAAATCAGCAGCAGAAGTGCATTGAGTATTGCAACATGCTGCACCCTGGTACGTGTCTGTGCTCAGCACTGGGTTCTCAGCCCCTGAGCTGCCTCACTGCCCTTCCCACGCTCCAAATCCCAGTTTCTGCTTTGCTCCTCCAGGGGTCAGTTCAGGAGAATTTCTTCTGCAGGGTTAAATGCCTGATAACCAGCAGTAAAATACTAAAAGTAAGTTGTATTTTTGGAAAGGACAGGAGAAACAGGTGTCAGGGGTACCACAGTGGCAGAGAGCAGTGAAGTCCAGCATGGACAGGCTGCTCCTCTGAGTAAATCATATCCAAGCCACCCCAACAGCCTCCTGGGTGTCAGTGTGAGGCCAGAGAACTGTAAATCACCATGGGACAGCCAGGAAGCAGACCCTAAGCAGCAACATTTTTGAGGTTAACTTGGCAGGCTGCTAGGGGAGGGATGAGAAGCAGGGCTCCTGGATTGGGAATATTCCTTAATTTGGGTTGTAAATTGAATACCCTGAAGAGTCTGAGGAATAGGTGGCACCACCTGCCAGAGGTGGTAAATGAGCAGAGCAATTGGAGATAGTAGGCTCAGGGGACAGGTAGCAGAACAGAGACAAGTGTGGTGGGATGCTGCAAGGGGTTAAAAATGAAAAGGTGATTTTGCAACAGCTGGGAGTTGAGGGTATCCTGACAAACAATCCCCACCATCAGCACATGCCTGTGTGTGCAGGAGTCCTTCATGCAGGTGAGCTGGTTCCTCCAGCCCCCAGAGGGACACTGGTCAGGAAAAAAATCAGATTTTTTTGTTTTTTGTTTTCCAATAGTAATTCATGGCTGAGAGCCCAGCATAAGGCAACACTGTGAATCACTGGCACAGGTCTGCCTGGAACTCAGGAGTTTGGGATTCCTGTTCCCACGGTCTCCCACTCAGTCTGGCTTTCCCAACATTCTCCCATGAGTGATGCCTTCCTCAGAGAGAAAAAACAAACCTCATGGTTGTAAAACTGAGAGATAAAGACTCATAGAGTGATTGTTCTATTTGGGCTTAAGCAGGTGAGGGGAGAGGTGTGCACAGGAGAAAGGATGAATCTGTGAGTAGGTGTTGTGTAAAATACAACATAATACACAAATATACATAATATACAAATAACCCCCTGGGTTATTTTCAAGTGAAATTCCCAACAGAGGTCGTATTTTCAAGTGGTTTTATGGGGAATAGTCAGTTCCTTAAACCCAGCCTTTTGTCCCTGATGGAAATCAATAGCAGAAGGGTTTTGACTGAGTTTTCCCTCAACAGAGCATTGTTCCTGGCAGTGCAGACTGCAAAGTTTTGCCCAGTTAGTCTTAAGTGGTGAATATGTCCCTGAAAACTTTGGGTCTTGTGGGTAATCTGATACATCATTGTATATTCCACAGGTAGAGTTTGATATTTATAACTGATTCAAACAAAAATCTCTGCTAAAGAAACTTGGACTAGACACAGCTTTCTGGTTGCATCAGAGAGAAGCAAAGATTTATTAGCATTTATTCCACAGGAGCACCAATCACAGTGGAGATTAACTCAGGTAACAGTGATTTGGAGCAGAAACACAGATGGAGGAAGCAGACAGGACATGCAGAGAGCTCAGAAGAGCCCCTGGAGTGAGCAGAGTTGAGTAAGTTGGACAAGAGTTCACTCCTGCTCGTGGCAGGGGACGTTCAGCCTTGCTCAGTGGAGTCTTGCTTGGTCCAAAGGCCTCACTGGGAGGTTGTGCAGTGGAAGATGCTGGTCTTGCTAATCACTCCTCAACCTTTCTAAAACTCCCTGTTGAAAGATGGAGGAAAACAAGAATTTCTTTGAAGAATTCAGCATTTTTAACCTTATGTTACTTCCTAAGTATCACCTGTGCAGTTCTCAATGCATCAGGGTTGTTCCCAGACTTCTGGAAAGGTCCAGACAGTGCCAGACCTGAGTTTGTACAGTGTGTGTGCAGATTTAGCAATTAACTACCTGGGTCTGCTTCTGTTCTGAGCCATGGCAGTGCAAATCACTTAAAATTAGTGTGGCTGCAGTACTACAAACCAAATACAGGTGAACTTAGAACCTGCATTTGTGTGTGTATGGATATTTACAGTAGATTTTTATAAGTTAAAGAGAGATGACACATAATATGCTTTAATTTTGCCTACCAAGCATTATATATATACCAAGCATTAATATAACATTAATATTAATATATAACATTCTACTGCCCTGGAGTGTTGCAGGGCAGAGGGGATGTTTGATCAGAGGAAAAAATTTTTGCAGAGGAGTTTGCAAAGCCTATGTAGGAAATTTTAAAAACTACAGCTCATCTATGCCAAATCTTACCAAATAATCTTCCTCATGACACAAAATGCTCCTGAATTCACTGCCTTGTTTTCAGCATCAGAAGTGTCTGTGCAGTGTTCCTGCTGTTTGCACTGATGGCTTCAGGCCCTTTGGGTGAGAGCCAGCTTTCATGTCATGACGGACTGTCAGTCTGCAGTGGAAACTGTGTCTGGGACAGAGCCTGACTGAACCTGGTCATGATAAGGAGTAAATGCCAACCTCAAAGCAGGACCATTTTCCATCTTTTCATAGAAAACCAAAAGTGGAGTTGAATCTTTCTAAAAATGACATCTTTCTGCTCATTTTCACCACTTTCAGGCTTTTGTCTGAGGTGCTGCCTGGACCTGGACCCTTACCCCTTCTCATCTGTTTTATGGCTTCAGACACTTCCTCCATGGTTGCTCCTCTCTCCAATGTTTTATTTCCTTCCAGGCAGAGCTTCATGTTTTCAACACTTCCTGGAACCAGAGCCAGGAAGTCAGATATGGATCAGGACCTTTGGTCACTCTCCATCTTTTACTGCTTCAGTATTTTGCAGCCAATGACACTTTTAAATGTTTTGAATGTTCCAATTATTCTATTCTGCTTTAAATAATCCCTGCTTAATACCAGCCACATTTCTAACTTCTGACTTTCCTAATTTCCTGCATACTTTGGATTTGGCACTATTTTCCCTTTTCCCCCTCCATTTCCTCTTTTCACCCATCCTCTGATGCCACTCTTCGTGCCATCCTTTGTGCTGCTCATGTTGATTTATCACTAAGAATAAATGTCACAGTGGCCTTAAAACAAGACTGGGAAAAATAGCAAAAATATTTCCAGGAAGGAAGCTGTTAGATCCTTTCCTGCTATTCAGAGAGAATTGTGGATTGCAGGATGTGTTTTTTAATTCCATTTTTACCTGGGCTTTCACAAGAGTCGCCAGGCTGGGACTGGGAAGATGAAGAGCGGGAGAGGCAGGATTTACCCCCTCCTCCTCCTCCTCCACTGCCACCTCCTCCACCTGAAGTTTTACCACAGGTTCCACCTCCTGAACTTCCTCCTCCACTCCCTCCTCCTCCACTTTCAGAAGAGGAAGATCTTCCATGGGATCCTCCGGTTTTTCCTCCACTGCTTCCTCCACCTGAGGACCAACAGCTTCTTCCTCCATGACCTCCTCCTCCTGAAGATCCACTACTTCCTCCATGACCTCCTCCTCCTCCTGAAGATCCACCACCAGCTCCTCCCTGTGAAGTGCTGTAAGGAGGAAGGGGTGTGTTATTTCTTTCTTACCTTTCATTTTCCCAAATAATGGCATCTCCTGATGTGCCATCACTTCTTGATTGTACTTAGGGGAAGAAATGGCAAATTAAAACTCTAAACACTTTTGTACAAGTACAGCTTTGCATGCTGCCAGCTAAAATTTAGATTCCATGTGAATTCTTGTGCTTGTAGTAAATATTTTGATTAATCCCTTGCACCAGTTCCTAATACAAGCATTACTGCTGTCCTCTTTCCCTGATGGCATCGATAGAAATTTAATTAATTGATGTCTATACCTAATGCCCTGCTGCCCCTCATGCAGCAGTGCCCTGTACTGCTGGATCTCCTGCTCCAGGCGGGTCTTGATGCCCAGCAGCATCTTGTACTCCTCATTCTGGCTCTCCATCTCACAGCGGATGCTGGCCAGCTCCTCCTCCAGGGGCCCGATCATGCTCTGGATCTGCTGCAGCTGCATGTTGTAACGGCGCTCTGTGTCATCCAGGTTGGACTGCAGAGAGTCTATCTGCAATGGGAAAACAAAATACAATGTTTAAGGGAATGGGGCAGGATTAGCTCATTCTCATGCCCAACGTGAGAGAAGTCCCACATGGTGTCATATAGAATTTGCAGGCAAGCCCAGCGAGGGGAGAGAAATTATGCATCTGACTCCATCTTATCAGAAGGCTAATTAATTATTATATCTATTAAATTTATTCTATTTATTATATTATTCTATACTATACTTTATAATATAGCATAGATGAATATAATAAATAATATAATATTTATTATATTATTCTCTAATATATTACATTATATTACATTACATCTAAGCTGAATCTGCCAAGCACTCACTCTGCTCACACTGCACAGAATCTCGTGACTGTCAGTGACAGTCCTGACACACACACACACACACACACACACCCCTGGCCCCGATAGGCCAAGGAGACAAAACACCATCACTGTGGGTAAACAATCTCCACATTGCATTCTACTTTTGTACACACACAGGCACAGCAAATGATAAGAATTGTGTTTTCCCTTTTTCTGACATTCAGAGAATGTGAAACCCAGAAATATTCCTGGGGAGAATTGTGCCGTGCTTTTCTCTGTGAAGAGAAATGTGGCTACAGTGTCAGGTGTGCCAAGGATGCTCACTGGCTGTCACAGCTGGCATCCTGGCATTCCAGCAGCTCCTGAGTTCCTTGCTCACCAGGGGATGAGGATCAGTTGTTACCTACCTGACTGATCTGCGACTGCAGCTCAATTTCCAGGCTCTGAAATTCACGTCTCAGCACAGAGATCTGTTGGTTGCTTGATTCTATTTCCTGGCTACTTGAGTGGACTTGTTGACTCACTTCTTCCATCTGAAAAATGAATGTAGGGAATTGCAGCTTCTGAGTTTTACTTACAGTGCAAACATGGCAGTTTATCATGGGACCATCTGGAACACAACAATTTGCAGAAGGGGCACTGATAGAATGGGGCTGTTAAACTTGCTTGTGTGGCTCTGCCAGAGCAATCCAAGCCCACTTGTGATTTACTTCATTTTGACCAAAGGGACTCTACTGTTATTTTGTAAAATCAGTGGATGTTGTGTCATTCCTTTACAGGAAGTTCTTACCAAGAGCTGTCACCATTTACCTTGCTTTCGTACCACTTCTCAACCTCTGCACGGTTTTTCTGAATTATAGCTTCATATTCTTGTCTCATCTCATTCAGTTTTTTCAGCAGATCCTCTCCTGGAGCAGTGTTTATCTGCACATTCACATCCCCATTGGACTGGGACTGCAGCTGTTTCATTTCCTGCAGAGAAAACCCAGGCCCCAGGACAATGAACACAAACAGAGCCTTTCAACAACATATACATATATGACAGTAATTCCTACCTAACAATTCATCATTGTTCACTCTGCAGTGAGGGTACAATGTGTTTGGAATCTTTTGTCCTTCCACTAAAACAGCTGTGGGTGCCTGGGAGCAGGAACTCCCAGACATATATGTATGTATATATGTATATATGTATATGCATATATTTTATATATATATTTGGAGGGTTTGTGTTGCAATTATTTAGCCTTGACTTTCCAGTCCTTGTTTGTTGAGGGGGCTGAGCTCAGGGGAGCCCTGGAGCAGCCTGGCCATGCCTCTTGGTCAGTGTTGGATGTCAGATTCCCACATCTCAGTGTGCATTTCAAGGAGCTGGCTCTTACCTCCTCATGGTTCTTCTTGAGGTCGATGATCTCCTCCTTCAGAGACTCAAACTGCATTTCCAGGTCGGATTTGGCCAGGGTCAGGTTGTCCAGCATGGGCCTCAGGCTGTTGAGGTCGCCCTCCACGTTCTGCCGGAGCCCGCTCTCCATCTCGTACCTGTGCCAGGGACAGGCACAGAGGTCAGCCATTTAATTAATAATATTACTTAATAACACGAAGTTATTATTCTTTATACTAAATAAATGCAAAGTTTAATATTAATATCAAACTTTAGTATTAAAATGTGTTCTGTGGTCTCTTTCATCCTCTCTTCTTACTACAACTTTGTGCAGATTCCATCTATCTGGTTAACCTGACTTTCAGTGATAGATAATCCCAACATTTATTTTCTTAAAAATAAAACTTTCTGTAAGCTCTGGCTCTGCAGCCATAGGCAGCATACCCATCAAAGACCACTCTAGGAATACTGAAAAATTTGAAGCTTCACAAATTATTTCAGTTGTGCTGCCATGGAAGCAGGAGAAAGCCAAGTCCCTGTGGATTGATATTTGTTTATGGAATGAATCTATGAAGCTAAGTTCAGGAAAGCAGGAGGAAGGAAGTCAGTGCCTGTAAAAGAGAAATGTATATTTACTTTATTCTAAAGTCTTCTGCAGTCATCTTTGTGTTATCCAGCTCCAAAAGTACCTTGTGGGTTTCCACAGCTGCAGCCACAATCTAGAAGAGACACAAAATGTTAGGAAAACATTTCCTGTGAATCTCTCAGTCTATCAGTGCTTCAAGTTCTCTGGCAAAGAGCATCCTACCTGCTTTTGCAGTTCTTCAATTTTTTCATAATAGTGGCTGTAGTCCTTTGGGCCAATAGGACCTTGCTTCTGGTACCACTCCCTGATTAACTGTTCAAGGTGAGCATTTTCCTTTTCCAGATTCCTGACTGTCTCCATGTAGGAAGCCAGGCGTTCATTGAGGCTCTGCATGGTCAGCTTCTCATCGTAGGAGAAAATTCCCACATTCCCTCCCTGAAAGCCACCACTGCCAAAGCTGCCCCCACTGAAAGCAGCCCCCCCTCCAGCAAAGCCCCCAAAGCCACTCCCAGGCCTGAAGCCCGTTGCCATGCTGCTGTGGCCCATTCCCCCTCCATAGCATGCACCCCCCAGTCTCCCTGCACAGCTGCTGCTGCTCATTCCTCCTCCATAGCTGCTGTGCCTGCCATAGCCACTGCCTCCACCACAGCTGCTCCTGGAGCTTCCTCCACCACAGCTGCTGCCAGAAATCCTGCCACCACCACTGCTCCTGGAGGTGACTGTCCTCGAGGAGGAATGAGAGCTGCCCCCTCCACCGCTGCTGCCCCGCAGGCAGCTCTTGAGGGGCTGCTTGGAGCCACAGCTCATTGTGGCAGCAGCAAATAACTCAGGAGAAAAGTCAAAGCTGGTCCTACAATTGTTCTGGAATCATAGCTCCAAGTTCCAGCCAGCCTCCTCTGCATTTATACCTGAGACAGTGGGTGTCACCGTGGAAGGGAGTACCCGCTTTCCATGTGTGGTTACAAGCCTTAATTTGCCAAAGGGAGATGCTTGGCAGTGACAGGAAGCTTAACCCTTCCTCTAAGTGTTTGTGACCATTTGTTTATTACCACAAAACATGTAATTTCTGTTGGGTGGCTCTGAATTAGGGAGATCTCTGTTGAGATCTAGTGCATGGGCTGACAGTCACCCGAAACAAATTCATCCCACTCACCTCGTCCTGGTCACAGCCCTCCCAGCACAACACCACACTGCCACAGTCCAGGGCAGCAGTGGATGTTCCCATCTCTCTTCTAATCCTCAGATATTTGTCAAGGAATTCTGGCTGATTTTTTTATAGCTAACTGAGATTTTCATAGGTTTTTCATTATCCTGTGCTGTATGCTCCTTATTTGCAATCCTTTATTACCTTTGGAAAGCCCACTGCAGGATGCACGTTGTAGGTACACAGAACCACTCTGACTTATTTGTAATACCTCATAAAAACTCAGTGAATAATGGCAAATATCACATGGCAGCAATTATTTCAATCACACCTCTATAATTGTGTTTTATAAATAACAAATTAATTATGAAAAATGGTATCACAACAACTGCAGAACTGCTCTGGGTCAGGCTGAGGGAAGGAAGTGTGGCAAGCTGTGGCAGGGAAAAACCCTTCCTTGGACCAAATGCAGGTACAGGATGGTTGAGAGACCTGGTCCTTCCTGACAAGGCTGGGAGTGTCATTGGTCATGTTTCTGAAGGGGATTCAGAATTTTATCAGGATATTTTCCCTATGCAGCACAAATACAATACTTGGAGGAGAAAGGTCAAATTCCTGGTTTGGGGATTTAGCCAATAAACCACATCAAAACAGCATTTTTTCCTTCAGATTTTGTTTCTATTCACAGACATAACATGATCAAAAGTAGGAAATATCTGCTGTCTTCCATTTTCTTCTTTTAAGATTGTATCTTAGCCCAGTGCAGTGGATAGTTCAGCTGTACATCTGCCCTGTGAGCTCTCACAGCACTCTGAGCCTCAGACATTTCTCCCCTGGGTACCTCTTACCCCTCTCCTCCTGCCCAGGTACCTGATCCTTAGCAAATCCCAGTCTGTTACCTTGTAGGTGGAGCTGTGACACCCAATTTCCTCTATTGATTTGGGATATTACTGTTTTCTCACTCAGCCTTTGTGGTGGTGCTTGTTGCTAATTAAGTTTTGTTTGTTACAGCAACTGTTTATGGAAACAGCTTTTGGCAGAGGTCCCTCCCAGCACATCCTGGCCCACGCAGAGGACATGCCTCACGTTCCACCTGCTGCTCCACTTCATCTCTGAAACATCTGAGGGAGCAGGGCCTCCCCTGCATTGTAGAAATTTCAATGGTTCACCTCAGCACTCAGTGGAGTCTGGGGGATCATTTTCTCCACTGAGAAATCCTTTTCTCCCAAAGGGAATGAAATTCTCTTGTATACTCACAGCTATTTTGGCTCAAGAAGCACTTGGGTTATGTCCCATTTAACTGATACAGAGACATGGGAACAAATCCATGTTGTTCTGTATAATTTGGCAGAAAGGGTTTGTTTGTTGGTTTGGGTTTTTGTTTTTTTTTTTTACCTCTATTACTTTACCTTTATTACATCTTCTGTATCAGTCATTCCTTTTAGGAAAATGAACCTTCCTGTCTTCCCTTGACAAAAGAACATTTTTGGATGGTTTGGATATCAGTGAGGATGCTTGTGTGCAATTTCGTAGCTTCATTTTTAATACATGAGAGGAAGATTTCTTGCCATTTCCCCCCTAGAACTTGTGAAGGCAATGTGCTTCAAGAGTGAAACTTAGCTCCTTAGAACTGAAGAAGCCTGACAGATCCATCATGTCTGGAAATCCTGGCCAGGATCAGAGATAGAAGTTACAGTTCCTGAAAGGAATGTTTTATTTCAGAGCTGTTGTAAGATGGAAGCTGGTTTATGAGCTGGTAATTTTCTCTGCAGTTCTGTCTCAGAGTATTGTCTAGGGCCTTGCAACACACTGAGGTTCCTGGTGATCTTAGATAGTGATTCCAGCAAAATCCAGAGGTGCTGCTGAAGTGCAGCTGGAGGGTTGGGAAACCTTCACATTAAAATGATTGCAATAAACTTCAGGAACTGGAAGGATCCCCAGCAGTCCCTGTGAAATGGAAGAGTGAAATGTTGCAGAATCTGAGGCTGGTGCTGCTCACTACAGCAGAGCCAGAAACTGGGATGGGAGGATGGAGAGTTTGGGGGATGTGGATGTGGAGGAGGAGGAGGAGGAGGAGGCAGGTGGCTCCACAGTTGCTTCAATGAGGCCTCTCCCTTTGCCTGTGATGAAACAATTACGAACTCTGCCCAAAGGGGAGGATGGACTATTTAAGCCTGAGCTCTGCCCAAAGAGGAGGGTGGACTATTTAAGCCTGAGCTGTTCACCCAGCACCGTAGGGATTCATCAGCATTTCAATGCCTGGGTTCTCCTGTGCTCTGCACAGCCCAGATTGGCTGAAGCAGAGGCTGCAGGAGAGTTTGTTCCTTTGGCAGTGTGGCAGCAGGAAGGGGCTGGGGCTGCGGCTGAGCACACACCAGCTCCTCTCAGCCCCCAGGACCACCTTGCCCAGCTCCACACCCTCCCCACACTGTTGTGTTTGGGAGAAACCACCGAGGCTGCTGAGCACATTTGTGGGGTCACAGCTGGACTGTTGTCCCCGTTTTTGGTGCTTCATTGGGATCCTTTTCCATCCTTCCTGCTTCTGGTCAGGTCTTGTTGGAAAATTCAATTCTTCTATGCTGCTACACAGAGAAAAACGATGAAATATTTGCCTGGGGAATATGACTCATTCTCATAATTATATGTTATAAAATAATTCCCATTATATGATCATCAGGCAGTTTTATTATCACCAGGTAATCCCATAGGATTTCTCCATAGTAGAAAAGAAAGGCAGACTGTGCAGTGTGACTGTGTTGGAGGATGAATATCATTCTTGTTTGTACTCTGCTCTTCATTCCAGTGAGCTCCAGCTGCCTGACACATAGCATTAGTCTGTTCTCTTCCCCATTAAAATTGAAATGATGAGGACCTTTTTCTTATCCAATAAAAAGCTAGATGTTTGAAAATGGAAAAATCTGATTTAGATCAGTTGTAATATATTAGAGCTCAATCACATTTATTCTTTCAATAGTGGATTAACTGAGAGTTCTAAGCAAAAAGTAATTCCTACCCAACAATTCATAATTGCTCACTCTGTAGTGAGGGTACAATGTGTTTGGAGTCTTTTGTCCCCCCACTAACACAGCTGTGGGTGCCTGGCAACAGTTCCATCCAGAAATATTTGAGGTTGAAAATGCTCAGTTCCAACAATTTCCCGTGAAAAGTGTGATTTTCTATAAATGTGTTTTTATAATTAGAAATAATTCTGTCAAAAGATGGTGCCTCATTCTTCTCCAGGCATGGGGCTCCTAACCAGAGTGCTTGGGTTTGTTCCCACAGCCCAAAACACACAGCATTGTTTTAGATCTCAGTGATATTCTGTGAAAATCGTCTGCAAGTGGTGGCTTTGGCAGTGCTGGGTGAAGGACTGGACTCAAGGATCTTAGAAGGATTTTCCAACCTAAATAATTCTGTGATTCCCTTATGCCAAAAAACTATTTATGCTCTTCTTAAGCAAAGGGTTTTAAAATATCTGTTTTGAAGTGAGAAAGTCCCGCCTCTCCTGAACTATTCTGCAAGACAGGGTGTAATCTTGGTGTCCACCCACACCCCAAGGTGTGTGGTCACAGGGAACATCCCTGGAATCTGTCCTGTTGTGTCCAGTGGTCCCAGTGCAGCACGTTCAGCCGCTGCTCAGTTAAAGCTGGCCTTGGCATGGACAGGTGACCTGCTGCCCTCTGGGAAGGGCAGTGGGAGAGTCCAGTGCAGCAAACATCCCTCCTTCAGGAACAGCATCATTCCTGCCCACGTTCTGCCTGATCTGTTACTCATTCCCTATTGCAGAGCCGAGCAGTGATGAAACATTAAAGAGCACCTTCAAAAGCTCCACCACCCAACAGAGATGGTGCTTGTGATAGGAGCAGTAATTAGGTGAGTCAGAGCTGTAAGAGACTTTCAGAGCACAAACCCTTTGGTTTGGAGCTGCTTCACTGTGGCTCCAAACAGCCCCTGGCCCAGCTCTCTCTCTGGGGTCTCACCTGCAAGACCCTCATTAGCAAAGGGTCATTACAGCACATTTACAACCATGAGGAGATCCTGGGTTTCACTGTGCTCCCACTAACGACACAATGCAAAATACTCCGGTGCAGTTTGGAAAACAAACAGGTATTAGCAAACTGGTGAGCGAGTTTCAGTCTGCGCCCATCCCGCACACCCCCGCACGGGAGAACACCAGGGATGTGCGGGAGGCAGGGGGACACCTGCGCCATCCTCACACAAAACCGGGACACCTGTGCCATCCACACACAAAACCGGGACAGCTGCGCCATCCCTGCAGTCACACACAAATCCGGGACACCTGAGCCATCCCTGCAGTCACACACAGAACCGGGAGACCTGCACCATCCCTGCAGTCACACACAAATCCGGGACACCTGCACAGTCCCTGCAGTCACACACAAATCCGGGACACCTGCGCCATCCCTGCAGTCACACACAAATCCGGGACACAGCAGCCTCGTGAGAGTGTGACCATTGAATTCCGGCGGGGCTGGAGCAGGATGCCAGGGCTGTGTTTGGGGCACTGGGGTGTCCCCAGCACATCCCGCTGGGAGGGGACCAGCCGAGCCCCCAGCGCTGCCTCTGCCGCAGGAGCCGAGTGCCCTCTAGAGAGCGCCTGCAGCGCAGGTCATTCATCCTGCATCTCCAAAAAAAATCTCAAAATGTATGTGTGCTGACATGTACAATGTGTCAGGATCCCTCGGCGTGGCGAGCTCGGTGGCACAGAGGGAGCGCTGCCCACCCTGGGGGCTGGACAGGGCTGAAATTGCTGCAGACGGTGGTGGATCAATGCATTTTTATATAATTTTAATCACATATAATTGTACTTCTGTTGGATAGGCTAACAGCAACTATTTCCACTTAGCCACAGTCGGGATTAGCCCTTATTTAACTCAGCGTCTCTGGGCCCCTTAGGAAAATGTAAGCTCGGCTTTAAGCAGTCTCAGACCTTGTCTCAGGTTACAGTGTTTGCACACCTGGGGCAGAGCAGGGACAGGACAGGGCTCGGCACCAGGACACTGATAGGTCAGTGTTTCCTTGGGATCTGCCAGCTGGGAGCAGCTGACACCTGATGGGGAGAGCTGGGAAGTGCCAGGATTTCCCAGACACTTTCTCAATTTCCTTGTTTTTCAGCGCAAGAAGCATTTGCAGTCAGTCAAGATTACTAATTATTCCAGCTTCTGTTAATTTTTTTTTTTTCTTGGTGATTTTAAATACAGAAATACAGTGTTAATGGCAAACCTCTGCTTCAGACTCGGTCCAAACTGGGCACTTTTTGGATTGGCCAATTTTTCCTTTTTTTTCTCAGGCACGCTCAGTGTCTCTTGGGAAAACAAATAAAATAAAACCAACCCAGTACAGGTACTTTAAATTTCTCTTTCCTCTGGGAAAAACAACCAAACCCAACCCAGTGTAAATATTTTCACAGGTTCTTCAGTTCGGTATTTCATTCTGTGGTACAAGAGGGGCAGTGCCGATGGAGCAGAAGGTGAAAAGTCAGATGCCAAATTCCCAGGATTTTAGTTTCGATGAGCATCTGCCTCTCGCTCACGGAGGATCTGATTCACGCTGTTCTGCTGGGAGGAGCGAGCAGCAGCTCCGGGGCGTTGTTCAAGGGAGAAATTCAAGTTTGGGAAGAGCAGGGGGAGACCCTGGCCCGGCCCAGGAAGGTGCAGCGCTGCCGGCAGGAGGATCCCCTGTTCCTCCTCCCCTGTCGGGATGAGCATCTCTGGTCGGGAGCGCCTCCCGGCCGCCAGGGATCACTCTTGTCCCTTCTCCGCTTCCTCACTGCCAGAATTCCGCCCTCCCTCTGCCGCTTTCTGCTCCCGGCTTATTCCGGCCACAGCAGACGCAGAAATGCTCCTTTACACGCGTGTGGCACAGTCAGGAGCGCGACTTGGGGAAATGAATTTGCCTTTATTTCAAATGTTTTTTAATTTCTCAACAAAGGAGTCCAAAATATTCCATACGTGTTTAGGTGTGAGAAATCTTTGTAGCATGTCACATAAGGGACAAAACCAGCTTACGGCTTCCAGGCCATTAGCCAGAAGTCCTGTGGGTGTCTCTGCACAGCTGTGGATGTCCAACCACCCCTTGGCTATCTGAAGGGCAGAGGAGCTGAGGATATCTGCTGCCCTGCTGGCAGGGACACTGTCCCCTCCCCGGGCAGTGGTTTGACACAGAGAAGGTGAGGCTGGTCTGCCCAGAAGCATCCCCCTGCTCAGACATGCCCACACTGCACGAGTCTGGGGACAGGCAGGGCCAGGAGACACCTGGTGAGATGTGTGTGACAGACACCATGCTCCCCCAGCACCAGCACATCTCCCAGTTTAACACCTGACACATCTGGAGATGTGCACCAGAGATGGCTGCTCAGGTGGTACCTGTGTGTGGATTCACATCTGCCTGAGCCTTGGGAATTTCTGTCACTGTTCTTTCTCTGACTCCCCCTGTGTCACACAGGAATGGGCAACATCTGCCTCAGGCTGTGACAACAGGGAGGACAAGCTGCACGAGACCTGCCAGGTCAGCAAGGCCCCTCTCTCCTGCTGGCAAAGCAGCTTTGTTCCCAGTTCAGAGTGATCCTGACCACTTTAGGTGCCCCTTGCTCATGGATCAGCAGCTGGTGTTCAAAAGGAACTCAGTTTCAGACACAGGTTCTTGATTGCATTAGGCAGAAGCAAAGTTTTATTAGAAACATTTTTCACCAGCAGGTGCATAAGTGACCTGACTAGCTCAGGTAACTTCTAGAGGTTACAGCATTGCAGAACAGAAGAGCAGAACAGAGGAGGTGGCTCCTGACACCCCCTTTAGCTACGTGGCCAAGCATCACTGAGTTACTTCTACTTTCTCTGCACAGAGGGTGCAGTGAGCAGGGACTGTTCTCTGGGTTTCCCTGTCACCTTCCAGTCCGTTTCTCCTTAATCACAAATTCTCCTGCAGGTCACTGGAGAGAAAACACAGCAGTGTTATTGGATTGGAACACAAGTAAAATCCTTCACATAACAGATACCAGGTCCTGGTGGTGCCCTTGTTTCTGGAATGTACTGCTAAGCTGGTGCAGCTGGCAGCAAGCCAGGAAGCTCCAGAAATTCCCTAAATAATTTGCTTTAATGGGAATTTTCACTTGTAAAGTTATAGGTTTACTTTTCACTCTTTCCAGACTCTTTTGCTAAGCTTTGGCTGTTGTCTTCTTCACATCTTCTTCCAAATTTTCCCATCATGCTTTATCTCCCTGGCCTTCTCCTTTGCATTCTACTGCTCCTTTTTGTCTCCTGTTTGCTTCCTCTATCCCATGCTCAGTCCAAGCTCTCTAAACCCATTTCTCAGTGACACCACCACGGTATCAGATCCCCCCTGTGGCACAGTGACTCTGAGAGAATGCCAATGACACATCCAGGAATGTGCTGTCTCCTGGCCTCAGTGCATGAGGAAATGAACAAAGGCAGTTCTCCTTTTGTGAAAATGCAGCCCTTACAACACTTACCTTGTATGTCTCCAGTCTTGCAGGGTGGGACCTGGGCCTGGCAGTGGGCACCTGAAGTTGTTGTGTAGGTGTGGCTCGTCCTAATGACCCCTCCGCCAGTTCCCATTCCTCCTCCGTGACTAGTGGGATAAATTTGGTGAGAGAAATAGGGAATTTTAGAACTTTGCATGTCACTGCTGACTGACTTCTGACACAAAGTCTCAAATTATGGCCTTTATAGGCATTACAGTATTTTACATCACATTTTCTTTCACTTGCAGAGTTGCTTTACATTTGTGCTCCCCCTTGGCATGGACAGTTCTCATCCATCTCACTATAAAAAAGGGACTGTCACCAATGCTGACATAATGCCAGCAGTGACATTGCTGTCACCAGCAGTTAACAGATTTGGTGTTCTACTTTGCAGATCCCAAGGACTGACATTTAGTTCTGCTTGGAATGTTCATCACAAGGAAGTTGTTAATGAGGCAATTTCTTCATCTCAGAGAAAGCCTTAAGCAGGACTGAAGATCAGGCTGTATACCCAATCTGTAATGCAGATCCCGACATTTTCATTAATTCTCTAGTGGACCTGGAGAGGTACTTACATGAGGTCCTGCTGTCCTCCTTCCAACAAGCACCGGTAGGTCTGGATCTCCTGCTCCAGGCGGCACTTGACGTCCAGCAAGGTCTTGTATTCTTGGTTCTGGCACTCGATTTCTGCTCTTATTTCAGCCAACTGCTGCTCCACACAGGTGATCTGGTTCTGTAGCTCACTGAGGAGAGAGTTGTACTGGCACTCTGTTTCAGCCAGAGATGATTCCAAGTTATTTCTCTGATAAGATAAGCAAAAACACAACAATTATTTTAGTGTAACCCTCCAGTCAAAAAATGAACGGGCCATTCACCACCATTGTGCTGGTTGGTTTCTGCTGAGAAACCCAGCAATGACCAGTTGGAGCTGAGTCAGCTCATCACCCACCTGGCTGAGCTGAGCTTGGAGATCGATTTCCAGGGTTTGCAATTGGCGTCTCAGTTCAGTCACTTGGTTGTTGCACGTCTCCACCTCCTGACCGCTCGTAATAACCTCCCGATTCACCTCCTCAATCTGAAATCACCAATCCAGGGTAAAGAGCTTTAGGCACATCTGGGTATGCTGGATTTGCTTTGATAGGGGCAGAACATGGTGAGTAAAAGGAAACAGGGAGCAAGGCAGGTTCCCTGTGCACAGGTGTTCCCTACCTGCTCCCCTGCTTGTTCTTTTTACAAATCCCATTAACCTCATGGCTATTAAATCTCTTTAATCCAAATGTGGAATATCTCTGTTCCAACAACACACCACAAGGCCTTGTGGTAAATGCTGCTGTTCCAGGTGGGACATAACAAACTGGTCAGACAGGCCTGTGGCTCCTGTGGAACACAGGGTATGTTAAGTGCTGCTCTTGGGCTTCACTGGGAAGGAAGAACTGCTTATTGTCTCCATGTCTGGTTTCTGAAAGGCTCCTGGGCCCGGGGCTGTGTGTGTCAGTCTGGTTTGCAGCACAAGTTTAGTTTGTTGCTTACCTTGCACTCGTACCAATCCTCGACTTCCTTGCGGTTGCGCGCTATCAGTGTTTCATACTGGCATCTCAAATCCTCCAAGATTTGCCTGAGATCTGGTCCCGGGCAGGCATTGACCTCCACACTCACATCTCCAGTTGATTGTTTCCTCAGGCAACTCATCTCCTGGAAATAAATCCCAGATCAGATCATACTGGTTTTTGGAAGGCAGCACAGAAGAGCAAAGCTCAGTGGCCAAGAACTGCCCTCGCTGTGAGACCTTCCTCCTGCTGTGGCTGTGAAAGGCACTGGAGGATGGTGCAAGTGTTTTTCCAGGGAATCTGTTGGCTAATTTGTTTCTTCATCCACTGCAGTCAGCAGCAGCTTTCCCCTCTGGCATTCCCAGTGCGAGCACTGCCCTTGCCAGATCTCCCTTCCCTTCTGAGGCAGAGTGCTCTGAGCCCCAGAAAGTTCGGTGGGAAAGCTGTGGCCTGAAAGTGGATCATTTACATTCCAAGCACAGTGGCAAAGCTTTCTGCCAGGGCCATGATGCAGGGCTGGGCAGGACCTACCTCCTCGTGGTTCTTCTTCAGGCAGCAGAGCTCCTCCCGCAGCGACTCCAGCTGTGCCTCCAGGTCAGACCTGCACAGCGTCAGCTGGTCCAGCACCTGGCGCAGCCCGTTGATGTCGGCCTCCACGCTCTGGCGCAGCGCCAGCTCCGTCTCGTACCTGGGTTGTGACATAAAGCACAGATTCAGGATGGGGACGTCCCACATGGCTTCTGTTTGTGCCAGGATCTCCTTCCCCAGCTCCACGCTTTGACCTGCATTTTGCTGGATTTCTGCGTGCCTTGGATTTCTGCACCACTTCATGTCTGTTACATGAAAGCTTTTCTTCCTCATGTTTTTTTTTTTTTTTCCCTGCTCCTTCTCACTGTATATTTGGTGTCACTTACTCAGCTGCATTTCTGCTTTGTTGATCCCATCTGTGCTGGTCTGGGGTGAAAAGGAGCCACTCCCTGTGCTGTCTGTCCCCAGCCTCACCACAAACGCCGCCGTTGCTAAATGTTTTACCCAAGAACACTAATTAAGGGAGGGCTGGTGACCAGGAGCAAAATGCCTTTCATCATCCTGCCCTACCGAAGTGGCGTGGGGAGACGTGTCTGGAGCCTCTGTAATTAGTGCTCTGAGCCTCCCAGGGAGGGGGAAAGGAGCAGGGGGGAGGCAGCAGGTTCATAGAGGGGCACTCACTTCACACGGAAGTCATCAGCAGCCATCCTGCTGTTATCAATGTCCAGGATGATCTTGTTGTTATCAATGGTTGCGCAGACAATCTGGAAAACAGCAAACCATGAGAGATGTCTCCTGTCTGCTGTTCTACTCTGTAGGATTTTCTGCCTTGCAATTAGGTAGGAACTCTTCACATTTCTCTTTTTCTGTTACCTTCTTACATAAGTAACCTTGTCCCTTAAGCAGAGAAGCTGAGGGAGGTGGCTTTGCCTCCTTTACTCACAGAAGAAAGGAGATCAACCACACAGAGCTGGGAATTAAAGAGTTGTGGGATGGAACTTCCCAGTTTCAAGATCTGAAGGCAAATTCCAAAGATGCTTCAAAAAGTAAACCTAAAGAACCTTCCTTAAGATAGTAAATCTCAACTGACATTCCAGCTGGCATGTTCTGGCCTTCAGATTTAAGGACTTTCAAGGAGCATGGAGGGAAGGGGTCTTTAAGCCTTAAGATCAGCCATACATTTCATTGTGGACTTATTAATGTCAGGCTGTTTGTGTCACTGTGACGATCAGTTTCAATTCTCAGCTTTTCCCACCTAGAGATTTACAATCTTTCATTTGATAAAGTCTGACAAAACATTCAAAGTGTGTGTTTTTGATTGTCCCTTAGTTTGCATTGCTCTCCCTGTGGGGCTGACACCACTATATTTTCTCCGAGTACATTGGTTACATTTGCAATTATATAGTCACATACAATGTAGCAAAGCATCCTTTTCCTCTTTCAGAGCATTCTCCCACACTCATACCACCTTGCAGCACCCACACTCAGCAATGTCATAGGGAAATTTGCCAAAATTTCTGTTTGCAAAGACATTCACAAGCACCAGAGTTCCCTCCCACAACTGCAGTAGGTTCTAAACACAAACTCAGGAATAAGCTTTCCAAAGGGGAGGAACAACCCGAGGGGGGCTTACCTGGTTCTGGAGATCTTCAATCTCTTTGTAGTAGCAGCTGTAGTCGCGGGGCTCGCAGGAGAGGCCCTGTGTAGCATACCACTCTCTGATCCTGCACTCCAGCTCAGCATTCTCCTTCTCCAAGCACTTCACCTTGTCCAGGTAGGAGGCCAGGCGGTCATTGAGGTTTTGCATGGTGACCTTCTCATCGCAGGATGAAAGCAAGCAGTCGCCACCAAGACCCCCAACAACCACACCGCCTCCGAGGCCAAAGCCGAGGCCATTGCCATAGCAGTTGCCACCTCCATAGCTCCCACCAGCCAAGCTCCCAACACTCAGTCCCCCTCCGTAATTCACTCCACCGCAGTAGCTCCTTCCAGAAAAACCTCTGCCACTGCCTATGCCAAAGGAAGAAATCCGTGCTCCACCACCACCACCACCAATGATGCAGCTGCCACCGCTGCTCCTGCCTTTGCTAGACACAGTAATGGTCTCCTTAATGTTGCAACTCATGGCGACAGCGGTGGGAAATGCAAGCAGAAGCCCAAAGCAAGATGCACAGCTTGATACGAAATCAGACTGCGAGCTGGCCCTGGCCGCCCATCCCTATTTATACCTTCCACAGTGGGTGTCACCTCTGCTCCTTCTTCCCATAAGGCTGGCTACTCCAGCCATTGGTGCCAAGAATAATTTCTCAAAGGGAAGTTTCCTTTCAAGAAGCCTGGTAGACAAGGAAGATGCTTTACATGTCTCTTGCTAATTTCAAAAATACATTAGCAATAATGTTTTATGAATCATCAGCTTTTTGTTTATGATGCAAACTTACAGCGCTAAGCCAGGAAAAACACTGTCCTAAATTACATACCAGGAAGAAATCATTAAAGGTTATTGCATCAAAGAGGTCTTTATCTCTCATTAATTTATTTTCATTTTATTTTGAGTTGAATAAGCAGTTTTCATGCAAGGTGCTGAGGTTGGAATATGTAAGATGAAACAGAAAGAAGAAATACTAAGTTTGCTTTTCGAGTGATGTATGAAGCATGATGTAAGAACTCTGGAAAGATCAGAGACACAGAGATTAACCTTTAAATCTCTCCACTGCCAAGATGACAAATCTGAAACACTCTGCTGTGAGACAAGTGAGACCAAGGAGGGAACTCATAATGGGCACGGATGAAAGGTTCTTCATACATGATTGTGGCTCTCCAGTAATCCACAAAGGATTTGTTTCATTATGTGGAGTGTGTAAAGGAAGGTAAAAGTGCTTTAAGTATTTCCTGTTGTTCAGTGAAAGATAATTTCTGCACTTCTCCTTATTATGGATTGTAATTGTTGCTGGGAAAGGGTGGGTTTGAAACACTGGATGGGAGTGGAGACATCCTATGGCCAATTTCTCTGTCAATACATGCTGCATTTTAATCAGAGCTTTGGGATTGCTGTCCTGGGACATATAAAGACAGAACTGCTGATAGAGCTGCAGAGCAGTCACTACCCTGCGGAGTTCTACCTGGGCTGGAGAAGCTGGATTTGGTACAAACTAGAGACTGTCTATCAGTAATGTTTCCAAATCTTAATTAAGCAAAGAAAATAAAACGTATGAATCCTTTCACAGTCTTGTAATCAAAATTCAGGCTAAGCCTCTTTTCATGAGATGTTTTGCTGAGGTTCCAGAGCGCTGGCCTTTTCCGTAGGGACCCCCTTTCCAGTGGCCATGCAGCAAGGGACAGGCATTCCATGGCTTTCTGAACCCAACAGCTCCTTGTAAGAAATTCTCCAAACCTCCTTCAGCAGGGAAAAGTGAGCTCAAACTCTTGCTGAAATCCTCACTGAGTGTCAGGATTGTGGATTGGAATAGCTATTGTTATGGCAGGTAAATGATCTCTTTACCTAAGGACTGACTTTCCCCAGTATTCATGGATTTACCTATCATTTTATTACTCTCATTCTTATTTCTGTTAAAAAGATGTCTCCCTTTGGATGTTCCTTATCCATGCCATGAAAGGCAGAAGCATTCCAGTGATCTCTCCAGCAGGCTGGAGACAGGTGTGGAGATGCTTCCCAAAGTGATTTACTCCAAGCTGGCCGAGCTGCAGCTGGACCCAACACAGTGCCTGCACATCAACCTACCCTCCCTGACACACTGGGCCTCCCTCTGGCCCAAAACCACATAGAAATAAAGCTCAGAATAGCTAAAAGCTCAAATGAAGTTTATTGAGTATAGGAAAGAATCACCAGATTTCATTGCTAGGACTGGAGAAGATAATTGGGAGTCAGGGTGTGGTGGCAGGAGCAAACCGAAACTGCTGAAAGCTGCGTCGCTGGAAGCTTCGCCTGCTCTGCGGATGATTCCTCAGGAATTTCCCAACAGCTGCGTGCAGCCAGCATCTCCTGAGTGAGCACACATTCCTTCCCCAGCCCCGCAGTTATCACCGGGCACATCAGTGTAGCTCAGGCAGAAACACGGGATGACTTGTGCTCCGTGGGAGTGCAGGGTGTCTGCAGGCTGGGGACGCTCCTGCTCCTCCAGGACACCTCAGTCCCCTCTGCCCCTCACAGCTCTGGGTGCCTGCAGCAACCCCCTGTGCCCAGAGCTTCTCCTGCACACACTTCCCTCTGCCTTGTTTTTATCCTGTTTGTCTCCAGGAAATGAGGGCACTAAGACAAAACTAAGTAATTGTTCCTTAAAAAATTAAATTAAGCTTTCCCTCATGTTTTCATTCAGTTATTTGAACTCATGAGCTTCCTGGGTCTGTCTCATTAGCACAAAGAAATAGGAAAATGTTATGGAAATGTAGCTTCCAACCTTTGCAGCTCCATAATTTGCAGCTCTTTAATAAATGAAGCGTTTCCAGGGTGTTTTCTGCTGGGGAACTGTTAATCACAACCTGCCTCTCCTGAGCTGCCTTCGGGACTCAACCCAACTTGTAGGTCCACAAACAACATCAGAGCGTCCCAGGAGCTGAGGCTGTACCCCCCAGGGGCTTTCCAGAGGCATATTCATAATTTCTGGATCATTAGAGTCTCTTTCTGAGCATGTCATTAGTTCTCTTTCACCTCTCAGGAATTCAGGACAGCTCCTTTATGAAAGTGCATGCTTTGGACCTGCTGGATGTGGTGGAAAGGGTGGGAAGGTCTTTGATATGAGCCCAGGGAATCTGGAGGAGCAGCTAGATGTCAGTAGCAGTTCGCAAGAGGAGGAACCAGCCCACAGCTGGTGGGAATCAGCTGGGGCTGCCAGGAGAGACTGGGAAGCTTTTACGTACCACAGGTAGCCAAGAGTTTCCAGAAGACTGGAAACTGGAAGAGTCTCAGTGCAGTGTCTTTGTATTTCTAGAAACAAGAGTGTGAGGACTCAGATTGGGAAGGATTGAGGCCAAAAAGTGCAGCAGTGGGTTATGTCACTGTCTGTCTTTGCACTGAACAAGGCAGGAGGAGACAGTGGGAATGGAAAGGGAAAGATTTGCTTTTTAACTTCTCAGCCAGAGCTCTGAGAACAACGGGGATATCCACTGGAGTCCAACACAAGGGAATTTGCCATTATAGCCACAATTTGTATCTCTTTTGAACTCTTGTGAAACACTGGCCATACATATCTACTGAAAGAATTCTGCATCAAGTCTGGTACTTCATGCAGGGCTGGAACTGAACTTTAAATAATGCTTAATTTGTTTTGGTTAAAAACTTCTACCTTTGGCCACTCCTCTGAGTCATTGCAGGTGTTCCAGCACTGCATTATCTTGTCTTGCCCATGGATACTATTAGTGTGTGGTAGATGAAATAAAGAAATATCACTGGAACATCTTCTCTCTGTGGCCTCTCACAACAGGAGAAGGGCACCTTTCACCTGCTCCCTGAGACATTAGTGGTTGAATTTCTTCAAGCACTTGCTCCCATGTTAAATTTCTGTTTCATCAGAGAAATTGGTGTCTTTATAAAAGAACTGGCAGTAGAAAAGTGTGCCACACTACACTGTATGTCCAGTCCTGAGGTGGTTTTGTCTTTGTACCTGTTCTCCTCCTGTCCTGAGACTGGCTGTTCCATAACTCCAGCCTTTGATGGAAAAGGAATAACCAGGAGTTTTGCTTTACTGGGTCATCTCACAGGTGAATGTGACTCTGTAACAGGCACACCACTACCAAAACCACCACTGCTTGGCTTTCTGGACCAACAATTTAATCCTCAAAACACCCTCATAACACTTTGAACTGCCAGTTCTCCAAACCCAGAGTGACTCTGCCAGCTCACCGTGGCCCACGGCTGCTCTGCAGGTCAGGGCCAGGACAAAACCAGCTCAGCACCAGCTGCTGGTCAAGGCCAGGGAGGGACTGACCTGCCTGGTCTGTGACAATTGGGTGGCTCTGGGTGTCCAAAGGCCCTGCCTGGCTTTTTTCTCAAATCTATTCTTTGATAAGCTGCAGCTTTTCAGTTCCCACCCTGCCCTCTGCAGCTTCCCAGACAAGGTGTGTTTAACACAGAGATGATCTTTCAACCACTCTCGATGTTCAGGTTGAAACTCTTGGCAATCAGAGAATGACCAGTAAATGACTCAGTCCCTGTGTGAAAAGAGAGGAGATAAACCTTTTGCCTGCAGTCCTTTTCCCAGTGTGAAGATTCCCATAGAATGAAAGGGATAGGTTTGAACATAAGCCATGTCAGCAGAAATGGAATCAGTTGTGGACACCAAAATTTCATCCTCAACAGTCCCCGGACTGGGAGATAGAGCATGAGAGTGCTCAGCCCAGATCTGTCAGCACTAGACTGGGACCAAGGCAAACTATCTTTGGATGTTCCATCACTGACTTTCAAAGTTCTTCTAAAACTGGGTTTCAGCCCAGTGCTGTGTGGGAAGGACACAGGCCTGTTCATGGGGATCAGGGCAGGTGTCACACAGGAATGGGCAACATCTGCCTCAGGCTGTGACAACAGGGAGGACAAGCTGCACGAGACCTGCCAGGTCAGCAAGGCCCCTCTCTCCTGCTGGCAAAGCAGCTTTGTTCCCAGTGCAGGATGATCCTGACTGGTTTAGGTGCCCCTTGCTCATGGATCAGCAGCTGGTGTTCAAAAGGAACTCAGTTGCAGACACAGGTTCTTGATTGCATTAGGCAGAAGCAAAGTTTATTAGAGACATTTTTCAGCAGCAGGTACATAAGTGATCATAGCCCTGGCTGACTACAGCAATAGTCTTGGTGCTGGGCCACACACAGCAATACAGACTGAAAAGCAAATAGCAAAATAAAGCAGAATGTGGCTCAATGCTCTGCTCATCCCTCTGACACATTGCTTAGCATGGCTGAGCAACAGAGGAGCACGCTCTGTGCTCTCTGCAGACACATGCACTAAATATTCTCTCTCTTCATCTGTAGCTCTGCTTCAGGCTTCTCTTGTTGGATACTCTCGTTTCTCTGCTTAATCACAAATCCTTCGGCAAGGCACTGGAGAGATCAAAGGAAACATTACTGTGTTTATAACAAAAATAGATTCTTTCCCACACTGTCATTCTCTACACGTGATCGTTTCACAAGCCAATTCAATTAGAATTTCAGATAAATACTGCCCCTTCCTGGGAAGATCTGATGGCTCCTGCCAGCCTGGCAGATGGATCTGTCACTGGCTGCAGCAGAGGCTGCGTCAAAATGCCAAAAGGTGGAAGCTGCAGACACTGCTCCAGCAGCAATCTGGATGAGGGAATGGCAGTGGGGTCCATGCTACATCAATGCCCCTGCTCACGTCATTCTCCTGGCCCAGCTGTCACTATATTTCCTTCTTTCCTTTTCAGTTTGGCTGGAAGTTTTGCTGTGAATGAGGGCTAGTAGTTATCTGCCAGTATTCCCATGATTTCCGCCCTTTCTTTGCCCACCTGATTTCTGAGTACCTTTCTTTTTCCTCCTCTTTCCTTTATCCCTCATTTCACGTCAGTCCTTTCCCCAAGTTCTCCATGGTTTGCCTGCCTGCTGGCTCTGTCCCTCTCCCTTGTGTCCCTCTTCCCTCTGGCAATTCTCATGCATCCCAGCAGAGTCCCAGCTCCCAAAATCTCTCCTCAGCCACTCCTCTGTGGCTCCTGTCCTGTATTTCCCAAGGGCCCCACAATAAAACTTTCAAGTAGCACCTGTAAGCTACATGGGAAAGATCTTTCTTCCAGCCCATCAGTGCTGGATAGAGCAGAGAAGACTGGAAATGTTTAGAGCGGAACAGTTCTTACCTTGGATCTCCGCAGCTGCACAGGATGGGATCTGGGCAGACGAAGTGTAAGTGTGGCTTGTCCTAATGATGCCTCCTCCTCCTATCCCACTGCTTCTTGCAACTCCTCCTCCTAGACTTGAAGACTGACCAATTCCTCCTTGCTGACTGAGGAGACAGGAAAATAATATTTTAGTGACAGAAATAACAGATAAGCTAGAGCTACAGATTGTCAGCACCCCTGCTGCTCTCAGTCTGCTTCCATTTTCAGCAGAAAAATGTTGCAATTCTAATTCTCCTTGTTGCACCAACAGCACAGGAGAAGAAGCAGTTCACCACCCTGACACCAGGCAGGTCAAATAGGTCAGTAAGGGAGAATGAGCTCAGCAGGTCCTTCACTTTTCTCTTATGTTGAAATAACCAGGACACAGGTATTTTATTGTATTTTTTGGTGTGTCCCAAGCCCACTTACATAAGGTCCTGCTGGCCTCCCTCCAGCAGGCAGCGGTACGTGTGGATCTCCTGCTCCAGGCGGCACTTGACGTCCAGCAGGATCTTGTACTCTTGGTTCTGGCACTCCATCTCTGCCCGCAGGTCACCCAGCTGCTGCTCCACACAGGTGATCTGGCTCTGCAGCTCAGCGAGGTGGTTGTTGTAGCGACACTCCGTCTCCGCCAGCGAGGACTCCAGATTGTCCCTCTGAGGGGTGACATGGGACATAAGACAAACACAGGCAGGAGAAACACTGCATTTAGCTATGACTTCTGTGAGATGGATGAGGTTTGCACCAGCTCATCACCCACCTGGCTGAGCTGAGCTTGGAGATCGATTTCCAGGGCTTGCAATTGGCGTCTCAGTTCAGTCACTTGGTTGTTGCACGTCTCCACCTCCTGACCACTTGTAATTACCTCCCGATTCACCTCCTCAATCTGAAATCACCAATCCAGGATAAAGAGCTTTAGGGAATGTGCAGTATGAGCTGGATCAAGTATTAAGGAAAGAGCAAAGAAGTTAGCAAAGACATGAAATGAGAAAGGTTTGGGTGAAAACTCTCATCCTAATGGCAGTGTAAAACCTGGCTTGTCATTCCTCTTGTTCTTCTAATTAAGCTGCTTCTTGTTCTTCTCACCACTTACTGCTTTGTAGAGAATTCATACCTCAAATCCCACCAACATGCAGTGCTTCCTTCAGCCCATGACAGGGACACAGGGTGGCAGTGTCCCTCCCTTGTGTCACTTGGTCAGTGTCAAGAAATGCTAAATGTTCTTACAGGCTTTTTTGTGGTTTTTACATGCAATAAATCCCTGTGGGCTGATTGCTTGGGAGTTAGCCAGGGAAAGTCAGAGCTGTGGGAATTATTTACTCACCTTGCACTCGTACCAATCCTCAACTTCTTTGCGGTTGCGTTCAATCAGCGTCTCATACTGGCACCTCATCTCCTCCAGGATCTTCCTCAGGTCTGGGCCAGGGCAGGCATTGACCTCCACGCTCACATCTCCAGTCGATTGCTTCCTCAGACAGCACATTTCCTGCAAACACCATCCAGATCAGGTCAGGTTTAAAACAAAAGAAAGAACTGAGGGAGCCAAGTTCAGAGCCCAGGATCTTCACAGCTCCTGGGTCACGCGATGGTCTCCATCACCCCGGGGCGATGGATCCCACTGGAGTGAACGCTTTGTACAGGAGAGGGCAGGACCTACCTCCTCATGGTTCTTCTTCAGGCAGCAGAGCTCCTCCCGCAGCGACTCCAGCTGTGCCTCCAGGTCAGACCTGCACAGCGTCAGCTGGTCCAGCACCTGGCGCAGCCCGTTGATGTCGGCCTCCACGCTCTGGCGCAGCGCCAGCTCCGTCTCGTACCTGCGAGGGAGGAGGCAAGCAAGAAAGAGCACTCAGTGTCTGACACCACTTGCATTTCTGAGCTCTGACAGGAAAAACCAAAACTTTCCCCTCTATAAGACAGTGCATGCTGGAGCAGCAGCTTGGCTGAACCCTCACTGCTCCCAGTCTGCAGATCCCTTCTGCTTCCTTTAATCTCCACTCTAAACCAGCTTGGCATCCCAAACTCCCCCTCCTGGAATTGCCCCTAATTAGACACTGGATGAGAGAATTCTTCTGCACAGCCTCAGCCTGTCCTGGGTCACAGGAGAGCAGCTGAGAGCCCTGAGGGGGGTGACAGCGGAGGGGACAGCCCCAGGTACTCACTTCACTCGGAAGTCATCGGCTGTCATCCTGCTGTTGTCGATGTTCAGAATGATCTTGTTGTTGTCTATGGTTGCACAGACAATCTGGAAAAAGAACATTTATTCCAGGTCTCTGCTCCTGTCCTTGGGCTCAAGGCACCCATTGCCTGGTACAACCACACCCTCTTTCTCCCCTCTTATTTTAAAATCCTGGCTATTATGGATGGGGACCTGAGGAGTGCAGCGCTCACAGAGATATTCAGGGAAGGGCAGTGAAATCATTAAAATTATAAAATTCATGGTTCAGGTGCAGAGAGTACAGGAGATGTAATTGCTGTCCAGCACCTGCTACAATCCACCTCAGCCCATTAAATCTAAATCTTATGAGATTTAAAGTTTTATTTAAATTAATTAATGATGAGCTTATCTTCTTCAGTCTCTTTCCTGGATTCTTTTCTCTTTACTCTTTGTGCATTGACATCTTAAATATTTGCCAAATACTTTGCAAAGATTTTGAATTTTAAATTGCCCATTCTAAATGTGTTATGGCCATGTTCTCTTTATTCTTAGTTTTAATTAGATGTCCTATATTTCCCACTTCTACATGAAAGAGTAAACTAATAAGGAAAAGGAAATAAAGTTTAACTGAAATTTTGCAAGACTATGACAATAACATAAATTCAGGTAAATTGATGTGATCCATTATTTATTTATCTTTTAGTTCTCTTCTTGCCATGTACCTATTTGACCACTTTGGCACAAACTAGATTAAAAAAGACAACTGAGCCCACTCAGATGCATTCCATGAAGTAACATTTTCCCCTTCAATATATCTGATGAATAACAGCAACAGAGACAAACTCTTCAGTTTTATCTCTAAGCTCTGGGCTTTCCACGGGCAGAAGTTGTAATAGCTGTTTACAAAAGACATTTTACAACAATTTTTTACTCCTGATAATGGACTGAGTTATGAACCAGCACCAGAAAAAGGGAGAAAGCAGCTGGGAGGGGGTGTTACCTGGTTCTGAAGATCTTCTATTTCTTTATAATAGCAGCTGTAGTCCCGTGGCTCACAAAAAGGGCCCTGCTTGGCATACCACTCCCTGATCCTGCACTCCAGGTCAGCATTCTCTTGTTCCAGGCACCTCACCTTGTCCAGGTAAGAAGCCAGGCGGTCATTCAGATTTTGCATGGTGACCTTCTCGTCACCAGAAAGAAGAATGCCGTCACCAGAAAAACCACCTCCACCAAGACCCATCCCCATGCCACCTCCCATGCCACCGCCAAAGCGAGCGCTGCCACCACTGAACCCCATGCCTGGGCATCCTCCGAGGACGGTGGCTCCTAAGCCACCTCCAAAGTTCCCACCGACCAAGCTGCCGGTGCTCAGTCCCCCTCCATAATTCACACCACCGCAGTAGCTTCTCCCAGAAAAGCCTCGGCCACCGCCTATCCCGCAGGTGGTGTATCTTCCCGAGGAGACCGAGGAGATGCGCGCCGCGCCACCACCGCCACCACCGATCACACAGCTGCCGCCGCTGGTCCTGCCCCTGAGAGAGCCAGTTGTCTGCTTGATACTACAGCTCATGGCGAGGCCCAGCTGCAGCGCCAACCCACAGCCCAAAGCAAGATGCAGAGCGTGATACTGAGTCCGACTGCAGGCTGGCGGCTGCTGCAGGTCTCCATTTATACCTTCCAAAGGGGGTGTCGCCTGTGGGGTGTTTCTTCTTCCCACGGGGCTGGCTAGTCTGGCTGTTTATGCCAAGATTAAATAGCCCATAGGCAGTTTCCCTCTAGAAATCCCAGTTCACAAGGAAGATACTTTACATGTCAGCAGCTTATTCCAAAAAGTAAAATAGTGTTTTATGAGTCATCAGCTTTTTTGTATGATGCAAACTTTGCAACAAGTCAAGAAAAAAAGTTGCCCTAGATTATGTACAAAGAAGAACCATTGGTATTTATAACATCAAAGTGCCTTTTATCTTATATTAATTTGTATTTATTCTTAGTCCAATAACCTTTTTTTATATCACATGGTAGAGCTTGTGAAACAAAAACTGGAAAACTAATAGAATTTCTCACTTCTGAAAAGTGTGAACAGTTGTGACTGTAGTAGAGAACAGACAACAGACACTGTGGTGTGGATGTTGGTCACCTGGCACAGCTCTTAATACCTGCTCTATTGTGAGATTTCCAAAATCACTGAGGTAAATCCCCCATGGATTTAGTTCCCTATGTATGGCTTAAATGTCTTTAGTTATGCAAACACAAGAAGTCAAGTTGCTTGCACTGTGAAGCTCAGTCCTGCTCAGTGTCCCCTGTGCATGAGTGACACACAGGTTGATGTCAACTGCATGAAGGACCTCGCTGAAGTTATTTTTCAATTGCTTTAATTGCTGTCCATGCTTTCTCCGTTTGTGGTGATGATAGATAAAGACAGAGATGACAGGAAAGGGAGTATCCACAAGTGATATATCCAGATCCCTGGATACGAAGATTGCCATTACAAAGATTGTGCTGCACACGAAATAAGAAGGAGAAAAGCTTTCTGCATTTCTTATGGAGTTTTTCTGAGCAGTAGCAGGTATCAGCACAGCCTGGCTGGTCAGAGTAGCACAACCTTCCATCCAGGCAGGCAATAGCCAAGGGAGAATTCAGAGAACTGGCTCCACCAGTGCCAGTGTCCTTCTCCAGCCGTCGCTGTAATGAGAGGATATTCCACTCTCCAGGGGACGATGGCTTCTGTTCCCTACAGCGTGGAATTTCCACTCAACTCTTACTCACAAAGCAGCCTTTGACTGGAGGATGTCCATATGCACAGGAGCAGTTGTGACAGATCCCTGTTGGCAGTGAGGGTGACACTGCAGGAGCTCTGAGAGCAGCGTCCCCTCTGGGAGGAAGAGCAGAGAAAACCAACCCTTGTACCCTCAGCTGCTTTTACTCATGAGAAGTTGGTGACTGCTGTCACCATGGCAGGAGAGTGTCCCCAAGCACATTTAGATAGGATCGTCTTCACACCAGCATGAGTTAAAGCTTTCCACTCTCCAGTGGGATAATTTATTTCTTTACTTAGATCAAAAATGATAAAAAGCCGCCTACCCAAGGCTGGCGGCATCCAGGAATATTCATTATTCATATGGTGCAGGGAAATAACTTGCTTAAGGACAGAGCTGAAGTCTGTCGGAGCTCGGATTCCTCCCTGAGACTGCAGTGCCTGAAATACAAGTCCATCCTCCCCCAAGACACAGCCCCTGTGCTCCCCACACAGCCTAGACTCACAGTCGGGAAAATCATGTACAAAAAGGAGGAGAGGGAGCAAATCTGGCTTTCATCCGTCATTTTGAGGAATATAATTGAAGACAGGGTGTGGCTGTTGGAGCCAAGAGAAATTAATATAATGCTTGCTTGGAGCTTCGCTTCTGCTGGAGAGGTTTTCAGGAGTTACCCAAGCACAACCTGCAGAGATGGGGCTGGGGGTGCCTTTCTTTCCCTTGCAGATTGTTGAATTACACTGCAGATGTTGGGCATTTCTCTACAGGTGGGCATGGAGCACCCAGCCCCGCTTCCTTCAGCAGCTCTCTGATGGGAGGAAGGAGCAGGTCTTGCTCCACAAAACAAACAGCAGCAGCACTGTACAACCTTTCACTCATGTCCTGGTGGAATGGTCCACAGACTCTCAAATCCCAATTTACCTGTGAAGATTAGACATGAGCATACAATTCTTCCCAAGAACTCGTATTTGGGATACAATTGCATTCTTTGGAGTTTTTATGGGCTCCTGCCAAATTCACTGGGGCACGGAACATGTGTTTGATACAGCAAATGCACCCAGAAGCTGGTCCCTGGCTAAGCTGGTATTTTAAACACAAACTGTGGTGTTGTCTCTGTCCTCATGGCCATGTCAGGGCTCCAGCGCTCGACACCAAGACAGACAGGTCTGTGCTCCCTCAGTACTGGCTTTTCCCCCCACTAAACTGATTTCTTTACCTCCACTTTTGTTATTACTCTATTCCTGTAGCCTTGGGACGCAGCCTTGGGGCAGAACACAGGGAAGGGACTGTGCAAGTCTAAGACATAAACGTGTCCCTAAAGGATTTACCAGCTCAGTGTAGGACTGGAGGAAACAATTGGTTTCAGGTGCAGGAAGCCACAAGAGGCCCTTGGCCAGGACAACCAGCAGTGGTCACACACAATGTCAGTTCCAGTGCTGCTGAGACTTGTGTGCTTGATGGATGAGAAAAGAGAGTGAAAGAGGGGATAAGGGTGAGTACTGGTGCCCAGGCATGGAGAGGCAGGAGGATGCCACATTCCCAAGGGGTGCTGTGGGCAGGACAGTCTGGTCCTGTGGCTGTCGCTGTGCCCAGCCCGGCTCCACACGCTCACCTCGCTTTGCTTATCAAAGCTGATAATGTTTTCTTGTGTCAACTACAAGAAAGGTGTGTCTGGTTCAACAGAACTTTGCTTTCATAAGCATTGCCTCAGTGATGTTTGTGCAACCACACTGGAATATGATTTTATCTTGTCACTTGTAATTACCATTAATAATTTGCATAATGGCCATTAGGCATCACTTATTAAACTCTTCTTTGATGTGATACTGAGCTGGCTCCAGGCCCCATACTCCCATCTTTCAAATGCAGACCACGACTTTTCCCTGGCTAGTGACTCATTGGTTTATACCACCATGTTTAGCCAAATCCTGTAAGGCAACTGAAATAATTACCACAGTGGGTTTGGTAACAGCACAGGCTTAAATACACCTTGGAGACCGACTCTGTTCCAGCTTCTTTCTTGCTGAGTGTTCACATCTGCACACTCTGAGCATTTGCAGTGCTGAAGGAAAAGTTCAGCAGGACATGGAGGTGGACACAACCAGGTTTTTTCCTAGCAAAGTTCAGTCTCCCCTGATTCACTTGATGAAGAGTTTTAGATCCTTCCAGAACCTGCCAGGTGCTGACAGTGCAGTCAGGCCTCCAGCAGGCACATCTCTGGTGGCACTGCAGGTCATCACAGCAGAGGAGAGACTGGAGAATTTCTTAGGATATATGGGAATAGTGATGGGTGATGAAACTGAAGCAATTCCATGGAGAGCTGAGCACAGTGCAGGACAGGAGGGAAACCAAGGCTTCAGTCTGTGGTCTGTGCTGCAGAGCCACAGGATCAGGTCACAGCTTGACAGCCTGGAGTTTCCAGGTGCTTCCTGCACTCAGACATTGTCCAGGGGTGCAACAGAGCCAGGCAGGCAAAGGTGAAGCACAGCCAGAACTCCCCAGACCATCTTCTTTTATCTTCATGTCATACTTGTGCTAAAAACTCTCTTAATTTCAATACACTTCCATAATGTGGCTCATACTGGCAGTTTAGGTTCTATTGTTCAGTGTACTGAACTGAGAAATCTCCTGTTGGGTTACAGCAGCAGTTTGCTCATCTCTTGTAATTCTTTACAAATGTTACATAGCCAATAAACAAAAATCGAAACCCCACAAAGAGTTACTGTGGGTGTAGGTCTGTACCTGTCTGCATACTCTATGAAACAGACTTTTGTAGAGAAATTACAGTTTATGCATCACACCAGAATATGGCCTGCTTTTCCAAGTGCACTGTGCCTGTAATCAGAGATAATTGTCTGTGCCATGCAGTCTGGAACTCATGGCTGATTTCCAGCATTAGTAATTTACAAAATTATTTGTTTTCTTCCCATTTCTTCACTGATCCCTTAAAGCTCTGGTGTGTTAATTCCTCAGGGCTTTTTCCTGATGGTGGTGTAATTCCCATGTTCCTGCTCTCTTACAACACAGACACATCTGCTGAGCTGTCACAGTGCATTTCACTGTCTGCTTACCAGCCTGAGTGCTGCTATCACCCCTGCCTCTCCCAGGGGCATCCCCCCCTTGCTCTTTGTATCCTTGGGTTCCTCTCCCTGCCCTGTTCCTTCAGCCCAAGTCTCTCTGTCTTGGAGTTGCTTGTTTGTTCTTGCTTTGCAAGATTTGCATGTTACAGGAGGACAGAAGGAGCTCAGATGAGCTGCACACCCCGTGAGCTGCTGTGCAATGCAGGTCCCAGCTCACTCCTGTTCTGCTGTTCCTCCCCATTTCATTTATTTCCCTTCCCTGTCTTTTCCTGTGCTGTCTCCACAGCTGTCACCATTTCCCATCCCTGTCCAGGTTATAAACACTGGGCAGGGAAGGCAGAGTTGTGTTTCTGCACAGATGCAATGCAGTGACCTCAGAGGTGCTGAATCAGCAGTGAGGTGGGTTAAATCACCCCAAAATGCTCAGCATAATTAGTGCTGCAGGAATGGGAGATGCAGAACTGAGCAGGGAAAGTAACACAGAGCTTGTCCAGGAGCTCATTAGAGCAATTACTGCACAGGGCTAACAAGTGTCCTGGACAGAGCCCAGGAAGAGGCCATTCCAGGGCTGTCTGAGCTGTTTCTCTCATTAGAAACAGGCCCTAATTCAGACTCATTGTATCCCCCAAAGCCTTCTTGTTAGAAACCTTCATGTCTAAGGCTACTCATCAAACCCCATCCAGCATTTCATAAAGAAAGGCTGCCAGAGCCCCACAGTGAGGAGCAAGGGCTGTGCCACCACTCCCAGCCCATCCAACCATGGCTGGGACACTGCTGCCAGCGAGGAGGGACAGGCTGGATCCTGAGCCTGGGCTTGCACACACAGCAAAATGCAGTCGTGTTCCTAAATGTGTTTGCCATTCCTTTCTCTGGGCTAATAAAACGCCAGCAGCTTTTTTCTTTCTGTCTGTTTATTGTGTCTCACTTTTAAAAAAATTCTCTCCCACATATTAATTTGTCTCACCCTTTTATCTTCCTACATGTTGCCAGCTGGTTCTTCCTGTTTGCCTTTTTTACAAATCCATTTAGAGGTTCTTTATTTAGTGTTTTCTCTGGGAATTGTTTTCCTCCACCAGAAAGGAGTGGAGAGTCCAGCAGAGCCCGGCTTTCAAAATTCCTGCTTTGGTATTATTTGAGAAAACTTGTTCTTGATTTTATCCTGTTAGTGTGCATCTGTAATAACTCAAAGGTGTTGTGTGTTACATTATACTGTGTGATATTATGTATTATATTATATTATATTATATTATATTATATTATATTATATTATATTATATTATATTATATTATATTATCATATGTCTGCTTAAGTGAAGACTCCCTTTTCTTTCTCTCGGTAGCAGACTGTCAGTCAGACAGCCCTGAGACTCCCTCCCTGCCCTCTGCTCAGCCTCCCTGGGTGTTTCTTTCCTCACCACATTCTGCTTCATGTCTTGGCTCCTGCCACCTCCTCTGGTAGCAAATATCCCTTTCCACAACCTTGTCTGGTCTTTCTCCTCCACCCTCCATCCCTATCCTCAGCCTGAGTTCAGCTGGAGCACTGATGGCTTGTTTTCCTTTATCCCTGTAGTGATTGCTGTGTGGTTGGAAACTAAAGGTGGATTTATAATATATTTTTTTTTAAATGCTTGTATATTGATTCACTTGTAGAAATTATTTCTCAGGTTCAAGGCTGTATCAGCAGGAGCAAAGTTTTATTGGAGACAAGCCTTGGTCTCTGTTAGAGAATGGCCACAACCCAGGGGAGGCAGGAGGTGCTGTCCTGCAGAGTCCCTCTGACTGCTGCCGGAGCACAACTGAGAACTCCCAGGTTATTTTGCCTTGATTTTCCAGAAGACTTTTTCTTCAAAGAGCTCCTCAGGGGATGTGCAGTGGGGCTGGCAGGGACTCTCTGGTCTGCAGTGACCTGAAGGAGAATGAGAAGAATAACTTTTTCAGCATCCTGTGCCTTTCTCTTACACCCCTTCGCCTTTTCTCTTCCCCTCTACTCCAAGCTTTGCTAAATTTTATCCTTGTTGAAAGACTTGTGACTGATTTCCCTGCCAGTTCCTCCTTCCCCTGCTGTGTTGAAAGCCTTGTTTAAACACACATTTACTGCTGGGCACCCCGCAGTGTCAAACACAATTTCTGTGCAGAGGTTTATAAATAAATATCCCATAGCTGCATCCCTTATCACTGCTTCCCACCACATCCCAGTTAATCCCAGTTCCCTCCCACCAACAATCACAGTGTCTGACTCCAGCCCAGCCTCTCTCCGGGGAAAACCCTCTCCAGCCTCTCTTCATCACCCAGAAAAGCCTGGAGACCCCTCATCCTCCTGGTACCCAGCACTAAAGAAGCCATTCCTGGTCCCCCTTCCCTGGAGACCCCCTCACCTGTCAGACCCTGGGCCGGGCAGGGCTCAGGGCAGGCAGGGCTGGCACAGGCTGCCCTTCAGCCCCGTGCTTCTGCCAGCTGCTGTGGCACCAACTCCTCTTCCTGCCGCCCCTCTGTGGAAAAAGACAGCTCTGGACACCCAGACCCCAGCACTGCCCCCCTGGGGATCTCCCCCTGCCCTCCTCACTGCTTTAGCTCTGTCTCTTGAGCCACAGCTCCCCCTCCCAGCCCCGAGGCCAGCTGCAGCCACCTCTGTGCCCCCGTCCTTTGGTGATGATGCTTTTCCATCTGGCACTCAGGGTTACCCCAGACAAGCACTAACAGTGCCACTTCAGCCCTTGCAACAGGCATTTTGGAACAGAAACTGACTTTTCTTGTAAATAATTTAGGAGTGGAGAGTCCAGAGGAGCCCACATCAGGGCACCACCATTCCAAAGGCTCCTCTCCCAACAAAACAAAAGGAGTAGGTGGGTGCTCAGGGCAGTTTTGTGTGTGTGCAGCCAATGTCTGGAATTAACAGCCTGGCTGTTTCAAAACCTCAGTCAATGGAAGGCAGGGCAGAGCCAACTGCTTTGCATACAAATTAAACTTCCAAAACTTTAATTAAACTTGTTTTGCGAAACTGAAAATGTTTAGATAATTCATCGTTTCAGTTAAATTAGCTGCTAGTCCCTAAACCTGTCTCATTCTGGCAAGCCAATAAAACTCAGTTACATGACTCTTTGTCCAGCTCCTGGTGAAGCTGCCCTTAAAGAGCTGCTGAACTGTGCCAGGGGCTGGGACAGCTCTGGGGGCTCTCCCAGCCCATTCCCTGACCAGGAATGGTCTTTGGTGCGCTCCCTGGTTATTTATCAGAACCAAACCCTCAGATGCCTCATGGCTTTCTAATCAGCCCTGTCTGGAAACAGGTCAGCACTGGTTCCTCACCACAGTGTTGCTTTTCCTACTAGGATTTTCATATCCCTGTAAGGCAAAGCACAGAGATTTTAGGGTGCCCAGCTCTGTTTGCATACATGATGTCGTGTTGGCCACCCTCCAGCAGGCAGTGGTAGGTCTGGATCTCCTGCTCCAAGCGACACTTGACGTCCAGAAGGGTCTTGTACTCCTGGTTCTGGCACTCCATTTCCGCTCGGATCTCAGCCAGCCGCTGCTCCACGCAGGAGATCTGGTTCTGCAGCTCAGCCAGGTATTTGTTGTAGCGACACTCGGTCTCCGTCAAAGAGGATTCCAGGTTTTCTTTCTGAGAATGGAACAAACTCACAGGTACCTGGTTTGGACACAGGTACAGCCCTGCTCGCAAGAGCTGGAGCTGTGAATCCTTGTGGCATCACCTACCATAGTGAGCTGGGCTTGTACATTGATTTCCAGGGCCTGCAGCTGACGCCTCAGCTCAGTCACCTGCTTGTTGCTCGACTCGATCTCCTGGCTGCTTGTGACCACCTCCAGATTCACCTCCTCCACCTGCAAGGTCAGAAAAGAACAGCCCTTTCCTCACCTCCTCGCTGCATCTCGTGGTGTCCAGGACCTCCCCACACCCTGCAGTGCCCTGAGCACACCCAAGGCTGACACCCTGTTTATTCCATTCTGACCCAGTGACACCACGTGGTGGCCCCTTTGCCGTGGATGAACACAGAAATCGGGCAGTACAGTTAGATCTGAGCACATCTGTGACACTTGTTGTTATTAGGACACCTCCTAATGCCTCATTTTTCCCTTTCCCCCTTGGGGCAGAGCTGGCTGCAGCTCTGAGGACACGAGGTACCTTGCAGGCGTACCACTGCTCCGTCTCTTTGCGGTTGCGCTCCATCAGCGTCTCGTACTGGCACCTCAGATCCTCCAGGATCTTCCTCAGGTCTGGGCCAGGGCAGGCATTGACCTCCACACTCACATCCCCAGTGGCCTGTTTCCTCAGACAGCTCATTTCCTGCAGGAAACACGTGCCTGTATCAGTAATATCCATCCACCTTTGGGGAGATTTTCCTTCTTCTCAGTGCCCTGAGAGAGCTGACCTCCTCATGGTTGGTCTTTAGGCAGCACATCTCCTCTGTCAGAGCCTCACACTGCAGCTGCAGGTCGGTCTTGCAGCTGGCCAGCTGGTCCAGGACGGGCCGGAGGTTGCAAATGTCGGCGTCCACGTTCTGCCGGAGACCACACTCGGTCTCATACCTTAAACCAAGGTCAGCATGTCAGCAAAGCAGGGCAAGGCCTTCTGTTGAGGTTGGGGGAAAAAATGAGGAACAAGTTCTTCCCCTCCACACATGCAGTGCTATGAACATTGCCAGTGGTGTCAGAGATCTGTTTTACTATGCAGTGTGACAGGCAGAGGGTTGGGATGTCCCCATCACCACCCGTCACCTGCCCCTCCATGGGCCAGCAGGGGACTTTACTCACTTCACTCTGAAGTCATCAGCAGTCATCCTGTTGTTATCAATGTTCAGAAGGATTTTGTTAGTCTCCATGGCTGCACACAGGATCTGGAAAATAAATCATAAGAGGAATATGTGGGCTTGCATCTTCCTCTGCCTCCAGAAGACCCTAGAGGAAACATTTACCTGGGGTATTTTATGATAATTCCATATATTGGGGTTATTAATCAGGGAAACCCATGTGCCAACTGGGTGGACCCAGCCTTGCTGAAGCATCAGTGCTCACTAAATGCAGAATCCCCCTCCCATAGACCATCATTTAATATAAACCATTGCTCCAGAGCTGTTCCCTCTGCCCTTTGACATGCTCTGTGCAAATATGAAAGCAAAGCCCAAAGAAATAGCAGGATTTTCTTGACAAACAAGGGTTTACCTGGTTCTGAAGGTCTTCAATTTCCTTGTGGTAGCAGCTGTAGTCCCGTGGCTCACAGATGGGCCCCACCTTGGCGTACCACTCCCTGATCTTGCACTCCAGGTCGGCGTTGTCCCCCTCCAGGAGCCGCACCTTGTCCAGGTACGAGGCCAGGCGGTCGTTGAGGTTCTGCATGGTCGCCTTCTCGTTGTTAGCAAAGAGGATCCCATCCCCACAGCCAGCCCCGGCCCTGGGGAAGCCACCTCGAGCGCAGACTCCTCCTGTGCTGAATCCCAGGGCAGAACAAGCCCTCTGGGTGGCTCCGAAGCTGCCACCAGCCGCGCTGCCGGCGCTCAGCTGCTTCCCGAGCAATCCCTCGCTCACGCTGCCGCCGGAGAAGCTGCCAACCACAGCTCCCAAGTCATAGGCAGCGTGTCTGCCCGAGGAGGCAGAGGAGACCCTCCTGGCAGTGCCAGCTGCGTTGCTGCCCGTGCTGGCCCTGCCCTGGGTGCAGGTGGTGACGACCTGCCTGACGGTGCAGCTCATGGTGTGCGTGCGGAGCCAACAGAGCCCAAGGCAAGTGCTCGGGTGGCTGCAGGATCCAACTGTGATACCTCTGTCCCCTGGTCCTCTATTTATACCAGTGCCTGTGGATCGTGCCACTGGAGAAGGGCTGTTTATTCTTCCTCCTTGTGACCTGGCTAGGAGGTGTTTTCTTTTTTTTTCAGCCGGAAATAATTCCCCAAAGGCGTTTGTCTCCAGAAATCCCACAACAGAAAGATGCTTTGGTTAACAGAAGCGTGTTTCAAAACTACATCAAAAATGTTACTTCCTGAATCATCAGGTCTGACTTGTGATGACAACTCAACAACAGTGACACAAAAACCCGACGATACCCAAGAGTGCCCGGGGAATGAAGCGCCACAGCAATTATCCATCCCCGGCGTGGGCGAGCCTACCCGGAAAGTGAAAGCTGTGGGAAAGGCATCCTATCTGACAGAGCCTGTTCGACCCCTTTGTGACCAGAAACGAGGGTGTCCCCTCACTCAGCTGGCCTCAGTCCCTGGGACCAGGGCCAGGAGACCACCCTGGGCCTGCAGCAAGGTCTGTTCCATTCCACGTGGTGTGGAGTGAGCCCCTGGTCTGGGTCTTCAGAGCTCAAATGCTCCAGGAGAGCGCAGAGGAATATTGCCCTGGAATGTACCAGGGCTGGTTTATCCCTTCTCTTTATTCTAGATCCATCAAAACATCCCCTTGAAGAGGTCTGGGTTGTTTTGCTGCTTTAAAGAGTAGACAAAATAGTCAAGTATTTATCTAAAATATGAAAGGATATTTCCTGGACACCAAACATGCGGTCCACTGAATATTCACTGCCACACAGGATGTTTCATAAGATTTCTGAAGCAGTAATGTGGAGAATTTCAGGAGATGCATGACTCTACAGAAGTCTGATCCAATTCTAACCAGCACCGTGAAAACTCCCCAGTACAATTTAGGTGTTAAATTTAGAAAGGACAACAGAAAAGATATTTTTAAAAGTTTATTAAATTAATTTTTTATTTCTGGAATGCTAAATTGAGGAAGAAGGGAAATAATTAAAATGTTTTGTCATCTGAATCTTTCATTTTATTAATAACATTAATATAACAATGCTAATATTGGCTGGCTCTCACCCATGTGTGGTTCAGCTTTGGGTTTGGCATCCAGGTCACCTGGACACGTGGCATAAAGAATGTGTCAGGTGCAGCCTGGCTCACAAATATTGCTTCTGCCATTTGGGCAAGTTCATTAAGCTCAATTTTATCTTGACACTGCAAATCCAGCACTCCTGAACTCTGGGGTGGTTCTGTGGGGGCCCATCCTTGGTTAGAGCCATCATCAGGAAGGGAAGCCAGGGTGCTCTGGTGCCACAGTGATGGCCAGACCCTGCCTGGAGCCAGGGATCAGGGTCAGGCAGGGCTGCCCACCTGCAGCCTGATCACAACTGGTCTTTTTTCTACCAAAGAATTATAAAGTGACTGCTGAGTAAACATTTAATTTGATTTAATCAAAATTTATGTGGTTCTTCATTTTTCAAGGCCAGGTTGGATGGGGCTTGGAGCAACTTGGTCCAGTGGGAAGTGATAGGGGGTAGAATGAGATGGTCTTTAAGGTCCCAACCCAAACTTTCTTTTTCTCTTCTTCCTTTCCTTTCCTTTCCTTTCCTTTCCTTTCCTTTCCTTTCCTTTCCTTTCCTTTCCTTTCCTTTCCTTTCCTTTCCTTTCCTTTCCTTTCCTTTCCTTTCCTTTCCTTTCCTTTCCTTTCCTTTCCTTTCCTTTCCTTTCCTTTCCTTTCCTTTCCTTTCCTTTCCTTTCCTTTCCTTTCCTTTCCTTTCCTTTCCTTTCTTCCCTTCCTTCTTCCCTTCTTCCTCTCTCTCTCTCTCTCTTTCTTTCTCTCTCTCTTTCACTCTTTCCTTCAGGCTTTACCAAAGATGATTAGAATTCCTACAGCTTTTGTAAAGGAGAACAGTAATTTATTTTTATTTTCTTGGAATTGTGCGTTCTTCACGCCAGCTTTATTCCTTTCCAAAATTCAAAATTTTCTTTAAAACCAGCTCTTGCTTTTCCATGAGAACAAACCTCAAGCCCTGCCAGCAGTCACAGCCTCATTTTACTAAAGCCATTTCACTTTGTGATGAGGAGATCTGCTAATGACGGCATCTCCATGCCTAATGGAAGGCTCCTGCCAGAATTAGCCTTGATTGACTTCCTGGCTGGAGTCTGCAGACGGAAATTTGCTCCCCACATCCCTGCAGGCAGCCAGGGGCAATGCCCTGATGAGCTGTCCTTGCCTGACTTGGGAGCCCCTCGCAGGCACTGCTGCACCCCAGGGAGGAAGAGGAGCAGAGGAATGACAGGGGAGCAGAGGAATGACGGCTCATGAGGATCTCCCGTGGGCATTTCAGGAACAGCAGCACAGGTCTGACCAGGAAAAATTACTACTTCAAGTAACAAATGAGCAGAAGAGCCTCCCCCAGGCAAAGGTGTTGCTCCCACGTAATGAGCTTTGTACAAAACAGAAAGGAAGGGATCGGATTGCAGGTTTCCACCAGCGTCCTGGGCTGTGTGACAGAGTGGGGTGGTGGCAGAGGGTGGACATGCTGGAGTTATTCCCAAGAGTCCTCCACAGCAGAATTATCAGACTCAACAGGGCAATGGAAATGGGAAAGATTAGATTTCCCTGCAGGGAAATCTTTGGGAGTCTCAGGATATCTTTTAAGACTTAAGACTGTTTCTTAGGCTAATGCAGATGAAGTTTAATGTGCCCCCAAGAAGGAGATCCAGCATTTCATGTTACTACAAACACTCCCTGAATCACCAGGTGTTGTCACATCCAAGAGGACTTCCTTGGGGACTCAGTGACTCAGACACAGCACCAAACCCCAAATCCCTGCTGGTGCCCAGGCACAGGAGGGCCAGGGGAGGAGCTGGAGCCAGGCATTGCCAGCACCCACCAGCCTGGCCAGGGAGAGGCTCCTCCAGAGGCACCCCCAGCTCCTCTCTCTCATTGTCAGCTGAATTTCCATGTTAACCTATGGAAAATCCTGGTGTTCTCAATTTACAAAGTATTTACAAAGTATTTGCTTATCTGGCTGGTGATGTACCTGTCATGCCACTTTCTGTCAGCCTGCTATTGGCTGTCCTGGGGCTCATCTCCATCTTCTGGTGACACCAGGTGCTCCAGGGTCTGATCCCAGCTTTGCAAGTCACTCCAGGCAAATCATTCAGCTCCTCCAAGTCTCGATTTCATCCTTTGTAGGATGGAAACAACAATAACAACTATCCTCCTCCTCGAGGGCATTGTAAAAACAACTGTCTGAGGAGCACATGGGGCTTTAGAGATTGGAAAGATGGCATTTAATTCAGTATTATTCATTGTGTTCTTGCTATTTTATATTACTCTTGACACGGGCACGTCCCATTGATTTCTCTCTATGTCTCCATCATGAAATACCTTTAAAGAATGTTTTCATTTCTTTTCCATTTTAAAGTTTCCATTTTTTTGTTTCGTTGTCCATAAAGTTTCACCATCATTCAATGAGGTCTTGCCTCTGTGATTCCCAACTGAATCCTAAAAAGACTTTTCTTCTTGTACTTGCAGCTTGCAGCAAATCTGTAAAATGCTCTCCAAAACCAGTGTGTGTCCATCTCTTGGAGAGACAATTTGTCCCTGTTTCACAGACACAAATGTGTGTAGCAAAGGGTAAATAACAAGCAGTAAGTTACATTATAGTTCTGTGGTACTTTCCTTCTTCAGAGCACTATAATGTCACACAGAGATCATTTGTGCTGAGCTTGGACTTTGCTCTTGCCTGTGATAACAGGGTTACACTGAGCTGTGTGCAGAATTAAAGCCTGTTTCATTGATGCAAATATATGTTGATGAATATCCCCTGATAAGGTCCTCCCAGGGGAACTGAATCCACTGATTACAAACCAGGCTCTTCCATCAGCTCTCCCAGCTCTCCTCAGGGTTCATCTCTGCTGCTCCTGCTGGCTGATGGAAATATCTCAGATCCCAGAGATGACTGAGTGTTCTGCTGGATCCATCTCTCCCCTGTGCCCTTTTGGCTGCAGAAGGGGCCACATCTCTCTGTGCTGCCAGCACAGAAATCACTCTTGGACTGACGTCTCCTTTTAGCCTCCTACTTCTATTTAATCAGTTATATTTGTGGTTTGCAGAAAGCTTTTCTGTGTTCATACACTTGGGGCATTCTGCAGATGGTTCAAGACTTAAAAAGCCATTTACAGCTAAAGTATAACAACACTACAACACTCTTCTGATGCCAAAAAAAAAAAAAAAAAGGCAGCACATTAGCAGTTTGCTCAGAATTTCCAGCCTGCAGCTTTGCCTGCTGCCAGAGAGTCTGAGATAACTTGAGGCTCAGGTACATTTTTCCTTGATCTGGTTTTCATTTTTGAGATAGCTCTGGTTTGTTTGGCCTGGAAGACTTTCCCCAAAGAAGATCTGTCATTCCAGCAAAGGGAGAAGCACAATACAGTCCATGAACTCTGCACTCTCTGTGTCTCGTTTCCTGCCCTTTTCTGTAATTGCTGAATGATGATACACAATGATAAAATCTCACACTCCCTTCTCTGGATAGACCTGGCAGGTTCCCCACTTCTTCGATCTCCTTTCCTCTCCTTTGCCTGTCCTGTCATGCCCAGTGTGACATCATCAGCTCTTTCCAAACCTGCTGGGGCCAGGGAGCACCCTGGGGACTGTAATGCTGTGGGGAGACTCAGGGAGGATGAATGAAGCACTGATCACCCAAAGGATGAGCAAGCTGAGCCTCAGCTGTCCATTGTTATAAGGGAAGCTGATTTAATGCAAACTGTTCCCTCTCACTTTGGTCTGAGCCCAGATCTGTGTCCTTGAGGTGTGGGATGGACATAAGCTGATGCACAGGGCTCCCAGCTACCACAGACTAGAAAGCATGAAGTTGGATCAAAGTGATTCCATCAGGTTTTTGGCTCTAAAACAATTTCCTCTCCTCTCTGGCTCTCCCTTGGTCGCTCTCCAGCAGGCGAGTGGGCACAGGCACAGCCAGAACCTGCTGCTGCCCAGCTGAGTCACTAATCCTGAGCAGCAGCTCAGCCTCAGGCATCATTTCTACCTCTCAGGTAGTTTCAGGAAGGGTTTTAGCAGTGATCTGTTACACACGACAGTGATTGAAATTATTGCTGCTCATCCCTGTGCAGATTAAGCAATGGTTACTTTAGTTCCTCAAGTGCAGCCCTGGGGCAGCATGAATAGCCCTGTAAAAGTTTTTGTGCCTGACAGTGTGATTTAAAGGCAGTCAAAAGAGACAGCAGGCCTGTAGGGATGAGGTTTGCCAACAGCTGGATGCTGGGCTCATGTCTCAGAGAGAGCATCTGACAGCAGCAGCCTTGCTGAAGCCATCTAAGCTCAGCTTACAGGAGAAAGTGACTTTTTATGATCTTAAGAGTGTGAGAACTGAGCTTTATTTTGTTGGCTTTAATTACCAGTTGTGAGGCACATTGACCTCAAACCTCATAATTCCATAATTGCCTTCATCACACAGTTTATGTCTTAGCCAGTCCCATGTATTTACAAGCACTGAGTTCATTTGGAAAAAGCTGTCCCAGGCAGAGCCCCTGTCCCTCCAGGTGGAACCCATGTCCCTCCATTCCCCTCCTCTCACTGGCTTCTTGTGGTTTCTCAGGACTTTCCCTGGCATGAACACAGAACCCAGAGGCTTTGAGGGATCACATGTCAGTGATCAGACAAGACAAGTCTGCAGTTGCATGAGCGAGAAGAAAAAGCTTTATTAAGTGTGTCCAGAGACACCTGCATGGAATGAGGGCAACACATGAGGAAGAGCAGGTGAAGGGAGCACACATGGCCTCAGGCACTTCTTGGCTCAGTCTGATGCTCTCCTGGGCCAGGGGCTGTCCTAGCGAGTGGTGAGTGCCACCTGCTCCCGGGAGGACACCACCTTCCCGTCCTGCACCTCCTCCACGATCGTGCGCACTTGGCGGGACGATGTCACGACTGCAAAGGAAAGGGTGATGATTATTCACGGCAGGAAGGAGAGAAATTCCTTGAAACATTATCAGATTGTGAATATTCTTCAAGAGCTGGTGGGAATTCCACAAGGGAGTGGGAAATGCTGCTTTAAACAGCCCTGCTTTGACTGGGAAGGAGAAAGAACCAAGCTGAGTGGAAAGGTGGGTTCTTACCGTCTCTGCCAGAGTGTGAGGACATGGCCGAGGAGTACTGGGAGGAGATGCTACAAGAGAAGCACAAAACCAAAGAGGTGTTAGGGACCAACACTGATTATTGCTACTACACAGGCTCTGCGTTCAGGCAGGAGAAAAGCAGAGAAGGCTCATGGAGGTAAAAGTGTTGCTCCACTTGGCCTCTCCTGAGGGACAGAGGAACCACAGCAACACCCCACTACAGCCAGACACCGGGCACAGAGCACTGGGCATACACATCTGGTGTGAACACAGAAACCTGCCCTGAAAGCGCTGACTGGGCTGACACCCTGGGCACTTTGTGTCTGTCTGTGACCCAACTCCTCCCACCGCCCTCCCAGCAGAGCCCCTCACGCACTGGGCGTCCTCTCCCTCCAGCAGCCGGCGGTACGTGGCGATCTCCTGCTCCAGGCGGCACTTGACGTCCAGCAGGACCCTGTACTCGTGGTTCTGGCGCTCCATGTCGCAGCGCAGCTCGGCCAGCTGCTCCTCCACGCCCGTGATCAGCATCTGCAGCTGCGCCAGCTGGGTGCCGTAGCGCGCCTCGGTGTCGGCCAGGGTGCCCTCCAGCGCCGCTTTCTGCGGGACGGCCACGGGGATGGGCTCAGGGGGTGGCCAGGGTGGGCACAGCCCTGCATTGCCCTCCCTGCATGCCCAGCCCTGGTACCGTGCTGAGCTGTGACTGCAGGTCGATCTCCAGGCTCTGGATCGTGCGCCGCAGCTCCGTGATCTCCGTCTTGCCGCTCTGCAGCTGCTCCGTGTTGATGGCCACCTCCCGGTTCAGCTCTTCTGTCTGCAGAGAGGCAAAGCCCTCAGAGCCCTGGCACCAGCCACAAACCGAGCCCCAGTGCTCAGTGCTCAGCCCCAGCTCCTCACCTTGCTGAAGAACCACTGCTCGGCGTCCCTGCGGTTCTTCTCCGCCAGGCTCTCGTACTGCTCCCGCATCTCCGCCAGGATCTTGGTCAGGTCGATGCCAGGAGCAGCGTCCATCTCCACGCTGATCTCCCCACCCACCTGCCCGCGCAGCGCAGTCATTTCCTGACACAAAAAAGACACAACACATGTCAGAGTGACATGGCATCTTCCCATGGTGAGAAATTTCTTATTTGAACCCAGTGCAGGAACCCCACAGAGTTCCTGGAAGTCCTGCCTGAAGGGATTATATCTCTCCCCTTTCCTGCTCAAGTGTCTCCTGACAGCTCTGATTCCAGAGACTCCTGTGTGTTTGGCCTGTTTCCCTGGTGCACAAGGAATGTTTGTAGGTCCTAATTTGAGCCCTACTCCATGCTCACCTCCTCGTGGTTCTTCTTCAGATAAGCCAGCTCCTCCTTCAGGTTCTCAATCTGCATCTCCAGGTCAGCTCTGGACAGGGTCAGCTCGTCCAGCACCCGGCGCAGGCCGTTGATGTCGGCCTCAACACTCATGCGCAGAGCCTGCTCCGACTCAAACCTGGGGACAACACACACAGCTGCATATACCCACCTGATACAGCACTTTTCTTATCTTTTCCTTCCCCAGCTCAGTGTATTTTTGCCAAGAATCTTTAATTCAATGTGTGTGCACAGCTCTCACGTGAAGAAATAGCAGCGCTGTGCCCAGGAAGAAATGAACTATTCCCAAATCTCCCACTCCAGTGGAGCAACCCCAGATGCAGATAAAAAGCACCCTGAACAGCCAGGATTTCCCCCTTTTTCACAAAAGCTCTTGGAGGTGTTGGACTCACTTGGTTCGGAAGTCGTCTGCTGCCAGCCTGGCATTGTCGATCTGCAGGACGATGTTGGCATTTTCAACAGTTGCAGAAAGAATCTGATGGGGGATAAGTGAAAGAGTTCAAAAGTCATTTCAAACACTGAGTGATCCCAACCAGAGAAGGGCTGGAGCAGCACTGGGCCATGGACTTCCATGTGGGCTCTGCAGAGAAGGAGATGGGGTGCTCGTTTCCATCTCCCATCAGCACAGGCTCAGTCTCCTGGGAACACTGCCATGGGCACTGCCATGCCCAGGTGGCACCTCCAGGTGCTCACACCATGCTGAGCCCTGGCAGCACTCCAGGCTTTGGGAATGGGAGCAGCCCAGCTAAGAAGGAAAAAGGGTTGAGGAAGGAAGGGAGTGCCTTGTGCCTACCTCATTTGGCTTTCATAATTACACCTGAGGTGCAAGTATTTGCTCTGACATTATGAAAATGATTGGCCATTTAGTGAGCAGGAATTTCTGTAGCCACGAGCTAATGAAGAACTGTAAATTCTCCTGCTTCAGAGGATATCCAAGGAATAATCCAGGAATATTGATGTGGTCATTTCCCAGCTGACAGGGGAAAGGGAGGGAAGGATCTGCCTTCCCCTGGATCAGGAGCAGAAGGTTTCTGTGAGACCCAGCACTTCATCACTCAAATCCAGAGACAGCTCCTGCCTCCAGATGTTTCTGTGCTCCATCAGAGCACACTGACATGCTGGAATCCGCAGAGGAGCTTCCTGCATCAAGGCAAGCCCTTTCCCCCAGGGTGAAGCCCAAGAAATTTTCGGAATGTGAGTTCCCCCCAGGGGCTGACCCTGCCCCATTTCCCAGGAATTTATTCTTACAGACCAGGTATGACATTGCCCAACCGTCCACACCTCATTCCCTCAGTGAGCCTGAGCTCACTCAGGATGAGTGATAAGGGCTGAGGGGGGCAAGCAATGGCAGGCCAGGGAGGGATGGGCAGATTCTGGTGCTCTGGCTGAAGGACTTCGTTTAAAATCATCCAGGGAGCTGCTTGGAAGAGAGAAATTACCTTGGCCATGACTTCATCTGCTGAATTTTACAGCAGAGCACACACCTGATTTCAGCACCTACCATAGCCCAGAGTGTTCCAATGCTGGACTGGATTCTGTGTCTACAGCTCCCAAAGAACAACATCCCATAGGACACTTTCTTTCTACTTTAACCTCTACCTTTACCCTCCTCAAAGGATGGGGGGTAAATCTGATTTGTAGGATACTTGTGAGAATGGCTATTCATTTCCATCTGCATATCACTCAGCAGTGAACAGGCCCAGGAGATAACAAGTCCCTGCCTGCTGAGACCTCCATCAGGAGCCTTACAGGGAGCAGCTATGGGGCACAAGCAGTAAGAAGGAAGGCAGGAGGTGACAGTGTGGCAGCAAGTATCATCAGGTAACCTGAATCACTATGGGAGTCCTCTCCTGCCCCATCTTTCTCCCTACACCAGAACAGTCAACAGAAACCCCATTCTGGTGCCTGGTGATCTGCTGTTCATAGTGACTGTCATTCCAAAGCTCTGCTTTTCATTTCACACTAATTACCTGCTATTTGATAAACCTCTCCCCTCCAGCTGTAACACGAAAAAGGTTTAAAAGTGACTCTCTTTAAAAGTGGCTTTGGTGAAGATGTCATGTTAACCCCAGCATCCTACCTTGTTCCTGAGCTCCTCGATAGTCCTGTAGTAGGGGCTGTAGTCACGGTCAGGACCAGGCGCCTGCTTCTTGTACCACTCCCTGATCTTCACCTCCAGGTCGGTGTTGGCCTCCTCCAGGGCTCGCACCTTGTCCAGGTAATTGGCCAGGCGGTCGTTGAGGTTCTGCATGGTCTCCTTCTCCCCCGCCGGCAGGATGCCATCGCCGCCCCCAAAGCCTCCAAATCCCCCCGCAAAGCCGGCCCCAAAGCCGGCCCCATAGGCGCCCCCGAAGCCGCCGCCCAGGGCCCCTCCTGCGCTGCTGCAGTAGCTGCCCCCAAAGGCGCTGCCGAGCCCCGAGACCACGCGGGAGGACACGGAGTAGCTGCCGGAGCCGCCGTGCACGCTGGGGGCCCGGTACCCCCCGGCCCCGACACGCACGGAGGAGACCCTGCTGGAGCCTCCCCCCAGGCTGCCGAAGCCCTTGAGGGACGTGGAGGACGAGTATTGGCGGACAGAGGTGCTCATGCTGGAGGCTGCAGGGGCACAGAGAGGCGGCTCGGCAGCGCAGCAGCAGCAGCAGCAGCAGCAGCGAGTGCTCGCTCCGCTGCCTCGGGGCCCTTTATAGCCCGGCCAGGAGGCGTTGCCACACTTTTTTTTTCCCTTTTTTTTTTTTTCTCCTTGCATTCCCGACGATTTCCATCACTCATAAAAGCTGAGCCAACTTCCAGAATCGTCATTTTTGCCTTTGTTCTATTCACGCTTTTTGTCATATTGCACTTGAAGCTTTTTCTCTTACAAAGGGCATCTTTATGCTTCTTCCGTTTCCAAGTAAATTGTCAGGTGTGATTAAAAGGAGGAGGCTCCTTGCTCAGGGCTATGATTTAATTCCCTCTGCACGGTGAGCTTTGAAACAGAGCGGTGCAGGATTTGAGGGAATAGCTCAGCATCTCTTTTACTGTGGCTTTTTGTCCCAGCTACAGTTTCCTGTCCCTGCTTGGGCTGCACACACACACCTGCCGGGACAGCAGCCGTGTTGTGAGACCCTGAATGCACCTCCAAAGCCCCTGAGTACAATGGTGCTGGAAGGAACTTGGCTGCCAATCCTGGAAATACAAGTCCGCTCTTTTATCCGCAGGGAGAGGGATGAGCAGTCATGAAAAAGCAATGAAACGGGAATTTGTGCTCCAGGGCTCACTGGAGTCTTCACTTCAGAGACCACCCAAGAGTGGGGGACTGTGGAAAGGTCATAGGATGGGTTGTTTGCTTTGTGAGCTTAGCAAACCTTCCCAAAAGGACAGGGTATGGCGGCTTGCTGAGAATTATGAGATCTCCATGGAAAATGTGGGACAGCAGAAAGTAGATGAAGGACATAAGGAAAAAGCTTTTGGTGTGTAAGCGCTGTGAACAGGAGCACAGCTCAGCAGCTGGTGCCAGTGATGTTTGCTGTGATGTTTTTCTGTCAGTTGTGAGCAGGCAGAACAGCTTCACTGTGAATTTGGAGTTTACGCTTCCCATCTAAACAGAGCTTCAGGAGAGACAGAGATCACCTCTGGCGAGCAAAAAGGCTCCAGAACTGAGCACAGCGGTGTGGCCAGGCCCTGCTGACCCACGGCCCAGGCAGAACCCACCAATGTGAGTGTGCCTGGCTCATCCTCCAGGGTGTGGAGGGGAAGGGATTGCTCATGTGTGCACACGGTGGATTGTTGGGCTGTCTCTGCAGACAGGCCCCAACAGCCCCTTCCCAACAGCCAAGTTCTTCCTTAGATCATTTGCCAAAGGAGGGGAGAGAGGGTATGGAAGGAAGAACAAAGGTACATTGCTGACGAGCTCAGAGGGCACAACTCCCTCCCCTCCATCTGCAGAAAGCTGGAGACAGTACAGGAGTGGGATGTGTCCTTGGAATATCAGGGTTGGCTGATATGGAGGTTCCTTATCTTCACTGGTGGATGGAGACAAGTCCGTGCAGCTCGGAGGGCTGGAGGATCGGAGAGCTGGAGGATCAGAGCTCTGCTGGCTCTGGCTCTGTCCCCTGGAGTGTTGCTGTCGTGTGAGCGCCGGGCACCGTGCCAGGGGACGCCCACTCGCCGCTCGTCCTGCCCAGGTGCGGATGGAAAAGATGCAGCAGCAGGCGGGGGCGGCCGGGACGTGGCAATGCCAGGAATGTGCTTCGTCCCCGTCTTCATTTCCTCACCTCTGCCCGGGCAATGCCGTGGTTTGTGCTCTCTGATTGCAGCGGGGATGTGGGCAAAGGGCAATCTCAGAGACAAAGCCGGTGCAGAGCCCCTGTGTGAGTCCAAACGCTCAGCCTTGCCCTGAGCGAAGCCCCTCAGAGTGGCACAGTGTCACACTGTCACCTGTGTGTCACACGGGTGATGCGCGGTTCTTCCTCTATGGGCAGTTGCCTTTCCTTTCATCTTTTGTTTGCCATTGATCTGCTATGCCATAAAAGCCCAGAATATCTGTGATACTTTGGTAATGCCACAGGGCAGCAATTAAAATCATGAGCATTAATTAAGACTTAAAACTATATTAAGCGCTCAAGGACGTTATTTCCATGACCTCCCATTGAACACAACCACAAGGACTGCATGTTGCTTCTATCACACCCTTTGAAGTAAAAGGCTGAGTATGAAACCAGATCCTGCCTCTCTTCTTGAGCACGTGCACACTGTGAGCTCATTTTTAATATTATTCAAAATCAGAATTCCAGTCCTACGACATAACAGGAGCTTCATGGTAGCACAATGGTGTTCAAACACACAATTGGTCTTACTTTGGGGGAAAATGGAGGTGAAGTTCTGGCTCCAAAATTACATATCAGCAGATGCAGATTCTACCTGGATAATACCATTTCCCTCTTTTTATATGTTTATAAAGTTTGCCCTGGAATCAAATTATCATCAAAAAGTTTCCTAAAATGAGCTGAGAACCATGCATTAATGTATGTTTCTGAAGTGGTCTTTCCTGTGAGAGGAATTCAGTGTTGCCTGAGAAGTCAAACCATCTCTCTGGACTAAATTCCCACTTTCTGGGACCTGCCTCAAGCTGCTGCTGCCTGTCAGCGTGAGCCACCCCTGCAGCTCCCTCCTCCGTGAGGTTTCCTAAGGTCAGGACTAATTATTAATGCTCAAGGCAGGAGAAAATTGACATCTGTTTTCCACACCTCCCTCACACTGTGCAGGAGTAATTAAAGCAGGGGATTTCATTAGCAAAGTGTTGTTTGTTGTTTCTATAGGAACACAGGTGTGCCAAGACTTTTACCAGAGGAAAACACAAAGCAAGGGTGAATTCCAGAGAGGCACCACAGCATCCCTGCACTGGGTTTTGCAACAGCCAGAGGGGCACAGGCATGGCAGGGGACTCAGAGGGGCTGCAAGATGTGTTGGTGGTCCCTGCACCACCCGTGGGGACAACAGGGTCCCTAAGAGGTGACCTGGAGTGGGGTGTGGCTGTGCAAGCTGTGTCTGTCCCGACCCTTCTCAGGTATCTGATCTTGAGCAATTCAGCCCCGTCTTTACCCAGCTCTGGGACACGAATTCCCCCAGGGAGAGTCCCTGGGCTGCTCTGGGCTCTCTCCTCGGGGCTGTGGGAGTGGAGGGAGCACAGTCTGCAGGACCGTGGAGGTGCTGGGGCTGGGAGTGCCTTAGGGTGGGAGGCTTGGGAATTGTGCTGCTGCTGACCCGTGGATCAGCCAAGGGTGTGCAGCAGCCTTTATCCCAACCCACTGATGAGCTCACTGATCATCAGCATTAAACTTCAAACCAGAACTGTGTCTCCTCTGGCCAGTGGATGCTGGGGATGCTCAGGGCAGCCAATGCCCCATGAGAGTCACAGGGGTCTGCACCAAGGGAACAGAATCCCAGAATCTCGGAATCTCAGAATCCCAGAATCCCAGAATCCCAGAATCTCAGAATCTCAGAATCCCAGAATCCCAGAATCACAGAATAATGAGGTTGGAAGAGACCTCTAAGATCATCAAGTCCAACCTATGCCCTAACACCTCAACTAGACTGTAGCACCAAGCGCTATGTCCAGTCTTTTTTTAAACACATCCAGAGTTGGTGATTCTACCACCTCCCTGGGAAGAGCATTCCACTACTTCATTATTCTTTCAGTGAAAAAAAAAAATTCCTAATATCCAACCTGTACCTTCCCTGATGTAGCTTGAGACAGGGAGGGCACAGCCCAGGCACGGGGCAGAGCTGCAGGGCAGGGGGTTGGGGGCCTCAAAGCCATGGAGCCCTCCCAGCCTGGCTGCAGGGCAGATGATGCACTGCAGGCATCATTCCAATGTTTGGGGGAAAATAAAGAATTCTCTCTTATCTGCTCCTACATTCCAGACAGATTTCTGGAGAAGGGTTTCAAAGCTGTGTGGCCAGCTCTGCTCTCACTCTCATTCAGTCGCTCTGCTCTGATTCATTTCATTGAGTTAGAAGTTGGATTTACAAAGTAATAAATGTGTCAGAATGCAGCCAAGAATGTGTCTGGACTGGCTTTCCAGGAACGCTGGGCTGGCTGTCAGCAGTGGGAACTGCTGTGTCAGGAGCAGCCACCGGCAGCCGGGGAGTGCCACAAGAGCTCCCAGAAGAATTTTAATCCTTTTCCTTGCACAGACCATACCCTTCTCTTCCCATCACTGTTTTCCTCACCCTTCAGTGGCGCCTGTGGAAGCAGGAGCCCAACTGAGCTGAGTTTGGCTGTCTGGAGGGACAGCAGCCCTCCTGACAGATCCCTGTCCTGCCTGCAGATCAGACTGTTTCACCCCAAAGTTTGGGATCCAGAATGAGGAGCAGCTGCTGGGGCAGAGCTGGGGCGTGGCATTTACAGGGTCCTGTCTGCACCACCTGGGCTTTGTTCACTTGCTTGGCCTGGCTGGGTTAAAACTTCAGCCCTGCTGTTGCTGGGCACTGCAGTGGGGGAGCAGCGCTTTGTCCAATCTGTGATTCTCACAGGCTTCATCTCCCACCCCCGTGAGATCAGCTCCTTTCCAAACTCCCCCCACACCCTCTCCCCTGAAGCTGCCAGGTCTCAGGAGTTACAGAGGTGTGGGTGTGCAGGCCCCACCATCAGGATACCAAGGATGGAGAATGTTGCTTCTCCCAGCTTTGTCCCACAGCTGCAGGAGTGGGACTGCCCAAGAGCATTGAGACCAGACCTGGGTTTGCAGGAATGCAAAGAGAAGCTTTTATTTGATTTCTGTGAGACAAGGGTGAGAGAGGGTAAGGAGGGGGGTGATGGTGGGAGAAGGTGCTTTTGGTGATCCATATGGCAAGAACACATCAGCTGGGATCTGCTTGGCTGTGCTGGGCAGGGTCTGCAGCAGAAGAGGCAGTGCCTCAGTGGGCAGCCTGGGTGATCTGCTCCCGGGAGGAGATCACCTTCCCATCCTGGACCTCCTCGAAGATGGTGCGGATCTGGCGGGTGGTTACTGGTCCTGCAGTGGGGAAAGAAGGAGATGTTACTGCCATGGCAGCAAGTAGGAAGTGCCTTAAAGACCTTACAGATTTATTACTACAGTCATCACATCAGAAACCCAATATAGCACCGCATTCCCACTGCTAAATTGTACAGATTCAGTCTGTTTAGATAATTTCTGACACATGTTGTGGTATATCGTGATATTTGTTATATAATAAATTTGTTGTATCGTAAAATTTTGTATATAAGTTCAAAATTTGGAAATATAATCAAATAGTAACTTTAGTAGAAAAGTAAAAGCAGTCTGTGCTAAGAAGGTGGGTGAGGGTATGAGAGCTGTGTATGATCAGAGTTTCAGCCAAGACCTGTCCTTACCTTCTTTCACAGGCTGCGAGATGTAGTGGGAAGACATGCTATGGGAGGAGAACAAGGAAAAGGAGGTGAGAAACAGGAAAAAAGTGAGTAATGTCCACGATGAGATCATTATTTAAACCCTGCCTTAATACTATGTACTAATACATGATTCAAATGCTTCTGGAAACTGCCAGTGTCCCAACTGAAGGAAGAAACTGCTAAGGATGGGTGTGTGACACAGGATTGCAGACACCAGTGCAGCACCTGCCTGGGATCACACAGACATGGAAGGGTGGCAGCTGGAACCCAGGGGCGCTGCAGGGCTGTTAGAACCACTGAGCTGTTGTGGACTGCTGGGACTGAAAGGAGAGCCACTGTTGCATGCAATGGGTCAGGGAATGGGCTGAGAGAACCCTCCAGGGGATGCCGGTGGTTCACTTTCTATTTCCTTTGCTATGATCCATCTCCTCCCAGCTGCCCTCTGTCACTGTCATATTTTCCAAAAAATCCCTTCGCCAGCATTTCTCCTCCTGGGAAGCTGAGGAACCTCAAAAAGAAATCCTGGCACAGGGATTTTTCAGAAAACATGACAGTGACAGCCCTCCCAGCGGAGCCCCTCACGCACTGGGCGTCCTCTCCCTCCAGCAGCCGGCGGTACGTGGCGATCTCCTGCTCCAGGCGGCACTTGACGTCCAGCAGGACCCTGTACTCGTGGTTCTGGCGCTCCATGTCGCAGCGCAGCTCGGCCAGCTGCTCCTCCACGCCCGTGATCAGCATCTGCAGCTGGGCCAGCTGGGTGCCGTAGCGCGCCTCGGTGTCGGCCAGGGTGCCCTCCAGCGCCGCTTTCTGCGGGACGGCCACGGGGATGGGCTCAGGGGGTGGCCAGGGTGGGCACAGCCCTGCATTGCCCTCCCTGCATGCCCAGCCCTGGTACCGTGCTGAGCTGCGACTGCAGGTCGATCTCCAGGCTCTGGATCGTGCGCCGCAGCTCCGTGATCTCCGTCTTGCCGCTCTGCAGCTGCTCCGTGTTGATGGCCACCTCCCGGTTCAGCTCTTCTGTCTGCAGAGAGGCAAAGCCCTCAGAGCCCTGGCCTTCCCCCTAAGACTAGCCACCCTCCTAGCAGGACTGCAAAACCAACCCTCCGCCCCATTAGGCCACCTCCTGCCAGAAGGCACCTCTAACTCCATTAATCCCAGCCCTAATCCTAATGGAAACAACAAGCCTAGTTAGCACTGGGTGTATGCCTAACAGCAAACCTCACAGCAGGCCACCTTCTCATCCAACTCATCTCTACAGCCACAGCAGCCCTACTTTCCACAATACCAGCAGTTTAGTTTCTAACTCTACTAATTCTCTTCTTACTAGCCATCCTAGAGGTAGCAGTAGTGATAATCCAAGCCTATGTCTTCATGCTCCTACTGAGCCTTTACCTACAAGAAAATATCTAACTCTCAGTGGCACACCAAGCACATTTTGTCACGTAGTAGACCCTTCCTAGTCCCTGACCCATCCTAGGAGCAGCTGCTGCTCTCCTAACCACCTCAGGACAAACAGTATGATTCCACTACAACTCCTTATTCTATTCCACTATACTCGTCATGTTCCAATGATGATGTGATGTTGTATGAGAAAGCAGATTCCAAGGCCACCACACTCCCCCTGTACAGCAGCCCCAGCCCCAGCCCTGTGCTCAGTGCTCAGCCCCAGCTCCTCACCTTGCTGAAGAACCACTGCTCGGCATCCCTGCGGTTCTTCTCCGCCAGGCTTTCGTACTGCTCCCGCATCTCCGCCAGGATCTTGGTCAGGTCGATGCCAGGAGCAGCGTCCATCTCCACGCTGATCTCCCCACCCACCTGCCCACGCAGGGCAGTCATTTCCTGACACAAAAAGAGAAGCACATCATCATAATGCAATTCAAGAACCAGCATTTAAAATGTTCCTCTTGAGAAAGATCTCTTCAGCAAAGTGAGCATTTGGGGGCTGATCAAAAGGGAGCAAATTGGGGTATTTGCTCCATGACCACAAATAAAATCATTCAAGTTCTTGTGAAATCCCCACTGGAGTTAATTTTCCAGAGAATAAAGCAGTGCCTGTAGGTGGTTCATTTCTCAGGGAACTGTCCTTCCCAGCCAGAAGCTGCAAGGGCTATTAATAAACCTCTAACAGCCACAATGGGTATTACTAATGTGGATTTCCACAGGCTCCAGGGAGGATGTGCTGCTGTCCAGAGAGCATCCCCTCTTGCTGCCTCACCAGCACTTCTCACCTCCTGCCCAGCAGTTCAGAACCCAGCACAGCCTTAAAGGGTGGACCAGAACTCAAATTTCACTACCCAGAGTGGCCTTTTTAGAGCCTGACTCTGTGCTCACCTCCTCGTGGTTCTTCTTCAGATAAGCCAGCTCCTCCTTCAGGTTCTCAATCTGCATCTCCAGGTCAGCTCTGGACAGGGTCAGCTCGTCCAGCACCCGGCGCAGGCCATTGATATCGGCCTCAACACTCATGCGCAGAGCCTGCTCCGACTCAAACCTGGGGGCACAAACACACTCAGCAAAGCTGCACCAGCCCTGCCAGCTGGACACACAGCCCCTGTCTGTGCCTCCACACTGCTGTTGGCATCGTGACATGGCCCCATTGACAATTTTCCTAGGGGAAGCTCTGAGCAAAGTGGGGGGAAACTGATAAAGAAGTGTCCACCTGAGTCTATAACATCACCCTGCTCCTTACACCAGGCTTTGGTACTGCCCTGGGCTCTGTGGAGTTGCACACACACATTAAGAGCACAGTGAGGCACAGGGCAAGGTCTCTGTACCAGAGATAAATCAGCAACAGGAATAAAATTGTGGGTTTGGAATGAACCAACATAATCCCTGTGTGCCTGTAGGGCTGAGACAACCATCTGCTTTGGAAATTGCACCCTCATTTTGAAGGCTTTGCTTCCACACTGCCTTTCTGGGGTGTGGACAGGATTTTCTCCTCATTTCATCAAACTTCCCTGCACACTTTATTCCATTTTTTTCCAGGAAATGTGTCTTACTTAGTCCTGAAGTCATCTGCTGTCAGCCTGGCATTGTCAATCTGCAGCAGGAGGTTGGAATTGTCCACTGTGGCCGCCAACACCTGGGCAGTGAAAGATAAAAGAGTGTCAGGAATTCCTCCTGGCTGAGTGTTGGGACAGGAACAACACTTTTGGGGAAGTTTGGCATTTCCTTAGCAGTAGTCAGGACAAGTGAGATGCAGCTGAGACTGACTGCTGGTTACTCCATGACCTCCCTTTCCAAAAATCCACCAGTAAGCATTTCAAAAGGCAGTGAGGCCACATAAAATGTGTGAGATCTGATGGTGGCCTTTGTTCCTATCCTCCAGGGCAGGTGCTGTTTGTGGAAAGGTCAGAGGGACCAGTGGGGTGTCTGTGCTTGTTACACTTTATTCTGGGATGGATTTAATTGGTTGGCAGCAGAAACAGAGCAAAAGGCAGTGAGCAGGTGCCTACAGATTCTGATTTTCATATTACCAAAGCAGGAGCAAATAACCCACACTGGGAGGAGAACTCTGTTGAGGAGAGGGGGGAAAATGAGCTCCCTGCATCCTCTGCCAGCACTCCTGCAGCTCCAGCTGTCCACAGCTTCTGGAATCCCTGGGGGCAATTCATGCATGGGAAGTAACAGAGAACAATGTAAACTGGAGCATTTCCTCCAAAATGGTATGCTGGGACTCCAGTCAAACAGAGAGGAATCCCCCCTGAGCTGCCTGGGCTGGGGACTTTGTACCATTCCAGCCCTGGGGCAGTAATTGCCAAAAGAGGCAAAAAACTCTGACTCTTATTGGTCAGTTCCATCTTTTTATCATCTAAATCTCCACCACAGGAGGAGCCGAAACAAGTTTGCAAATTCTTTGCCCGAGTGTTTCCAAATATGACATCAGTGTTTCATAGTTCGCCCACAGCTGCAAATTTCCCTGCACCTTAATTTTAAACTCACAAGATCAGTGCAGACTTGTCTGTTTTCTTCATTTTTGCCTTACATCCTCTTAGATCTGTTCCTGCCAGTGAAAGCTGCCACTTGTCCCACTCAGGAGGATGTAACCAAAAGCTGACATTGAGACATCTCTAATTTCCAGCCGGGAACTCCACACATGCCACTGGGACGCTTTTTACAACATAATTAGTAATGACTAATTACAGAGGTAACAGTCATCTTCTCTGCTTCCTCCCTGACACATCCCACAGTGATAATCCCAGCATCCTACCTTGTTCCTTAGCTCCTCAATAGTCCTGTAGTGAAAAGGAAAGCAGGAGGTGACAGTGTGGCAGCAAGTATCATCAGGTAACCTGAATCACTATGGGAGTCCTTTCCTGCCCCATCTTTCTCCCTACACCAGAACAGTCAACAGAAACCCCATTCTGGTGCCTGGTGATCTGCTGTTCTTAGTGACTGTCATTCCAAAGCTCTGCTTTTCATTTCACACTAATTACCTGCTATTTGATAAACCTCTCCTCTCCAGCTGTAACATGAAAAAGGTCATCTCTTCTCAAGTGGCTTTGGTGAAGATGTCACGTTAACCCCAGCATCCTACCTTGTTCCTGAGCTCCTCGATAGTCCTGTAGTAGGGGCTGTAGTCACGGTCAGGACCAGGCGCCTGCTTCTTGTACCACTCCCTGATCTTCACCTCCAGGTCGGTGTTGGCCTCCTCCAGGGCTCGCACCTTGTCCAGGTAATTGGCCAGGCGGTCGTTGAGGTTCTGCATGGTCTCCTTCTCCCCCGCCGGCAGGATGCCATCGCCGCCCCCAAAGCCTCCAAATCCCCCCGCAAAGCCGGCCCCAAAGCCGGCCCCATAGGCGCCCCCGAAGCCGCCGCCCAGGGCCCCTCCTGCGCTGCTGCAGTAGCTGCCCCCAAAGGCGCTGCCGAGCCCCGAGACCACGCGGGAGGACACGGAGTAGCTGCCGGAGCCGCCGTGCACGCTGGGGGCCCGGTACCCCCCGGCCCCGACACGCACGGAGGAGACCCTGCTGGAGCCTCCCCCCAGGCTGCCGAAGCCCTTGAGGGACGTGGAGGACGAGTATTGGCGGACAGAGGTGCTCATGCTGGAGGCTGCAGGGGCACAGAGAGGCGGCTCGGCAGCGCAGCAGCAGCAGCAGCAGCAGCGAGTGCTCGCTCCGCTGCCTCGGGGCCCTTTATAGCCCGGCCAGGAGGCGTTGCCGGCGCCTTTCGACACCCCTGACAGCCAAAGCCAAATTCCAGAATCATCATTTTCCTCTCCTTGATTTCACATCTTTTGTCACATCCACCATGGGACCTTTTTCCTCTTTGATTCCCAGCGCCTGGCGTGGTGCAGGTCCCTGCTCCGGGCTATGTTTTGGCGTTCCCAGTGTCCGTTCCTGCTCCACCCGCTGCTCCCTCATGGAGTAACACAAGTGAATCCTCTGTTATCCGCCAAGTCACCTGCAAGTATCATTGCAAACATCTACAAATCCGTTTATTTGGTTTTTTAAAGAGTCTAAAGCCAAGGAAAGCTTTTTTAAAGAGTCTAAAGCCAAATGCACACAAGAGCTCTGTGCATCCATAATCTTTACATGGGCCAAGCCAAAGCTGGATGGAAACTTTGGATGGAAACTTTCCTGTCAGGACCTTTATTGCAGGACAAGCACAGACCTGGCAGGATTTGTGTACTGATAGAGGATTTGGCAGAAATCTTACCGCTTAAAAGAGAATAAACTCCACCAATTTCTGCTTATGTACCAGCCTGGGCTGAATCTCCCTACAGAGACTGGAAAGTCCCTGCAGTGGTGGGTTTTCAGTCAGTTTAAAGGGTGGATGAGTAATGTTTCCCAGCAGTACCTGCTTTGCTTCACCACCTTTCCCAAATCCCACAGAAACTGCCTGTAACTTCTAAAAAATGTGTAGAAGCTAAAAAGTCCTGTACCACAACACCGAGGCAGGGTTTAATGCTGAAACATCCTAAATCAGAGGAGAGGGACTGAAACTACAAGATAGAGGTAGGGCAGAGCAGGTTACTAGCAATTCCTGATGGGAAGAGAAGGATCAATCCTTATCAATGGGAAGAGTAGAATAAATCCTTATCAGCAGGAAGATCAATCAATCCTTATCAGTGTTTGTGCTCTAGGCTTTTTCCTACAGTTTTGCAGCTGAAGACAGTGATGCCAATGGTAGCAAGAGCAGCATCACCTCTATCAAAAGTGGTGATGGGCAAAGCTCAACACACCCCAACCCTGCAAACTCCAAGGTTTGACCACTCTGGCACAGAGGAAAGGGACAGTGCTGGCCACACCTGCCCCAGGCCACGGAAGGACTGAGCAGAATGATTGCAGTAACATATCTGGACAGGTATTGGCGTGGAAAAAAAACCAGCAAAGCAGCAGGAAATGTGGGACTGCTCTGTTTGATTCTTTCTTGGGGAAAAAGGCCCTTCGCTGATGTGACGCCAGCTCTTGTTGTGTGCGGTGGAAAATCGCACACCCAGCCCGGCCTGCCTGGCTCCAGCCATGGCATTCTCAATAAAAGAAGTTATTTTAGCTTTTCTCAGAGGTGCCTGTGAGGTAGTGAAGGAGTTATGGGGATTAGGAACCCTTTTGTGTTCTCGCTCCTGTTGTGAGCTCCTTCCTTCCCAGCCCCCTCCGGCTGTTTTCACATTATAATGCACTAACTGATTTTGGAGGTGCTCAGATGTTCCCAGAGCCTCACCCTTGGTAATTCATGGTGCCTCCTTTCTTTCATGTTCCCCGAAGGACACAGGAACAACAAGGCTTTATCTGCCTCCTGTTAGATCTCAGGACTTCACAGCAGTCACGCTCCCTCCAGGGGCGTGGGGGGACTTTCTGGGCAGCCACCAAGCCACAGCTTAACAAGAGAGACTCTGGATCCTCCCGTTCAAGGGCTCTGCTCTCTGGGCAGCACTGCCTCACACCCATGGGCTTCAGATTTGGAATTTTGACTCCCCAAGCTGCAAAAACTGAGAGGTTGGAATGCCCACATTCCCTCAGAGAGCTGGGGAAGGAGGGGAACCTGGGCACAACCCAGCACTGGCAAAGAGCAGAGTGAGCAGAGAACAGTGCTCAGCTCCCAGCACCATCCTGGCAGGGCCCAGATCAGCTGTTCCTGGCCCATTTCCCTCTGCTCTGGGGGTACAGGATTACCCAACAGCCATCGTGTGAGAGCTGTGCTCCAGAGCCACCCTGGGCCACCCCTGCTCCCAGCTCCTCCAAATGTGCTCACTTTGCTCCAGCAAACACCCTCCTGCTCCAGGCAATTCCCTCCTTGGCCCTGAGCCTCCCACATGGGCTGAAAGCTGTGCTGGGAGGTCTGACCCCCCTCAGGTCACCCCCACATTTTAGGCCAAGTTCCAAGTCAGCATGAAGGTGACAACTGCCCTAAAACACAAGGCAAAGCCCTTCCACAGCCCACAGGGAGGGGACACCTGGCCTTTTTACAGCTTTTCTTGTGTATTATCACAACCTCGGCCCAGGTTTCAGTTCTTTTACCAGGTGTGGCAGATGTCACACAGACAATCTCAGGAAATTGTCCTGCCATATCAGCTTTTCCCTGGTGTTTTCTGACCAATGCTCTTGCTGGGCAGCTGCTGCCCTGGCCCCTGACTGAGCTCCTGAACACCAATCCCACACCTGGAACAACAATCCCACACTGTTCTGACATCAGGAACCCTCAGCACAGAGCTCCCCTGTGCTGGCTGTTTACATCAGGACACACAGGAGCAGTTCTGCCTCAACTATTTCATGCTACCAGAAGAATTCAATCTCCCAGGCTCTCCTGAAGCACTCACCCACAACAAATTCCCTTGAGATAAAAGAAAAAAAGAACATCATAAAGCTCAGGAGATGGTATCGGTCTGTTCCAGCAAGAAGCACGCTGGAGATGCAATCTGTGCCTCGTGTGCTGCAGCAGGAGGAAAGGACTGAGCTCCTCGGTTTGCTTTGGAGGGGAGGTGACATTTCCTGCTGGGGTGACCACGCTGCACACGCAGTGCCCAGAGTGGGAAAAGCTGCTGTGGAACGTCCACGGTCACTGTGTTGCATTTACCTCGAACAATAACAGCTAATTGTGCTTTTAATGTCATGAATAAGAGCTAATTAGGAGTCATTGCTTTTCCCCTGTGGGCCAGCTTCTCCCAGTGCCTTCCACAGCGATTCCCAGCTCAGCTGGAGCTCACTGAGGGTTGCAGAGCTGGGAAAGGAGCACTCCTGAGTGTGAGAAATGGCAGGCACAGGCTCTACCCTTGCTGCTCTGTAAGTCTCAACAACAGAAAATAGGGAACAAATATATCAAGGTGTGGAGTGACACATGATGTCTTTGTTTCTATCTCAGCTGTCGATTCTTTACCATCTGCCAGGACGTGTCCTGACGGCCCCCCCACATTATCTGGAAAAAGCCATCGCGGCTCCTATTACCATGAAAGGAAACAGCGCTTGTGTGTGCAATGGAAACTCCCTCTGGGCTGCCCGGGGCACTTTGCCATCAGCCAGCCAAGCTGCAGGATGGGGGTGATGCCACCCCCTTTAATCCCCTCCTTCCACACCAAGGAACTGAGAGATGGACAGCACAGCCCGGCCCAGAGGGAAGGAGGAGGCAAAGGAGGCAGTGGGGAGAAGGGAAGGACAAGGAGTGACTCTGGATTGTCCCTCTGCAGGCTCCAACCTGCAGCAAAGTCAGATATTGCTGTGCCACTGCCCTCCAGCTGCCCCACTGGCAGCCCCACATCAGGGCCACCCTGGGCTACTCATGAGCCCTCTCCTCTCCTCTCCTCTCCTCTCCTCTCCTCTCCTCTCCTCTCCTCTCCTCTCCTCTCCTCTCCTCTCCTCTCCTCTCCTCTCCTCTCCTCTCCTCTCCTCTCCTCTCCTCTCCTCTCCTCTCCTCTCCTCTCCTCTCCTCTCCTCTCCTCTCCTCTCCTCTCCTCTCCTCTCCTCTCCTCTCCTCTCTCATGTGGATCATGTGGACCAGGGTGATGTTCCTGCATTTGGCCCGTGTCCTGAGTGCTTTGCAGAGCATCAGGTGAGGTCCCAGCCCTGTCATTGATGCTTCATGAGCCACCTCCCTCGCTGGGGGAGGTGAATGCCCAGATCTGCAGAGCCAAGAGCAGACCTGGGCATTCCCAGAGCCCAAGGCACAAGCTGCTCTGATGCTGGGTGGCACCAAGGATCTGTGAATCTCCCCCAGCTGACCAGAGGAAGAAGGACAGATGGACACACCTCAGGGCTTGTTTTACTCAGACAGAAGAATATTTCTATGTCTGAACAGAGCTAAAGTCTCAAGCCAGCAGGAATTGCTTGAGCTCCATCTCCATGACAAACTCCAGCCTCTGGAGTTTCCCATGTTAGCTTTTCAGCATCTCTCTTCCAGGCAGCAGCAGCAGCTCTTGCATTTTCTCATGTCTCATTCCTCGGTGTGGCAATGCAATCACACCCTGTCTGCTCATTCTGCTCCCCTCACTGGGCATGGCAGGCAGCCACATGAGCATTCTGCTGACTGTGGGCAACGAGCAGCAGCTCCCACACTCATCCTGCACCCACACCAGCCCCAGGGCAAGGTCTTCAGCCAGATGGGAATCCCAGCTTGGGACACCCGTGACGTTGGTGGTGGGTGAGGCAGGAACCAGCACTGGCCTGGGGACACGTGTGCTCACAGAAGGGAATCGTGATTTAAACCCCACTCTGGGGTGAGGCCAGTCACGCCAAAGGACCCGGGGGGATGTGACAAACCTGCTGCTGGTGACAGGGACTCCACCAGCCCTGTGCCTCCTCCACAGGAGCCTCTGCTGGCATTGAGTGCCCTCCTGCATCCAGAGCTTGTCCTGGCCCCATGCAGACCCTTCCCAGCAGCACAGCCCTGATGACCAGGAGGATGGGCAGGAGCAATGGGAACTGCCCCCAGAGACTGGGATTTCCAGCTCCCACTGACTGTGATTTCCAGGCCCCCCAGACAATGATTTCCAGCCCCCACAGACTGTGATTTCCAGCCCCACAGACTGTGATTTCCAGCCCCCACAGACTGTGATTTCCAGCCCCCTCAGACTGTGATTTCCAGCCCCCACAGACTGGGATTTCCAGCTCCCACAGACTGGGATTTCCAGCCCCCACTGACTCTGATTTCCAGCTCCACAGACTCTGATTTCCAGCCCCCACAGACTGTGATTTCCAGCCCTCACAGACTGTGACTTCCAGCCCCCTCAGACTGTGATTTCCAGCTCCACAGACTGTGATTTCCAGCTCCACAGACTGTGATTTCCAGCCCCACAGACTGTGATTTCCAGCCTCCACAGACTGTGATTTCCAGCCCCACAGACTGTGATTTCCAGCCCCCTCAGACTGTGATTTCCAGCTCCCACAGACTGTGATTTCCAGCCCCCACAGACTGGGATATCCAGCCCCCACAGACTGTGATTTCCAGCCCCCACAGACTGGGATATCCAGCCCCTAGAGACTGATTTCCAGCCCCCATAGACTGATTTCCAGCTGCCCCAGGGAAGCCCCTCTCCTTGCTGGGACCCCAGCTGTGGTCTCAGTCCCCTCTGGCACAGGGCTGTGGCCTGGCCCCTCAGGTAGGACATGCTGTGTGTTCTGGATCCCTCCTGCCCTCCCTCTCCCCTGCTCCTCAAGGGCTGATGGTTGTGGCAGGTGTTTCCTGTGGGGCTGCTCCACGGCCTTGGTGCAGCAGGGCCTTGTCACCTTGTGCACTTGAGGGGACAATGGGCCACCAGAGCTGCTGGGAGGGGAGGGGGCTGCCCAGCCCCTGTGCTCAGGGGATGCACCTCAGAGCAGTCCCTGTAACTGGGCTGTGCTGTCACTTCCCACACGATGGAAATGACTTGGCTGCTCATTAATCTGTACTTGGCAGGGAGTTTTATATGAAGTCATTAACAAGACTGAAACACTCAGTGCCTACCAGAGGCCCCTGGCAATAAACCTGCCCCATCCCTCCCTGGCTCCCCCCAGGGACCTGAGCCCCCACCCCAGCCCTGCTAAAGCCCCTCTTGGGACCCCATCCCTGCTCCCTCGCCATGCCCAGGCACTCCTGGCCAAGGAACACTGCTCCACCCTGGAGTCTAATGACACTAATGATTTTCTGAACACGAGCTGGGAGTGCAGAGCCAAGGCCCATCAGGAGGTGATGGCTTGCCTGGGCCTGGCACACGCTGGCCCCGCTCTCGCCCGGAGCGCGGCGGATTCTCTGATACGTAACAGTAATTAATGCTGCACTCATTAAGAGATTTTCCTCTGTTATTATTCTGTTAATCCGAACTCCTGGCTCAGCCCAGTGCTGCAGGACCAGCGGATGCTTGGGATAAACTCTGTACCGTACATGGATGTGGTTCTGCACCTCCAGGGCTGGGCTGAGACTCTTGGGCAGAACCGAATGCTGGGAACCCTGGTGGTGCCAATGGTCCTGGTGGTCCTTGTGTCCCACTGAGCCTCGTGGTGCCAATGGTCCTGGTGGTCCTTGTGTCCCACTAAGCCTGGTGGTGCCAATGGTCCCAGTGGTCCTTGTGTCCCACTAAGCCTGGTGGTGCCAATGGTCCTGGTGGTCCTTGTGCCCCACTGATCCCAGTGGTGACAATGGTTCCAGAAGTTCCCATGCTCCAGCGTTCTGGTAGTCCTGTTGTCCTGATGGTTCTGGTGGTACCTATGGTCCCAGTGGTTCCCATGCCCTGCTGGCTCAGTAGTCCCGGTGTCCCGGTGGTGTTGGTGGTCCCAATGCCCCAGTGATGCCGGTGCCCTTCAACCCCGGGTGTGATCAGATTGCAGCTGGGCATCTGGGCTGGGAAATAGTGCTGGGATCCCGCTCTGGGCTGTGGGTCAGGACACAGGGACCCGGTGGGACCCCCGGGGAGCAGGGGCATCCGAGGAGACCTGATGAGACCGGGGGACCGGTGGGGCCGGGATGGTCCCGGAGATGCCCAGTGGGACAAGGCTGGGATCGGGGGTGCCCCGTGGGGCCGGCAGGATCCGGGGGTGCCCGGTGGGAGCGGGCGGGACAGCCACAAACAGCGCTCGGCAGCGCCCGGCCGTGCCCGGGGGCGCGATCGCTGCGCACGGGCGCCCCCTGCTGGCAACGGCGGGCACGGGCACGGGGCGGAGCGCGGCGGGAGCGGGAACGGGAACGGGGACGGGAACGGGGATGGGAACGGGGACGGGGCAGTTCTGGGTGCTCAGGGGGTACCAATGTGTGCAGGGCTGTGCGGGGGATACTGGGGTGTGCACAGGTGCCCTGTGGGCAGCCGGTCCCTGCCCGCATCCTGCCCGCGCTGCCCCCGCGCCCCAGCCGTGCCCCCCTCAGCCCCTGGTGCCGGTGCCGGTGCTGCAGAGCCGGGGCGGGTGCTGAGCCAGCACCGGAGCCGGCCGGGCAGAGCCGGGCGGAGAGGGGAGGAGAAGAGCGTGAGCAGGTGTGTGAGGTGTGTGAAGTGTGTAAGGTGTGTGAGGTGTGTGAGGTGTGTGAGGTGTAAGAGGGATGTGAGTTGTGTGAGGTGTGTGAGGTGTGTAAGGTGTGTGAGGTGTGTGAGTTGTGTGAGGTGTGTAAGGTGTGTGAGGTGTGTGATGTGTGTGAGTTGTGTGAGGTGTGTGAGGTGTGTGAGGTTGTAAGGTATGTAAGGTGTGTGAGGTGTGTGAGTTGTGTGAGGTGTGTGAGGTGTGTGAGTTGTGTGAGGTGTGTGAGGTGTATGAGGTGTGTAAGGTGTGTGAGTTGTGTGAGGTGTGTGAGGTGTGTGAGGTGTAAGAGGTGTGTGAGGTGTGTAAGGTGTGTGAGTTGTGTGAGGTGTGTGAGGTGTGTGGGGTGTATGAGGTTGTGAGGTGTGAGTTGTGTGAGGTGTGTGGGGTGTATGAGGTTGTGAGGTGTGTGAGGTGTAAGAAGTGTGTGAGGTGTGTGAGGTGTGTGAGGTGTGTAAGGTGTGTAAGGTGTGAGGTGTGTGAGGTGTGTGAGGTGTGTGAGGTGTGTGAGGTGTGTAAGGTGTGTGAGGTGTGAGAGGTGTGTAAGGTGTGAGGTTGTGAGGTGTGTGAGGTGTGTGAGGTGTGTGAGGTGTGTGAGGTGTGTGAGGTGTGTGAGGTGTGTGAGGTGAGCACGCTCGTGTGTTCACAGTTCTGACACACACCCGAGGCTGCTCCGCACACACACGGGCTACGGGGAGAGCCCCTCTGGCACCGGGCACTGCTGGGACCCCGGGCCTTGGCAGTGTGGGCCCTGCTCAGCCCCAGTCCCGGGCCTGTGACCGACCCCAGGAGCACAGCACAGGGGTGAGAGCTTGGCCATAGCATGAGGGCACAGTGCAGGGCTCCTTCCTGAGTGATTCCCCTGGGGATGCCCCCAGCAGGCTCACCCCGAGCCCCTGGCCCTGAGATGCCCCTGAGCACTGCTCCATGTCCAGCTCCAGCTCCTGCTCCTGCTGCACAGGCTCCCCTGAGATGGGTCAGACCCTGTCAGTCCTGTGCAATGACCCTCAGTTTTGGTTTTGGTAGCCCCATGAGCTATTCCCCCTTCAGAATCCACTGGCCCAGTGACAATGTCCCAGAGATTGTGCCAGTGGAATTGGTCAGGGTGAGGGACACCCTGAGGGGGCACAGACCAGACCAGCAGTGCCCTGCGTGCTCAGACCCCTCACAGAGCCAGGGAGGCACCTCCTCCTGGGACTGGGACACTGCTGGGATGAAGGCAAGGCTATGTCTGGCCGTTCAGCCACGCCACGGCATGTCCAGGCTGGAGAACACGGGGTCCCACACCTGCATGAGCCCCCACCCAGCGCCTGGCCGGTCCCTGTGAGTCACAGACATTCCTGGGGCAGGAGGGGACATGTGAGCTGCAGGGACAGGCCAGCTGCGTCATCCCCCGCTCCCACGCCCGCGGCCGGGGCGGCCCAGCTCCAAGCTGAAACTTGTCTGACACTAATTACAGGGGAGATGAGGACTTCAGAGGATTTACATTCCTGCTGGGCCACGCCTGGGAAAGAACTTTCACCATCAGCCAGTTCCTGAGAAATAGCTTTCCACCTGCGTGGCCCAGCCACAGCCCTGCCCAGGGAGCCCAGTGGGACTGGGGGGCTCCTGCCAGCCCCATTTTGGCTCTGTCTCTCTGCAGAGAGCCCCAAACCCGCTCCTGCTGTCCCCAGAGCTCCTGCAGGACGGGGTGCTGCTGCCTTCTTTCCCAGTGTGGGGTTGGTGCAGCTCAGTGCCCAGCATGGCTGGGGTCTGACCACCCTTCCCTGGGGGTCAGAGTGGATGGTTGTGCTGACTGGAAGCTGGGGATGAGGGGATTGCATCAGTGTCCCCAAGAGATTGGAGCCACATGGGTGGCCAGTCAGGCCCTTCAGTTGGAGCCTTGTCACCCTTCACCTTTGCTTTGGCTAAGAACAGCTCCCCAGTGACTGCCTGGCACCCAGGCTTTGACCCAGGGCTTTGTGAGGAACTGGGGGACTCAGGGGACACATGAGACTCACTGGATGAGGGGCCATATCTGCTCGGGGCATTTCTGTCACCCCCAGCCACACACAGCCTTCCCAAATGACAGACAGGGCTGGACCCCTGAGCCCCTTGGACACATTCTGCTCATCCCAGATGTTTAACCAGCTGGGAAAGTCCTGAGATCCCCCATTCCTGAGCCTCTCCCTGTTACCCAGAACATGGAGAGACCCAGGCAGCCAGTTCCTGAACCAGCTGTGCCACAACCTCCTCCTCCACCCCCTCTGTGTTTCCCACCCTGTGCTGGTGACCCCCTGTGTGATCCTGGGGGGCTGGAACTGCTCTGCTCTCCTGGCCTTGTCCCAGCTGTGCTGCAGCAGCTGTGGCAGGGCTGTGACCAATGACCAGGGCTGTGACCAACGACCAGGGCTCATTGGCAGCACCAGGGACACGGATGAGCCCAACCAGGCCAGGGTGGCACAGGACACAGTGTGGCACAGGGCACAGTGGGGCACTGCCATGCTTCGTGTTCTGGGCCTGGGAGTCAAGGGGTGGCAGTCTCATGGCCAGGGCTGCCCCACATCCACACTGAGGGTCCCTGCCTGTGTCCCCTCCCCGTGTCCCTGGCACTGCTGGCAGGGCACTGCCACACCAGCCCTGTGGGGGTTCAGGGCACTGTTTTTGCAGCGTCCCGGGGCTCTCAGCAAGGCAAGAGGGGCCATTTCAGCCTCCAGCACATCCCAGGAGCTGCTGGGAACCGGCGGCGTCAGCACCGCACCGAGTCCAAAGTGTTTTGCAAGCAGAAGGGCGCGGGTGGTTTCCTTATTTGGCACACCTGGCTGGGGCACACCTGGCTGGGCACACCTGGCTGCGGGCACCGCCTGGCAGCGCCAGCGAGGGCGGCGGCGCTGACGCGGGGATGGGAACAGGGCAGGACCCGCCTCGTTAATCACAGCCCAGCGCCGGGCGTGGGGACAAGCTGGGACGCGGCCCCGGCTGCCAAAACAACGCCAGGAACACAAAACAATGCCTGGAGCTCAGCCAGCACCCCCAGCCCGGGGGGCTCCTGCCCTGGACCCTGTGCTGGGGTCCTGGCAGGCTCAGGGAGAGCCCCTGGGCAGGGGAGGCTGTGCTGGGGAGTTTATTCCTGGGTCAGGAGTGAAGGAAAAAGGATAAATGCAACCAGAGTCTGCCCTGGAGCAGGGGGACAGCTGGGGAGCCAGGCAGTGCCCACTTGTGATCTCAGCCCTACAGGGTTTGAGCACCTGGCCCAGCCTGGCCCAGCCTGCTGTAGGGTTGGGAGGTTCAGGGCCAATATTAGCCCTGGCACTCCAATCCTGACCTTCCCAGTGCCCCCAAAATCCATTTGATCTGCCAGCCCTTCCTGCCCCACACCAGTCCAGCCTGTGGCTCTGCCTCTGGCAGGTGCAGGGCCGAGCCTGTGGCACCAGCACAGCAGAACCTGGAGCAGCTGCAAGGCTCCATCTTGACCTGGTTTTCCCAGGAAGCTCCATGCCAGGGGGTGAGTGCAGTGGCCACAAACACGGCAGCTGAGCAGCGCTGTTCCATGGAAATGCCTCTGCTGAGGGGTCCCTGCCGTCTCATAACCAAAAGAAGGGGCTGTCACCGAGTGCTTGCTGGGGTTTCCCTGTCCCCCTGCCAGGCTGGCACTTGCTGGTCACAGAGAGAAGGTGGCCAGGCAGCTCTGGGATAAACTCACTGCTGCTGCACCTTCGGGGTGCCAGGGGAGCCCCAGGAGTGTGCACAGGCACGGGGGGCCGGGCACAGCACGGCAGCAAACAGAGCTGTGTCTGCTGAGCACCCCAGGGAATGACATCCCCTCGAGTGTCCCCTGCCACTGCAGCCTGTGCCAGCCTGACCCAGTGCCAGTCTGGGCTTTGGGATTGAGGCCGCTGGGACCCCAGAGTGTGGCCATCCCACCCCCCATTCCCAGCTCCCGACCTGGCAAGGGAGTGCCAAGGCCGGGTGTTTTGTAAGAGGCAAATCCCTGCGGTGCCAGCATCGTGCTGGGGCTGGCAGCAGGGCAGGGCTGCGGCTGGCAGCGAGGCAAGGAGCAGTGTTTGGCCCTGGGGGGTTGGTGTAGGCGGGGATGGCATGAGTGTGCGTGCCCCGGGGCAGGGAAGGGGCCGGGCTGGGGATGGGTGAGCTCACAGCCCGCACGGTTTTGCCTCGTAAGTGAAATCCGAACTGGAGCAGGGCGGGTGCTGACCAAGGTGTTTGGCCTGACCTGCCCCTCTCTGTGCTCGAGTCAGCAGAGTGGGGCCAGCTCTGCCCTGTGCTCGTCATTCCTGCTGCTGTCACCCCAAAAACCTCCTGGCCAGAGCTGGCTTCAGCCTGGTGCCCATCCTGGTGCCCATCCTGGTGTCCATCCTCTGTCCCACCAGGGCAGGATCAAACACCTGAGCTGCTTGGCAGCCGGGCTGGTTCCTCCTGTGAGGGGCACAGGGGCAGTGAACAGTGGGCATTGATTCTCCAGGGCTCCAGGCAGGGCAGGGGCTGCTCCTCTCATGCCCTCACAGCCCCAGGCACAGAGAGCTGCTCACAAAGGTCTGTCCCCTCTGCCCTGTGCCAGCACAGGGGACTCTGCTGTGATCCCCACTGTGCCAGGCAGCATTGGCAGCACAGGGTGGGTGCCAGGGCACCTGGGAGGAGGCTCTCCCAGTGCTTCCCAGTGCATGCAGGTTGTTCCCATTGCTGGGCACCCACCATGGCAGGAAAGGGCCCAGTGCACCCATCCTGTGTCCAAAGACGTTGCCAATGCTGCTGCTGGTGATGAGCTGGCACACATCAGGAGCCCAGCTCAGGAGGGCCCTGCCTTGGCACACAAGGTTCCAGCAAAGGTTTATGCCAGGGTCTCTCCATGGCCCAAATTCTCTCCCTGGCATGGAGCAGGGAATTCCCTCCAGATTAGAGGGGACCTGCCTGGCTCAGAGAGAGTGGAAGGGCAAGAGGAAAGCAGGGGGCAGCAGGGCAGGACAGCCCTGCCCAGATGGATCATGGAATCCCAGAGGGGTTTTGGTTGGAAGGGAAGCTCATCCACTTGCACCCCTTGCCATGGGCAGGGACACCTTCCTCAAGGTGAGGTTGCTCTCAGGGCCCATTCAACCTGGCCTTGAACACTTCCAGGGATGGGGCATTGGGAATGGGTGGGGCAGGGCTGGAGCCATGCAGGGCTCCCAGTGGGAGATGAATTCTGTCTCCATGGGACTCAGTGTCCCAGTGTGCTCCTTGGCTGTGCTGGCCAGCAAGGGAGCTGTGGGAGCTGAGCCTGGTACCTCTGCCCCTTTCTGTGTCCCATGGCCCAGCTGGGACAAGCTGCAGCAAGGCAGGAGGGGCCTGGCAAGTGCAAACAGGCTGGGTGGGGCTGCAGCAGAGCTGCTGTGCAGGGATGATCCCTGCTCCCAGCACAGCCCCGTGCCGAGGCTCTGAGTCAGCCCTGGCTGTGCCTGGTGCCAACAGCTCCTGAACACATCAGGAGAGGGAATGGAAATCCTGTCATGGCTGAGCCCCTCTCCCAGCTGCTCAAGCTGCCCTCAGTGCCTGGTCTGGGCCCTTCCACTGCAGAAAACCCTCTGGACCTGTCACTGGGCAGGGGCCAGTGCTGCCAGCAGTTCTGAGGGTGTCTAATGGAGAGCAGAGCTGCAGCCCTGAGCTGCTCCCACCCTCCCTGTTCCCATTTCAGCTTTGCTCCAGGCTGATGCCAAGGCCCCAGCTTTCAGACCACAGTGATCCCCACAAGGTGGATGTTTATTTGATACAACACTGGCATGTCTGCACAGGGCATCGAGCCTGGCCAGGGGGATCCCCATGGGTGGAGGAGAGAGCCCATGGGAATGACCCAGGAACTGACAGGGGGAAACCTGTGATGTGTTCACAGGGGTCTGAGGATGAGGTAAGAAATGAGGATGTTTCAGAAGGCTTGATTTATTATTTTATGATATATATTATATTAAAACTGTACTAAAAGAATAGAAGAAAGGATTTCATCAGAACACTGGCTAAGAATAGAATAAGAAGGAATGATAACAAAAGCTTGTGGCTCGGACAGAGAGTCTGAGCCAGCTGGGCTGTGATTGGCCATTAATTAGAAACAACCCCATGAGACCAATCCCAGATGCACCTGTTGCATTCCACAGCAGCAGATAACCATTGTTTGCATTTTGTTCCTGAGGCCTCTCAGCTTCTCAGGAGGAAAAATCCTAAGGAAAGGATTTTTCAGAAAATGTGTCTGTGACAGAAACCCACGGCATCTCCAAGATCCTGGAGAATCTCCCTGGGAGAATTCCCCAGCCCCGGCCTGGAGGGACAGAGCTGAGCCGGGTCCCTGCCCGCTCACCTGCCCCAGCAGCACGGGAGGCTCAGCCTGTGCTTGGAGCTCTCCTGGCACCTCGCGGAGAGCAGCGGTGTCACAGCACGCAGGGAGAGAGGGAGGGACCTGCCAGGGGAAGCGGGAGGGTGAATAAATTCCCTGTGGCTGTGACACACCCGGGGCCACCTCGGTGCCCGGACTGGGTTGGCAGGGATCGGGATGTGCCCACGGCCGGCCCTTGCTGTCCCTCTGATGTGTCACAGCACATGCAGCGCCTCCATCCCGAGCATCCCACACTGAGCATCCCCGACTGTGGGGGGGAACAGCCAGTTCAACACCCCGGGGTCTGCAAATCTGGGCTGGGAATGCCAGGAAGAGCTGTGTAAAGAAAGGGAATGTAGGGCTTGATCAGGGAATCCCTGCGCTGCCTCTGGCCCCGTGACAGGCGGGCTCACCCTGCTGCTCTTTCCAGGAGCAGCTTAATCACCAGCGCTGATTAATGGGATCAAATATCCCTCAAACATCCAGCTCATCCCCAATCCCCGTCCTGCAGTCACACAGAGGCTGCAGGGAGGATGTTGGAGGAGAAAAGCTGGTTTCTAGGAATGTGCCAACCCGGAGGGCATTGCTGGGCTGCGGGAGAAGCAGTAAAGCCCAGTGCCAGGATGATTCCTTCATTCTGCTGCACTCCCCAGCTGGGCTGGGGGTGGCACCAAAGCCCCCACCTCAGAGCAGAGGGTGAAAAGGCCCTGCAGGACCCAACAGGGAGAGATTCCTGCTGGAAGCACAGGCTGGTCACCCAGCAAGAGCCTCAGGAGCCCCAGGGCTGCTGCTGCAGGACCCACACACAGCCTTGAGCTGCCACACACACAGGGTACCAGGGAGCTTCAGATCCCCAGGACTGGCAGGGGCACTGCTGCTGGACAGACCCTGCCCGTAGGAATGTGCCCCTTGTTGTTGGAGTGACACAATTATCCTTTGTCCCCTTAAATAGGAAATAAACCCAGAAGTTTCTCTCCTCAATCAGGTGAGAAGGCATCTCATGGGACCTGGGGGGCTTCACCTCAAATTTAAGGATAACCAATTGGGCAGGAGCCAAAAAAGTCCTGCCTGGGCAATTTACTAGAAAAAGAAGAAAAGAAAGAAACTAATGGTTTTTGTGAGGTGTTTTATCAGGGGCCAGGACCTCTTGCACCTGGATTGGTTTTCCTCTGTAAAGAGTTTAGTTATTTAGTTTAGTTATTTTGCCTTTTATTAAAACCTTTTTGTTTCCAACACTACCACAGAAGCCACCCCGCTGGTTTTATACTCCTTTTAAGGTAGCTGAGCTATCTTGGGTGTGAAATAAATCTTATGACCTTATGAGAGCTGCCTCAAAGAGACCCATATTTCACCAGCCCTCAGCACCAGGACGTTTCTTTGCTGCCAAGGAGTACAATGGTCCCCAGAAGCACCCTCAGATGCCTTCAGTGGGCAGTGACAGCACAGTGTCACAGCACACGGGTGTCACAGCACACGGGTGTCACAGCACACAGGTGTCAGAACACACAGGTGTCAGAGCACACAGGTGTGTCAGGACACAGGTGTCATAGCACACAGGTGTGTCAGGACACAGGTGTTACAGGACACAGGTGGCTCTGGGCTCCCTCTGCTCCTCCTGCTGCCCCTGAACAGCCTCTGGCAGCTCCCCTGGCCCGGCCCCGGCCCCCGCACAGGGATTGGGGTGCCCGGGGGCACAGGCTGGGCTGGCTGCCAGCGCTGGGTACCAGGAGAAGGCAGCAGCTCGGAGCTCCTGAGGAGCTGCTCCTGCAGGAGACCGGCATTGCCACCTCGTGGGGAGCCGGCAGCGGCACCAGGTCGGGAGCAGCAGGCAAAGATGAGCAGGAGGGTGCAGGGGCTCAGCCCAAGGCACTTATAACTGCAGGTGCCAGCTCTGAACCCTGCTCACAGCAAAATTTAGATGTTAACACTTCCCTGACCTCAGCAGGGATGGGTTTGACACACACTCCTCTCTTCTGGCGTTCACCAAAGGCTCTGAGGGCTCAGTGGTGAGGACACAGCCAGGATGTGTCGTGTGGATGTGCAAATCAGAAGTGACACTGATAAATCGACCCTCTGGGGGGCCAGAGCTGATCTCAGACTGATGGCTCTGCTCGGGTGTTTGGTGTTGAAGAGCAGCCCTTGGAGTTGGAAATGCCTCCAGCAGAAAGATGGAGTGCAAAGCTCTCATTGCTTCTCCGGTCTGGCTACTCCACCGTGTGGCTGCTGGAGACAGCTCCTGCTCTGGGAGAGGAGGAAAATCTGATCAGAAAGAGGAGAGAGAAGAACCATCTGCTTGTTCATGGCGGTCATGGAGCAAATTCATATTCTTGGGAAAATTTCAGCCAGTTCTCCAGCTGATGTGTCACAAACACAAGAGACAGATGCTCCAGGAACACCAGGGAGACACAAACACAGCAACACAAACAATTCCCTCTGCCCGGTGCAAGAGAAATCATTTGCCTTTATCTCAAATAACCCCCCAAGGATGATGCAACACCCTCGTGGTGTGTGCCAGAGCTGCAGATGGCAGCACAGCCGGCTGCCAAAAACCTGTCAGACCCACAGGGATGGCTCCAGAGCACCCACACAGGGAGCTGGGGCTGCAGGGGATCCAGAGGCAGCTCCAGACACAGATCCTCAGCCCAGCAGGCCCAGGGTGATGCTCCTGCTCCATGAGCAGCTCTGACCCAGAGGACAGCTCAGGCTCTGGCTGGACTTTTTGCCTTTTGAGCCCATTAATTGTCAGAGATTTGCTGTGGGGGATTTTTAGGGCCTGGATTTAGGATGTGATGTTGCTGTGGCAGCAGCCCCCGTGCAGAGACTCACCCTCCAGTTTGGGGTTTATCCACTGGGAGAGCCATGGAAGGGATGTGTTTAACAGCTCATTCCCAGCTCTGGGAGCCAGGCTCCAGGCCCTGAAATCAGGAATCAGGAACAGGATTAAATCCATGGAAGGGCCACGTTTAACAGCTCATTCCCAGCTCTGGGAGCCAGGCTCCAGGCCCTGAAATCAGGAGTCAAGATTAAAATCAGGAACAGGATTAAATCCATGGAATGGCCCTAAAATCAGGAACCAGGAACAGGATTAAAACCATGAAAGGGCCGTGGCTTTAATCAGGAGTCAGGAACAGGATTACATCCATGGAATGGCCGTGTTTAACAGCTCATTCCCAACTCTGTGAGCCAGGCTCCAGGCCCTAAAATCAGGAGTCAGGAACAGGATTAAATCCATGGAATGGCCGTGTTTAACAGCTCATTCCCAACTCTTCAAACCAGGATGCAGGTCCTAAAATCAGGAGTCAGGAACAGGATTAAATCCATGGAATGGCCATGTTTATTAAATCCATGGAATGGCCGTGTTTAACACCTCATTCCCAGCTCTGGGAGCCAGGCTCCAGGCCCTGAAATCAGGAGTCAGGATTAAAATCAGGAACAGGATTAAAGCCGTTGAATGGCCGTGTTTAACAGCTCATTCCCAGCTCTGTGAGCCAGGCTGCAGGCCCTAAAATCAGGAATCAGGAACAGGATTAAAACCAAGAAAGGGCTGTGGCTTTAATCAGGAGTCAGGAACAGGATTAAATCCATGGAATGGCCGTGTTTAACAGCTCATTCCCAGGCTGCAGGCCCTAAAATCAGGAGTCAGAACAGGATTAAAGCTGAGATCAGCAGCTACCCCTGAGCCTGGTTTCCCAAACCTTGGGCTCACTTGCCCTCATGGCCCCCAAGAACAGGGAGTGTCCCTTCCCAGCACCATGACTGGGATGTGACTGGAGTTACTGGGATGTGCTGACCCAGCCAGGAGCCAGGGTGGGATCCTCCTCCTCCTCCTCCTCCTCCTGAGTCTTCCCAGGCTGCAGCTCCAGACCCAAAATCAGAGCTCAGGGTGATGACCAAACAGTGCCAGGCTCAGCAAGGCCAAGCCAGGCCAGGAGAGCCACCCTGGGCCAGGGACAGCCGTGTCACCCCCAGGCTGGGGCCGGGGATTGATGTGTGAACAATGCCAATCACTTGTTTTTAGAATTTTTAAAGTTTAATAGTAATAAAATGGTTATAAAAATAGTAATAGAAATTTGGACAATTAGGATTTAGGACAATATGAGACAATAGAAACAAAGAGTTATGGATGGTCTGGGTACTTCTTTCTGGGCAAAATAAGCCCAAAAAAGGACCCACGTTAACAGAGGGTTAACCCTTAAAAGCAACAGCCTGTTGCATATTCATACACCTCATACATGATGCATAAATTCCATTCAAACACAGGATTCTGTCTGGGCATTATCGAGTTCTTCCTCTTAATCCTAAAATGTGTTCAGGGCTGAGCAAGGTGAGAAGAACTCGATAATGGAGCAATAAATTCTTTTCCTCTGAAAGATTTAGGTGTCCTGTGGCTGCTATCTTGCTGTGAGTCCTCTCTTTAAAAAAGCATCTTATATAGCATAGTTTCTGTTTTAACATCCTAAAACTGTATTTAACACACAACTTAAGAAAATCAATACAGCATCACTTTCCATCTTAACACATCTAACATTCCTTTTAATATTTGCGAAAAGCCAATCATAAAATACACATTTTTCACACGGGGAAGTTCGGGCGTCCCAGGGAGGTTTTGGGGGGCATAACAGGGGTGTTTTGCAGAGGGCTGGAGGATCCCAATAAAACTTGCGAGGGCTGGAGGGGATTTGAGGCCCCATGAGGGTTTCGGGCCGCACCGCGTCCTTTGGAGGGGAGGCCCGAGGGGACCTGGAGGTGTTTGAGCGCTCCCGGGGAGTGTTCTGTGGTTCATGGGGGTATTTTGTGGCTCTCGGGGAGGATTTTGGGGGTCCCGGGAGGGTTTTGGGGCTCGCGGGGGTCTCGGGGCGGACCCTGAGGGGGCTCGGGGGGTCCCGGCCCGGCCCAGGATCGCACTGCGCACGCGCCGCCCCGCGCGCTGCCGGGCCCTCCCCCCGCGCATGCGCCCCGCTCCCCCCCGCGCCAGCCAGGGCGCGGCCGCGTTCGCCCGATGCGTCCTGACGCCCCCGCGCGGCGACCAATCACCGGCCTCGTTGGCCGTGCGTGATGGCGTCACGGAGGGGCGGTATATAAGCGGTCGGCGGCAGTCCCGCCCCCCTGACACTGCCTCGAGCCGCCGCCGCGAGAGCATCCTCCGCCCAGAGCCGCTCCCGCCGCCAGAGCCGCCCCCGCCGCAGCCGCCGCCGCCTCCGCCGAGGGAAGGGAAGCGTATCGTATGTCCGCTATCCAGAACCTCCAGCCCTTCGGTGAGGCCCTTTGTGCGGTGGGGCCGGGGGAGCGCGCGGGCCCCGCCCCGGCCCCGCCCCGTGGCGCAGTTGCTATTCCGGGCCCGGTTGCGTCAGCCGCGGGGGGGGGGGGTGGGGGCGGAGCCCAAACGTGACGGGCGGGCGCGGCGTCCAATGGGGTGGGGGCGGGGCTGGGATGTGACGGGCAGGTGCGGCAGCCAATAGGGCGGGGTCTTTGCGTGATGGGCGGGTGAGGCGGCCAATGGGGCGTTGTTGGGGCGGGGCCTGACGGATCTCCCCGCAGACCCCTTTGCGGATGCAAGTAAGGGTGATGACCTGCTCCCGGCCGGCACTGAGGACTACATCCATATAAGGATCCAGCAGCGAAACGGCAGGAAGACCCTCACCACAGTCCAGGGCATCGCGGATGACTACGATAAAAAGAAACTGGTGAAGGCCTTCAAGAAGGTGGGGCTTGGGGGCTCGGGGGTGGGGCAGCGGCCACGCCCAGCAGGGATGTTGGTGGTGTTAATGAGGATTTTTTGTCTCTGCTGCAGAAATTTGCCTGCAATGGTACTGTAATTGAGCACCCCGAGTATGGAGAAGTGATTCAGTTGCAGGGTGACCAGCGCAAGAACATCTGCCAGTTCCTTGTGGAGGTAGGACAGCTTCTGTAGGATTGTGCCCCCTGTTGATGGAGTGACAAAACTATCCTTTGTGCCCTTAAAATGGAGATATGCCCCGAAGTTTCTCTCCTTAATTAGGTGAAAAGACACCTCATAGAACCTGGGGGACTTCACCTCAAACTTAAGGATAGCTAATTTGGACAGGAGCCAAAAAGTCCCACCCGAGCAATTTGCGAGAAAAAGAAGGGAACAAAGAAACTAATCACTTTCGTGAGGTGTTTTACCAGCAGCAAGAACCTGTTCTCCTGGCTTGGTTTTTCTCTGTAAAGAGTTTAGCTATTTTGCCTTTTATTAAAACCTTTTTGTTTCCAACACTACCACAGAAGCCATCCTGCTGATTTTATGCCCCTTTTAAGGTATCTGAGCTATCTTGGGTGTGTATTAAATCTCCAAGAGCTTGTAAGACCTATATTTCACTACCTAAAATCAGCACAAATCTGTTAAATGCACACAGATCCCTGGGTGTGGGCAGTGTTTGGATGCACAGAGGCATCACCCCACACTGTGAATTTGTTTTCTCTCTTGCAGATTGGACTGGCTAAAGACGACCAGCTGAAAGTCCACGGGTTTTAAGTGCCTGTGGGCCACTGGAGCTTTATGCAAGAAGATATCCTTACCATGAAATTCCCACCTGTCCCTTGTCATAAGTTTAAAAGCAGCCGGTTTGTGTAATGTAACGATCTTGGGTCCACTGTTGGGTCTGGACTGTTGTAATTGGTGATGTAATAAACTGACACGAGCCCATGCTATCTCGTCTGGCTGTCCCTCATTTCCCAGAGCTAACCCAAGGGCTGGCACCATCCAGCCTGAAGCCACAAGCTCCAGCTAAGCCCGGGGACTCGGCCTGTGCTGATGGCTCCTCAGTCCAGCTGTGCTCCCATCCTGGCCTGCCTGGTGCCAGCTGCTCCCTCTGGGCACTGCTGGCTCCTGGGGGCACAGCAGTGACACCAGAGTGACCTGGAGGCACCGTGGCAGCAGCTCAGGTGTGGGTACCTGCGAGCCCTGAGGTGCCAGGTGCTGTCCCATGGGTTAAACTCGTGACAAGGACTAACAGCAGGATAACATCCCTGGAGCTGCAGAGCTCACACCCTGTGCAGTAACACGGCTTTGGTTTCGTTTCTAATCTTTTATTGTAATGTATTTAAAGTTATTTAAATAAAATTGGTTTTCCAAAGCCTGTGTGTGTGTGGTTCCATCACTCCCAGGGGCCAAAGCACCTTCTCCTCTGGTGGGGTTCCCTGCCCTGGGGGGCCTGGGGGTTGTCCCCCGCTGCAGGAACAGGGAGTTCCCTCGGTGCTGTGTGTGCTGCTCCTGCTGGGAGCTGAGGGAAAGCCGAGGGGTGGGTGGTGCTGAGTCATCCCCTCGTTGTGTTCCTGGCAGTCCCGTGGGCAGGGTCACTTCTGCTTCCCAGAAACTGCGAGGAGGAGGAGGAGGAGGAGGAAGAGGCGCTGCCACCCGGGTCAGGCTCTGCCTAAGGTCAGGGGCTCAGTGCTGTCTCTATTTTGTGAGCTCAAGCTCAACAAGCAAGAATGGAATCTCAGTAAAAGCATGGGCTGAGGGCAGTGGTGGTTCTGGGGCTGGCAGTGCCTCTGGCACAGGAGCAGTGTGAAGTGCTCTGAAATGCTGAATTCAAACCTGGGTTTCTCTGGGGGCCATTGCCCCCAGCACATCTGCCCTGCAGCAGGGAGGGCTGGGGTGTCCTGGGGTGCTGCTCCCACCCCGATCCTCCCAGAGCAGGGCCTGGCCCTTCATCCCCTGCCACAATGTCCCCATCTCCCGTGGGTGCTCAGAGCACGGAGCTCACTGCCACCTTCCCGGGAGACTTTGATCTTGGAAACAGAATTGCTGCAATTATGTAAAGCAGCTGTGAGTGCACCGAGGGTGACCTCCTGTCCTCCTGTACCTCAGTGACCTCCAGCCCTGCCTGTGCCTCAGAGTGACCTCCAGCCCTGCCCATCCTGTGGTGACCTCCTGCCTTGCCCATCCTTCCTGGAAGTGACCTCCTGCCCTGCCTGTACCTCAGAGTGACCTCCAGCCCTGCCCATGCCTCAGGTGAGAGAGGTGACCATCCCTGCCCATCACAAGCAGTGCTGACAGCACCAAGGGCAGCAGCATCCACACCAGGGTGTGCTTTTGTGCCCACAACCTCCCCCAGCCCAATCTCTGCTGCTGCTGCTGTGCCAACAATTCCTGTGCCCCTCGTGTGTCAGAGCATGTCCAGCCTGGATTTCTCCCCAGTGGACTTGGAAACAGATTTGGCCACTGCCAGGACAGCTGGCCCCAGGGGCGAGGGGAGCCTGGTGCATCCTCAGCTCAGCCTTGGAGCAGGGTCCAGCCCCGATGCCCACAGGCCTGGTAACAAACCTGCGTCAGGGTGATGCCGTGAGTCACCGTGTCCCCATCACCCTGACGGCTCATTGGGTCGAGATTGAGCCATTAAAAGGCAGAAATTGGAAAACAATTTGTTTGTTCCTTGTGCAAGGTGCTGGTTGGAGCGAGCGATCGATGGCTGAGGGGTGCTGGGTGCTGCTGCCTCCCTCCATCCAAAGCCCATTTATTTTGGGGTGTTTGAGGAGCTGACACAGCTCCTTGGGGACAGGGGACAGTGACGTGCCCCAGCCCAGGATGTCACTCACAGGGTTTATTGAAGGAGGGAGACAAATGGGCTCTGCAAATACACTGATGGGGGATCAACAGCGGCAGCAGGAACCGTCAATATCCACTGGGGGTGGGTGGGGACAGACAGGATCGTCAGTGGGGCTCTCTGCTGCCACAGCACCCCAAAGCTTCTCGGGGTGCAGGAGGGATCCAGAGCTGCAGAATGGGCTGCTCTGGGGTCTGTGTCCTGCTGAGGGGCCTCACAGGCACTGCCCCCCAACCCCAGAGGCACAGAGCCTTTGGCAGCCCTGGCACAACACGTTATAAACCTGTGCACACACCTGGGTGTGAGGGTGTGGGTACATCTATGTGTGTGTGTGTGTGTGTACAGACACACGGACACACGTGTGAGAATACACATATGTACACACACATACTCCTGTATATGCATACATACATGTGCATGTGTGTTTATACAGATATTTGCATATATATTGCTATTTATAAACATGTATGTATGTATAAATGTGTACAGATTTAGATATATGTGTACAAATATTCATATATTTTCATATATATATATATACACGTGTATATATGTGTATATATATTACATATTATATATTATATATTATATATTATATATTATATATTATATATTATATATTATATATTATATATTATATATTATATATTATATATTATATATTTATAATATGTAATATATTTACATATATATGTGTATATCTTTTATTTATATATATATAAATATATATACATTTATATATGTAATATATTTACATATATATGTGTATATCTTTTATTTATATATATATAAATATATATATAAATATATATACATTTTATATATATATATATATACACATAATCCCAGAATAATTTATGTTAGAAGTCCAACATGTGTGTATGGATTTATAATTGTGAATACTTGTATGTATGAATACATGAATACATGTATGTAGACATGCACATAAAAATATATGCATATATATATATGTATTTATGTAAGCATTCATCTGTGTTTCCCTACATACATATATACATATTTATAAATATAATGTAATATAATATAATATAATATAATATAATGTAATGTAATGTAATGTAATGTAATATAATATAATATAATATAATATAATATAATATAATATAATATAATATAATATAATATAATATAATATAATATAATATAATATAATATAATATAATATAATATAATGTTTTTAATATATATTTTATATATATGTATGAGTATATATATATATATCTGTCTGTGTGGCTCTGTGGGTCTGCCTGTGTGTCTGTGTGTGTGTCTGTGTGTGTGTCTGTCTGTCTGTGTGTATGTGAGCACGCACAGATGCCCGATGTCCCCCTGGGGGTGGGTGGATGTGATTGGAGCCTCCTTGGGGTGTGGCAGCCCCGGCAGTGCCTTTAAAAGCAGGGCTGAGCTGGGGTGATCCTGTAGAGAGAATCCCACTGGGACACCCACTGACACCCACCAGGACACCTCCAGGACACCCTGCTGAGCCTCAGAACCCACAGGTGAGTCTCAGAGTCTCACAGGGCTCTGGCACTGGCTGCAGGTGACTTGGGGAGAGGGAAAGATGGAGAAAACCTGAGGAGCAGACGGGAGGGACAAAGCAACTCAGAGTCCCACTGAGGGGAACAGAGGGGGTCTGGGCCTGGCCATGCCCTGGGGAGGAGAAGCTCCCCAGCTGTTTGGATTCAAGGAGGGGCTGGATGATGCTCTTAGCCATGGGCTTTAGTTTTCAGCATCCTTGCAAGGAGCCACAAGTGGGATTGATCCTCGTGGATCCCTCTGCCTTCACTCTGATTCTGGGGGAATTGGGAACCAGCCAGGAGAGAGGGATGGAAAAGGCTTGGGGAGAAGCTGCAGGGGATGGAGGGGACTTGGGGACACAAAGGCGGGGACAGAGGGGACTGTGAACCGTCCATGGGCCGGGGCTGAGCCTGTCCCAGTCCAGGGGCTGCAGCTGCCCCCCCTGTTCAGTGTCCCCACAGCCATGAAGGCGTCCCTGTGCCTGTGCCTCACCCTGGCCCTCGCGGTGGCCCCCAGCCTGTGCCGGCCCCCAGCGGCCTCGGGGGACCCCCAGGAGCCCCCCCCGAGCCTGGCCCGCCGGGAATGGCCCCAGCAGCTGTCCCAGGAGCAGCAGCACCTCCTGTCCCAGTTCCTGCCCCACATCCTCACAGGTACTGCAAGCTATGGGTGGGTGGGCACAGCCTGGCCCCCATGGAAGGGGGGGAAATACCAGCAATTTCCAAATTTCCAGCAATTTCCAGCTCTAACTGCTGCCTTTGCCCTGGCAGAGCTGAACAAGCACAAGGCCTTTGTGCATGAGGACGAGGGGCTGGAGGCTCTGCACGACCACTTCTACCCCGACTGGATGGACTTTGGCCGCCGCAGCGCTGAGGATGAGGATGGTGCTGTGTAGCTGCTGGGCTGGGCTGGCTGGGCAGGGCACTGCCACACTCAGGGCCTGCCCTTTCCCTCAATAAAACTCTGGCACCACGGCCTCTGCACTCCTGTATGTGCTGGGGAGAGCCTGGGAAGGTGGGCAGGGGGATTTGCCCCCAACCCCAGAGGGCAGAAGGGATTTGCCCCCAACCCCAGAGGGCAGAAGGGATTTGCCCCCAGTTCCAGAGGGCAGAGGGGATTTGCTCTAAGCCCCAGAGGGGATTTGCCCCCAGCCCCAAAGGGCAAAGGGAATTTACCCCCAACCCCAGAGGGATTTAGCCCCAGAGGGCAAAAGGGATTTGCCCCCAGCCCCAAAGGGCAGAAGGAATTTGCCCCCAGAATGCAGAGGGGATTTACCCCCAGCCCCAGAGGGCAGAAGAGATTTGCCCCCAGCCCCAGAGGGGATTTGCCCCCAGCCCCAGAGGGCAGAAGAGATTTGCCCCCAGCCCCAGAGGGGATTTACCCCCAGCCCCAGAGGGATGCAAGGGGCAGAGGCTGAGCTGGGCACAGCAGCACACACAGCACACAGCAGCTGCTCTGTGAATTCACATTTATTTGCCAGGGGTTTGGGCACAGCTTGGAGGGAAGGACACAATTAGGGGGAGCAGCAGAAGCACCCCCAGGAACATCCCAAGCTGTGGGTGCTGCTACTATTGCTACTCAGTGAGCAGGGAAGAGCTAAAGCAGCATTCCCTTTGAAGCCAGTCCAGGCCAGGTGCTGGCCAGGGCCCAGCCCGGGGTGCAGGGGGTCCCCCTGGCCCCAGTGGGTTGCCCCAGGACACACCTGAGCCCACACTGGGTGTTCTCCATCCCTGCAGCATCTGGACAGCCCCAGACGGGCCGAGCTGCCTCTCGCTCCGCAGACAGGCTCAGCAGAAGCAGGAACAGTTTTTATTGCCAGAAATCGGCTCCTGTGCAGGGTCCACACTGCCCCAGCAGAACCAGGGCCAGCCAGCACCCCCTGTACCCCCATCCATGGGGAGCAGGGCCAGTTCTGTCCTTGCAGCCAGGGCAGAGCCCTCCGTGCTGGTGCCAGGAGCGCTGATGGAGCTGGGGCAGCACCAGGAGCTGAGGCCGAAGCTTCTCCCGTCTCCATTTCCCCATGGACGGGTGAGGAAGAGGATGTGTCTCACCCTGAGCCTGGGGGCTCTGCAGCAGTGTCACCTCTGGGTACCCCAGAGGGCACAGGAGCTCTCTGCCCTCTGGCCACCACCTTGTCCAGCCCCAGGCGCTGCAGCTTCTCCACCAGGTTCCAGCTGAAGGTGCTGCTCCTGCCTGGGGGTCCCTGCAGGCCCCTGGCCACGGGGGGCTCCTGGCAGTGCAGCGAGGGGGCCCTCCACGATCCAGTGCCTGGTGCCAGGTGGGAATCTCGGCCCAGCAGGAGCCTCACGAGTCCCCTGGGGGCGCTGGGGGGTCCAGGGCCCAGCGCCAGCGTGGGGGGAGCCGGTTCTGGGGAGGGGCTGCAGAGGCTCAGCCCCTCAAAGGGCCCACAAGAAGGCACGACGGCATGATACAGACTGGAGGGAAGAGAGAGCAGAAGGGGGATCAGCTGGGGGGCCAGGCAGGACCCCCTGTCCTTCCCCTAAAGGGCCCTGGGCTGCAGGAGACCCCAAAGCCCCCAGAGGGTGCTGGGGCTGCTCCTCATCAGCCGGGACACGCTGGGACACGGGCACAGCTCCCGCAGCAATGTCCAGACACCGGGGTTTGTCTAACAGCGAACTCCAGCTCACACCAACCCCCAGCGAGCCTTAGGGGGGCTCATTAGGGCTAATCACCGGCGCTCGTTAATGAGGGGACAGCCCAGCAGCCGGCTGCGAAAAGTTCCTGGCTGCTGCCCAAGTGTGGAGGGAGGAAAAAAAACCAAAAACCTGTGTCTGCTCCCCAGAGTGCCAGGAGCATTTACTGCTCCCCTGGGCGAGCCCAGCCGAGGAAGGCTGTCCGTCTGTCCGTCCATCCATCCATCCACAGACACACAGACACATTTGGGGAGATTTCTGGTGCTGGCACCGCTCAGAGCATCAGGGGCTGCAGGGAGCCAGGCACGGGGGAGGAGGAGGAGGAGGAGGAGGAAGGCCGGGGCAGGCAGCGGGGGCCCCGCACCTTACCTGGTGGTGGTCGCAGAGGTGGGGTGGAGGATGTGGCAGGTGGTGATGGTGAAGGTAGACGGGGTCTGGGGGAGGTTGTTAACAGAGAGGAACACTGGAAGGGACAGGAGACAAGGGGTCAGGACCCAGGGCACGGAGGGCAGGCGGGGCAGCCAGAGCCGGGCTGGGAGCTCCTTGCACGGGGATTCAGCAGCAGCTGCGCCCGGGGCCTGCTCAGAGCGGGCAGCCGGCACAGGACGGGCCAGGAGATGCCAGAGCGGCCCCTTGCAGGCAGCCGGGGGGCAGCAGGGGCTCGCCGGGGCTCATCCCCCTGTCCGAGAGCAGCCCTGGCACAGCCGCGGGCGGAGCATCCCCCCGGGGAGCGCGGGGTGCCACGGACAGGCTGCTGCAAGAGGGGAAAGCACCGGGGGAGGCGAGGGCCAGCCGGGACAGGAGGGCAGGGGCACCCCGGGGGCTGCGGCCCCTCCGTCCCCTCGCCCCCCGCTCACCCCTGGGGCGCTCCTTGGCTTTGGTGGGCGCTGAGGTAGGGAGCAGCTGGAAGGAGCTGGCGTCCACATCGTCCTCCTCCAGGTCATTGAGGCTGTAGACCTCCTCCAGGTCGGTGTCCAGCTGCCTGAAGTCTTTGGTGAGCACCCCGGGCCGGGGCACCAGGATCCCGCCCAGGTTGGGCTGTGCCAGCTGCTGCCAGTGGTGGAGCGTCACAGAGCCTGGGGATGGGAACACAGCCCAGGGGAGCTCAGGAGGGGCTGTTGGACCCTCAGAGCACCTGCAGCTCCTCACCCACCCCCTCTGGCCCTCACCTTCCAGCGGCTTCACGATCTGCAGCTTGTCGGGGAAGCAGGTGAGGGAGCCCAGGGAGAAGCCGGAGCCAGCCGTGAGCTCCGAGCCCCCCGAGTAGCTTGTCCCGGTGGAGACGACGCTGCCCTCGGGGGTGAGGAAGCCGCTGGAGCTCTCCCCATCCCTCAGCCTCCAGAGCTTGCGCTCCCGCTCGGCCTCGAAGAAGGAGCGCTCCGAGAGCCGCTGCACCGCCGCCTCCAGGTCCTGCCGGCCCGGGGCTGCCCGGGGCTCCTTGATGGCCCCATCGGCCCTGATGGGGGCACAGCTTAGGGCTGCACCTCAGGGACCCCCCCAGACCCTGCCCTCCCTGCCTCAGGCTGCTGCCAGCATCCCAACTCCTGTGCAGGAGCAGCCGCTGTCCCACCCGGCCCCGTTCATCCCCAACCCAGCCCCGTTCTGCCCCCCCCGGCCCCGTTCATCCCCAACCCAGCCCCGTTCTGCCCTCACCCGGCCCCGTTCATCCCCAACCATCCCCAACCATCCCCAACCCAGCCCCGTTCATCCCCAACCCAGCCCCGTTCTGCCCCCACCCCCGGCCCCGTTCTGCCCTCACCCAGCCCCGTTCATCCCCAACCCGGCCCCGTTCTGCCCTCACCCAGCCCCGTTCATCCCCAACCCGGCCCCGTTCTCCCCCGCCCCAGCACTCACTGAGCATCCTCCGAGCCGGAGCAGTTGGTTTGGGGGGTGCTGGCCCCCCCAGAGTGGGCAGTGGACACCTGCTTGGAGCCCGGGACGTGGTGGGGAGACTCGGAGCAGGACTTGGCCTTGGCTGCCTGGTTCACGGCCTTCACCGTCTCGAAGACGCGCTGGTAGCTCCTGCGGGCAGGAGGGAGCTCGGGGTGAGCCGGAGCCGTCCCAGGGCACGGCACAAACCACCAAAGACAGCACTCACTTGTAGTCCGAGCAGGAGCTGTCCGTCCTCTTCCTCATCATGCCCTTGATCTCAGCCGCCAGCGAGTCCTGGGGACATAAGTTGTGTCAGTATGGGGGGACAGTGTCAGTGCTGGGGGGCAGTGTCAGTATCGGGGGGCAGTGTCGGTGTCAGTATGGGGGTGCAGTGTCAGCACTGGGGGGGGGCAGTGTCAGTATGGGGGTGCAGTGTCAGCACTGGGGGGGCAGTGTCAGCACTGGGGGTGCAGTGTCAGCGCTGGGGGGCAGTGTAAGTATGGGGGTGCAGTGTCAGTATTGGGGGTGCACAGTGTCAGTATGGGGGTGCAGTGTCAGTGCTGGGGGGCAGTGTCAGTATGGGGGTGCAGTGTCGGTACTGGGGTGCACAGTGTCAGTATGGGGGTGCACAGTGTCAGTATGGGGGGGGCAGTGTCAGTATTGGGGGTGCACAGTGTCGGTGTCAGTGCTGGGGGGCAGTGTCAGTATGGGGGTGCACAGTGTCAGCATGGGGGGCAGTGTCAGTATGGGGGTGCAGTGTCGGTATGGGGGTGCACAGTGTCAGTATGGGGGTGCACAGTGTCAGTATGGGGGTGCACAGTGTCAGTACTGGGGGGCAGTGTCAGTATGGGGGTGCAGTGTCAGTATGGGGGTGCACAGTGTCAGTATGGGGTGCACAGTGTCAGCACTGGGGGTGCAGTGTCAGCACGGGGGTGCAGTGTCGGTACCAGGGGCACAGCAGGCACCCCCCCGTGCCCCCCGGTCCCCGCTCACCACGGGCAGCAGGCTGGCAGCGCTGTAGCGGCTCACGGTGCTGTTGGGGACGCTGCGGCTCCGCAGGCTCTTCACCTCCTCCCGCGCCTCCTGCAGCATCCCGCCGCACTCCGCGTACTTGTCCTGCAGATCCCGCAGCTGCGGGGACACCGGCACGGCTGGAGCACGGCCCCGGGACAGGACCCCCGGCCAGGGGGGCACCCAGGGCTCCCCCCGGGCTCACCTCCATCCGCAGCTGCTGCTGCACCTCCTTGGCCGCCGTCAGGTGCTGCTGGAGCTCCTCCACCTCGGAGCCGTACTGCGGGCAGGAGAGGCCGGGTCAGGGCGCTGTGGCCGCACCCCTCGACCCCCCGGACACGGGCAGGGGACCCTCACCCCCTCACCGTGCGACACTTGTGCTGCAGATCCGCGACCTGCGCCAGCAGCTGGCTGATCTCCTCCTGCTGCCGCGCCGCGTCCTCCGCCCGGTGCGCCAGCTCCTCCGACAGGTGAACGACCTGCTGGCTCGCCTCGGCTGCGGGAGGGGGCTCCGTCACCGCCGGGCACCGCCCCGGCCCCAGCCCACCCACCCGGGCAGAGCCCCGAGCCCTGCTTACAGAACTGCTCCACGCAGTCGATCATCAGCTGCTGCTCCTGCTGCTCGTACTGACACGTCTCGGTGGCGATGTTGGTGGCCTGGGGGACAGGGTTGGAGAGGCTGAGCGGGACAGGCAGGACACTGAGGGGGCAGCTCGGGTCCCCCCAGGGAGAGCAGGGCATGGGTGGGCACTGAGGGCATCCTGCAGCTGGCTGTGCCCACCTCCATGCGCAGCTTCTGGTTCTCCTCCTCCAGGCTCCGGAGCTTCTGCTGCAGGGTGTCGTACTGGAAGTACTGCTGCAAGGACAGCGAGGACTCGTGCCTGCGCAGCCTGGGGACAGCAGGGATGGCCTGAGCAGGGCAGGCAGGGTGGCAATGCCCACTCTGACCCCTGCCCGCTCCCCCAGGCACCCACAGCGACCGAGCTCTGTGGGGTCGGACCCACGGCCACCAAGGGAGGGCAGGGATGTGGCCAGTGCCAGCCCAGGGATGTGATGGCTCCTGGCCTGCCCACAGGAGCAGCAGGACAGGGGGTCCCACTCACGGGGTGGAGGTGGTGGTGGTGGGCTCGCTCTCCTCCGTGCTGGTGGTGTAGAAGTGCAGGAGGTCATCCCGCATGGACACCTCGTGGCGCAGCTGCGCAATCTGGAGATACAAAAGCGCTTCAGGACGTGGCCAAAGGGACCACAGCAGCCCCCAGCGGGGCACACAGGGGGCCACAGCCCAGACCTGTGCCCAGGAGCTGTTACCTCCTCTTTGGCCAATTCCAGCTGCTCCTCCAGGAGCTCATTGCGCTCAGTCAGGCTCCGGTTCTGCTTCAGCAGGGACTGCCCGATGCGTGCTGCCAGCTCCAGATCCCGCTCTTTCTGCAGGGGCAGGTCTGCCTCAGCTGGGACTCATCCCTTCCCCACTCCTCACCCAGCCCTGTGTCCCCAGGGTGCCACCAGCCCTCACACAGGTGGCATCTCCAGCGTACCTCATCCAGCAGGTTGGTGACAGCGTCGATATCGTGGTAGGTCTTTGTGATCCTGGCCACCCGCTCAGCACACAGGACTGGGGGGAGAGGGCACAAGGTGAACCCCCACACTGTGGGAGCACTGACCCAGGGGCTCAGCACTGTCCCCCCAAGCTGGTCTCCAGAAAGGACTTTTGTCAGCTGGGTGGCACCTCACACAGTGCCAGGCAGGGATCCCCACAGCAGTGACAGCATCGTGGGAAATGGGGGGGCTCACACCTCACCCCCAACCCTGCCCACACCTTGAGGGGGCAAGAAAAACGCTTGGCACCCTTGCTGACCCCACAGCACAGGCACAGCGCCAGCCCCACTGCAGGACTCACGGACAGCAGGGGGACAAGGAAGGGCAGCAGCAGAGACAGGATCAGAGGTGACATCTCCAGCAGAAAGCAGGCTGGAGCTCCAGCATAAACAGCCGTGGGTGGCACCGTGCCGAGCCGGGCTCGCGGGCGGCGTCCCCTCCAAGCTGTCCCCAGCCCCCTCCCCCAGATCCCCCCTGCCCTAGTTTGGTTTCTCTCTGGGGGAGGGGACGCTGCCCCCGCAGCTGCACGGCCCCGGCGGCGGGGAGGGATCGGGGGCTCCCACCGGGCCCCCGGCACAGCCCTGCGTGCCCCGCCGCTCCGGGTCTGGCGGGGAGAGGCGGTGCCAGCACCGAGTCTCGGTGCCCCCGCTGCGGGTCCCGCCAGGCAGCGCCGGGCACGCACCCGGGCACGCACCGGCGCTGGAGCCGGAGGGAGCCCGAGCAGAGCCCCGAGCCCTGCCCGCACCCCAGAGCCGGCTACAGCCCCGGAGCTGCCTGTGCCCCGCACCCTGCCCGGTGCCCTTTCCATGCTCTGCTGCCCCGAGGCTGCGTGCCTCAGTTTCCCCCGGCTGCGCTCAGGGCCCCAGTCAGAGGCACCCCCCGGCGGCGCAGACGAAGTGGGTTAACGGGGAAGCTCAGCCACACAAATCCCATTAGGCGTCCCCAGCTGGGGTTGTGTAATGGCGAGTGCGTTGTCATGGCAATGCCCCCACTCGCCACGCCGGGCCCGTCCGGCCCGCACCGCCCCACGCCCCGGAGGGCACGGACCCCAAACACGGACCCCAAACACGGACCCCAAACACGGACCCCAAACACGGACCCCAAACACGGCCAGGGGGCGCAGGGCCAGCCCCATCCCCAGCCTCACCCCCCTCTCTGCACCCCGACAGGAGCCGCTCTCCGCGGGGGTCCCCAACTGCACCTCGTCAGGCCCCTGAGCCGTTAATTGGAAGTAATTAGAGCATGAGCATCGTTCCGCTTGGAGCGAGCGGCTGGCCCTGGCAGACGGGGGCTGCGGCGCTGGCGAAGATGTAAACATCCACCCAGGGCCCGATTGGGGGGGGAGCACCCCGTTCCCACGGCAGGAGGGGCGCCCTTCTCCTTCCCCACGGGCACACCTGGCACACCTGGCTGTCCCCTGTCCGTGGGGACAGCTCTCCTTGGGGTCAGGTGACCCTGGGGGTCCCCAAGGGACGGGGCGGCGGCAACCTCGGGCCAGAGGGCGGCGAGGGAGCCGGGGGTTGAGGGAAGGCACAGGTGGGGAGCGCAGGGCACCTCCCGAGGGAAGAGCCCGGCCCTGACCCCTCCGGACCGGCCCCGGCCCCGGGGACACCCCGGCCCCGCCGCTCCAAACCAACCCCGCGGGGAGCCCAGCCCTGCCGCAGCCTCATCCTCACCCTCATCCTCACCCCCATCCTCATCCTCACCCCCATCCCCGGGGCGGGACCGCCCGCGCCGCCCTCACCTTCCTCCAGCTCCCGGGCGATGGGGTCCGCGCCGCGCTCCGCGTTCCCGTTCAACTCATCGTAGGCGGCGGGGCTGCTCCAGATCTCCATCGCGCCGTGCCCACCCAGCCGTGCCCACCCAGCCGTGCCCAGCCCCGCCGCGCCGAGCGGAGCCGCTGCGGCCGCTGCCGCCCCTATTTATAGGATCGCCCGCTCCCCGCGCACCTGCCCGGCGCATCCCCCGGCGGCGGGGACGGGAACGGGGCCGGGACGGGGGCGGAGCCGCGCGGGGGCGATGCGGGGCTCGGGGTGCGCATTTCCCCCGTTTTCCCCAGGGACACGATCCCCATCAGGCACCCCAGGACTGGGCTCTTTGCTGGGGAACCCGCCAGGACAGCCCTGCTCAGCCCTGGGGGCTGGTGGAGGTGTCCCTCCCACCGCTTGGGACCCTGCGGGTCCCTGAGCAGCCGCTCTGCAGTGTTGATGCTGTGGGTCACCCACAGACGGCAGCTCTGCCCCTTGGGAAGGACGGGGAGAGATTTGGGGCCCCTCACACAAAGCCATGGGGTCCCCATGAGGGTCAGGGTACGTTTGTCTGGCCAGCCCTGCTCTGCCATCCCCCCATCACCACCCACGTCACAAACCCTGCACCTGCAGTGCCCATTGCAGTGCTGGGCCCTGCCAGGTCCCTGATCAGCAAAGGGGCTTTTCCATCCCACTCCAGCCTCCCCGTTCACCAGCCCTGGCTCCAGGCACGGCCTGGCATGAGCCAGGATGCCCCACACTGCCTGGCTGGCACCCTCTCGTCCCCACAACACTGGTGCAGAGGCAGCACAGAAGCAGGAAAGGTGAATAAATCATGATGTGCTGAATTATGGAGGAGCTGGCAGGCACGTAGCCCAGGCCGTGGGTGTGGTAATGCCAACGTGTGCTGGAAATGCCAACGTGCTCTGTCCTCATCACCTGCCCCAATGCCCACCCTTGTGAGCACCCAAACAATCAGTGAAGGGATGCAGCTGGAGCTGCCCCTCAGCACTGCACGCCTTTGCCTGCTTCACTCCTACCCATTGGGACCCTGCCATAAACCCTCAGTCCTCTCTGGGGTGAGATTGGAGCAGATGCCCTCAGTCTCACCCTCTCCCTCCTCCTGGAGCTGGATTTCACCTTGGTAAGGCCTGGGATGACACAGCCAGCACCACCCACCCTCCAGGGACCCCAAGGACTCAAGCACACGTCTCAGCACGGACAGGCAGGAGCTGCTTCTTCCTAATCCCCTGCCCCAGGATTTGCTGCTCTGGGCAGGTTCCCTGTGCCCGCACAAGCAGATTACAGGGGGCTATTTCTGATGGCGGCTTAAAGGTTTGACGCCATGGGCCCCCTCCAGCACATGCCAGCAGCACAGGAGTGGCTGTGACCTGCAGGAGTGTGGCACTGAGAGCCCCTGGCCCCATGGAGCAGGGCTGGGGTGCTGGTGTGCTGCGTGCTCCCCACCCCATGGCACAGAGACAGAATTTGGGGTTCAATCCCTTGTACGGCCACTGATGGTCGCCTGCTGACCAGAGAGGGAGCAGCCACCAGGGGAAGGCTGCGAGCACAGGCAGGGCACGGTGAGGGTGATGCCCAGCCTGCAGGGAGCAGCTGGGTGGAGGCTTTGCCCCCATCTGTCTCCCACTGCCCCACATCCATCCCCCAGCCCCCTGCTCTAATCCTGTCCCCGCCACACGCGGCCCAGAGGCATAAACAAGGCAGAGATAATCCGTCTGTGCCCCCCGCTGAACCCCGACCTTGCCCAGGGATGGAACACATCACAGGGCCGTGGGCACTGCCCCTGCCTGGCATGGGGGCTGCAGGAGTGTCCCCATGGCATCCCCACAGCTCTGGGGGCTCTGCTGGGATCCCCACAGCTCTGGGGGCTCTGCTGGCACCAGGGATGGATCCCCTCAGCTCTGGGGGTCTGCTGGCAGCAGGGATGGATCTCCTCAGCTCTGGGGGTCTGCTGGCAGCAGGAATCTCCCCCTGGAGTCCCCACAGCTCTAGGGGCTCTGCTGAGATCCCCACAGCTCTGGGGGCTCTGCTGGGGGCTGCAGGGATCTCCCCTTGGGGTCCCCACAGCTCTGGGGGCTCTGCTGAGATCCCCACAGCTCTGCTGGCAGCAGGGATCTCCCCCTGGGGTCCCCTCAGCTCTGGGGGCTCTGCTGGCACCAGGGATGGATCCCCACAGCTCTGGGGGCTCTGCTGGGTTCCCCACAGCTCTGGGGGCTCTGCTGGGATCCCCACAGCTCTGCTGGCAGCAGGGATCTCCCCCTGGGGTCCCCACAGCTCTGCGGGCTCTGCTGGCAGCCCCCTGCTCCAGGCTGGCATGCTGGAGGAGCAGCAGCCCTGGCATCCCCTGGCACACCTCGCCAAGCCCACCAGCGTCCCAGCCCAGCACAGGGGAGCAGGGACGTGCAGGGGGTCCCAAGAAAATGCTGGGGGGGCTCTCTCTCTCTCCCAGCATCCGCCTTGGCTCAGCAGCAGCTGCTCCCAGAATTAGCCCGGGATGTTCCGGGTGAGGAAATCCAGCCCGTCAATCCCATTAGCGGCGATCAGCCCGGCCGTGCCCGCCGCCCCTCCCCGGCCCCGCTGCACTCACGGAAATACTGCAGGGTCTCCTCGATCTGCCGGGGGGTCAGGGGGGCTACGGGCTGCGGGGGGGCGCTGGGGGCTCGCAGCCAGTCCCTGTGCTCGTAGCCCAACACGGTGTCGGCCCGCAGCGTGTAGCGGGGCAGCTGCTCGCCCAGCAGGCTGACGATCTCCACCTCGGGGACAGCCTCGCTGCACAGCTCTGGGGACAGGGGGACACAGGGCCACGGCGTCAGGGTGGTTTTGTTCTGCAGGTTATTGTTCGGTTTGTTGTTTGGTAGTTTATTTGGGCTTCCCCCCCGCCCCCTGCTTTTAGTGTCGGTTTGTCTCTTTGCTGCTTAGCTACTTCTCTGCCAAGTTTCAAACCCCTTCCTCCCACACGTCCACTTGTTGACCCCTCCTGTCCCAAGCAGTTTTCCTCCCTTGTATCCCTTGCCTTTGTGTTCCACCCCCAGTGCTTTTGATTAGCTGAGCATGGTATCCTCCCTTGAGACCTGTCCCCCCCTATAAGCTGTTGTTTTCCCCCAGCTCATTGCCTGGGACTCGGGGAGTGTAACATCAAATAAAGGAACCCAGTGCCACCCCAGTGCCACCCCAGTGCCACCCAGGCCCGTGCTGCTGCTGGGGCCTTTTTGTTTCACGTTTTGCCTCCATTGGTAGCTGGGATTCTGTGGAGCCCCGAAAAAGGGGGATTGTCACCCCCTCACTGTCACCATCAGCCCAGGGTGGTATGTGGGGAGGGAGCTGTGCAGGGGGGAACCTCCTGCACCCCTCAGCCCACTCTGTGCCCGGGGGGTTTGGGGCTGGGTCCATCCCCAGAGCCACTGGTGCAGGGATTGGGGGGGTCCCCCGCAGGGTGGCACTCAAGGACCCTTCCCCAGCTCTGTCCTGCTCCCCTCATCCCCCCGCTGCCCGCGGGCAGGGTCCTGCTGCCATCTCCTGGCCACGCTCTGCGCTGGGCACAGCGGGCCTGGCACGCAGTGCGGGGTGAAGGATGCCGGGACAATGGCTCATCTCCGACACAGAACAGTGACAGGATGGAGGAACAGCCCAAAGGAGACCCAGCTCCTCGCCCCCCGCACCCCAGCTCCCGCCGGCACCCTCAGCTGTACCCACCAGTGATGGTCGCGGCATCGCGGCGTGTGCCCGCCTGGGACGCCGGGCTGGGCTGGGGACAGGCGGGGACAGCTGAGCCCGGGCTGGGCAGGGCGTGGCAGGCGGGTGGGCTCTGGCTGGGGAGGGTCTCTCGTGGGAGCGGCGTGTCCAGTTTGGCTGGTGTTGCGTGGGGGCCCGGCTGCCATGGGGAGAGGCACACCAGAGTCCCTCCTGCGGGCCCTGCCTGGGGGGAAGGAGCTGTTCAGGTGATGCTCGAGGGCTCCAGGGACGCATCCTGACCCCCCATAGGACAAAAACCTTCCTGGAGGCAGCATCTGCCAGCCCAGGAGGCATAGCCAGGGCTCAGGTGTCCTGGCACAGGAGAGCTGCGGGAACAGAATCCAGCTCAGCTCCACCCCTGAATGTGGGGCAGGTTTGGCAGAGGCGAGGGGTCAGCGTACCTGCTCTGCGGTGGCTGCTGTGTGACCGGAGGGCTCAGCACCAAAGCAGCACCAGGAGAGGACAGGACAGCACAGGACAGGAGAGGAGCCTGCCCCCACAGGGTCCCTGCCGGGTCGCTGCCTGTGGAACGAGCAGGGAGGAGCTGTCGAGTCGCCCGGCGCTGGGCAGACACGGCAGGAGTGCCAGGAGAGCCCTGGGCAGCTCCACCTCGCAGAGCAAAGTCCACCTGCGAACCTCCGCCCTGTCGGCAGCAGGATGCAGAGCAGGGAGCGGGGCAGGGCTGGGCAGCATCTGCAGCTGCCTCATGCCAACCATAAACATCATGAGACGGGCCATAAATCCAGCATATCCCTGCTCTCTGGCCACCTCCAATGGCTCTGGCTCGGGCTGCAGCCGCTGCTGGCACAGCTGCCCTTCTGCCCTGCAGGGCAGGAGCTCCCTGCTGCATCCCCAGCCCTGCTCCCACCTCCCCCATTGTGCCACAAGCAGCCCCTCGTCCCCAGCTCATGCCAGGGCATCTCTCCTGGCAGATGCTCGGGGTCGCTGCCACATGCACAGCACCCACACCAGGCCACGCTGCTCCCCCTGGCACACAGGGACAGCACAAAGCAACACACAGACCCCGAATCACACCCACAGCCTTCCCCGGCCCTGTGCCCCTGGCACTGCCACACACACACCTCGGGGCGGCCCAGGAAGCAGCTCCCCATCCCCAAACCCTCATCCCCTCCTGTCCCCAGGGAGGCACCGGGACCCACCGTGTTCGGAGGTGCCGCTGGCTGCGGAGGGAGCGCGGCCGCTGAGGGTGAGTCAGCTCAGCCGGGGCTGCCAGAGCCCTGCGTCTGCTTTTGGCCCCGCTCCTGCACGTACATTCACTCTCCCCGGGGGAACCTTGTTCAGACACGTGCGGAGCAGCTCCCATCGCCCCAGAGCTGCTCCCACCGAGCCCGGACCCCACCGAGCCCGGACCCCGCTGTCCGCCCTCCAGCAGCGCTTGATGAGCCGGGAGCTGCCCCGGGAGCTGGGCCAGGGCAGGACGGGGGTCCCGGGCACCGATGGGACACGGGCCAGGAGGAGCACGGTCCTGGCTCAGCCTGGCGCAGGTGCCTGTGCAGACTCGCTCTGTGCCCTGCCCGGTGCCATCCTGCGCCTCCTGCCCGGGCACCTCCCGAGGAGCGCCGTGAGAAGGGGGAGAGATGCGGCAAATTCTCCTGGGGCTGCGGCTGCCGCCCTCAGATTCTCCGGGGAGCGGAGGGGACCGGCTGGGCACGGCCCGGGGATTTGGGGTGCCCAGCCTGGGGAACGGGGGACGCCGTGAGAACGGGAGGCACAGCGCAGCCGGTGACAGCGGGCGTGGAGTGGGACACCGCGGGAGCCCGGGGGCACCGGGAGTGCGGGAATGCCGGGTTTGGGTGCAGGGATTGCGAGGAGGGCGATCCGCACACACGCTGGGCGCTGCTCCTGGCTGCGGAGCCATCGGAACCACGGACATCGCTCCCATGGACATCGCTCCCGGCCCCGCCGACAGCAAAAGCCGCTCCCGGCCGAGGATGCCGGGACCCGCAGTCCATCCCTCCCTGAGGACCCCGCAAGCAGCTCTGGTTGCTCTGGTCCAGGTGTCCTCTAGCTCCATTTCCCCCCCAAAATCCCGCACGTGCCGCTGGCAGCTCCGCCCGAGGGAACTGGGGATCTCGGCATGTGCATCCCTGCCCACGGCTCCAGGAGGGCTGCAGGACCCGGCCCCTCCTAGGGCAGCTCTTTGGGGCATCTCCAGACCCGCTGGCACTTTGGGCACAGGCAGCTGTGACAGCACGAACATCCCTGTGAACGCAGCAGGGCTCCACGAGCTGGGGTCCAGGCTCAGCACAGCCAAACCCCCATCCCAGGCACACAGCGCTGGAGCCAAGGCCTGTCACAGATCGTGCAGCAGCTGCAGCAGCCCAGGGGCTGTCTGGCCCCCATCCCATGAGGCACCCCAGCCCCACGGCCCTCGGGAAGTGCACTGGGTTCTGCCCGGAAAGCAGCTGTTGTTTTGCTCGCTGCAGGTCCTGGCACGGGCTGTGGCAGGAAGCAGCTCCATTTCCCCGAGCACTGGGGTTGGCTGTGGCCACAGCACCGAGCTCAGGCAGGCAGGATGTCCCCCCCAGCCCCACTTCCCAGCCCAGCTCCTGCTGCTTTGTCCCCGCTTGCTCCTGTCCTGAGCACAGCACATGAACCTCGCTGTCCTGCCGCGCTCTGCGGCAGCCTGGGCCCACATCCAGGCAAAGCAGGTGCCAAGCATGGGAATGAGCTCCCCGGGATCACTCTGGCCCGTGGAGGGGCTCACCAGAGGGTGAGAGCTGTGCTTTCCCCTGGTTTGCCCCAAGGGACCGTCCCCAGCCGACAGAAGAACAGGCTCAGGGCAGCACGGGGCTGCAGGGGTTATTTTATTCTTTGCTTTGGTCTATACAAAAACAACTTACAGAAATAATAAAATCTTCCATTCCTGACCCACACTCCAGTAGCTGTCCATCCCTTTCCAGCTGGAGTGTTAAACCACCATCAGATCTAAAGCCTCTTTTAAAAAATGCGTTAGATAAGGGAGGAGGGGACGGAAACACACCACTCACCAAAGAGAAGGGAAAGGGGTTAAAATGTGCAACAAAGATCAGTACAAGGACACAGTTCCTAATGCTGGAGTCACTCCTCTATGGGGACTGGCAGGACAGGGACACAAAGTCAGCTCCCAGATGGGAAAGAATTAAACCTCAGACACCCCAAAGGTCCTGGGACACGGACCCTTTGCTTTCAGCAAACTGGATTGGCCTCATTCAGTTGGGGTTCGCAGGAAGCAAAGGGGTTTTCCATGTCAGATTCCTCTCCTAGAACACTAACACGCAGAACAAATCGTGGGGAGGTTAGAAAGCACAAACTTAAAGACGGCAAAAGCCGTTGGCACCATATTAAAAATAAAAAAGAAATATATATTCATAGAAAAGACTATTTTGCCAATGAAAGATCACTAACGGTGCAAGGTTTGTGTTTTAAAGCTTCAGAAACAGTATCTTGGATGCTGGATGTGGCAGTAGGTGCTCGAAGCAGTCCCAGGAGGAAGGACCTTCTCCACAGACCCACAGCGAAGAAAACAAATCGAAAACTAAAACCTCTCGTGGGAATGGAAAAGTTTTGTCTTCTCAGGCACTTCTGTCTCCCAAGTCCTCCTCGCGAATGCTCAGCTCTGGGGCCACCCTCTTCTGCATGGAGAGAACACCTGCAGGGGCAGAGAGCTCCTGTCACCCACCCAGGGGGGATTTGGGAGGACACCAGCGCGTGGGACACCCTGGGCTCACAGGTTATGGGGACATTGACAGCGCCAGGGACGCCGTGGTGGCACCAGGGTGGCAGGTGCCAGCAGGCAGCCCTGCCACAGGTGCCAGGGGTGCTGGCAGGTACCTGGTGTGGGGCTGTGGGCGGGTTAGGCGAGCATGTGGTCAGCGAAGGGCGCTCGGACGCCGTCGCTGTAGGCATCCATGGGGTAGTCCCCGTCCATGTCCATGTGCATGTCCATGGGGTCCAGGGGGATGTCACCCGAGTACATGGGGCGGTAACCAGGGTCCAGCTCTGCAGGGAAAGAGTGTGGCAGCCTCAGCTCCCATCAGGATCTCGGCCACCTCCTTGTCCTCCCCATCCAGGGCAGCATGTGACACGTGGTGCTGTAAAAGTGTCCCACCATCCCCGAGCCCAAGGGCATGAGCTGTGTGTTTCCCTCTGTGGGGATTGGCAGGACAGGGACACAAAGTCAGCTCTCAGATAAGAAAGAATTAAACCTCAGACACCCCAAAGGTCCTGGGACACGGACCCTTTGCTTTCAGCAAACTGGATTGGCCTCATTCAGTTGGGATTTGCAGGAAGCAAAGGGTTTTTCCACGTCAGATTTCCTCTCCTAGAACACTAACACGCAGAACAAATCGTGGGGAAGTTAGGAAGCACAAACTTTCTAAGCTGAGCATCCCACTCAATCCCCAGCAGACTGGGCTGGCAATTGCCTGACAGCCACCTGAGAAAGGTTTTAAAACCAGCCTGGCTTAGTGACATGAGGCAGCTGCCCCCCAGAACCCAGCCCACCAGGGGACCCTGCAAGGAGGGCTGGTGCCATACTCACCATCTGAGTAGGGCTCGTTGATGGGGATCATGCTCTGAGCCTGGGGAAGAAGATGGCAAAACTGAAGGGATTGATGCTCATGATGCTCAGGGACCATGAGCCAGGAGCTGAGGCCGCAGCCCCTCTGCCTCCCACCTCCCACTGTCTGACAGCCCCTCCTGGCTGAGCTCCAGGCTGGAGGTGATGCCAACAGCTTTTGGAAGCAGCACGGGGCATCCCCAGGGAAACCCAGGTCTGGCTGGGATGCTCAGGGGGCATCCCCAGGGAAACCCAAAAACCCAGGTCTGGCTGGGATGCTCAGGGGGCATCCCCAGGGAAACCCAAAAACCCAGGTCTGGCTGGGATGCTCAGGGGGCATCCCCAGGGAAACCCAAAAACCCAGGTCTGGCTGGGATGCTCAGGGGGCATCCCCAGGGAAATCCAGGTCTGGCTGCGATGCTCACCGCTTCCCAGGCTGCGGGGTCATGCTTGAAGAGGGAGTTGGTGAGCTCCACGGAGACACGTTTCCTGTAGTCGGGGTTCTTGTCCTCCGAGATGCGGAACAGCACAGCGGCCGCGTAGGTGGCTGTGGGGACAGCCAGAGCCTCAGCTCCTGCTGCCACGCAGCACCAGCACCAGGAGAGCCCCCAGCACGGCAGCACTCACCTGTGCCCTCATTCCTGGAGTGCAGCAGCTCCATCAGGGGAGCTGAGGCGCCCTCGGCATCGATGGCATCTGCTGCCTCCTTGTCCTGGGCCAGCTCGCAGAGCACGCCGGCCGCCACGCGCTGGATGTTCTCCACCGGCGAGTACAGGAGCTGTCAGGAGAGATCAGCAGCTGTGTGAAGCAGCCTGCCAGGAGCCCCTGTGCTCTGGGCAGGATGCAGCTCCCCGTGCAGGCTGGGCAGGAGGCGGCCCTGTGTCCCTGACCTGCACGAAGAGAGGGATGGTGTTGAGGCGGAAGATCTCCATGCGGTTCATGGGGTCCCGGGCCAGGATGTGCAGTGCCCCCGTGCAACCCTCCACAATCTCTTCCATCTTCACTCCATCCTGCCAGGGAACAAGAGTTCAGACAGAGCCTCACACACGGGGCACAGCCACCTGAAGTATGGGCACAGGGCACGCCCAGGTTTTTAAGGTGACAAAATATTTTAAACAGATTCATCCCGTTTGATTTGTGAATTAGTTTTCAGTCTTGGACTGCAGGAGGAGATATGTTCAGTGCTGCAGGCTAGCGACAGCATCTAAACACCTTCTGTGCATTTGAAAAATCTCCTGTAAGTCAGAGAAGGGCTGGATTTTGGGGTGCCAGGCTGTGCTGGGGGCACAGGGGTGGGTGCTCACTGTGTAGGGCTGTTGTGTGCCAGCAGCTGCGTGTCTCTGGGCGTCCTGGTGAGCCTTGACCAGCAGCTGGACCAGGCGGGGGATGACAGCAGCCTCCTGCAGCGGGGCGTGGTTGGCTGGACACAGGGCCAGGTTGCGGATCAGGCCTATGGTAGCCTGGGGGAGAGGAGGAGGAGGAGGAGGAGGAAGGAGCCATTTGTCTCAACTGTGCATCAGAACAGTCTGTGTTCCCCCAGAGACACATTGGCTGCATCCTCCCCATGTTTCCCACCCCATCCCCTCTGTGGTGCAGCTGACTCAGCCTCTCCCTGCCCTGGATCCTCCCTCTCCCCAAGCTGAGCTCCAATTCCAATGAGCAGCAGGCACGAGCCACTTCCTCCATTGGGACATGACCCACCAGGAGCAGGGCTGTGGCAGCAGCAGCCACCATCACTCTGTGCACAGCCCCAGCTGCTGCCCCCTCAGCATCCCATCCCATCCCATCCCCTCCCATCCCCTCCCCTCCCATCCCATCCCATCCCCATCCCCATCCCCATCCCATCCATCCCCATCCCCATCCCATCCCCATCCCATCCCATCCATCCCATCCATCCCATCCCCATCCCCATCCCCATCCCCATCCCATCCATCCCATCCCATCCATCCCCATCCCATCCCATCCCATCCCATCCCCATCCCACCACAGAACAGCAGCCAGGAGCCCTCTCCAGCCCATTCATGGGCCTCCTCCTGCCCACAACACCCCTCTGGCCCCTCACCTTCACCAGTGGCCACTGGTTGGGCTGGTTGAGGAGCTTGACGATGGCAGGGATGCCGTAGTTGAGGCGCACGGAGTTCTGGGCCATCTCAGCCTCGGGGTGCCGGCTGGTGAGGTGCCTCAGGGCACACACAGCTGGCTCGGTGATGTCCTCCTTGTCACCTGCCCTCAGGATGGTGTGGATCAGGGCCTCCACCCCGTTGGACTGCGTCACCAGGGTCTTGTTCTTGCTGTTGTTGCAGGTCAGGTTGGAGAGGGTGCCGGTGGCACAGGTCAGCACGTTCACATCATCAGAGCTCAGCTGGTTCACCAGGATCTTGAGGACGCCGTCCAGGCCCTCCTGCAGGGGTGGGGATGGGAGGTGAGAGCAGCACACACACAGCCAGACCCAGTTCCAGCCCCACATCCAGCCCCACAGCAGCCCCACATAGCTCCTTTTCCATCCCCCCATGGCTCCTTTTCAATCCCCCACAGATGGAGCTGCTCCTTCATGGTGAGCCCCACTCTAACATGTGCAGTTTCACTCAGAGTTTAATGTCTCCTGCTGGGCTCACACTTTTAATGCCCCTGCCAGCACTCCCCACACGGTGATGGAGTGACCCCAGCCCTGGCCAGCAGCCAGCAGCAGGTCAGGAAAGAGTTAAAGAGCCATGACCACATCCTCCTCCAACCCTTCAGTCATCAGAGCCAGGGATGGTTCCATGACAGCCAAAATAGTTTCCAGGCTGCATCAGAGCTAATCCACATAGAGCAGCTCCAGCAGATGGGAAAACTCATCAGGAGGCAGCAAAGGGCTGGGAGAGCAGACCCAGAGCAGGGCTGGGGTCACCTCTGCACAGACTGTGGCACAACAGCCTTGGCAGCAGCTCTGCCAGCAGCTCCCCAAGGAGCTGGGCAGGCAGCCAGCCCAGGACAGGCTGATGGGGCTCCCGAGCCAAAGCAAACTCTGGTGGCACTGCTGAGTGACCGTGGTGGCCTTGGCCCGGCGCTGGGGACACGCAGGAGTGCTGGCAGCCAGCTGGAACGAGCAGCACTGGGATGCAGGGCAAGCTCGGGCACAGCAGGGCATCCCCTCACCCTGCCAGGCACATGGAACAAGGAACACAAGGCTTTGGGCTCAGCCTGGCACCAGCCACCCAGCACCTGGCAGGGACACGGCTCCAAAATGTGGCACCAAAGCACAGCCAGGGGTCCTGCAGCCTCACCTGCTTGGTTGCCACGTCAGAAAGGTTCCTCAGGGTCCACAGGCAGTTCTGGACCAGCCTGGGGCTGGAGCTGGTCAGGTGCTTGCCCAGGGCCTGCATGCCACCTGCAGGGAAGGGGACAGTCCTGTGAGCAGCCCTGGCCATCCCAGCAGGAGCAGCAGCAGGGCTGGGTGGGCTGGGCTGATGCTCCTGCACACAGAGCAGCTCAGCAGAGGCCAAATGTGGTGTGTGAAGAGCTCTTGGACAGCCAGGATGGATCCTGCCCACACAGGAACATGCCTAAGCAGCCTTCAGAGCAGGAATCCAGGCCAGCACAGGCTGAGCAGACCCCTGCCCATCCCACAGCCATGCAGGAGGACACATCCCCATCCACATCACCCTGCCACCACCATTCACCTCCCCCTGTGGCTGTGCCCCAGCCTCTCTTACCAGCCTCAACGATGGCAGGTTTGTTGCTGGGACACACGGACAGCACCTTCAGCACGCGGCTCGTGGTCCAGAGCAGCTTCTCGTAGTTGTAGCTGCGCATGATCTGCACCAGGGCCTGGGGTCCCCCGTTGGCCAGAATAATCAGCTGCAAGGCACAATCCCACAATGGGTTGGGCTGGAAGGCACCTTAAAGTTCCAGTTCCACCCTCCACCACGGGCAGCAGGACATTCCACTGGATGAGGCGGCTCCAAGGCCTGCCCAACCTGATCCTGAACATTTCCAGGCATGGACATCAAGAATGGAGGGTTGGGGTGGGGACCCCCTTTCCAGATTCCCCAGCTCATGCCAGGACACAAACCAGGCAGGAGCTCCAGCCCCTTGGCATGCAGGAACGCTCTGGTCACATCACCAGGGATACACGGATGGTGGGGTCTCCACCACTGCCTCCTGCACATCCTTGAGGTGCAAAGTTGGGCAACCACCCCCCCTTCCTGCCTTCCCCACACCTCTGGGACCCCCAGCCCACCTTGCTCTCCTGGTTCCCATAGGCCAGGAGCTGGAGGCAGTCAGTGGTGATGGCCAGGAACTTGGGGTTGTTCTTGTTCAGCAGAGGCACCATCTTCTGCAGCCCGTCGGCCAAGCGCACGGCCATCTTGGCCCCCTCCTGGTACAGCAGCAGGTTGTGCAGGGTGGTGATGGCGTAGAAGAGGACAGACTCCACGGGTGAGCTGTGGGAGGGCAGCACGCTCCACGTCAGGGCAGGAGCTACACCACACTCACAGCAGGCTGCAGCAGAGCCCCCAGGGCTGCCCCGAGCCCAGCACCCAGCAGCACCCCAGGGAATGGACACCTCAGAGCCTGAGCCCCATCTCTGCGGCCAGTGTGGGTCAGGTAGCTGCTCCTCCTCCTGCCCCCATGCAGGTTCCATACACAAACCCCAGGGGTTTTCACAGGTTCACACTCTCCCATTGCTTTGGTGAGCAGGAGGACCCACATTGAGGGCAGCATGAGCCCTCCCTTCCTCTGCCCCCATCCCAGGAGGGGCTGCCAGGCTCTGCCATCCCCCTGGCATCCCCACCACTGTAGCAGGCACAGGTGTGCAGAAACCTAAGACAGGAGATGCCAAGTCATGGTGAATGGGCTAGAAGCCCTTCTTCTGCCTTTTGGAGCCCATGTTTACCTCTCTGTAACCCTATAGGAGGTCACTTTCCCTTAACCCTTGCCATTGGACAATTTCTGATCCCCCTGTACCCCATATATATTAATATATACATATATATATATGTATATATATGTATATATATATGTGTATATATGTATATATATGTATATATATATGTGTGTATATATGTGTGTGTATATATATATGTATATATATATGTGTATATATATATGTGTATATGTATATGTGTATATGTATATATATATATCCCATCCCATATATATGTATATATATATGTGTATATATATATATATATATATATATATATATATATATATATATAAAGAGCTGTTTTAGCCTGGTTCTGGTTGAAGAGTTGTCACTGGGAACCTCCACAGAAGAATTAATAAAGACATCACTGTGGAACCCCATACAGCCTTCTCCTCTCTCCCTGCCTGCCTAGGCACTTAGCAAGCTGAAGGGCTGAAATCACAATGAGCTGACAATCACTCAAGAGCTGATCTCACTCAAGCTTGCCAAGCTTGCCTGCAGCTGAGAACTGCCTGGGAGCTCGGGCAGCCTGTCCCAAACAGCACTGAGCTATCCAGGACACCCCAAACCCAGCAAAAGGCTCCACACCCCCGTGTACCTCAGCATCCTGACGAGGGCTGGGATGCCGCCCGACTTGAAGATGGAGAGCAGGCCCTCGCGGTGGTGGGAGAGGTTGTGCAGGATGCTGGTGGTGCAGCGGGCGGTGTCCAGGTCGCTGGTGCTCTGCATGGTGCGCACCACGGCCGCCACGATCTGCGGCGACTGCATCAGCGCGCGGCGCGACGCCTCCTTCTTGGACAGCTGGTTCACGATCATGGCTGCCTTGCTGACAACCACCTGCAGGGAGAGCGTTGAGGGGTCGTGGTTTGCCTCAGATAGCCCGGGTTTCTACCTGAAGATTCCTTCCCCAGGTGTGTCAGTCACCTCTCCTTCGCCTCCCAGCACTGTCTGTCAATCCTGGCATGCCAGAAGAGCATCAAGTGATTCAAAGGATGCCCTCTACCCCTGGGCGGGCATTGGGCCATCCAGGTGTCCTTTGTCCCTTGTACCTAGTTGTTGGCTTTCTACCCCTTCCCTGCCCCTCTCCCCAGGGTTAAAAGGAGCAGCAACCACGGGCTCAGGGAGTTCTGCTGGAGCTGTTGCTGGATTTAGAGGCTGTGAGCCAGAATAAAGGTCTGGATCCAAACCCTCCATCAGAACAACTCCTTTCCTTCACCATCGCCTTAAAGCTTCTCCACCAAGGTAAACCTGAGCTCCTGCATGTCTGGATAAACAATTATCCAAATCACTAGTCTCCAAGCACCCAGCTGCAGCATGCAGCCAGCCAAAGGTGTCTCTGAGGTGAGATCACCACAGTTGCCGCCTTTTGGTCAAGCAGCAAGGGCCAGACAAGCTCAGGCACATCCATCTGGCTATATTGGTAATATTCCAATAGGAGAGGTGTGGGAAGAGGTCCCATAGCAAGGACAGGGTGTGAGGTGATGTGGCTGGGCAGGGTGGGCTCAGTCCTGGTGCAGGGCAGAGGCAAGCAGGAGTTTGGCGAATAAGGAGACAGACATGGCCACAGAGCCCCACAGGGACAGGAGCCCAGTGTCACAGATATATTTTATGAAAAATCCTTTTCTCCTGAGAAGCTGAGAAGCTTCAGCTTCTCCATGTTTTGCTGCTTTGAAACGTGATTTGGAAAACTGTTTACCCAGCATGTGAAATTGTTCTTACTTGATGACCAATGACAGCCACCTGTGTCAAGGCTGTGAGCAGTCACAAGATTTTATCATCATTCCATCATTTTCCTTGCTAGCCTTCTGATGAAATCCTTTCCTCTATTCTTTAGTATAGCTTTAATATATAATTTTCTTTTAATGTAATATATATCATAAAATAATAAATCAGCCTTCTGAAACATGGAGTCAAGATTCTCATCCCTTCCCCCATCCTGGGACCCCTGCAAACTCCACCACACATCAGCTGCAGAGACAAACACAGCAAACAGAGCTCCTTACCGGGTCCTCATCGTTGAGCAGCTTGGTGAGCTCAGGGATGGCACGTGTGGCCAGCTCAGCATCATCCTGGTAGTTGATAAGGTGCACGATGGCAGACTTCAGCATCTGGGAGGGCTCAGCCAGGCGCTGCACGTTGGTCTGCTGCCCCTCCAGCTGGGTGGTGATGAGGAGCGAGCGGTCCTCCACCGTCTCGGGGTACATGGCAGCCCGCACACGCTGGGCACGGGTCATGGCCAGCTGGGCCTCCATGTCCGCTGCACGAGGGGGGACAGGGAGGCAGCATGAGGCTCTCTCCAAGGAGCACTCCCAGCCCTGCTCCCCAAACCCAACGAGATGAGCAAGAGCTTAGCGCAGAGACACCGGCCACGTCAGCAGTGCCCGCGCGCTCTGCGCAGAGCTGGAGCTTCAAAGCGTAAACAGATCCGGCAGCACAGAGATAAGACAACACTCAATTAGGCAGCGTGATGGGGCAGTTGTCACACAAGGCCTATTAATTAAAAAAATTAAGGATATTTGCAACTTGGGACTAGCTGGCACTGGAAAAAAGGACAACACTGAGGCCTTGCCCATCGAGGATGCTGAGCTGTGATACTGTGGTAGCCACCCATGGTCACCACCTCTGCACCACAAGGACTGCACAGGGTCCCACGGCGAGTTCTGATCCCCATGGGAACTGTCAATAAACCTACTGCTGACAGGGAACTGCAGAGGCAAGCAGAGCAAACCAGCCCCTTTGAGGGGATAAAGCTGGGGGGAGCATCTCCTTCACCCCAGGCTGCGGCTCCACATCGTCCTCGCCTCAGCAGGAGAAGCCGTGGCAGTGCCCACAGTGTTATGGCACAGACTGGCAGCTCTGGCAGCCACACTGGGACAGGTTTCCCAGCAGGCAGACAGGCAGTGGAGCAGGTGGCAGCTCCGTGGGATGGGATCAGCTGTTCCCATCCCGAGCCAACCCGCTGGCGCGCTCGGATGTGCGCACAGCTCGGTTCAGCTCCAGCGCGGGCTGACCGCGCGCCGCCCCCACGCCACAGCCCCTCGGCGCTGGGGAGGAGGACAGGAGGAAGCATATTTTAGGCAGCAACAACTCCCAGGGTGTGGAAGCCAGCATGGAGGAGTACCCAGAAGCAGCACGGCTGCGGGGGAGGAAGAGGAAGGCAGGAGCTGAGCAGCTGAGCCCGCGGATGTGCCGGGCCTCACAGCCCCTTACCTTGCGCTTGGCTCTGGCTCTGGCTCCCTCCCTGGCAGTAACTCGTGGTGGTTGTCTTCTTGATGGTGTACTGCTTCCCATACACCTCGTCATCGTCCCCCAGGCACTTGCTGCTGACCGAGGGCACCTGCGTGTTGACGCCGGAGTGGATCCCGGAGTCGTAGGTGTAGGTTTGCTGCCACTCCGTCACCTTGATGGGCTGCTCCATCATGTTCATCACCTCCATGGCTGCTCTGCGGGGTGGGCAGGGCAGATGTTACACCTCCAGGCAGCCTCAGGACCCTGCTGCCCCTGTCCTGGCCCCGAATGGCACGGCAGGCCCCGTGCAGCAGCCGGCCCTGCGCAGATGGAGCCGATCCCTATCTGCCCTCCTCCCCCACTGGAGATGAAAGGCGGCACCGCGATGACGAACCCAAAGCTCAGCACTTTGCTGCTCGTGTTCAGACATGAACGGCGGCTGCGTCTCACCGAGCTGTGTCTCACCACTGCCACGGCCAAGGTGTGGGCAGGCTCTGCCCAGCACAGACACACCACAAGCTCCAGGGTCCCACGAGCTTTTTTAAGACCCTTTCCAGAGACACAACCTGCTCAGAGATGGGGGCATGCCAGGAGCTCCAAGCTCCATATGGCTGGAGTTTCAAGCATAAAATGAACTTTTTTAGAAGCTTCCTGGGACACTCCTAAAGCACCTAAAAATAAGCAGGCAAAGCCACTGGCTCAGCTCTCCCACAGGCGCCCACGGCGTGGTCTGGGGCTCGGCACTCCCCACTCAGCGCCAGGACAGGGCAGCCCGGCACATCCCAACACTCAGGACAAACCAGCCAAGGTTGCTGGGAGCAGGGCTGGGATTTCCTTGTCTTTAATTTGGAGATACAGGAGGAGGGAGAATGGCTCAGGGATTAATGCCTGAGCTCACTCAGGGCTGTGAGTCACCAGCCCTGCATCCAGGCCTCCGGCACGACCAGCAGGGATGGAGGCAGGCAGGGAAGGAGGGATGGAGGCAGCACCCGCCCAGCCCTCCGCTGACCCATCACCCAGCATTCCTATCCCTTCCCGGCCGCGCAGGAGAGGAATGAGTCAGAGTTTCAGAGGCGATAAGGGAGCAGCAGCAGCAGCACCCATCGCAAACACCCTAATTACCACCTGCACCGGCCCCGGTTCCTGCGCCGGGGCGGCCGCGCATCCCTGGCCCCGCTCCAGCCACCAGCACCGCGCGGGACCCGCAGGGACCGGCCGGGCTGGGGCGGCACCCCGGGCCCAAAACCCTCCTGGGGGAGCGAGAACACGGAGCTGAGCCCCCCGCCAGGCCCCAGGCTGAGTCAGGGCGTCGGGTGGTGGCCGAGGACGCGGCTCGGCGGGGCACGGCGCGCTAGGGCTTGGCGCGGCTCGTCCGGCGCTGCCGGCTGTTCCCAAGGAGCTGCAAGGGAGGAACCCCGAACCCTCTGCGCAGGGAGGATTCCCGAGCCCTCTCTGCACAGGGAGGAATCCCAAACCCTCTGCACAGGGAGGATTCCCGAGCCCTCTCTGCACAGGGAGGAATCCCAAACCCTCTGCACAGGGAGAAATCCCAAACCCTCTGCACAGGGAGGAACCCCGAGCCCTCTCTGCACAGGGAGGAACCCAAATCTCTCTGCACAGGGGAGGAACCCCAAACCTTCTGCATAGGGAGGATTCCCGAGCCCTCTGCATAGGGAGGCATCCCAAACCCTTTGCACAGATGGGAACCCCAAACCCTCTGCGCAGGGAGGAACCCCAAACCCTCTGCATAGGGAGAAATCCCAATCTCTCTGCACAGGGAGGAACCCCAAACCTTCTGCACAGGGGAGGAACCCCAGACCCTTTGCACAGATGGGAACCCCGAGCCGTCTCTGCACAGGGAGGAACCCCAATCTCTCTGTACAGGGAGGAATCCCAAACCCTCTGCACAGGGAGAAATCCCAAACCCTTTGTACAGATGGGAACCCCGAGCCCTCTCTGCACAGGGAGGAACCCCAATCTCTCTGCACAGGGAGCAATCCCGAGCCCTCTCTGCACAGGGAGGAACCCCAATCTCTCTGCACAGGGAGGAACCCCAATCACTCTGCACAGGGAGGAACCCCAATCACTCTGCACAGGGGAGGAACCCCAATCTCTCATCCTTCAGATGGGAAATACGCCCCCCACGCGTGTCCCCCCTGGTAGGAGCATCCCGCAACGCCCAGCCCCGGCCCCACCGCCTGCCCGGAGCCGCGGCAGGGCGCAGCTCCTGCCAATCCGATATTTTTTGAGCTGTCAAGCAGCACCGGCAGACTGAGAGCGGCTCTAATGGGCTGAGCATCATGCACGGCGGTCAGGAAACAGAGGAGCCGCTAATGGAGGGCGGTGGATCTGAGCAGTGGGGCAGGACCGTGTGTGACACACGGTGCCAGGGGCCAGAGAGGCAGAGCCGCTCCCCACCCCGCGTGGCAGCAGGGATGGGCCGTGGGAGCCCCGGGGCGGAGCTGGGAGTGCCGCACACCTGCGTTGGTATTTGGGAGGGCGGGTCCTCCAGCTGGGTCACCCTGGCACGGTGGCAGCCTCTAAATCGTGTTGGGAAACCCAAGAGAAGCAATAGCCGCGTTTTATGAAGTGTGGAGGTGGGAGGCAGGAGAGGGCCCTGTGACACTGGCAGGGCACGGCGCCGTGGGGCTGGCTGAGCTGGCACCATCCCACCTGCACTGCAAGGCCACAACAGCCCAGGCCAGCACTGGAAAGCTGCCCTGGACAAGGTGGGCATGGGGAGAGCAGAGCTGAGGGCAGCACACACCACACAGCCAGGGCAGGGACCCCGGGCAGCAGCTGGCAGATCTGGCAGGGGCTGATGCTGCTGCACCACTGCTGAACAGTGACATCCACGCCACAATTTAGAGGCATCAGACAGGCACTTAATTTTCCAAACCTCCAGGAGCTGGGCTCAGACACCGTACAGAGCCCTGCATTATGCATGAGCCACCCCTTCTGTCTGCACCACAGCACCCAGGGACATCAAAAGCCAGCACGGCTCCTCCAGCTCTGACACGAGCTGCCCCAGACGAGCTCCAAGCAGGAGAGCAGGACCAGGAGCCCCACAGAAGAGACACGGGCGCCTGTGCTTCCCCTGAGCATCCCCCCAACAGCATTTGCTCATGGCCACAGGGAACAGCGAAGCCAGCAGCACCCGAGGTGACAGGGCCAGTGGAGCAAATGCCAGACACTCCTGCTGTGAGCAGTGACATTTTCTGAGCCCTGTGTCAAGCGTGCCCTGCTCATCACTCCGTGAGGGGCAGACACTGACACAAGCTTCCCCCTCATCCTCCACAGCCTGGCTCTGTCCTCAGGTGTCCTCTCTCCTCAGCAGGATCAGGAGAGCTGGTTAGCCCTGGGTTCAGGAGCCATTCCCAGCATTTCTAGGGAAGTGCTGCAGCAGGGAAGGACCCATGTGCAGGAGGGAGAGGCAGGGTGTTATTTGGGGCACATGTGACAATACCCACACTGAAGGGTCAGCCACGAGCAAGGGGCATGTCTGGGTGGGCTCCAGCCTTCCCACATCAGGCCTGTGGGCAGGATGATTGCTGCTGAGCCCAGCCATGCCTGCCCCACCGAGCTGGTGGAGTGGGAAGGGGAGAACAGTGGGGGCAGAACGAACCCACCAGGCCTCACCTGAGCCCCACTCCACACAAACCTAGACCCCAGGGAAACAGGGTTTGTTCCTCAAACAGTGAGAAATCCCCCAGGAAGCAGTGAGGCAGCTGTGGGGGACTGTTCAGAGGGGCCAGCAGGTTTGGGGAGAACCTCCAGGCTGCTCCTGCACCACAACAGGAAAGCAGCCAAGACACCCGAGGGGTTTCAGCCATGGGATGCAGGACAGGCAGGGCCTTCAGGCACTCAAGCAGGGCACTGCCAGGAAGAGGTTAATCCCTCTCCCACCGCTTCCCTGAGCCAGGAAGGCAGAGGAAGCTCCTGCAGGCTGTCGGGCACCGGCCAGCAGCTCATCCGCCCCCAGAGCCATTTGATCGTGGTCCAAGCAGCACAGCCCCCCCGGGACACCGTCTGCAGAGGAAGTCTCTGGCAAACACGCAGCCCCAGGCCTGAGTAGCCCTTCTCACCAGCTGCTGTGAAGCCTTCAGCCCCAGCAGGCAGGGCACAGCCGGCACACAGGGCTGGGCTGCCCAGAACAGCATCAGGAGAGCAGCGAGTGCTGCTTTATGCAGGAATATCCTCTGCTCGGGGGCTTCTCGGGGAGCAGCAGCCCCTGGGGTGAGCAGCTGTGATCCCCAGTGTGGGGTCACCCCAAGGGCAGCAGGTGTGGGGCACAGGGCACCCTCACAAGCCCCCACAAGCACTGGGTCTCAGGGTCAGGGGGTGTGAGGGGCAGCCTGAGCTCATCAAGGCAGGTCCAGCCTGCCCTCAGCCCAGCATGGAGCAGTGTGGGTGCTCCACAGAGCCCCACAGTGCTGGGGGGAGCCCCTCATGCAGCCCCAGCATGTGAGGGGCTGAGCTCGGCTGAGCTCACTGCAATTACAGTGGCCAAGGCTTATAAGGGAAAGGGAAGAGGCAGTTAAGGCAATTCAATAAATGCAGCACAAGAAAAGACTCTATTTTAGAAGCACTTACACTACACAGAAGCCATCTCCGGTCCCCCCCTCCCTGGAGCAGCCAGGGATTAGCAGCTCAGACAGCCCTGGGCAGCCAGAGCACAAGGTCTCCCCACAGACAAGGGCACCAGAGCCCTGTGAGAGGGCACCTTGAAGTCCCCCAGCACCCTGCCCCTGCCCCAAGGTGCTCTCAAGTGACACCAAGGGCTGGGGAAGCCGAGGCAGCCGCTAACGAAGGCCCTGCAGACACAGCACAAAAGCTTCAGTGGTTTTGAAGAGGATCCTCAGGAACACACAGCGGGAGCAGGCAGAGAAAGGAGCTTGTCAAGACCTCAGCAGCATCAATGGGAAGCGTTGGAGTCAGATCCCAGCACCGGGAGCCCTTTCAATGGGGCTTCACAGGGAAGATGAGTGGAAGAATTCAAAGGGGAGCGAGAGCAGCTTGAAGTTTAATGAGGAGGAGACAGCGGCGGGGGATCAGCCTCTCGTTAGAGCAGGCAAAACCACTGGCCTGGCCTTGCACACAAAGGAGCCCATGGCCTTTGTGTGTGGATGTGCCCTGGTCCAGAATGGCTCCTGGGCACTCAGGAAAGGCAGCAGGGTGCAGGAGCTTCAGATCCAGGCTCCAAACCTTTTCTATATTTCAGCTACTGTGATTTTGTTATACTTGAGCTGCTGAATGCCTCATGCAAAGCTCCAGCTCCTCTTGCTGGGGATGCTGCATCCCCCTGAGCACCAGGCCAGGCTCTGGCAGCAGAGCAGCCCCAGAAGGTGACAACTGTGCCACGACCTGCAGCGCTCAGCTGATGCTCTCCATCAACCCGGACCGTGTCCCCGAAACGCCTCGCCTGCACCTGAATTAACAGCTCCTGACAGCTCCAGCACATGCCAGGCCCAGGCTGTGATGTTTTGGCACTTCACATCACAAACCAACACAGTGTTATCCATCAAGTGCTCTCCCGCTGCGTGCGCACGCACGGCGCTGAGCATGACACCCACCCCCAGCTCCTGTGCAGGGCAGGGCCCACAGCAGGACCCTCAGCCCAGGGATGGCTTTCCCAGGGACACCCACCTGCCCAAGACCCACTGTGGGGTCTCTGGCAGCGCATCCCCCTCCCCACATCAATGGCTGTTGGCACAGACACCTCCACCTGCAGGATCAGGAGGACCCACATGGGCTCATCTCCTCACACTCTGCTGATCTCATTAGAATCACGTCTGGGAAAGATGGGAATTTGCCACTTGTCCATGAAATGGAGAACTGGCATGGTGAGATTAATCACAATTACTCCATCTGGATAAAAACAACCCAAAAACCATTATTTTGTTTCAATGAGCACAAAGAACAATAAGAACAGTCTAACTGCAGGCTCTGGACCTTGCTGGCTGTTCCCAGCTCCAGCCACGGTGCCCAGCACACTGGGATTGCCACCCAGCCCTGCCAGAGGAGCTGGGGCAGCGAGGAGGGGCACAGAGGTGCTGAGCCCCGGCTTAATTTCTCCATCCAGTTGCATTACAGCTGCAAAGTTCAGACGCTTCACAAGAAATTATCACCCACAGCCGTCAGCACCCGGCCTGTCGGAGCAAGTTAATGATTTGTCACCAGGGCTCTGCCCCCGCGTCACCGCGATTACAGCAGCTCTGCCAGCTGCCAAAGGTCTCTCCCCACACACACAGGAACGCTTTCCATCCAGCCCCCTACCCCAAAAAGCCACACAGGACCCCCCCATGCACCCACCCCACGGGGTCTGTGCCTCAACAGCAGGGCAGCGCCCAGAGGGCACTGCCACCGTCACCCCTGCCAGGTCAGCTCAGCCAGGCGTGGGATATCGGGAAAACACCGAGCATTCCGTCTCCACCCCTGCAGGAGCTCCGGGTCTGGGAAGGAGGCCCGAGGAGGGCTGGGAACAGGCGGCGCAGATGTCGCGGGCTGCCCAACAAGCCCCGGCAGCCGCGGCTCGAGGCTCCGGCCCCGTTCCCAAAGCAATTCCCGAGCCCAAGGCGTGCCAGGATGCCTCCAGGGCCGCCGGCAGCCGCCGCACAACCCATCGGGGATGGAGGATTTAGAAGGGTATTTCAAACCTCTGCTTAAATAGAAACATCTTCATCTCCCCCCTGCCCAGCCCGCGCAGCCATGGACAAAGCGGGTGTGGCTGCAAAGCCAGCCCTGTTTAAGCGCAGACACGGGGCTGAGGTCAAGTTTTAAGCTTTTGTAGGGAGGGAGTACCTGAACCTTCCCACGCCCTTGTCCACATCTTTGTCAGGTCTGTCCATGAGCAAAGAGGGGTAAAATCAACCCTGCCAGAGCAGAGAATGCGATTCAAGGCACGGATGCTGCCCTGGTGTCCTCCCGAGCTGCCATCCCCAGACGTGTCCATTCACACAGACCCACCTGAGACACCCCACGGGGCTGAGACTGACACCCACCCCCAGCTCTGGGTGCCCACACACCCTGTCTGAACCCCGAGTTAGGCTCCTACTGCTGTAACAGACACGACATTTCTTTTTAACTTCTGTTAATTACAAGCCCGTCTAATTTAAACCTTCCAAACCGGCACAAGCGTCGTTAGGGATGCTTCAATTAAAGTTCTGCAAGTTCTCTGCGCACAGAGAGGCTCTGCTCGCTCCCCCAGCCTGCGGAGCGGGGCCAAGGGCAGCTCTGCCATCTGCGAGCGGCAGCGCGCCCGGCAAAAGCGCCGCCTGAAATCCCGGAGATCTGGAAGTGTGATAAAAAGCCAAAATCCCATCAAGCGCTCCCACACCAAAGCACAGTCTCGAAGGGAAGCCGTCCTCCCCAGGAACGGGCTGGGCTGCAGGAGCCGTGCAGCTGCACCGCAGCGCCCGCCCGGCTGGGCTGAGCGAGGCTTTCAGGTGGGGGAAACAAAGGGGGGGAGTTAATAGGATTAGGGCAGCGCTGAAACACTGAAATGCGGCACCAGGACCGGAGGGGACATCCCTCAATGCCCCTGCCTGCAGCCCGGCCACGATGCAGCCGCGCTAGCCCAGGCACGGAGCACAAACTACTCGCACACCCAGCGCCAGGAGACCCCTCCCTGCAGCCCGGCTCGTCCCCACAGCCCCTCCCGGGGATGAACGCGCTTCCTGGAGCCGGCAAGGACACGGCACATCGGCCAGACAATAGACTGGAACGCCATTGTCTGAGAGAGGGCCCCGCACGGCCGCCCCACCTTTCCCCAGCGCCCCGAGCCCTGGGGAGCCGCGTCTGTCCCTGCTCCTGCACAGGGCAAGGAGGGAGAACCACCCCGAGCCACCGCTGCCAGGAGCTCTGCGCGGCCCCGTCCCCATGGCCAACTTGTTTAAGCCAAAATAGCAGTAAAAATGGCTTTTTCGTGACACTTCATGGAAACCCTCCAAAACAACGAGCGATAACAGGCTTCGGATGTGCAAACGCAGTTCCTGTGGGTGCCCTGCACCCTTCCCAGCCAGCTCCGACAGCGACAAGGACACAGAGATGGACCCCTATAATTTTCTCCTCCCTGTTTCCGGCTGGACCGGACACTCCGAGCGCGGAGCCCGGAGCAGCCCCCGCAGACACTGCACCTGCCAGCCCGGAGCAAACGCCCCCGGCACGGCTCCATCCCCATCCCCATCCCCGCGGCAGCTGGCGGGGCCACGCCGCGCCCCCGGCTCCCCCCGGCCGATGGCAGACGGACACCGGAGCTGTGCCCTGCCCGGGGCTGGCACCGGCGCCAGAAGCAGCACGACGTGGGCTGGAGCAGGAGGTGAAGCCACTGGGGGGGCTGTGTCACGGCGCTGTGTCCCCAGCCGCCACCTCCCTTCTGGTATGGGGAAGCTGAGAAGGGAACGTGAAACCAGGCATGGGACTCACCCCGGCACCCCAACAGCGTCTCGGGGGTGCAGGGACTCCCAGCCCGGCCGGAGAGGGTGCAGCTGATGGTCCCACAGCCGGGCAGGCACGATGGTGGCGCAGGTCACCCTGTCCCGTCCGCTCCTCTCCCAGCACACGCTGCTCGTATGACAGCCCACGTTTGCCTTCTCCGGGCAACTCCCAGCAACATTTCAGCATTATCCTTTCATCTGCGCTGTAAACCTGATTAATTAAGCTAATCACTCAGCTAACGCAATTAGAGCGCTCTCTCCTCTCCAAACATCAGACAAACAGCCAAGTTTCGCTCCCCCCGCCGTTTCCCGGTGCGGATGGCCGCTGTCCGGGGGGCTCAGCTGGGACCCTCCGTGCTCACCGTGCCCAGCACCCCTCACCCGCGGGGGGCTGTGGGGTGATGCCAGGACCCCCCCAGACCCTCTCAGCCCCCCGACCTCACACGCCGGGTGGCAAGCCAAGGATATCCCCGGTGCCACGGGTAGGGATGGCGATGTCGAGGCGATCCGAGGCGGCCTCAAGAGCAGCACGCGGTGTCCCCAGGTGTGGCTGTGGCACGGAGCAGCCCCGGTTTGCGTAAGAGCCCCAACAGCACCGGGCGAGCGCCGTGCCAGGGCCTCGCCCGCCCAGCGGCGGCTCCGGGCGGGGCCGGGACAGAGTCAGCGCCTCGCACTCCCGGAGCCGCCACTCGGCACCGGGAAAGGGCCGGGACAGCCCGGCTGCCCGTGGGGACCCGCCCTGCTGGTGCCGCGCAGCAGCGGCCGAGCTCCCGGGCAGCACACGGGGAGCGCTGCCCCACGGCCGAGCCGGGACTGCCGGTGCTGCCGGTACTGCCCGGCCCGGCCACCCCCCCGGCCCTCCCCGCCCCGAGCGCGGCCGCTCCCCAGCGCCGCGCGGCGGAGTCCGGTGCAGCCCAGCCCGGAACAACCGACAGCGACAGCCACGGCCCCGGCCCGGCCCGGCCGCCCCAACTCCGCTCACCGGATCCCTCCCCGCCAGCCCGGTCCCCCGGAGCCTCCCCGCTCACCGGAGCGATCCCTGCCCGGTTCCGCCGGCCTATTGCCGCTCACCGCCGGTCCCCCATGTCCGATGCTCGCTGACTGGCTCCACTCACCGCCGCTCCCGGTGCCCCGCCCCGCTCACCGTCGCTCCCCGTGCCCGGTGCGCCAGTCCCGTTCACTGCCGCCACCCGTTCCCGGTGCCCCGGCCCCGCTCACCGTCCCTCCCGGCCCGTCCCCGGTGCCCCGGCCCCGCTCACCGTCGCTCCCCACCCGTCCCCGGTGTCCCAGCCCCGCTCACCGTCGCTCTCCGCCGCCCGCCCGCTCCTGCCCGAACAAAAGGCGAGCAGCGCCCCGCGCCCCGCCCCGCCCACCACAGGCCACGCCCTCACGCCGCCCGCTCTCTATTGGCTGCTCCGCACGCCCATCAACTCCTGGCCCCGCCAGGCCCCGCCCCCGCCGGACGTGTTTATCCGCTCCCCATTGGCGGGGGCGCGGCCGCCCCGCCCCCTGCCCGCAGGTGATTGGACAGCGGGGCGGGGTGGGCGGGGCGCGGCGGCGGCAGAGCAAGGGCGCGACCACGAGGGGACCACCTGGGTGACGTCAGTGGGCGCGGCCAGGTGGGGCCGGACCCGCCCATGGGCAGGGCCGGGGGCTCGGGGGGACCCCCGGGGCCGAGCGGGGACCCCCGGGCCGAACGGGGACCCCCCGAGGCAGGAGCGCGGGGGCGGCGGGAAGCGGCGCTCGGGAAGGGCTCGGGGCTGCTGGCGCTGCTGGCGCTGCGTCAGCCCCGTCCCCGCCGGACCGGTCCAGCCGGGTGCTGCCGCCGCGTCCCGGGCGAAGCCGCCGTCACCCAGTGCCGGAGTCATCCACTGGATACGTCCCAGCCCACCTCAGGACCCCCCAGGTGTGGGGAGCAGGAGGATTGTGCCCCGGTGAGGATGAGGAGGGAGCATCCTGCACCCCCCGCTGCCTGCGCGGTTCCCTGGTACGTCTGGCAGCGAGCGCTGCCAGGCGGGGATTCGATTCTCAGCTCCGAAGGGAGGTGAGAGACAGCGCTTCCACCGCCCCTGCAAGGGAAAGGGAATTCATGGCTGTGCGCTGAGCGGGAGAGAGGAAATGGGCACATGGCACGGCACGGCACGGCATGGCACAGCTCAGGCGTCAGCCAGAAATCTCATTCGTGCTCCCCTCTTGGTCAAGGTCGAGGGTGCCAGGAAGCTGGTGTGACCCAGCTTCCTGCAGGCGTGCCCCTGCATCCCCTGCATGCCCTGCATCCCCTGCATGCCCTGCATGCCACCTCCATGTCCCCAACAGTCACTGTGCATCCCGTCTCTGCACCCCTGGCACTGCCCTGCAGCTCCACTCTGTGTCCTGGGGACAGGACGGTGGCCATGGGGGACAGGACAGTGACCATGAGGGACAGGACGGTGACCATGAGGGACAGGACGGTGACCATGGGGGACAGGACAGTGACCATGTGTGACAGGACAGTGACCATGGGGGACAGGACGGTGACCATGTGTGACAGGACGGTGACCATGGGGGACAGGATGGTGACCATGGGGGACAGGACGGTGGCCATGGGGCACAGGACAGTGACCATGCGGGACAGGACGGTGGCCATGAGGGACAGGACAGTGACCATGCAGGACAGGACGGTGGCCATGCAGGACAGGACGGTGGCCATGGGGGACAGGACGGTGACCATGGGGGACAGGACGGTGGCCATGCAGGACAGGACAGTGGCCATGGGGGACAGGACGGTGACCATGCAGGACAGGACGGTGACCATGCGGGACAGGACGGTGACCATGGGGGACAGGACAGTGACAATGGGGGACAGGACGGTGGCCATGAGGGACAGGACGGTGGCCATGGGGGACAGGACGGTGACAATGGGGGACAGGACGGTGGCCATGAGGGACAGGACGGTGGCCATGGGGGACAGGACAGTGGCCATGCAGGACAGGACGGTGGCCATGCTCAGGTCACCGCCGCTGCCAGGTCACACCGCCGCTCCCAGAGCTGCTGCTCCCGCCTGGCACTGCCAGGGGTGATGGATGCACATCCAGCGGCTGCAGGTGGCAGCGGGACAGGGAGCCCGGGCACCCCACGGCTCTGCCTGGTGCCCGGGGATCAGCGGGAGGGAGGAGCCGGGGCTGGGAGGGGACACGGTGCCCAGGAGTGCGTCAGAGCAGGGCGGAGGCCCCGTGGGCACGGTGCCACCCTCGCCCAGCTGTTGGGAAGATCCACAGGTCATTGTCCCCTGGGCTGTGCTCCCGCTCATCCTCTGCTGGTGCCTCCAGCCACACCCCACGGGCTGGCACTGCCCTCCGAGGCGGCTGTGACCCATCGGTGACAAAGGCAGCTCCTCCCAGGTGACAGCACAGCCCTGTCCCTGCGCAGGGTGCAGCGGGTGCCCCCTCCCAGCGCTGCCTCCCCCAGCCCCGAGCTCTGCCCGCGGGTCTGGGGGCTCAGCCCCTGCCAGAGCTGCAAAAGCCGCGGTGAGCAGGGGTTCCAGCAGGGCAGGGTGGGGTGCTGGCAGCCTCTTGCCACCCCCTTCCTTCCATTCCCATCCCTTCCCTCCCCCGGGGCCAACGCCGTGATTCAGCCTCTCAGTTTCAGTCCTCGTAGCCAATTTCCATGCGGAGCGGGAGGGAACAGGGCAGGGAGGAGTGAGCAGCCACAGTGCCCTGTGCCTCGTGCCCAGGGCTGGCACGGGTTTGTGGGCACCAACAGAGACACCCCAAAACACAGGAGGGCACCCCACCCTGCCACCCCCACCTCCATCAGGGGATGCAGGCTGCACCCTCTGATCCAGGAGCATCCCCAAGGAGCAGGATCACAGTGCTGCACCCCAAAACAACCATCACTTATGGATATCACACCCCAACAACCATCACTCATGGATATCACACCCCAAAACAACCATCACTTATGGATATCACAGCCCAAAACAACCATCATTCATGGATATCACACCCCAAAACACCCATCACTCATGGATATCACACCCCAAAACAACCATCAGTTCATGGATATACACCCCAAAACAACCATCAGCTCGTGGATATCACACCCCAAAACAACCATCAGTTCATGGACATCACACCCCAAAACACCCATCACTCATGGACATCACACCCCAAAACACCCATCACTCATGGACATCACACCCCAAAACAACCATCACTCATGGACATCACACCCCAAAGACCCACATGGGGTAGGACCTGCCTCCAGCCCCCTGCAGCTTCCCCCTGGCACAGGTTTGTGGGCACCAACAGAGACCCCCAGAGGGCCCCAAAACACAGGAGGGCACCCCACCCTGCCACCCCCACCTCCATGGAGGGATGCAGGCTGCACCCTCTGACCCAGGAGCATCCCCAAGGAGCAGGGTCACAGTGCTCCACCCCAAAACAGCCATCACTCATGGATATCACACCCCAAAACAACCATCACACGTGGATATCACACCCCAAAACAACCATCAGCTCGTGGATATCACACCCCAACAACCATCACTGATGGATATCACACCCCAAAACAACCATCACTCATGGATATCACACCCCAAAACAACCATCAGCTCATGGATATCACACCCCAAAGACCCACATGGGGTAGGACCTGCATCCAGCCCCCTGCAGCTCCCCCCTACCTCACCTGACAGCCTCAATAGTCATGGATCCCTTTTGGGGTGCCCCTCATGGAACCCAGAGCCCCACAGGAGCCTGGCTGCTGTCATGGCCTCTGTGGGTCCCCACAAGTTCCCCCAGGTCATCTATGGGGACATCCAGGCCTGAACTCATCCCTTCCTCTCCCACAGCAGAGCTTTTCCTACCCTGAGCTCCTGGATCCCAGCACATGGAAGGTGGAGGCAGCCTTGAAAAGACCAGTCTGGGTTTTATTAAAAGTTCAGCACCAGTAAATATATAAAAAGAGCAACTGTGCAAGAGGGGAAATCTTAAATTAACGGAGCTTAAGGCTAGAGAGGGCTGGTGTGGCAAAAATTCAAGGCACAGGCAGGGCATGGGTGCCACAGCCTCACCCTGTGGTGACACAGGGAGGTGACACGGGGAGGTGACACAGGGAGGTGACACACCAGGAGCCCCCTGTAGCACCAGGCTGAGGAGTCCAAGGGGAGCTGGCAGATTGCCTGGGAGGCTGGAGGAACAGGAGCAGGAGCCTCAGGAAGGGGCAGGAGCAGCTCCAGCAGCATTGTGCACTGCTCCCAAAGCAGGGGTAGCCCCCAAACCCCTGAGCACAACACAGGGGTGGATCCTGGTGCATCATCCACAGCTCCTGGGGAGCAGCTGAGGGACACAGAAATCCATCCCCATGCTGTGGGGCATCACTGCTGGCCAGGGCTCCTGGGGCACTGGGGACAGGGGTGGCCCAGGCTCCTGGGCAGGCAGGGACCTTCAGGGCTGCTGCTGTTCCTCTGATGGGAACTGGGCTGTGCCAGCAGACATCCCGGTGGCAAAGGCAGCCCTGCTGCAGGATGCTGGGCAGGACTGGCCCCTCCCCACGAGTCTGAGTTTTACCGGTGGCTGGGAGGAGCCCGATGTCCCCAAGATGGCATCGCAGAGCCACCACCCTCCAGCTCAGCTGGTGCTGGCTCCCCCTTGACCTGGCTCATCATAGGATCTCTGCAAACAAGGAGAGTTTGGTGGCACCAGGGGTGTGGACAGCAGACCCCCCCCGCCCTATAGCATGACCCCCAGACCTTGGTCGTCTTTGTCTCCTTTGGTCTTGGGCTCCTGCCACCACTCTGAGAAGAATCCCTCCTCGTAGTCACCTTCACCCTCGAACTCGCCATCAGAGGGCAGCTCCAGCACCTCGGGCCCCTCAGCACCATCCACCTCCATCTGCAGCACAGGAGGAGGCAGAGGAGCTCGGCATCCTCACCTGCAGTCTGCTCCAGAGCTGCTTTGGGGGGGTCCCACCCCCACCCACACCCACACCACCCTGCACCCCACACCAGGTACCTCATCATCATCATCCTGCAGGTACTGCCGGGCGAACTCCAGCATCTTCTTCTGAGCCGCCGTCTGGTTGTGGTACCTCACGGCTTCCTGGGCACCCAAGGGGAGAGGGGCTGGGTCAGACCCTCCCTGGGCACGCAGGGCACAGCACGGGGGGCTGGGGGGGTCCTCACCGGCCGTGGCTCGAAGTCTTCCTCGCGCAGGCGCCAGCGCTCGCGGTGGAAGCGGTAGTAGACCAGGTTCTGCTGCATCACCGTGTCCCCCGGGTCGAAGAGCATGTAGCTGGAGACGCTGCGCACCGCGTCCTGCACGTCGTTCACTGCGGGGAGCAGAGCCGGCTGATGTTGGGGCGTGATGGAACAGCCTGTCACAGTCATCCTGGTTCCTTCCCCAGGTGTGCCAATACCCTCTCCCTTCCCCTCCCTTGCCCCTGCTGAGTGATGTCCGTCAATCTTGGCAGTCCAGAAAGGGCATTGTTTGATTGGTGAAGTTCAAAAGATGCCTCTCAGCCCTGGGGACATTGGGCCATCCAGGAGTCATTTGTCCCCTGAGACTTACCCCCTCTTACCTGGTTGGTGGGACCACTATCCCTTCCCTGCTCCTCTCCCTGGGGTTGAAAGGAGCAGCAACCACGGGGTCAGGGAGTTCTGTTGGAGCTGTTGCTGCATTCAGAGGCCTGAGGGCCAGGGATAAAGCTCTGGATCGAAATCCTCCAGCAGAACCTGACTCCTTTTCCTTCACCTTGCCTTGAAGCCTTTCCACCAGAGGTAAACCTGAGCTCCTGCATGCCTGGACTTGTCCCAGTTGCCCAGCTGCAGCATCTGGCCAGCCAAAGGTGTCTCTGAGGTGAAACCACCACAGCTGCCGCCTTTGGTCAAGCAGCAAGGGCCAATTCCAATACTGGAATTAAATACCAATATATAGTATTGGTATTGGTATTTATATATTGGTATTTAATTCCAATACATTGGTGCCCAACGTGGGGCAGCTCCATCCTGGGGATGGATCAGTCAGGGAAGAGACCCCTGAGGTGGCACCCTCACTTTTGCTGCAGCATCCAGCCAGACAAAGGTGTCTCTGAGGTGAAACCACCACAGCTGCTGGCTCTGGTCAAGCAGCAAGGGCCAGACGAGCCCAGGCACGTTCCATCCAGCTATATTGGTATTTAATCCAAATATATTGGTGCCCAACGTGGGGCAGCTCCATCCTGGGGATGGATCAGTCAGGGAAGAGACCCCTGAGGTGGCACACTCACTTTTGCTGCAATATCCAGCCAGCCAAAGGTGTCTCTGAGGTGAAACCACCACAGCTGCCGGCTCTGGTCAAGCAGCAAGGGCCAGATGAGCCCAGGCATGTTCCATCTGGCAATATTGGTATCTAATTCCAACAAGCTGACACGGGGGGACACCCCTGACAGGGCACACAGCACAGCCCCAGCGGCACTCACGCTTGTAGTAAGCGAATTGCAGGTAGTGGTACATGGTGGCCACGAATTTCTCCACGAAGTAGCCGCCCACGTTGGGGGTGAGCTCGGTCTCGCAGTCCACCTTGCACTGCAGCACGCTCACAAAGTGGTCTGGGGGGAGATGCTGGGTGTTACACCCCCTGATTATCTCCCCAAATCTGCCATCCCCCAGCCCCCCCACTACCTGCGATGGCAGGGTAGAAATCCTTGAACTCCTGGAGCTCGTAGGCGCCCTCACAGCCGGCCAGACAATCCTCGTAGGCCTTGTAGTACTCGGCCAGAGCCTGCTCCATGTCGGCTGCGCTGCTCCTGAAATCCCCACTGTTGTACAGCTTCACTGCCCGCACGAATATCGGCTGCAAGGACCCCGGCTCAGTGAGGGAGAGCTGCTCCCCTCGGGGCTTGGCAGCACCAGGTGGGCTTGGAGCCCTGGGGAGCCCCTCTGAGCCCTGCCCCAGCCCCCTCCCCTCCTCACCTCATAGGGCTGAGCTTCCAGGTCCACCAGGTATTCATCCACATCCAGCATGGTCCTGTAGTAGTTCAGGTACCTCAAGGTCATCTCATGCTTGGGGTTCTTCTGCAGGAAGGTGTGGGCAGCAGACACGGCCTTCTCGATCTTGTTTGACTGTGGAGGGAGGTGCAGAGACCTTCTGGAGGGCAGCCTGAACCCAGAGTGCAGCCAAAGGGACCTCAGCACCCAGCCGGAGCCCTGGGCTGCAGGACAGAGGGGTGACCCTTGTGGGGAGCACCCCTGAATCCACAGTGCACAATCATCCACTGCAGGGATGAACAGACAGGATCTGGGAGCACGTAACTCCAGCCATGCCAACATCCTGGCTGTGCCCATTTTGGGCACAGGGGCAGCTCAGCCTCCCATGGGCTCCCATATCCAGCCAGGAGTGACCCAGTGGTGTGAGGAGGATCCTCGTGGTGTGAGGAAGATCCAAGTGCTGTGGGTTTGACCCACATCTCCACCCCTCTCCAGCACTGCCATCAGACCTGGCTGCTGCCCCTGCTGCTTTATGGGCTCAGGTTGCAGCTCAGAGGAGCAGGGAGGGAGGGTGGTTTGAACAATCCATCCATGAAATGGGTTTGGGCCAGAGCAGCAAGAGGAAAAGGCATTAAGGATGAAGCCAGGCAGTCCCTCACCACTGCCAGGTGAGTGGGGCTGCAGTGCTGAGTGCTAAAACAGCACCAGCAGTGGAAGGTGCCAGGGACCAGAGCACTGTGCCCTGCCAGAGCCACTCTGGCCAGCACTTGGCCACCTGAGAGGGGTGCCTGATGAAACCTCCCTCCCCAAAACCTCCCTCCACGTCTGCACTGTGAAGCTGAGCAACTCCTTCTTTCTTATGGAGCATCCAGACACGTGTCCCACCACACTCACAGAGGCACTGCACCCTCCAGCCCAGGCCCCTCAGGCTGGGGCAGCCCCTGAGTGCTCTCTGCCTGTCCAGGGAGACCTTGGGCCACCAGGGCAACACAAGGTGGGACAGAGGGACACAAGCACAGGGAACCCCCCAGTCGTGCTGCCTGATGTGTCCCAGATGATGCTGACGTGTCCCCCACGGCTCAGGGGCAGCATGGAGGAGCTGCTGGGGGATGCCAGATGGGGAGGGAAGGAAAGGGGAAGCACCTGACAGCAGGGTGCAGGATGGAGCGGGGCACAGATAGACGGGAGTGGGGTTCAGGGTGGGCAGATCAGAGGCTGACAGTGTAGGATGGAGGGAGGGCACAGGATGAGGATGCAGAATGGGGGTGTCAAAGAGGAGGTACAGGATGAGTGGCACAGGATGAGACCCGGGAAGGGGTGTGCCCAGTCAGGGGGGTATCACGGAGTGGAAAGATCAGTGGTGCAGGACAGAGGAGCAGGACTCCCCCACCCCTTCCCCCGTCCATTTGCGCCGCCTCACCTTGAAGAGCGCGTAGTGCAGGTACTGGTAGGGCTGGCGGCGCTGGAAGTCGCGCAGGGTCTGCGCCGGCGGGTAGCGCAGCTGGAACACGGGCAGCTCCCGCTTGCAGGCGCGCAGGCAGCCGGCCCGGAGCAGCAGCCGCCCGAAGAGCCGCAGCTCCCGCTCCCACTCCCGCTCCCCGGCCGGACCCTCCCCGGCAGGAGGGGGCTCCCCGGCGCAGCGGCGGTGGCAATGCGCCTCGCTGTCCCGCAGCAGCCGGTGCAGCCGCAGGCTGGCCTCCAGCCCCCGAGCGCTCTCCGCCCACTGCGCGTCCGCGTACTGCTCCAGCGCCCGCTCGTAGGCGCTCTGCAGCGGCTCCAGCGCGGCCGCGGGGAAGCCGCGCACGCTGTACTGCTCGTACTGCGCCGCGCACAGCCCGGCCGCCAGCAGCAACACCGGCAGTGCCCGCGCTACCGGCACCGCTACCGGCACCGCGCCGCCCATCCCTGCTGCCGCGCACTGCCCGCGCACCGCCCGCGCACTACCCGCGCACTGCCCTGCGCACCGCGCACCGCGCACCGCACCGCCACTCCGCGCACCGTACCGCGCAGCACTCCACGCACCGCCCCGCGCACCGCCCGCGCACTGTCCGCGCACCGCCCCGCGCACCGCCCGCGCACCGCCCCGCGCACTGTCCGCGCACCGCCCCGCGCACTGTCCGCGCAGCGCTCCACGCTCCACGCTCCACGCCGGGCCCCGCGCAGGGGGCGGGCAGCAGCGGGGATGGGCGGTGCGTGGCGGGCGCGCAGGGTCTTAGTGCGGCTCCGCCGGCCCCGCGGGGGCTGCGCAGGAGATGCGCGGGGGATGCGCAGAGCAGCGCCATGCGCGGGCAGGCTCTCCAGGCCGGCGGTGGCCAGAGGTGTCCCCGCCGCCGGCCCGTGCCAAGCCCGAGGCCACACGCCCTGTGCCGTGCCAGATCCCGGCCCCAGAGCTGGCCCGTGCCAGGCCTCGGCACGGCCGCAGTGGCCCCGGCCCAAACCCAGCGCTTTGTCGCTGGCTGGACGGTGGCACTGAGCGATGTCACAGCGCGGGGCAGCAGCCAGGACAGCGCTGAGGTTTCTCCCTGCGGAGCAGAGGGGGCGGCTGTGGTGCCACCAGCCCTGTCAGCACTCGCTCGTGTCCCCCCAGGCTGCTCCGAGCCGTGCTGAGGGTGCTCCCCCCGGTGTGGGGTGGCTGGGGGGCTGCAAACCCCCCTGGGGCTGGGCTGGGGCAGCTGATGGTGCTTGGCTGGAGCTGTTTCTCTCACTGGTAGCACTGAGCTTCAGAGGGGCTGGGCTGGGATTTGCGTTTGGGTTCACAGCCTGTTGCATTCCCCACCTGGCACTCACCAAAGACTCTTGCCACAGGACCTGTTTCACCGATGGATTTAGGGGAGCAGGGATGTGTGGGTAACACCTCTGTGACAGTTTGAGGCTCGGTTTGTCTGGGAAGGATTGCTGGGAGAATTTCATATTTTTGAGTAAAGGCTCTGCCAGCAGCAGCCTCGTTATTAAAACACTTTATTCCTTTTATTTACTCTCCCGAGCTGCTGGGACTGAGCAGCAGCATCTTGGGCCGGGTGCAATGAGCTGGCAGGGGAAGGAGGAAGAAGAGGAGGAGGAGGAAGAAGAGGAGGAGGAGGCACAGCAGCGCTAGGACCTGGAGCCAGGACGGGCAGGGCCGGGCTGGGCCTGCAGCCGCACAGAGGAGGAAAGGAAAAAAGGAAGGAAAAAAAAAGGGAGAGAGAGTAAATAACGAAATAATGAGAGGGAGGAGGAAAAAAATATAGAAAAGTAAAAAAAGAGGAAAAGGGGTAAGAAGAAAAATAAATAAAGAAGGGGGGAAAACCGAAGAGGAAAAAGAAAAGAGGGGAACAGAACGACCCCTCCGGCGTGGATCGCTCCGTGCCGCGGTGTCAGCTCCCGGCGCGGCGGGGGGAGCGCGGCGGGGCCCGGACACGTCTACAGAAATTCCAGGCGGGCCGGGCTGGGCTGGGCTGGGCGGGCGGAGGGGAAGGCACGGGAAAGAGAAAGGGGCGTCCTGAACCCCCCGCCCTCCTCCTTCCCTTCCCTTCCGCCGCCTGAGCCCCAGCGCCATGGCCATGGCCCCGGGCAGCCGCTGCTGCCTCCTCCTCCTCCTCCTCCTCCTCCTGGCCGTCCTGGGCGCCCCGGCGCTGGGCGACCCCGGCCCTTTGGAAGACGTGGTGATAGACAGATACTATATCCCCAAAATCTGCCTGCGGGAGGCGCAGATGGGGGATTTCATTCGCTACCACTACAATGGGACCTTTAAAGATGGCAAAAAGTTTGACTCCAGGTATCGGCTGCATGCGGGGGGCAGCTGCGGGACCCTGCATGCCTCCCCCAGCCCCCAGCCCGCGTTCCGGGCTGGGCAGGCGGCCTGGAGACCCCGCATGCCTCCCCCAGCCCCAGCGCAGAGACAACGCCCGGCTTGGAACCGAGGAGGGGTTTTGGTGGGTGATGGGGTAACTCAGGAGCCTGCACACTGAAGCGATCCCCAGCCCAGGCTGCGGCCCCCAAACTGATCCCATAGGAGCTCCCAGCCCTTCGGGGAGCCTGCGCCCCCTCAGTCCACAGAGCTGTGCTAATTTGGCCCTAATTGGCACGCTGTGCACGCAGGAACACGTATGTGCATGTGCTGCACAGGCAGGGAAATGCTCGGAGCACTTTGAGACGTGGCAGCAGCAAAACCCTTCATTATAGCGGAGGCTTTGCTCTGCTGGCCTCAGAGCTCCTTGGCCCCCTGCTCTGCTCGTGCTGGCTGGGAATTGGGGCTGGGGCAGCCCCTGGTTTGCAGCACCATGTGCAGGAAGGAGCACTGGGCACACAGGAATAACTGAAGCCACATAGCAATCAGAATTTCCCAGGCAGGTGTTGTTTTGGAGCTCTGGAAAGCAAAAGGGGTTCACAGTTCGATGTGATAAGACACAGTTTGATATGTCTTATCTTTCTTGTGAGCATCAATGGGGAACAAATTAACTGCAGTGGGAGCCTCACTGCTAAACAGAATTCTCTGTCAGGAGGACATCTGCTGCCCCAGTAGTTTCTTGGAGTATTTTAAGGCTTAAAAATAAAAACAAATTTGCAGTTTAAAATGAGGCCGGGACGTCATCTTTCCTCATCACTGTGTAAAGCTCTGATGTGCCAGGTACAAAATGATTTGGAAGCAGCAGAGCTGCCAGCCTCCAGCCCAGCTCAGTGGGTGAGGTCTGGGGAGCGTCTGGATGGCTTCTGGGGCTGAAATCCTGACCAGCAGCATGGGATTGAGCCCTCCAGCATCCACATTTTTGATCTGTGGGCCCTGCCTGCCACACAGACAGTGATGTGAGACCCGCCCTGGCAGCTTTGGGAGCTCCATCCCTTTTCTCAGCTCTGATGGCTCTGTCCCTTTGCCCCAGCTACGACAGAGGGGCCACGGTGGCCGGCGTGGTGGGCGTCGGGCGGCTGATCACGGGCATGGACCGGGGGCTGCAGGGCATGTGCGTCAACGAGCGGCGCCACCTCATCGTGCCACCCCACCTGGGCTACGGCAGCATCGGCGTGGGTAAGGGGCCCTGGCACGGGGGGCTCGGGGAGAAAAGCCCCCAGGGGCAGGGACAGGGCTCCAGAGGTCCCCTGGGAGATGGGGCCCGAGTTAGGGTGGCTCCATGGCCAGAGAGTGGTGCTGAAGTGAGGCTTCCCCGGTGTGGTGTTTCCCATGGCAGGAAGGAAACGATGGATCTGACTCCATGTTCTTGGAAGGTCAATTTATTATGATATGGTATGATGTGATGTGATATGGTATATATTATATCATATTATACCATATATTGTATCATATATATCATATATATTACATTACATTACATTATATTATATTCCATTCCATTCCATTCCATTCCATTATACTATATTATACTATGTAAAATAATAGAGAAAGGATACAGACAGAGGGATTAACAAGATATTAATTAAAAACTCGTGACTCTCTTTTCAGAGTCCAGCACAACTTGACTGTGGTTGGTCATTAAATCAAAACAATTCACATGTTGGATAAACAATCTCCAAACCACATTCCAAAGCAGCAAAACACAGGAGAAGCAAATGGGATAATATTGTTTTCCCTTTTCTCTGAGGCTTCGTAGATTCCCAGGAGAAGAAATCCTGGTGAAGGGATTTTTCCAGGAAATATGTCAGTGACATCCTGGGAATGCGGGGTCCTGCCCCAGCTGGGCTGTGCTGGGTCTCCAGCAGTGGCTTCAGGGGAGGCTTTGGGGGCAGAGCCCATGGCTGGCCTGGGCTCAGTGTTGGCCCTACTCAAGGTGCTCTGTCCTTGCTGCCGCCCCTTTAGCGGGGCTGATCCCCCCAGATGCCACCCTGTACTTCGACGTGGTCATGCTGGACATCTGGAACAAGAATGACAAGCTGCAGATCACCACCCTGTCCAAACCCGAGCGCTGCAACCGCACCGTGGAGAACTCGGACTTCGTGCGGTACCACTACAACGGCACCCTGCTGGATGGGACCCCCTTTGACTCCAGGTAGGGACACTGGGATGTCCCCTGGCCTCAGGGCACCTGGAATGCACCCTCTGCCTGACACTGGGCCATTAGGGGTGGCTGGGACCCAGGGACAGCAGCCTGGGCACACAAGGGTGTAGGAGTGCAGGGGGTAGGATGGTTGGGACAGATGGAGATGAGAGATCTCTGGAGCCAGGTAATGGAATTTGGGGTTTATTGCAAAGGGGCCCTGCTGGGAGCTGCCAGGCACAGCTCAGAGCAGGCCTGAGAGAAGAGAGGGTGGAGAGCATGAGATTGTAAGAGCATAAAAGGGTAAGAGAGCGAGGTTCCCATTACAATACCATAAATCTTCTTCTGTGTTGAATATTCTAATTCTCACTAACCAGTCTAGTACAAGATACAAATCCTATAGCATTTACATACAGCCTATAAGAATCATTACATTACCATATTGTGTTACATTTTAAACCCTAAAAACTCCTCTTTGGGCCCCTTCTGCCAAGCTGTAGGGTCTGCTCTGACCCTTGGGCCTGTCCGCAAGCAGAGGGTGTTGTTTCACCTTCAGCAGCCAGGGTTTTCCAGATGTTCAGTAACTAAAGTATCTCAAAACTTGCTTTCATTTCAATATCACTTATAGTTTTTATATTCTCAAAATCTTTTGCCAGACAATCATAAGGCTTTACTGTTTCATCTTCCCCAAGAAGTCAGAGCAGCCTCACTCTGTCCTGCTCTCCAGCAGGGCTGGTGCAGCTCCGTGACCCCCCAAAGCAGCCTCTGGCACAGCTCTGCTCTGCCTGGGGCTGCTGCTGTGGCCCCAGAGCCATCCTCATCCTCATTCTCCATCACCAGCTACAGCAAGGGCAGCACCTATGACACCTACGTGGGCACGGGGTGGCTGATCAAGGGCATGGACCAGGGGCTGCTGGGGATGTGCGCTGGGGAGAAGAGGAGCATCATCATCCCGCCGTTCCTGGCCTATGGGGAGAAGGGCTACGGTGAGCCAGGCACCCCCCCGTGCTGCCAGCCCTGAGCAGAGCCCCCTGGTGCAGGACCCTCCTTCAGAATGAGCTGTTTCATCCCCCAGGGACGGTGATCCCGCCGCAGGCGTCGCTGGTGTTCAGCGTGCTGCTGGTGGATTTCCACAACCCCAAGGATGGCGTCTTCCTGGAGCACCTGGAGGTGCCAGAGACCTGCAAGCGCCGGGCTGTGACCGGGGACTTTGTCCGCTACCACTACAACGGGACACTCATGGATGGGACCCTCTTTGACTCCAGGTGTGGGAGGGAGGGGACACTCATGGATGGATAGGACAATCTTTGACTCCAGGTGTGGGAGGGAGGGGACTCTCATGGATGGATAAGACAATCTTTGACTCCAGGTATGGGATGGGACACTCATGGATGGGACAGTCTTTGATTCCAGGTGTGGGATGGGACCTTCATGGATGGATAGGACAATCTTTGACTCCAGGTGTGGGATGGGACACTCATGGATGGGACACTCATGGATGGGATACTCATGGATGGGACAATCTTTGGCTCCAGGTGTGGGATGGGACCTTCATGGATGGATGGGACTATCTTTGGCTCCAGGTGTGGGATGGGACCTTCATGGATGGATGGGACTATCTTTGGCTCCAGGTGTGGGAGGGAGGGGACTCTCATAGGTGGGACAATCTTTGACTCCAGGTGTGGGATGGGACACTCACGGATGGGACAATCTTTGGCTCCAGGTGTGGGAGGGAGGGGACACTCATGGATGGGACACTCATGGATGGGATACTCATGGATGGGACCCTCTTTGGCTCCAGGTGTGGGAGGAAGTGACCATGTAGGGAGAGCCCCTGATTTCCTCTCCTGGCTGCAAGGAAAGGCTGGAGAGGGGATGTCAGAACCCAGGAAATCCCTCTGGCTGCTCTGGAGGACTCAAGCCCCTGCCCAGGGGGCTCAGAGACCTTGGCACAGAGCACAGGACCCCTGTGCCTTTGATTTAGCCCTTGGAAAAAAAACAGTTACCAACCTTATATGAAGAATTACAAGCCATGAAAGTTTAAGTAGAATGATAGTGAATTTATCACAGGGTGAAAAATATATTTTTTTTTGTTTTTAGAATGGGGGTTCAGGGGGCAACATAGAGGAATCTGGGCATATCCTGCCTTTCTCCTTCTTCTTCTTCTTGGCCTCCATCTTCTGCTGTGATGGTGGCACTTTTAGACTGGTTTAGAGTAGAAGCTCACTGTCTAACATAGGTGATAGGTATTGGGAAGTTATGGTAAATATTGTACACATAGGTTTTAGTATAAAAAGATAAAAGATGGGCAGAGTGCCTCGGACTGTCATGCTGAGCAACCTCAGCAAGGGGACAATGGGCATGAAATAGGCTAAAAAAACCCAATATCTGTTTGTTGCATCTTTTGGAGCAAAGTTTGGTTCCTGGGCAAGCAGGAGAGGCTGGGTTGGGGTGTAGGGGCTGAGGATTGATGGATTGATGGTGCTGTGGGCATTGATGGATTGATGGTGCTGGGGGTTCTCTCGCTGCAGTTACTCCCGCAATCAGACCTACAACACCTACATTGGAAAGGGCTACATCATCCCTGGCATGGATCAGGGCCTGCAGGGTGTCTGCATTGGGGAGCACCGGCGAGTGGTCATCCCCCCACACCTGGCTTACGGGGAGAACGGCGCAGGTAAACGGGCAGGGGGCTCTGAGGGACAGGTGGGGGCTCTGGTGTGCTCTGAGGGCACATCAAAGGCTGTGACGGCGTTCACAGGGGTCCCAGGACGAGGGAAGAGATGAGAATTTTGACTCCATGTTTCAGAAGGCTGATTTATTATTTTATGATATATATTGTCTTAAAAGAAAATTATGTATTAAAAGAAAATTATATATTAAAACTATAGTAAAAGAATAGAAGAAAGGATTTAATCAGAAGAAATAGAGAGGAATGATAATAAAGTCTTGTCATTGACCAGACAGTCTGAGATAGCCGGACTGTGATTGGCCATTAATTAAAAACAACCAACATGGACCAATCAAAGATGCACCTGTTGCATTCCACAGCAGCAGATAATTATTGTTTACATTTAGTTTCTGAGGCCTCTCAGCTTCTCAAGAGAAAAGATCCTAGCAAAAGGATTTTTCATAAAATGTGTCTGTGGGAAGAGGCAGGGAAAGGCTCCAGCTGCTCTCCTCATCCTCCTCTTCCAGGGGATAAAATTCCCGGCTCAGCCATGCTCATCTTTGACGTTCACATCATCGATTTCCACAACCCCGCGGACCCGGTGGAGATCGAGACCGTGTTCCGGCCCGAGGGCTGCAATGTCACCAGCCGCCACCGCGACTTCGTGCGCTACCACTACAACTGCTCCCTGCTGGATGGCACCCGGCTCTTCTCCTCGTGCGTGCCCCCCCCGAGCATCCCTGTCACTGCTGGGGACAAATCCTGATGGCACTGGGCTGGGGGTGACAGGCACCGGGAGCTGGGACAGGCAGATCGACCACGGGGCAGCAGGAGGGGTCAGGGGACACAGGGATGGACAGAAGGGTTCAAGGGACACAGGGATGGACAGAAGAACGGTTTAAGGGACACAGAGGGATGGACAGAAGGGTTCAATGGATGCAGAGGGATGGACAGAAGAAGGGTTGAAGGGACACAGGGATGGACAGCAGGAAGGTTCAAGGGACACAGGGATGGACAGATGAAGGGTTCAAGGGACACAGAAGGATGGACACAAGAAAGGCTCAAGGGACACAGAGAGATGGACAGAAGGGTTCAAGGGACACAGGGGGATGGACAGCAGGAAGGGTTGAAGGGACACAGAGGGATGGACAGATGAAGGGGTCAAGGGACACAGAGGGATCGACAGAAGGGTTCAAGGGACACAGAGGGATGGACAGAAGGAAGGGTTGAAGGGACACAGAGGGATGGACAGCAGGAAGGTTCAAGGGATACAGAGGGATGGACACAAGGAGGGTTCAAGGGACACAGAAGGATGGACAGAAGAAGGGTTCAAGGGACACAGAAAGATGGACACAAGAAAGGCTCAAGGGACACAGAGGGATGGACAGATGAAGGGTTGAAGGGACACAGAGGGATGGACAGAAGGGTTCAAGGGACACAGAGGGATGGACAGCAGGAAGGTTCAAGGGACACAGAAGGATGGACAGAAGGGCTCAAGGGACACAGAAGGATGGACAGAAGGGCTCAAGGGACACAAAGGGATGGACAGGAGGGTTGAAGGGACACAGAGGGATGGACAGCAGGAAGGGTTGAAGGGATACAGAGGGATGGACAGAAGGGTTCAAGGGACACAGGGATGGACAGAAGGGTTCAATGGATGCAGAGGGATGGACAGAAGAAGGGTTGAAGGGACACAGAGGGATGGACAGCAGGAAGGTTCAAGGGACACAGAGGGATGGACAGAAGGGTTCAAGGAATACAGAGGGATGGACAGAAGAAGGGTTGAAGGGACACAGAGGGATGGACAGAAGGGTTCAAGGGACACAGAAGGATGGACACAAGAAGGGCTCAAGGGACACAGAGGGATGGACAGCAGGAAGGTTCAAGGGACACAGAGGGATGGACAGAAGAAGGGTTGAAGGGACACAGAGGGATGGACGTGGCTGTGGCATGGAGAGGGTGGAACTTCATGGCACGCCAGGATGGAGGAGGATGTGGGATTCTGGGATGGAAGGGTTGGGATTTCAGGGCTTTTCTCACCTGTTTCCTCTGTGCTTCTTGCAGCCATGACTATGAGAAGCCTCAGGAGGTGACTCTGGGGGCCAACAAGGTGATTGAGGGGCTCAACAGTGGCCTGCTGGACATGTGTGCAGGGGAGAGGAGGGTGCTCATCGTGCCCCCACACCTGGGCCACGGGGAGAGCGGAGGTAGGGGAGTGTGACCGTGTTCACAGGGGTCTGAGGATGGGGCAAGAGATGAGGATCTGACTCTGTGTTTCAGAAGGCTTGATTTACTATTTTATGATATATATCATATTAAGACTATACTAAAAGAATAGAAGAAAGGATTTCATCAGAAGGCTGGCTAAGAATAGAATAAGAAAGAATGATAACAAAGGTTTGTGGCTCGGACTCTCTGTCTGAGCCAGCTGACTGTGATTGGCCATTAATTACAAACATCCAACGTGGGCTAATCAAAGATCTACTTGTTGCATTCCACAGCAGCAGATAACCATTGTTTACATTTTGCTCCTGAGGTCTCTCAGCTTCTCACTTTTTCTCAGGAGGAAAAATCCTAAGGAAAGGATTTTCCATAAAAGATGTCTGCGACAGGGGAGATGTGTGCAAAGCAAACTGGGTGGTCCAGCCTTGCTGAGCTCCATCCATCACCCCTCACCCTGCCGGGGCTGTGGGGCTCAGGGCTTTGCCCGTGCTGTGTTTCCAGCCCGGGGCGTGCCTGGCAGCGCCGTGCTGCGCTTCGAGGTGGAGCTGATCTCCATGGAGGAGGGCGTTCCCGAGGGCTACCTCTTCATCTGGCACGGGGAGCCACCAGCCAACCTGTACGAGCAGATGGACCTCAACAAGGACGGGGAGATCCCTGCTGAAGAGGTGAGCTGGGTGCGGGAGGGAATGGGGGCACACGGGAGCCCACCCTGGGCAGCAGCACTTGAGGGGCACTTGGGAGCCTGCAGAGCTCTGCAGGAGGAAGATCCCAGTCAAAACCATTGCTGCTGGGTGTGGGCAGTGTCCCCGAGGGCAGCCTCTGCTCCCTGTCCTTGGCATGGGCTGTGCAGAACCAAGCAGCATCATCTGTTCCCTCTCCCCTCTGCAGTTCTCCACCTTCATCAAGAGCCAGGTGGCAGAGGGGAAAGGCCGCCTGATGCCCAGCTCTGACCCGGAGAAAGTCATTGCTGACATGTTCCAGAACCAGGACCGCAACCAGGACGGGAAGATCACGCCCGAGGAGCTGAAGCTCAAGTCGGATGAGGACCAGGAGAAGATTCACGAGGAGCTCTGAGGGGCAGCCCGTGCTGTTCTGGAGACAGGACTCATCCTTGCCATGTCATGGCTGCTCTCCCACCCTGGGATTTGCCCCTCTCCATCCTGCAGGGGTTGGGGTTTGATTTCCACCTCCCCAGGACCTGCCCCTGCCCCTCTCCATCCTGCAGGGAGTTGGGTTTTGATTTTCACCTCTTTTTAACTGAGGGTATTTTGATGTTATCTCCTGAGCAGGCAAACTCAGCCCCCAGCTAATAAACCCCGACAAGAAGATGTCCCCTCCCTAAGCCCCTTCATCCCCCACCAGTGAGTGCACATCCAGCTCCAGCCCCTCACCTGGCTGTGCTGTAGGGGGGGATCCCCCTCATTCCATCACTTTTCTGTAGTTTAGGGTTGGGGATTGGGTTTTTTATATACACACTTAAAATTCTTTAGAGAGAAGGAAGAGAAGGTTTTGTCCCATTCCCTGCTCTGCCCCTGCTGCCATCCTCCCCGGGCCACGAGGCTGAGGAGGGCTCAGGTTCCCAGGGTGAACTCTGCAGGCATCTGCTGTCCCTAAAAATCTGCAACTGTGAGGCCTGGCAAAGCCCTCATCAGCTGGGAGAAGGGAACAGCCCCCATTGCCCAGCCCTCAGGGAGCAGCACTGTCCCCTCCACACCCTCCCACCTCCCCAGGGACTGAGACACATCAGAGCTGTTTCATTTCAATGCCCAAATGCAGGTCACGGTGCTCAGGTCCTCCTGCTGGGACCTGCACAGCTCCCAAAACCTCTGCAGTCTGTCCTGGGCAGCAGGGACAGGAGGAATGCAGGAGCACAGCAGTGCAGAGTGAACCCCTCAAACAGACTCTGCCTTTCACCAAAATAAATCATTCCTCCAGGTTTCCAAGGAGTTTGAGTGTGTTTGGTTACTTTGCCACGATGAAACCATTCCCACGTGTTGGGGTACAGGCACAGGGACCAGCTTCACCCAGGGGGATTCCAGGCTCCAACATCCACTGGCTCTGGCAGGAAAAACCAAAATTCCCACCTAGGATCCTCCACCAAAGCCAACAGGGGTTTGGTTTCAGCACCCAGTGAGGGTTGAGGGGCTCTGGTGGGATGGGGATGAGGAGCAGTTTGCCAGTGCCAACCAAGGGAACAGAGCAGCTCCAGCCCCTCAGTGCTGGCTACAAACCAGCCGTGACCCAGCTTTAGCCAGTTGTGTTTTTATTCCAAAAACAGAACAAATCTGCTCTTCCCAAAGTCCCACATAACCAGAGGCTACACAGAAATAAAATGGTCTCTTTTCCTATTGCTGCTCTGAGAGCCCAGGATCAGCCCAGAAATTTATTACACAAACACAGTCAGGTAAAACATTGTTTAAAATTCAAAATTCTGCCACTGGCCTCTCCCCCCTACCATTCCCACCCCTCTGATCCCTGCAGACAAACTCACTCCTGGCTTTGGGCAGCAGCAGCAGCTGAGCTCTGGGGCCTTCAGGGACGGCTGGAAAAGGTTTTATTCCCACAATAAGAGCTGTACTGGTGCTAAAAGGATGGATGAGCTGAGATATGAGGCCACAGAGCTGCTGGTGCACATGGGGAATGTGGGGCTGGGTGATGTGATGGCCACACCAGCCCAGAGGCAGCCCCAGAGCTCTGAAGCCCACAGAGAACAGGACAAAGAGAAAAAGTTGTTTTCTTAGCCAGGAACACAGTGACACATCTGAACTGGCTCTGTCCTCAGCCCATGGTGAAATTATCTCCATCCCACCCTCAAGAGGGTGGGATGAGCAGTGCAGAACATCTCTGTCTGGAACATGGAATGGTTTGTTGTGGCCTCAGGAGGTGGAGGGGTGAATTCCCAGTGGGATGAAGCCTGAGCAGGGCAGAGTCAGTCAGGGTGGGGAACTGCAGGGCCAGGCAGAGCTGGGGTAAAGGGAGAGGAGGAGCTTCCTCCACCTCACCTCTGCTGCTCCAGGGCTGGCCGAGGGCTTCGGTGAGGTCAGGATGGAGCCCAGGCAGCCCCAGCAGCCCCTCAGCTGTGTCCTGGGCAGGACAATCCCTGCCCAGTGCCTGCTGTGTGGCTGGAGCTGGCACAGAGCCCCCAGCTCATGTCTCAGCCAGGAGGTACCGCAGGATCCCGTTCACCACGTCCAGGGTCTCATCACTCTCCAGCACGATGTCATACGAGTCCAGGTACTTCTTCCTCCTCTCTTCCACCTGCCAGGACAACAGCTGAGCGTCAGGATCACCAAAAAGGGGTCAATAACTACCCTGAGCATTTCCCAGACACAGCAGACACCCCCAGGTCCCTCTGTACACTCCATGGGAGCTCGTACAAATCTCTCACACACCCAAATCACTGGGGCAGCCCCTGCCCCTCCCTGCTGGCACCCAGGAGCACCAAACTGCTCCTGCCACCCACCTTGTCATTGAGAAAGCCAATCTTGAGGATGTTCTCCACGCTGGGAACGCCGTCTGCCATGGTCAGGTCACCCATGGAGTCCCCCAGCAGGATGATGCTGGTCCTGGTGCTCAGCTGCTGGAAGTACCCTGTGCCCTGCAGCACGGAGTTGTTCTTGTTGTAGGTGTGGATGAGGGGCCCCTTGAAGTGTGTGAGGACTCCCTGAGCACAGACAGACAGACAGACAGCTCTTAACCCCATGGTGTCACTGTTAATCACGTCCCAGTCCTCAGCCCCAGCCCCACACTGTCCCTGACATGTTTTCTGAAAAATCTCTTCACCAGGATTTCTTCTCCTGGGACTCTGAGAAGCCTCAGGAAAAAAAAAGGAAAACAATATTATCTCATGTGCTTCTCCTGTGTTTTGCTGCTTTGGAATGTGATTTGAAGATTGTTTATCCAACATGTGAATTGTTTTGACTTAATGACCAACCACAGTCAAGCTGTGCTGGACTCTGAAAAGAGAGTCACAAGTTTTTAATTAGTATCTTGTTGAGCCTTCTGTAAGTATCCTTTCTCTATTCTTTAGTATAGATGTAGATATGGATTTCCCTATATCTTTTATTATAGCATAATAAATATAATAAAATATAATAAATATAATAAAATATAATTTTCTAATTATATTTTATATAATTATAAAATATAAATAAATTATAGTATTTATAATATTTATAAATTATTTTATATTTATTGTATTTATTTATTATATCTATAGATTATTTATAAATATAATTTATATAATATATAAATTATAAAAATATTTCTAAAAATAATAAAATAGAAATAATTTATAAATATTATAATATAATTTATTATAACATTTAATATATTATAATATATTATAATATATTATAATATATTATAATATAATAAATATAATAAAATATAATAAATATAATGTAATATAGTGCAATTAACATAATGTAATGTAAAGTGATGTGATGTGATGTAATGTAATGTAATATAATATAATACAATATAATGTAATGCAATGTATATTATATATATGTGTATATGATATATATGATATATATTATATATATTATATAGATACAATATCTATATTATAGATATTATATTATATTATATTATATTATATTACATTACATTATATTACATTACATTACATTACATTACATTACATTACATTACATTACATTACATTACATTACATTATATTATATTTTATTTTGGCCTTCTAAGAACATGGAGTCAAATTCATCATTTCCTCCTCCAACAGGGGACCCAGAAAATATCACACCACTCCACTCTCCTCACACACTGAGCACACAGGTGCCAGCAAGGACTCGCCTCATCACTGAAGGCCATGTAGTTGGACACCACGTTGACATTGGGGTAGAAGACGTTGGCCTGACGGATGATCTCCTCCAGGACATCCCCAACCCCAGCCGAGAAGATGAACAGGGGGATCTTGTTCTTATGCAGCTGATCAAAGAACTCCCTGAAGCCATCCCTAGAGCAGCAGGGTGCATTGCACAGGGCTGTGTTACCAGCTCACAGAGTGGCACCTGGTGCCCTGCCCCTGCCCAAACAGAATCACCCAGGGAAGCTCTGCAGGCAGCACGAGCTCTCTGTGGCACCAGCACACCCGTGGCTTCCCTGTGCAGAGCCCCAGAGCTCTGGGGGCTGCAGCTGGGTGGGTGTTTGTGGGAGCCTGGAGCACTGCAGCCCTTTGCCTGGCACCTCCTGGGCACACCAGCTGCTCAGCAGGGGCACAGGGCACAGCCTGCCCACACACACCCATGGGAAAGGAGATGTGAACAGGTCAGACTGCTTGGGAGGATGATCACAACAACCTGTGGCTGCCCCAGTCTGCCAGGACACAATTCCATGTAAAACCTGGCTCATAAAAAGCCATCTCCTCCCTGAGGCTGGCAGCAACCTGGCAGAGCCCAGCTCCCTGAGCCAGCCTTAGGGCCACAGCTGCCAGATCAGCTTCAGCACTGAGCTCTAGCACAACATTTTTGTGCTGTGGGTGAGATCTGCTGCTGAGCCAAGGGCCTGCATAAGGCTTGGCAGCTGCAGTGCCAAGAACACAGCTCTGCCCTGCAAACGGGGAGCTGTGCCCTGCACCAGCCCCTCAGGTGCTCCCTGCCAAGGCCCAAGAGAGGGGCAGTGCTTCCAGAGCAGCGAGGGAGCAGCCTGCAGCCAAGCAGTGAGCTCAGGCTGTGTCTGGTGTTCTGAGTCACAACTCAGCCTCAGGGAGTGAGCAAGGGGAGGCTGGCACTGCTCACAGGGCTGGAGAGCAGTGAGCAAAGCTACAAGGGCAGGAGAGAAGGGCTGTGTGGGCAGCCAAGATGTCCAAGATGCCCACATCCCCCAACCTGTACCGTCACATCCCTGTACCCAAACCTCAGCACCACATCCCCAGCCTGTTACCTGAGCATTGCTTCTGACTCTCTGACGATCTGGGCAATGTCACTTTTGTGGATCTTCTGCTGCACCAGCAGCTCATGGGCCTTGGTCCACCTGGATTTGGTGTGGGAAGGGCAGCAGTGACAGAGCTGCCAGGCAGAGGCCCTCAGCAGCACAAACAACAATTAAACCTTGTGGGATCACTGCCAAGGCCAGGGATGGTTCAAGCCCCATGTCCTGAAGTCCTCAGGGACAAGAGGTTGTCAGGACAAGGTCAAGATCACAGACAGCACTCACCACTCCACCATGAGGGGACGTTTCTCTTCCAGGGTCCGGTTGGGATCTATTTCTATGGGATAGTAATAGTGGAGCAGATCCTTCAGCTGCAGTGTCACACAGAGGGAAAAGAACAAAGTGAACATCGGGTGTGAAAAGACTGAACAAAACTAGCATTTCTGCAGTCCTCCAAAGCATTGCTCTTCTAAACACACCCAAAACCTTGTCAGTGAGCATACCTGGAACTCTCAGCAGCCTGGCTGGCCCTCACCTCACTTCACCCCAAATGCTGCAGGTACAAGCAACCCTCCCCTTCTTCCTCTTATCAAACTGAAACACACAGCTGCACATGCAAATTCGAGTTCCCTTTTTAACTTCTCCTGTCACAGTTGGCTGAAATGCAGCCTGGACACTTTCTCACTCCATCCTGGCAGCCACCACAGGTGGGAGAGCTGCCACAGCAGCCAGTGTGACCTTCCAGTGACAGGTACAACAGCCACCAAGCCTCACACACAGCACCCACCTTCTTCTTGCCATCCTCGCTGATAACTCGGCTGGTATCAAGGATATCTGCAAAGAAAACAAAATGATGCAGCACAGAATCATAAACTGAGTTTCTACAGCAGCTCCCCTGTGTCTCAGTGCTGGCTCTTCCCAGTACAAGCTGTGGTGACACTGTGACCTGAGCACAGGCTCGTTGTGGGATGCCAAGGCCACTCTGAGCCCCTGACCCCCACTCTGAGCCCCTGACCCCCACTCTGAGCCCCTGGCTCCCACTCTGAGCCCCTGGTTCCCACTCTGAGCCCCTGGTTCCCACTCTGAGCCCCTGGTTCCCACTCTGAGCCCCTGGCTGCCACTCTGATCCCCTGGTTCCCACTCTGAGCCCCTGGTTCCCACTCTGAGCCCCTGGCTGCCACTCTGAGCCCCTGACCCCCACTCTGAGCCCCTGACCCCCACTCTGAGCCCCTGGTTCCCATTCTGAGCCCCTGGTTCCCACTCTGAGCCCCTGGTTCCCAGTCCGAGCCCCTGGTTCCCATTCTGAGCCCCTGACCCCCACTCTGAGCCCCTGACCCCCACTCTGAGCCCCTGGTTCCCACTCTGAGCCCCTGGCTGCCACTCTGAACCCCTGGTTCCCACTCTGAGCCCCTGGCAGCAGCCTCGGTGCCCGTGGGCAGTGGGTGAAGGCACCAGCCCTGGAGCTGGCTCTCAGCTCCTGCAGTGGGCAGCTGGCACCAGGCAGCGAGGCCCAGACCTGTATGGGGGAGGACAGGATGGAGTGGCCAGGCTTGGCACAGGGGAAGACAGGAGCCACGTCAAATACAAACACAGAAACCAAACAGAACCAGCAACAATAAAAACAACGGCTTCCACTCACTGTGAGACGTGGGGCAGCGCCTGCCATTGCAACCAAACCTGCTCAGTGTCATGTCAAAGTCAGAAATCACCTGCAAGAGGGGAGAAAACCAAATCCCCGCATGACCCAGCGCATTCTGCACTGGGTCCAAGGTGCTGTCACCCGTGAGAACCCAGCACCACCAACCTCCCGGGGCCACTCCTACCATCCAGAGGCAGATGCTGCCCTCACCCTCCCAAACCCCGCAGCTCTTATCGGCACCCGAGGGCAGAGCGGCTTCACCCCGCCTGGGCGGTGCGGGGCGCTGGGGACAGTTCATGTTTCACAACCGGGAGCCAAAAGCTCCGTCCGGAGGGAGCCGCCAGCCCCGAACTCACTCCCTCCCTCCCTCTCCTCGGGGGCTTCTCCTTCTCCAGCCGCAGGCGCTGCCCCCGGGGCCGGGAGAAGCCGGGCAGGGAGCGGGGGACAAGGAAAGGGCGGCTGAGCAAAGGACAGAGAGGGGCGATGCCCAGCGGGCCGGGGAACGAGGAACAGGCGGCTGAGCAAAGGACAGAGCAAGGGCGATGCCTCGAGGGCTGGGAGAAGCCGGGCCGGGGTCGGGGGATAAGGAAAGGCAGCAAAGGACAGAGCAGGAGCGATGCCCAGAGGGGCCGGGGGTTGAGGAAGGAGCGGCTGAGCAAAGGACAGAGAGGGACGATGCCCCCAGAGCTGGGAGAAGCCGGGGCCAAGGGACAAGGAAGGAGCGGCTGAGCAAAGGACAGAGCAGGGGCCGTGCCCAGCGGGGCCGGGGGTTGAGGAAGGAGCGGCTGAGCAAAGGACAGAGCAGGAGCGATGCCCAGCGGGGCCGGGGGACAAGGAAGGAGCGGCTGAGCAAAGGACAGAGCACAGGCAATGCCCAGCGGGGCCGGTACCTGCAGCTTGGCCGCCCCCTGCTCCCGGAGAGCCTGGATGATCTCCCGCACTCGCTCGGGCTGCCGGATCCGCACCGTGGCTTTCCCCAGCTCGGGCACCTGCGGGCACAGACCGCGCTCGGTGCCGCCCCGGGCTGCCCCAGCTCCGGGGGCACCGAGCCCCGCTCCGGTGCCGCTGTCCCGGCCCGCAGCCCCGCTCTCACCATCGCCGCTCGCTCCGCTCGCTCCGGGCCGCGCAGCCGCGGGGCGGGACCGGAACGGGGCCCGGCACCGGAACGGGGCCCGGCGGCGCCGGGCGGGGCTCCGGCAGCGTTCCGGGAGCGTTCCGCGGTTGCTGCGGCCGGAGAACCGGAGAATCCTCCCGTGCTCCGCCCCGCTGCGGCTCCGAGCGGCGGTTGCGTTTCCCCCGCGACGAGCCGGGAAGGCCAGATATGTTAAAAATAAAATTTTAAAAAAATTAAAATGAAAAGAAAAGTCGCCGTGCGTGCCCTCAGGGCTCCTGGCACTGAACCGCTCCGTACACTGTTGGAACATTGAGAGCGCTGAGTCACAGAACGCTGTGGGGGAGAAGCCCTCAAAGAACCATCCCCAGCATTGCCGAGGCCACCAGTGACCGATGTCCCAAAGTGCCACGTGCACAAGACTTTTAAACCCCTCCAGGGATGAGGATCCACCACTACCGCCCTGTTTTAAACCCCTCCAGGGATAAGGATTCACCCCACTACTGCCCTCGGCAGCTTGTGACAGGGCTAAACAGGCCATTCGGGGAAAAAAAAAAATCCCAACATTTCCAATATACAAACCTAAACCTCCCCTAGCACATTGTCAGTGACAAAGCAGCAGGGACACTGTGTGTGACAGCACGGACATGAGCTGGACTGTACCTCAGCTTCCTCCTGGGTGGCACAAGGCACTTCAGCAGTGGTTGATGCCCACATCTGGGGCAGTGGAATATCCCTGAAGGGCTGCCAGGGCATCGAGCACATGGCTGGCTCTGCTCCACCAAGACAGGGCAGGTCCAGGAGCCAGCATAACCCGGGATGTGGGGAAGCAAGGCCTGGGGGCAACCACAGAATGCTGGGCCTGGGTCAGCCCTGCATCTGTGATGTCATTATGGGGCACAGTCCAGAACCAGCAAGGGGGTTCAGTGCTGGATGTTTGGGGACAACACCAGAGTGCTCCACACACCTCAGCAAGGTCCACTGCCTCTGGCCCCAACGTGCGGGATAGCTTGGCACCTAGCAAATATTCACCCTCCGCCATGGAGAGGAAGATGAGCGATAGGAGTTGCAGCATCTCCAATGAACTCCGCCTGGAAGGGAGATTCTGTGATGTGATCATCAGTGTAGATGGGGTGGAATTCAAGGCTCACAAGCTCATCCTCTCTTGCTGCAGTATCTACTTCAGGTCAGTGCTTGAAGCACAAGGGGATGGGGACAAACAGTATGCCCTGGTTGAGGTCACCCCACCTCAGCACTTCCCCAGGACTTCCACCTGCCCTGAACCTCTCACCAGGTGATTTCCCATAGTCCTGACACCTCCCTGAAGACCAGGATTAATCCATGTACCAGTGGCTCTTGGCAGTGGTGTTGGAGGAGCCCCAGACACAGCGCAGGGCTGGAGCCTGGCCCAGCTGCCACGGGGCAGCTTTGCCTTCCCCACACCCTGTGACTCTCTGGGGTTCAAGGCCAAGTGTTGGTGCTGCACCTGGGTTGGGGAAACCCCACCCCAGTGGGCTGGAGGATGAATGGATGGAGGGCAGCCCTGGGGAGAAGAAGTTGGGGTGCTGGTGGGTGAGAGGCTGAACACGCCCTGGCTGTGTGCACTGGCTCCCAAAAACCCCCCATTGTCCTGGGCTCATCCCCACAGCGTGGGCAGCAGGCCATGGGGGGATTCTGCCCCTCTGCTCCTCTCAGGTGAAACCCCCTGCCCTGCTGCCTCCAGCTCTGGTGTGCTCCAGAGGCTGTGTCTCCTTTTTCAAACAAAACCAGCAAGTAAAACATTAATCAATAAACCACGAGGCCTCCCAGAATGGCTCCTACCAGTGCCCAAACTGGTGTCCTGGGGGCAGGGGGAGCACAGGGGATTTGGGGGCAGGGTTTAACACGGCAACACCAATGTTTTCAGGACTCTGTTTACCAACTGGGACAGCGCAGGCAAGATGGTCTATCAAATCCCTGGCATTTCAGCTGAAATGATGGGTCTCATCATCAATTACGCCTACACCGGGACAGTACCGATCACAGAGGACAACGTTGAGAGTTTGCTGGCTGCAGCAGATCAGTTCAATGTCATGGGCATCGTCAGCCTGTGCTGTGAGTTCCTCAGTTCCAGGCTGTGCTTTGAGAATTGCATTGGCATTTGCAGACTCACTGACTATTACCACTGCCCCGACCTGCGCGCAGCTGCCTGCGTGTACATCCTGCATCACTTCGAGGAGGTGTCCCAGGTGTCCGAGGAGTTCCTAGACCTCTCTGCCGAGGAGCTGGCACACATCATTGAGAAGGATGAGCTGAACGTGCGGCGAGAAGAAGCCGTGTTTGAGGCTGTGCTGAGGTGGATCGCTCATGACCCGCAGAACAGGAGGCAGCACATCGCCTGCTTGCTCAGCAAGGTGGGTGCAGAGCAGCTTTGGAGCTGTGCCCGAAGGCTACCGAGGGGGGAACCATCAGGATCTATTGGAATAATTACCAATGTTGCTGGACAGGACGTGCCTGAGCTTGTCTGGCCCTGCTGCTGAACCAAACAGCGGCACTGTGGTGTTTCACCCCACAGACACTTTTGGCTGGCTGGGTGTGTGGTGTTTCACCCCACAGACACTTTTGGCTGGCTGGGTGTGTGGTGTTTCACCCCACAGACACTTTTGGCTGGCTGGGTGTGTGGTGTTTCACCCCACAGACACTTTTGGCTGGCTGGGTGTGTGGTGCTTCACCCCAGAAACACTTTTGGCTGTCTGGATGCTGCAGCTGGGTGCTTGGAGGCAGCTCCAGGCCTGCAGGAGCTCTGGTGGTGGTGGGATGGAGCCTCCCCCCATAACAGGGTCTGCTCCTTGGGTTTACCTCTGTTGGAGCAGCTTTAAGGCAATGGTGAAGGAAAGGAGTTGGTTCTGATGGAGGGTTTGGATCCAGAGCTTTATTCTGGCCCACAGGCCTCTGAATGCAGCACCAGCTCCAGCAGAACTCCCCAATCCCTGTGGTTTGCTTGCTCTTTTACCCGGGGGAGAGAGGAAGGAAAGGAATATGGGGACCACCAGCCAGGTACAGGAGAGGAGGTCTCAAGGGACAAAGGACACCTGGATGGCCCAATGCCCCCTAGGGGTAGAGGGCATCCTTTGAATCTGCCAATCACTCGAATGCCAGGATTGACAGACAGTGCTGGGCAGGGGTCAGAGTGTGGAAAGGTGATTGACACACCTGGGGAAGAAATCTTCAGGGAGAAACCCGGGACATCTGAGGCAAACCACAGCATCACACCACAACAAGTGTCAGCACTCCAACCTCCTCCTTGCCCGTTCCAGGTTCGACTGGCACTCCTACAATCCGACTACTTCATGAACAACGTCAAAGCTCACGAGTACGTGAAAGACAACGCCAACTGCAAAGATCTCATCATCAGTGCCCTGTCCGAAATCTACGACCTGAACTCCTACGGCCAGAGTTCCTCAGTCAACGCCAACCCCCTCACCCGGCCGCGCCTGCCCTACGCCATCCTCTTTGCCATCGGGGGCTGGAGCGGCGGCGGCGCCACCAGCGCCATCGAGACCTACGACGGCCGCACCGACAAGTGGCTGAACATCCCCTGGGAGCAGGAGAGCCCTGTTGCCTATCATGGCTCAGCTTATTTGAAAGGCCACGTCTACGTTATCGGTGGATTTGATGGCACGGATTATTTCAACATCGTCAAGCGCTTCGATCCGCTGCAGAAGACGTGGCAGCAGGTAGCGCCCATGCACTCACGGCGCTGCTACGTCAGCGTCACCGTTGTGGACAACTTCATCTATGCCATGGGAGGGTTTGATGGCTACATGAGGCTCAACACAGCGGAGCGCTATGACCCAGACACCAACCAGTGGACCCTGATCACCCCCATGCACGAGCAGAGGAGTGACGCCAGTGCAACCACGCTGAATGGAAAGGTAAAGTAAGCCCAGATGAGAGAAGCTGGGGTTGCAGCATGAGGAAAGTTCACATAAACCTTCACTATATCTGTAACACTTAAATTCATGACAATTTATGAAATCCTGGAGCTGCAGATATAAAGTAGCCTGCCTGTTGTGGCAGTAACCAGGAGTACAAAAACTCTTCCAGAGCTGCTGCCAACCTGGTGCCCAACAGCCCTTTTCCTGGCCATAGGTACAATACCAGGCTTGTCTGCTTCATGCAGCTTGGAAACTCAAGAGTAGAAATCTTGCTGGCATCAACTCTTTGCACTGCTGCTACTTCAAACCCAGGATGACAACACCATTCCCACTCTAAAACAGAACACCCCAAAAATCCTGCTACAGCATTCATGTTTCCTCACCAAGGGTCTAACCACCCCATTCACACTTTCCCGCCTCTCCTGTCCCCAGGTGTACATCTGTGGTGGGTTTGATGGTGATCAGTGCCTCAGCTCAGCTGAAGTGTTCAACCCCACCACAAACCAGTGGTCCCTGATCGCCCCAATGAGCAGCAGGAGAAGTGGAGTTGGGGTGATGGCGTATGGGAACCAGGTGTACGCGGTAAGGGCCAACACCACCCAGCACTGCAGTCCCTGGGGTGGCTGCAGCTCCCACACCTCCAGGGTGGCCATCTGCTTATGTGAGGTTTAGGGATGTCAGAGCCAGAAGGGTTGATGCACTTCCTGAGAATGTTATCACCCCTCACACGCTTTTGGGTATAAAAAGGGTGTTTGGCAATGTTCAAGCAGCTGCAGCAAAGAACGCAATTTCTGCTGCTGCCAGCAGCATCAGCAGCACAGAGCAGGGACTTGGGCCTGCTCATCCATTGTTTATCCTCTCCATGGACTGCATCCAGCCTCTGGAGAAATGTCAAAATTGACAGTTGCATAAAGTGCTTTGGAAAGCTGCTCAGAGAGGAGGGAGCAATAAGCAAGAACCATGCTTGGAGAGCTGGTGCTCTCTGCCCTGCCCAGAGATCTGGTGCTCTCGGCCCTGCCCAGAGATCTGGTGCTCTCTGCCATGGTTGGAGATCTGCCGCTCTCTGCCATGGCTGGAGATCTGGTGCTCTCTGCCATGGTTGGAGATCTGGTGCTCTCTGCCCTGCTCAGAGATCTTGCGCTCTCTGCCATGGTTGGAGATCTGGTGTTCTGCCATGCTCAGAGATCTGGCGCTCTCTGCCCTGCTCAGAGATCTGGTGTTCTGCCATGCTCAGAGATCTGGCGCTCTCTGCCATGCTCAGAGATCTGGTGCTCTGCCATGCTCAGAGATCTGGTGCTCTCGGCCCTGCCCAGAGATCTGGTGCTCTCTGCCATGGTTGGAGATCTGGTGCTCTCGGCCCTGCCCAGAGATCTGGTGCTCTGCCATGCTCAGAGATCTGGTGCTCTCGGCCCTGCCCAGAGATCTGGTGCTCTCTGCCATGGTTGGAGATCTGGTGCTCTGCCCTGCTCAGAGATCTGGTGCTCTCTGCCCTGCTCAGAGATCTGGTGCTCTCTGCCATGGTTGGAGATCTGGTGCTCTGCCCTGCTCAGAGATCTGGTGCTCTCTGCCCTGCTCAGAGATCTGGCGCTCTCTGCCCTGCTCAGAGATCTGGTGCTCTCTGCCCTGCCCAGACTGCAGCCAGGGAGGCAGCAGCAGTTCCCATCTCACTGTACCTGCCATGACCTGCCTGAGGAAAGGCCCCTCTCAATCTGTGTCCCTTTGACATTCCCAGGTCGGAGGGTTTGACGGGAACAGCCGGCTGCAGAGCGTGGAAGCGTACAACCCCATCGCCAACGCCTGGCACGCCGTGCCCTCCATGCTAAACCCACGCAGCAACTTTGGCATTGAGGTGATGGACGGCCTCTTGTTCGTGGTTGGGGGCTTCAATGGGTTCAGCACCACCGTTGCCACCGAGTGCTACGAGGAGGACACCAACGAGTGGTACGATGCCCACAGCATGGGCATCACCCGCAGCGCCGTCAGCTGCTGCGTGGTGCCAGGACTCTCCAATGTCATGGAATACATCGCCAGGCAACACTACTACCAGCACAGCTCCTCCATGGACATCTTGTTCACCAGCTCAACTCGGAGCTCGCCGTTGTAAATAGTTCCCCTTAGCTAGGAGTGTTGTGATCAGCCATCACTGGATGCTTGTGTAAATAGTTCTGCGTATCTAATAAAGTCTTCTGAGCATCCCACCACTGGATGCCTGTGTAAATAGTTGTCTTTTAGGTAATAAAGTCCCCATGGCAGCATGGGAGAATGTTCTCTTGTTCTAAAATAAAAACAATAGTAGCAGGCCAAAAGGATCGTTACGAATTCAAATTTTCACTCAACAGCACTACCCGATGTGAGCATCAGCCACACCCTGTACGTTAACTTAAAAAAACCAAAAGCACAACAGAATGCTAGAGAAATAAAAGGTTTATTTTCATTAATTCACCTCTTACAATAAACTTTAGTACAGTGTATTTAAGGTCAAGAACAGGACAGCAGGATCTGTTTCAAAGGGCCTATGACACACACAACTTTACCTCACAGGTAGGGACAGGAGTGCTGCTCCCCAGGAAACTGCTGTCCCTCTGTTAATATGCCAGGAGAGCAGAGCTGCTGCAACCCACAGTGACATGGACCCACGAGGAGAATCTGACTATTAATGGTCATCAAACAGCTCGTTAGTTCCACACTCTACATTCATATTAGTAACAGGGTTAGATCCTCAAGAGCACCTGTTTTATCAGATTTCACCCAGGACTGTCAAAGGGGAGATGGCTTGTACCCCAACCTAAGGTGGACAGAGCTGAAAATAAATCCAAGACCACTTTCTTTACACTTGCTTTTCGAAGCCCATTGGATGTTACAACATCCTGTTACAAGGCTGTAATATTAAGAACATAGAAAGTTCTAATTCTTTGGGACTGGGTTTGTTTTCAGCCACCAGGGTATTTCACAACACAAAAGACGAGCCAAGAGTTTGGATTTTAATATTTACTGTAATGGAGAAAAATGTCATTGCAATAGTCAAGCAGAATGCTGGGTACAGTTGTTCACAGCACATGAAACATGTTTGCTTCATCTGTGGAATGGACTCCCACTGTGTGCAAGGGAGTCCATTAAAAACACAACCCCTCTAATGGAGTATCCAGGTAGTTATAAAATATTATGTACACATATGGCCCCTGGGAGTTACTAAAGTGACCACTACCACCTGGCAGGGGGTAAAGAAAAGCAGAAATCCAGGACATGTCATGTGTTTGGTGGCAGGAATCAGGACAGGTGTAGAGGTGTGATTGTCCTAATGAGGAGGAAAACTCCCCCCAATGTCCTTTTCCCTCAGTGAGGCAGCACTCAGCTTCTCACCCTTACTGAACACACACTGCTGACAGCTGAGCAGCCTCCAGAAACACACGTGAGGAATTCCCAGGCTTTTGTTTATGGGGTCATTTGATAAACACCCAGCAAGATATGGTGGTCAAGGGCACAAGGAAATTGTTATGGATTCACAGGCTTGTGGGCTAAACTGCAGCCAGAGCCACGAATGCAATTCTCCCACCACCTCATGTGATGCAATGGATTATTTATTTGATCTATCAGTCACAAACCACACCAGTGCCACTGGTCCCCCTGGGATTCAAGGCTAAAAAACCCCAACTGCTTAAAACTATCCCAGAAGTGGCAGAGCAAACACTGAGAGCAGCCTGTGCTGCTGCCAGCCCCCAGCCCAAGCACGTGGAGGGACAGCAAGGCACACACAGCATGCAGCTGGCACACACGGGTTACCTGTCCAGGGATGGGGCTGGCTCTCAGGGGAGTGCTTTGAGTAAATGCCACAGCTTGTCCAGCGGCCCAAAGTCCTCCTGGGAAGTGCAATATCAATTTTGCTTAGAAAAGGCAAGACTGCAAGGCTTGTTCTTGCCTCTCTGTCGCACAGTGCCATGGATTAAATACTCAGCTTCTATTCCAACTGAAAGAACCATCTTGGTGTTTCTCCCTACAGATTGTCTGTATTTGAGGAGAGGCTACAAGAGAGCTTGGAGAGAGCTGTGGTGGTGACCTACCACTCCCCAGCTGCCTGTTTAATCCCTCCAGCTGGTTCAGCAGGGTGGAGGACAGAACTCCTCTTAAGTATCTTAAAATCAGCTCCCACAAATTGCTGTTACATCGATGGATTCAGCACCAGAGGAATTTGCATTTTATCACAAACTGCTGCAGCAATTCCATATCTACTCCAGCCAGACCTGCAAGAGTCCATGGATCAACCCCAGCTTACAAACCTGCAGCAGCTGTTTGGGAACAGCCACCTGCACACATCACCTTAAACTCACCTATTTCCTCTTGCATGAAGCCAGCAGTACAGACTTCACCTGCCCCAACAACCAAACAGGCAAAGAAAATAAAACATGGTTACCACAGAGGAGTAAACCAAGACAAACTGTTCAGAATTTCAAGTCTGGCAGTTTTTTTAACTAAGGCTGGAGACTCTCTCACAAAAAGACAAGTTGTTGACATCAAAGTGGCCCACGAACCACAAAGTGGAGCTTTAAGGGACATACACATCAGAGAAACCTTTACACACTGAGTGGTGGAAAGACTTACCCCAAGTTTCAGATATGATCTGGGCTGCCTGTTGAACTGGAAAAGGAGAATGAGCAGCTCAGGAAGCAAAACAATTAAGACCAAAACAAACCCCAAATTGGTTAAAAGTTCTTTGCAAAGAATTAACCCACATCAAAACCACCAGCAAATCATCAATGAACCAAGAACAGTAACAGATTTTCCAGAAAGGTTTGTCTACACAAATTTTGTAATACCCAGGTTACTCCTCCCATTCCCTTCCCTAAGATCCTGAGTTAAGACTGCATGGAAAAACCTGGAACATTCAAAAGAAGGGAAGGATGGGGAGAAAAGGAGGTAGGAGGTATGCACTGAAACTGTTGGTAAATGAAAGGGTCCTGGAGCTTCTTGGATGGGGAGAAGGAGTGCTCAGTGGGGCAGAGAGGCAGGGATACCCCAAAGGGACTATCCCACATTCTGTTTGTTCCCTGGGAGTGCAGCAGGAAGCATCCAGAGCCAACCAGGGCACCTGCATGTACAGCCACCCCAAAATGCCAAAAGGTGTTTAAATGAGTGTAAATGTCACCCCAGAGCAAGTGGGGAAATTCAGATACCTGGAGACTCTGAAAGCCCAGCTCTCCCCCCTGCAGGAGCACAGCTGGGAGCCCCTTGGGACAGCACAGGAGGGCAAAGGGTTCTTTCTGATTGTCAGAGAGGCTGGGAACAGCAGGGGCTCTTTCATCACTTTTCACTAGAATGAAAACGTGCAACATTTGAGAAAAGACCTACGAGTAACTCAGGTTTCACTGTATTCCCATGAAATAATCCCACTCTCACTGATCCACTCTGACAGAACTGAACAACCAGTGTGGGTGGGTGGCTCATGGCTGGGTGTCACTCCTTTGCTCAGGCTGTTGACCCAAGGTTTTGAGTCAGAGACAGACTTAAACCTGCAATACACCCGAAAAAAAAATCCACTGCCTCAAGCTCTCTTTTAGCAAGGGTTTTGTGTCCAACCAATCATCCATTCATAAACAAACTCTGCAGCCTCTCTATAACACACAAATACAAAATATTTAATACACATAGAAACATCCTGAAGTAATTTCATAAAGAAAGATTGTGCTTTTGTTTCATACAGAGCTATTGCACTTGCCTCCAGCTTGGGAAAGCCAAGTACACCAACACCAATCCTGTGAAGTTTAGTCACTGAGGAGAGAATCAAAGGAATGTCAAGAGATAAGTGCAAATGAAACGGGTGCTTTCAAGCACACACAAATGTAACCACTAAATTATTAAGAGAGAGATCTTTGATTTTCCAAGTAGAACTGTTAGAGACTAACTCTACAGAAATCCTTGGAACCAAAGATCTGAGGAAAGAAGTAACAGGCTTAATGCTCCCAGAGACGTTTCACAGCCCGATACAGGCTACAGCTTTTCCCTGGGCATCATTAAGGAATACTGTTGGATTCATGGAGTGTCTCAATTCCTACCCACCCTCAACTTCTGAGCTTCTGAATTTTCAGTACACAACAGATGCTGGTTTTATGCATCAAAACAAATCCACACCCTCATGTCTTATAAAGACACATCAAGCCTAACAAACGGGTTTATTTCCTAGGCTCATCAGGAGTGACACTGCAGACACTAGCACTCGATCTGGGAGCGCGGCATCCTCCGTAAGCTCAGGGAGTATCGGTGGATCTCCTGCATCTGCCTTTCCTGCATCTGCCTGATTCTATCTTTTTGCCACATGAGATTTTGTGGCATGGGGTACCTCTGTGTTCCCTGCAGGCACCTGAAGGGGATTCTCACGTGGCAGGCAGTGGCTCTGCAGCGGGGCTGTGGCATGGGGGGCAGGAGCATCCAGCGCTTGCGCTCGGCGCAGTAGCGATAGGCCTCCTTCCTGTACTGCTTGTCAATGTCATCGCTGTTCTTCCAGCCCCCAATGATAAACACGTCATCTTTGTAGTAACAAATAGCTGCTCCTTCAATGCTCAGCACCTCGGGGGGCAAGGATTCCAGGATTTCATCCGAGGCCCTGCTGGAGATCTTTCCCTTGGCCTCCTCGTTGTCTATGGGGTAACTCTTGGGGCAGCACGATGCCGTGTGGTAGAAGTTGGTGCTGGCCACAGACATCTGGAAGGAGCAGTAGTTGTCGATGAGGGGCAGGGATTCCACGTCCTGCCACTGCCTGGTTTCAGCATCGTATCTGATAATAACAGCCCTGAGCCCGTCCTCGCTGTCGCTGTCGACCGGGGTGCGGGCGGCCACGTACACGTACCGGTCCTCCACGGAGACAGCCTTGACATCCCGCAGGATCTTCGGCGCCGACTCCAGGTTCAGCCATTTGTCCTGCTCAGGATTATAAATGGCCACATCTTTAAAGCCTGGGCTGAAATTGCCGTGCCCGCCAATACTGTACAAGTTGCCTTTCACTTCAGTAAGGCCAAAGGAATGCTTCCTGGTGATGAGGTTTGAAACCTGCTCCCAAATATTTCTGTTTGGATTGTACCTCTCCACAGTCTTGGCAAAGCCTGGTTCCATGGAGCCGGCCACATACACGTAGGACTCTGTCACGGCCACAGCGTGCCCATCCAGGTGGTTGTGGATGTGAGGCAGGTTGACCCACCTGTCCTCATCGATGAAGTAGCCCACACACTCGCTCAGGTAATCGCCACCCTCGGACACACCGCCGATGACCATGATGACGTCCATGTTCTGGCCAAAGCGTGGCAGCAGTGCAGCAGGGCAGGCTGAGTGCTGCAGGTTCCCTGATTGCAGGTTCTCAGAGCGCAGGGCATGGCTCTCCACGGCCTCGGACACCAGCTTCACACAGGCCTCGCTGCTCGACACCAGCCGCTCGGATTTCACGTGGCGAGTCAGGTACGTGGGTTTCATCTGAGACAATCTTAGCAGCTTAAAGAGATCTTCAAAGTACCTCTCTCTTTCCTCAGGGTTTTTCTGAACCCACTTCAAAACAGTCTCAAAGAGGATTTCTTCAGAGTCCACCGTGATCTCCGAGTCTGAGAGCCAGTCGCGGACAAGGTGAAATGGCAAAGTGTAGAACTCCTCATCTTGGATGACTTTGTGGAAGTTCCTCCTGATCATATCCTGCGCTTTGAGGGCCAGCTGATTCAGGGAATACATGTGGGCCAAGCTGTGAACCGCCACACAGTTGGAAAGATTCAGCTTCTTCTTCAGAAACTCTCCGCAAAAATCCTTCAACCGGGTCAGCAGAAACCTACAGACAAACAAGGGAGTTAGACATCCCTAGAGGTGTTCCAGGCCAGACTGGATGGGGCTTGGAGCAACTGGGATAGAGAACGTGTCCCTGCCCATGGCAGGGGGTGCAACGAGATGAACCTCTAAGGTCCCTTCCAACCCAAACCAGTGCGCGATCCTCTGCTGCAGTGACCCGGTCCCTGCCAGCCCCCGCCAGGGCCGCACTTACCTGTCCGCCATCTCCAGCACCTCATGGACGTTGCCGGGGCTCACGCGGATGGTGCCGGTGTACATGAAGCCGATAACGGCCTCCACCGTGTCGGGGTCGGGGCCGCCCTCCGAGCTCCACTTCTGCAGCTCCACGCGACCCGAGCGCGACTCCGCGAACCCTCCCGAGAGCAGCGGCGTGAAGTACTCGGTGGCGGCGGCCAGGACGGACCGGTGCGCCCGGTACTCGCGGGCCATGCCCGCGCCGCCGAAAGCCAGCGTGATGTCGCAGTACAGGCCGTGGCGGCGCTGCTCGTTCTGCCGCCAGGCCAGGTCGGAGCAGTGCGCCGGGCACCCGAACTCCTCCGCCTCAGCCTCTCCATCCGCCGCGCTCCCGCGTGGGGCCCCGCGCTCCGCCTCGGCCGCCGGCGGGCCAGGACCGGGGCCGGGACCGGGGCTGGGACCGGGCTGCGGCTGCGGACAGGCCGCGGCCGCCGCCATCTTGTCGGACATGGCGGGCGGGGCGCGGCGCCGCCCCCTGGCGGAGAGAGCGCGCGTTGCAGGGCAATGGTGGCGACGCCGTGAGGGGAGCGGCTGCCAGCGCAGCGCCCGGGACCCGCCAAGACCCCGCGGCTCTCCACGAGAGCCCGCCTTCCCTTCACTCGGGACCCCCATACAGCCCGGGAGCCCCCGGAACCGCCCGGGACACCGCGTCCCCTCACCCCGGACCCCTCGGGACTTTGCCGCATCCCCCGTGCCCTCAGGCCGGGACCCCTCGGCTCTCCATCCCCTCAGCCCGGAGCCCCCAGGACCCCGCGTCCCCTCAGCCCGGACCGCTCGGCACTTTCTCGTATCCCCCCATCCCCTCAGCCCAGAACCCCCGGGCCCCCGCGTCCCCGTCGTGGCAGGGCCCCGGTGCCTTTCCACTCGGAGACTCAGGCAATCCTCATCCTTTTCTTCTTCCCCGTGCCCTCCCTGCACCTGGGCAATTAGGAATTCTCTCACTCCATGGTACATTGGGTTTTTAATTACAACGCAGTAAGGTGTATAGGTGGTTATTTCATGTTTGCTATACACACAGTGCAGTTCTCTAACTCTTGTATAATGGTATCAGAACTAGCTTGTGTCCTTCTGCTTATTCTCTACTTAAATTTTGTCTTTTTGACCTTTTTCCACCCAAGGTGAAGTCTGTCTGCAGTTTGTTTTTATTTCTCCCCTTCTAAATCACCTGAAACAGACCCTGAGGAGTAATTGCTTTGAAAGTTATTTTGTTAAATGACAACTTGTCACATCCCCTTAGACACTGTTTAGGGACAACTCACACAAATCACACATGGAAAGAGAATAAATTAGTAACGTGTATTTATTTGCATTTGGTTACAGTACACAGACAAGGAGGACACTGAAATTATTACTGAGATATTTTTGCAGCTGCAGATTACATGAGTGACAGTGCACAGAGCAGCAGTCAGAGGAAAGGAGAGGTTGTTTGCATAAATACAGACACTGGAGTACAGGGATTTCACAGTTTTCACAGCAGTATGTTACAACTTTACACTTTAAATTACTACACCAGCTTGAGTAACATCGGTTATACTTTAGCAGTGGTCCCAGGATTCAGGTACAGTCAGACCAAGGACAAGAACATGATAAACAAATTGAAAAACAACAGATAAAAAAAAAAAAAATCCAAAGTGATGGCTTATGGGAATGACAGGCACGTTCCCCTCATGGGAAAGGTACAGCTTGTTACCAGAGTTCAGTAAGGCATACCTATGAGCCAAACTCTACCCCCCAAACCCTAAATCACTTCTGGAACAAAATGAAATGAGAATAGAAAAAAATAAAAGTGTGAGAGACGGTATTAAATACAGCAGGTAACAGAGGGAATAGCACAAGTTTTGGTTTTATTAGAGTAAGTTTCTATCCTTATAAAACAGTCGCTTTGCACAGTTTGACCAGGCAGCTCGACATCTCTGTCCCAATAATCATCTTTACACATCACAGTCCCACTGTGGCTGTCCCCTGGCCAGGTTTCTGTCCTGGTGCACTCCAAGGCACCAGCAGCTTCTCACATGGTCATGTGCTCCGGCAGGACGTAGGAGATGTCATCCCAGGGGTGACGGTACAGACCCTGCTTCAATCTCTTCTGGTCCAGGTAGTGCCCTGAAAGGAGAGTGGTTTATGTTACAAAATCCCCATCCCTCCTTTTAAGTCTTTGCCTTGAGTTGGATTTCTGGGGTGCATTAAATCCCCCCCTGAGTTTCAGGTTTTTCTGGTGTTCCTAAGGCAGGGCAGCCCCAGGAGGAGGGAAGGGGCAGGGGGATGTGGTGAACTCACCAATGAATCCCATACTCCTGCCCAGCACAAAGATGCCATTGAGAGCTCCTATATCAATATATTCATCTGCTTCTTCCCTGCAAAACAAAGGAAAATGATTCCTTAAACAGATGATTACCAGGAGCCATTCAATATCAGATGGGCTGCCACCTGCTCTAGTGCCACAAGCCACACAAATTCCCCTGGCAGCTTTCTGCCCCCAAAAGTCAAGCCAGGCTGTATCCTTGCCATGTCATGGAATTCTGCCCCTCAGGAGCTGGCAGTGCAGCTTCACATGATGCAAGAACAGCTTCCCCTCACTCACCGTGTGAAAGAGCCACAATTCCTGAGCACGTCAACAAAGGCCACTCCAATAAAGCCATCTACATTCAGGATAAGGTTTGGTTTCTGCAGGAAATAAAACACATGCAATAAAGATGTCAACAGTGCAAATGGTGTTTACATGGCACCTTTCACTGATGATTTGAGGGCTGCCTGTAGCTGGGGGCACACCAGCCCAGCAGCCTGAGCAAGAGCTACACTTAATGGAAATGCTGGAAAATCAACCCAAAACCCTCTAGAGTCACCCCCCAGAGGTTCCTAGCAGCCAGCAGCCTGGGATTTACACCCAGCAGTGCCACTGTGGCCACACAGATGATGGTTTGGCTTGTTCAGCATTTTCCTGGTAGCCAAATGCCTTCAACCCTTCCCAAACTGCAGCTGTACTTGGCTTCAAGTCCACCCCAGACACAATCCCCAGCAACAATTTATGAAGCACTGCACTGAAAATCCAGCTGAGGGCCCAGTCACCTTCCCTGCCATGAGAAGCAGTGGCCAGAGCATTCAGAGCTGCTGCCCCTCACCTTGGAAGTCGTGATTTTTTCTACTTCGAGCGCGTAGTCCAGCAGGGGAGTGGCTGGGAAGTGCTGCTTCACATAGTCCTTGAGAATCTGAACTCTCATGTCAGGGTTGTTTATCTGCAAGTTCACAGCACATTAACAGTCAGTGATGTTGCCTCTCACTGATACCGTTTGTAGATTTGGGAGAATTTGGTCAATAGCTGCCTCTGAAACTTGCCGATTTTCTTTCCTTTGTTTTTGCTCTCCCCCACCCATTTGTAAAAATCCCTCAAAGTTTCTCCTAATGCAGTTTTCTTACTGATTTCACTCGGTGTCCAATGCCCATGATCAGCTTCCCTTCTTTCTTCATCTTATTCACAAATTCCATGGGGATAATCCCACTGTCAAAAGCTTTGCTGAACATCTTGGCTGCAGCATCAAGTGCTCCCCCAAACCGGTCACCCTGGGTGCAGAACAAAGGCAATTACATCAAAGGACTCAACAATTAAGATACAAACCCAAGATTATCTCCCCCATCCACCCTCCTGATCTCTGGAATTCATGACATTAGAGTTGGGCAGGCACCTGAGAGAAAGCATTTGCTTATCTCTCACAAGAATGCCAATTTGCAGCCAGTGCATCTCTGCTAGAGACAATGTGGGGGGAAATGCAATTCAGTGTCTGTTTTAGCAAATCTTGTCACAGTTCAGGCACCAGAGTCAACACTGACAGCAATTTGGCTGCTACAAAATATTTCTAGACTCAAAGGAGTCAAACTAGTCTGACTTACTGGAAAAATGGACCAGATTTGAAACCAAAATCAAACTACTACAGTTGAAATTCAAAGTTTGAGTGGACACACACCACACCAGTCTGTGACTGCAGCCAACCCAAAAATAAATAGTAATAAAAGCTAGAAGAGTAATGAGTAACAAAGCTAAACCTCCTGAATATCAGGTACTCACAATAGTAAGAAGGCCTGAAGTGAGGCTTGAAACCAGATCTTTGCCAGCCCTGGCACAGACAATGGTGTTGTGGGCTCCAGACACGGCTGGCCCGTGGTCTGCTGTCACCATCAGGCACATCTCAATGAACTGGCAGGCGTACCTGGGCAACCTGGGCACAGACACCACATCAGTCAGGGACACAACACAAATGCAGATGTTTGTAAAGTCCCCAGCCCCTCCAGAGTTGAGGTGACACAAGTAGTCACAGAGTGTGAATCAGGCCTAGAATACAGAAGTTTCCTCAATGCACCACAAGACTTGTGGAAAACTTCATCCTGAGATTAAAACACACTGTATGCAACCCAAAATGCTGATAGAGTGTCATGGAGGAAACACAGAGATGGCATTCCAGTGAATCTACCTTCACAAAGGAATCCTGGAGTTACTTTTTTTTGCTTAGAAGTCCATTAATAAACAAGCAAAACGACAAAGAATTTGCAAGAACCACCTCACCTCCTCTGAAACCAGAGCAGGCCTAGAACCCCTCCAATTCCCATCTCCTCTTTGAAGACCTCAGTGATGGGCATGCCAGCATAGATCAGCTCCTGGCCTCGCTCGTCACAGATGCTGGTCATGAAGGAAGCAGGTTTGCGGATCAGCCCCAGCTCCTGGAATTCAGGGTGAAACAGGATGTTAAACACCCCACTGCAGCAGAGAGGGCAAACAGCAACACCTCAGGCTTGCCCTCAGAGCAGCTTCCACAGCCCAAAATCAGCACAGCTCACAAAGTGACACTACAAAGCACAAGGTACAACCCCAATGTGGCATCCAGAATCACAGCCAATGCTCTGGCAGATTCCAAGAAACCCAAAAGCAGCTAAACCAGCACAGCTCACCCTTGCCCAGGAGTAATCCATGGGTACAGTGGGAGGAGGCACTTCCTCAGCTGGTTCAATCACTCTTTTGGCCACAAGATCCTGGTACACAGACCTAGGGAGAGAATCCATTCAGTAACTTCGGTCCTTCTAAAAGATCCAAGAGAGGTTAAAACCCCTTAGACCTTAAAACCCCACAATAAGTAGAATCTGCTTTCCTTAAGCAAAAATATATTCCCTATCAGGCCAGAATCAGTGTCCTGACAGTGCTGAAGGTGTCCTGTGAGTGTGACTTACTGAATGACCTCTCCCAGCTCATCAAAACTCCGGGGAACAAACACTCCAGCTTCCTTTAAGGCTTTGTTCTTTGCTACAGCAGTTTCAGAGGCCTGGTTGGCACAAGCTCCTGCATGGCCAAACTGCACCTACAAACAGGAGAAGAGAGCACTAAGGAATACAGATTGTTACCTGCAGAGTGCAACAGAACAGAGTCCTGACTGGGAACAGCAGTGGCTGCACATCTGTCTCATCTAGGCTGCCAAAACTCCTGGTTACAGTCAGAGCCAACAGGGATGTTCTGAACTGGAATCACTCCAGGCTCATTCAATTTCTGGCTCCCTAAACTGCCCCTCTTCAGAGCTGTTTAACATAGATCTTTGCCATTCCCACTCCAGAAACAGGCAGCTATTGGAATTTGTTACTTTCCCTGGCATCTTTGGGGTCCCTTCACAAGTAAGCAGAATCCTCTGGAAATTTCCTGTGACAGAACTAGAGAAGCACAGGATATCTTTAACTTTATAATTTATATTTATGAACTTTTGCACATTAAAGTTACTACTGCCAGTTCTGGAAGGTTTAGGTACAATGAATGAAGTTGTGTTTTATTTCCTGTTGTGGATATATTCCTATTTTATGCATTTTCCCCCATTTTTACACATACCTCTGAGGAGAACATGGTGGCACAGGTACCAATGCACCAGCACACCACTGGCTTGGTGATCCGGCCCTCTTTAATACCCCTGCAGATCTTGTACTCTTCTGTGCCTCCAATCTGAAGGAGAGAGAGATGGTTTCAAGCTGCACTTTTGCTAAAACCAGCTCCAAAACACACAAAGAAGCATTGCTGAGAATTTTCCTCCTTTTTCACAGAATAATGGCTTAAGTGTCATAACAAAACCTCCTGATTTTTCTTTTTATTTATTTTAAGTAGGGAAGACTATGCTTGCCTGTGGAATACATTCAATTTCTTTTGACGAAAGCAGCAAGAAATAAAATTTGGAATATTCAGGAACAGTAGAAGCTGCAATTTAGGATCCTTGTAACCAGGTCAGATGCTCCCAAAACAAAAACCACACACAGGTATTTCTCAGAGAGTTAAGTGGTCTCACTCACCTCCCCCAGCACTACAATCATCTTCACTCCTGGAGTATCCTGATAACGCAAGACATGATCCATAAAAGTTGAACCAGGATATCTGTGTGCAATCAGAAGAAATGGTAGAAATTTATTACATATATTTTTCGGAAAGAAAAACTAACACCCAACCTGCTCTTGTTGCAGCCCGAATTGCAAACAGCAACACTTCCTTCTCCAAATTACCAACAATTCCTCTGCTGACCAACTTGAAAACCAGTGCCAGCTGAAGGTGCCAGCTCATACCTGTCCCCTCCAATGGCCACCCCCTCGTAGACCCCGTCAGTGGTGCGGGAGATGATGTTGTTGAGCTCGTTGGACATCCCTCCAGAGCGGGACACGTAGGCCACGCTGCCAGGGCGGTACAGCTTCGATGCCAGGATGTTATCCAGCATGCCTCCTGTGTTGCCTATTTTAAAGCAACCTGGCTTGATCCCACCAACCTGGAAGAGAAAGGTGTAAAGCTCTTTAAAATTGTGAAACTCAGGAACATTTGTGTAAGGCAGCACTTCCATAGAGAAAGGAGGATGGAGGATGGCAAAGACTTTAAGGTGGGAGACTAGCATGCACTTCCTGTGAGTAAAGACAAAGTGGATTGTCTTTATTGCAGAAAGCTGATCTGAAGGTTAAGAAAGACAGGAGAAGGTGGCCATCAGCACTTACAGTTGCAGGCCCAATGATGGTGACTCCCTTTTTATCAGCTGCCTTGATCAGTTTGCGTGTCAGGGCCTCCGGAATGCCCTCAGCAATAATGGCAATGGTGCGGATCTGCCAATGGTGAGAGAAAGAAAATCACTGGTACCCCACAGAGCTGCCCCTGCCAGGCCCCTGGGAGGTCACCCTGTGCATTCTCATCCAGGAAGGCCCCAGTGCATGAATCTGCAGGTTGCCATGATCTTCACAACAGCCTCAATGCTCTGGTCAGGGAATTTTCTCCCCCTTGCACATCAGAGCAGCACTGAAGTAGTTACTGCTAACCCAGAAACACCAAGTTCCTCTTAAACAAATTGCAAGTCCAGCATTAGGATTTGCCAGGGACCCTCAGCATCCTCCTTACATTCTGTAAAGGGTTAGAATTGGGGGTTATCTACTAACTCAGAAAACCAAGACAATTTGCTAATGCCATCATGGTTTAAGAAACACCAGTATCCTGCTGACAGGGTCACACAGAATCACAGAATCACAGAATTTCAAGACTGGAAGAGACCTATAAGATCATCTAGTCCAGCCGATGTTCTAACTGTTCAACTAGATCATGGCAGCAAGTGCCACATCCAGTCTTTTTTTGAATTCTTCAAGGGATGATGCCTCTACCACCTCACTGGGTAAATGATTCCTTCTTCGTTTAGGCTTCTTCTGGATCCTGCACTCACCTGAGGATAATTCATGGTTTCAACAGTGCTGTCATAGGCAGAGCGCAGGGACGCAAAGTTGATGAGAACATCCACCTCTGGGTGCTTCCTCATGGCATCTGACATGTTCTTGTAGACTGGGATCAGGATCTCCTTGTGGCCCCAGTAGAACTTCTGCCTGTGGTCACCCCTGTGGAAGAGAAGACAGAAAAGCCCTGACCTGAAGGCTGCTGGAAAGGCAAAGGGACACAGTGCATGCAGACAGAGGAGTTTACAAACCCCATGTTCTCAGTCCCTGAGACTGACTGAGACACTCACGAGCACGTGAGCGTGTCTGGGGAGGGACCATATGACAGCAGAAGGATCTTCAGAGAATAGGACAGAGCAGCATATGGAAGGAGACGGGCTAATGGGGACAGAGGCATCCAGCAAGATGAATAAGCTCTCCCACAGTGAAGTTACCAGAGCCTTAACTCTACTCCAAGCTGGAAGACAGAATGAGGCACAGAAAGAGTAATGAATGAGAGGCGTGCAAAGCTGTGTCACTGGGCTGGGCTAACACTGGACTGAGGGAACAGCAAACCAAGATCTGTAGTGAACAGCCAGGACAGCCATGGGAGGGCCAGTCAGCTTCCCAATCCTGCTACAGGGGGATTCTGTGTCATGGATATATTTTATGAGAAATCCTTTTGCTAGGATCTTTTCTCCTGAGAAGCCTCAGAAATGAAATGTAAACAATGATTATCTGCTGCTGTGCAATGCAACAGGTGCATCTTTGATTGGTCTCATGTGTTTGTTTTTAATTAATGGTCAATCACAGTCCAGCTGTCTCAGACTCTCCAGTCAGTCACAAGATTTTATTATCATTCCATTCCTTTCAAGCCTTCTGATGAAATCCTTTCTATTCTTTTAGCATAGTTTTAATATATAATTTCCTTTTAATATATCATAAAATAATAAATCAGCCTTCTGAAACATGGAGTCAAGATTCTCATCTCAAGTCAGGGTTGCCTGCAAATTCAACAATTCTGCCCATCCCACAGGCACTGGAGGGGCAGCACCTGGGAAGGTTTCACTGTAGGTATTTATACACAGCAGATGCTCTGACTGGAACTGCAGTGAAGTCTGACTGAGCAGTTATTTGTGTGTGTGGGTACTGGCTGTGCTCCCATACCAGTACATTCACAACAGAACATTCCAGGTTTTGCCAGCCTGGCTCCCTCCAAAAGGTCAAGCAGAATCAGATAATTACAGGTAGCCTTTAACTTCAATCCCTGTTGCTTTTTCCTCCTTAATCAAGTGCAGCACTGCCTGAGGCTGCCACTCACATTTGGACATGGCTGTGCCTGCTCTCAGTACCCTGAGGTTTGCCCTTGCTGAGAAGTTATTACAGAGCTGCAATTACCATCAGAGCTGCAGAATAACTGTACAAGGTCTTAATTGTCAAGAGGAGAAATTCTCTGCAGGACAGAGGCTGATTAGACATCAGCTCTCCAGGATGTCTGTAAATACCACAGGAATGAACCAAAGCTCCTGCCAGGCTCTGGGCTCCCACCTCACTGTTCTGGAAGCAACAGCTGCTGTTTCCTTTCTCCCTATTTTCCCTATCCCCACACTGAGGAGGAACAATAAAACAGCTCATGCACACCCAACAGCCCTTCTCATCCCTGTAGGGATGGGTAAAAGAGGGTCAACACCACAAGGGAACTCTCTATTCCACCAAAGGATCCACAGGCTTCCTGCCTGCTAAGAAATCCCTATTGCAAAGAAAATGAACAAGATTTTATTTTTTTTTTTAAATTTTGTTTGGCTTTGGTTTGTCAGCAGAGCTGCTATGATTGTGGATAATATTTGGAGGAGTAATTCCTGCTGCTGCAGGCACAAATTAAGGTGTCTTAGACAAGCACATGGCCAACAGCAGGTGAGTGGAAGAAGCCTTACACAGCCTGCCTGCCTTTGCTGAGCCAGGGGGCTGGAAAGAAAGCCAAGGTAGCCAAATCTTGTCACTGTCATATTTTCTGAAAAATCCCTTTGCCAGGATTTCTGCTCCTGGGAAGATGAGAAGCCTTAGAGAAAAACCAATATTATCTCATTTGCTTCTCCCCATTTTGCTGCTTTGGAATTGTTTACCAACAGGTGCATGTTTGATTGGTTTCATGTGAATTGTTTTTTACCTAATAACCAATCACCATCAGCTGTGTCAGACTGAGGAGTCAAGTTTTCATTATCATTCTTGTTAAGCCTTCTGTCTGTATCCTCTTTCATTAGTATAGTTTTAGTACAGCATTCTATATTATAGTAACATAAAATAATAATTTAGCCTTCTAAGAACATGGAGTCAGATTCACTCATCTCTCACCTTCTCCTGGGGACCCCTGCAAACGCCACAGACATCTTTTAAAAAGTGGAACTTCAGTTCCGTGGTGAACTTCAAACTAAGCTGTTTGAACAGCACAGCCCAAAATCAATGGTTGAAGAAAGCAGCCTACAAAGCCAACCCAGGGTGGAAAGGAGCAGAGGGAAGGTGTTCCAGCAGGGATGGAGACCAGGGCAGAGCCCCACTACAGAACCACAGAGACTGAGAGAGGAGGAAGGTCACAGAAGAGCTGGAGGGAAGTGGAAATGTGACACAGTCACAGGTACTTACGTGAAGGGATAAACCATGGCAGCCACTGAGGGCTCATCCCTGGAGCAAATATAATCAAAGTCCAGCATTCCTTGGACAGCCCTGGTCTGCATCCCCCACACAATGGCCTTGGTGTGACGGCTGAACAGGGTTGTGGCTTTACCTGCTCACAAAGAGGGGAAAAAACCAAAAATCAATCTGTCACCGTCGTATTTTCTGAAAAATCTCTTTGCCTAAGATTTTCTCCTGGGAAGCTAAGAAGCCTCAGAGAAAAATGAAAATAATAATTATCTGATTTGTTTCTCTTGTGTTTTGCTGCTTTGGAATGTGGTTTGAAGATTGTTTATCCAACAGGTAGTTGTTCCATTAATTTAATGTGAATTGTTTTTACTTAATAACCAATCATGGTCAAACTGTGTTGGACTCTGAAGAGAGAGTCACAAGTTTTTCATTAGTATCTTTTAGCCTTCAGTTTGTATCCTTTCTCTATTCTTTAGTATAGTTTAGTATAGCATTCTTTAATATAATATAAATCATAAAATAATAAATTAGCCTTCTAAGAACATAGAGTCAAATTTATCTTTCCCGCCTTCAAGGGGGTCCCTGAAAATATCACACCAATCCAAGTTCAAACTCGAGCAAGACACAAACTGCAACTTCACCAAATGCCTGCTGAAAGGCTCCTGGATGAGAATTCCCCCACCTCCAAACTGAACCCAGGAGATGAAATGGAGTTTGTAGGATGGAGTAGGCACACTGGGCAAATTAAGAAACTGTAGATGAATTTGCAATCCCTTCCTTGGATTCTGAACACAACAGCCAGGTTTTGGGGTTCACTAAAAATGGGCAAGTGAATCACAGGAGGGAGCTGGTATAGGAGAGCAGTGAAAACTGCCTCTTCTCTCATGAGCCTTTCATATTTCTCCCAGTTTTCTTATGCAAAGCTGAAGAGAACTTTGAATTTCATGTATTTATTTGCATGTAACCCAGTGTGGGTGAACCATGAGAGGCTGGTCAGGGCACCATAGCAGAATGATAGAAAACTTAAAAAAAAATAAGGAGCTCAACACACTTGGGTTTTTTTTTCTTTAGTTATCAGAATCCACCACAAATTTCATGGCTCAAATAATTTATATCAGAGTTCACATTCACTGCAACATGACTTGTTATTAGGGAACTGAAAATTCTGTTTGTCTTGCAGGTGCCTGCAGGGGGGTACTGTGAATATGTTCTCAGGAACACCACAATGCAGACCCAGAGAGGCAATGATGTTTGTTTGAGAGCAACAATCCAAGAATTCCCCTTCTGCTCTCCCTCCTCATGATAAGGGAGGTAACTTGAAGCTCTACTTTGCCTCAGTTCAGCAGTTTATTGTCACACAGCACAGAGCCCAACAGAGTTTTAAAGTCCCTACAAAATAACTTCACTGAGCTTTAATGGTTTGCTGGATTGTTAAGACAACATCTAGTTAATTTGTGACTTTTCTGTACTCTCCACACCTGATAACCAGCACCCCCTGCACTACTTTGTTTCCCTTTGAAATAAGATACCAGTTACTGGTCACTCCTTCTTTTGGAAAGCAAAGAGAACTTTTCACTAAGTGCCTCAGGCTGATCTTCTCTGTGGTGGTTGTGTGGGGGGAAGGGAAGAAAAAACAAAGTTTGTTTGAGACCTGGCCCTCTCTCCCGCAGAAATGGGAAGTATTTGTGCAGAGGCACTTGAAAAAACAGATGAGAATTCACATGGTGACAGCTAAAAATGCTGGGCAGGAGGAAAGGACCAGACAACAAACACAGCAAACTTTTGGAGAGATAAAACAGCAACAAAACTAAGAACTAAAAAAAGTCAGCTGCCAGCCAGGCCAGGCACATTCAGCAGGTCACACAGGTCCTACCTGAACCAGGTCTCGAGGCTGGGATTGAATCTGTTGGAGAGAGAATCACTCATGCAGTGGAATGACAGAGCTGACTGCTGCCAGCCCCTGGCCAGGCACCCAGGCAGGTGCTGCAGCAGCCCTGCTCTCCTCTCCACAGCACTTTGGGGTTTGCTCTTGTTAAAAAAGCAAGAAACTGGAGCCCTCTCACTGTATTTCCTCTGTTTGTGCTGTTCCTGAACATCCCAGATCAGGGCAACTCTGACTTGCTGTGTGTATGATGAGCTCATGGCACAACTGCTAAACCACTTTACATTCCAGACAAAGATAGGCACCACAAAACTGCTTCCCTTTACATCCAGGTAAAAAAGCATTTGTCTCATGCCCATCCTGCCTTTGGGAACAGCACAGCACTGCCAGCAGCACTGCCAGGGCTGGACTTACCAAGAGGAGCTGTTGGTTTTGCCTTCTTGGCTGGAGCAATGCCATCTGGTTTGGACTCAGAGAAGGAGGCAGTTCTGCTCGGGGCTGGAGTCTGAAAGATTCAGAAGCCAAGTCAGTGAGGGACAGTGCTCCAGGTATGGCCTGGGGCACAGAGGAGGAGGTGGCCTTGCTTTGGCTACACTGGTTACTACAAATAAAACCAAAAAAATGAGCTTTCAGTCAAGCAACAGAAAACTGAATGACCTGGTTGTTACTGTGATACGTTATGAAAAATCCCTTTGCCAGGATTTTTCTCCTGAGAAGCCTCAGAAAAGAAATGCAAATAATAATTATTTAATTGCTTTGAAATATAGTTTAGAAGTTATTTACTAACAAGTGCATCTTTGATTAGTTCCACATCAATAGTGTTGATTTGATAACCAATCCCAGTCCAGCTGTGTTGGGACACTGGTCAGTCATGGGTTTTAATTATCATTCTTGTCCAGCCTTCTGATGTATCCTTTCTCTTCTTTTAGTACAGTTTTACTATATCATTTTCTTATAATATAATATCATAAAATAATAAATCAGCCTTCTGAAACATGGAGTCAAGATTCTCATCTCTCATCTTGTCCTAGAAACCCTTACAACACCCAGCAGGTTCAACAGTCACACTGCCAGCTTTGAGGGGCCCCATTTTGTGCACGAGTGAGATTGGGGTGGCCTCTCCTGATAAACTACCCCAGTAAAGCCACATTTGTTTTCCTAAAGCTTCCTACAAATACACTAGTGGCCAAAATGCCTTTCCAGCCTGTTTGGATGGGCCTTTGGGATGCTCCTCACCCTGTCCCCATGGGGAGGAGCTCCTAACCATCCTACACACACACTAGTGGCCAAAATGCCTTTCCAGCTGCCTGTGGGAGGCTCCTGACCCTGTCCCCATGGGGAGGAGCTCACTAAGGGGTTGCTGCTGGCATTGAGGAGGAATTTGACAGGCCACATTTTGTGCATGAGTGAGATTGGGGTGGTCTCTCCTGATAATTTACCCCAGTAAAGCCACATTTGTTTTCCTAAAGCTTCCTACAAATACACTAGTGGCCAAAATGCCTTTCCAGCCTGTTTGGATGGGCCTTTGGGATGCTCCTCACCCTGTGCCCTGTCCCCATGGGGAGGAGCTCACCAAGGGGTTGCTGCTGGCATTGAGGAGGAATTTGAGAGGCCACATTCTGTGCATGAGTGAGACTGGGGTGGCCTCTGAACTGCCCCAGTAGAGCCACGTTTGTTTTCCTAAACCATCCTACACACACACTAGTGGCCAAAATGCCTTTCCAGCTGCCTCTGGGAGGCTCCTGATCCTGTCCCCTCCCATGGGGAGGAGCTCACCGAGGGGCTGCCACTGGCGTTGAGCAGGAAGTTGGCAGTGTGGGCTGCAGCTGGAGGCTGGTTGGGGATGGGCCGGTGGCCCAGGGCCATGCCCACGATGGCTGTCATGTGGGTCTCCGTGCCAAACACGTGGATGGGGATCCCCGTGGTCTTCCCTGTGGAAGGATACAAGAGCAGTCAGTATCCTCAGGGGAAAACACTTTCTCAAGGAGAAAGAGCTGAGGGTTTTTTTGCAGGACAATGGACACGTGCAACATATGCACAATGCAGCCTTCAGAGACCTGAGTAAGGTCACAGCACCCTTGAAGGACACAAAAGCAGAAGGAGACAGTTCAGGATGCAAAGGCAGACAAGAAAACCACAGCAAGACACATGAATAAGGACTAACTAAAATATTAAAATGAGTGTCTAGAAGGATTTAACCAGTCATGTATTAGCTTGAGGCGTGAACAATAGAAAACAGTATAAATACAGCTTGATTTTTGCAATAAATTGGTTTCACTTGATCAGATTGATCATGGTGTGATGTCCTGGTGTTACTGATCCTCTGTAAGAAAGCTCTGGAAACCCAGGGCACCCAGGGAATATTTCTGTGTCTGCTTTGGGGTGCCCTGACCCCCAGGGGAGCTCTGACTTTGACCCTCATTCATGGAGAAAATTTCCCAGACTTCAAGATAGACTGGAACCCACAAAAGTGTGAAATAGATTATAGAGAGTAGTGTAGGTGCATCACTTGGTGAGAAATTGAGGTTTTGGGATTTTTAGTGTGTTGTGGATGGAAGCAAGATGGAGGGCACAGGGTGTTGTCCTGGGTTTCTTCTTCTTCCTCCTTCTTCATGGGTTTGGGTGGCATTTTGTAATTGGGCAGAAAAGTCCACACTGGGATCTGTTATTGGGTTAAAAGGGAAAATAATCCACGTGTCAGTTCTTAATTGGATAGTTTAGTTTTAAAAGACCTTGTACCAAGAGATTGTTGGCCATTTTGTGCCTTCTAATGAAAAGCTGCCCAACTCACAGTGGTGAGACTGTTTTACTGATAAGAAATAACAAACACTTGAGTCCAAACATGAACTACTGTCTCAAGTGCCTCCAATCCTGACCCAGAGAAACTAACCACTGAAACTCCCACAGTGGAAATCAAAAGATGCAAGAATAAAACTTAAGGATGAGCTTGGTCCTTACCAACTTCTCCCATGACACGCAGCCCTTCCTGGTAGTTGGGGCCTCCTCTCCGTACAAAGATCCTCACCTCATGCTCCTTCAGAGGGCCTTGGTAATCCTTAATTGCTCTCACAATGCCCTAAAAGAAACACACAGGACTGGTGACCCAGGCAGCCACATTCACCCTGTCCCACCATCTCAGAAACTCCTGGAAGAGATGGACTATGAGCCTCAGCCAAATGTGGAATTGGGAAGAAGGGCTGGAGGGTGGCAATTGTGTGTTTGCTGCTGTTTGAGACTGGTCACTTACTTTAAAGGTAGCTGCTACATTGGTGAAGTTTGCAATGCTGCCTCCAATAATCAGGATCTTCCCTGAGGGAAGAAACACAGGTAAGTAAAGCCATCCCCAGAGCAGAGTGCTCCCAGATCAGGAAGCAGTTAAGGACAAAGTCAAACAAAGCTGCAGAGTAACCAGCTGTATTTAGTAGAAAAAAAAAAAAAAAACAAAAAAAACCCTAAAGCAGTTAAGTTTAGTAGAGCCTGCAAGATAAGAGCTTTGTACCAAGCAAGAATGTCTGATAAGGATCTCTCAGGCCCCATGAAAAACCACAAGTCCTCTCTTAGAAGCAAGAGCTGACAGAAATCCAACCCTGATTTGTTCAGAAGGCAGAAGTACACTGAAAGCTCTGCCAGGGAAGGCTCAGCATAGTAACAGCCCAGATTTCTCCAGGTTCTTCTGCCAGCCAGGTTCACAGCTTTGGAACTGCAGCATCTCCCTTACCTTCTGGGTGCTTCTCTCGGGTCATGAGGGAGAGGATGGTTTTAGCATAGTCATAGGTCTGCTGCTCACTCGGGGCTCCTGAGTACTCCCCATAGTTTGCCAGCTCATTCACACCCCCCAGGTCACAAATGGTGTCACTAACAATAAAAAAGCAGTTATTTAAGAGATTAGTTATAATTTGAGCCACTATAAAGTTCCTAAAGTATTCCAAATCCCTGGGAAGTGGGACTCTTAACAGAGGGACAGTGCTGTCTGCTGAACACAAAGCTGCTCTCATCTTGGTGCCAGTTACAATTAATATTGTCATGTTCCCCAGATGCAAACTCAGTGACCACTACAACAATCATATCACCCTCAACAGCCTCCAGCCAGCTTGTTTCTTTGTCAGTCAGAAAGGAACTGACAGAGTTAGTTACAGTAGAGTAACTACAGTACTTACAGTAACTCTGTAAGAAACTGTACCTAACCCTAACCCTTGCAAAATTAAATTCCACAGCCGACACTACGTGAAAAATCCACACAGCATCTTCATTCTGAACAGATCCCAAACAGTCACAGCACAGGAAAAATGGCTTTAGGAGACTCTGCTTTCTGCAGCAATTATGTTCTGCCAGCACTTGAGATCCTCCCCCTCTGGAAAGCTTGCTTCCTGTACCTGTACACCACTGAGGCACCACCACCAGCCACCATGGTCCAGATCCTGCCTTTGGGGTTCAGGATGGTAAGCTTCAGGCTGGCCCCACTCTTGGCATCCAGGTCAGCAATGTAGGCTTCCTGCAGAGAGAGCAGCACAACCTCAGCTCCCTCCTGCATCCCCCTTCTCCATCCCAAGGGCTTACAGTGCTGGGTGCATTTGGACCCACAGACAGTCACACCTCAGGGACAGCAGGGCTGCAAACTCAGCATTTGTCAGGGATTGTCAGTCCCAGCTCCATCCCTCCATCCCACAACAGGCACAAAATCTGAACACAAGTGTAAAGTCTGCTCTGGCCTCGTCCAAGACTGAGACCTGAAGGAATCTAAAAATCATCCCACCCATGGTGCCCACTCTGGCTGTGCTGGAGCCAGGAACAAAATCACTGAGAGCTGTGATTTGGCTCAACGTGGTGCCCCTGCAGCCCAGTGTGCCAGCAGCACTTCATCAGAGTTCATTAACATTCCCAGCAAAGACTCTGCCATAACAACCTTCCCAGGGACTCAGAGAGGGATGATTCAGAGACAAAATCTGAACTAATCCTTTTAAGAGCAAACTGAGTTGAGTGTTGGCATCCAGCAAGCTACATGGAAAGGAACAGCTAAATGGATTTCCTGGCCACAGTACAAAAACCTTCCGACTGAAGCATAATTATAATGATTAAAATGAAAAAAGTCAGGACAGAAATCATTTTGGAGAGAGAAGAACAGACCCCTGAAATAAGTAACAGAATAATTAGGGAGAGAGCTCTACTTCCAACAGCCTCTGAAGCTGCTGGGACCTGTCTGGAGCAACGCTTGTGCATCCAGCAGTACAGACCCAGGGAATTTGGGGAGGGAACAGGCACTGCCAGCTTTGTAAGAAAGTGCTCATGGTAAATTTTTGGAAAAATAGGTGTATTAACATCATCTTACTTATAGAAGTTCCAGAAATGGGGATTATTTTCTCTGGGTTCACCCTTGGATGCAGCATGGGCACACAGCTGCTGCTCTGAGGGAATGTCAGCTCCCAGTAACCACTGCTCCAAGAGGAAAACAGTGATGTTGAGGGCAGCAACATGGGCAGAAAGCACAAAAGGAAGCTCTGCACAGGCACAGAGCTTTGGCACACAGCTGATGGAAGTTAAATATCAGCTTCCATTAAAAAAAAAGTCAATTCTGAATTAAAGAACTGACCAAACAGAGGTGGGAAGCAGCTGCAGTTCAGAGTGTGATTCTGAGCAGCCCTAGAACTGCAGCTAACCATGCACGGGTTATCATGGACAGCACAGCCAAGGGGGCTGAGACACAACAACAAAACCACTGGAAACAGCAATGCCATGGATGTGGTAGTCACATATCCTCTGAACAGTATTTCTCTCCCAGGATTTTCATGGGAAGCTATGAGAAAGCTCAGAGAAAGAATTAAAACAATTATTATCTCAACCTCTGCACCTGGCAGGCAAGCTCTGTTTGTCAGAGATGTTTACAAGAAAGAGTTTTCCCTTCCTGACCAATAGGTGAGAGAAGATTCCCAAAGGCCAATCAGGTCTTAGGTCCACCACTGTATAAAAACTGTGGATTTCTAATAATAAAGTGCCTTTTCATGATGGAGTCTCTGTATCACCTTTGTCTGTCCCTGATACCCCTTTGGTGATACATGGGCATACAAGCAATGGTAAATTCATGGCACAGTGAAGGAATTCAGCTGTCACTTGCCTCAGGGTAAGCTTCCCTGCCAAAAGGAGGGGGGAACTCCACATCCCCCCACTTCACTTTGCAGATGTAGTCAGCCGTGGCGTCAATCTTTGCAGCCAGATCAAGGATGTAAACACCATCCTTGGTGACCACTGCAGGGAAAAACATCACAGTTAGCTCTGGGTTGTACAGAGACACATTACAGATTTACTCCAGCAGCTGGAACCACACAGGCATCATTGCAAAATTGGAAACTGCTGTTTCCCCTGGCACTGGGCAGTATTGACCAGCCCCAGCAAGTTCCCTGAGGAATTAACCAGTAACTGTGGCCATGGTCCAGCTCTGTCTCATGGGTTATTTTGTTCTAAAGTGTAATTTTTATATTCTTCAGTTCTGCCTTGACATTCCTTTCAAGGGAATTTTTCATTTCCTCATTTTTATTTCACCGAATGAACAGCTCAAAGACAGATCACTGCCACTTCCATACTTCTGCACATGGCACCTGCTGCTGTTGTGGATTACAGAACCAAAGGAAGGATCAAGAACACATTTCAGTAGTTCAGAACAGATAGTTCTGCTTCCAAAGATATTCATTACCTAATGGATTGATCTCAAGGTACGTAAAATACAGATCTTCATAAAGGTTGAACAGGCCACAGATGAAGCTGGCCAAGATGCTGTAAAAAAAGAGGAAAAAAAAATTAACACAAGTTAATGAAAGTAGCCAAATCTAAGTACAGCCTGCTCTGTTCATTGGTATGAGTGGCAATCTGCAAATCTACTTGGCATCCATTTCTTTCATTCTCATTCATCTCCTCTGGATGGAGCCTGGGTGATGGATGACTCAAGGGAAGGAAGACCTTGATGACTCATCTGAATCACCCTCCACCAAACTCTGCTGAGGACACAGTTGCTCACAACTGTCGGAGCTGTGCAGTCTGATTTATCTCCCTACAAGACAGAAGCACATCTTTGCCTCTCTGCTGATACCCATCTTTGTCAGATCTGAGCTTCCTTAGCTGTGATAAGGGGGAGGCTGCAGTCAACTGGTGGAGTGACAGGCTCCTTCACCCTTCAGTACTGCACAGTGTCAGCAAGGATTAAGCTTGTTTGGAAAAATCATGACTCATATTAAGCTAACTAAGTATGGGCATCTAATTGAGGGAGATGCAGAAGCCTGGAGATCTACAGATAAGCCTGCAGAAGGAAGAACAGGAGAATAACTTTGGAGATCAGGCCAGAGCAAGAGAAAGGGATATTCTGAATTAGCAGTCAGAGCCACATCTCACCACCAGTTCACTAAACAAAAGAAACTTCTATGCTGGCACAAAGGATCAGAATTCAGCACATGCCTCCAGTCTCAGGTTGAGACCTAAGCAGGCTGACAAGTGCTGCTGCCAAGTACAGGCTCAGCACTAGGAAATCTTATTTTTGGGTTTTACAGGCAGCTGAGATAAGGTCAGAGAGCTTGGATTCAGGATGCATGGCATATTCTGGAGACCAGCAAGAAGGGCAGGAGAGTGAGATTCAGGGTTAAGAAAACAGAGAGATGTAGCACTGAGACAAAATACAGCAACTGCTGCATGGCTGCTCCTACCCAGAACTGCATCTCTACTTACTCCTTCTTGTCAGCTGGTGCATGCTGCAGGAGATGCTTCTTCACATCTGATTCACTGAGCTTCTCATCCACTGCCACCAGCAGCTTCTGAGCCTTGGCATCCACATCTCCCACATCCACACCCCCTTCGTGGTGGAAGAGCACATAGTCTCCCTCACGGGCAGCATAGATGCACACATAGAACTCTTCCTCCTGTGCCACACAGCAGGGACAAGCATTTAGCAGGGACCCTAGAGGCTTTTGTGCCAGTGTTGGGATTGGGGAAGCTGAGCCCAAAGTCAAGCTTCTCAAGTGTAGCCTCACATGTCTCCTCACAGAGAAAAGCAAGGCACAATTCTTCCCGAGAATATTTCTGGGTTTCACATTCTCTGGGCATCAGAGAAAGGAAAAACAAGTCTTATCATTTGCTGTGCCTGTGTTTGTGCCAAAGTAAAATGCAATATGGAGATTGTTTACCCACAGTGATGGTGTTTGTTTCCTTGGCCTGTCAGGGCCAGGTGTGTGTGTGTGTGTCAGGACTGTCACTGACAGCCACGAGATTCTGTGCAGTGTGTGCAGAGTGAGTGCTTGGCAGATTGAGTTTAGATGTAATGTAATATAGTATAATATAGAATAAACTAATTAATTAGCCTTCTGATATCCATGGAGTCCTCCTCATCATTGCTCCCTTGTCAGGGCCTCTCAGAGCAGCTACAACCAAGGAGCAGCAGTGCTGGAGTGGCCCTGACACTGAGAAAGACTTGACAGTCATTTTTATTTCAAACAGGAAAAAGAAACAGAAATATTATCTCAGCAAAGACCATGATTAACAAAAAGATCTGTGTGCAGAAGTGTCTGGCAGACCCTTCTTCTGTTATAATTGCAGTTTTATTTGTTTTGTAGTAGCCTTGCTATGATGTACTCTCTTGGGAGTTTTCACTTCATTGGCAAACTGATTAAAAATTATAAGGAATATGAAAGTGTATGAATTAATTTTCTACTTAAAATTTCAGTGTGGAAATACAGAAGATGCTTTTGCCCAGGGAGTGCAGCAACACTGTCAGCTCAACAGCACACTCCCAAACTTCTGCTTTCTCCACTGTAGCAATCCAGCTAAGCATGAAGCCCAGAGAGATTTAAAATCCCCCTTTAATGTTGTACTAACCTGCTTGTGAGGGACAAAGGGTTCAATCAGAAAGTTCTTCAGGATTCCCTTGGCATTAGCAATCTGGGGACAGAAACAAGATAAACACCCATAACCACTTGTCCAGCACATTTGTGACAGCATAAGGAAAGCTTTGAGAATTAATCAGCACTGCTCTAAAATTGATCCCCTCCCACTGTGCCTGCTGGGGAACCACTGCTCCCTGTCCAGCACAGCATTGAGGATATCTGGTTACAGGAGATGCTCACCTTTCCCATTCCTAACAGGGCAGAGGGGTATCAGAATTACACCAGGACAGCTGCTCTCCTCTCCTCTTCTGTCCCAGAGCCAGCTCTGTCACTGGGCCCTGCTCAGCACAGTGAGGCACAAGGGCTTGAGAGGCTCTTGGAGTAGTGGAAAACTCAGAAGTGAGGAATGCCTGACTAGTGGCAGGAGCAGAGGCCTCAGAGTAGTGATCACCCTGAAATGGTATCAGGGAGCACAGAAGAGCAGGAAAATCCTTTAGCCTCTTCTTAAGAGTCCAGGAACTGTTTTGTGCAGGCACTGATCTCCAAACCCAAGAGACACTGGGGGACACTCCCTGCTTCTGAGGACACCAGTGGTCCTGAGTCTGTGGCCCAGACCTTGCTTTTGATATGGCTGTTGTTGTGCTAAAGGAGTAATTTCCACACCCATGGTTTTCCCAACGGGGAGCACTCACAGAGCTGCTCCTGCTGTTTCCCAATTCCTGCTGCACCAGCTCAGAGCCAGAGGCAAATCAATCCCAGCAGGGCCAAAAGCATAAATTCCTTCAGGCAGCACTCCATCAGCTCCCAACACACAGCAGCAGGCATGGCAGGCACTTCATTATCATTAGCACTGCACTGTCATTCCCAGGAAAATAAATATTATATGGCAGCACCGAGTTAAAATAAAGGCCTGAAGTAACACTCAATCAACTAAAACACACGGGCTGGCTGCAGGAGAGGATTTTAGAGCTATTTTTCCTGTTCTGGGAACAAAAATGAAGCCACTTTTGTGGCTCACTCACCGTGGTTTCCTGGCCCAGGCGCTGCTTGAGCCAAGCCTTGACCTGATCCAGGGTGAGGTTAATCCCAACCAGTCCCAGCTTCCCACGTCTCTTAATGAGCTGGTCTGGCTTCACCACCAAACGCTGCACGGGTTGGGCAAGAGTTAAAGGAAGAAGCATTAGAAAGTGATTTTGGTTGAGTGGTTCTCTGCAAATAGTGAAGTAAAAATTTAAATCAGTTCTGCACAGCATCCATCCTTGTAAAATTCCTTTAATCTTGGCAAATCCAGCTCCTGGTACAATACGCCTGCAAGTTTGTGTTTTCTTATGCTGTACTTTCTGCAAATAGTGAAGTAAAAACTTAAATCAGTTCTGCACAGCACCCATCCTAGTAAAATTCTTTTAATCTTGGTAAATCCATCTTCTGGTACAGTATGCCTGCAAGTTTGGGTTTTCTTATGCTGTACTTTGAGAAAAGCTGCCTTGTTTCTACTCAGCTGTAAGCAGACATCAGAGGCTGAGGTGACAGCTTGTTCTGCCTTTTTTTTTTTGATGAAAAAACCCAATAAAAGTCATGACAGACATAGACAGTTGCTCACAAAAATTTAAAAAAAAAGAGCTCCTGCTAGGGCCAGGGTCATACACATTTCAGCCAAGTGGCTGTGGCTTTTTAGAAGATACCCATGGATAGCTGCTCCTGGGTTACACACATCTCCAGCTTGCAAATATCCTTTTAAAGAGCCAAACTAGAACTGGTTGTCATTCTCCTGCACCACTGACATGTCTTGGAACTTCAGCAACTGAAGAGTCAGAACACACTGTGCTGCAGTAAAGGACACTGAGCATGGTCTTGCTGCTGCACCTGAAGCTCTTCCCAGCCTTACAGAACCTGCCTTAAAATCCCAAAAACAACCTTGCTCTCTTTCTGGCTCCCTGCAAGGCTTTCAGAAGCACTGCTGATCTCCTCCTGCAGTTCATTCAGGCACTTGAGCATGGAACATCTAATTAGTGCAGGGCTTTTATCAGTCAGTCAGTCAGTCAAGGACTATGAGACATTCATGTTCTGCAGCCAATGACTTAATTATATTAACCACTGGGAGGGAGCCAGCTTGGACAGCTAATAAAAAAGAGCTCTGGGAATGTTTTCTCTACAGAAAGTGTGAGGATATGAGATAGAGAGATAAATGATTTTGCACTGAAAAATTGAAAAAAGGAAGTTTTCCCTAACATTTTGCTTGGATTCAAGAAAAGCAGTGTCCTAACTTGACATGGGGAGAGTTTCAGAGAGAGTTTCTCATTTCAGAGAGCTCAGCTTTGAGAACAGGGACTGACATCTCTGAATCAACCGTCTTTACAGTTATGAGCAACTGCTTCACAGCTATCCCTGCTCCTATATTTCAGTCTTAAAGGAATAATCAGCCCCCCATGAGGTGATACTGAGCTTTGAAGCAAGATTTGTTTCTTCATCAGGCTGCAGAGCAGCAGCAGTGACTGGTTATAGGAATGTGCTCTTTGTTGATGGAGTGACAAAACTATCCTTTATCCCCGTAAAAACAAAATAAGCCCAAAAGTTTCTCTTCTCAATTAGGTGAAAAGGCATTTTATAGGACTTGGGGAACTTCACTTTAAACTTAAGGATAGCTAATTAGACAGGATCCAAAAAGTTTCACCTGAGCAATTTATTGGAAAAAGAAGAGAAGAAAGAACTAATGGCTTTTGTGAGGTGTTTTACCAGGAACAACAACCTCTTGCACCTAGATTGGTTTTTATTTGTTTATGTCCCAAAAAAGGTTTGGAAACAAAAAGGTTTTGATAAAAGGCAAAATAACAGAAGTTAGAAAGCATAAAACCATCAGGATAAGGTAGCTGAGCTATCTTGGGCGCAAAATCTATCTCCAAATTCTTATGAGACCTAACTCAAAGAAAACCATATTGCAGCTGGTCCTTCAGGAAGGGTGTGGAGCAGTGCCCAGGGGCTGCAGGAGGGCAGACCCTGCTGTCCCTGCCCTTACCTCACTCAGGAGCCAGGGGTGGTCCTGGGTGAGCCGTGCCCAGTCCGTGGCTGGCGTCACCCGGGCATACTTGAAGCGGTTCTGGATGGCAGAGGACGTGCAGATGTACTTGTACAAGAACTCCTTCCCTGTCTGCTCTGAGATGGCTTTGGCTGACATGGCTGCTTAGTCTGGATGGGGAAAAAAAAAAAAAAAAGCAAAAATCCATCAGGAATAGAGCCCTGCATCACTCAGCTCAACACAAACCCAAGGCAAAGCAATTATATGTAAGATCATAAAACTCCCCTGATAAGCAAGAATTCCTCACTTTGCTTAAAACTCCTCCCCTGCCGTGCACACTGTTTTCATCCAGCCCTGTCTGCAGGGAAAGGCAGAATCCCTGCAGCTTGTCCCAGGCAGCACCAAGCCTTTCCCAAAGCCACAGCTTGGAGCATCCCCTCCCATCCAGCTCTCCCCAGTGTCACAGCACCCCAGGATTGCCCCTGGTGTAACCCACCTACCCCATTTCCTGGTGCATTTCCAGGGAGGGATCCCTCCCTCCTACTCACTTCTCTAAGGCACCCCATATTCCCAGCCAAGCCTGGCTGTGGGCATGTCAGCAATCCCCATCCCTTTTCCAAAGGGAAAAGAAAACACTGCCAGGATTACCAAAACTAGAATAGGTTTACATCACTGGTTTTTGTTTCAGAACCAGGTTTCTTGGAAAGAGCTTTACATCTGACAGAATAAGATGCTCAAGACAACAACAAAGATTAAGTTTTGACAGCTTGTTTTGGTTTTGGGATTGCTTTTTTAAAGAAAAATCCTAAATTCAGTCCCTTTCCTATGGATGGTTTTCTTCTCTTTTCGAGCATATTCCAAACTGATGCAAGCAAATAATTTCTGACCTCAAGAGTGCAACTATTCTTTTTGATAAGGTGTCAAAGACCCATTTATTTTTGGCTGCCATAAACACTTTTTTAAAAGAATACTTCATGCCAGCGACCCTGTCTGATGTGTCACACATCAGAACTGAGTGCTGTGACCAGCCAGCAGGTTTGGTGTGTCTGGGGGTCACACTGCTGACAGGGAGGCTCAAGCAGCAGCTCCTCCTGAATTCTGAGTGACTGGGGTCATGTCACTGTTTCCCAAGCACTGCCAGTGTTGTTTTGTACAGTACCTTATAATTTTTATTTTATCTAGATCCTTCATTCCCTCATTAGTATCCCAATTTATTAAAAGTTCACCTAAAGGACTACTAGGAGGTATTTTTTAAGAAAATACCTTTCTTCCCTTTTCTCTTCCTCCTTTTCTCTTTCCTCAAGGCAAAAGCACCCTTGGGATGGATTCTGGGAGAGCTGCAAAGCAGAGAAGCACCAACACAAAAAAGAGGAATTCAGATTCCATCTAAACACCTGGACAGCCAAATACTAGAACTGCTCAGTAAGACTACCTGTCCTCACAAAACACATACCCCACTGCAGACCCACAGAGGGAAACAGTTAATAAATTTCAATTATTTCTTGTGCTGCCCTCTGGGTAATAACCATCAGTAATCAGCTGGGCTTTTCATCCTACAAGCAAACACAGAATAGGCAGTGATTAACTAGCTACAATTAGAAATAAAGAACCTTTCTCCCTAGTGCAGAAAGGAGGAGGTGGGTCCATCCCAACTCCTACTCCATGGTAGGAGGCAGGCTGCATTCCCTGAGCTTCCAAAAGCAAATAGGTCAGGCTGAGCAAGTGCTATTACTGAAAGCTGATAACTGTGCTCAAGGACCAACCTTGCCACTGCCACCTTTTCAAATGCAATTTAAAGGGTTAAAAATCGACAAATGCAAAAGACAAAGAACTGCAGGCCCACTTTCAAAGAGCTCTGATGTAAAACCTGAACGGGATTGCAGCACAGCTTCCAATTTAATCCCATTTCAAAACAGGATCGGGCAACGCTCCTGCAGCACCCCATCTTTCATCAGCCTCAACCCCCATCCTGCCACTAGAAATCTTGTCCCAGCTGAAACAGCCCCTGTTAGTTTGTTAGCCCCAAGGTGGCCTGGACAAGAGAGGAGCTCCTGTGAGCAGCCAGAGGACACCAAACCCCAAAAGACAGACACATTCCCACAGGCACCACAGCACTGCCCAGCCTGACTGCACACACACACACCTCATCTGTACTGCAGAGCCCAAAACTTCCCACTGGAATTTGAGCAGAGCTATTTCTGAGAGCAAACCTGCTCCCACAATACCTACAGCCACCATTTGTTCTGCCTGAGAGGGAGCTGCAATATTCCTGCTTCAAAATCCACCAATTCCACAATTTGCTCAGGGCCTGTCCCAGAGAAACAGTGTCACATCTCACTGCAGCACAAGCAGATGGGTAAAAGAAAATGGCAAACATATTTCTTTAAGAAATAAGCACTTCTTAGTGTTTGTCATTTCTCCAGGGTGTCACAGAGCCTCTAAACAGCACTGCAGAATTTCAGCCCACCATTACAAATAAAACCACTCAGGCTGATGCTGGTTATGCCAATGAATACCCTGCAATTGCAGGACACTGGAGCCAGGCTGTTCCTCAGGTTTTATTAAGAGTAGTCCTATAAAAAAGCCTCAGTGGGAACAAGTGAAATGCATGGGATTCCTTAAATTTGAGCCATTCCCCTCCCAGAAAGAACCATTTCTGGTCTTTTTTATGTTGCTCCATTCTGCTCTTCCCCTGCTTTCCCTCACAACTCCATCACCTTTTTTGCAGTAACACTACTGGGGTAAAGAAAGGAAACTACAGAATTTTTACAATAGCAGTAGATGAATAATAACATCCTTGTGTCATGGCAACAGAACAGCAGGAATGAGGCTGTTCTGACCTTATCTGCCTGAGTTTCACATTTCCTAAATATTAGCAAGTCTTTAATCACCCCCCTCACTCAGTTTTTCCACTGTTCTAACCCTGCCTTTCTCATGGGACAGAGAGCACAAAGCAAATGCTTCAGTCTGCTGAACTGTTAAGCTAAGAGAGATCAGCAGGAAAATAATCCATAGGGCATCAGCAATTGCTGGCTGTGTGTGCTTGTGCAGCTCCATCAGAGCAGGTTCATTAACTCACTGCATCTGCTCTGCTAACACCAAACAGAACAGGGCACAGCTCATGTCACTACAGAGGAACTCAATCTCCCCCGTTACCCAGCAATGAGGCAGGTTCAAACTCTTATCTGTCAGAATTAATCTTATTTTCAGTCGTGTTTAGCACCTGCAGTCCTGGGGAGAGCAGAGGCTGCATCTCTGAAGGTAAACTCAGGGAAAAACGGCCTTTTCTGTGCCCAAAACACAGGCTGTGGGATAACAACGTTCTCTTCCACTGCTCTGTTCAGCATTCATTGCCAAGACTGATCTGAAATTTTCTCAGCATTTCAAGCCCCAGACCTTGCACCCACCACACACAAGGGCAGATTCATGTGAGCAGGACCAGTGCCACAGATTTCCATGAATTATTGTGTTCATTTAGTGAGGCTCCAACACCAACAGCTTCCCTGCAACACCCTGGAGACCTTTCCCTCATCACCCATACCCAACAATTCAAAAAGAGCTGAATTCCAGCCTTTGCTAGCAAGTAAGAGACATGGATTAGATCATATTTTCAGGAGCTCAGCAGCACTTATTCCCTCAAAACATCACCTGTCAAATATATACAGATAAGTTGATGCTTGAGGAGAGTTTACTGAGTGTAGTGACAGAGAAATCAGCGGGATGGTGGCAAGGCAGGCAAGAGTCCTGGAGCTGGATGTTGTGTTTGCTGTGGTGTAGCTGCTACCAGCTGAAGGGTGCACCCAAAAAAATCCAAAGGAAACACAGCTGGAGAAACAGGGAGGCGTTCCTGACACAGAACTCAGGGGAAATTTCCCTGACTTCCAGGAGATCAGTGATGTGGCACTGCTCAGTGTGACAAAGTCTGCTCTGCAAGGGGAGAAAAAGCATCAGACATTGATTTAGTTTGTTTTTCTTCTAGCCAGAAGAAGAGGTGTAACTCAGCTTCACCAATCTGTGTTCACATAGGGAGCTCCCTGAGATCTGGATGGGTGCTGAGCTCCAGCTGCACCAGAACAACACTTCAGGCCAGGAGGAAAGGACTCCCTCTGCAGAAGGCTCGACGCCCACTCTCCCAAGAACCGTGTCAACAAACCCACACCATAAAGCAGCCTCTCCCCTCCATGCTGGGTAATTTATTAACACAGTTCAAGCCAAGCCAGTATTTTCAGCCCATGGCAGCGTGAAAAGTTACATCAGCTCCCACCTGGCAGACCCGTGTGTTTCATCAGAGGATGGTGAGGGCTCAGAGCTGCAGCCAACGTGAGGTCACGGTCCCCCAGCTGGGGTTGGGAAATGCTCTGTGGGGTGATGCAAACAGGTGCTGCATGCCCAGCTCTGGGGGAGGCTCCTGCACACACAGAACCTCTGAGAGAAACACGGCAGCCAGGGAGGAGCAGGGAGCATGGACTGGTTGGTTACATGTGGCCAACAGAGACCTGGTGGGTGCCACGGGGCGGGGGGAATTTGGGAATCCTGTCATTGAAGAGCATCTCATTCTGCAGCCTTAGGGCTCCTTAACAAGCTTATTCCTTAAATTACCTGCACAGTGTATAGCAATAAAGGGCTCCCTGGCCACCATGAATGGGCAGGACTTCCAACTGTGGCTGTCCTTGTTTGGGAACCACCTCAGGCAGTGCTGGAATAGCCCTGATACCTGGGGAGAGCTGCACAGTCTCACATGCAGGACACCCACCGGGGTTTGGGTAGCAGCACTGGAAACCACACTGCACAAACCCTGTCAGAGGGGGCTGGTGGGGCTCTCATCAAACAAACCCTGTGATTAGTGCACTCTGAAGGATGGAATTCATACACCCAGCTGTGAGCAGCTACCCAGCAGGGAATCTGGGGGCTCTACAGCCCCAGCATTTCCAGAGCTGATACTCTGAGCTCCAAACCCACTTAGGGATCAGAAAGTACAGGCACCTCCAAACAAGACAGCCAGGGCGCAGCTCAGCTTTCAGCCTGCAGACAACAAACTGCTCAACAGAGAGAGGAGGGAGAGTCGCAGAGCAGGATGAGAATTTCGAAAGCAGCAAGACAAACAGGAGGTGTTTGCAAGCAGCAAACAGGACAGCTGGAACACAGCCGGCTGTTCTGGGGAGGGAGCGACACACGGGCTGCGCACACACCGCCGCCCGCACGGGAACAGCGCGATCCTCATGCGGGGCTGCTCCTAAAGGAGTACTTTTAATTTCTGACTCCAACATTTATAGATTTCCAAAAGTGACGGTGGATTGGAAGGTGACAGTGCCACCGAAGGGATTTTCCTCATGGCAGGAGAGGAAAGCGCTTTAGCCAAGGCCCCCTCAGACCAGGGGGGGAAATGCATAAAGCCAAACCCTTTCCCAGTCCCGTGATAACCCCCGCGCTGTCACCACCGCACACCGGCCGTGCCACCGCGCCCCGAGCGGGGCATCAGCACGGCTGATGGAGCCCCAGCAAGGTCAGGGCCAGCACAGCACACCCGCCTCTGGAGCGAGCCCGCGGCGCCCCCTCAGCCCGCGGGCCGCTCCCGGTGCCCGCCAGCCCACACCGCCAGCCACGGGGGCCGCGGCCGGCCAGAGCCGGTGCGGCTCCCGCCTCCTCAGACGCGTGGGCGCCACTGGCGGAGGGGCCGCGCCACGTGCCAGGCGGAGCCCGGCACCGCAGCCGCCCCGGCACTCACCTGGGCCCCGCTCAGGCCGCTACCGCTCCCGCCCCACTCCGCTGCCGCTCCGGCCCCGCTCGCGCCGCCGCCGCCGCCTTTTGTTCGCGGAGCGCGGCCTCCCCGGCCCATCGGGCTACGGCCGCCGCCGCCGCCCATTGGCCGCCGCCGCTACCACGTGCGCGTTGCCTGAGCGCTCGCCGCGCACCCATTGGCAGCCGCCCGTGGGGTGCGGCCGCGCGGTCTTGTGGGAGTCGTAGTTCCGGCACCCTCGCCCCGCCCTCGGCGGAGCCCGCGGCCGTGACCCCCCACGCCGGACCCGCCGCCGCTGACGTAACCGGCGGCGATGACGTCAGTAGGCCCACCGCCCAGCGGTACCGCCGGCGGGAACGGGGCTCGTTCGCCAGCGCTGGGACTGTGGCTGCGGGGCCGGGCGGTGCCCGGTGGTATCCACGGGGGATTGGCGGCACTGCCAGAGCCGGGTCACCGGTGCCTCCCGAAGCACCGGGAGCGCTGCTCCGTTTCCTGACAGCTTCTGAGGGCAGCCACCACGGTTCTCCCGCTTCCCGGGAACCCCCACCCCAAATGGCTTTTCCCCGGGGCTCCCGGCCCGTGACTAACGCTGAGGAATGGCATTGAGGGAGCACCGGGGCGCTGAGGGGGAGCTGAGGGAGCACCGGGCGCTGAGAGAGCACCGGGCGTTGAAGGGGAGCTGAGGGAACACCGGGGCGCTGAAGGGGAGCTGAGGGAGCACCGGGCTCGGCGGACGGGCAGCCCTGTCCCGGTGTGGTGGCAATGTCACCGGGATGGGCACAGACCTGCGGCAGCCCCTCACGAACACAGTGTTACTGCCCGCCCCGCTGGGGACGGCGTTTTACACCCAGTGGGGGAAAATCTCCCGGTAAAACAGCTACGGAGCGCTTAATCTGCCTGAAATGGCGCGCCCGGTTCCCCGGAGACGGGGTGTGTCAGGCCGGCCGCCCACTCCGGAGCTCGGCAGTGCGTGTCTCCCCACTCTGGCGTGACCCCCACCCCGCCTCCCGCCCCGGCGGCGGCCGGCCAGCGGTGCTGGGCCGGGGCCAAGCCCCGGGCAGCGCCGAGCAGCGTGTGGAGCCGGGCAGTGCCTCGTGGTGCCATTAAATGTCCCCGGTGCCGAGCGGGACAGACGCCCTCGTCCTCCCCCCGCCCTTACTCTGAGTCACTTGGCAGGAACAAAGTGTTTCAAGCGAGAATCTGAACCGGCGCCAAAATAAAGTCAGGACCGGAGTGCTGATGGGAGGGAGCGAGCAGCGTTCGCCGTTCATTTATTTGGCCAGGATTTCGCCCTCAGCGGCGAAACCGGTACCGAATAACCGGCTGTAGGGAGGCACTGGCTGCCCTCGCGTTGCCCCTGCGGGACACACGGGCCATTGCCCGCCAGGGCAGAGGAACCGCCTCTGCCCGGTGTTCCGTGGCACCGCGGCTGAACGGAGCGGCCGCGCAGGGCTCCGGGAACGCGGGTGCCTGGGCCGGGTCAGAGGCACAGCGAGCGAGCGCCGAGACCGGAGCGGGGCCACCGGCGCCGCACGTGGGCACCGGGTGGGCGCGTCCGTCACTTCCGGGGCGGGGGCAGCTCACCGGAAGTGAGCGTTACCCGGTAACCGTTGCTTGGCAACGGCGCCGCGGCGCAGCCATGGCGGACGACGAGCTGTTGCCCGTCCTCTCCTTCGGGAACCTCATGAGCGAGGGGATAGCCCTGAGCCGGCGCGGCCAGCACGAAAAGGCTCTGGGCCGCTTCAATGACGTGAGGGCACTGTGGGCCGAGGGCACCGGGATGCCCACGGGCGGTCCGAGGGCACCGGGATGCCCACGGGCGGGAGGGGCCTCGGGTTCGGTTCGGTTCAGGCGGAGGAAGAGGCAGCGGGGCAAGGGGGGGACACGGAGGGACGTGTGACCCAGACGGGGCAGTTCAGGGACAGGGCAGCGGCTGCAGCAACTGTGAAAAACGAGAGCAGACTCTTCAGTAAAATCCTTGCAGTTTTATCTGTCGCTATAGGACACGCAGCTTTTTGATGGTAAAAAGAGAACTTTGAATTTCTGACTCCAACATTTATAGATTGGAGGATTGGAGGGTGACAGTGCCACCTCTCCAATGACCCTGGACAAACCAACAGCCCATCAAATTTCTCTTCCTCCATAAAAGAATGCAAAACAATAAGTTATTTACATAAAGCGTGTGAGAAAGTTCCTTACAAGAATGTAAACATCAGAAGGCTGAGAAAAACTTCAAAACTTCAACTGTCACGCGTGTGGTGACATGTCCAGCACAGGTGACACGTCCCTGTCTGTGGTTCCAGGCCCTGAAGCTGAGAGGAGCAGACAAGCACTGCCTCATCACCCGCTCCAAGTGTTTTCTGAGACTTGGGGACACAGAAAACTCCCTGAAAGATGCCGAAGCCTCTCTCCAAATTGACGATACATTCTATGAGGTAACCAGCTGGAGGGGTAGGAGAGGGGGTGGCCAAGGATCTGTGAGACCCTGCAGGGTCTGAGGCAGAGCTGTGAGGAAACTCCAAACCCTCCTGAGATTTCTGCTGCTCTCAGAGCTGTTGGGCTCTCAGGTGTGGGGTTTGATGTGTGCAATGTTCCTCACTCAGGGCTCACCAAATGTGGAATTTCAGGAAACCCCAACAAAGGAAGAGATGAGAACCTTGACTCCATGTTTCAGAAGGCTGATTTATTATTTTATGATATATTAAAAGATAATTATATACTAAAACTATACTAAAAGAAAAGAAGAAATTATTTCATCAGAAGGCTTGAAAGGAATAGGAAGGAATGATAATAAAATCTTGTGACTGAGCAGAGAGTCCGAGCCAGCTGACTGTGATTGGCCATTAATTAGAAACAACCAACATGGGCTAATTAAAGATGCACCTGTTGCATTCCACAGCAGCAGATAACCATTGTTTACATTTTGTTCCTGAGGCCTCCAGCTTCTCAGGAGAAAAATCCTAACCAAAGGATTTTTCACACAATATGTCAGTGACAGCAAGCTGTTACAGCCCTGGGCTCTCACACAGGAGTTACTTGAGATCCATCAAAACTTTCCCTCGTTTTATCAATTTCTTCCCCCAAATGTCATTTTAGGGGCTTTACCAGAAAGCAGAGAGCCTGTATGCCATGGGGGACTTTGAGTTTGCACTGGTGTTTTACCACCGAGGCCGAAGGCTCCGCCCCGACCTGCACAAGTTCCTGCTGGGCATCCACAAGGCTGAGGAGGCCATAATCAACTGCATTGGGAGTAAGGAGTGTCACCTTCTGTCCCCCACGAGCCTGGACAATGCTGTTCAGGGCACAGCTGGTGCCAAAGCAGCTCTGCAAGTGACCCAAGAGCCCCACAGCAGAGCCCCTCTGCTTCTGGGTTCTTGTTCTCTGTGCCAGATAAATCCAGAGGCACCACAAAGAGCCAACCCTGCTCCTTTTTTTCTTTTGTTCTTTCTTTCTCTGAATGTTGCTCACACGCAGTGCCTGATCCCTTTAGTTCTGTAGGTAAATCCTGACACTCCAGTTTCCAAAGTCATCATGGAAACTTTCCAGAGAATACAGAGCAGAGCAGCTCATCCAATCCATGAGCTGCCTGTGGCCTCCCTGTACATGAGGGGAGCTGACAAGGAAGGTGGAGACACCCTGGAGTGCCAGGACAAGGGGGAATGGATTCCCACTGCCAGAGGGCAGGGTTGGATGGGATATTGGGAAGAATTCATTCCCTGTGAGGGTGGTGATGCCCTGGCACAGGGTGCCCAGAGAAGCTGTGGCTGCCCCACCCCTGGAAGTGTCCAAGGCCAGCTTGGATGAGGCTTGGAGCAATTTGGGGTAGTGGAAGGTGTCCATGCCCATGGGAGGTGCAATTCCAGGGGATGGAGCTGCATGAGCACTAAAGTTCCTTCCAGTCTGGGACTCCATGATTTTATTCAAACCATTCTGGGACTCCATGATTTCATTCAAACCATTCTGGGATTCCATGATTTCATTGAAATCATTCTGGGATTCCATTGTTTTATTCAAACCATTCTGGGATTCCATTGTTTCATTCAAACCACTCTGGGATTCCATTATTTCATTCAAACCATTCTAGGATTCCATGATTTTATTCAAACGATTCTGGGACTCCATGATTTATTCAAACCATTCTGGGATTCCATTATTTCATTCAAACCATTCTGGGATTCCATTGTTTCATTCAAACCATTCTGGGATTCCACGATTCTCTGATCTACCTGCAGCACTAAAGGCAGAATCCATTTTGAGACCTTTCTCCCTTTTGTTCAAAGCTTGGAGTGCAATGTGCCATGCCACCTCAGGCTGGCCTCCTGAAATCCTGACTCTCCTCCAATTTTCATTGCAAAAGAGCAGTGAAACTGTTGACTCTTGTAACGAGCTCTGCTTTCACCATTCCTGGCTCAGATCAGCTCCTGGAGAGACAGAAAAGGCCAAGGACCTGGTGGGGTTTAAAACAAACAGAAAACTCATCCCTTTTCACTTAGCTTTGCCCTCAGCCCTGGCAGCAGGCGTGGACAGGACGTGTCCCAGTGTGGGGCACAGACACAGCTCACTCACCTGGGGCTGCCTCCTCTGCCATGTGAGTGCAACACGTGGCAGGGCTCCTCTGAGGCTGCCAAACCTGTGGGGTGGCTTGGAGCCTGTCCCTGCCCAGCTTTGGCACACCCCACTCACACCCCACACACATTCCCAGCTAGGCCAGGGCCTCCCTCTCCCAAAATTTCAAAACTTCAGCCCTTCCCCCTGTTAAACAGTGGCACCAGAGCCTGCAGCACTTTCAGATGGGATAGTTGTTTAAAAAAAAAAAAAAACAGGGAAGGTTTCCAGATCTGGCTTGCTTTCCTCCATTCCTGCAGCTTCCTGAGCTTAGCACAATGCTCAGGTATCATCACAGCTCCAGCTGAAATCTTCCCAGCTTGATATCCTGAGCCAAGAGCTTTAACCACCTTTGGACCCCCTGGGCTGCAGGCACAAAAATGAATTTAAAAAATAGAAAACTGCTATTTAACTAAACATAACTAAACTAATATAACTAAAAATATTTTAAATCAGTCAATAGCTGTGAGGTGCAGGGAAACACGTGGATGTTTGAACAGTTGGGAAATGCACACACATTAACAGGGCACATCCCCAAGCTGCCTCCTTGGCTCGGTGGGGACACCTGCCCCTGTGACCCCCCTGTGTTTGTGCTGCTGCTCTGGGCCCCAGGGCTGCTGAAGGGAATTCTGCAGCAGCCTTGGCAGCTCTGTCCTTCCCTCAGACCAAACAAAGAGCTGCTCCTCACTCTTCCTTCCCAGGGTGCAGACAGATGGTGGTAAACACAATGGGCCTTTTGCCCTAATCAGTGCACAAACCTGTAAAACACCTTTCCTTCCATTTCATGCTCCAGCTGTGATCCCCCAGAAGCAGCTGCATCCTTCTCCTTCAGTTTCCATGCAGGATAAACCCTGTCTGTAGGAATATTGCAACTGTGTGAATTAAAATCCCAAGAGGAGCTGGTGGCATTCCCTGCTCCCAGAACACACCAACACCCCCTATCCCATGGGAAGGGATGAGAAAAGGGGTTGTAACTGAATGTTTTGTGCTCGGCACATTTATGGGCTTTTTACTCACAACTCACAAATTTACTCAACTCAATTTGTGAGTATTTATTTCACAAATACTTGGTGAGAATTTTTACTTGGTAAATTTCTCACCCAGTGATGCGCCTACACTGCTGTCTATAATCCATTTCACACTTTTGTGGATTCCAGTCTATCTTGAAGTCTGGGAAACTTTCTCCATGAGTGAGGGTCAGAGTCAGAGCTCCCCTGGGGGCCAGGACAGACAGCAGACCCTGCACGGCTGAGTGCAGCACTAACCCAGACTCCTCTGTGTTTGCAGATCCATCCACAGTGAAGCTGGAGAACAAGGAGGGGCTGTGCTTTGTGAGCAGGCAGGCAGAGGTACAGCACAGGGCTCTGGCTGGAGAAGCTTCTGGAGTTGTTGTGGTGCTGAAATGAGACCAGAGGAAGGACAGTCCCTGCAGGGACGTGGCTGTGGGAGCAGTGGGCCTGCTGAAGGGCCTCTGGAGCATTAAAAACACTGACCTGTCATGGTTTGTGACCTGCTTCTAATGCAGGTCTGGCTCAATTCACCCAGAATTTAAAGGGAGAATCAGAAGGGCAGGAAGAGCAACCATGCAAGAACAAAATCTGGAATTTCTCCTCCAGCCCCATGTCTGGGGGTGTTTCCAGCCACCCATCTAATGAGTAACAGCCCAGAGGTCAAAGAGGGCACAGTGAGCTCCAGTATTGATTTTGGGTTTACCTAATGTTTAAGGGTCACAGTTTTGATAATGGACACTTTCTTTATTGCTTCACTTTTGGGGCTCCACTGCAGTAGTGTCTTGTTCCTCTGAAAAGCCAGAACTAGTTCTTACCCTTTCTGTAACACCCTTGTGATCCTCAGGGAGCACAATTGGCTGCAGAATTTCAGTTGCTCATGGCCAAAGCATCTGATGAGACTTTGGCTTTTTGCTTTTATTTAAAAAATAAATTGTCATATATGGAATGTAAACAGAATTCTGCTCATTCCAGTGTTCCCCACCGATGTCCCTCAACTCTTTTTGTTTTTCTCTAGCTGCAGAGCAAAAAAGACAGCCAGAAACAGCAAAAAAAACCAAAGGACCAAAAGGATCAAAAACACACCAAGAAGAAGAGTCCAAAAACAGAGCAACAGCTTCTGGGACGGCTTTATGATGACAAGGCATATCTGGAGAAGTTGCTCAAGGATGAAGGTGTTTCTCCTTCTCAGCACATTCTGTTTTTCTTTCATCCCTTTTTTATTCTTCTTTATTTCTTTTCTTCTTTTAAATCCCTGTGACTCTTAGTTAACTATTCCAGAGCTCACAGTGGTGGGGACACAGGCAGGTGTCTGCTCATGGGGCTGTGACTCCTCTGTGAGTTTGTTATAAATGCTTTAAGGTCAAAATGCAGGAATTGGAGAAGTATCTTATTTTAGAAAAAGGCACAAAGATGATGCTCCTTTAGTCATATTTCTAGGGAACTTTTCCCCCAGAAATAGAGAAGTTATTAAGGTTGCTTTGCTCACAGGTTTTACAGTGTTGCCAGCACTAATTACCCATGTGGGCGGTCTGGTTTGCAGGCAGGTAAAAGCCCTCTCACTTTCCATCTGCCAGCCTGATCCACAGCACTGTTCAAAGTGCCCTGTCAGTACAGATGTGCCATACAGATGTTCTGACCCAGAGCACAGGTGCTCAGCACAGCTGGCCCCCTTTCCTGGGCCCTTTCTTGGCTCTGATCAGCAGAGAAGGCAGCAGAGATGAGGCTGGAACGCCAGCTCAGCTCACTGAACCACAGGGGCAGCAGAGTTTTATTGTGTTTGTGGGGTGCCCTGATGAAGGAAAGAATGAGGAATCTGACTCTGTGTTCTCAGAAGGCTATTATATTAATCATATCATACTAAAGAATACAGAAAGGATATTTATACCATGCTAGAAAGATAATTATTCTATTCTATTCTATTCTATTCTATTCTATTCTATTCTATTCTATTCTATTCTATTCTATTCTATTCTATTCTATTCTATTCTATTCTATTCTGCTATACTAAAGAATACAGAAAGGATACTTATACAATGCTAAAAAGATAATCATGAAAACTCATGACTCTTTCCAGAGTCTCAACACAGCTTGGCCCCAGTTGGCCAATGAGTGAAAACAACTCACAGCAGAATCCAATCAAACAATCACCAAACACATTCCAAAGGAGCAAAACACAGGAGAAACAAATGAGATAAGAATTGTTTCCCTTTTTCTCTGAGGCTTCTCAGCTTCCCAGGAGAAAAATCCTGGGTGAAGGGATTTTTCAGAAAATGTGAATGTCACAGAGTTTATTGTTAGCTCCCTCATCACCTCAGCTCTGAGGAGCACAGGACACTTTCATGTCCAGGAGTGTCTGTGTCAGAACAGAAAAATATTCCCAATCTGCTGCAGCTCAGGTCTGTTGATTCTCACCTCAATTCTACCTTATCTTATTCCCAGACTTGATGCAGAGCAGCACAAGGCAGGGGACCAAAGTCATGGACCTGGTTATGGGTGGCATCTCCTACCTGAACCAGCGGCGGGACTTCTGGCAGCAGCAGAAGCCGATGTACGCGCGCGAGTACGAGCGCAAGCTCCTGCGGCTGGGCTGGGGGCGGGACAGGAAACTGAAACCAGCCGAGATCGCCAGGGCCATCGCCAAGGAGATGGAGGATATCGAGCAGAGTAGGTTCCTGGCTCTGGGGAGATCTATTCCTGAGCTCTGAGGTTTCAATTCCTGAGTATCACAGAGTCCCGAGATGGTTTGGGTTGGAAGGCCCCTTGAAGTTCATCCTGTTCCACCACCCTTACCATGGGCAGGGACATCTTCCACTATCTCAGGTGGCTTCAAGCCCCGTCCAGCCTGGTCTGGAACACCTCCAGGGATGGGGAATTCACAAGGCAGGGGACCAAAGTCATGGACCTGGTTATGGGTGGCATCTCCTACCTGAACCAGCGGCAGGAGACTTCTGGCAGCAGCAGAAAGCTGATTTATGAGCACAGGGTCCTGCAGCAGAGCTGGGCACAGGACAAGAAACAGAAACCATCTGACATTGCCAGGGCCATTGCCAAGGAGATGGAGGATATTGAGCTGAGTAGGTTCCTGGCTGTGGGGACTATTCCTGAGCTTTGTCTGAGGGTTAGCCACTTCACCAGGTCTCAATTCCCAAGTATCCCAGAATACCAAGATGGTTTGGGTTGGAAGGTTGTGATATTTCCCTGTGGCAGGAGGGAATGAATCTGACTCCATGTTCTTAGAAGACTAATTTATTATTATATTATATTATATTATATTATATTATATTATATTATATTATATTATATTATATTATATTATATTATATTATGCTATACTAAAACTATACTAAAGAATAGAGGAAGGATACTTACAGAAGGCTAAAAAGAATGATAATGAATTTTGTGACTCTTTCTCCAGAGTTCGACACAGCTTGGACCATGATTGGTCATTAAGTTAAAACAATTGACATGAAACTAATCAAACAACCACCTGTTGGGTAAACACTCACCAAATCACATTCCAAAGCACCAAAACACAGGAGAAGCAAATGAGATAATATTGTTTTCCTTTTTTTTCTGAGGCCTCTAAGCTTCCCAGGAGAAGAATCCTGGGCAAAGAGGATTTTTTGGAAAATATGATGGTGACAGAAGGGACCTTGAAGTTCATCCCACCCCACCCCCCCACCATGGGCAGGGACACCTTCCACTATCCCAGGTTGCTCCAAGCCCCATCCAACCTGGCCTGGGACACCTCTAGGGATGGGGAATTCACAACTTCTCAATGTCTCTGTATCACACCCCAGTGTCCAACTCTGCTCCCTGTCCCCAGTGCTGGCCAGAGGTTCCGCTGAGCAAAGCTGCAGGAAAGCTGAACATCTGCTGAAGAAGATACGAGCCTGGTCAGAGGATGATGTTCCCAACAAGTATGAACTGATTGGGAACCTCCACAGCTGCATTGGGAATGCCCAGCTGGCAATGGGACAGATGGAGGCAGCTTTGCACAGCCATAAGATGGATCTGGAATGTGCCAGGGAGCAGTAAGTTCTGGGAAATACCTCTGTGGGGGTGTTTTAGCATTAGGTAAAGTAATCCTCACCTGGGGGGGTTTAACAGGGTTACACATTCAGCTCTGCACAAGTATTAGGGTGTGTGGTGAATTTTTATCTTCAGTGCTTCAAAATAAGGAACCTGAAGCAGATTTTTAAGGACCCACAGCACAGGGCACATCAAAACCTCTTCTGTAGCAAAGCAAAAGAACACAACTCCCAGTTTCAGCACTGAAATCTTGAGCAGGTACTTTCTTCTCAGGAAGTTCAGGGTTGAAATTGCTCCACTTTTCTGCTACATTTTGTCTTAAACTTCTTTTCATAGAGACCATTAAGCATGGCTTGAAATAAAGGTCACTTCCAGGAGCACTTACCTGTCTGCACCAGACACAGCTGACCCACAGTGGAGCAAAATGTAGTCTTAGATGTAGGAAGAATTTGCAAAACATAGCAGAAATCATGCAACAGTGCCCTGAAGTGATTTAGGACTTAGATTTGGCAGAAGTATATTGAGCTTTTAAAATATCACTGGGTGGTTGTTTCTCATTTTCAAAAATCCTTTTGGAAATGAATGTTGGTTTAGGAAAAGGCTGCCTCTCTGCTGGTGGTGGCCCTGCCCGAGCAGGCCAGGTAAAGGCAGGAATTAGCAGGAGAGAGGGGAGGAGATGCTGAATTAGCAGGAGAGAGGGGAGGAGATGCCGCGTTTGGGACCTGGCTGAACCCGAGGTGCTGGGAAGGACGGACAGGCTGCACCCTCTGGCGGCTGCAGCTGGAGATGCCGCTAATGACTCCTTAATTACTCGCGTTAATTACCCCCTGACGGGGGTTTGAGTCCTTACGGTCCCTTCCCACCCAAACCGCTCTGTGATTCCATGACTCCCATGGCATTTATCTGCTCCTCGCACAGGCTTCTCCATCTCTAAGGTAAAGGTAGGCAAAGAAGCATCTGACTGCTTCTGAAGATGAGAATGACAATAATTAAGAAAAAAATTAAAGGCCATTAAAGAATTTTATTATAGAAGGAGCTGCCTGTAGCATGGAGCAAAGCACAGGATCAGGGCTGGTGTCAGGGACCTGCAGACACACTGTAGACACCTTTTTGTGTCTTTGCTTTAAAAAACAGAAATCAGCCATTGGTTGTTCCCACAAAGGGAAACAGAGGAAAAAAGTGGGAAGACTTTCCCAAGGGCTGTCAGATTTGCACAAAAATTATTAATAATCAAAGGCACAGCTAAACCATTTTCCCTGAGTCTCATGGGGTCAGCTGCCAGAGCTGTAGATAAAATTGAAAATCCACCTTGATTTCATGACTTTCAGCCTGACTGGGGCCCTTTACTTCCTAACAATTCTCTGAGGGCATGGGGAGCACCAAGAAGTGCAGAGTGAGTGAGGAGCAGGAGGATGTCAGTGCCACAATCCCTTTGTCTCCCTGCCCCAGCTCTCTGACAGATTCCGTGTCCCGGGCCCTGGACAACATCGGCCACGTGTACGCCCGACTTGGAAAGTTCCAGCAGGCCATCAGCACGTGAGTACAGCCCTGCAGCAAAGGCATCAGGGGCTGGAGGCACCCAGGTCGTGGTTTTTCAGTTGTGTGTTCTCACTGCAGCCAGGCCTGGGGAAATTTTCACACCTGAGCCTGTGACGATGGTCACAGGGGTCCGAGGATGAGGGAAGAGATGAGGATCTGACTCCATGTTTCCGAAGGCTGATTTATTATTTTATGATATATATTACATTAAAACTATACTAAAAAATAGAAGAAAGGATTTCATCAGAAGGCTAGCTAAGAATAGAAAAAGAAGGAATCATAAAAAGGCTTGTGTCTCGGACAGAGAGTCTGAGCCAGCTGACTGTGATTCGCCATTAATTAGAAACAAGCAACATGGGCTAATTAAAGATCTACCTGTTACATTCCACAGCAGCAGATAACCATTGTTTACATTTTTTCCTGAGGCCTCTCAGCTTCTCAGGAGGAAAAGCCCTAAGGAAAGGATTTTTCAGAAAAGATGTCTGTGACATGAACCCTTTGCTGTCAAATCAGTGTTTGAGTTATAACTGTACCCAGTGATGGTTGGTAAAGGTTTGTCTGTCTTACTCTGCTTGAAGCTGGGAGGAGAAGATTCCACTGGCCCAGTCCAGCCTGGAGAAGGCCTGGCTGTTCCATGAAATTGGGCGGTGCTACCTCGAGCTGGACAATGCTGAAGTAGCCCAGGATTATGGAGAGCAGTCCCTGCAGTCAGCCGATGAAGAGGGAGATGTGGAGTGGCAGCTCCATGCCACTGTGCTGGTGGCACAGGCACAAGGTAAAGATGTGGGCACAGGGTGGAAAAGCTGGTCTGAAAACATCTCTAAGATTTAACAGCCAAAGCAACTGCTCAGGTCGAGACTGGCTTGATTGCTTCTTGATGTTCTCCTGCTCCTGGGCTAAACCAGCTGATATCCCTGTCTGTTCCAGTGAAATTGAAAAATTACCCGTCTGCAATCCTGAATTTTGAAAGGGCTCTGGAGAAGGCAAGGCTTTTGCCCAGTGAAACTGCTCAAAATGGCATCATTGCGGTAAGGGAGATGGAGGAGGAGCTCTGGGCAGCCTCTGGGAGAAGCTGTTATCCCAGCTGGGATATTCCAGCCAGCAATGCCACAGAAATGCAGTTTTATAGTGGGAAAGAAGTTGGTAATGATAGCAATAGAAAACAGGACAATGTTGGGTGTGTAGCTGCATTTCTGGGGCTTTTATTAAGAACTTCATCCCTTTCAGGCCTTGGATAACGTGAGCAAAAGCCTCATTGCAGAGCTGAACAAAGGCCAGAAAGACGGGGCGATTCCCTCACATGAAGGTACTTGTTGTTCACACCTCTGCACCCAGAAATGGGGAAAATCCCCACTCTCCTGTTCTGCACCTCAGAATTCCCACAGCACCCGTTTCCTTGCAAGTATTGAATTAAAATCTTGGTGGAAGTCTGGGATTGCCTCAGCTGCACTCCCAGGTCTGGCCATGCCCAGCTCCCTGAGTGTCCCCTGCAGGCTGTCACAATGTCACCATCATCCCAGCCCTGTCCCAGCCCTGCTGGGGTTCGGGGAGGGTTCTGGCAGGGCGCTGTGTTCTAGGACTTGGCTTAAGTTTCCTTTTCCCTTCCCAGATCGCCTTTTCAGCAGGGAAAGCATAAAAACCACCGCTGAGAATGTGGAAGAGGAGGAGGAGAAAGGGAATGAAGATGAACAGCCATAAGAGGAAGCCAGAAACGATATAGAGAATAAGAAAGGTTAAAGGGGGGGGGGGGAAGTAAATAAGCAGAAGAAAAGGTTAAAGGGGGAAAATAGACAAGGAAATAAAGGACAGCAAAGGGAAAAAGTAGAGCCTAGGCGGGAAGTTGAAATAAATATTGAGCAAGCGTCGTACCCAGCAGTGCAGTGGTGCGTCCCTAGCCGGGAAGGAGCCGGTCCGAGCCGCCGCCGATCTCGGAGCGCTGCCTGCCCCCGGCCCGCACCCCGGGACTGCCCCGGAGCATCCCCGGCACCGGGCGGGGCAGGGCTGAGCCCCGGGGCCCCCCCGCCGCCCCGGGGAGGGCTCGGTCCGGCCCTCGGGGGCGGGCGAGTCCCGGGGCTATGAAAGGAGCGGCGGCCGCGCCCGCCCCAGAGCCGCTTCCCCGCCGCGCCGCTCCGCACCGGCGGCCGCCCCGGAGCCGCTGCCCTCACCATGGTAAGCGGGACGGGGACTGGGACCGGGACTGGCATCGGGATTGTTAGCATCGGGATCAGCACCGGGATCGGGGCTGCGGCTCCGCCCGGCGAAGGTTCCGATGCCCCGGAGGGCGGAAGCGCCGGCGGCGGTGCCCACACGCGGGCGCTGAGCCTGAGGGCGCTCGGAGGCAGCCGGGCACCGGGAACGGCCCCGGGGTCCGTGGGTCCCTCTCGGGGGTCCCGGGACGCTCTGGGGGCTGCCGGGGCAGCCCGCGGCCGGCAGCGACGGCTCCCTCCACGGCGGGGAGCAGGAGACAAGCGGGAGCTTTGTGGGGGCGGCTCAATGGGAGATTGTCCGGCGGGACCCCGCTCCCCCGGGCTCTGCGGAGCCTTTGTCCGCCCGGCCCGGCCCGTGAAGGCGCCCATTGTCCCCGAGCCGGCGGCGAACAATGGCCCGGGGGGGCCGCGATTGTTCCTTTGTTCACGGGGCTGAAAAGCGCCTCAGTCCCCTCGGCAGCTGCCGCGGCAGAACAGCGGCCCCGGTCCCCGCCCGCGGCACGGCCCGGTGCGGAGCGGGCACGGCCCGGTGCGATGCGGGGACAGCCCGGTGCGGAGCGGGCACGGCCCGGTGCGGAGCGGGCACGGCCCGGTGCGGAGCGGGCACGGCCCGGTGCGGAACGGGGACAGCCCGGTGCGGAGCGGGGACAGCCCGGTGCGGAGCGGGGACAGCCCGGTGCGGAGCGGGGACAGCCCGGTGCGGAGCGGGCACGGCCCGGCCCTGCGCCCCCCGGGCAAGGGGGCACCTGCGCCCCAGGTAACTCACGGCTCCCTCCGCTGTGAGCACTTTGAGCCCCGAGTGTGCCGGGAAAGCAGCACGGGGAGCCCGCAGGTCCCCGCTGCTCTCAGGGGCTCCTCTGTCCCTCCGGCTGCAGCTGAGCCCAGGGCAGGCAGTGCCCCTGGGAAATGTGGGGTCCTGCTTCTGCTCCCATTTGGGCGTTTGGAACCAAACCCATCTGTACCTTCTGGAATAAAGAGATGGGGAAATCAACACTTGAAAAGTGTTTTTTAAAAACTGCGAACTGGAAACACATTTTTCTGGCCCAGGCAGTGCGGTTATATTTTATGTAAAACTTCTCAATTTTTGCATCAAAGGCAAAACTCACTTCTTGGGCATCACTCCCACAGTCCAGTGCATCCCAGGCTGGGCTGGCCCACAGGCAGTTCATTTATTGACCCAACAAACACTGTCTGCCTCGGTGATACTATTGAGGACTCGCACAGCTGAAGAAATCCCTGCTTTCCTTTCAGTCCCGTGTTTTCCCAGGCCCTACTGGGAATTCATCTGGGATTCTGCTTACGGGAGCTGCTGGCAGGAGGGGAGGGACAGCCGTGCCAGCTCCCCGCGGCATCTCCCGCTCACTGCTGCCAACCGCCAGTGTTTCATTTCCTCCAGCACTCGAGGTTTCACTTTCGAGTTCTGCCTTGCACCTGCTGGGAGGGGTTTGCCTTTCCTGGGAGCCCAAATTCCCTCCTGTGAGGTGCTCAGCCGCTGATCCTCAGTGCAGCTCAGACAGAGACAGCAGCATCCTTGTGGGCTGCTCTAGGAAACAGCCTGGGAATTGAGTTTGTGGTTCAGCTGAAGGGACGGGAGCGTGGCAGCTCTCAGCCTGCTGGGACTTTCCGTTCCCCTGGGCTCCTCCGTGGGTCACTGCCCTCACATCCGGCAGCCACAGGTGTGTTTGTTCAAGAGCTCAGACTGAATGTGCCACACGAGGAGGGCTGGGGCTTTGTGGCAGCTCCTGGTGCCTGAGAAATCCCTTCCCAGTGGGGCAGGACTGCAGCTGTGAGCCCAGAGCGGGGAGCTGAACCTTCAGCCCTTGGGGGGGATTCAGTGGATCCCTGCTGTACAACCACCCAGAGCAGCTGTGGGAGAAGGAGTCAGCTGAGCAGGGCACCCAAGTGAGGCAGTGTGGGGGAGAAGCTCCCTGTGCCCATCCTTTCCACTAAAGGTCCACACTGTCTCTGGGGTTCCTGCCCTGCAAAGTGTTTTCTCCTTCCATTCCAGAACAGAGGCTTCTCCAAGAAGAGTCACCCTTTCCTGCCTAAAATATTTAGAAAAATGTCTACTCAATCTGCGAAAGAGAGACCTGAGAGTTTGCATTTCCCATTCCTGGACGATGAAGACACCATCTCCACGCTGAAAGAATCCAAAACCTTTTTCATCCTCCGGGGCCTGCCTGGCAGCGGGAAATCCACCCTGGCCCAGGCCATCCACGATCGCTACAAAGACGCCTGCAAGGTCATCTCTGTCGATCACTACAAAATCACACCGTTAATCAGGAGCTCCATTCCTGAAGAGTACTCCAAGGTGGATGAGGATCTAGTTGACTATTGCAAACGGGAGATCAGCGTCATTGTTTTGGACGACACCCACCACGAGCGGGAGCGGCTGGAGCAGCTCTTTGACATTGCTGACAAGTATCGCTACAAAGTCATCTTTGCCGAGCCCAAAACCCCCTGGCGCTTGGATTGCCCCCAGCTCAAGGACAAGAACCAGTGGAAACTGTCTGTGGAAGAGCTGAAGAAGATGAAGCCAAGCTTAGAGAAGGAATTCCTGCCCATGTATTTTGGGTGGTTTTTGAGCAAAAGAAGTTCGGAGATCCTGAGGAAGGCTGGCCAGGCATTCTTGGATGAGCTTGGGAGTCTCAAAGCCTTCAAAAAGGAGAGTAAATACTGTATGTATTGATGTTATCTTACAAATTCTTACCTCTTGATGAGTCTGATTAGCTTCTAAAGTAAATTTCTAACACTGCCAACAAAAAAAGCTTTTTAAGGCTACTAACCTGGTCTTCATAGTTGACAAAGTTGCTTTTTTGAGTAAATTAAAGAGCTTTTCCCAAGTCTGTTTAGGTCTGGCGCCACAGGGCACTGAGCTCAGGTGGCAGCAGCAGGACATGGGATCCTGGGTGTCCCCTGGTTCCAAGGGGTTGGGTGGGAAAAAGGCAAAGAGAGGGAAATGGGAAAGGCTGAACTGAACATCCCATCCCTTAGGGGACTCTCACATCTCATCAGGTTTAAGATGAGCCACGATGATGCACAGGAGCTTCTGTTCCCTGGCTCCATCTGCAGTGAGCCTGGGAGGAGGGAGGGGTTTGGTTTCCCACCCAGCAGTCAGAGATGAGATGTGACGGGACCAGGGCTCGTGGGTTGACATCAGGGCCATCACTTTGTGACAGTGACATTGTTCACCTGTATCTGCAGTTCCTTCTGCTATCGAAGATCCCAAAATAAAAACAGATCTCACCAGCTACTTTGTGAAGAGGCCACCTGGGGTCCTGCACTGCACCACGAAATACACTGAGTTTGGAAAAGCAGCTGGAGCCGAGGAATACGCGCAGCAGGAAGTGAGTGTTGGGGTCCCACCTCCTCCCCACACCCCCACGTCCCCTCCCTCCCCTTTGGGTGTCCATGAGCCTGAGAGAGGGCTGGGGATGGGCTTTGCTCTGACCCAAGAGGCCAAATATAGGGACAGGAACTACATCCATATGGCCTGTGCAGAGAAAACTCCAAACTGTGGACATGGTGATTTTGTTTCCTATTTCCAAACAAAATACCAACTTTCCAACCCCAACTTTCCCCAATCACACATGACTTCCAGCATCATCTCTGACAGCTTGAGCTGAATGATGACGAATTGAGGTATTTAGATCCTCAGATTGATTATTTCAGAGCACATAAGGCCAGGTTAAATATTGGAAAGGTGAAATATTGGAAAGACGTTACCAGCTCCAGATCCACAGAGCGGGCACACCAGGCACTGACCTTCTCCTTGCTCCGGATGTTTTGTCCATGTCACAGCAGGAGCTGCCCCAGTGAATCCCCACCAGAGGCACTAACCCTGTCCCCTGTGTGTGTCCCTCTGCAGGCTGTGAAGGCTTCCTATGGCAAAGGCTTCACCCTGTCCATCTCTGCCCTGTTCATCACCACAAAGACTGTCGGGGCTCGCATCGAGCTGAGCGAGCAGCAGCTGCTGCTGTGGCCGGGGGATGCTGACAAGATCCTGCCCACGGACAACCTGCCCCGGGGCAGCCGTGCCCACATCACCCTGGGCTGCGCCAACGGCGTCGAGGCCGTCCAGACCGGGCTCGACCTGCTGGAGTTTGTCAAGCTGGAAAAGGCAGGGAACAAAGGGGAGCAAGTGGGGGAAATTGGAGGAGGGAAACTGCTGTATTTTGATAATGGGATGTGGATGCTTGTGCTGTTGAAGAAGATTGATGTGAGGGCGATATTCTCGGGGTACTACGGGAAGGGAAAGCTCGTGCCAACGCAGAGCACCAACAAACGGGGTGCTGCCTTCAGCTCCTGCACCATCATCTAGGAGCACGGGCAGGGCAGCTCCTCGGTTTGTTTTTAAAAGGCAAGTAATCCTGTAACCTTAAAAGTGTAAAGAGAAATAATTTCTACCTTTACTAAAGTCAACCCTCCTGCCCACCCCAGCGTGAAGCCTGTGGGGAGTTATCGGCCTCAGGAAAGGAAGAAAACAAGCAACTCCTGACTGCAACTGTCTCGGATTTTAATGTGAGTTTTGGAGGGAACCTGCTGGGGTGTCCTGCTTGTTTTCTTCCTTGGAGAAAGATCAGCTCTGGGGCTTCTATTGCTTCCCTCTGAACCACAATCGTTCGATCTTTACCTGCTGGCACTGACCAAAGCCTGGCAGTCGCTGGTCTGGAGCCAAGGGAACTGCAGGATGTCCCTCCCCTCCCACACCCTGGGGCTGGCACTGGCCATTCTGGCAGCTGATCACAGGGTCAGAACCAGTGAGACCTGGGCATGGGTCACTCCTGTCAGGAGTCCTGCCCTTACCAAGGGTTTGGCCCTAAGGACAGACCTTGCTGAGGGCAGCGGGTCCTGGCAGCCCTAATCACAGCTGCCCCCAGTGGGCTCCATCCCAGCTCCTGGGATGCTCTGGGGACAGCCAGGAGGAGGGCACCGTGCCAGGTGATGCCTTAAAGACACCAACTTTGGGGAAATCAAGTGAAACACCAGGACAGGGAGCCAATTCCTGCAAAGCAGCTCCAGCCATTTCCCTCCACCTGGGCTGGACCGAGCACCATCCCCTGTCCTGTAGGGAACAATCCTGCCTTGGCAGGGAGTGGAAGAGATGAACTAACATCTTTTCCATCTTATTTGATAAGAAACTAAAATCATGTCTGAAGTACACAACTGGACTTCATGCAAGATTTTACTCCTTTCCTCTAATGCACTTGAATGTTAAGAGTTAGGCTGGAGTAACCCCGTAGTGTAGGAAGTGGAGGCACCGTAACCTTGTAACTCATGTCTGCTCGAACCTAAACCCCAGCTGGAAGTTACTGACCCAGCACTTGTGTCATTAAATGTGTTCTATTGAAACCTGGGTTTGTGCTCTGGCAGGCCCTGGCCCAGCAGGGCCGTGGCTCCTGGGCATTGTTTAACACAAAGCTCCACTAACAGCCCCAGGGACGCTCCCAGCAGAGTGAATTAACCCAACTAACCCTGTAAATACTGACTGTGTTTGAGGCCTGGGCGCAGCTCACCCTGAGTCCAATGTTGCTGGGGCAAGGAGCATTTCTCTCTGATTGTTGAGGCCAAAAGCAGGGAGAGCTTTGGTGCTTTTCTGCTACCAAACACTCTGCCGTGAAAGCAAAATACTTCCTGCTGATCAGAAGCAAAGGATAAGAATAAATTCTCGTTCTACCATAAAATAGTGAGCTATAAACCCACCCAGAGCACCTGTGACCCTTCATAGAGAAATCCCTCTAACCTTCCACACTGGCAGCAGCCGAGTGCCCAACACTCAGCTGACAGAACCTTAAGGGTTTGTTCCACCAAAGCTCTACAAGGGATTTGCCAGCACCTGCTCAGGGGCTGGCTGAGCCCACACCCCCAGTGCCCAGATCACTCCAGCACCAGAATACACAGCTGGAATCTCTCCTTCATCTGCCTGTTCAAGAACAACAGTGACATTGTCGTCGTTTGAGTTTTTATTAGTTTGTACATCATATACAGTTTATAATAAAGTAAAACCGATTGCATATGGGTCTGCTCAGGCTGATTTCCCATACAAACACGGCATCAGGAGTTCTGCTAAGGAAGTAAACAACAAATATTCACATTTTTTTACCATTCACATCCTAGAAAGGTCCAAGAGGGACAGCTGGTACCGATGCGGAGCCCGGCTGGGAGAGGACGAGGAGTTTGGCAAAGCAATGGGACAGCAATTGCTCCATGCAATTCCCCTTTCCTCCCAGGGAAAGGTTGAGCTATGTACACTGAGGTAAACATTCCCAATTCCAGTTCAGAGAAACAGGGCAGCGCAGGGACGAGCTCCTCTCCGAGCGGCTCCGCATCGGCGCCTGCGTTTGTCCTGACTGCTCCACACTCGTGACCCGCGGGCACCGTGGGGCTCTGGGGGCTCCCCCGGCCCCTGGGATGCTGCCTCACACCTCACTCTGCTCACAGGAGCCAGGAGGGGACACTGGGGACAGGGCTGGGGTGGCAGCAGGGCTGGGCAGTGCCCAGGGACGCTCCAGCACAGAGGCAGAGCTGCCCCTCCAAGCTCAGATCTGGGTGAGGGAAAATGCCCAGCACTGCTCCAAACAGGAATAACCCCATCCATGATGCTGGGAGTGGGCCAGGAAGGCCAAAGAGTTTCACATCAGCTCCCACAGTCATGCAGGGACCCAGAATGGCCCCACAGAGCCAAGGGCAGGGACAGCCACCAGCTATTGCCACCCAGCCCTGCCACAGCCACCCAGGGACAGCACTGCTCCAGGGACACGGCTGGCTGCAGCACACAGTTGTCCTGTTCCCTAGGGAAGAGGAGGGGAAAGGACAAGGCACGAATTTAAACAGGATGAAAACCATCCATTAGAGATAAGAGAATATCTGGAGTTATTAGTGAAACTGAGGAGGTCATTTGGAAGTGGCAAAGCAGCACATGGCCCAGCCCTGGGGCTGCTGGATGGCTGCAGGCCCAGGGCCAGTGTGGCTGGACAGACTCTGGCCCCAGCCTCCATCTCAGACACACCACAGCAGTGCCCAGTCTGTGTCTCAGCAGGTACAGAGAGTGGAGGGGCCATTCTATTCCATGGAAAATACTCTTGTACCTGAACAATTTGTCTTTCTCCCATTTTTCAACTTGCATTTCTGCATTTACAACAGCCAGCAGCGCTGGGGATCCTGCTCACTGAACACTCCCAGGATCAAAAGCAAATCAGGAATCAGGTACATTTCTGTGCAGCCAGAGCAATGAGGAACCTTGAGAGGGTGGCCAGAACCTCCTGAATGGACTTCACAGCTTTCCAACCCAAACTATTCCACGATTCTCTGAGCATGGCCAGACAAAACCACATCCAAGGCAAAGCCCAACAGCCACACAATTCCTGATCTCCCTGCCAGAGCTGCAGTCCTGCAGCAGAGCCCTCACATGCCAGCTCTGCCCACAGCCACACTCACACACTTCTCTTCACAACTTCCCCAGAGAAGCTCTCGAGCTGCTCAGAGCATCCACTCCACACTCAGCTGCTGGAAAACGCCCCCAGCCTGGTCTGGCTCTCAGCCACAGCAGCTCTGCTCTTTCCAGGCCTTTCTGGAGAGCAGCAGCTCCCACAGCACCAGCCATTCCCCCTTGGAGAGCCCTGGCAGGAGGTGCCAGGCTGAGAGTCACACCAAAGAGTGTCCGTGCCACCACAGCACCACCTCTGCACCTCTCTGTCCTTCTGGGACAGCATCACCTGAAGATGCTCATTGTGGCAAATCCCTGGGGCTGGTGTGGGTAGCTGGAGCCCTGGCACTCAGCTTCACACCCAACCACAACCCATGGACAATGTGCTGGAACCACCACGTGTGGAGGCAACACTCCAAAGCAAAGCACAGCTGAGCCCATTTTTTTGGAAAATGCAGATTTTTGTCTCCCCAAGCCGTGCTGGGACACGGTGGGGTCACAGTGCCACTGGACACTGCTGCTGCCCTGAGGTGCCAGGTGCCACCAAGCCCTGCTCTGTGCCAGGGGACAGGGACTGCACAGGGCATGGGGCACTCTGGGCTAGTGGAAGGTGTCCCTGCCCATGGCAGGGGTTGGACTTGGCAGCTTTTAAAAGCCTCCAAGCCCAACCCATCCCATGGTTCTGTGCATTTGCCTTCACCTTGATTCACGTAACAACGTGCTGTAGAAAGTCTTGGCACTCACCATATGAATATTGAACTACATTAAATCATGCATTCATGTACAGGTTATAAATAGCTGCTGTATACATTTCCTCTCCCAGAAGCAGAGCCATTCCACTCCTGTGCTCCAAGGAATGGGCCCAGGCAGCTTGGAGAGAAGGGAGGGAGCTGCTCACACTTCCCTGGGGCAGGGGAAAATGAGAATAAACTCACTGACAGACACAGAACATGGCTCTGCTCAGCAATGGGAGACTGAGAACAGCCCAAACTGTACAGTGACATCAACACACACACACACACACACACAGGACCAGATGTCATGGAACCAAAATGCCACTAAACTCTTGTAAACTCAGATTACAGTGCCAGGAAAGCTGGGGAAGGAAGCATCAGTGTGCATAGACCAGTATTTCAGTTCCCCACGTTCTCACCATTTCAGAGCCTGGAAAGTGCCAGGACCCAGCTGCTCTTGGGTCCATCCCTCACACTGGCGTGAAGGACTTGAACAAACGTGGGAGAGTCAGGTTTTGAAAGCATTACTCAGCACTGGTTCACTTAGAAAGCTGAGCTTCAAACGAGTTGTAAAATATTCTAAATTTAAGCCCTTAAATTTTCCCTCTGTTGAAGCAGATTGTCAAGAATCCTGACCAAACACCACAGCAGGACCACGACACCATGGAATTCAGAGTCCCTGTCCTGCTGCAGGGAGGGAGGAAGACAAAGAGGTGCCATTCCCAGTGACCACCTGGTGCAAGGAGCTCCCTGCAGGGTTTGTTCTGCCGTGGGGAGGCAAAGAATCGCTGGCAGGTTCTCTCAGCACAGCCCTGCATGCACAAACACCCATCCTCTGAGCAAACTGCAGCCTCCAACAGCCCCACACTGGCAGGGTGAGCCCAGGACGCCCCAGGCACAGCCCCTGTGCCCCTTTCTGAGCCCAGGACCCCCAGGCACAGCCCCTGTGCCCCCAGGACCCCCAGGCACAGCCCCTGTGCCCCTTTCTGAGCCCAGGACCCCCAGGCACAGCCCCTCCCTCCCCAACACCCCAAACTGAGCACAACCCCTGGGCCTGACAGCACCAAGCTCCAGAACCCACCAGACAGGAGCTCACACAGGACCATGCTGTGCAGAGAAGGGGGGAGATTCCAGAAGCTGAGTTCTCTCCCAGCTGATATTTTGCTGTAAAATCACCTTTTAGGTGAAAATCAAACTGCTACCAGGCAGTGCCCCACACCAAAGCCAGCAGGACACAGCTCATCCATCCCTCCAGCTCCTGCCCTGACACTGCACAAGAGGAAAGCACAGACTGCCAGCTCAGAGCTGGACTTTGCATTTTCTTGCTGCTTTGGAGGAGTGAATCACTGCCAGAGGAAAACCACACAGCCAGGATAACTAAACACTGCACATCCCACACCACCCACCATCCCTGCCTGGAATTCACCTGGCACTGAAAGACTCACCCATGGCATGGATCAGTGACAGGAAATCACACATCAAGCTCAACAAAAATCAAGTTTAGCACAAATATAAAATATTCAAGTGGATTAATTTAAAAAAGTACAGTGAAGGAATTCAGCCCAGAGCAAATTCAAAATTCCCTTAAACAGGACAATCTTGGGAACACAAAGCCCTTAATTCCAGCTGCATCACAGGGAATTCTCACATAAGCTGCTCTTGGAACTCTAAGCAGCATTTCTCTGATACAGAATTGTAAGCTCACATGTTATCACAGAAGTTTAATGCCCAAATGGGCCTTGCTGGGAGAACCATGGAAAAAAAAAAAACAAAAAACCAGAAATAAAAAGAGCGAAGAAGCCAGGCTTGCAGGTGAAATGGGATTGTACAAAACTGGATTGAGCCTTGGCAGTATTTCCAAAAGATTAAGATAACTTACAAGTTACTCCAAACCTTGGACATGCTGCTTTGGAAGCAACCAGAAACAAACCAGGAATTCTTTCTCCCTCACACATGTGGAGATTCTGGGAAGATTCCAGGAAATCCTCTGTGTTGAGGGGCAGAAGCAGCTGAAAGCACGGGCCAGCATGGAGGGACCAAAAGATTCAAAGCTTTTATTTTTTTCAATTTTTCTTTTTTAATAAAGTTAAACAGTAAAACAAAATTCACAAGCCTTCCCCTCCCGAGCTGGTTTCCTCTTCACACACACAACACACAAACAGAGGCTCCAACCCAGAAATGAAACTGCTCTAAAGGACAACGAGACGTGATGGAGGAGGAGTCTGGGGCTGTCCATACTCGAGGTTAAAAGAAGCAGATCAGGTATGTGTGGTTTGATTTGTGTTTGTTTGCTTCTTAGCCAAACTGGAAAAAGAAATTACCAGGCCCAGAAGCTGAAAAAGAAAATGGAAAATAATCAGGACTTTTCAAATCCCAATAGGTGCAAACCTAAGCAGCATGTGGATGGCCAAGGTCACAGCTCCAAAATGAAGAGTCCCCAAGTTTGGGGTTTGGAACCCAGAAGAATCAGCTGAGACAGCAGGCAGGACTTGGAAAGAGATTTGTGCAACAGCCAAATGCTCTCCTCAAGCAGCACATCCACTGGGAGCCCCAGGATCTGTGTACTCACAATTCCAGGCTGGGAGGAGAACATCTCACCCACCTTCAAAGCTGAAGCCCCCTGGCCCGCTGAAGAAGGCCTTGAAGATGTTGTTTGGATCAAATTCTACAGGGAAGAGAAGGAATTCATGAGTTGCACAGCTAAATAACCATCACATTCCCTCAGTTCAGGAGCTGTCAGCTCACTGAGGCTCCAGAGTGTCTCAGAAGAGGACTCAGGGCTGGCTCCAGGGCCATGCAGTGACCACAAACAGGTAAAGCAGAGAGAACCTGCCGTGGGCCAGCCCAAGGATCTGCATAAGCAGCATTTAGGGACTCACAATGACACTATTTCCCACATTCTGTGACAGATTTCTGCCCACCAGCTGAGCCAACACCCACCAGTGCCCCAGCTGCTCCCAGCTAGAATCACTCAGTTCATCCCAACTTTTTGTAAGGGACTAAACCAAATCAATTCATGGAACCATTCCCAGCAGCAGGCTTGCTCTAGGGGTAAGGCAGACTCTAAAGGGTTCAAGGCTGCCCTGGCAGAGGGTTGTAAAGAGCACTGACCTCCCATGTTTAATCCATCCTCCTCCAAGTCCTGCCCACTGTCATAGCGAGCCTTCTTCTTGGGATCTGACAGGATGGTGAAGGCTTCACCAACCTCCTTAAATTTCTTCTCTTCTTCCTTCTGTACCTCTGCACTTGCTCCACTGTGTCTGTCTGGGGATGCACAAACAAGCAGGAAAAAACTTTTAATTTTCAGTGCAAATGGATAGTGTTAAACACTCCCAAGCTCCTGCTCCAGATCTGTGGGCTCAGAGCTGCTAATTCCCAGGAATTCCCTCTATCCACACCCATTTCTGCCTCAGGGCTGGCTGCACAGGGACTGCAGGGGGTACCTGGATGGTGCATTAGTGCTCTTTTCCTGTAAGCTTTCTTGATCTCATCTTCTGAGGCATTTTTGTTCACCCCCAGGATTTTGTAGTAGTCTTTCCTTTTGCTCTTTTTCAGTTCCACCTGTGCATTCTTTAGGAGCTGCTTGTGTTCTGGAAAGGAGAACAACACCAGAGGGGAGGAATTATTCCCATCCCTTGTACTTCAGGACACTCAAAATGCAAGGGGACAGTCAAGACAAGAAGCAAAACCAGACACTCTGAACCCACACACAAGGTGAATTATCACTTCTGAATTATCTCATTCAGAGCTGGGGGAAAAACCAGACCACAGACAGGGATTTCCAGTGGTTCTGAGGGCTTTTCCAAATTGTCCTGCTGGGGACAACAAAAAAAATTGCCAATTCAGGGAAATCTGTGCACACACACACACACAGAGTGCTTTTGTGCTCACCTTTTGTTTTCTCTGTCTGATAAACCTTCTCATAGTCTCTTACAGCATCTTCATATTGCTCTGTGTCCATGTAACTGTGGAAAGAAGCACAGGTGGCCAAGGTGTCCCTCACAGGAACATCAGAAGGGGCTCAGTAAAGGCTGTGTGGGTGGATGTGGGTTAAGGGAAATGCTCTGGACTGCAGCAGGTCAGACCTCAGAGGAGCCCTGACACTTGTGGGAAAGCCTGTCACAGGAACCTGCACTCTGGGCTCCAAGGGGACACTGAAAACTCCTTTGGCAGCAAAAGTTGTGCTTTAACAGCCTGGTAATTCCAACATCCAGCTGCAGGAACTGATCCCAGCCAGCTTGAGGAACAGGAAGCTGGTGCAGGGTCAGGGCTGGCACAGAGCTGCACACTGGCAGTGCTGGTCAGGAGTGACAATCCTGGCACCTCTGAGGGACACATGTCTGTCTGTCACTCCTCAACCTTACTCACACATTACCAACTCAGCAATTACAGAGATGGGAGGCTGGAAAAGATTGATCCTGAAGGTCTTTTTCAATCTCTTTTCCAACCACTGTAAATTTGCAGACACGGAGAGAGAGGGGCTCCATGGCACAGAAAACCTATAAACAGTCAGTGTCTATAAACACAGTAAGTTGAGTCAAATCTTAGAATAAATCCTCCCTAAATCCTGTTCAGATCAGACATAAGGAAAAATTTCTCTACTGAAAGGGTGGTCAGGATTGAAACTGGTTGCCCAGGGAGGTGGTGGAGCCACCATGGGAACATCACCCATTGCAGGAGATGTTCATGGAACAACTGGATGTGGTACTCAGTGCTCTGGTCTACTTGGTAAGATGGAAACTGGTGAAAGGTTGGTCCCTTTGCACCAGGCAGTGATGAGGGAGGGAGAAGGGATTGATTCAGCAGAACCAAACTATTTATTGAGTTTAAAAAAGCCCAGAACCTGATGATTTTACAGCCCCATTTTCACCACTTATAGCCTGTCTTGCCTGCTGGGTTTCTCATGGATGATGGAGGGAGAAGGGATTGATCCAGAAGAACCAAACTATGTGTTGGGTTTAAAAAACCCAAATCCTGGTGATTTTACAGCCCCATCTCCACCACTTACCCTGCAGGCAAGACAGGCCTTCTTGTGGATGATGGAGGGAGAAGAGACTGATCCAGATGAAAGGCAATGATGAGGGAGGGAGAAGGGATTGATCCAGCAGAACCAAACTACATATTGAGTTTAAAAAACCCAGATCCTGGCAATTTTACAGCCCCATCTCCACCACTTAGCCTGCAGGATTTTGGAGGTCTTTTCCAATCTAAATGATGCCATAAATCAAGAGGCAGTGCCAGATGCAGGCAGGCAGGAGAGGCCAGGGAGAGCCATCCCCATCTCCTCAACACCATAAGGAGGAAGAGGAATAAATTCGGGGGTGAGGCCCTGCTATTCAGTCAAGCTCCAGATTTGTGATCCTGTCCCTCAGAGCTGCCCCCACAGGTGCCCAGGGCCAAGGTGCACTCACCACTGTGCCCTCCTCAGGTAGGCTTTGACATAGGTGTCATCCAGCTTCACCGCGTTCGTGCAGTCGTCGATCGCTTCCTCGAGTTTCCTAAGCTGCAGCATCACACACAAGAGTGAACCCCCCACACACAAACTCTGCACCATCACCCCAGGCTAAGGAAAGTGTGAAGAACCTGGGAAAATCTCACTGTTTTCTCTGTCTCTAAGTTTTTTTTTTTTTTTTTCTAATTTCTCACAAACACAGAGCTTTTGTTCACTGGGGGAAAAAAAACCATCAGAGGCTTGGCCAGTGACATGGCAGAGCTGTGTGGTGTTTCTGTGTAAGAAATGCACTCAAAACCAAGGGCCTTCCTGATAACAACCCCAATTCTGTGTCCAAACTAATTCCTGGGCAGGAAGATAAACCTAAAAATATTTAAAGTTTAGAAATATTTATAAGAAATCTTTTAGAAAAAGTGTTGTTTGTTTTCAGACACAAACATGTCAGACATGCATTATGTGGGCCTCCAGCTCATCCCACTTCCCAGGTTTTGGGAACAGTCTCTTGACCAAGTGGGGGTGTCTGGGGAAGCACCACCAACATTGAGGCAGCTGAGGAAGAAAAATGCCCAGAGGACACAGGGTGGGAATTGGGAGCACTGTCACATCTGTTTCTCTGGATAGTGCAGCACTAAAATTCAACAGCAAAGTGTCACGAGGCTTTAAATTAGGTCTTTTTTTCTTTGTTTAAAACATAAAAACACAAAGCAAGGCATGATTTACAAAAAAGAACAGGAAAATAAATCTGTTCATTCCTGGGAAGGAAACAAACAGAGACAGGGCTGCTTTTTGCTGACTAAGATAAGGCTGAAGCACGTCCCTCCTCTCCCTCCCACTCAATGCAGCCCAAGTATTTGAGTTTTGTTTCTGCAGGAGTTGTTTCTGCTGCCTGTTGGGAACTGCTCCAAGTGTTGTGCAGGCACAAAGGCCTGAAACACTGCCCATGGCCTCAGAGATGCAGCTGCCCAGCAGCCAGGGGAGCCTGTGCTCTCCAGAATAACTCATCTGTGGTTTCTCACTGCCATGCTGAGGGATTTGGAAACAAACACCTGCCACAGAACACCTCTTACCTTTGAATTAACAGTCCCCCTGTTGCAGTAGAGTTTGGCATTTGTTTTGATATTATTTGGGTCTATTCCTAGTGCCTCTGTGTACAGTTCATACGCTAGTTTGTAGTTGCCTTTCTTGAATGCTTTATTCCCATCTTCCTTCTTCGCTTTAAGTGCTTTGGCATTCTGAAAGGAGACACACCTGGGTAAGGACACGAGGTCAGGGTGGCCAAGCACCTTGTTCTGCCAGACAAGGGCCCTCAGACACTGATTTCACTGCTTTTCTACTCTGGTTTCACACACTGCTGCAGGATACAAATCACAGCCTTGCAGCTGAAATGATCTCACTTTGCCTTTCCCCCAAGAGAAGCACTAAGGAACAGCCAGTGCCAGCTCCAGGCATCCTCCATAGGAAAAAGGCTGCCTGATTTTTAAGGAGAGAACATGACAGTGCAGTAAATTTATGGATTAAAATAAAAGGACCAGAAGTTCACTTTTTGAGAGCATATGAACAGATTTAAAGTCAGTCAAAGAACTACACCAGGGAAGGAGAAACACAGAGGAACAGTGTTAAATGAAAGTCAGGGTATTGGCCTGGATATTGGACCTGAAAGTCAGGAGTTCCTTTAAAACCAATTTATTTGGTTTTATTGCTCTGTCTGACCAGGGATCAAAGAGTGCTTCAAAATATCCCAATCTGCTAAGAAACAGTTTTTAAGAGCTTGGCTTTATCTGAGGCAGCAGCTGGCTGTCTTTGGGAAGGGTTGGACACGCTGCCTGCTCCTGGAGATCTGGGAAAGCCAATTGCAGTATTTGCTGGGTCTCCAGGACAAAGGAGGAATTGAGAATCTGACTCCATGTTGTTAGAAGGCTAATTTATTATCATATCATATTATAGAATACTATACTAAACCTATACTAAAGAATAAAGAAAGGATATAGACAGAAGGCTTAACAAGATATAATAAAACACTTGTGCCTGCTTCCAGAGCCCTGACAAAGCTGAGCTGTGATTTGTCATTAAGTTAAAACAATTCACATGAAACCAATCAAACAACCACCTGTTGGATAAACAATCTCCAACCCACATTCCAAAGCAGCAAAACACAGGAGAAGCAATCAGGTAATTACTGCTTTCATTTTTCTCTGAGGCTTCTCATCTTCCCAGGAGAAGAAATCCTGGTGAAGGCATTTTTCCAGAAAATATGACAGTGACAGCCAATGATGATGGAGGGAGAAGGGATTGATCCAGCAGAACCAAACTATGTGTTGAGTTTTAAAAAACCCAAATCCTGGTGATTTTACAGCCCTATCTCCAGCACTTACCCAGCAGGCAAGACAAGCCTTCTCATGGATGATGGAGGGAGAAGGGATTGATCCAGCAGAACCAAACTATGTGTTGAGTTTAAAAAAACCCAAATCCTGGTGATTTTACAGCCCCATTTCCATCACTTAGCCTGTCTTGCCTGCTGGGTTTTTCATGGATGAGGGAGGGAGAAGGGACTGATCCAGCAGAAAGGCAACAATGAGGGAGGGAGAAGGGATTGATCCAGCAGAACCAAACTATGTGTTGAGTTTAAAAAAACCCAAATCCTGGTGATTTTACAGCCCCATTTTCACCACTTACCCTGCAGGCAAGACAGGCCTTCTCATGGTCAGGGGCCATCCTGAGGGCCTGCACAAAGAACTGCACGGCCTTCTCGATGCAGTCCTCGTAGTACAGGCACAGCCCGCGCACGTAGAGCGCGTCGGCGTTGGTGGAGTCCATCCTCAGGATGTCACTGCAACACAGAAATAAATAAAGGACATCTTCCCTGCTCCTGCTGCCTCCTGACATCCACAAGAACCTCCCTCCACTGAGAAAATACCTCCCTGTGGTGTTTTCTGGGCACCCCGTTGGAGGAGGAATGAAGGAATGTGACTCCGTGTCCTTAGAAGGCTGATTTATTATTTTATATTACATTAAAGAATTATATACTAAAACTATACTAAAGAATAGAGAAAGGATACAGACAGAAGGCTTAACAAGATACTAATGAAAAACCCATTACTCTCTCCAGAGACCCCGACTGGCCATTAAGTCAAAACAATTCACATGTTGGATAAACAATCTCCAATCACATTCCAAAGCAGCAAAACACAGGAGAAGCAGATGAGATAATATTGTGTTCCTTTTTCTCTGAGGCTTCTCAGCTTCTCAGGAGAAGAATCCTGGGCAAAAAGGATTTTTCAGAAAATATGACAGTGACAGTGCCCAGTTATTTTAACAAGTCTGTGGTAAAGGTAAGGTAAAGAAGCCTCCTTGAGCAGGACGGCTGACTGTGAATGGGGTCTGGATGCAGCTTCCTAGGAAGATTTATGGGGATAAATTCACACACTCCCTTCTCATCACAACATTTGTTGGACAATGCCCTTTCCCTGACTCAGAGATGGGGCAACTGCAAGGCATTTAGAATTTTTAATTTTATTTATTTTATTTTCATGTGAAGGGTGAGACAATACAGCTGTTATAATTCACATAACCACAATGAGAAGCCAATTATTTCCTAATTACAATATATTACAAGTGTTTCTTGGCCTATCAGCTTTTGCCACACCATGCTGTAAATGCCTTAAAGCCAGTCATCTAAAATTACTCCTCATGGCTCCTACTACAATGCATCTTTCATAGTTCTATTTCTCCAAAGTATCCAGTCTTATTTGCAAGGCCATCTTTTGAAACTTTTTTCTAACTCCATTTCTCTCTCACCAGCATCTGTCTCAAAGTTTTTACAGTTTCTCAGCATTTCTTGTCTCAAAGCCTCCATGTGGATGGAAACTTTTGTCAAGCCCTAAAAGTTCTCTACAAATCCATTTCCCATAATGTGCACTAAGTGTCATGGACATATTTAATGAAAAATCCTTTTGACAGGATTTTTCTCCTGAGAAGCTTTAGAGGAAAAGCAAAACAATGATTATCTGCTGCTGTGGAATGCAACAGGTGCATCTTTGATTGGTCTCATGTGGTTGTTTTTAATTAATGGCCAATCCCAGTCCATCTGTCTCAGATTCTCTGGTCAGTCACAAGATTTTATTATCACTCCATTCCTTTCCTTTCTAGCCTTCTGATGAAATCCTTTTCTTCTATTCTTTTAGTATAGCTTTAATATATAATTTTATTTTAATATAATAGGTATCATAACAAATCAGCCTTCTGAAACATGGAGTCAAGATTCTCATCTCTTCCCTCATCCCGTGACCCCTGCGAACTCCACCACACACTAAGGAATATTTGTATTTTCTATTCCCTCACTTATTGCAGGCATGGAGCCAGGACTGCCCAGCAGGTGCCCCTCATGCCCAGCCCTCAGACACTCACCTGGCCACAGACTGTGCCTCGGGGTACCGGCCCAGCAGTGCCAAACACTCGGCCTTGAGGATTTTGAAGCGGTGACAGGCGGGAGCGAACTCCAGAGCACGATCCATGCAAAACACAACCTGGGGTGGGAGAAACCACAGCCCTGAGCACAGCAAAGGGCCAAGGGCCTGCTCTGAACTGCTGGCCCATGCTTGAGGTTTGTGATTGATCAGGAAGGTGAGTGCAGACACCCATCTCCACTGCTTCTTCAAGTTTCCTAAGCTACAACATCACACGCAAGAGAGTGAACGCCACACAGAGAACAAACTCTGCACCATGACTTCAGGTGTGAAGAATCTGGGAAAACCTCACTGCTCTTTCTGTGTTTCCATCCAGGATTTTCTTTTCCAATTTCCAATGCTGGAGACACATTGAATTGGAAAATTTTCCTGATATGTTTTTCAAACTGCATACTTTTTTGTAAGGTTGTGCTGCTTTCCTGATATGCTTTTTAAAGTGCATACCTTTTTCAAAGGTTTTAGTATTTTCCTGATATGTTTTTCAAAGTGCATACCTTTTTCAGAGGTTTTGCCATTTTCCTGTTATGCTTTTCAAAGTGCATACCTCTGCCAAAGGTTTTGCTATTTTCCTGTTATGCTTTTTGAAGTGCATACTTTTTTCAGAGGTTGTGCTATTTTCCTGATATGTTTTTCAAAGCACATACCTTTTTCAAAGGTTGTTCTTTGTGTGCCAAGATCTGAGGCACCTGCTGTGTTACTGTGACAGAGCACTGCACGAGACTCAAGAAACACCTGTAGGAAGTTCATCCCTTTAACCCTCCTAAACTGCAAGCCCCAAAGAAAGGGCCAAGAAGGACAATCCTGTCCCTGTTTCCTGCAGTATAAAGCCATGTGGGGAGGGACAGCAATTCAATAGACTGAGACAGTTTGGACTGGACAAAACACAAAAAAGTACAGTACAAGGACTGATCTTCCACTGGCCTGCCAGCCATGGGCAGGGTGAGCTAATGGGTCTTTTCCATGCCTGCACTCTGGTGGGGACATCTGTGCAAGAACAGGGCATTGTTCCCCAAGGTTCATCTGCTCCTCAGCCCGTGACATCACGGCCCTGCCAGAGCCAAGGGCTCCTGGGTGAGGCAGGAGCAGCTCTCCAGAAACAAAGATCAAGTTTCATGTCAGTGAAGTGGGACTGGGGAAGTGAGGGACAGATGCACACGCCCAGGCAGGGCAATTCCTACACAGGAAATTCAGATTGATCACAAATCCCATTTGCTCCTCAGAAACAGGTGATACAAAGCTGGGATTTACCCTTCCAAAATCTTGAGCTTAGCCTAAGAGTGACCTGAACAATGAGCTCAATGTACTGGACAATCTCTTTTCTGGGATAAATCTGAGCCTTACATGCATCCATTGCACAGAAACAGTTGCATGAGAAGTGCTTGGTGCCTTTCAGATTTCATGCTGTCATTTCTTGTTCTATCAGCTCAGTACCAGCTGCATCCTGTTACAATCCTTGGGAAGAAAGATTTGGAAGCTGTAAGGAGAATGGCCCATGCAGATCTGCATTCCTCCTTGTATGACCCTCACTGGCACACAGCATGTCTTTTTTAAAATTTTTTTCTTTCAAAGAGTTGAGAAAGAATTCTGGATATGCATTTCAGGAGCAAAGTGTGATCAAATGCTGCTGCTGACAAAATCTGTCTCAAATAGCTCAATCATGACTCCACTCACCCTGCAAAGCAAACAGTGACAGAGGGTTGGCCTGAGCCAGTCACCTCCTCATTTGTCATTGCTCAGGGAGCACGAGCTTTGCCACTTCCAGAGCTGAACAATTCACCAGCCAGCCCTGCTCCAACAGATGTGGCACAGCACCTCCCAAACACCCAGCCAGGAAACAGCCACACACCTGCCTGGGCCATGTCAAACACCCCAGAGTTTTTAGATAAGGCCACAGCAAACAAGTTAATCTCACCTTCCTGAAATCCCGTTTCTCAAAATCCACTTCAGCTATTTTTTCATACTCAAGCACAGTCGTGGCATTCTTCAGCTGAAAGACAGAACACACCAGTGCTGCAGGACAGTGTCTGCTCTGAAATGCCACCAAGCAGCATTTGAAAAGCCAATCCCTGAATGCCAGAGCCAAAACTACTGCAGACCACGGACCAATACTGCAGATGACATGAATGCTTTTGCCAGCATTAAAATCAGTTTGAAATAAAGTGACTGAACTGAGAGTCCAGGAAAATGTACCCTGTGGAAGAGACACAAGGCCAGCTGCCTTGTACCACTCTCCATTTCTCCTTTGGCCAGCTCCTGGGGACAATTCAATCTGGAGATCCCCTTACCTCCTGCTGTGCCTGGGTATTTTTATGATCCAGTTCTAGAACTCGTTGAAAGCAGCGGCTGGCAGCCATGGCATTCCCTAGGGAAAGGTGGCACTTCCCTTCCCGGAGGTGGCCCTGGGAACACAGGGAAAAGGGATCTGCAAGAGCTGTGACAGGTGCAGAGAAGGGGCTGAAAGAGGTGCCTGAAGCTCTCCACGTACCCGTACAAAGCTGTCGTCCAACCTGACTGACTGCTGAGCATCCTCCAGCGCTTCTCGGAACCTCCCCAGCATCATGAGCGTGGCAGCTCTGTTCCCATAATAACTGGCATTATTGGGACACGTGTCTGGAGAAAATGCAAGACTCATTAGCAGTGTAATGCAGCAGCTGCACAATCTGTGGCACTTAAGAACATTGGCCCTGACTGGCATTATCGATCCGGTGACATTTCCCAAGGTAATTAAAGCAGGCAAGAGGTTTTCCTTCAGCATGTGCTGTCAGAAACCCCACTGGTGTGTTTGAAACCAGCAACAAGCTCCAGTTTTAGACATGGTGTTGAGTAAAGATTGATATTATCAGCTGTCCTCACCTATGGCTTTTGTGTAGTAGTTGAACGCTTCGTTGTAATCTTTCTTGGCATAGTATGCATTTCCCTGCTCCTTGAATGCTTCTGCTTCTCTGAAAGGAAGCAAAACAGCACATTTTCAGAAGAACTGGGCACCACACAGATTGTGACCATGACAAACATTTGACCCCCATGCAGTATAACTGTTTAATGCTCCAAATTGAAGCTGGTTCTCCTGAGATCTCCTCAGCACACACTGCCCGGCACACCCCATTTCCTGCTGGCTCCCAGCTACTCCACCTGGGATAGTCAGGGATATTTCCTGGCCAAATTTTACAGGGATGCCAGAGAAGCCTAAAGGCACCTTTGAGTCCCCTCAGTGTCCAGCAGAACTCCACGATAGGGATTTCATCCAACAGCCCCCTCCTGCAAGGGGCTGCACCTCAGAACAAAAGAGACAGTGCTGCCTCTTTCAGGAGTCCCACATACTTATAAACCAGAGCCAAGAACAATTTCCACATTCAAAAGACAGCTAAATCAGAGAAATATGGGTACAAGCCTGCAACAGAAGCCTGGCACTGCCTTGGCAACAGGTCTAGAAATAGTCCTCACACTCAAGAGCAAGCATTTGCAGAGACAGTTTGGGACATTTAAAAACACACAACATATGGTTTGAAGCAGCTTCCCTTAAACTCTCGAAAGCAAAGCTTCCCCTGAGGGAAAGCAATGCCCTTCCCTTCCCTCATGTCCCTCCAGCCTTTCACCTGCACAGGGCAAGAGGGAGAGCACACCACAGAGATGGAACAGCAAATGTGAGCAGTGCTCAGCAGGCTGACCTGGGAGAGAACAAAGGCAATTGTGTTGGAACAAGTTCCCATGTTTTCAGCCTTGCTCAGGCTGCCATTGGCCATTCCCACACAACCACCTCATGCAGGGCTTGTTTTCACTGAGCCATCACAGATTTCCCAGCTGGCAGAACAATGGACACTGGGAGCTGGGAAATGTGCTCTTCACTTTCAGTTTTAAGTATTGCTGTGTGCTACACCCCAGCTGAGTCCAGCCACAGCCCTGTGGGAGTTAAACCCTGGGAGGGGATGAGCTGGGTAAGAACTGGGGCAGAGCAAGAGGTAGCACACACCCACTGCCCCCCAAGGGCCTTGTCCTGGCTCCTGGGTCAGCTCCTCCCATTCCTGCTCCAGAAAATGATGAAGAGATGGGAAACTGCCATCCCTGCTCTGCCCCAGCCCTCCCAGCATCACACCTGAGGCAGGTGCTGCAGCCTGGCTTTTCCTCAGGAGCCAGCACCCAGCAGAGCTGCACTCTCCCAGCCACACCGATGTGCCTGTGGGATGGATCCATATCACAAGCACCAGGATGCAAACTCTGCATGATTAAAATGTTCCCAAACACAACCACCTGTTTTGAATATTACAGATCAAATATCTGAACACAGTGGAAAAACCACCCAGCACTTGTGCACTTTTGGAACCTGGGCAGTAAAGTTTCACTGTCCTCTTGTTTCTGTAATCACAAACAGAAAAGAAAATCAGAGATCCTATGAAAGCTCCTTCCCTCAGGCCTGTGTTGTACAGTCCACAGAAATGGGTGAACAATCTTAATGGTAGAACTCACCTGAGTCACCACCACAACCTGTCCAGCACACTGAGCTGAATCATGAGTTCTTTTATCCATTTTACCTGTCCTGTCATGAGGAATTACCATCAAATACACACAGCTAAAGGCTGGCTGCCAGAGCACCCCATCTGCCACAAACTGCTGGGAAAATTGGTTTTGCCAGGGTTATGTTTTCTTTCTCCCAATTTTCAGAAAGCACCGGCACTTTGAGATGCCAGAGAAACACTCCCACACAGAGATTACTGTTTTCTACTCTTTTTTATTGGTCTGTTTTCCTTTCGAGCATTTTAATACAGATCAATGTATCAACAAGTCACAGTGCCTGGGGTGACAGTGGCAGAAAGGAGAGCACAGGTATTTCTGCTGCTCACATGGCCTAAGGCTTAACCATGAGGATGGTGAAAGCAAATCACCTCCAATGAAGCTTTTGAAAGCAAATCACCTCCAGTGAAGATTGGGAAAGCAAATCACCTCCAATGAAGACTGTAAAAGCAAATCACCTCCAGTGAAGATTTTGAAAGCAAATCACCTCCAAAGAAGATTGGGAAAGCAAATCCCCTCCACGGCATGAAAGCAAAGGACCTGCTGGAGCTGTCAGGCTGGGCTGGAGCTCCAGCACCAGGACAGGAGCAGCTCTGCCCTGCTGTGCCCTGATGACATCCAGAGCACACAGCCCTTGTTTACCATGGCTCTGGCTCCAACAAGGAGAACTGCAGCCCCTGATCTCACTGGGGATTGTTTCAGCCCAACAGATGCTGTGGTCTGAATGAGCTCATTCTCCCTCCTGCGCTGCTGGGGCCTGCACTCGCCACTTGCTACTTTTGACACTGAAGAAGAATCGTGCTTTGCTGAAACACACCCCCAGCTGAATGGGTGTCTTTGTGACAGGGCTGGTGTCTTCACTGGGCTGCTCCACGCTGGACACAGAAACACAGAGGAGCTGCACCAAGGAGCTGGGTAAGAAGCTTGTCTTTCATCACCCACAGGCACAGGAGAGGCTGGTGGGAGTGACTCTTCTTGTGAGCAAGGCAATTATTTTTTTCTCTTTTATGGCATTTCTCAGCATCTCTAATACTTGAAGTACTTTGGTCCCAGTCACTCAGAGAACCTGCCACCATGGAATCATTTGAGTTGGAGAAAACCTCCGAGATCTTAGACTCTGATCACCACCTTGGCAACCAGACCAGAGAGCGCTGAGTGTCATGTCCAGCCATTCCTTGAACACCTCCAGGGATGGGAACTCCAACTGCTCCCTGGGCGATGTCTGAGAAGAACAGAACCCTTTCTGAGAAGAAACTCCACCTGATGTCCAAGCTGAACCTCTCCTGGCACAGCTGGAGGCCGAGGAATCGGAGCAGCAGCTGCGTGCGCTGCCGCTCCCGCGCACGCCCGAGCTGTGAGGATGGAGAGAGGAACCAGCACAAGGCTCCTTCTCCTCCCTGTGCCCCGTGCAAGCTCAGCCCCTGCTCGTTCCCAGCACAGCAGCTCCTGGAGAAGCCATCCTGCACACAGTGACACAATCCCACGCTTGCCTAACAACTCCTGCCTCCTCCTCAGAGCTTCCACACGCTGCCCCCGCTCGAGTGCCGATCGTGGCTTCCACCTCCCACTCCAGCTCCCCATGAGACTCCTGCAGACACCTGATTTTCTGCCATGGGAACCTTCAGGGATCTGTAAGCCAGCAGATCTTGATCCAGGTGTGCTGGCACATCCCCACCAAGGCAATACCACTAGGGACAGAAATCCAACACCTAGGCAGGTGGCAGAGTCACCATGTCCCAGCTCTCCTGACCCTCACTCCCACTTCACTGCCTGCCTCCATTATGAAACAGTGCAAAACCCTAAAATAACCAGCATTTAAGGAAGTCTCCAAAACCCTGTCCTGACCAAGTAATCTTTCCTGCTATGCTCTGGCAATTTTGTGCAGTTCCTGCAGACGATTTTCCATCAATAGGATATGGTGCCTTTATCAGGCATTTTTGGGGGTGAAATCCCACCCAGATTCTCAGCTGTCAGATGTGACTCAGCCACTGGGGTAAAATAAGTTGGGTGATCTCAATTCGGTTTACAGCAGGCAGATGTCTAGAGCTTAAAATTAGCCATCATGTTTGCCCCTGGACATACAATACCCTCCCCTCCCTTCTTTCAGGACTTGGAAGAGCAACAAAACACTCCCCGTGCCAGAAAGATACACAGAGTGCACTTTAGAGACCTGTCCTCAGGTGAGGTTTGACACTGAGTGAGGATTTAGGCATAAAGGAATATATATTTACATATACAGGAATATATTACACATAAAGGAATATATATTTACAACTTCCCCATGAGGGGCAAGCACTGAGCTCTTCTCTCTGGTGACCCCAGGGAGTGGCTGGAGCTGGGTGAGGGAGGGTTGGGCTGGATTTTAGGAAAAAGATGCTTCCCCCAGAGGGTGTGTGGGCACTGGGACAGGGCAGTGGTCACACACACTGGTGTGTGACAGGCTGCTGAGCCCTGCTGGGCAGAGCAGAGCTGATTCCTGGCACATCAGCTCCCCCCAACGCACAGACACCGTGGCAGAGACTCAACACAGCCCCCAGCTCGGAAATCCGAGCGTGGACACACAAATCTCTACATGGATGGGCCAAGGTGTATATTTCACCCATGGAAATATACAATATATAACAAAGGGCTGCCTTGAGCCTCCCAAGAGCAGAGCTGAACCTGAACCCTCAAGGTGCTCAAACCCTCAGAACGTTCCCCATAACCGAGGGCAAACTCAGAAGGCCAAAAGAGCCACAAGAACCAAAATACGCCCTAAGAAATGCAAGGATTGACCCAAACCTTCCCTGCAGCCACGAGTGAGAAGAGCAGGCGAGCCCCAGCTTTAATTGTGCTGTTATGTAATTCCCAGAGCTCAGAATTAACCTAATTCCCAGCAATGGCCCCATCCTGCCTGGCAGGGCCACAGTGTAACTCCTGTGAAAATCCATGGAAGGCTCTAGAATCAGACCAAGACTGCTTTTTTTTTTTTTTTGAAGGAAGCAATTCCTTTAGAATGAAGGAAGCCAACCAGTTTAAGAATTCCATAGGAAAAAAACTGCATCTACATTACTATTCACCTCAAAAAAGCACATTTCATGTTAAAGAAATAGGGTGAAACTGTAGGTATGGATCACCTTTCCCTAATGGATAAAGCAACTGCCTAAGTTAGATATTCAAATACTCTGCAGATGTACAGGGAAGCAAATAATTACCAGAGTACCTTCTGCTGCCTCTGGTATGATCAGGAGATCATAAAATAATTCCAGACGAATAAAATGGGCTGGTTTATCACCTGGGAAGTCCAAGTGCCCATTTACAGGCAGAACAGGAATAGGAAAGCCATTTCCAGGTTATCCCAGAATGACCTGGTGCCCCTTAGGTGATCCACCCTCTCCTGCCAGTGCTGCCCCAAAACTGGCCAGAAATTACATCTATCCTGGAGGAAACCCACCGAGATGCACCTGGAAAAGCCTTTTGGTGCTCAGCAACACCTGATAAACTCCAGGTAACACCTGCAGACCCGGCCAGGCCCAGAAACTCCAGGACACTGTGGGTCACTCCATGCTCATCACTTTGCTGTGGGAAATGTCGATGCCCCCACAGAGGCTCTGCAATTTCCTAACAGCATTTTCCTGGCAGCTGGAGGTTTTTCAAGGAAGCAAAGCTTCCATATGCTCCAGTGCTGAAGAAGGAGGAGAAAGATGCAGCCTGGAGCATGCACGGGAGCCAGAACCCAGAGGTGCCAGGGAGATGACAAGGAAATTCTCCCTGGCAAAGCTCCAGGGGCCCAAGCTCACAAAGCAGCTGGGAGCAGGGAAAAACTGTTCCCATGGGTGAGAAACCTTTGAAATTAATAAAGAAACAAGGGAGTTTTTAGGGGTGGCCCAGTCCTGCTCATCAGCTGCTCAGCACTGGTGCACTAAAGGATAAAATTAACACAATTACATCAACACTTTCTGCCAGGACCCCAACAATCCATGAGGCAGCAGCAGACAATAATTATCCTGTGACCACACTCCATTCCTGTGCCCTGGACATCCTGGGAGCCCTCTGGCATGTCTGCAGCTGCTTCAGGGCATTAGTTACAGCCATTCTGAAATGCACATCTCGCCTTTTGCTCGTTTTCTAACTTTCCAGTTTTATTAAGCCACAGGGAACAGAATTGTGTATTTGGACAAAGGTGAGTCCTTGAGCAAAGTACCCGTATTCTGCTGCGCTGTTACTCCTAAATGGAAATAACAGAACATGGAACCCTCATTGCTGAATTATCATAAGGATTCTGAAAAGGTTTTCCTTTATTTTTGCTGATTTTTATGGGAGTGAGCACAGATACACCCCCAAAGGCTGCACCACATCAGTGTGTCCCATGTGAAGCTCACCCAGCTCTTACCTGGCCAGGGATGTTTCACAAACACCTGACACCTCCTGAGGCTCCAACTCCACTCCCCAATACAAACAGTTATTGCTCTGATCTTCACAAGAGCAACTGAGCTACCACAGTGAAACACAAAGGGCAGGGGTAGGGAAGAGGGCAATGTACAGAACTGCAAAGAAATCAGAATGAGCAGGGCTGGTTCCCCCAGAGCAACACCAAGGAATCAGCTCCTGCCCTTATGGATCCATTTCAGCAAGGAAAAGGTGCAACATTCCCGAAAGAACATGAAATAGAAACATTGTGATAGCACCTAAGGAAAGCAGGAAGGGAGAAAGGAGCTGGAGGTCACTACCTGCAGACAGCTGTGCCCTCAGCCAGGGTTTTACCTCTGAATTTCCACCATTTCAAAGAGCACATTTTGCTTGCCCAGGGGCAGGAGTGCTGTGCCCACACAGACCCGTCCCAGCCCCACAGGCTGGGCGATGCCCGTGCTCTGCCAACCCCAAGTGCCTCCTCAGCAGCTCCTCCTCTCCTGCTCAGCAGGATCTCCCCAGGGAGCGGCTCCTCAGGCCTCAATTCCACGGAATCCCTCTAGCCATCAATGGGAGCCTGAAACCACCACTCCTCAGAGGTCACTTTTGGTTTTGTTTCCTCTTCTTCGTTCCACTGAATCATCTTCCAGATCAAACGCCTCGGGCTCCTCCAGGAACAGCTCTTTCCTTCCAGGGGGATGAACCCAGCACCTGGCACTACGGAAAACCAGCGGAGCTTCCAGGACTGGGACATTCCCACAGCTCGCTCACTCCTGAGAGGAAAATGGGCAGGAAAGGTGGGGATCCCACCTCGCCCTGCCTCAGGTGACACTGGCAGCTCTCCGGGGCACGGCCCGGACAAACCGGGAGCTCCGGGATGATGGAGCACTCCCGTTACCCGCAGCAAGGCAGGACGGAGCGGAACCCACAGATTTCAAACGGAGCAGAACCGGGGCAATGCGGTGACGGAGCAGCAAAGGGCTCAGGAGTTTGGAGCCTCCCCTTCCCACGAGTTTAATCCTTCCCCGCTCAGCGAGGGGGAGGACGCGCTGCCCGACACCGGTGCGGGTGTGTAGCCTCGGGGGCGAGCCGCATTGCTGGCGCACCCCGGTAACGGGGGGCTGCTCTAATCCCGGGAGCTCACCGGGACACACCGGCACCGCACCGCAAACCCGGCGGCGGCTCCCGGGCCCCGCCGCACGCGGCCCGCGGCTGTCACGGCCCGCCGGGCCCCGCTGCGGAGCGCCGCCGCTGCCGGCCGGCCCTGCACACCGGGCTGTGCCCGCGGGGTCCGCCCGGGCCGGCACCGACCGCAGTCCCCGGGCGCGCTCCCGGCCCTGCCGAGCACCGCGGCCCCGGGCCCTGCGGCACTGCAGCCCCGCCGGGCCGCGGCCCGCCCACCGGCAGGGACAGGGGCCGCCCTTTCCCCGCCCGGGCCGCCGCTCTACCTGCGCGCCTCCTCGTCGCTGTCGGTCTCGCCAGGCCCGTCGGGCGCCGCCATGACCACATCGCACTCGGCCTCAGCCGCCGCCGCCGCCGCCATCTTACCGCGCGGGGCTGGGCCGGACCGGGGCGGGGCGGGGCGGGGCGAGGGCCGGAACGGGCGGGATCTCCGCCGGTAGGGCGGGGCGGGGCCCGACCGGCAGGGGGCGCCCGCGGAGGAGCGCGGCGGCGGCATCGGGAGGGGCCGGTACCGGGAGGAAGGCGGAACTCCACCGGGGGTGGGCGGGGCTTACACAGACCACGCCCCTCCCGCCGCAGGGCGGGGCCGCTCTTGCGGTCCGCCCGCCCGCAGGGGGCGCTGTGGTGCCGCCGGTGTCCCCCGCCGCCGCTGGTGAGGCTCGCCCGCGGCCGCCGCGGTGAGGCGGGATGGGCAAGAGCTGCAAGGTGGTGGTGTGCGGGCAGGCCTCGGTGGGCAAAACCTCCATCCTGGAGCAGCTGCTCTACGGGAACCATGTGGTCGGTGAGTGTGGCGGCTCCCCCGGGTGTAGCGGGCCCCGGGCAGTGCCGGCTCTGGGGTGTCCATGGTCACCCCCACACGCACCGGCCGCGCTGTGCCCGGGCCCCGGCACCGTTCCCACATGTCCCCCGCCACCCCCGGCAGGCTCGGAGATGATCGAGACGCAGGAGGACATTTACGTGGGCTCCATCGAGACCGACCGCGGCGTGAGGGAGCAGGTGCGCTTCTACGACACTCGGGGGCTGCGCGACGGGCTGGAGCTGCCCAAGCACTGCTTCTCCTGCACCGACGGCTACGTGCTGGTCTACAGCACCGACAGCAAGGAGTCCTTCAAGCGTGTCGAGCTGCTCAAGAAGGAGATCGACAAGTCCAAGGACAAGAAGGAGGTGAGTCCCCACGGGAGAGTGGGATCTGCTCCCCTGGGGCAGGTTGTCACCTTTGGTTTCACAAGATACTGATGGGTCCCTGATGTGTGAGACTCCCAGCAGTAACAGGCTGTCTCCTGGGATTCTCTGTGAGCATACAGGTGCTCAAAGGCTCCTTCTGCTTTGGGGCTGGTTTGGGACACAGACCCCAGCAGGAGGGGAAGGGAGCACTGACATCATTGGGTTTCAAAAGGCCTTGACATGGAATCAGTGGCAGAGCCAGGCCCACCACTGAGGGCAGAGCCAGCCGGCCCTGCAGCTCTGTGCTCGGTCGTCAGGGGCCCTTCTCACCCTTTTGGAACAGGTCACCATTGTGGTTTTGGGCAACAAGTGTGACCTGCAGGAGCAGCGGCGGGTGGACCACGATGCAGCCCAGCACTGGGCCAAGGGCGAGAAGGTGAAGCTGTGGGAGGTGTCCGTGGCTGACCGGCGCACGCTGATCGAGCCCTTCATCTACCTGGCCAGCAAGATGACCCAGCCACAGAGCAAGTCTGCCTTTCCCCTGAGCCGCAAGAACAAGGGCAGTGGGTCCCTGGATGGATGAGCCTGCTTCCCCTCCCCTTCCATTGCCACCTCCTCTTCCTCACCTTCCTGCTTCCCTCGCACACACCTCCTGCTGAGTCCTGCCTGGTGCCACGGAGCCCGTGGGAAGCAGGTGGCCAGGAGGAACACTCATCCCAGGGCTAGGGATGATGGTGGACGAGAGAGGCAGTGGGACAGGAGCCACTGCTCTCCCTGCCCAGCCCCTGCTGCTGTCAGAGGTGCTACAGGAAGGTCAGGACTCACTCAGTGACCCCCTCTGCTCTGAGGTGCAGGCTGGGAGAGTGAAACAGAGGCACAGCACAGGCTGGCTGGAGCGTGGGCATCAGCTCCAACGTCTGGAGGGAGCAACTCCCTCTTTTTCTATTTCCTGATAACATGTGGGCAGGGCCTGTTTGCTGGCCCTGCCTCCAGCCAAGCAGCTCTCCTTGCCCTGCCCCAGCTGGCTCTGTGCTTCTCCCTGGCAGTGTCCACTGCTCCTTTATGCACTGGAACATCCAGACATGCTGCCCCAGGGAATGCCTAGAGCAAGGCAGGTGCTGTTCCTGAGGGCAGGGTGCCCAAATGCACCATTCCAGCCCTCCTCTTCCTGAGTGCAGCCTCAGCCATGAGCTTGGAGGAGATGGGGTTGTGCTTCACCTGCATACCTCGATCCTTGGGGGAGCTGGGACTGTACCTACCCTGCACAGCCCAGATATTTTGGGCTATGGCAGCTCTCACTGCCCACCTGTCACAATGCTGCCTCTTCTCAGAACCACCAAAAAACAAGGCACAGGCGTCCCAGCCCTACCCAGCAACACTTGTTCCCTTCAGGTAGTCTGGATGTAGGAAAAGAACTGATTAAAAGCTCCAGTGTGTTTATACTTGTTCCTTTTATTTACCGAGTAACACAATAAAGCGATGAGATTCGGTTATCAAAATATTTTCCTTTTTTTTTTTTTTCCCAACAGTTATAGTACATCAAAAAAATATACAATGAACATTACAGGAGGGTACTGGCCAAGTCCCTAGAGTCTGGATATTCCATTTTGGGTTTGGTTTGTTTTGTTTTTCTGGTGTTTTGAATCAAATTTCACATCACTCCAAGGTTATTTACAGAGGGGCACACGTTACCGAGCGCTATGGACTATCCCTACTCCTAGTACAGCATGTGCTAAGTCAAAGGCAGTAAATGCTTTGGAGAGCAGGAGGGGATTTGGGGGGATGCCATAACGGGGGGTTCTTATGCAGCTCGTTGCAGTAATTATTGTCACTAGAAGGAATGGCTTTCACAGGGTTAAAGTGCCAAGAACAGGAGTGCGCCAGGACTCCACTGGTGAGGGGCAAGGAGCAGCCATGGCTCCAGCACAGGCTTTTTGGGACAATGGAGGGGAACAGGCCCACTGGTGCCACGTGGCTCTGCAAGCTGCAGCCCAGCTGCTCCAGGCTCCCCGAGCTTCTGAGGGGCTGGGCACAGCACCAGGGGCTCATGGCACAGGAGGGGACCCATGGTCCTGCTGGACTGGGGGTGACCCCAAGGGCCTGGGAAGGGCACAGTGACACGGGCAGGGGTGGCTGGGGACGTGCCAGCCATGGGCTGCTTGGCACTGGGGAACAGGGACAGCATCTCTCCTGTCCCCTGGGGCCCCACCAGCACAGGCTCCTGTCCCCTGGGGTGTGGGACCATCTGTGTCCCTCTGTGTCCCCTGGGGTGTGGGACCATCTCCCTATCCCTGGCAAAGCCATTTCTGCTGGGAGCCTTGTTTCCCTCACACATCCCACACTGCTGCAAGACCTTTCCATTGTCTCCACACACAGCTGCTCACTCCTCTCCTGGTGCCCTCTCCCCACTCTCCTCCTTCCCTGGGGAAGGGGTGCTCTGAGCAGGTGAATTCACACCCAGGGGCTCCCTCACTCTCCCGTCCCCGTGGCAGGAGCGCAGTGGCGGCTCCACGGTTGGCGCTGCCCACAGAGCCTGCAGGTGTGAGCTCCTTCCTGCAGCTTTCCTGCCCTTGCCAAGGCTCCAGCCCTGGGAAGCAGATATGTTTCAGCCATCTGAGTCACCCTTTGGCCCCTTCCTGAGCATTGGTGGAGCACGCTGGGCAAAATCCTTCTGAGATCCAGGCGCTGCTTGTGGCCAAGACGTCAGATATGTGTGCTTGTGCGTGTGGATTCCCAGGTGCACTCACCAAGCCACCTCTTCCCGAGGGCTGGGAGGGAATGGGAGTCACAGCAGAGGTCTGAGCCAGCACAGGGGATGGGACAGAGCTCAGTGTCATGTTGGTTCTTCTGCTGCCACCACTGCTCCAGCTGCAGCACCAAAGGGAATCGCAGGCGGCCAATGCGATTGGGGTGAGCTGCCCCCTGGATTGCATAGATCAGGGTGGGGTGTTCCTCCAGAGAAAGGTCCATTTGGGATGCAACTCTCTCTATGTACAGCAGCGTGCTGGGCACCCAGAGCGCCGCGGGGACAGTCCCAGACAGGTCATGCTTGGGCTGTCTGAGCACAGTGAAATGCAGGGCTATGGCCTCGGGGTCCCTCCAGAGCCTGGCACTCTGCAGGCTATGGGTGCACCTGCCCCCTGATTGTCCAGGCTGCTGAGGACACCTTTGATTTTGGGGATCATCAGTAACTTCCTGGAAGCTCCTATCTGGGATGGGATCGGAGGGCTGTGCACGGCAGGTGAGCAGCAGCGTTGCCTTTCACTGGAGAACTGAAAGTGCTTTAGGGACATTCACTCAGCCTCACAGCATCTCCCGGGAGGTAGGGGCAGGGCTGTCCCCACGCAGGGACAGAGACAAGGACGGGTGCCAAGCACAGGGACACCTCCTTGGGGAGCCAGCACTGGCACTCCAGGCCTTGCTGGGCATGAGTGGGGCCCAGCTTGGCCACATGCCCATCGTGTGCTTCTGGGGCCAGGGCAGGGCCTGTGTGCTTTGGAGGGAGGAGGCGCCGGCCCTGGGGTCAGCTATTGCTCTCGGAGTGAGGATATGGTCAGTGTGGCCGTGCCTGCCACCACGGGGGCTCTTTGGCTGGTGGGACACAGGGAATTGGGACAGGGGGCTGGTGGGTGGCACAGAAACCCCCTGCCAGCACAGGCAGGTGCAGGGCTGGCAAGGGCACAGCCAGCCCAGGCTGAGAGAGAAACTGCCAGCTTCCCACTTGTGCTGGGGTTGTTTCTCCCAGGAAGAGCTGGCCTGAGATTCCCCTCGCACTTCCCTTCCCACTGGGCTGGCAGGGAGCAGAGGGATGCTCCTTCTCCCAGGGACCAGCCAGCTCCTCTCCTTCCAGTCTGGAAACTGGGAGGGCCATGAAGAAGCAGCCAGCAGGCCAAGGACAGGCAGGCTGTGGCCATGAGATGGTCCTGCTGATTTGGACACTGTCCTCTTCTGTGCACTGCCTGGGCCCATCTGCTGAGCAGGGGCCAGCACAGGCTGGGGGAGCAGTGGGGATGCGCGGGGGGCTGGCCAGGCTCTGTCAGGGCACCTCTCTCCAGTGGGAGCCCTCTCCAAGCAAAGGAGAAGCCGGGGTTGATGTCTACCACTACGTTTTCCCACCAGCCAGGAGAGCAGGTGCGAGGAGCGCTGTCCCCAGCCCAGCCCGGTGCACAGACCCCGGCCGGGTCACACTCTAGTAGGGTGCAAAGACGATGGGACCCGGCGTGGGGCGGACGTGAGCCGGCGGCGTTCGGAACAGGGCTGGTCCGAGGATCGGCGCTTGGAACAGCGTGGTGGCAGCCGCCGGTCGCAGGGCCAGGGGTCCGGGCATGGCGCACACGGCAGCGGCGGTCAGCGGGCTCGGCAGGAAACGCGTGGCCAAGGTTTTGGTGAGGTGCTTCTGCAAAGCCAGCTTGGACTGCAGGGAGGGAGGGGGAGACAGCGTGAGGTGGAGGGATCACAAGGGAATGCTGCTGGCAAAGCGCTCCCAAGTTATCCAGGAATACTCAAAACGCACCACCGCAGCTCACCCTCCTGGAGGGGAGAAGCTGAGCTGTGGGGATGTGTCGCAGATATCTTTAATGGAAAATCCTTTCTTTAGGATTTTTCCTCCTGAGAAGCTGAGAGGCCTCAGGAACAAAATGTAAACATTGATTATCTGCTGCTGTGGGATGCAACAGGTAGATCTTTGATTAGCCCATGTTAAATGTTTGTAAGTAATGGCCAATCACAGCTCAGCTGGCTCAGACAGATTGCCGAGCCACAAGCCTTTATTATCATTCCTTCCTCTTCTATTCTTAGCTAGCCTTCTGATGAAATCCTTTCTTCTATTCTTTTAGTATAGTTTTAATGTAATTTATATCATAAAATAATAAATCAAGCCTTCTGAAACATGGAGTCAGATCCTCGTCTCTTCCCTCCTCCAAGAACCCCTGTGAACACTGTCACCGTGAGGGAAGTCGAGGTTTAAGAGAAGCAGCTCCCGTAACTCACTGAAAGGATGGCTGTGAGTGAGGCTCTGTGAGCAAACCAAGTGCTGTGCAGGGAGACAGGTACCTTGAGAATACTCACTGCGAGGGCAGCATTCTTCTGCAGCTTGTTGTAGGGGCTGTACTTGGGCTTGGGTGGCTTCCCTGCCAGCCTGTCTTTGTGCCTCCGGCTGCTCATGTGCTGGGGAGGAAAACAGCAGGATCACTGGGAGCCAGGACAGCCAGGGCACCGTGTGGCTCAGGTGTGTGGGGACACCAGGCACCCACAGATACCCTGAGTCCCTCCACACCCACACCCGGTGCCCAGGCTCTCCCAGGGCATCGTCACCTGCTTGAGCTGGGTCTCGGAGTTGACGTAGATCTCGCACACTTGGCAGTGGAAGGCCTTGTTCTGGATGTTGATGCTGCCCTTGTTCCCGATGCGCTTGGACTTGTGCCCTGCCCGGGAGAGCAGCTTGCCCCGGCCTCGCCGCAGCTGGGCGCCGTGACCTTCCAGCATGGACTTGTGCTTGGCGCCTGCCAGGAGGGGACACTCAGCGAGCCAGCCCCGTGCCAGTGCCCCAGCAGCAGGAGCATGGGATACCCAGCAGGAACAGTGCCCTCCAACAGCACCAACCCGTGCCCAGCAGCACTTGCAGGCAGAGGGCACACAGAGCTGTGGAACCCAGACTTTCACCATTGCTGCACAACCCCACTGCCAAACCCTGCCAAACTGCACGTCGCAGGCAGAGCAGGGATGCTCATGTTCCCAGAGACCCCCCCCCTGCACGAGGCAGCTTTGGAGAAGCTGCTCTTTGCTATTTCCAGCGTGTGCTGGAGCCTGTCGCCTGTCCCCGGGCGTTAGCACAGTCTGCAGCATCTGAGCCGTGCCCAAGGTCACAGCAGAGCCAGGAATAGCTCAGCAGGGTCACAGCAGGTGGGGAAGGAGGAACCCAAGATCCCTGCACACCTGGGGACAGGGTGCTCTGTCCTGTCCCTGACGAGGGTGCATGGGGAGCAAGTAATTTAAGCCCCTGCTAATTCATTCTGTTTATTGAGGAGCTGTGTGACAGCCACAGAGCAGCGCCAGCCTGCAAATGTTTGTTTGCTTGTTTGTTTATTTGTTTGTTCTTTTTCCCCCAAATCAGCTCCTGAATTTGTAACTGGAGCTGACAAAAGCAAAAGGACACGTCTGCAGCTAAGCCACAGCAGTGTCCTGAGCCAACCCTGCCCACGGCAGCTGCAGTGGGGTGGCAGGAATTGCTCCCCAGTATTTAAAAGGGGCTTCCATTTAAATTTGGGGTGCCCAGCTTAAGCATCCTCTAGAGAAAGAGGTGAGCCAGGAGCTGGAACTGCCCACAAACCCCACTGGGGACCCCAGTACCATGGCTGGCACCACCCTGGGGGACCCTCAGCAGCTCCCACAGATGCCCACCCCAAAGGGCTGCCCCACACAGCCCAGGAGTCATTTTGGGCTATGGGTTCCACAGCTCATTGCATTCCCAGGGGTCTTCTCCACAAGCCCAAACTACCAGGCTGCTTTGGGAAGTATTATTCCATGTTTGGAAGAAGCCCTGGCTATCAGCTTCAAGCTAAATGGAAAATAAAGTAGCCTCAATCACTTGATTAAAAGTCCTTAATTGAGACTTAAGAACAATAAGAGTGTTTGACCTGATGAAAATTCACCCTAGAAGGTGAAGCCCTGGTAAAGCCCTATGACTTATCTATGCAGGTCATTTTAATGAACGTTTTTTAATTACAGCAACACTCATTAATGCTTGCTACTTCATTGCAAGGCTACTTGAGCCCCAATAAAGTGGCAGGGGCCCCATCCCCCTGTCCCCCTGCCCCCCAAAAATGCCCTTACCAGTGTTGTGAGCCTCCAGCTGGGACAGGGAGTTGACGGTCACCTTGCAGGTGGGACAGTACAGGTGCTGTTTGCTCTTTTTCCCCTCTTTCTCGCTCTCAGGGGCCGAGCTGACGCTGCTGCCTGACTCAGCTGCCTGTGCCTCGGCTGCCTGGGCTGATGAGGAGGCCACGCTGGTGGCATCTGAGGTGCCCTCTGACAGCTCGGAGGCTGGTGGGGAGCCCAGAGGGGCGACACTGCCTGGCAGCTCCACTGGTGACTCCTCAGTGCTGGGCACCAGTGCCAGGCTGCTGCCCTCGCCCTCCGACTCCTGTGGGCTACTGGCATCAGCTGGTGGGACAAAAAGGAAAGGGGGAAAGAGGGAAAGAGAAAGAAATGGGCACAAAGAGAAAGTTCTCTGTGCCTGAACGGGTTTTCTGGATTTCAGGGAGCTCCCCCATCTTCCCTAAGACCATTCCAGAGGTCTGCATGCATCCCCAGGTCTCATTACAGCTGTTCTCTCCGGTGCATGCAAGTGGGGCTCAGCACCAAACCCTGGTGCTGCCACAGCTTTCACCAGCCCATCCCTGCATGTGGCAGAGCCCTGGGGGGTGTGTGGGACAGGGCTCACTCCCAGAGACACCAAACCACAGGGAAAACACCCCCTGTTCCAAACCACAGGGAAAACACCCCCTGTTCCCCTGCGGGAGCTCAGGTGACACCTCTGCCACCCCAACCCCAGCCTCCTCAGCCCCTCCTGTACCTGTGCTGCCCAGCTCCCCACTGCCCACGGGGCTGGGGGCCAGCTCGGCCGTGCTGTCCTGGCCAGGGGTCCCCGCTGCAGCCCCCACCACCTTCTGCTTGTTCTTCATGGCCTCGATGGCCTTCAGCCTCCGCGCATGCTTGTGGCCCTTGTAGTGGGCTTCAGCCTGGTTCTGGGGGCAGAGAGGGATGGCTGTGACAGACAGACACACGGACATGGGCAGGGCAGAGGTCCAGAGCCAGGACTGGCCACTCAGGCAGGTTTCTGGTGCAGCCACCTCACCTGGTGCCGCCCAACCCCAGGGTAGGAGCACTGCAAAGGGGGTTGGCAGTGGGGTGTAGAACAGAGAGGGGTGTTGGCAGTGGGGTGTAGCACAGAGGGGTGTTAGGAATGAGGTGTAGCACAGAGGAGGTGATGGGAATAAGGTGTAGCACAGTGGGATTTTGGGAGTGGGGTGTAGCACAGTGAGGTTTTGGCACTGGGGTGTAGCACAGAGGGGTTTTTTGGCAGTGAGGTGTAGCACACAAGGGTTTAAGCACAGAGGGGTTTTGGCAGTGAGGTGTAGCACAAAGGAATTTTTACAGTGGGGTGTAGCACAGGGGGTGTTTTGGGAGTGGGGTGTAGCACAGAGAAGGGTGTTGGGAATGAGGTGTAGCACAGGGGTGCGTTGGGAGTGAGGTGGAGCAAAAAGGAGTTTTGTTTAGGCAGTGGGGTGTAGCAGATAGGAGGTGTTGGGAGTGGGGTATAGCACAGAGGGATTTTAGCACTGGGGTGTAGCACAAAGGGCTGTTGGCACTGGGGTGTAGTACAGAGGGGTTTGTAGCAGTGGGTTGTAGCAGAGAGGGATTTTGGCTGTGGGGTGTAGCACAGAGGGGGTGTTGGCAGTGGGGTGTAGCACAGAAGAGGTAATGGGAATAAGGTGTAGCACAAAGGGGTGTTTTGGGAGTGGGGTGTAGCACACAAGAGTTTTCGTAGTGAGGTGTAGCATAGAGGGGTTTTTTGGCACTGGGGTGTAGCACAGAGGGGTTTTGGGAGTGGGCTGTAGCACAGAGGAAATGTTGGGACTGAGGTATAGCACCTCAGAGAGGTTTTTGGCACTGGGGTGTAGCACAGAGGGTTTTTTTGGCAGTGAGGTGTAGCACACAAGGGTTTAAGCACTGGGGTGTAGCACAGAGGAGTTTTAGCAGTGGGGTGTAGCACAGAGAGGGGGTATTGGCACTGGGCTGTAGCACAGAGGGTTTTTAGCACTAGGATGTAGCACAGAGTCCTTTCCCTCCTCTCCCCAGCTTCCTCTGACACCAAGATATTGAGGCCAAGGTATCACTCTCTAAGATATCAGCACATTGCTTGCTTGGAGAGATAAGGACCCTGCTCTGATTAAATGCATCAAGTCACTCCTAAAAGCAGCTTTCAGGCAGAATTTATGACTCCAGAAACCTACAATGAATTGTTGCTGTAAAAATGAAATAAAGAGGTTTTTTGGTGGGGAGGACACATCACCCAGTGTATCCTAAGGGTGTCCAACACATGGTTCATGTCCCCAGCTCCTCTCTCTCAGTGAGCACAGGATAATGAAGCGTGACTCTGATGGATTTGTGTCTGCACCAAACTGATAAAAATGGCTGCAAAAATAATTCCCCTGAACACTGATGTCCTCCCAGCAGGGACAATGCTGCGTTGTCCCCCCCCAAACAACCCCGTTTTGGCAATTTATGGAGTGGAACCCCAGTCTGAATCAGACACTGTACCCCTGAGTGGGACAGATTAATTTGCACAGCATTCCTGGGGGCCAGCTGAGGATTCCTGGGCTCGGCAGGGGGAAGCATCCCAGCCCATCCCTCCCCTTCCCTCCCCCTGTGGCTTCCCAAGGGCTGGGAACGGGGCTGGTACGTGGGAAAGCAAAGGGCGAGTCCAAGCGTTGGTGCCTCATTAGCAAAGACAATAAACTGCCCCTGGAAAACAGGGCTGGGTGCAGCCAAAGTAGGTCACAGGCTCCATGCTGGAACACTGTGAGGGCTGTGAGGGTCTGGGCCAGCCAGGGCGACCTGCAGGGACATGGGCAGAGCAGGAATGGGGACATGGGGAGCACATTGTGGGACTGACCCTCCTGGCACAGCACCTCTAGCTGGGAAGCGGCCTGAAACAGGGAAGCAATGAAGGGAGCAATGCTTGTCCTGAGCTGCTTGGCTGTGGAGTGGAATCATGAAGCCCAGAACCAGGGATTTTTGCTGTCAGAGCATCAGCAGCAGCCCCAGGCACTGCAGATCCAGCATGGCCAGGCTGGGGTGGCTCCTCTGCAGGCAGGAGCAGCTCCAGGAGCCCAGATGGGCACCAAGCACTGCAGATCCAGTGGATGGGAGTGACCCAGGGATGGATGGGAGTGACCCAGGGATGGGTGAGACTGACCCAGGGATGGGTGAGACTGACCAGGGATGGGTGAGACTGACCAGGGATGGATGGGACTGACCAGGGATGGATGAGAGTGACCCAGGGATGGGTGAGAGTGACCCAGGAATGGATGAGAGCGACCCAGGGATGGATGGGACTGACCAGGGATGGATGGGAGTGACCCAGAGATGGATGGGACTGACTCAGGGGATAGATGAGAGTGACCCAGGGACGGATGAGAGTGACCCAGGGATGGGTGAGAGTGACCCAGGGATGGATGGGACTGACCCAGGGATGGATGGGACTGACCAGGGATGGATGAGAGTGACCCAGAGATGGGTGAGAGTGACCCAGGAACGGATGAGAGTGACCCAGGGATGGGTAAGAGTGACCCAGGGATGGATGAGAGTGACCCAGGGATGGATGAGAGTGACCCAGGGATGGATGGGACTGACCCAGGGATGGGTGAGACTGACCAGGGATGGATGAGAGTGACCCAGGGATGGGTGAGACTGACCCAGGAACGGATGGGAGTGACCCAGGGATGCATGAGAGTGACCCAGGGCACAGATCAGACTGACCCAGGGGATGGGTCAGCCTGACCCAGGGGATGGATGGGACAGACCCAGAAATGGGTGAGAGTGACCCAGGGATGGATGAGAGTGACCCAGGGATGGGTGAGAGTGACCAGGGGATGGATGGGACTGACCCAGGGGATGGATGAGAGTGACCCAGGGACGGATGAGACTGACCCAGGGATGAGTGAGAATGACCCAGGGGATGGATAGGACTGACCCAGGAGATGGATGACCCTGACCCATTTTTGGGGACACCCCTGGCAGGGGCTGGCCCCGTGTCCCCCCTCACCCCCAGGCCCAGGTGTGGCCCCACTCACAGCAGAGTTGAAGCGCAGGTGGCAGATGTTGCAGGAGATGAATTGCTTCTTCTTGAGCGGGGCGGGCACGCCGAAGGTGTGGCTGATCACTGCCTTCTGCACTGGGTCCATCTGCAAGGGCAGCCAGGGAGGGAGGCAGGGCTGCTGTGTGTCCTCCTTGGAACCCAGGACATCCCTCTGGCTGCCCTGGAGGACTCCAGACCCTACCCAGGGGGCTCAGAGACCCTGGCACAGAGCCCAAGACCCTGTGCCTTTGATTGTGACCCATGGAAAAACAATTACCAACCTTTACATGAAGAATTACAAGTCAAAAGAGTTTAAGTAGAATGATAGTGAATTTATCAAAGGGTGAAAAAATAGATTTTTTGGGTTTTTAGAATGAGGGTTCAGGAGGCAAGATGGAGGAATCTGGGCTCATCCACTCTTTCTCCTTCTTCTTCTTGGCCTCCATCTTCTGGGTGATGTTGGCACTTTTGGATTGTTTTAGAGTAGAAGCTCACTGTCTAACATAGGTGATAGGTATTGGGAAGTTATGGTAAATACTGTACATGTAGTTTTTAGTATAAAAAGATAACACCAGTGTGCCTCAACCCAACCTGCCAGAGAGACCTCAGTGGGTCAGAGAAAGAATTTTATAGATAAGAAACAATAAACAACCTTGAGAACGAGAACTGAAGAATTCTGACTCCTTCTTCAAAGACCAGGCTGGGAAAAGAGACTTTCTGACACATCCTGGGGTCACTGTGACCATCAGAGATTCTGGGGTGTCCTGATGGCTGCCCCAATGTGGCACCATGACCTGGTGACCCCCAGGCCTGTCACACTCCCAAGGAGCCACTGCCAAGGCCACAGAGCTCACAGAGCTGCAAGGGGCAGGGGATGCATCTGCTGAGGGGATGCAGCCATGGAGGCTCCCCTGCACAGGGCAAGGTGCTGTGGGAACACTGGCTCCTGTCCTGCTCAAACCAGGCCTGGATCCAACAAATCCACCCGGCCTGGATCCATCAAATCCACCATGCCTGGATCCATCAAATCCACCAGGTCTGGATCCATCAAATCCACCATGACTGGATCCAACAAATCCACCATGCCTGGATCCAACAAATCCACCAGGCCTGGATCCAACAAATCCACCAGGCCTGGATCCAACAAATCCACCAGGCCTGGATCCATCAAATCCACCAGGCCTGGATCCAACAAATCCACCAGGTCTGGATCCACCAAATCCACCAGGCCTGGATCCATCAAATCCACCAGGTCTGGATCCATCAAATCCACCAGGCCTGGATCCATCAAATCCACCAGGTCTGAATGTTGGCTGGGGTCTGGCAGAAGGGATGAGGCCCCATCTGCACCAGTGTGTGCCCAAGTCCCCTCTCCCCCCACACAGACATTTGTGCCACAGATGACAAATTACCAGTTTCTGTTTGAACCTCACTGGCTACTCTTACCCTCAACAGGAGCAGAAACCACCAAAATGGGGGACAGAGGTGGCCAAAACAAGAATGTGGCCGTTCATTCTCCATGTGCTCCTCACCAGAGAGTTGGGATGTCCCCATGTAGTGCCAAAGGCACAAGCAGGGCCATGTGTGCCAGCCCACAGGGCACTGAGAGCCCACAGGGGTGCCAGGGCACAAGGGACACCCAAGATAGAGTGACACCCAAGATACAGGAGGGACACCCAAGATACAGGAGGGACACCCAAGATACAGGAGGGACACCCAAGATACAGAGCCCACAAAAGCCCCTCTGAGCTGCCCCACTGCTGCCCAGATGTGATTTCCACCCTCTCAAACCCAGCAATGACAACTCAGTCACCAGGCTGGGCACACACAGAACCCCTCAGTGCCCTGCCAGGAGTCTGTCTGTCCTCCAGCCTGCCCAGGGCTGTGGCGGGGCCAAGCCTGTGGCCAGTGCCAGCCCCCAGCCCGTCTGTCTCACCCCAGGGCTCGGCCTCATTCCACAGCCCAAGCACCAAACTGCTTCCAAAAGCCATAATTGTTTTTAACAAAATGCATTTATTAAGGAAGAAAACATAAGAATAAGCTCTTTGTCTGAGCGTGGCTCCAATCTATAATGCAAGTATTGTTCCCTAGCCTGTGGCACAGGGAGATTATCTTATCTGAGCCCTGCTGTCAGGAGAGCCAGGGGTTTTCAGTGATCATATTTCTCTGCAAAGCTATTTCACTGCCCAGACAGGTGCATCAGTCTTCGAGGCACATGCCTGGACAACAGCACCATTATCAAGACCCCAAATTCCTTTCCAGGAGTGAGCAGAATGGTAAGAGCAGGTGATTAATGAAGTGCCTGTTTGCTGTGAGATTTTACTCACTTATCTGGCATATAAATGAAGAGGCATTTGGGGTTCAGCAGAGACCTGGGGGAAGCTGCAGATGGCCAAGGTGATGCTCCATGCCTGACAGCAAACATTGCAACATGCTGCTGGCAGCACCCCCATGCTGCTGGGATGCTGGGCCTGGACTTATTTTCCAGAGAAACACCAACTTTTCTATTCAGAAAAGAAAAATGGCTCCAACCTTCCCATCAATTCCAGCTGGTTGTACCCACCAAGCCCTGGCAGCTCCCATGGGCTCATCCACACCCTGAGCAGGGTGGGGATCACAGGAGGATGCAGAGGAAAGGGAGATGCTGGCACAAGGACACAAATGAGGCCAGGGACTCTCTTGGTGTCATCCCAAACCAGTGATGAAGCCAGTGGGACACATCTGAGCCACATCTGAACAGCCCCAGCACAGGGTCTCCTCATCCTCCTCATGCAAGACCCCAAATTCCTTTCCAAGAGCGAGCAGAATGGTAAGAGCAGGTGATTAACGAAGTGCCTGTTTGCCATGAGATTTTACTCACTTTTCTGGCATATAAATGAAGAGGCATTTGAGCCTCAACTACACTGGTGGTGGTGGTGCTGAACAGCCCAGCACAGGCACTCCTCATCCTCCTGGGGTTATGCCAGGGTGGTGGCACCAACCTGAATCTTTCTTGTGCTTGTGCCAAGTCCACCCCGTGGCACAGCAAGGAGCTGTGTCCACCAGAGCACCTGCAACAGGCACAGACTCACACACCAGGGGCTGGGCTGGCCAGAACACTCATTTCTGCTCCTGCTGTCCCAAAGTGAACACCAGCTCTGCCTCAAGCTGCCCACCCCATGGGAGCACTCATGGTCCCAGGGGCTTTACCAGAAGCCCAGCCCAGCTCAAGCACACTTGAGAACCCTCGTGCTTCTCCCCAAACCCAAACACAAACACCCCTCTGTCCCTCCCTGCCACAGCTCTCCCAGACATGCAAAAGCCCCCCCAGCTCCTGTGGGGGGCACTTACCAGTGCCTGCAGCCAGGGATTGAGGCTCCTCCTGGCAGTTCCCAAAGGAATGGAGCCAGCAGCAGAGGTGGCTTTGGGCACAGCAGTCTTGGGGAATAAAGATCCCAGCTTTATACTCAATTCCCATTGACTCACATTACTTTATTTATCCCTGGATGTTCCTGCTGGTATAAATAGCCACCCCTGTGCTGTGGCCACTGAGGTCAGGGCAGGAATTCACAGGGATGCAGCATCCCCTCAGATCCTGTCTGCTGACTGAGTTTGACCAGGCGCTGCTGGGTCCTGGGGATTTGCAGCATCCCGAGCTGAGGGAAGGAGCAAGGAAAGTGCTGAGAGGGTTTTTTTCCCCCCCTGGTTGTTGCTCTAAGTGACAGGAGGCAGCCTGGAAGGGTTTTGTTGGCTCTGGAGTGAAACATCTGCTGGGTTCATGGGAGCTCAGTGACCTGCTGGGAGTGTTCTGCTGGGCAGAGCAAACAGCTCCTGCTCTGCAGGGCACCTCTGAGCCCTCACTGCACCTCCAGCCATGCAGGGCACGAAAACAGAACCCCCAGATCCTGCTGCAATGTGGCAGCAACCTCAGCAAAGGGCAGACCCTGACTGATCCTTCCATCCCTGTCCCCTCAAGTGGAGCCTGACCGGCCTGGCTTGGGATGCAGGGATGTTCTAGCCCCACATCCTGAGGGAAGGAAGCTGCAGGGATGCTCCTGCCCCTCATCCTGAGGGATGGAAGCTCTGCTCTGGCTCCTCCAGAGCTTGGAGAGCAGCTCAGGCTGCAGGGATGTCCCAGCCCCTCACCCTGAGGGATGGAAGCTCTGCTCTTACTCCTCCAGAGCAGCTCAGGCTGCAGGGATGTCCCAGTTCCTCATCCTGAGGGATGGAAACTCTCCCCTGGCTCCTCCAGAGTTTGGAGAGCAGCTCAGGCTGCAGGGATGTCCCAGCCCTTCACCCTGAGGGATGGAAGTTCTGCTCTGGCTCCTCTAGAACAGGCTGCAGGGATGTCCCAGTTCCTCATCTTGAGGGATGGAAGCTCTCCTCTGGCTCCTCCAGAGCTTGGAGAGCAGCTCAGACTGCAGGGATGCTCCAGCCCCACATCCTGAGGGATGGAAGCTCTCCTCTGGCTCCTCTAGAGTAGCTCAGGCTGCAGGGATGTCCCAGTTCCCCATCCTGATGGATGGAGCCTCTCTTTGGGCTCCTCTAGAGCAGCTCAGGGATGCAGGGATGCTCCAGCCCCTCATCCTTTGGGATGAAAGCTCTGCTTGGCTCCTCAGAGCCACCACCCTGGCACACCCTGCACCTCTCCCAGCCTCTTTTGGCCCCATCTCCAGCACAGACACCCCCAAAGAGCAGCTCCTGCCCCTGGGCCATCAGCCAGCAGCACACACCGGGCTCAGCTCCGAGCTCAGAGCGGCTCCAGGTGCCCACACAGTAGGGACAGCCTCCCCTGGCATCTCTGTGTGTGTGTGTGTGCCCCATCCACGTGGAGCACAGCAGCCATCAGCAGGTTCCAGATTCATTTTCCAAATGAGAGATTTTTTTAAGGCAACAGCCGTGGGTGAGGCAGCGGCAGGTGGGAGCCAAGAGGGGAGGACAGCAGGCGTTGGGTCAAGTTCACTCCTGACTCCAGAGACTAAAAAAAGAGCCCAGACAGAAAGCAGGAGCTATAATGGCATCAAAACCCCTCCTGTCCCGTGTTCCAGCTCATTAGCCCGGGGAGAGGCTGGGCTGGGGCTTCAAAAGAGCATAAAGGACTCAGAGCCCAAATCCATTCAACAGCAACAGGAATCCTGTGCCTGATTTCTGGACTGTCTTTGAGGATCTTGGTGATAATTTGCATCTTCTGAGCACGTTTAAGCTCAAAGCCACTCACTAAAGGCGAGTGAGCAGGGAGGGGGCTCAGGAAAATCCCATTTCCAGGCTGATGAGAGAAAACAATGGGCATTGATTGAACCCCAAAACACCAGCATGTAGGAGTGCAGGGGGCTAGGATGGTGGGGGTGGACGGAGAGGAGAGATCTCTGCAGCCAGGTCAGGAATTTGGGGTTTATTGCAAAGGGTCAAGTGCAGGGCCCTGCTGGGAGCTGCCAGGCACAGCTCAGAGCAGGCTGAGAGAAGAGAGGGGGAGAGAGGATGAGAGGGTAAGAGAGTAAAAGGGTGAGAGAGTAAAAGGGTAAGAGAGCGAGGTTCCTGTTACAATACAATAAATCTTCTGCGTAGAATATTCTAATTCTCACTAACCAATCTAGTACAATATACAAATCCTATAGCATTTACATACACCCTATAAGAATCATTACATTACCACCCTGTGTTCCATTTTAAACCCTAAAAACTCCTCTTTGGGCCCCTTCTGCCAAGCTGTAGGGTCTGCTCTGACCCTTGGAGCTGCCTGCAAGCACAGGGTGTTGTTTCACCTTCAGCTGGCCACACCATTGTTTTCCAGTTGTTCAGTAACTGAGGGATCTCAAAGCTTGCTTTCATTTCAATCTCACTTATAGTTTCCATATTCTCAAAATCTTTTACCAGACAATCATATTTATAAGGCTTTCCTGATTCATCTTCCCCACACCAGCACGCAGTGCCTCTGGGGCAGAGATGGGGAGCAGCCCCTGAGTTCTGCCTTACCCAGAGCAGAACCTGCTCCACAACAATTCTGGCAGCACCCAGGGGTGACAGAGACCCCCACGGGGCTGGGACCAGTCTGGGGGAGCAGTGCAGCATGGGGAGAAAACCATTCCACACCTGATATCTGGTGTATCTTTGGTCACATCCATGTCAGTTTAAGTGTCTAATGGAACATCTCTAAAGATCTGTGTCATTGCCCACCCCAGAATCCTGGGTTGGTGGTCCAAGGTCAGGATTTGGAGCCCAAATGGGGGGTGGGAGCAGCCCCCCAGCACTCTGAGTCCCCCAACATCCACAGCACCAGCCACATTCCTCATCTCTGTAGTACATTCTCTTTCTTTTCTTTTCCTTATTTAATTTTCAACTAATGAACTGCTCTCCAGAGCTACTTTATTACTATTGATTCCAGGGGCAAAATCCAATTGATCTTGGTTAAAATGAACCATGTTTTTAATTCTGATACTGACAGGCTCTGGCTGGGCAGGAATCTCTCTGAGCTAAGGGCAAAGTGGGCATGTTGAACTGGTGTCCAGCAGCCAAAGACCCCAGGAATTAAACCAAAAACTACCTGGTAGGGTTCAAGGAGTGGTGCCAAGCAGAGGATGGACTGCTCTAGGGGAGGAGGGATTCAATGCTCATCCTCCCTGGGTGTCACAGACACGTTTTATGAAAAATCCTTTTGTTAGAATTGCTTCTTCTGAGAAGCTGAGAAGCCTCAGGAACAAAATGCAAACTATGGTTATCTGCTGCTGTGGAATGCAGCAGGTGCATCTGTGATTAGGCCATGTTGGTTGTTTCTAATTAATGGCCAGTCACAGTCAGCTGTCTCGGACTCTCTGAGAGTCACAAGCTTTTGTTATCATCCCACTTCTTTCCTTGCTAGCCTTCTGATGAAATCCTTTCTTCTATTCTTTTAGTATAGTTTTAATATAATATATATATATCATAAAATAATAAATCAGCCTTCTGAAACATGGAGTCAGATTGTCATTTCCTCCTGGGATCCCTGTGAACACCACCACAGATGGGCACTCACCGTGTTGAAGTTGGGGAAGAGGTTGAGCGGTGATGTCCCGTTGAGCCTGAAGGTCAGGAAGTGCTTGATGTCCAAGGGAGGATGGAGAGGCCGGCCAGGGATGGGCAGTGATGCTAAGAGGGGGCTGCTGTGTCCGGAGGGACCTGGGCAGGCAGAGGGAGAGAGCAGCGTTAGCCCCGGTGATCCCTGCTGGCACAGGAGCACAGAGCACACCAGACATGGCACACGGGGACATCTGCACAGAGCACACCAGACATGGCACGTGGGGACATCTGCCATGGACCACAGAACCCCCCCAAGGAGAGACCCCAGCCCAGGGTGGCCCTGGGCACCCCTTTGCCTCCAAACTCCAAACTTCCAAACCTTCCAGGCTCCAAACCAGCACCCCAGTTCCAGGCTGGACGCTGCCGCCTCCGCATCCCAGCGAGGACGCGCGCAGGAGTCCAAAGCCTCAGAAAGTGTCCAAACCTCCCCCAGGGAAGCAGCTCCTCCCCTGGGCTCCCCCAAACCAGCTACACCAGGGCTCCTCACCATGGCTGGGGAGGATTTGGCTGCCAGCAGCAGCCACAGGGCAGAGGCAGAGCTGCCCCCAGTCCTGCGGCACAGCCGCCGCTCCCCGTGCCCCGCAAACGAACCACGCGCTCCAGCGTGGGATTTAAAAATAGCCCAGAGTTATTAATAATGTTCTGTTTCAACAGAAAACACCCGTGGGACTGAGGGAAGGAGGGAAGGGAGGCCAGGCAGAGGTTTGTCTGCAGCCTGCTCCCCATCCCAGCATCACAGATGATGAGGAAAGGGAAGCATCCCTGCCAGAGAGAGTCCCTGCCCAGCTCTGGGAGCAAGGAGAGGGGAAAGCTAAAATAAAATAAATGAACTAATCAAACACAATAAATAAGAAATGGTTTCAGAATGCTGTGAGCCAGAAGAGCCCACTCACATCCCACATGGCTTCATACCCCTCCAACCCACCAACCCACTCACAGCCCCGTCCCTTTTTTTGCAGCAAGGACAGGGTCAGCATTCCTCATTCCTTTGGATTTTTTTGAGGTTTGGGTTCTTTACCACCTCGAAGCCATCATGGATCCTTTGACAGAGGGATAATGTTGACACAGGGATAAGGCTGTGGGTCCTGCCTTGACACAGGGATAATGTTGACACAGGGATAAGGCTGTGGGTCCTGCCTCACCTACAGCCCCATCCCCTTTCCTGCAGCAAGGACAAGGTCAGCGTTCCTTGTTCCTCTGGATTTTTTTGAGGTTTGGGTTCTTTTCCACCTCAAAGGCATCATGGATCCCTTGGCACAGGGATAATGTTGACACAGGGATAAGGCTGTGGGTCCTGCCTTACCCACAGCCCCATCCCCTTTCCTGCAGCAAGGACAAGGTCAATTTTCCTCGTTCCTCTGGATTTTTTTGAGGTTTGGGTTCTTTTCCAACTCGAAGGCATCATGGATCCCTTGGCACAGCACAACCCCATCCCACCATCCTCCTGGACCTGAGAACACCCTTGTGGGACGCTGACTGGCCAGCCCCCACTCCCACAGCAGAAACTCTCCACCAGCACCCCAATTCCAGCCATGCAGAACGAGGCTGCTGCTGCTCCTCGCTCTGCTCCGCACCCTCCCCACGCCAATCCCGGCTGGTGCAGGATGTGAGCCGCATCAGAAACCCAAAGTTCGAGAGGTTCCCTGGGTTTGAGCAGCAGCCAGCGCTCGTCGCCAGCCCCACGGGCACCAACGACCTCTTTCTGGGCGAGCGCACGCGGCGGCTCTGCCGCGGCGCCGGAGCCATGCCCGAGCCAGGCCTGACTCCGGGCAGGAATCAGGGTTTGCTTCATCAGGCGTGCACTGATCGAGTTAATTCCAGAGTCGCCCAGGAGGGAAATCTGCGAAACCGCTTCAAAATAAATAAATAACAGCACGGCAGCAGCGAGCAGCGCTGGGTGAGGGGTGCATAATTAACCTTGTGAGGCGTGAAACAGCGTTTCTACATCAAATCATTGGAGATGGATGGGCTGGCGCCAGAGGAGCTGCCCTGGGACCACCCAGCACACACAGCCGGGGCCCCATGAGAGAGCAGCAAAGGGATTTGGGGCTGGATCATGGAGGGTGAAACTCATCACGGCCAGGGTGGTTTGCACTGGCCTTAAAAACATAAAATATAGATATGCACACACACACACAAATAAAAATAAAAATAATAAAATGGTAAATATAAATATATAAATAATTATATTTTTATTACAATTATTAAAATATATATGTATATATATTAATAAATAAATTAGCATTACTATATATTATATTATATAATATAATATATAATATATAATATATAATATATAATATATAATATATAATATATAATATATAATATATAATATATAATATACAATAAATAATATATAACATATAATATAATATATATTATATAATATATAATAATTTATATAATATATATTATGTATTATATATTATATATAAAATCTATATAGTTTTATATTTTTATTTTTCAAATTATTATTATAAATTATATAAATATAAATATGCACACATTTTTATATTTATATTTTTATTTATATATATAGCTATAATATATATTAAAAGTATACATATATAATGTATATATATAATATACATAGATACATACACATATTTTTATATATATAATATATACATACATATATACACACATATATAATGTGTATATATAATATACATACATACATATATACATATATATATATATGTATGTATATATATATGTATATATACATATACACACATATATATCTGGGATGAACAAGAGGTGGGTGACCACCTTATCCCCAAAATCAGTGCCTACAAGAAGGGATGTTGCAGCTCAGCCAATGCTTGGGCTGAAGGTTTCAGTCCCTGGGGAGCAGCTCCTGCACTGGGCAGGCACAGGATGAGCACTGAGGGGACACAGACTCCAGGATTGGCCACCACCTGCAGCAGATGCTGCCCACCAATGGTACTGAGAAGATATGTCAACCTCTCTGGCACATCCCTGAGCTCAAATTTGTGGGTTAAACACATTTCTGGGATAAACCAGGCAGGTAGAGAGAGCTCAGAACCCCCTGTGAGACCCTGCAGATGGGCAGGATTTTTCTGGGGCACCTGCAGGACGCTCTCGGGGCACCTTTCCAAGGTCACAGGGCTATGGCATTGTGGGTCCTGCCTTACCTTTGCTGCAGGGCAGATTCCAGCAGCAGCTGAGGGCAGTATTTTTAGGTATTAATTAGACACTCAATTAAGGAGATTTGCTTTTAGGAGAGTGGCAGGGTCCCAGGTCTGTATAGAATGACACGACCTTAGGCAAGGTGACAGGCACAGCCAGCAGCAGGTGGGTGAACGGGCCCCCAGTGGTTCAGCTCTTTGTCACAGCCCCTGCTCTGTCTCCCCCACCTCCCCACCAATGCTGCTGCTCTGGCACTGCAGATCCTCCTGGGACAGAGCATTCCAAGGGGCTGCTGCAAGGAGAGGAGCACAGGAACCATGTGTTCCTGCCACGAGCACCTGCTGCAGCTTGGGGGGTTGTCTCTGTGCCCACCCAGGTCCACAGGTGCCACCAGAGCAAGAGGTGTCAAAGCCACGATGTCCCTGATGTGGTTCTGTGTGTCCCCTGCTCTGGGCTCAGCCAGAGACACTGGTGCCTGCACATTCTCCACCTGGAGCTCAGCCCAGTTCAAGTGAATTTTGTGGGGATCCCTCAGAATTTAAAGGAATTTTCAGCCCTACATTTAACCAAACTCACCCAAACTGTGTCTGGCTGTCCTCCCCAGCCTGTCCCCCACTCCTTCACCCTGCACAGCCACCGAGCTCAGCCTGCACATTCTCTACCTGGAGCTCAGCCCGGTTCCTGTCCCACAGACAAGTTAATTTTGTAGGGATCCCTCTGAATGTTAAGGAATTTTCAGCCCAAACTCACCCAAACTGTGTCTGGCTGTCCTCCCCAGCCTGTCCCACACCCCTTCACCCTGCACAGCCACTGAACACACACCTGCAGCAGGTTTTTCTCCTGCTCCCTGTAAGGCAGAACAACTGTTGTGCTCTGTGTGAAGCTCCCAGAGCTGCCTGTGAAGGTGGCAGGGCCAGGGCTGCAGGTTCTCACACCAACAGGAGCCTGCCAAGGACCCATCCCCGCAGACGCCGCTGCCTCAGCGAGCATCTGGCACAGAGTCTGCCCAGGCCAGATGGAGATGGAGCTGTTCATTCACACAGAGGCTCCCTCCTGCTTGGGAAATGTTCTCCAGCAAATTTTGATGGTGTCTCTAAATCCTTACCCACAGCTTTAAAGGTTTTGTCTCTGGCCAAGCACGCTTCCAGGAGGCTCCTCAATGCCAAAGGCTGATGGACAGAGAACAGCAACCCCCAGTCACAATGCTGGACCACAATGGCAGCACCAGTGCAGCCCCAGCACCTCTGGGATCTGGACTGGCAACAAACAGATTGCACTGCACTGGACTCCCAGAGCAAGCAGACCTGCCCTGTGGGGCAGCAGATCTGCTACATCCTCCCATTTCCAGCTTTTGGCAGCCCCAGCAGAGGACCTGGCTCTCAGGATTCAATTCAGGTAATGCTTCATGCTGCTGCACTGGGTTTACTGCTGATTAGAACCAGTCTGAAGTGAAGGAAACAGCCCTCTAAGTGAAAACCACCAAAGCCCAGTCACACTGGAACACACCAGCAGCACCACAGACCTGTGGGCAGAGGGCTCTGAGCTCCAGGCTGCTGCAGGCACCAACAGCTCTGCTCACCTCAGGACAGACAGTAACACTTCAGAGCAGAAATATGAGCTGAACACCTCCAGCTGGCCCCAAAGCAGGTGTTGAAGGACTTTCTCCCAGACTGCAGGTTGCCAAGAGTTCATGGTGCAAGGGGAACTTGGAGAGGTGAGGACGTGTTGGAAAGAACAAGAATTAGCTATTGATTGTTTTTGGACCCCTCCTCATAATTTATTCTGTCCTTGCAAAAAAAAAAAAAAAAAAAAAAAAAAAAAGTCCTTTCAGATATCTTTAAACTTTAGGAAAATTAAGATAGACCTTTTTAATATAGATATTTATATATGTATATTTATATATATATATATACACACATACAGATATGTACACAACGATGCATTTAAAGTTAACATTTCCTCAGCCATTACAATATCATTCCCTAAATCTCTTGCTCTTGAAATGATCATGACTTGATGCCACTGCTAAAAATACCCTGTGCTGTGTGCAAGGAACACCAACACGACACCGCCAGGCATGTTGGGGTCGGCGCAGAGCTCGGAGGATGTGCTGCCTTTTCTGCATTCACTCTCCAGGCTCCAGAATAACAAAAATCCCATATTTTTGCAGAGAATTAAGCAAAAGCTGCCGGGTATCTCTGTGCAAAGGCAACGTGACATTTGAGCTCAAGAGCTTTGCCTTCCTCTCCCCAAAACAAAATGATGACAAACCCTTGGAAAAAACTCGTTGCAATTCGGGATCTCGGGTGGCCTTGGGATTCTGAATTCTGGGCGATTCAAACAGAGATTTGGGGCATGAGGATCCTGTTTTCTCTTCCCAGCACGGAGCAGGTCACCATCCAGCGCAGCTGCCCAGCTCCAGCAGTGCCCAGTGACGTGGAAAGGCGGCGTTGAGCTGGCCCCGGGGGCTGCCCCAAGGGCTCCAAACCAGCCACGCTCACTTCACCTGCGCCACGATGAACCCAGACTCCCTCATGCTCTCGTAGCACTCGATGGCCAAGGCAAAGTTGAACTCGCTGATGGCTGGCCCGTCGATGGCGATCTTCATGAGGTCAGAGAGCCCCTGGTCCCTGGCGAGGCGCGAGCGGCCGCGCTGCAGCAGCTCCCGGCCCCGGCGGATCTTCTCGGCCAGCACCGAGCCCAGCGGCAAGGCCAGGGCTATAGCGGCCAGGACAGCGAAGTCTGGGAAGAGCTCGTGCATCTCAGAGCTGCTGTAGACCAGCTTGACACACAGGTCCTTGAAGGAGAGCTGGCTGAGGCTGAAGACGATGCGCTTGAAGAGGGGAAAGTCGCTCAGGGCCCTCTCGCTCACCACCACCCGCGAGTACACCCGCAGCAGGAAATTCAGCTCGCTCACCCCATAGCTGCCAATGTCCTCCAGAGACTGCGGGTAGCACTTGGGGTTGAAGATGGCAGAGAAGGAGCTGATGGCCTCCAGGACGCTGCTGGGGAACCTGTCCAGCAGGTTGCCCCGTACCTTCTCCAGGTAGCTGTCCTTCAGGTGCTCAAAGTGTTTCAGGTGCACCTGGGAGCAGTTGGCAAGCTCAACACCCTTGTAGTAGAGGCGGCTCTCGCCCTCCCGGCCATCCTGTGGGTGCTTGTTCATCTCTCTGAGGAACTCCTGGAGGTTCTGGCCACTGGTGCTCTGCTGGGCCTGCAGCGTGGTGGCCGTGGCCGAGACTATGGGCTTCAAGATGGAGAGGTCAAAATCCTCGATCTGGAAGAAACGACTGAGCTTCTGGAAGATGGGGAGGACATCCAGGAGGATCTTGGTGAAGGCCACAAACTGGAACTTCTTGAGCTCTTCGCAGAGGCCACGGGCCACGGGTGAGCACTCTGCCTGGCTCTCCAGCAGCAGCACCAGCGTGGGCCACGAGGAGTCAATGGCTTCTACAGCTGGGAAGATAGAGGTCCAGTGGATGGCTTTGGGGCTCCCAAGGTCTATCTCACAGAGGTCCAGGACCCTCCGCAGCTCCTGCAGGCTCTCCCCTTCCCCCTGGAAGCTGGAGTAGAGCCTATACACAGCATCCACAGTGGTCTCATACTTCTGGAGGTACTCGATGGTGCTGATGCTCTCGGCCAGCAGCAGGGAGGTGCCGTGGGACAGGCAGTGCACCTCAGTGAGGAGCGGGCAGAGCGAGCCCAGCGCCGTCCCCACCCCGCTGAGCCGCTCGGCCACCAGCGAGGCACTGTCAGCGCTGAGCCAGGTGAGCTTCATGCTGGGGATGCCAAAGGAGCGCATCACCTCGCCCACCTTGCCTGCCACCGTGGAGGCCTCCCCTGCAGGCAGCTCGAAGCTGCCCAGGAAGGTGGTGGAGGTCTGCCCGTTGCAGGGGGAGACAGTGGTGGTGAACACGGCGAGGCTGCGGTGCTCCAGGACATCCACTGTCTCGTCCACCACCAGCCCAATGAACGGCGAGGCTTTGATCCTGTGCCTGTCCTCGTTGTGGAGGACTTTGGCAATGGCTGCCTGGGCCAGTGGAAGGAGGGATGCAGGGAGGGAGAGAGAAACACAAATGAGATTCAGAGGCAGTGGGAGATGAGCAGCACTTGGCACAGAGTGAGCGGGTGGGCTCCCACCCACAGGCTCCTGCAGTGCAAGAGCCCCGAGCCAGGGAAAAGCCCTTGCACACAGAGGCTGGAAATCACTTTCTTTTTCCCTAACAAGCTTTCTCCTCCTGCTCCTGTTTGGCAGCTCAAGCACCATGGGAAGCTGCTGAGAGCTTGGGGGTTCCTGTCCTGAGCTTGGGGCCAGAGCCCCAGAGATACAGCAGGACACAGCATCACCAGCAAGCATCACTGACCACTCAAGCCCCCAGCAACCCATTCCCAAGCCCACATCTATGCTGGCACTGACACCAGGAATTCACCTGCCCCATTCAACTCCAGCAGTTCCACTTCACTGGCACAGCAGGGGCAGGAGCAGCAGCAAAATGGCAATGTTTTTTCCATCTTTACTCATTTACTCACACTTCCCCCATTTCAGGCAAACACCCCAGTTCGGAGGGAAAACTTCCTCTGTGTGTGCGAGTGCTGCAAGGATCACCACAGGCTGGGAAACCTAATTAGTGGGTTTAGTCCATCAGTAGCAAAATAAGGCTCTGCAGAGAGCTGAAAGCCTGGCAAACAGCCAAGCCTCACTAAAAATTTAATTTGATTTTAGCAGGCATGAAGCGTTGGTAAAATTCAGAAATCCCTCTTAAACTCTCCGGCTACTTGATCTTCCTGATCACTCAGTTTAGGGCAAAAAAAGGCAAAACCCACAGTGCTCTTGTGCTAATTGAACTCCTGAGACAATTAGCACTCATCCTGCAAAGCTCAGGGAGCTCAGCGGGGACAGGCACCATCCCTGTCCTGCCAGGTGCAGCGACCACCCAGCTGCCAACCCCTACCCACCCTTACACACCTGCATCTCCCTGACGCTGCCAGGGTGGTAGAACTCGCTGTGCTCTGACGCCAGCAGCGCCTGGCACAGGTTGAACTTCTGCAAGCTCAGCAGGGAGGAGCACTTCTCATCGGGGATCTCCTCCTTGGCCATCCAGTAGACCGTGGTGAGGACGGCCACCTTGGCCGGGTTCACCTCCACCTTGATGAGCGAGCGCAGCTCGGGGTGGCCAGCACGGGGGGTGTCGAAGGCCAGCTGCTGGCGGTTGACGGCCAGCGCCTGGCGGTGGGCGCCCGAGGTGACGTGGCGCAGCAGCGCGTGCCGCTGGAAGTTGTCGGTGCCCACGGTGAAAGCGTTCTCCGCTTTCCCGTGCTTGTTCTTCACCAGGGCCTGCCGGCACTCCGCGCAAAACATGAGCTTCCTCTCATAGTCAAACTCCAGCCAGGTGAACTCCTCCTTCCAGTGCTCATTGAAATAGCGTTTGCACTTTTTGTTGGAATTGGAAGTTTCCCCAGCTGGCTTTTTCCCCGGAGGCACCATGCTGCTTGTGGCTGGGAAATCAGCTAGGGTTGAAGCGCACCGTGCCTCCAGGAGCAGTGCGCGCATTTAATTTAGTAAGAAGGTCTATTACCACTCTCCTGGTCCGACTGGAGATGAAAGAGACACAAGGGAAATGGGATTAGGGCCCTGCCAACCTCAGCTGGGGCTTGGCTGTGGTGGCACAAGCGACAGTGGCACGGTGACAGCAGCGGTGACAGCAGCCCCAGCACCACACATGGGGATCCCATCAAGCTCCTCATCAGCACCAGCAGAAGCTCTCGGTGTCACTGGTGGGACTGGCACACACACAAATGGTCCCACCAGCACAGGAACACCCACAGGCTTCCCCTAGGAGCAGCCTTACCCACTGTGCTGGCACTGGGAAGGTGAGGAAGGCTCAGCGGGGATGAAACACCCAAAAAAGAGTGTTCAGCCCAAGAGGAGGGTTGGCAGTGAGTGCCAGGGCCCTGGAGCAGAACAAGGGTGACTGGGAGCTAGCCCAGACACACGTGCTGGTGTGCACACGTGTGCTCTCAGTCCTCCCTGCCTTGTCCCTCCTCCAGGGAATTGCCAAAGCCGTGGCAAGTCCCGTGACAGCACAGCCATGCTCTGCACGCTCAGTGGCATCCCAGTGTCCCTTCCAGGGGGTTACACACTCCACTCCAGGCCAAGCTCACAAATATCTACTGAGCTAGAGGCTGCAAAGCACTTAAAGATGTAACCAAACCAGGATCTGAAGGGTTTAACCACTCACTTGACCTCCTCCCTGCACTTCAGGCCCGCTCAGTCTGAACTCACATTTCTCCATGACCTGGACTGAAAATCCAAACTGAGCCTTGATAAAGGTGTTGGTGAGAGGAGGGGGGAAGAACCCAGAGCTGCATGGGGAAGGGGGAGAACCAAAATGCAGAGGGAAAAAGAAAGAACGTGGACACTGAGCAGCAAGAAAACTCGGGAATACCATCAGTCCACCGATGAGGAACTTGGGGTTTTTCTGAAGAACTAGCCCCCAAACTAGAGCCACTGCTGTGGGAGCAGGGAGAAGGAACCTTCGCAATTCAGGAGTTAGAACAAGCCCACAACACCCATCCCCACCGAGCCAGTGCCCTGCACAACGCTGGCAGGTGGGCGTGGAGTGACCTGCAAGTTAGCCTGGCACAGCGACCCCATCCATCCCTGCATGGCCCCAGGGGGAGCATTCCTGTGCTCTTTCCCTGTCACTGACCCCATTCCCTCCCAAGCCATCCCCACAGCCCCCCCTCCCCAGCACTTGCTCCGGCAGAAGCCGCTGCCTTGGAAAGAAAAGAAAAAAGAGCAGCAATTAGCGTGTGGGATGCAGGAGGCCGGGGCGGGGGTTGGGATGGAGCAGAGCTCCGTGGCACCTCTTCCCACAGCACCCAATTCCCGCAGCTCTGGCACCAGCCCAGCGCCCCTCGCTGCTGCTGCTGCTGCTGCCCACGGGTGAAAGCAGCACTGAGCATCCCGGGGGGCTCGGCAGCAGCTCAGCATGGGGGGCACACTCCGGTTCCCCCAGCAGCCTGCAAGTTTGGGCAGGATGAGGGTTTGGTTGTGGGAGGACAAGCTGAGCCTTGTCCCCGGAGCATCATCCCGGGAGGGTGAGCGGAGCAGCCCCAGCGCCCAGCCCAGCCCTGCGTGCCCACCCCGCTCACCCGCCCCTCCATACGTACCATGGAAAAGCTGCCATAAGCTTTGGGCTGGGGGGGCTCGCAAACTTCCCAGATTTTAAATAGGAAAAAAAAATGTAAAAAAAAAAAAAAAAACCAGAAACACACACACCAAAAACAAAACAACGGACCGAAAAAACCCCAAACCCAGCCAAGCAACGCAAAATCCAAAAATAAAACAAAAAGAAGCAGCGGGGCGTTCGTGGGGCGGCCCCGCAGCCCCCGCGGCCCCGAGCGCGGCGGCTGCGGGAACAAAGCCTGCGGCGGGCGCCCGCCTCAGCGGAGCACGGGAGCCGCCATCTTGCAGCCAGCACCGTCTGCCTCACGGCTGCTCCCGGCTGCTCACGGCGGCAGTGGCCACTAGCGGTGACCGGCATGGGCAAGGCCCCGCGGCCGTGGCCGCGACACGGGGACAGTGGACGTGGTGGCTGCAGCGGCCACGGGGACAGTGGACGTGGTGGTGGCCAGGCCGTGGGGCCAGCGGATGTGGTGGTGGCCGGGCCACAGGGACACTGGACATGGTGTCCGAGCCACGGGGACCCCGCATGTGGTGGCTGGGCCATGGGGACAGCGGACGAGGTGGCGGCTGGGCCACGGGGACACTGGACGTGGTGGTCGGGCCACAGGGACACTGGATGCAGTGGGGACACTGGATGTGGTGGGGACAGTGGGTCCTGGGGACGGGGAGCCCATGGAGCTGTGCCCTGTGCCTGCCCCATGCTCACCTGCCCAGGATCGCTTCCCGCCAGGTGCAAGGAGTGGTGCCCATCAGGGGATCCTAGCCTGGGTCTCTCAGCTGAGAGCTGGGCACAGGGTGAGCTGCAGGAGGGTTTGCAGCCAGCCAGGATGAGTATTTCTGGGGTTTGGAGGTGTTCTGCAAGTTGTGGGCAGAGCAGCACCCAGCCGTGGACACGGAGGTTTGGCAGGATCCAAGTCCAAGCCCTTTAGGGAATGCCACAAGGTGTTCCTGCTTAGCTGCACTCCTGGTCCATGGCTGCAGGGCTGGAGCTGAAAGACTGCCCCTTGTCCCAGGGCTCCCTAACGAGCAGAGGGGTTCCCTACATCCCTAAAGCTTTATTTTAGCAATAAATGGTGAAATTTAGAGCCTCGACTACTTCCAGAAAGAGAATTTTGTGCCACATTTGCTTTCCCCAAACAAAGCTCCTGAGAACACTGAAATCCCAAGGGGCACCAGTGTGCTTTGGGACTCCTGATGGGAACCTGGCTCCTGGTTTCCCAGCACATATCCTGTGCCTGGGAGCTGAAGGATGCTCCCACCCAGACTCGGTGTGGAATTGGGCCATGAGGAGGGACGTGGCCCACCGGAATTTGCCTGGATTAGGAGCTGATTGTACCTGGCTCCAGCTGGCTCTGCACCAGGGGGGTCTGGTGGCCCCCGGTTAATTCCTCTCTTGAGGCTCCTCCACATATCCTGGGGCAAGAGGCTCTTCCTGTGCTGGGGACATTCTTGCCGAAGTGTCAGCCCAGGGTTAATGAGAGCTGGAGGTGGTGAAACCAGAGCCGGCTCCTGGGGTGAAAACACACCCGATTTATTCTTGTGCTAATGCCGTGAGAAAAGAGGATTGAGCCTTTTTAATGAGTTTTTAGGAGCCTGCAGCATCGCCTGGTCCCATTCCCAGCACCCAGAGCAGGACAGCAAAGGCCAGCGACCCCAAATTAGAAATGGTTGGAACCAACTCCACTTCCCAACTCCTCCATGGAGTCCCTGCAGTAAAATCCACGGGACCAATGGACTCCAGAGGAGAACACGCTTGTTCTGCCTGCCCTGTGCAAGAGGCAAGGCTCAAACCACTGACTCCTTCTCCCCTGCAAACCCAGTCCTGCTGGAAGCCTCAACTGAACACGAATTTTGGGCAGCATTTGCAGGATGTCCCTGACCCTCTGCCCTCACAAAGCTGCCGGATGTCAGACGTCCTTCCTAAAGGAACTGGAGTGGAGATACTCCTGTTTAACTGCACACAGCAGCAGCAGCAGCAGCCTTGGCTGGAGCCAATTGTGGCTGTTTTTCCCGAGCTGGGTGGGCAGGTGCCCAGAGCACCAGCACATCCATCATCCCCACGGCTCGAGGGTGGCAGCAGCCATGAGCCACAGTTTCCATCTGAGTCCCAGTTTCCATTGGCATCCCACACCTCGGGCAGCCACAGCAGCTCCCACTGGGATGCTCCAGGCACCCTTTCCTGCACTCCAGCCACACATCCATGGACAGGTTCCCTGAGGGTTTCTTATTCCTTCTATAAGCTGAACAGAAGAGACCAAACCCAAAAAAAAAAAAAAAGTCTAAATCCCCGAGTCCAAAGATATTTATGAGATTTTGTTTCCATCCCTGCTCTAAGCCAGTCAGGCTCGGGGAAATGACGCACGCTGTTCCCGCAGCAGAGGTGCCGCTGTTCCCAGAGCTGCTGACCCCAGGGAGCCCATCCCTGCTCCACCAGGAAAGACCCAGCACCCTGCTCACCCTCTGCACCCAAATCCCCACCGTGCCAGCCCCCAAAACGAGCGGGGAGCATGCAGGGGAGGGAGGGAGGACTCACGGGAGCCGCATCCCTCGCACCCACCCGCAGGTGGTGACAGCTCAGTTCGGTCCCTGCCGCGAGTGCTGGAGGGGGGAGGCTGCGAGGAGCCGCTGTCTCGTGTGGGAGAGAGCACCCGGCACCGTGTCAGCTCAGCCAAATTAAAAATACTCCTGCAGCCCCCGGGCTGGTGCCTGGACGGGCGGATCTGGCAGGGACAGGGCCTGCAGGATGTGCTGACACTGGAAGGGATGTGGGGAGGAGAAGGTGTTCCCATGCAGAGAAGGGGATGGGACACACACTGGGGGACCCCAGCTTTGTCCCAACTCTCCTGCACAGCTCAGGGGGGTGTTCCTTCTCTTCCAGCACCGCTGTGGGCACAAAGACTGGCTCCAGCACGCTCAGATCCTTGTGGAGGGGCTTGGATGGGCAGTGGGCTGTAAGCAGGGAACCATGGGGTGCTGCTGGAGAAGCAGCCCCCCAGTTTGGTGACATGGTGGCCCCCACACAGCCCACAGGCACTGCCAGCTTGCAGAACGCAGCCTCGTGCCTCGCTCCCCTGCACAGCTTTGTCACAACCTTCAGCTGCGTGACTGCAGCTGGCAGGGAACAAGCCTTGAAATAAACTCAGATGACATTCCTGCAAACTCTGGACATGGCCACAACAGGATTACTGAGCTGGGCAGGGGAAGGGGGAGTGAACATGCTCATCTCTCCCCGCCGGCGACCCCAGCTCCAGGCTGAGGCTCCTCTGAGCAGCAGCTGAGAAGGGCAAAGCCCTTTTGTCAAGGAGCAGAAGCAGGGACAGGGTGATCTCTCTGCCTGGGCTTCCTCCAGTCCATGCACCTGGTCCTTGGGAGGCAGCTTGGCTGCATCTTTCTCCCCAGCAGCTACAGGGAACTTCACCCCACAGCACTGGTATCAAAAGCAGCTGCTGAGGAGCAAAACTGGATCTCAGTCTTGCTCTATCAAGCATCTTTTCCTCCCTTGTCCACAAACATTGAGCCCAACTCCCTTTGGATTTTAATTCCCAATGCTCCCCATTTGCCGGGTAATGATCTGTAAAAGCAGCATTTAGGGATGCCTCCCTCAGCAGAGACCCCAGCCAGCTCAGTGTCCCCTGTGTCACAGCCAGCAGTGCTGCCAGGCCATGGCAAACCAGCCAAGACCCCACCAACAGGAGCTCGAGAGGGATTTGGGCTCATCCTGACTGGAGGTGGCAAACACTGAACCTGATCTGGGCTCCCCTGCCCACCCCTCCCTGGGTCCCCCTGAGAGATGGAGAGCTCAGGAGTGCACCAGAGCCCCCCATCAGTTCAGCCTTTATTCTGGGCACCGTTTAAATTGTAAAAATTGCAGCCAAGTCCAATTCATTACAGCTGAGGAACGGCTGACAGAAATGAAAAGGGAGAAAAGCTCCTCAGATTGATGCTTTCTCACCATTCCAGTGAAATAACCAATTTGGAACAAATTAGGGGCTCCCGTCTCCACCAGCCTTTTGAATTGCCTCCAAGCCAACGCACATTTTTCATAGTGCAGCGTTTCTTCCATTAGCAGTGAAAATTAATGATTTCTATTATTGAAGCACCTGAAGGCAGGTGCCTCCCTCACACAGCTGGGGCTGGGCTGGCACTGAGCCCCCAGAGAGCCAAGGAGACCCACGAGAAGACAGCCAGGTTCAGAGAGGGTAAGTGACACTTCCAGGGCTATCTGGTAGGTCAGTGGCAGAACCAGTGGCCATCCCTGCTGGGCTGTTCCCTCCCATCCCAGACCACCGTGGTGACACCCAAAATGCACGTGACAGTGCCACAGCTGTCCCCAAGAGCGCACAGACCACCGTGGTGACACCCAAAATGCATGTGACAGTGGCACAGCTGTCCCCAAGAGCGCACAGACCACCGTGGTGACACCCAAAATGCGTGTGACAGTGTCACAGCTGTCCCCAAGAGCACACAGACCACCGTGGTGACACGCAAAATGCATGTGACAGTGCCACAGCTGTCCCCAAGAGCACACAGACCACCGTGGTGACACTCAAAATGCGTGTGACAGTGGCACAGCTGTCCCCAAGAGCGCACAGACCACCGTGGTGACACCCAAAATGCGTGTGACAGTGCCACAGCTGTCCCCAAGAGCACACAGACCACCGTGGTGACACCCAAAATGCGTGTGACAGTGGCACAGCTGTCCCCAAAACCCCCCTAAGCAGTGAAACCACTTGAGCCTCATCCGGTCCCAGCTTTGCTTGGGTAGGGGGAAAAGGGGAATTGCCCCAAGGGTACAACTTAAACTTCAGGAGGGCAAGTCCTGGGGCACCAAAAGGGCTTTGAAACCCCAATCCACCTCAATATTTCCCCTCCCAAGAGGACCAAAGTCCTTCTCTTCCCCTCTACTGCCAGAATTATTCTCTGAGCACAGCTCCCCAGCTGAAGCACACAACCCCCTGCAACCACAGCTGCCCCATGGCCAGGATGGTCCTGCTTAGAGTTTGGGAGATGACACACGTCTGTCCTCATTTTCTAATTAGATTTTTATTTCCCACCTCTAGTATTTCATTGTAATTTCCGCCACTCCTACCCAGGCCGTGCTAATATAATCACTCAGGAGGAGAGTGGGAGCAGCCAGCCCACTCCTTCCAACATCCCGCTCAGGAAAGGCACACAAAAAAAAAAAGCAATCTGCTAAATCCCCAGCCCCTGCAGTCATTACAAGCTCAGGGACATCAGGTGGGTGCTGAAACAAGCCATCAAAGCCTCGGTGCCGCCAGCACCTGCCAGGAACATCAGCACTGAGAAACTTCAAAAAAAAAAGTTCACATTTGCCCAAAACACTCGTTAGCAGTTCATTGCTGCAGCAAGGTGAGGCATAATTAAAAATGGACTGAAGAGATTTGTGAATTACATCCTCGGCTTGATGCTGGAGACACAGTGATATTTTTTAGCCCACATCATCCTGGAGGTCAAGATTAGATGACAGCTTGGTCTAAAAATACTCTGAAGGGGAGGCTGAGGCTGTTGGAGGAGGTCAGAGCCCCCTGTGCCCCCATCCCAGCGTTGCAACCAAGGGACAGATGCGTCCCCCAGGACATTGCTTGGAGCAAGCCCCAGTAATAAAAACAACTGCTGCTTTTACAGGGAAATCCACCCAAAACAAGCACGGGGAAAGCTCAGTCCCACCATCTGCCAAAGGAACCCCAAAGCCAAACCCAGCAGCTCAGTGGGGCCAGGCTCCCCACACTGTCACCCCAGAGGTCCTGAGAGGGCTGGAATCACCATGAAAGCACCACATTCCTCCCCCTGGAGCAGCATGGGGAACATCAGCGAGCCCATTCGAAACTGAAGATTTAGTGGGTATTTAATATTTCCTCCATATCTGAGGCCACAGAGTGAAAAGCAAGCTCTGAGGTTGGACTTTAGTTTGTCTTTCAAGCCTGCTTTGCCTGACAAGTACTCCAGATAAATATCCCGAGTAGTGTTACACGTTCCAGAGAGACAGGGAAAGACATTTCAGAGAAAAGATTGTGTTTCAAACTATTAGAAAAATTAAATTGATCCACGGGACTTGGCTGGGGCCAGTTTGATCTATGGGGGACAAGCACCCCAACATGGGCACCTGACTGATGTGCCAGGCTAACATCCATGTTCCTGGCTTGATTGCCCTTGGGCACCCAAAAGGAAATCTTATCAGAGGAAAGAGAGTGCACAGCAGCCTGCAGATGTGCACAGCACACACACATACACAGAAGTGGCACTGCTGCCCACAGGGAGGTGCCAGCCCCATCCCTGCCAGCAGCCAGGGGCCACTCTCCCTCCCCAGCAGAATTAACACCGATAATAACAAAACCACTAAAATTACCAGCCCTGAACCCACACAGAACCAAGAACAGCATCACATTCTGCTCACTGCTGCTTCTCCAAGCCTGGCCACGGAGCTCCACTGCCCCTGGCCACCCTCACAAGGACACTGCTGGTCACTCTCCCCCAGCCTCACATCACACAAAAAGCATCCAACAAACGTCTGTGTCGCAGGTGCAGCAGGAACGCGAGTTGGAGCTGACACCCAGACAAAGAGCAAGGGCAAAATCCAGCCCCGTCAGCACACAACCTTTTCCCTCCTCTTTTTGCAGCCCTGGGAAAAATCAATAAGATGCAGTGAGTCAAACTCAGCTTGAAGCCCGTAAGTAATTAGGATTAGCAGGCTGGGAGCCCAGGGAACAGGCTGCCTGTGTGCTGGGCGGGGAGGGACCATTTTGTGGGTGTAGGGTACAGCCTCAGCTGATGCAAATAACACGAGCAGCTCCTTAACGGGGTTTTCATGCAGAACGGCAGTAAGGAATGGGAACGACAGCGTTTGCTTAGAAATGGGAAAATCTGATGGGGATAATTTGGAGTGCCGAGCCGTGCTAGGAACAGGATGGGGACCCCACAGGTGAATCAGGAGTTGAGTTGGATGCCGAGCCCATTCCCAGCCCCTCACTCTGAGCCCGGACTCCTTGAGTACCGCTTATCCCCGGGTTTTTTACCCGGCAGTAAATAACCCACCTCAATGTTTCACTATTTAGAGTTAACTTAGTGGCCAAAATCGCAAAGTGGAGAAGAGACCCCCCCACACACACACAACCTGCGCAGAGCGACCAGCAAAATAAAAACCAATTCGCTGTTTTTCTGTCCTGAAAAACAGCTCGGACGCCGAAAAGCGCCCTTTCCTCCAGCTGGAGGAACCCGGCAGAACACGGGAGCGCTCAAACCGGGGAGCAGCAGCCCCGGGACAGCGGCGAGGCCATACCCGGTCCCCATCCCCTCAAAATCACCGAGCTCCGCGGCTGCACCCCCGAGAAGCGACCGGGGGGATGAAGGAGCGATGGAGAGGAGAGAGATGGAGGGCGACAGGGAGAGAGAGACAGAGAGAGATGAGGCTGCGGGAAAGTTGCGTGTCACCCACCTAGGAGCATTTTGGATGCGGCTGCGTCTCCTGGGCGCTGCTGGTGCCTCCGCTCGCCGGGCAGAGCTGCGGGCAGGGCCGGGCGGGCGCAGCCCCGCTCCCGCTCCCGCCGCCCCTCGCCCCGCGTCCGGCCCCGCCTCGGCCCCGCAGCGGCGCGGGGGGAGAGAAGCGACCGGGATCGGCGTGGGAATGGGCGGGGGGACCGCAGCTCCCTCTCCCCGCACAGCCGGGGCTGCCCGGACCCCGAAACTTGGGGCGAGGGGAGGGCTCTAAGGTGGCTGATTTGGAGGGAAATGTCCTTGTGGGGTTGGGAGGGGACACTCAGCGGCAGTCACCCACCGCGACCCCCGGCAGCAAGGACCGGGTCCCTGCTCGTTCAGCCCCAGCCCTGAGTGCTGGGAACACACAGGGTCTGCCCCAAGCAGACATCGGCTCGGGGGGTGACACGAGTGGGCACGGGCAGCCTGGCCCGGGTGGGGTGCTCATCTCAGCCCCCCATGATTGAGGGGCTCAGTATCCCATGATTGGGGTGCTCATCTCAACCTCTCTAAGACTGGGGTGCTCATCTCAGCCCCCCGTGACTGGGGTGCTCATCTCAGCCCCTCTGTGACTGAGGTGCTCAGTAACCCATGATTGGGGTGCTCATCTCAACCTCTCTAAGACTGGGGTGCTCTTTTCAGCCCCCCGTGACTGAGGTGCTCATCTCAGCCCCTCTGTGACTGAGGTGCTCATCTCAGCCCTCCAAGATTAGGGTGCTCATCTCAGCCCCCCATGAGTGGAATGCTTATCTCAACCCCTCCATGACTGAGGTGCTCATCTCAGTCCCCTCATGATTGGGGTGTTCATCTCAGCTCCTCATGACTGGGGTGCTCATCTTAACCCCTCCATGACTGGGGTGCTCATCTCAGCCCCCCGAGACTGGGGTGCTCATCTCAGCCCTCCATGATTGGAGTGCTCAGCCCCTCATGATTGAGGTGCTCATCTCAGCTCTCCAAATTGGGGTGCTCATCTCAGCCCCCCACAACTGAGGTGCTCAGTCCCCATGATTGAGATGCTCATTTCAGCCATCCATGATTGAGGTTTTCATGCCTGCTGCCCTCCCCATCAGCTCCTCAGCAAGGACTGTGCCTCCTCATGGCAGCACCTTCTCTGTGCTGATTTTTGGCTCCTTCTCAGGAGGTGAGGCTCATGACTTGCTTACATTGCTGCCCTTTAAACAGGGGAATGAAAAACCTGCTCGTGAAAAGGGGAAACAATCACCTCCCCTGCCTCCCTGAACAGGAGACAAGAACAAGGAAGGAATGAAATATTTTTCTCCAGTCAAACAATACAAGGAGTTGGGCAGAAACCACTGGGCCATACAGAATGAAAATGAACCTTTTAAACCATGAGATGCCTGGGTGTGCCCACGTGCCACAGCCAGACTGGGCACTTTTGGGGTAAATCACAGAATTTTGGCGCACTGAGAAGCACTTAAGGCATCAGGGCCCCTCTGGGTGCTGCTGCAGGGCCATGGTTCTCTCTGCCAGACCTCAGCCTGGCTCGGCTGGCACCGGGGCAGCCTGGCAGAGCCCCGGGCAGGCGGGGTGTTGTTGTCAGGGTCGTTAACAGCAGCAGTAAGTTTAGCCGGGGCACTCGCTAATCCGGGATTGACAGCTGGCCCCGCACGCCTGGCCCGGCCCCCTGCAGGCTATTTAAACCCCATATTAATTTGTTTAATGTCATCAGGGGTTTGGTGTTACTGCAGGGAGCTGGAAATGTAAAGGCTGGGAGGAGCAGGGGGCTCCTCGATCCCAGAACGATGCTGATCTCCTTTCCCAGGGATAACCACAAGCCATGAGCAAGTCTGGCATCTCCTGACCTCCAGCCCCTCTGGATTGATGTACAGCCCTGATCCCCACTCCATCCTCCGTTTGCCCTGAGCAGCCCCTTCATTCTCCCCAGAAATCCCCTCAATAAATCCTCTCCCCTGTGGTTCATGCTGCATTTATCCCACCCAGGCCAGCAGCTCCTGGTGAGCATTGCCACGGAGCTGGAGTGACACGGAGGGCTGGAAGGGCGTGTGGGATGCTGCACTTTGTGGCCGAGCCTTTGAGGCCAGCTGGAGCTGGGGTTAATTGCAGGTGCTGATTACAGCCCTGGCCATTAACGCCTGCCAGCCCTGCCCAGCACATCACTGGAATTTCCCAGCTCGGCCCTGTGGGTCTGTCCGGTGCATAACTTGCTATATTTGTCCTTATTTGTCCATAACTTGCTATATTTGTACCTCAGAGCTGGTGTAGGGCAGCAGCACAAAGCCTCCCACAGGGTCCAGACCCTCATCCCCCATCCCAGGGAGCAAAGCCTGAAGCTGCAGATCCCCACAACCTCCTCTGTGGGGTGAAGCTGGTGAAGAATCTACCCTGGAGTGGCTGAGAAGGGGTCAAAAAGCTCCACCATCACATGGGAGGCCCTAAAAAACCCCCAGAGCCAGCACAGGTCAGATGCCAGAGCCCCTCGTGGTCACCACTTTCATTGTCCACATGTGGGGCACTGATGGCTGAGCACCCCAAGAGCGTGGGGATGGAACCAGAGGGTTTCCTGTGAAATGGCCCCAGGCCCCAGCCCTCAGCCTGCAGCTCATCCTCACACCCACCCCTCCTGGGAGAGGCAAATCCCAAACATGCACTAAGCCGGGCTTGCTTGGGCAGGTCTGCTCAAATCCTGCCTGTGGCTTAAAGCATGAGGGAGGGCAGGGAGAAGGGGAGGGTGCTCGGGCTCAGCTGTGCCACCAATGCCACCAATTCACAGGGTTCAGGCTCCAGGAACCACAACAGAGGGATTGCTCTGAACCCTGCTGAGGGCACAGTTAAATTCTTTGCTGGCTGTCCAGGATTGGCTTTTCCCAGCCTTAGACTCCAGAGGCAGCCTGGCAAAAAGAGACCAGAACTGGGCAGTGAACACATCAACAAAGGAGGAGGGAGGTAGGAATAAAAGTCTAGTCAGAATTGCTCCCTGCTCAAGTCTGATGAGGACACCCAGGACTGGCTCTTCCCAGCCTTAGAATCCAGAGGCAGCCTGGCAAATACTGACCAGAATTGGGCAGTGAAAACATCAATAAAGGAGAGGGGAGACAGGGATAATAACCCAGCCAAAACTGCTCCCTGCCCAGGTCTGCTGAGGACATTCAGGGCTGGCCTGGCTCTTCCCAGCCTTAGACTCCAGAGAAAGCCTGGCAAAAAGAGACCAGAATTGGGCAGTGAACACATCAATAAAGGAGAGGGGAGACAGGAATAATAACCCAGCCAAAACTGCTCCCTGCCCAGGTCTGCTGAGCCTTGCAGAGCCTTTCTGTCTGACTTTGTTCACCGAGGGTTTAGGGTATAATTTGGGGGTGAAAGACGGCAGATAGGATCAGGACTGATACACCTGGAGGATGTGTATCAGTTTTCTCCTGCTCTGTAACCTGAGCCCCATCAGAAGCAGGAGGCTCCAGCTGAAGCAGCCGCCGGCGTTCATCCCTGCCGGCCCAGGAAGGCAGGCACTGACCTTTCCTGCTCCTCAGTTTGCTCAGGATTAAAGTAACATTTTTTAAGGGCTGAATCCTCCTCCCCCGAGGGGCTTCCCACACAAAGAGAGTGAGGTTTGTGGCTCACAGTCACCCACGACCCCCCTGATAAACAGAGACTTGCCAAACTGCCCACCCAGTTAATTTTTCAGTTAATTTTTCAGAGTTCACCGTGCCCACCCAGATAATTTTTATTAATCCCCAATTTTTTTAATGAATCCTTCCTACAGATCTCTGCCTCTATGCAGAGCAAACCTGAGAGACTTGCCAAACTGCTGAGTTCACCGTGCCCACCCAGATAATTTTTATTAATCCCCATTTTTTAAGTGAATCCTTCCTGCAGGTTTCTGCCTCTATGCAGAGCAAACCTGGGAGCTTTGTGTCAGTGGAGGGGTCTGGTGACCCTGGGGGACACAGACCCCCAGCTCTGACCCCCAAGGATGAGCCAAGGTGGGCATCATTCCATTTGGTGGTGGAATGATGCCTCCCACCCTCATCATCCTTCCCAGGGAGATGGCTAATTACAAAGGCATCCAGGACATGTCTGTGAACAGGGTGGAGAAACTGGATGACCTAGAAATATTTAATTATCAAGAAAAGGGGTGGAAATTACACCTGGAAATAGTTTCAGAGAGAGAGAGTGTAAGATTTTCCATTTAACTCAGGAGGGCTCTCCTGGAAAGGACAGGCAGAGGGTTCCACCTTGCCGCCACACTTTGGTTCCCCCCAGCCCAATGCAGATTTCCTGGGGGGTCACATGTGGAGTTTGGCATGGAACCAATTACCCAGAATCATCTGGATGCTTAATTAGCCTGGGGTGATGCTGTCTCTGGTCTTGCCCATCAGGTTCCTGCTCAGTTTTGGCCCCTCAGGAGCTGCTGGTGCCCAGGGAGCTCATCAGGGCAAACACTGTGGTGCCATAGCTCAGACCACACCGACACACTCCGGCTGGCACAGCAACAGCCAGATAAATGAAACTGCTCCTTGCAAATCTGTGGCTGCAGAAAATACCAAAGGTGAGCTGGAGCAGTATTGTGGGCAAGCTGTCCAAAAGCAGTGATAATTCAGGGGCATGAAAAAGGAAAGGAACTGAATCTGAGGTGAGCAGGCAGTGCCTGCAGGCAGAGGCAGCTCTGCTCCAACAGCTCTGACAACTCCAACAACTCCAACAGATCCAAGAGAGTCAACTCACATGCTCCAAAATCAGAGCTGGGGCAGCCCAGGGAGGCTGCAGGGAAAAGCCACAGTCCTTGTGCTGGAAGGACACACAGCTACCAACAACCAATCCCTCACAGCCAGCTCATCCAGAGCCCTGCACCACTCTGCTCCCAGCATCACCAGGAGCACAGAGCAGGGCCCTGGATCCCCCTGGAGCACAGAGCAGGGCCCTGGATCCCTCTGGAGCAGAGAGAAGGGCCCTGGATTCCCCTGGAGCACAGAGCAGGGCCCTGGATCCCCCTGGATCCCCCAGGAGCACAGAGCAGGGCCCTGGATCCCCCTGGAGCACAGACCAGGGCCCTGGATCCCTCTGGAGCAGAGAGCAGGGCCCTGGATCCCTCTGGAGGGCCCTGGATCCCCCTGGATCCCCCAGGAGCACAGAGCAGGGCCCTGGATCCCTCTGGAGCACAGACCAGGGCCCTGGATCCCCCTGGATCCCCCTGGATCCAAATTCCCAGGCTGTGAACACAGCTCCAAAAGCCAGCATCCCATTTTCTCCTCTGCGCCGACACCACGGGGTTATGGAGAGGAGAGAGCTCACTCTGAGGCAGAAGCACGACGATGGGGAGATCATCTCTTCAGAGAGAATTTTATATTGCTTACGACTTACTGTCTGGCAACATAAAACAGTTTAAGCAGCCGGCCCTAAATCACAGTGACAGCTCCGCACTACCCACAGCCCCCTCCCTGCTCCTGCCTTCCCTCCCCATTCTCCCGTTCCCAGCGCTCCTCCCGTGCCCCCGGGCGGGCACACACACACACACAGACACGCAGCGGGCACGGAGAGGAGCCCCAGGCTGGATGCCCAGGGGGATGAGCGGCGTTTCCATCACTGAGGAGCCGCTCCATCCCTCCGCGGTGCCCCCCGTTGGGTGCCGGTGCTCTTGGGGCCCCGGCGGGGCACGGGGCGGGCGCGGAGCCCTCGCACGCACAGCCCGGGCGCGACCCGCTCCATCCAGCACCGCTAATCCCCTGTGACAGCCGGGAGAGAGCGGGATGCAGTGCGGGATGCAGCAGGATGCTCATCCTGTTGTGGTTTGAGAGAAAGGGAGGTTTTTGGGGATGCTGTGGTCAGACGTCTTTTATGAAAAATCCTTTCTCTAGGAGTTTTCCTCCTGAGAAGCTGAGAGGCCTCAGGAACAAAATGTAAAAACAAAATGTAAACAATGGTTATCTGCTGCTGTGCAATGCAACAGGAGGATCTTTGACTGGTCTCATGTGGTTGTTTCTAATAATGGCCAATCACAGTCAGCAGGCTCAGACAGAGAGCCTGAGCCACAAACCTTTGTTATCATTCTTTCTTTTTCTATTCTTAGCTAACCTTCTGATGAAATCCTTTCTTCTATTCTTTTAGTATAGTTTCAGTGTAATATATATCATAAAATAATAAATCAAGCCTTCTGAAATATGGAGTCAGATCCTCATCTCTTCCCTCATCCTCAGACCCCTGTGAACACTGTCACAGTACCATACATGCCATATCATACCATACCTCCCTTCCACTGCTCCAAGTTCCCACTCCCATCTCTGGGCTCATGCTGCCCAAAAAACTGCTTGTGGTGTGTTGTGCCTTCTCCCTGTGCTGCCCTGCCCCACATCTCCTTCATCCCCCTCTTCTTTTGCATCCTGGTCTTTACACATCAAAGGCCTGGCTTTATTTCATTCCAAAAGTCCAAATTATTCCCAGAGGCAGCAGAGTCCTTTTAAAAATAATCATAATAAATAGATCACGAACAGGAACAAATCTGATCAAAGTGTTCCCTTAACTCCTGGTAGAGCTCACAGCTCTCTCCTTTCTCTGCTCATGTGTCTGGAGAGAAGACAAAGCCACGACAGCTTTGCTGTGGTAACAGGGCCACCTTTGTGGATGGGTAAGTCAGGACTTCTTCCCCAGGCTTGCAAATAGAGACCAGAATTGGGCAATGAACACATCAACAATCAGAGATCTCCATCACAACTGGGGTACACGAGAGAGCATCCACTTCTCACTCCACAATCTTCACAATGCTCCTCCTCCATTATTTCTTTCTCTATGAAATCAGCAATTTCTCTCCTGGGATCTCCTCTCTGTTCTGTGTCAGAGCAGGACAGTGAACAACAGAGCCCCCTGGGGGTGCTGAGATCCCCCTGGGGATGTTTAAGATATATGTGATCAGCTAATTAATCATTTAATCACAAAGACAAGATACTATGGTGAAAATTTACAGCAGCCCCCAAGAGCTTGGGGACAAAGCCAAGCCCTCCAAACTGTGAACAGGGTGACCTGGATGACCTAGAAATATTTAATTATCAAGAAAAGGGGTGGAAATTACACCTGGAAGTAGTTTCAGAGACAGAGAGTGTAAGATTTTCCATCTAATTGAGGAGGGCCCTCCTGGAAGGGACAGGGCAGAGGGTCTCACCTTGTCACCACCCTTTGGGTTCAATGCCTGAGGTGGCCACAAGAGCATCCCCAGCACCAGACACCCTCCTAAGGGACATCACCCCATCCTGGAGACCTCACTCCCTGCTCAGAGCTGCTGCTGGAGCTTTGGAAAAGGCTCCTTCAGGCTCAGAGATCTCTCAGGACAGGGACCAGCAGGTACAAGTTGGGGCACACACACAGTTTAGCTGCTGCCTTGACCATATTTTTTTTCCCCTGCTTAAAATAAATGCCAGGTTTCCTCTCCCAAATCTGCTGAGCTGATGCTACGTGGGAAATTGTGAAATATTTGTGTTGCTCGTTGTTCTTAATCCACTTCTAATGAATGTCACGTGTGTGGCAGCCCTGAGCTGAGTGGCCGTGAAACACCGACTGAGGCAACTTGACAGCAAAGCCACTGCAAGAAAGTGACAGCAAAATCCACGATTAAAGAGGGATGGCTCACAACTGCAGGGCTTAAAAATAACACCAGGCAACTTCCTACTGATTTTTTTTTTTTTTTTTGGAGAAAAATCTCCACTGCCAGCAGCACAGCACAGCCTCTGCCAGCACCACATCAGTGGCAGCCTGACACTCCCATGGCCCAGGCAGCCCCCACCAGCCCACAGAAAGATGATATTTGATTTCTATTATCTAACCTTGATATATTTTGGCTTAGTGTCTATATTTCTCTTTATTTCTGAAGCTGGAGCATCCACCTGAGCACCCAAGCCCCTGCCATGGGAAGCTCCTACCTCCTTCATGGCCCAGGCAGACCCCACCAGCCCACAGAAAGATAATATTTGATTTATATTATCTAACTTTCATATATTTTGGCTTGTCTCTGTATTTCTTTTCATTACTTAAGCTGGAGCATCCACCTGAGCACCCAAGCCATGGGAGGCTCCCACCTCCTTGATGCCCCAGCAGCACAAAAAAGCCCTGCAGCTTCTCTGTAAGATTTTAAATTTAAAAGATCTTTTTAGAATAAATGTGTTAGGGTAAAATATCCCTGAATTTCTGACCAGAACTGGGGTGCAGAGCCTGAGGTCAGAGTCCTGGTGGGGAAGGCTCCACACCACAAAAACCTTCAAGGCAAAGCTGACCACTAATCAATTCATTTCCTATTTGAAGTTACTGACTCAATAAAATCAGAGATTAATTATGCCACAGTTATTAATCCACAGAAAGCTGAATAGCTGGGCTTTTCAGAGGGACAACAAGCCAATGGGGTATTTTCTGAGGATTTAGAAAGGGAGCAGTTTGTTCTGGATTCATGTGCAGGGTCTGGGCTCATGTGCAGCCTCTCACATGGCACCCACAGGTCCCTTCCCCCACAGAAACTGGGGGATTTTTTTGGTAAAAAAAAGAGAGAATTTACTGAAACAGGGCTTTTCTGCCAGTAAATCCCTCCTCTCCTCAGCCCTCCCAGCTCTGTCCAAAAAGCCCCAAGGAACATCCCTGTCCCCCAATGGGAAGGGAGAAGCCTGGGAGTGAGCAGAGAGGAGGAAAATGTACAATTACCCAACTGAGTTTCTTCAAATCATTCCTGATCCCAGCCAGCATCTTTAAGACATGATAAAAACCATTCTATTTCTCCCACTGAGATTCCAGGTTATTCAAATCTGATGTGAAAAGCTGTTTTTGCTCATCTTTGCTCACAGCTGAAGGGAGCAGCCGAGGCCAACGGAGCAGGAAGATGCCTTGTGTTTGTCCTTCATAAATTCACAGAAGCTTCAGATCTGAGCCCTGGTGCTGCTTGGGCACGAGGTATTGATCAGCAGCCGGCACTGATGCAGGGTTTGTCTCAGCCAAATGTTAAATCCCCTTTATGAAAGTTTGGGAGAGCCTGATGTGCTGCCAGTGGAGCTGGTGATGGACACTGAGGTGGCTCCCATGCCAGCCTGTCCCTGCTAAATTTGTCCCAAAAGTCCCAAAAACCAGGGGAGCAGCAAATTCCTACAGGAGGAAGCAGAAAAGAACAATTCCTCTGGCATTGCTGGAGCAGGTCCTGGCAGCACCAAGTCTGGGCAGCTCCATCAAGGGCAGATGTGAGAATGTCCCAGCCCCAGCCCAGCAGTGTCCCAACTGCTGCAGCCCCATTAGTCCCAATTAGACCCTAATCCCACATGTTGGCAAATTGGGAAGTTTGGGAGAGCCTGATGTGCTGCCGGTGGAGCTGGTGATGGATGTTGTGAAGTGGCTCCCATGCCAGCCGGTCCCTGCTAAATTTGTCCAAAAAAAAAAAAGTCCCAAAAACAGGAAAGCAGCAAATTCCTGCAGGGGGAAGCAAAATAGAACAATTCCTCTGGCATTGCTGGAGCAGGTCCTGGCAGCACCAAGGCTGGGAACTCCATCAAGGGCAGATGTGAGAGTGTCCCAGCCCCAACCCAGCAGTGCCACCGATTAGTCCCAATTAGACCCTAATCCCACATGTTTGCAAACAATTTAAATCAATACCTCGGGATTATTGCACACAAAGCCCGGCTGAACGTGGCTGAAAGGGGCTGGCACTGTTTGCTGGGTAATGAACAGCTGAAAGGCTGGCACAGCAGAGGGCACGGGAGGAGGGAAAGCAGCTGAGAACGAGGTGCCAGAGCACGCAGAGCCGGGTCATGGAAAAGGAGCATGGCCCAGGAGCAGGGAGCAGCAGCATTAATTAAAGTCTTAAAACTATCTACCCTAATGACTGCACGAAGCAAAACTCCATCCTTAAACGCAATACTACTCCTAACCCTATTCTCCCTTGCAGGGCTCCCTCCCCTTACAGGATTCCAGCCCAAATGACTTCTTATCCAGGAATAGCTGGGGCTACGTCTTGTTTAGTTAGTTCCTGGATAATAAGTCATTTATCTCCCTCCTCTCCCTGCTAAGCCTATTCTTTTACCTTCCCACACCCCCAGAGCCATGACCAGAGCCACCAGCTGCCCTCCCTCTGCTGCTCTGGGTGCTTTTCAGGAGCTGTTTCTCAGCAGGGCTCTGCCAGCCCAGCCAAGAGCACAACCATGGGCTCCTCCTTGGTCAGCCCCAGTGCCTCAGGCAGTGCCCCCCAGCTCTGCAGGAGCCATTCCAGGGCACTGGGTTCCCTCCAGCTGCCAAAATCAGGGAGCTGGGGACCCCCTGTGCAAGCCAGGACGATCCCACCAGCAGCCCCCAGCCCCCTCTGAGTCCCCTGGGGTCCCCGTGTCCCCTGCCAGGGGCCCTGCTCAGTGATGCTGAAGCTGTCACAGCGATTTCCCTGCTCATCTCAAACCTCTGTGCTCCCAAACACGCATGGACAGACATTTCAGTGCATAATTGGGGAATCCAGGACCTTTCCCTTTGCAAGGAGCTGCTGTTCCAGGGCTGAGGGGAGGGGGGACAGCACCAGGCAGCCCCAGTGCGGGGCAGGGTGACAGCACTGGGTCAGGGCACAGAATTCCATGGATTTTGGAGAGGAGGAAGAGCCTGTGACACAAACCAGCCCCAGGGCACAGCTGCCTCCGGGTGCTTTGGCTTTTGGGTAGGGGAGCAGCTCAGCAGCCTCCAAAGGCAAGAGAAGGTTTGAGTTGGGGTTTGTGTGGAGCCTCCTGGGCACAGGAGATGCCTGAACAGAGCGTCCTTCCCACAGACCCTGGCCAAAGGGCTATGAGCTGCTGTCAGCTCACATTTGCCAGGGAATCCAGAGGCTGGTGCTCCAAAGGAGAGTGCTCCCACTGCCTCTGAGGGAGATGGGGGCTGGCAGAGCCCAGAGACAGCACTCTGGCAGCAGCACGAGCTGCTCTGTACATCCCATGACTTCTTTGAGACACTGGAAAGGACTTTTGGGGAGAGCAATGGATCAGGGTGTAAGCTTTGAAATGCTCCAGCTCGGTCTATGCTGTGATGGGAGGCCCAGAGATGATCCAGGATGAGAGCAATGGGTCAGGGTGTAAATTTTGAAATATTCCAGCTCAGCCTGTCCTGATGAGAGCCCCAGAGATGATCCAGGATGAGGGGGAGAGCAATGCATCAGGGTGTAAGTTTTGAAATGCTCCCATCCTGTCCTGCCATGGGAGCTCCAGAGATGATCCAGGATGAGAGCAATGCATCAGGGTGTAAATTTTGAAATATTCCAGCTCACCCTGTCCTGATGAGAGCCCCAGAGATGATCCAGGATGGGGGGAAGCAGCAGCAGCCCCCCGCCCATGCCCCTTTTGCAGCCCATTTTGGGGTGGCTCAGCTCCTCCTGCTCACTCAGCACCAGGCTGTGGTTTGGTTCCCGAGGACTCTGAGAGCAAACTGAGATCACTTGGGCTGCCTGGGAAATCACAGGCAGTAATTAAATCACTCGTGACCCAGTTGGATTAGAGCTGGCATCTGCGGCACGAAAACATCTTTCATCTGTGACCACCCCGTGTCTAATCAGCACCTCACCATGATTCCACACAGGACAGCAAGGATCTGGGGTTTGTCTTGCAAAATGAAAAGTCTGATGAGCAATAATTTGTTTTTAAGTTGGGGGATTTCTGCCACAGAGCTAATGAATTGCAATGACACTGATTAGCGTGTTTGCCAGTGCTGCTCCTCTGCAGCTCTGCTGCATGAGACACAAGTGATCACAGCCTGGGCAGGAAGAACAGATCCCAGGAGCCAGAGGGGAGCAGGGACACTCAGTGGTGGCTGGAAGCTGCCTTTGATGCGGCTGTAGGTGTCAGCATGAGGCAGAGATTCCAGCCCAGAGCAACATCCCATCTCTGTTGAACTCAATTACTTCATTTAATCCAAGACCCACCCAGTGCTGACACACCACTGGGGATCCATGGTAGCCATTCCTGTGTGCCAGGCTGAGCCCAGCTGCCCAAAAAGGGGTCACACCTCGCAGCACTGCAGGCAGATGCATTTTCTCAGCACCCAAAGGTGCAGGTCTGGGAAGGGCTCCTGGAGGAGTGGGATGGGGCAGGGCAGGGCCACCTTCACCACGATTCCACACAGGACAGCAAGGATCTGGGGTCTGTCTTGCAAAATGAAAAGTCTGATGAGCAATAATTTGTTTTTAAGTTGGGGGATTTCTGCCACAGAGCTAATGAATTGCAATGACACTGATTAGCGTGTTTGGCAGTGCTGCTCCTCTGCAGCTCTGCTGCATGAGACACAAGTGATCACAGCCTGGGCAGGAAGAACAGATCCCAGGAGCCAGAGGGGAGCAGGGACACTCAGTGGTGGCTGGAAGCTGCCTTTGATGCAGCTGTAGGTGTCAGCATGAGACAGAGATTCCAACCCAGATGAACAGCCCATCTCTGTTGAGCTTAATTACTTCATTTAATCCAGGACCCACCCAGTGCTGACACACCACTGGGGACCATTCCTGTGTGCCAGGCTGAGCCCAGCTGTCCAAGAAGGGGTGACAGCTCCCAGAACTGCAGGCAGATGCATTTTCTCAGCACCCAAAGGTGCAGATCTGACCAGGGAAGGGCTCCTGGAGGAGTGGGATGGAGCAGGACAGAGCATCACCAGCACCCCACGGCCCTGCCAGTCCAGCCAGGAGCTTGTCCTGCACTGGTCCTGACAGGGATGGTCCCTTTGGCATTTTGGCGGGTCACATATGGCATCAAGTGGCACAGGAGTCACATCAGCCAGCTCGCAGCCACCTCAGGAGGCTGGGAAAGGCTCACAGTGACAACGCTGGAAGTGACATTTTTAACCAAAAGTGCAGGGAAAGGTCAGCTCCGGCGGGAACGGGAGGGACGGGGAGGCACAGGGAGCAGCTGCTGCCTGCAGTTTCTGCACACAAGCAGATCAGAGCCCTGCACACTCAGGAATGGCTGTGCCATGCCTGGCACAGCAGAGATTGTGGGGCCAGCAGTGTGGGGTCCCAGGGGTGCCACGCTGGCAGAGATCAGGGCACAAAGAGCAGGCTGGCATGGCCCAGGATTCTTTGGCTCAGGAGGAAATGCATCCCTGGACAGCCTCCCATCAGGCCACAAGCAGATTGAGGGGAGAAGCTGGAAGCTGCAGGCTGGAATTTATGAGGCCCATCCCCATTAAAATAGCTGGCAATATTTCCATCTGTCAGCAATGCTGATGGAGAGAGCTGCTCCTTTGCATATCCCATACAAAACCAGCACCAGCCAGGGCAGGATTTGGCACACACATGACTATTGCCATGCTGGGAATTCATGGCTCCAGCCTGCCCAGTCTCTAATCAGAGCAGGAGCAAGGAACCATTTAATCTTTTAGGTCCCTTCCATGCCAAGGCATTCTGTGATTTCTGTGCAATTCCCTCAGTTTGCTGCTAATGACAAACCCTCACAGCCAAAGGCTCAGGCAGAGCAGGTCAGCCATGGTGACAGGGTGACATTTCTGGGCACGTTTCCCTGCTTTTGTGCATAAAATCTGCAGCAGCCAGCTGGGCCCAGCCAGGTGAATGCTGGCAGATGGCACAGAGGGCAGGTGAGTCCTTGCCCTTGCACAAACAAGTACATTGTCCTGCCCAGCAGCACAGCACCTGCACGTGGCAGCATCCCTGCACAGCCAACAGGTGAGGGGCCTCAGCACCAACATCTGAGCAGCATTTTGGATCAAAATCAGCACAGACACAGGAGAAGTGCACAGGTCAGGCTGGCACCTGCAGAGCAGCATCCAGAACCCCAGCGAGTGACAGCCTTGGGCACGCATGTCCCTGCTGCACAAAAAATCTACAGAGCTCAAGGAGACACCCACAAAGACAGAGCAGCACCAACCATGTGGACAGACCCACGTGTGTCCATCCTCTGCTGTCCAGCTGGGCCTCTTGGGCCCCTAAACCACCTGAGGACTGAAAGCTCTGCACTTGCAGCAAGTGACAGGCACCAAGTGTGGGAACCCAGGACATCCCTCTGGCTGTCCTGGATTGCCCAAACCCTGGCCAGGGGGCTCAGAGACCCTGACACAGAGCCCAAAACACCTGTGGGTTTGATTATGAGCAAATTACCAATCTTATATGAAGATCAGCAAGCCACAACAGTTTAAGTAGAATATTAGTAAAGTTATCACAGGGTGGAAAAGTAGATTTTAGGGTGTTTGGTATGGGGGTTCAGGAGGCAAGATGGAGGGAACTGGGTGTGTCCAGCCTTTCTCCTTCTTCTTGTCCTCCATTTTCTGCTGTGATGTTGGCACTTTTGGATTGGTTTAGAGTAGAAGCTCACTGTCTAACATAGGTGATGGGTATTGGGAAGTTATGGTAAATATTTTATACAGTTTTTAGTACAAAGACATAACACAGCCCTGGGGGCAGGCAGAGTGCCTGGAACTGTCCTGCTGGATGGACCTCGGCAGGACAGGAGAAAATTTTTGTAGATAAGGAACAATAAACAACCTTGAGACTGAGAAATGAAGAATTCCAACTCATTCTTCAAGCGCTCAGGCTGGGAAAAGAGACTTTTAACAATCTCGGGGTCGCAGCGACCCAGAAAGGCCCCGAGAGCCAAGGACCAAAACCAAGCACCTCCAAACTTGCCACGAGCCCAACAGAGCAGCTGTGCCAGAGCAAGGGCAGCCTTTGGGCCACCTTGACCTGCTGGGTGGGCTCCTACCTTGGGCTGCTGGCATCTTCCCCTTGTTTAGCTGCTTGAGGCGCTTCTGGTGGGACTTGCCGTTGTAGTGGATCTGCGCCTGGGCAGCTGAGTTGAGCTGGATGTTGCAGACCTCGCACAGAGTGAACGACTGCTGCTTCTTCTCCCTCTTCAGGCGCTGCTCGGGCTGGCTGGGGGGGCAGCTGGGCTCCTCCACCAGCTGCACCGCGCCCTCGGGGCTCTGGGATGGGCTCAGGGGGCGCTTCATGCCTGCGGGAGGAAGGACAGACCCACTGTGAGGACAGAGGGACAGAGCGGCTGCCGGCAGCTGGCACCGTGCGGGGCACTGGGTCATACTGGGAGCTCGCTGGGGTTGCCTCTGGATCACACTGGGAGGGACTGGGAATGTCTGAGAATGGCTGGGGACACACCCTGCACATCATCCCCCATACTGGGGGGACTGGGAGCAACTGGGAGCACATGGCATCATACTGGGACTGACTGGCTTGATCTAGCTGGAGGCAACTGGTTCATACTGGGAGCACACTGGGGTCATGTCTGCATCATACTGGGAGGGACTGGATTGACACTGGGGGTGTCTGAGAGTGACTGGGAACACACCCTGCACAACATCCCCCGTACTGGGGGTACTGGGAGCAACTGGGAGCACATGGCATCATACTGGGACTGACTGGGTTGATCCAGAGAAGCAACTGGAACCATGCTGGAGGCAACTGGGACCATCCTGGGAGAGACTGGAAGTAACTGGGAACACACTGGGACCATCCTGGGAGAGACTGGAAGTAACTGGGATTACACTGGGACCATACTGGGAGAGACTGGAAGTAACTGGGATTACACCGAGACCATACTGGGAGAGACTGGTAGTAACTGGGATTACACTGGGACCATACTGGGAGAGACCAGAAGCAACTGGGATTACACTGGGACCATACTGGGAGGGCTGGCATGTGACAAAGATCATACTGGAGTTTACTGGGCTCATATTGGGGTTGAAAGGGAGTGACTGGGATCACACTTTGGGCTACTGGGAGCAGCTGAGAGAAACTGGGATCATGCTGCAAGCAAACTGGAGGAACTGGGAATGACTGAAGGTAACTGGGATATACTGGGCCTGACTGACATCATACTGGGAGCACTGGATTGACACTGGGGGTGTCTGAGAGTGTCTGGGAACACACCCTGCACATCACCCCCCCCAAATTGGGGGAACTGGGAGCAACTGGGAGCACATGGTGTCATACTGGGACTGACTGGGTTGATCTAGCTGGAGGCAACTGGTCCATACTGGCAGCAGTGTCCAGCCTTTCTCCTCCTTCTTCTTGGCCTCCATCTTCTGCTGTGATGGTGGCACTTTTGGATTGGTTTAGAGTAGAAGCTCACTGTCTAACACAGGTGATAGGGATTGGGAAGTTATGGTAAATATTGTACACGAGGTTTTTAGTATAAAAAGATAAAAGACGGGCAATGTGCCTTGGACTGTCTTGCTGAGAGAACCTCAGCTGGATGGGATAGGAAAAAAATTTATAGATAAGATACAATAAATAACCTTGAGAATGAGAACTGAAGAGGTCTGGCTCCTTCGACTGCCAGGCTGGGAAAAGAGACTTTCTAACACATCTAGGGGTCACTCTGACCAGACAGAGACCCCGAGAGAGCCCCAGACCCACACAGTGACACCACAGAGAAGAGCAGCCCATGGATGGCCTGGGGTCAGCTGGGGACAGCCCTCAGCAGCCTCTGCCTTGCTGGGACACCGGGCTGGGCATGGCTGGGACACCCAGCACGGCCCGGGAGGCACGAAGGTCACCCGAGCCCTGGGATCCTGTTACCGACCCGGAGCTGGCAGCTGCGGCTCACAAACCCCCCAGGCACGGCAAGGGGCCGAGGCAGGGGCTGGGGAGGCTGGGGGTGCCCGGGCAGCACCCAAGGGTGCCCTGCAGGATGGCCCTGGCATCCTGGGCAGGGCTGCACGGAGCCCAGGGCAGCAGGGAGCACATCAGGGATCCAGCTCAGGTGCAAACCCTGCTGGTGGTGCTGGCTCCACAGTCAGCGCCCCAGAGGCCACCAGGGTTCAGTTCTTGGGCTCTCAATCATTATTATCTACAACCCTAAACTCACCCTCCTCAGCTTTTAACTATACTCTATAATAACTGCAAGTGTTTTCTTCACCCTAAATACAATCAAAGTCCTAAAGCTATCAACCCTAATAAGTGCATGGACCAAAATCCCATCACTAAATGCAATACTACTGCTAACCCTACTCTCTCTCTCTCAGGACTCCCCCTCCTGACAGGATTCCTGCCCAAATGACTTATCATTCAAGAATTAAATAAGCAGGACATAGCCCCAGCAGCCACACTTATCTCCCTCCTTTCCCTGCTAAGCCTGTTCTTTTACCTTTACACTCTCCCTGCACACCACAAACCACATAAAACAATGACCAGCATCAACACAGAATCACAGAATCACAGAATCACAGAAATTCTAGGCTGGAAGAGACCTTTAAGATCATCGAGTCCAACCCATGTTCTAACACCTCAACTAGATCATGGCACCAAGTGCCACATCCAGTCTTTTTGTAAACTCTTCGAGGGATGGTGACTCTACCCCCTCCCTGGGTAGATAATTCCAGTATCTGACCACTCTTTCTGTAAAATACTTCCTCCTGAATTCTAGCCTGTATCTCCCTTGGTGCAGCTTGAGACTGTGTCCTCTTGTTCTGTCTGTTGTTGCCTGGAGAAAGAGACCGACCCCCAGCTCACCACAGCCACCCTTCAGGAAGCTGAAGAGAGTGATAATGACATAAAACATAAACCAGCACCCTAATTGCCACCTTAACCACCATGTCCGCCATCCTCCTTCCTATCTCCCCTATAAGCCTTACCGTCATCTAAGAAATTTAGGATTGCCTAAACCGAAGGCCTTCAGAGCTTTAAACAAGAGTTAAAGCCTCTGAACTCGGTTCGGTTCTCTGCAGCCCCGGCCGCAGCCCCGCGGTGGCGCCGCCGCTCCGCGCCCGGTCCCGGAGCCGCCACCGGGGACAGCGAGGACAGGGGACAACGGGGACAACGGGGATAACGGGGACAACGGGGATAACGGGGACAGCGGGGATAACGGGGATAACGGGGACAACGGGGACAACGGGGACAACGGGGATAACGGGGACAACGGGGACAACGGGGATAACGGGGACAGCGGGGATAACGGGGACAACGGGGACAACGGGGATAACGGGGACAGCGGGGATAACGGGGATAACGGGGATAACGGGGACAACGGGGATAACGGGGAAACGGGGATAACGGGGACAACGGGGATAACGGGGATAACGGGGACAGCGGGGACAGCGGGGATAACGGGGATAACGGGGACAGCGGGGACAGAAGGCAGGGACACTGCAGTGCCCACCCGGTGAGCTCCCCTCTCCACAGCCCCATCCTGTGCCTTCCTGCAGTGTCGGGGAAGATGAAACAGGAAAGCCTTATAAATATGATTGTCTGGTAAAAGATTTTGAGAATATAGAGACTATAAGAGAGATTGAAATGAAAGCAAGCTTTGAGATCCCTTAGTTACTGAACATCTGGAAAACAATCGTGTGGCTGGCTGAAGGTGAAACAACACCCTCTGCTTGCAGACAGGCCCAAGGGTCAGAGCAGACGCTACAGCTTGGCAGAAGGGGCCCAAAGAGGAGTTTTTAGGGTTTAAAATGTAACACAGGATGGTGATGTAATGATTCTTATAGGCTGTATGGAAATGCTATAGGATTTGTATATTGGACTAGATTGGTTAGTAAGAATTACAATATTCAACACAGAAGAAGATTTATTGTATTGAAACGGGAACTTCGGTCTTTTACCCTTTTACTCTCTGACCTTTTTACTCCTTTACTCTCTTACCCTCTCATCCTCTCATAACACAGGATGGTAATGTAATGATTCTTATAAGCTGTGTGTAAATGCCATAGGGTTTGTATATTGCACTAGATTAGTTAGTGAGAATTAGAATATTCAACACAGAAGATTTTTTGTATTGTAACGGGAACCTCGCTCTCTCACCCTCTTACGCTCTCATCCTCTCTCCCCCTCTCTTCTCTCAGCCTGCTCTGAGCTGTGCCTGGCAGCTCCCAGCAGGGCCCTGCACTTGGCCCATTGCAATAAACCCCAAATTCCACCACCTGGCTGCAGAGATCTCTCCTCTCCGTCCATCCCCACCGTCCTGCACTCCTTCACTGCAGCCTGGAGGTGGCCGCGGGTGTCCCCATCCATAGCTCAGCCCAAAGGAGCAGGAGATGTTCCCCCTGGCTGCCAACAGAGCCTTTCCCAGGATAACCATTAGCAGAACAACCGGAAAGCAGATCTGGGAGGCGATCAGCAGCAGGAATGTGAGCCGGGGCCTCGGGGACAGCCAGCCCAGGCAGGTCGCCGGGTGCCCTTGGCATCCTCCCCCTCCCCGGGTATTTTTAATGCAATTACATCCCAGGGCGCAGAGCTAAAATTGGAACATTATGTGGACAAAGTATCCCCAAAGTCTCGCTCGTCTTTAGAACGGGCGCTGCTGTTGCTCTGATTAGGCAGCAGCTCCTGTCCCAGCCCTGGGGCAGCGTTTGAAGGTCTGTCCTAATTGCACACACACTTGTTGTCTCATTCACTTAATTTCTTCTGGGCCTGTTCTGCTTCTCGGGTGTCAGAGCCACAGACGGGTGGCTGGGACAGGTCACAGGGACAGATCATGGCACGTGTGCAGGCTGGCAGTGCCCTGACTGACGCCTGGTTTGGGGCAGATTTCACCTTTCCAGCAAAGCACTGAGGAATTTTTGGCCGGGGGATGGGGGGGGGGTGTTGCCTTTCACAGGAGGGAAACTGAGGCAGGGTGAAGGTTGAGTGACACCCCCAGGGTGGCTCTGAGCTCACAGGGTCACCACATCCCAGCTCCACCATCCATCCCACCCCAGCACTGATGAGGTTTTGTCTCCTCCATGCAGGAGGATCACAAGCAGTGGCAAATTTTGGGGGTTCAGCTTCCCAAGGGTTCTCCCGGGAATTCACCCACCCCAGCCAGATGTGCCCAGGCTGAGCAGCACCAATGGCACCTCCAGGGCCCTGGGACACCCTGCACTCCTTGCTGCCCTCCCCTCAGAGCCAGGGCTCACAGGGATGTCCCTTTGGACGCTGGTTGTTGGAAGGAGCCCCGTGCTGGGCCATCCTTCACTCAGCTCCTGAGTGCAAAGCAAAATCCAGAAACCAAAACTTCAACACAGAATGCAGTCACTGCAATGGCTCCGTCCCACACACTGTGCTGAAGCAGCACCCCACAGCACCCCACAGCATCCCACAGCATCCCAAAGGATCCCACAGCACCCCACAGCATCCCACAGCATCCCAAAGGATCCCAAAGGATCCCAAAGCATCCCACAGCACCCCACAGCATCCCAAAGGATCTCACAGCACCCCACAGCATCCCAAAGGATCCCAAAGGATCCCACAGCACCCCACAGCACCCCACAGCATCCCACAGCATCCCAAAGGATCCCACAGGATCCCACAGCACCCCACAGCATCCCAAAGGATCTCACAGCATCCCACAGCACCCCACAGCATCCCACAGCATCCCCAGCACCCCACAGCATCCCACAGCATCCCAAAGGATCCCAAAGGATCCCAAAGCATCCCACAGCACCCCACAGCATCCCAAAGGATCTCACAGCACCCCACAGCATCCCAAAGGATCCCAAAGGATCCCACAGCACCCCACAGCATCCCACAGCATCCCCAGCACCCCACAGCATCCCAGAAAAGCCTCTGGCTGGGCATGAGGCACATCAGCAGGGCAGTGGGGTTCTGGCCAAGCTCCAAAATCCTGATGAAGGAGCAGCTTTGATGCAGGTCAGCTCCTTTCCCATTATTCCCATTGTCATCCCCATTATTTCTATACCATTTCCTGTATCCTGAATAACGTGGAGCAGACCCATAAAGGCACAGGGAGTGCTGTTATCCCAGCCTGGATAGAATTTCCCATGCACATCTGTGCAGGGATGTTCTCTCAGTGTCCCACCCCAGCAGGGACCCTCGTGCTCCCTCCTCCCATCAGCACCAGCTTGTATCCCATGGGATTTTTATTGGGACTGAACTCAGGAGAGCCAGCACACATGGCCTGAACCTCCCCTCAAATCAAACTGCCTTTGCCACAGAGCTGAGGGGACCTGACAGGAGCTAACTGGGAGATCTCTCCATTCAGCAATGAGGGAAAACATCACCTGAACAGAAAGTGCATGGACTTGGTAAGACAGCAAGAAATCTGAAGGGAAAAAAAAACCTTATTTGAGTTCACTGGGTTACATTCTACTGAATGCACCTTCCTTGCCTCCCATTTACACAACAGTAAATAAAAGCAGCAGAAGTAAAAGAAAGTGTTGGCATCACCTTCCTTGCCTCCCACTGAGTACACACAACAGTAAATAAAAGCAGAAATAAAAGAAAGTGTTGGCATCAAAGTGACCACTAAGAGCTGTCACAAAATTCCCCCAAACCCTCTGAGTAGGGACCAGTGTCATTGTCCCTGTCCACACCTGCAAGGACCCCCAGAGTACACACAACAGCAAATAAAAGCAGGAGTATAAGAAAATATTGGCATCAAAGTGGCCACCAAGAGCTGTCACAAAATTCCCTCAAATCCCCTGAGTAAGGATCGGTGTCATTGTCCCCTGTCCAAAACTGCAAGGACCCCCAGAGTACACACAACAGCAAATAAAAACAACAGAAATAAAAGAAAGTGTTGGCATCAAAGTGACCACCAAGAGCTGTCACAAAATTCCCCCAAACCCCTGAGTTAGGAGCAGTGTCGTTGTCCCTGTCCACCCCTGCAAGGACCCCCAGAGCTGCCACAACCCCTCAGCCCAGCTCAATCCCTGCATCCCATCCCCACCCTGTGATCCTGCCCCTGCCACACCTGCTGTGCCCCCTCCAGAGCCAGCAGGGACCCCCAGACCCCCCCAGCATCCCCAGAGCCCCCTGGCCGCGGGCACAGGCCATTCCCAGCCCTCCCACCCACCCGTGCTCAGCCCCAGCCTCTCCTCAGGGCAGCCCCGGGTGCCCCTACCTGTGCTGGTGCGGAGCCCTGCCCTTGGCACGGCCGTGCCCGGCCGGCTCTGCCCTTGTGCCACCTCCGGGCACCGCAGCCCGTGCCTGGAGCGCTGCAGGCGCCTGGCTCGGGTTTCAAGCGCGCTTCGATCGCCACTAAATCAGCGCTCATCAGCAGCCTCCGGAGCGGAGCCGGGCACGAACCGGTGCCCGGGGCTCAGCAGGGTCCCAAAGAGCGCCGGGCTTTGTCACGCGGGGCAGGGGTGGCATGCCAGCTGGCAGGGGTGGCACCGGAGCGGCCACCTTGGGCCAAGAGCGGGCGCTGGGTGCACCTGGCGGCAGCTCTCAGTGACAGGGGGCATGGGGCTGGGGGCTGAAAATTCACTGTAATTTCATAAAGGGGCACTGGGTGCTCACATCTGACAGGCGACATGGGAATGGGGCCGGGGGCTGAAAATTCACTGTAATTTCATAAAGGGGCACTGGGTACACCTGGCAGCAGCTCTCAGTGACAGGGGGCACGGGCATGGGGCTGGGGGCTGAAAATTCACTGTAATTTCATTAAGGGGCACTGGGTGCTCACATCTGACAGGCGACATGGGAATGGGGCTGGGGGCTGAAAATTCACTGTAATTTCATAAAGGGGAACTGGGTACACCTGGCAGCAGCTCTCAGTGACAGGGGACACGGGAATGGGGCTGGGGGCTGAAAATTCACTGTAATTTCATAAAGGGGCACTGGATACACCTGACAGGGGACATGGGAATGGGGCTGGGGGCTGAAAATTCACTGTAATTTCATAAAGGGGCACTGGGTGCTCACATCTGACAGGGGACACGGGAATGGGGCTGGGGGCTGAAAATTCACTGTCATTTCATAAAGGGGCGCTGGGTGCTCACATCTGACAGGGGACACGGGAATGGGGCTGGGGGCTGAAAATTCACTATAATTTCATAAAGGGGTGTTGGGTACACCTGGCAGCAGCTCTCAGTGACAGGGGATATGGGGGAATGGGGCAGCTTTCCGGGCTGGGCACAGACAATTCCCTGTGTAACTTCATAAAGGCACTGACAGCAGCTTTCAGTGACAGGGGAGATGGGGGAATGGTGCTGGGGGCTGAAAATTCACTGTAATTTCATAAAGGGGCACTGGATACACCTGACAGGGGACACGGGGAATAGGGCTGGGCATGGAGAACTCCCTGTGTAACTTCATAAAGGGGCACTGAGTGCTCACACCTGACAGGGGAGATGGGGGAATGGTGCTGGGGGCTGAAAATTCACTGTAATTTCATAAAGGGGCTCTGGGTGCACCTGGCAGCAGCTCTCAGTGACAGGGGACACGGGAATGGGGCTGCATCAAAGGCTGGGCATAGAGAATTCCCTGTGTAATTTCATAAAGGGGCACTGGATGCACCTGACAGCAGCTCTCAGTGACAGGGGAGAGAGGGAATGGGGCTGGGCACAAAATTCCCTGTGTAAGTTCATAAAGGGGCGCTGGGCACTGGTGAAGGGCTGGGAAGGGCACAGGGAGCTCTGCCCCAGGCGTGCAGGTGCCCAGGGGAGCTGCTGTAGCATCAGTTGATGTTTCAGCGTGCTGCCCTGAGCACACCTGGCAGATTGCAGGTTTTGGAGGGCCTGGCCATGGCTGCAGCATTCCAGCATTTCATAACACTGCATCAAACCAGCTGCCCCCAAAGCCTGGCATATGCTCTGCTAATGCCACAGCCAGGCACATTTTAGGATCAGTCCATAAACCATCAGAGCAAGGATTAGTGGGAGCTGCCTCTCCTCAAGGGCTCTGCTCTGCAGGCTGGCTCCTGGCACGGGGACGCACACAGAGCTCATAGCACCCCCAACCCTCAGTTCTGACCGCCCCAAATTCCCAATTCTTACCCTCAGATGCTCTTGGGGCTCCCCTCAGCCCCGTTGCCACAGGCTGAAGGGCACTGGGGCGTCCTGCAGCCTCCGGGGAGGACAGGGAGCATCCCGCGGTGCCGCTGTCCTCTCCCGTGCACACCAAGATCATTCACGCCGCATGCAGGGCTGCCTGTCCCCTGAATCAGCAGATCCCAGCCCCGCTCAGGACAGCGAAACCCGGCTGAAGGAGACACCATGGAGGGGAAAATGCTGCCTCTCTGCCTGGCTGCTCGAGGAAACAAAACCTGGGCAGTGCCACCTGCTCCCAGCCCAGCAGGGAGGGAGACATTCCATCCCTGGGTTTGGCTCCAGGTGTGAGCACAGAGAGGAGGAGGAAGGACTGAGCTCCATGGTTCAACCCCCAAAACATCCCCAGGATCTCTGCTGCATGAGGAGAACCTGACAAGATCACAGCATCCTTCAGGATTCTTGTGGTCAGCACAAAGGTTTGGGCAGAGGCAGGTCTCACAGAGCCACTGTGTGGTGTAATTAAAATAAAATAAAATAAAATAAAATAAAATAAAATAAAATAAAATAAAATAAAATAAAATAAAATAAAATAAAATAAAATAAAATAAAATAAAATCTTTTTAAAAATTTAATTAAAATAAATTAAAATAAAATATTAAATATAATTATATAATTATTTAATATGTATTATATATATGTAAATAATAATTAAATTTTAAAATGTAAAATAAAAAAATAAATAAAATAAAATAATAAAATTAAAATAAAATAAATTAAACTAAGATAATATAATATAATATAATATAATATAATATAAATAAAATAAGATAAAATAAAAATAAAAATAAAAATAAAAATAAAAATATAAATATAATAAATAAAATAAAAATAAAAATAAAATAAATATAATAAAATTAAAATAAAATAAATAAAATAAAATAAAAATATAAAATAAAATAAAATAAAATAAAATAAAAATGAAATATAAATAAATAAAGCACGGAGAACCAGGTGATGCCCAGGGAGACTCTGAGCCCTGGCAGCACCTCGTGCTCCCCTCACTGTTCGCTGAAGCTGCCACAGGGAAATTCCCATAAAATGTGATTTTCCACAAGCGCAGGATCCAGACTGAGACCCAGGCCAGCTCCTGGGCCCCTCCACCCCCACTGCAGGCACACACAGCAGGGTCAGCAGCAATGCCACTGGACACACAACACCACAAGCATTGGCACAAACACCACGGGATGGCACTGCCAACCCCCTTCCCACACCCACGTGTTCCCCTGGCGAAGGTGAGGAGCCACCACGAGCACTTACAGTGATGAGCAGGGTTCCAGCACAGTGGGAAAGTTCTTCCCTCCCAGCTCCCCTCACTCCCACATCTGCACCAGGAGCTTTTCAAGGCAGAAATTGGCTTTTAAGTGAATTTGTGGAGAGCTTCTGGCTAACAGGAGACCTCCAGCTTAAGCTGGAGCTCTCAAAGGCTCCTCTATTACAAGGCAAATTAAATATTTGATAGTGCTAAGCAAGTGACATTTGCAGTCTGGTCACGCCAGGGGTATCAGATAGAGACATTTGCAATGGGATCTGTTTAAATCCATGTAGTGCTTTGGATGTGTCCATCAAAACAAGCCCAGAGCTTTATTAAAATCAATGTTATCAAACACCCTGCTGGGGGAGGCTCTGGAGCCCACGTGGTGGGGCTGGGGGCAGCTGAGCCCTGCTGAGCTCTGAGGCTGCAGTGAAGCTGTGGAAGAGAATTTTCTTTAAAATTAAAGAGTAGCAAGAGACTTATCCCTACCTGCAGCAGAAAAAAAGGGAAAGCATTGACCCAGCCCCATCTGGAACCTGTTTTCAATCAGATCTCTCCTATATGAGAGATTTCTGATACCTGAGATCAGATCAGACATGCTCCCATCCCAGATCCACACATCCAGAAACTTCCATGAAGTTGCTCAGTGTGACAAATGACAATTCCCTTCCCCACCTCAGCAAGGAAACACGTTTTGTCCAAGTACAACAACATTCCTTCCATCACCTTCCCTAAAAAGAAAAGGGCTTGGAAACGTAAAAGGCTGAAAAGGATTTTCTGCATCTGTCACAGGAGATGTGACAAAGTGACACAAAGTGACACAGTGACACTTGTTGACAGTGGACGCCCTTCACGGGCAGATTTGGGGAAGATTTCCTTACCAGCACATGGCTCAGTCCCATCAGCTGTGGTGGCAGGCGGCTCCTGAGCACCAGGACAGCCCTGGCTCTGCCCTTGGGGACCCCCCTGGCACCCCAAATTGGCTGAGGGGCCACCCCAGTGCCACCCCCTCTGCCCCAATTCCATGGCACTTGTCACTCCCAAACCTCCCAGCTGCTGGGAAAAGTTTGCAAAAAGCATCTGGAGCTGGAAGGCAGATGACAAGTTAAAAAAACCCAAAACCTAATTTATTGTTTTCTCAGAATTTAGAGTGGGAGGAAGGAAAATGGGACGACCCATGATTTTTTAATGCCTGCAGTTGGCAGCTCCATATTTAATGTGACAGCATCCCTTTAAGAGAAATATGTTCATACACAAGAAAGAAAATAAATTGGCAAAGCAATTTGCTTTCAAGCCAGGCTGACAATTCCCCACTCCAACGTTTTGCTGCAGCCTTTGGGTGAGCTGCAGTGACCAGCACTCCATGCTGGGCAGGGATCAGAGGTTAAGGATGGGTGACAAGCCCATCTGGGAGCAGTCATTTATCCCAGAGATGGCGCAAAGAGAGGAATAATTCATTGTGTGTGAGGTGACAAGGAGACTGTGCTGTCGTGTTAGCACACTGACAACTCCCCAGCACAAACAGAGCTGCTTGTTACCCGCACGATCAAAGGGGCTTCTGCATTTGGGGTAGGAAGGGAGGGAAAAAAGACAGGAAGAAAAGAAAAGAGCTAAATCAAAGCCTTTTTACTGTTTCTTATGAAAGAAACTTGTGAGAAATGCTTTCTGCAGAGCAATTAGTCCCCAGGATCTGAGGCAGGAGCCCAGCAGGACCCAGCAGGACAGACCTGTCTGACAGGCGACAGCACCATGGCACCAGAGCCGTCACTAGGAGAGGCATCAGAACCAGTTAAAACCATCCCTGACTCCTGCATTCCCCCTCACCGAGGGCTGGGGGTCCCCAGAATGATGCTGCACACCCAGCTCATGACGTCCCCACTGACAGCCGAGCCCCTAAAGCCCTGAGCTGGGTGATGGTGGTGCCACAAAACCCCTGAGCTGGGTGATGGTGGTGCCACAAAACCCCTGAGCCCCCCAAGGTGGTGCTGGGGGGGTCCCCAAAAGTGATGGGGGTGCCACAATTGTGCTGCAGGAGCCTCCAGCCTCAGTTCACACCCTGAAAGCCTGCCTTGTCTGTGAGCACCAGAGCTGACAGGCAGGGAAATGAAATGGGACAGATGATAATGAATCGCCCACATCCCTCAGCGACTCCTGGATGTGCAGTAATGAAGTTATACACTGCTCACTGGCTAGAGGACAGGGGAAGAGCTTCAGAGCTGGGGTTTAATCAGTTCAGTGACAAGCATGGCCTGGATTTGCTCCCTCCTCTCACCATGGTTTGGTTTCTACACTCCTCTCCCAGCTCCTGCAGCTCCAGGAGTCCCAGCCCTGCTCCTGCAGCCTGGGGTGAAGCTGCCCAGCTGCTGCAGTGAGAGAATCCTGGGCTGTGCTGGAGCTCACCAGGGTCAGGAGAGCAGCACGTGTGTCCAATTAGAGTGGGAAACCTCTGCTCCCAGGAGGGCACAGGGCAGCCAGCCCTGGCTGGCAGTGCAGGTGGCAGCTGGAGGATTTATTTAAGGTTATTTAATGAGCTCGGGTGGGTCAGAGCTCCTGCTTGAAAGGAATTCCAAAATGGACTCACGACGTTGGGAAGGATGGAAGTTTGACAGGAAAGTCTCACAGATATGTGTGCTTAGCAGAAAGATTTTTAAATCTGATGAAGGAATAGAGATGGAAGCAAGTTTTGATATAGAAGAATTGCTGAGCCAGTCTTACTGGATACCCTTTGCCTTCTTGGTTATGTCAGTTAGGAGAGATTTTTATGACTTAGAGCAAAGGATAAACCTACCCCAAACAAGAAGATGTTTTTACCAAGCAGAAAGATAGCACTGGCAAACAAGTCAGCAAATGTTGCAAGTAGAAAAAAGGTCTCAGAATTTTCCACTGCAAGAAAACTGAAAAACAACTTCCAGCTTAAACTGTAATGTACTGACTTTGAGTGACTGGAGAACAGTAACATGAATATGGTAATTATAGTAGTTATGATGGGCTAGAGATAAAAGTTAAGGTATAGATTGGTTCTACTGTATGAAGATGCTCAGCAAAAAAAGTATATAATGTATTGTAACCAAAAGAAAAGTATGTAATGCAATGTAGCCTAAACTAAAGGGTCTCCAGGCCTGCCTGCAGCTGGAGCTGACAGCGGTATCTGCATCCTCCAAAAATTTGAGAGACCCCACGGGAATGCCCCATGGCCTCTCCCTTTATTCAAATAAAGCAAAAGGACTCCTCTGCCTCCTTTTTGGACATAAGCCTCTGATGTTTGTGGGTTAATTCTCCTAACTTAAGGGAGGGAATTAGAGGGAAATCTTTGGTATCAAGCATATCGGGAATTTTTCACCTCTCAAGCACCTCAGCCAATGGGGAAAGAGAGAAGGGAAATTGGGATAAAAAGGAGGCTGCATCCTCCAAAAATTTGAGAGACCCCACGGGAATACCCCATGGCCTCTTCCTTTATTCAAATAAAGTAAAAGGACTCCTCTGCCTCCTTTTGGATACAAACCTCTGGTGTTTGTGGATTAATTTTCCTAATATAAGGGAGGGTTATGCATTAGAGGGAAATCTTCGGCATCAGGCATATCGAGAATTTTTTACCTCTCAAGTACCTCAGCTAATGTGGGAAGAGAGAAGGGAAATTGGGATAAAAAGGAGGCTGGACCCTCCAAAAATTTGAGAGACCCCACGGGAATACCCCATGGCCTCTTCCTTTATTCAAATAAAGTAAAAGGACTCCTTTTGGACACAAACCCCTGACGTTTGTGGGTTAATTCTCCCAGCACAGGCAGTGGGAAGCAGCCGGGGCAGAGGGGCTGCTGACAGCTCCGTCCGCAGCCGGGCCGTGCCAGGCCCCGAGCGTGTCCCAGCCGGGCACAGCTCCAAGGCACGGCCCTGGAGCGGCCTCGGGGCCTCACCGGGATGCCAGGGGGATCCCCGCAGCCTGCAGCCCCTTGCCAGGGCTCCCGGTTCCCCGGTTCCCCGGGGCACAGCGGCGGGAGGCTCCGCGCCGCCGGAGCCGGCGAGAGGCGGAGGCGTTGCTGTTATGAAAACATGCGAGGGCTGTGTCTGAAAACACTGTGAGGAGCCAGCTCCATAAATAGGCCCTTTATGGCTCTTCCCTGAGCTCAGACAGGCTCTTTCACACACGCTGGGCTCCGGCACGGCGGGTTCAAACAGCGCGGGGATGGGTGGGGGACACCGGGGAGCAGCGGGGAAACTGAGGCACGGAGCCCCCCCCCCGGTGTGCCCGTGGGAGGACAGAGGCCAGGACAGTGACAGGGGACATTGCAGCTGTCCCCTGCCACCACCTCCGCAGCACACGGCCGCGATTAATCAGCGCATTCATCAGGGAGCTGTCATTAATTGAGCAGCTCCTGCGGCCGCGGATGGGCTGTGTGGTGGCAGAGGCTGTGAGGGCAGCAGGAGCTCGTCGCTGCTCTGGGCCACATCCACTGAAGGCGGTGACAATTCGGTTTGTGCCCCCTCAGCGAGCGTCCCCCGGTGTGGGAGCGCTGGTGACTAAAGCAGCGGGTGAACAATCAGTGACTCAGCGCGTAATTTTGCTCATTTCGTGCCTTTTTTTAGCGCGGGGAGGACAGAGCTCGCACAGCGAACTCTCTCCAGGCACCGCCACCACTCCCTCACCAGGCACCCACCTGGGGCTGGGCACCCTCCTGCAGGCAGCATCTGCGTGATGTGATTCTGCCACGGGAAACCAAGCTGGAAAACACTGCCAAAGGCTTTGGATTGCTCTTCATTCTCCTTTTTATGGTTTCCTTTCTGACCGGGGAGAAGGCAAGGGGAGCGCTACAGCCGTGGGGAGATGGGGAGCCCCGGTGGCCCCGGCGGCACTGGGAGCCTTGGTAGGCCCAGCAGCCCCGGCAGTCTCGGATGCAAATCTTCTCCCTAGTTTAACCCAAACCCTCTCTTAATCAACCTCATCATAGCCCTCTCCTATGCCCTTCCAATCTTAATTGAAGCAGCCTTCCTCATGCTAGTAGAGCGCAGAATCCTGAGCTACATACAAGTTCGAAAGGGCCCAAACATTGCTGTGTTTGCAAACTCCTACAACCTCTAGCAGACAGTGTGAAACTATTTATCAAAGAGCCTATTCGACCACCAACATCCTCCCCAATCTTATTTATCACGACCCCAATACCAGCCTTACTCCTAGCAATCTCAATCTGACCCCCATTGCCCCTTCCATTCTCCTTAGCAGACCTTAACCTGGGCCTGCTCTTCCTATTAGCCATGGTGAGCTTAGCAGGGTACTCCATCCTATGATCAGGCTGAGCTTCCAAATCAAAATATTCAGGCCCAGCAGTCCCGGGAGCCCCGGCTGGGCAGCTCACACTGCCCTGGCACTGTCCTGGCAGCTGCCTTGATCAAGAGCAAAGCACTGAGCTCTTGTTTTGGCAGTAAGTGATGTCTGCAAACACCGGGTCTGGCTGGAATTAAGGAGATCTTGGAGCTGGAATTGTGCTGAGCACCCTGGGCTGCCAGAGGAGCCTCTGCTGGGACCCACCTGCCTCAGCCTGAGCACCAATGGCTGCATCCTGCAGGCTGGGGACTGGCACAGACACATTTTATGAAAAATCCTTTCCTTAGGATTTTTCCTCCTGAGAAGCTGAGAGGCCTCAGGAACAACATGTGAACAATGGTTATCTGCTGCTGTGGAATGCAACAGGTGCATCTGGGATTGGTCTCATGTGGTTGTTTCTAATTAATGGCCAATCACAGTGAGCTCTGACTCTGTCACAATCTTTGTTATTCTTTCCTATTCTAGTCTTAGCTAGCCGTCTGATGAAATACTTTCTTCTATTCTTTTAGTATAGTTTTAATATAATATATATCATAAAATAATAAATCAAACCTTCTGAAACATGGACTCAGATCTGCATCTCTTCCCTCATCCTCAGAGCCCTGTGAACACGGTCACAGGGGACAGGGATGTGCCAGCAGCTCCCTCTCATCCTGACAGACAGGGCAGCCACAGCCCAACAGGTGTATGAGTGCAGAAACCTGATTGTGAGGGCAGTTCCAGCCCCGTGTCGGTGTGTCTGCACCTCCAGGTGATCCATGCAGGAATGCAGAACGAGGTCAATGTCCTTGGCACTGCCACCACACCTGGATGGATCCCCCTCATCCAGGGGAGCCACTCACAGGTCCCCTATCCTAAGGCGACGTTGTGATGCTTGTATCCCCATCTGTGTGTTCTGTTATGCTGGATATCATGTTCTGTGCCTTCAAGTCTGGCTCTGAAGAGCAAATGTTTTGTTTGTGTTCTCTTATCAGCCTGGTGGGACACACAGACTGGGCAGTACATGGTGCTGCTTTTGCTTTTTGCTTTGCTTTTCGCTTTGCTCTTGCTTCTGCTTTTCTCCTGCTTTTTGCCTCTGCTCATTTGTTTAGCTAAGCAGTCCAAATTTTCCCTGGGCTGTTTCTCCTTTCCCCTTTTTGGACCTACTTGAACCTGCTCCGGACTGGGACCTGGGAAACACCAAGAATTTGCACCTTGTGGCTGCAGCAGCTGCCCCAGCACCCCAAGGACTGATAACAGAGTGACCACCCCCAGGAGAGACTTTCTGAATTTGTCATCTTTTTTCAGAGTGGTGTCCTCTGGTATTGTTCATTTTGTGTGCTGGGGGGTGCTGTGCCTGTTAAACAAACAGGTTCTTTCCACTTCTCTCCAAGGAATCCTTCCCAACCCGGCTGTGGGGAGAAGCCGAGCAGGTTTGCTTTCTGGAGGGGCCCCTTTGGAGGTTTACTCCCAAATTTGCCCTAAACCAGGACATCCTCCCATGCCATCCCTTGTGCAGGGATCTGTGCAATCACACAGTGCCAGCCATGCCCATCTCCCAGGGCACCTGCAAAATGTCACCCAGTGCCACCAAACCCTCTGATGGGGGCAGTGACACAGCCCCAAAGCAGCCCCAGCCACCGGAGGACAGCGAGTTGTCACCTCCTTAAAGCAGCTTTGTCTTTGCGTTCTCTTTAATGATTTCCCAGCTGCTTCCCCATTTCAGCCGATAATGGGACTTCACTCCCTATCTGGGTCTGAGAGGCGCTTGCCTTGCTCAGGCTGGAGAAAATCAATTCCCCTCTCACTCAAGTCTTTGCAAGAGAGATGAACTAAAGATCGTGCCTGCCTGAGCAAAATATTTATTCAGTCTGGGAACAGATTTACTTTTGAACCTTCTATAAATACAGCTGAGGGCCCCCATTTAATCCCTCACCAGAAGACCTAATTTTATTTGTTTTATGTTTTGAAGAATTCTCCCTTTTCCAAGGCCTTGTCAGCAGGTGAGGAGAGGCAGGATTGTTGGCACCCAGCTCGGCAGTGCCTGATCCCACTGCAGGAGGGGGTCTGGGGGTGACAGGGTCAGCAAGGTCTGGGTTCTGCAGGATTTCCTGCTCTGTGTTACTGATTTACACCCATCAAAGCCCCGCTGGAGCCAGGGCAGGCAGGGAGAGGCCAAATCCCTCACAGAGGCTCTTTGTGACCCTGCCTGCCCTGCCCATCCCTGTGCTGGGCGCAGAGTAGCTCAGCAGGGCCATTCACAAACCCTCTGCAGCCCCTCAAGACCTGAGCCCACCTTCCACAGACGCAGCAGAGACCCTGCCTGGCCCCACAGCATCTCACCACCCTAATTCTCCAAGGATTCTGCATCCTCTGTCACCCCAGAGCCACTGGGGCTGCACAGGGGTTGGGTTCCCATCCCTGGAGGGAGAAGGAAAAGCTCCTTGGGGGTGGGTGGGCAGTGGGAGCAGCTCCCAGGGCTCTCAGGGCATCCTGCCACCTGCCAGCATCTCTGCCACGCACCACTGTGCCCTTGCCAGAGGGTTTGCCCAAGCCCTTAGGAGGAGAAGCGCTCCCAAGGACAAACTGAGAAGCTTTCCCAGCAGGTGCCAAGAGCCAGCCGGTGCTGGAGATGATTTTCTGCCACCAGAACCCACCTTGGCACTGCCCTGGGAGGGTCCAGAGCCCCCATGCCCGTGGGAGCAGCACTGGCACTGCAGCAGGGCTGGCACAGGCCAGGGGGCTGCCAGGTGCCTCTAAATCCCTTTGTGCCATCCCTGCATTGGTCTGTGCCCATTCTGCCCAGGGATTCTGGCACTGATTGTGCCTTCCATGGAGCACACAGGTCACCACCAGGAAGGTGAGATTCAGGTGTGAGCCCTGCAGTGCCAGCCCCAGGTCCCTCCCTGAGTTGTGCAGCAGCTCCTGGCCAGGAGTGAGACCCAGCCTGGACAGACCCAGCCTGGACAGACCCAGCCTGGACAAGGGAATTGTTGTTTTCCCATCTGGCTTATCCCCAGCCCTTGGAAGACTCCTCCAAAGGCACAGTGTGCTCTGCACCACAACTGGCTCGCTTATTTGACACATTTATTAAATTGTTAGTACACCTGCTAGCTAATTACCCCCTCTGGAAACCAGAGGACACAGAAATTTGACATCAACCTGTGCATTCTTGCAGCAATACAGATGCTGGCCAGGTCTGGGGGGCTTGGGAGAAGTTGGGGACTGGGAACATGGCTCTGTGGAAGTGTTCCTCACTGCCCCACAGTCCAGTTGCTGTTGGCTAATTACACCTGTTGGCTAATTACCTCCTCTGGAAACGAGAGGGAGCAGAAATTTGACATTGACCCATGCAAACCTGCAGCACTACAGATGTTGGGTGGGTCTGGGGGGCTTGGGAGAAGTTGGGGACTGGGAACATGGCTCTGTGGAAGTGTTCCTCGCTGCCCCACAGTCCAGTTGCTGTTGGCTAATTACACCTGTTGGCTAATTACTTCCTCTGGAAACCAGAGGGCACAAAAATTTGACATTGGCCTGTGCAATCCTGCAGCACTACAGATGCTGGGCAGGTCTGGGGGGTTCAGTGGGGCTTGGGAAAAGTTTGGAACTGCTCTGTGGGCTGTTTCTCCCCTTCCCCACCAGTCCAGCTGCTCCCTTTCCCAGCCAGATGGGCAGTGGGGAGCCCAGGATTGATGGAGAACCCCCTGCATCCCACGCCTTGGGTGCCAGCACTGCCCTGGCTGAGCGCAGATTAATCTGGGAGAGCTTTAATCCTCTAAAACCCTTTCGTAACAGCCCTCAAAAATAAGCCTGGAGAGTTCCTAATACTTCTTGAAAATTTGGAGAGGGGATATTTATAGGCCCTGGCTTTGGATGAGAGGAAGCACACCCAGCTCTGGCTGGGAGGGCTCTGAGGTGCAGAACCTGCCCCAGCCCAGCTCTGTGCCACTCCCATCTCCTGCTGGCTCCATAACAGGCTGCCCTTGTTTGGGATTTTTATGATTTTTTTTTTTTTCCTACCAGCGTTTGAGGCTCCTCAGAAGAGCACAGAGCGGCTCTGTGCCTCCAGCCCTTCAAAGGAACGCGGAGCAGCAGCGCTTCCGACCAACACAAACAGCACTGACGCCCCCTGGGCACCTGGCTGGGGAAACCACACGAACTGACAGAGAAAGTTCAGAAAAAAAACCAAAAACCTAAATGGGGCAGAAGTTACCCACACCCACAAAAAACAGGAGGTTAGGGTTGTTCCCTGCTGGTTTCCACCAGTGGTGGCCACTGGTTTCTCTGCCATACTGATCCTGGCAGGGACATTCAGGGCAGCAAAACATACAGACTGACAGAGAAAATTCAGAAAAAAACTGAAATTAGGCAGAAGTTAGCCACATCCACAAAAAACAGGAGGTTTGGGTCATTCCCTGCTGGTTTCCACCACTGGCATCTCTGCCACATTGTCCTGGTCCTGGCAGGGACATCCAGGGCAGCAAACCACACAAACTGACAGAGAAAATTCAGAAAAAAACCCTAAAATGTGGCAGAAGTTACCCATATCCACAAAAACCAGGAGCTTTGGGTCCTGCTCTGCTGGTTTTCACCAGTGGTGGCCACTGGCATCTCTGCCACGTTGTCCTGGCAGGGATCTCCAGGGCAGCAAACCACACAAACTGACAGAGAAAATTCAGAAAAAAAAAAAAAAAAAAAACAACCTAAAATTAGGCAGAAGTTACCCACATCCACAAAATACAGGAGGTTTGGGTCGTTCCCTGCTGGTTTCCACCATTGGCATCTCTGCCACATTGTCCTGGTCCTGGCAGGGACATCCAGGGCAGCAAACCACACAAACTGACAGAGAAAGTTCAGGAAAAACCCAAAATGTGGCAGAAGTTACCCACATCCACAAAAAACAGGAGGTTTGGGTCCTGCTCTGCTGGTTTCTACCAGCGGTGGCCACTGGCATCTCTGCCACATTGTCCTGGCAGGGATCTCCAGGGCAGCAAACCACACAAACTGACAGAGAAAATTCAGAAAAAAAACCTAAAATTAGGCAGAAGTTACCCACATCCACAAAATACAGGAGGTTTGGGTCATTCCCTGCTGGTTTCCACCACTGGCATCTCTGCCACCCTGTCCTGGTCCTGGCAGGGACATCCAGGGTAGCACAAGAGCCAAGTGGCAACTGGCAAGAGGCAAATCATTGGTTTCACATCTCTCCTGCTTCAACAGATAAAGGGAAAAATATCCTCAAAAAAAGCTCTTAGCCCTTTGCCAGTGGTTTTACAGAAATGTCACCAAAGATGTCCCCAAGGGCAGAATTCTGCAGTTCCAAGGCAGCAGAGCTCTCAGAGAACTGGGGGTGACAAGAAGATGAGAACCCCCCATGATCCTAAACAGGCAAAACCCACCCCACATTCAGCAATTCCTGCTGCAGGGGCCAGATGTCAGAGCAGAAATGCTCAAACTGCAGACAGAGGGGCACAGCCTGATCCCCAACAGAGCCCCCAGCTCATCCCTGACTGGGAGTGAGCAGGGCTGGCCCAGAGCTGCCAGCATCACACCTGTGGGCCAGAAAAACCCAAAACTTCACCAAAAGAAGCATCAGGGATGCTCAGCTCCCTCAGCACCCTGAGCCCAGCAAGGTCCAGCAGCTGCAGCAGCTCCTGGCTCCAGGCAGACCCAGCTTCACCTCAAAATGTTTCCTTTGCAATTTCCCAGTGATCTTCCTTATCAACTAATTAAAAAATTTCCATAATTAGGCCAGGGAAAATCACGACTCGGGAACGTTCCCATTTCAAAGCAGCCCAGATCTGTTCTGTATCAAGGGCTGGGAGCTCTCACCAGAGCCAGGTTCCTCCAGAAACCTCTCCCATGACCAGGATTCCTCCTGAGCCCACCCCTGCAGGGCCCCAAGCCCACCAGCAGCCCCTCTGCCAGGAATCCATCCTGGGGAAAAGGCTGTTTACATTGCAGGGGGAAAGTGGTGGGGTTTATATAAAATAAAACAATAAAAGTGCCTCTGACAGGATTCTCTGTGCCTTCAGCCCCTGTGGAGTCAGGAGTGCTTGGGGAACATGCAGAGCAAAATTCTCCCTGTGCCCACAGCCTGGTGCCATGGCCAGGGCATCCTGGTGCCTCTGAAATGCCAACACCTGCACCAGGGAACCTCCCAAGGGAGATGGGGCATCCCCTGCTCACAGAGCAGCTCATGGTTCCTCAATCTGCAGGTTCCTTTTGGCAAGTAAATTGTATTTCTAAGAGAAATGGAGCAGTTTTTACAGCTGGGGCATCCCCTGCTCACAGAATGGCTCCTCAATCTGCAGGTTCCTTTTGGCAAGTAAATTGTATTTCTAAAAGACATGGAGCAGTTTTTACAGCTGGAGCATCCCCTGCTCACAGAGCAGCTCATGGTTCCTAAATCTGCAGGTTCCTTTTGGCAAGTAAATTGTATTTCTAAGAGACATGGAGCAGTTTTTACAGCTGGAGCATCCCCTGCTCACAGAGCAGCTCATGGCTCCTCAATCTGCAAGGCAAGTAAATTGTATTTCTAAGAGAAATTGAGCAGTTGTTATATCTGGGGCATCCCCTGCTCACAGACCAGCTCATGGCTCCTATATCTGCAGATTCCCTTTGGCAAGTAAATTATATTTCTAAGAAAGATGGAGCAGTTTTACAGCTGGAGCATCCCCTGCTCACAGAATGGCTCCTAAATCTGCAGGTTCCCTTTACAAATAAATTGTATTTCTAAGAGAAATTGAGCAGTTGTTATATCTGGGGCATCCCCTATTCACAGATCAGCTCATGGCTCCTCAATCTGCAGGTTCCTTTTGGCAAGTAAATTGTATTTCTAAGAGACATGGAGCAGTTTTACAGCTGGGGCATCCCCTGCTCACAGAGCAGCTCATGGCTCCTCAATCTGCAAGGCAAGTAAATTGTATTTCTAAGAGAAATTGAGCAGTTGTTATATCTGGGGCATCCCCTATTCACAGATCAGCTCATGGCTCCTATATCTGCAGGTTCCTTTTGGCAAGTAAATTGTATTTCTAAGAGAAATTGAGCAGTTTTTGCAGCTGGGGCATCCCCTGCTCACAGAATGGCTCCTAAATCTGCAGGTTCCCTTTACAAATAAATTGTATTTCTAAGAGAAATGGAGCAGTTTTACAGCTGGGGCATCCCCTGCTCACAGAGCAGCTCATGGCTCCTCAATCTGCAGGTTCCTTTTGATGACTGGCGAGTAAATTGTTGTATTTCTAAGAGAAATGGAGCAGTTGTTAGGGTGCAGCTGCAGCCTGGGTTTCCTTGAGAGCACACACATAATTCCTGACAGGGGCTTTCTGACACAGAAATTATGGAGCTATTTTGGAGGCAATCTCAGAACATCATACTAAGAAACAGCCTCTGTACATCACAATATCGTTGCTAAATTGACAAATAGACCCTCATGGGTTTCATTATTCTGCTCTGGGAGCACATTTTTGCATTTTTATCATCCCTAGAAATGATTAAAGAGCTGCAGAACCGAGGGCTCTGGCTCACTCAAACTCCAGTCCTGATTGAGCTGAGGAGAAGCAGTTGGAAGGGCTGCAGGGCTTGGAAAGGAAATTTTTGCCCTTTTAATGTGTAAACCTGGCACGTTTTGGAGACTGTCTGTTGGTCCCACTGCAGCTTTGGGAATTCACCAGTGTAAAAGGAGGTGACATATCCAGTGCTGGGTTGGGAACATCCCTGCAAAGGTTCAGTCAATAGGAAACCTGGGCTGTGCACTCCTAGAAACACATTGATCTCCCCAGGAGCATCAGATAAAAGCCAAACAGGAGGGAGATGCCCAGAAATACAACAAATAAGAGCCCAGAGACCAGGGTTCCTTTAGGAGTGATGTCTGAGGGGGCTGGGGCGATGCTCGAGGAGTGTTTGTGGAATTTGGGAATTGCTGCACATGGTCACAGCCAGGTGGGTCACAGCATCACTCCAGGCTCTGCCAGCCCATGGGGGTGAACAGGAGGCAGGATGAGCTCTGTCCATGTCCCTGTCCCTGTCCCCAGTGGCACTTTGTCCTGGAACAGCTGGGAATGCTGGGCAGAGCATGAACCCCCATAAAGAGAGCAGAGAACATCAGGCAGGTGGGGAGGGATGGGATGGGATGGGATGGGATGGGATGGGATGGGATGGATGGATGGATGGATGGATGGATGGATGGATGGATGGATGGATGGATGGATGGATGGATGATGGATGGATGATGGATGGATGGATGATGGATGGATGGATGGATGGATGGATGGATGGATGGATGGATGGATGGATGGGATGGGATGGATGGATGGATGGATGGATGGATGGATGGATGGATGGATGGATGGATGGATGGGATGGATGGATGGATGGATGGGATGGGATGGATGGGATGGCATGGCATGGCATGGCATGGCATCCAGGACAATGGAACCTCCTCACCTGAGCAGCCAGACCCCAGCCCTCACCATGCAGCCCCTCCACAGCCCAGCACTGGGGTCCAAGCCCTGAGGCCAGGGAGCCACCAGCTCCCAGAAATGTTTGTTACTTCTGGTGCTGTTAAACAGCCTCCCAAATTCTCCATGCAGAGGCTGCTGCTCTGTCAGAGCTGAGCAGCACCTGGGCAGTGAGAGAGAGCAGCTGCTCTGGAGCCCCAGGCAAGGAGGGTGGGAGCTCAGAAATGGGAATTCAGGGGTGGGGGCTCAGGGATGGGAATTCAGGGATGGGGGCTCAGGGAGGGGAGCTCAGGGATGGGGGCTCAGAAATGGGAATTCAGGGATGGGGGCTCAGGGATGGGAATTCAGGGATGGGAATTCAGGGATGCCAGCCCAGGGATGCTCAGGAATGTGAGCTCAGGGATGCCAACTCAGGGATGGGAGCTCAGGGATGGGGGTTCAGGGATGGGAGCTCAGAAATGGGAATTCAGGGATGGGAATTCAGGGATGGGGGCTCAGGAATGGGAATTCAGGGATGCCAGCCCAGGGATGCTCAGGAATGTGAGCTCAGGGATGGGAGCTCAGGAATGCTCAGGGGTGTGAGCTCAGGGATGGGAGTTTAGGGATGCTCAGGAAGGAAACTCAAGGATGGGAGCTCAGGAATGCTCAGGGATGGCAGCTCAGGGATGCTCAGGGATGCCAGCCCAGGAATGCCAGCCCAGGGATGCTCAGGGATGCTCAGGAATGCTCAGGGATGCCAGCCCAGGAATGCCAGCCCAGGAATGCTCAGGGATGCCAGCCCAGGAATGCCAGCCCAGGGATGCCAGCCCAGGAATGCTCAGGGATGCCAGCCCAGGAATGCCAGCCCAGGAATGTCAGCCCAGGGATGCCAGCCCAGGGGTGCTCAGGGATGCCAGCCCAGGAATGCCAGCTCAGGGATGCCCAGGGATGCCCAGGGATGCTCAGGAATGCCAGCCCAGGGATGGTTAGGAATGTCAGCCCAGGGATGTCAGCCCAGGGATGCCAGCCCAGGGATGCCAGCCCAGGAATGCCAGCCCAGGGGTGCTCAGGGATGCCCAGGGGTGCTCAGGGATGCCCAGGGATGCCAGCCCGGGAATGCCAGCCCAGGGATGTTGGTGCACAAGGCTCACAGCAGGAAGGCACAGCCTGGCGTGACGTCAGAGCCCTGCTCACGCAGATCCTGCTCTGAGCACTCGCAGGCACAGCCACATCCAGGGGCACAGCAGCCTTTCCCCAGCACGTGGCAGATTACAGAGCCAGCACGAAATCCACAGAGCACGGCATCCTCACCCTGCCCTGAACTCTGCACAGGGCACGACAGCTTCTGGCTGGCACAATCACACTGGCAGCTACCAAGGGACCAGCACAGCTCCTCCATCCCCGCGGAGCCCTCCCACACAAGTGACATTCAGCAAAGCCACTGGGCTGGAAAAACACCTGCAGTCACTTCAAAAAAAAGTCAGTGGTGGTGGATTTGGATGGTGGTGGCTGAAGGAACTCCCAGCCAGGCTGCCAGCCGGGACAGAGCCTCATTTATCTGCAGGCTGTCACACACGCTGCCCTTTGGCGCTATTTGCAGACACAAACATCTCCACTCCCCACTCAGACATCCCAGGTGAGCAGGGGGTGAAACCAATGTGCTGAGCAGGGCAGGGCCAGCTCCCGCCTCACATTTTCACCCGAAATTCATTCCTGTAGGGCAAAAGTGCTGCCACACTTCATGGGACACACAGACACACATCCAGCTGCAGGGGCAGCTCCAGCAGCAAGGCTGAACCAACCTGGAAGCCCCAAGAGTGCAATGCCAGGCTCTCGACCCCTCACCCTTCACACAGAACCATCTCCTCTGTTTAGGCAGCACTTTCGAATTTTGCTCCGCAAACAAATCTTGTGCCAAGCTGTTGTTTTGCCACCCGCCCATCCAGCAGGAGCGGCGCTGCCAAGGGCAGGCACGGGCACGTCCCTGTGCGGGATCCGCGGGCTTTGCCCTGGGGCAGAGCAAGCCCCAGCCCTGCCCACCCCGGTGCAAACTCCGTAAAAGCTTCCAGCAGAACTCAGCGCTGCTCCGAGTTAGCAAAGTCTGCTGGAAAGGGCCGGGGGAGAGCCTCAATCCGCTTCTGCCTCCACATTCCTGGAGCAGGGCACCGCGCTGCTCCCACCCGGAGACACGGCCGACAGAAAGAGCTTTTGTACGGCTCTCTGAAGGTCTTTCCGTAAGAGCCAAGAGTGCAGCCAGAGCCTCGGCTCCGTTCCCAGCCCGGATCCCAGCAGGGCACGGCTCTGGGTGTGCTGTGCACGGTGACAGCGGAGCCGGGCCCGAGCGCGGCTCCACCGCCCCTGCCCCACCTGGGCAGCACCCCCGGCACCTCCTGGGCCAGCGCTGCCCGTGCCCATGCCCATGCCCGTGCCCGTGCCCCTGCCCGTGCCCGTGCCCAGGCGCTGCGGCAGAGCCCGGTGCCGCTCACACCCCACGGTACCGGCGTTACCGGCCCAGCCGGGGTTACCGGGTCCCGCTCGGAGAGGGAACCTCGCTGAAGTTCCGCTCCAGAAGTTCCCGTCTCCCCTGACCCCTCCGGACCGGGCTCCCGCCGCCCCCTGTCCCGTGTCCCGTTACCGCCGGGATGGAGCGCGGGGAGCAGATCGAACACCCGGCCCCGAGCCCGAATCCCGGGGCCTTTCCAGCGCATCCCCCGCCGCCTCCCACAACTTTCCCGAGCCCGCAACTCCCGGTGCCCGCAGCCGCCCGTACCTGCCCAGCCGCCCGGCTCCGCCGCCGTCTGCAGCATCCTCCCGCCGGCTCCCCGCTCCCGGCGTGCGAGCGCGCTCCAGGAGGAGGAGGAGGAGGAGGAAGAGGAGGAGGAGGAGGAGGAGGAAGGGAGGGGGGGGGATGAAGGCAGCGCGCGCGCCGCCGCGGTCCAGCCCCCGCTGGGCGCCGCACGGAGTGGGAGGGGAACGGCGGCGGCGGCACATCCCGCATCTACATCCCACAGCTGCATCCCGGGGCGGCATCCCGGGGCCGAATCCCGGTGCTGCATCCCGGGGCTGTATCCCGGGGCCGAATCCCGGTGCTGCATCCCGGGGCCGAATCCCGGTGCTGCATCCCCGTGCTACATCCCTCAGCTGCATCCCGGGGCTGCATCTCGGTGTTGCATCTCGGGGCTGCATCCCGGGGCTGAATCCTGCAGCTGCATCCCGGGGCCGCATCCCGCAGCTGTATCCCGGGGCTGCATCCCGCAGCTGTATCCCAGTTCTGCATCCCGGGGCCGAATTCCGGTGCTGCATCCCCGTGCTACATCCCTCAGCTGCATCCCGGTGCTGATTCCCATAGCTGCATCCCTCAGCTGCATCTCGGGGCTGCATCCCGGGCCTGAATCCTGCAGCTGCATCCCGGGGCTGCATCCCGGGGCTGAATCCCACAGCTACATCCCGGTTCTGCATCCCGGGGCTGATTCCCGCAGCTACATCCCGAAGCTGCATCCCGGTTCTGCATCCCACAGCTGCATCCCACAGCTACATCCCGGTTCTGCATCCCGGGGCTGCATCCTTTGCTGAATCCCTGAGCTGCATCCCGGTGTTACATCCTCGTTCCGCATCCCACAGCATCCCCAGCGCCTCGGGGCCACCCTCCCGTCGCGCACCCCTCGCTCACGGCTGCCCCAGGCTGGGATGGTGGCACAGAGCAGCTCTCCAGGCTCTTTCCGGGCGGTTTGGGGGGTCGCTGAGGTGTGTGTCACAGAGGAGGGTGACACCGCGGGGCTGTGGGGAGGACACCTGAATTTCAGGGTGCTGAGATGCTGTGTGTGACCAGCGCCCCGGTGATTGAGGGGACAAGTGCCAGACCCGCACCCTGAGTGGCACAGACAGCCCGACCCTGCAGGGTGGTGACATTCCCAGGGAGGTGACATCCCCAAGGAGGTGACATCCCCAAGGATGTGACATCCCCAGGGAGGTGACATCCCCAAGGATGTGACATCCCCAGGGAGGTGACACGCTGTTCTGTGCCGATGACACAGCCCCTGCTCCGACCCAGGGACAGAACCTCGGCCATGCCCGGCTGCTCCAGGAGGGAGAGGCAGAGCGAGGGGCGGGATGGAGGGAGGGGACGGCCGGAGACGCTCCTGGCTCCTCTGTCATCGCAGAGGTGCCGCCAGGCAAAGGCGCCTGTGCTCAGCCTTGTGCTAAGATCAACAATTTTAAGCGCAGAAGTCGGAGCTGGGCTGTCGCTGTCATCGTTGTTAAATATTTTAGCAGCTCCCAGAACCTTTCAGCGGGGCCACACAGTGCTGACACAGGAGAGGAGATGGAAAAGCCTCCTGCTGCCCACCCCGAGGAATTCGCTGTCTAGACACGTTATATAATCACATTTTGCCCTCCTCCAGGACACTTCGCAGAGGTTCTCAAAGCACTTCCCAAAACTGCTAACTGAGCTTTGGGAGGGAGCTGCTCTGGCCCGGAGCCCTGTGCTCCAGCAGGCACCCAGGGGCAGCTGCCTGCTCGCTGCTTTTCCCTAAAAACACAGAATTGGTGCCAGGATGCAGAGGTGGGATTGCTCCCCGTGCTGCTCCTGGCAGAGGTTGGAGGATGCAGAAATGAGGGCAGAGCTGCTCCAAACCCCTCTGTGCCTGCAGGAGGCTCCAGGGCCAGCAGCTGCCAGGGAGGAATCCCAGTGTGAGCTACTCCTGGGTCTGGAGATGCTGGGACAGCAGCAGCAGATCCCTCCTGTCCACACCAGGAGTCCTTTCCCTGCTGCTGCCAGAGCCAGGTCCCCACTGTGGCACCACTGAGCCTCACCATAAATCACTTTGGGTTTCCAGAGCCCTTGTGCCAAAGCTCAGTGCATTTGTTGGCTGTGCCATCTGATTTTCACGGTGTGGGATGAGGTTTTTTCATCCCTATAAATAATTACAGGCGCTCTAATGGATCTCAAACTTTGCTGCACCTTGGCTGTTGTTGTGGTGTGCTGTAAAGTCCCATTTTGGCCTTCCAGGTCATTCCCCCAGGTGTGCCTATGCCTCTCTCCCTTCCCCCTTGCCCCCATGCTGAGTGAGTCCTGTCAATCAGGCTGAACATTCCAGCAAGGCGTCGTGTGGTTGGTCAAGTTCAAAGGATGCCCCTGTGCCCAGAGGTCATTGGCCTGTCTGGGTGTCATCTTCCCCTGAGACCCTGCCCCTCTCACCTGGTTGGTGGCTCACCTGTCCCTCCCCTCCCCCTGTGCCTGAGCTTACAAAGGTGATCAGACCATGCGGCCAGGTTCTGTTGGAGCAGTTGCTCACGTTCAGAACTCTGTAACCATGGAATGAACCTCTGGACATTAAACCCTCCAGCAGAATCCTCTCCTTTTTCTCTTCACCATCGCCTGAAGCCATTCCTCCTGAGGTAAACAGGGTTCCTAACAAGCCTGGACTTGTTCAGTGCCCAGCTGCAACCACCAGCAAGCCGAGGTATCTCTGGGGTGATACACCGCAGGTGCTGCCTTTGGCCCAGCAGCGAGGGTCAGACCGGCCCAGGCACAATCTAACTGGGAATATTGGGAGCAGTATTCCAATACTCCTGTCCACACCAGGAGTCCTTTCCCTGCTGCTGCCAGAGCCAGGTCCCCACTGTGGCACCACTGAGCCTCACCATAAATCACTTTGGGTTTCCAGAGCCCTTGTGCCAAAGCTCAGTGCATTTGTTGGCTGTGCCATCTGATTTTCACGGTGTAGGATGATGTTTTTTCATCCCTATAAATAATTACAGGCGCTCTAATGGATCTCAAACTTTGCTGCACCTTGGCTGTCAGGAGCCTGATGATGATGGTGTAGGAGCTGAGGCAGGGCTGGGTCTTTTCCACACTTTTTTCATTTACTTTAACCCTTTCAGCCTCATCCTGATGTAGGAATGCACCCCCTTGTTGATGGAGTGACCAAATTATCTTTTATCTCATTTTTATTTGAGCTACAAATTAGAACTTCAAGATGTAAAATCTGAGAAGAAACAGCTGAATACTCCCTTTCCGTGGGGATCAGGAAGTGCAGACATGAGGATCTTAGATGACCACAGCTCCCAGAATTTCAGCTCTGGGGATGCATTTGTGAACTCTGGCTTCTCCCTTCCAAGGGCAGCCCTTCGTCCCTGTTTGTGCCAATCTCATGGTCACCCTCAGACATTTTGGATTGCTGCAGATATGTCCAAAACTCAAGACAAAACTGTGAATAAAGAGAAGGTCATCTGAAGTGCCACGGGACAGAGCAGCAGAGGGCACAGCACACCCAGCCCCTCCATCACTCTGGAGCTGCTCATAAAGTTTCTCCCAACCCCATTCTCAGTTCTGTGCAGCAATTTTGAGCATTTGAAGAAGCAGAAATGAGCCTCTGGGGAAACAGGATTGGGTGCTGCCAGGAAGGAGGGAGCTGTGAGGGAATGGGCACTGCCAGGAAGGGATGGGCACTGTCAGGGCAATATTTCCTTTTTCTTCATCTTTCTGGAGCTCAGCAGTTCTGCTTTCAGCAAACAGGGGGTTTTGCAATTAGAGCAATGTTCTCCATCCTTTGGCAGCTCTGACAGGTTTGTAAATCTTCACATAAAGTTGGCAATTGTTTCTATGGGCTAAAATGAAAGGCACAAAAGGTGTTTTTGACTCTGTGCCAAGGTCTCTGAGCCCCTTGCAGGGTGTGGAGCCACCCAGGGCAGCCAGAGGAATGTCCTGGGCTCTGACAGGACCCAGTGGGTGCTGCAGGAGGGATCCCCCATCCCTGGGCTGCTGCTGCAGTTCCACATTTGGCATTGGCAATGTCTCAATGGGGTCACGTCTGGGACAGCTTGTCACCTGTACCCCATCACCTGTGTCACTGCAGAGGTGCCACCCCCGTGTCCCTGGCAGTGCCAGCCCCTCCCTGTGTGGGGCCAGGAAGCCTCTGTGGCTCCTCAGCCAAGCTGCTCCAGCAGCTGCCGTGCCCATTCAGCAGCTGTTGAGCTGTAATTGCTCATTGAGTCATAATTTATTTTTTTTTTTCCCCCACTGAAAGCAGCGCTGTCAGGGAATTAAAATCTTTTCAAAAGCCCATAAAGATTTCATAAACGTTCCAGAGCCAGAGCAAGGGGGGGGTTTAGCACCTTCACAGCCAGGAGGCAGGGAGGCAATGAGCAGGGCAGTGGAACACTGGGCAGCTGTACCTGGTTACAGGAGCAGCAGCACTGGGCAGCAGCAGCCCAGGGGGAGCTGAGTGAACCCAGGTGGGCTCCAGGTGGTTCAATTCACCTTGATTGCCATGGCAAAGTGCTGGCATGGATTGTGGGGTGCTGGGGTGTGAACCAGCAGCTCCAGAGTCCACAGAGCTGATATGGGGGAGTGCAGCAGCACCAGCCCCACATCTTGGCTCTTCTTGGAGCTCAGTGCATCCCTCAGGGTGTCCAGAGTGGCCAAGGACCCCTCTGGGGGCCCAGAGACCCTGGCACACAGCCCAGAACACCTGGGGATTTGATTGTGACTCCTGGAGCAAGCTGCCAGCTTTGTATGAGGACCTGAAAGTCACAGAGGTTTGAATAGTATAATAATAAAATTATCACAGGGTGGAAATGTAGATTTTAGGATTTTTGGTATGGGGGTTATGGGGACAAGAGGGAGGAACTTGGGCGTGTTCAGCCTTTCTTCTTCTCCTCCTCCTCCTCCTTCTCCTCCTTCTTCTCTTTCACCTCCTTCTTCTCCTCCTTCTTCTCCTTCTTCTCCTCCTCCTCCTCCTTCTCCTCCTTCTTCTCTTTCACCTCCTTCTTCTCCTCCTCCTCCTCCTTCTTCTCCTTCTTCTCCTTCTCCTTCTTCCTCTCCATTTTCTGCAGTGATGTTGGCACTTTGGGATTGGTTTAGAGTAGAAGTGCACTGTCTAACACAGGTGATAGGTATTGGGAAGTAATTGTAAATATTGTACACGTGGATTTTGGTATAAAAACTAACACCACCCCAAGGGCTGGAAACAATCACCAGCTTTGTGTGAGGAGTTACAAGCCACAAGAGTTTGAGTAGAATGATAGTGAATTTGTGACAGGGTGAAAATGTAGAATTTGGGGGTTCAAGAGGCAAGAGGGAGGAATCTGGGCATGTCCTGTCCTTCCTCTCCTTCTTCTCCTTGTTCTCCATTTTCTGCAGTGATGTTGGCACTTTGGGATTGGTTTAGAGTAGAAGTGCACTGTCTAACACAGGTGATGGGTATTGGGAATTAAGTGTAGATATGTTATATGTAGTTTGTAGTACAAAAGGACAACACACAGAGAGTGCCTGTGGCTGCCCTGCTGAGCAGACCTTGGCTGGGCAGAAAGAAAATTTTATAGATAAAAATTGATAAACAACCTCAAGACTGAAAACTGAAGAGTCCAGACTCGTTCTTCAGCACTCAGGTGAAACAGAGACATCCTGCACATCTCAGGGCAGCAATTAACAACAGCAATTAACAACCAGCTACCTGAAAGGCTCTCACCTGTTTGTCATCAGCTCAGTTAGCAGTGACCCAGCTCTGGGAAGTTCAACCCCACCCCAGCGTGGATGAGGGATACTGACCCCACAAACACCCATGGTTGCTTTTGAGAACACCTCAGGCTCGTCTGAATTCAAAGATTTGCACTCTGGAGCTGCTGTAATCATGGAATAATGTTTCCCAGAGCTGCAGCACTTGCCACATGAGCAGGTGTTTGCAGGTGACAGAGGAGCTGTGTTCCCAAAGCAGCCCCTGCACCAGCCTGGGCACTGCTATTTATAGTGAGAGCTGCCTTTGATGGGCTCTGTGAGCTCTGTGAAATATCTGGGCCAGGCACACGCAGCTCCCACAGCCCCACTCTGCCACAGGATGCTTCTCAAGGAAGGCATTGGGGATGCTGGATGAACCCAGACAGGACCCACGTGCCTTGAGGGATTTAATGGGGAGAATCTGTGCCCTGAGAGCCTGACAGAGCTGGACTGTGCTTTGCACCCTGGGATCTACACAGCCACATCAGCAGGGCAATGTTAACCCTAAAACTAATCATAATCCTGACCTTAACCTGAAATCAAATGCTAACCATAACCTAAACCTCAACCTAACCCTAATACTAATCCTAAAGCTAATCTTAACCCTAAAAATGACTCTAACCCAACCTCTAACCCTAAACATAACCCTTACCCTCACCAAACCCACAACCTGGCCCCAGACCTAACCTTCAATTTAACCCTAAATCAAATGCTAATCCTAACCCTAAACCTTACCCTAACCCTAATACTAATACTAATCCTAACCTTAAAAATAACCTTAAATCTAACTCTAACCCAACATCTAACCCTAAACCTAACCCTTACGCTCACCCTGATCCCAAACCTAACCCTCACTTTAACACTAAATAAAATGCTAACCCTAACCCTAAACCTTACCCTAACACTAACCCTAATCCTAATGCTAACCCTAATCCTAATGCTAACCCTAACCCTAAATCTAACCCTAACTCTAAATCTAACCATAACCCAACCTCTAACCCTAATCTTACCCTCACCCTGATCCCAAACCCAACCCTCACTTAAACCCTAAATAAAATGCTAATCCTAACCCTAAACCTTACCCTAACACTAACCCTAATCTTAATGCTTAACCCTAACCCTAAATCTAACCCTAACTCTAAATCTAACCATAACCCAACCTCTAACCCTAATCTTACCCTCACCCAGATCCCAAACCCAACCCTCACTTTAACCCTAAATAAAATGCTAACCCTAACCCTAAACCTTACCCTAACATTAACCCTAACCCTAAATCTAACCCTAACTCTAAATCTAACCATAACCCAACCTCTAACCCTAATCTTACCCTCACCCTGATCCCAAACCTAACCCTCACTTTAACCCTAAATAAAATGCTAAACCTAACCCTAAACCTTACCCTAACATTAACCCTAACCCTAAATCTAACCCTAACTATAAATCTAACCCTAACTCTAAATCTAACCCTAACCCAACCTCTAACCCTAATCTTATCCTCACCCTGATCCCAAACCTTACCCTCACTTTAACCCTTTAAATCAAATGCTAACCCTAACCCTAAACCTTACCCTAACACTAACCCTAATCTTAATGCTTAACCCTAACCCTAAATCTAACCCTAACTCTAAATCTAACCCTTACCCTGATCCCAAACCTAACCCTAACCCTAATCCTCACCCCATGGGCACCACAGCCCCATTCTCTGACTGGGGTGCAGAAATAAGAGCACAAAGGGGTCAGAGCTGAGCTGAGCCCCCATTTGGGCCCCCATGGGTGCAGGAATGAAAGAGGGACCCCAGCACTGAGCATCACTTTGAGAGGCACCAATAATTCACTGTCAGGGGAGAGGCTGCTGTTATTTTATGGCCCTTGTTATTTCCTTCCTATTGTAACTTTTAATTAAAATCTACAGAAGGCCGATAACTGCTCCCTCTGCATAATTGCAGGGAGTAAATTTTATTATGTAGGAAAGCGGTTTTAATTTTTCATGGATTTGTTTTTGAGGGAGAGCAACACTTTGGTGGGATCTGTGAGCCCCAGTGACATTATCAAAGAGGAACAAAGATGGGTTTATTACCTGTTCCCCATAAAACTGTTATTTTAGGGGAGTTTTGTGCTCCCTCCTAATGAGAGATGAATTGCACCAGCTTCATTTGCTGTAGGAGGAAAATTAAAATGAAACTGATAAGAGCCAAGCCTCTAGCTCCTGCCTTACCTCCCAATTATAAATGAAAGCTCACAGGCATTCCAGAGATGGGGCTTGATGTCTACATTAATTATAAATAAATTATCTACACTTAATGTTTAAATGAAATTTCAGATAAAGCTTTATATTTAGAAAAAGTGTTGCATCAGTGCATAAATATTTATATGCAAGGAGTCTGGGTGAGCTGCTGCTGCTGCTGCTTCAGCAGAGCTGGAGCAGGGAGCCTTGCCTGGGTGTTGGGAGGAGGTGACACTGAGCCCCGAAGGAGGGGGACAGCCCTGGGACAGTTTAGGACAGTCCTAAAGCTGGGGTTTGCTTTGCTGGTGTTTGCATTACTGGGGTTTGCTTTGCTGGGGTGTGCTTTATTGGGATTTGCTGTACTGGGGTTTGCTGTATTGGGGTTTGCTTTATTGGGGTTTGCTGTACTGGGGTTTGCTTTATTGGGGTTTGCTGTACTGGGGTTTGCTTTATTGGGGTTTGCTTTATTGGGATTTGCTGTACTGGGGTTTGCTTTGCTGGGGTTTGCTTTGCTGGGGTTTGCTTTATTGGGATTTGCTGTATTGGGGTTTGCTTTATTGGGATTTGCTTTATTGGGGTTTGCTTTATTGGGGTTTGCTGTACTGGGGTTTGCTTTATTGGGGTTTGCTTTGCTGGGGTTTGCTTTACTGGGATTTGCTGTACTGGGGTTTCCTTTGCTGGGGTTTGCTTTATTGGGGTTTGCTGTACTGGGGTTTGCTGTACTGGGGTTTGCTTTGCTGGGGTTTGCTTTATTGGGGTTTGCTTTATTGGGATTTGCTGTATTGAGGTTTGCATTACTGGGGTTTGCTTTGCTGGGGTTTGCTTTGCTGGGGTTTGCTTTGCTGGGGTTTGCTTTATTGGGGTTTGCTTTATTGGGGTTTGCTTTATTGGGGTTTGCTTTATTGGGATTTGCTGTATTGAGGTTTGCATTACTGGGGTTTGCTTTGCTGGGGTTTGCTTTGCTGGGGTTTCCTTTGCTGGGGTTTGCATTACTGGGGTTTGCTTTGCTGGGTTTGCAGAGGGGAGGTGATGGGACACCCTGTGCCTGTGTCAGCCTGGTGTTTCCAGAGCAGCAGCCCCACAGCCAGTGACAGTGACAGTGACAATCCTCCATGCTCTCATCTTTCTCCACCCTCAGGACCTTTGGCAATGTCCCACAGGACCCCTGAGGTGGTGCCAGGGCTGGGGTGAGTCTTTAATGCAGCCAGAGGGGAGGAGGAGAAACCTGACAGGCCCCAGCTGAAAGCTGTGTGGGAGAACAGTCAAGGAGGGCAAATCAAAGGGATGGAAATTGTTCAGCCCCAGTCACTTGGGAGGGAGTCCAGGTGAGGTCCAGGCAGGATCCAGCATCCTGAGGTGGGATATCAGCCCTGGGACACAGAGAGCTGCCTGTCCTGGGATCTGCTTCATGCCATCAGAATCTGGGATGCAGCATCTTTCCAGGGCCAGGAATGCATTCATCTGATTTCTTTCTGATGCCTGAAACAGAGCACCCTTGTCAGGAAGAACATCCCTATCAGGGAGAACATCCTGGCCAGGGCAGAGCATCCCAGCCAAGGAGAACATCCCAAGGGAGATGTTCCATTTGCCAAGGGAAATATCCCAGGCAGGGAGAACATCCCAGAACATCCCAGGCAGGGAGAACATCCCAAGGGAGATGTTCCATTTGCCAAGGGAAATATCCCAAGCAGGGAGAACATCCCTGTCAGGGAGAAGAGGGATCCTGCCCAGGGCAGAGCATCCCAACCAAGGAGAACATCCCAAGGGAGATGTTCCATTTGCCAAGGGAAATATCCCAGGCAGGAAGAACATCCCAGACAGGGAGAAATCCCAGAACATCCCAGGCAGGGAGAACATCCCAAGGAAGAAGTTCCATTTGCTAAGGAAAATATCCCAGCCAGGAGAACATCCCAGAACACCCCAGGCAGGGAGAACATCCCAGGGCAGATGTTCCATTTGCCAAGGAGAACATCCCTGTCAGGGAGAACATCCTGGCCAGAGCAGAGCATCCCAGCCAAGGAGAACATCCTAAGGGAGATGTTCCATTTGCCAAGGGAAATATCCCAGGCAGGGAGAACATCCCAGAACATCCCAGCCAGGAGAACTTCCCAGAACATCCCAGGCAGGGAGAACATCCCAAGGGAGATGTTCCATTTGCCAAGGAAAATATCCCAGGCAGGGAGAACATCCCAGACAGGGGAACATCCCAGAGCATCCCAGACAGGGAGAAATCCCAGAACATCCCAGGCAGGGAGAACATCCCAGGCAGGGAGAACATCCCAGGGCAGATGTTCCATTTGCCAAGGAGAACATCCCTGTCAGGGAGAACATCCTGGCCAGAGCAGAGCATCCCAGCCAAGGAGAACATCCTAAGGGAGATGTTCCATTTGCCAAGGGAAATATCCCAGGCAGGGAGAACATCCCAGAGCATCGCAGAACATCCCAGGCAGGGAGAAGATCCCAGGCAGGGAGAAGATCCCAGAACATTCCAGAACATCCCAGCCAAGGAGAACATTCCAAGGGAGATTTCCATTTGCCAAGGGAAATATCCCAGCCAGGGGAACATCCCAGAACATCCCAGGCAGGGAGAAGATCCCAGGCAGGTGCACACGAGAGCCACCAGCGAGGGCTGAGCAGGCAGAGCCGGGCTCAGCTGGCCCAGGAATTTCAGCAGGGTCACCTTTGGTATCACAGCACTGCACAGTCCTTGCTCTGCAATGGGAGCAGTATCTCATTTCTTCCTCAATTAGCTCCTGATTATCAGTGTCCCAGGGCCCCTTTCCAGTCTCTGTTTAATGCACCATTAATAATTCATTTCTCAGATAGCAGGAACGCAGCGCGAGGTTGGGGCTTTGTGACTAATAAGCACCAGGGCAACTCTCTCATCTCCAAGGGACAAATGAAGGCAACGAAAATAAAGTGGAAGAATCAAAGATAATATGTTTTGTGGCCTTTAATCAAATACTGCATAAAGGGTTGGATTACTCAGGTGGAGAACACACTCATACACTCCTCACCAGCATCATCCCCATCCCGCCACCTTCTCTGGCACAGAGGGAAATCGAGGCACCTCGAGTTAAAACTAGGGCTGCCCTGCTCCTAGGATTAGAGGTTTGGGTACAAACTAGCCCTTTCCTGAAGCTGGAAAATCCCAGGAGCAGATTTCCCGCTGCCCAGCAGAGCTGAGGAGTTGCAGGCAGGCTGGCAGCTGCACATTAAGTGTGACGGGTTTCTGACAGATCCAATTATAAAGCCAAGCCTCAGCAGAATTGCAGCCCTAAGATTTAGTGCATGAAATTCTGTTTGGGGAATTTTTTTTTGGGATATTGAAGCTCGTGCCAGGGGGTCCCTTGCAGGCCCCAGACTGTGCCTGGGTCTCACCCCACTGTGCTGCGTCCCCTCCCTGCCACATCCAGCTCAAATTGTCACGTAAAAATGGCAAGAAGGATGGTGGCCACCCCAAACAGTGCTGAGGAAGGGGGGATCTGCAGCCCCCCTGCCCCACAGAGACGTGCCCTGGCCCAGGGACTGTCCCTGCCCCTGCAGGGGTCACACACGGGCTATGAGCTGTAAATCATTTGATTCCCAGGAGCTGAGGATCTGCCCAGGCCTTTCCACACAGCCCTGGGATGGTATTTTTAGCCCTTTCCTAGAAAAACAAGGTGGGCATGTGTGATGGTCTTGCTCTCAGCTGACCAGGGACTTGGCTGCCCTGGGAATGTTCCTCAGAGGAAAGCAGCCAAGAAACCTCCAGGGACCAAAGGATCTGGGCCAGTGAGCGCTCAGGGATGCGAGTCCAGCTGCTCCCACAGTGCTGTGGTCTGAAGAGAAGTCAAGTCTCTTTGCCAGGCATGAGGTTGTTGTGCTCCAGCCAGTGCTGCACGAGCAGTTCCATCAAAACCCCAGGATTGAGGGGTTTGTTTTACTTTTTCTAAGTGGCTGAGAGCACAGGGTTGTGCCCTGGTGCTGACAGGGGCCCTGGGATCACAGGTGGGATGAAGCTGGCAGCCTGCAGCCCTGCTGCTATCAGATCAGAGCAGCAGCTCCGTTCCCTGGCTCGGGGAACCCAGGAGCTGTTGGGAAAACAGATTTGCCTTTACATCTGCGAGGCTGCTCCGTGCTGTGCCATCCCCAGCTGAGCCAGGCTGGCAGGAGCAGCCAGAGAACAGAGCCAGGGGGCTCAGTGACTCTGTGGGGCTGCAGTCTCCCCAATCCTGGCTTTGTACCCTCCTGGGGACGCCCAGGGAAGGGCTGCAGCCCTTTCCCTCTCGGGTTGCTGTTGATAATTGCTGCCCTGAGATGTGCAGGATGTCTCTGTTTCACCTGAGTGGCAGAAGAACGAGTCTGGACTCTTCAGTTTTCAGTCTTGAGGTTGTTTATCAATTCTTATCTATAAAATTTTCTTTCTGCCCAGCCGAGGTCTGCTCAGCAGGGCAGCCACAGGCACTCTGTGTGTTGTCCTTTTGTACTACAAACTACATTTAACATATTTACACTTCATTCCCAATACCCATCACCTGTGTTAGACAGTGCACTTCTACTCTAAACCAATCCCAAAGTGCCAACATCACTGCAGAAAATGGAGAACAAGAAGAAGAAGGAGAGGAAGGACAGGGCATGCCCAGATTGCTCCATCTTGCCTCTTGAACCCCAAAATTCTACATTTTCACCCTGTCACAAATTCACTATCATTCTACTCAAACTCTTGTGGCTTGTAACTCCTCACACAAAGCTGGTGATTGTTTCCAGCCCTTGGGGTGGTGTTAGTTTTTTATACTAAAAACCATGTGTACAATATTTACACTTAATTCCCAATACCCATCACCTGTGTTAGACAGTGAGCTTCTACTCTAAACCAATCCCAAGGTGCCAACATCACTGCAGAAAATGGAGAATAAGAAGAAGAGGAAGGAGAAAGGCTGGACACGCCCAAGTTCCTCCCTCTTGTCCCCATAACTCCCATACCAAAAATCCTAAAATCTACATTTCCACCCTGTGATAATTTTATTATTATACTATTCAAACCTCTGTGACTTTCAGGTCCTCATACAAAGCTGGCAGCTTGCTCCAGGGGTCACAATCAAATCCCCAGGTGTTCTGGCCCGTGTGCCAGGGTCTCCAAGCCTCCAGTGGGGTCCTGGCAATTCTGGACACCCAGAGGGATGCGCTGAGTTCTGACATTTCCCCAAGCTGGGGTTGCCCCTTTGCACTGGGCTGGTGGGATCCACACTGGGCACAGGATTCAGTGGGTACCAGAGTGCCAAGCAGCAGGGGCACCTCCCTGATTCCCTTGGGAAGGGCAACCCCTGGTGTTGCCATCCCCATCCTGCTGCCCCTGCCAGGCTGGCACCACACACCACGTGCCAGGGAGCTGTTTGAACCTAAACAGAATAAACCTGCCCTGATTTTATTTCCTGCCTCCCGCTCGGGGCGCGAGGGAAATTGTTTGATGCTAATCCCCTTGTTTAATCCAGCAGCATCCTGACATGCCAACAGGCAGGATTAACTCCTGCTGCAGGACAGGGACACCCTGCACGCTTCACAGGCTCCCATGCAGAGACAAAACGGGGAGAGGGATTCTGCTTTTGGGGATCAAATTCCTCCACCACAAGCACTTTTCTGTGTGACCATCATATCTTCTGAAAAATCCCTTCATCAGGATTTCTTCTCCTGGGAAGATGGGAAGCCTCAGAGAAAAATGAAAACAATATTATCTCATTTGCTTCTCCTGTGTTTTGCTGCTTTGGAATGTGGTTTGGAGACTGTTTATCCCACAGGTGCATGTTTGATTGGTTTCATGTGAATTGTTTTGACTTAATGACCAATCACTGTCAGGCTGTGTCAGGACTCTGGAAGGAATCAGGAGTTCTCATTATCATTCTTTGTAGCCTTCTGTCTGTATCCTTTCTCCATTCTTTAGTATGGTTTAGTATAGCATCATAATATAATATAATATAATATAATATAATATAATATAATATAATATAATATAATATAATATAATATAATATAATATAATATAATATAATATAATATAATATAATATAATATAATATAATATAATATAATATAATATAATATAATATAATATAATATAATATAATATAATATAATATATATTATAATAATTATAATTATAATTATTATAATTCTATCATAATATAATATAATATAATTATAAATTGTATCATATTATATAATATTATACTATATTATATTATATATATAATATAATCATATAATTATATATAATATAATTATATAATATAATTATATAATATTATACTATATTATATTTTATATAAAATATTATTTATATTATATATATTATATTATATATATAATAATTATAATTATTATAATTCTATTATAATATAATAGAATTATAAATTGTATTATATTATATTATATTATATTATATTATATTATATTATATTATATTATATTATATTATATTATATTATATTATATTATATTATACTATATTATATATATTATATTATATTATATTGTATTATATTATACTATATTATATTATATTATATATATTATATATTATATATTATATATTATATAACATATAACATATAACATATAACATATAACATATATTATATTAGCCTTCTAAGAACACAGAGTCAGATTCTCAATTCCTCCTCCATCTGGGAACCCCAAAAATGCCACATTTCTGAAGACTGGAATTTCCCCTGGTACAGAGAGGGAAGCTCCAGCTGTCCCAGGAAAAGCCATCTCAGGGTCTGATGTTTTCCCAGGCTCTTCAGGAGACATTTTGCATTATCAAGATTTTTGGATGTGCCTGGGAATCAAAATTCAGTCCCCATGCCCCTCACCCAGGGTCCCACCAGGCTCCTGCAGCTCGTCCTGCTGCTGCCAGGGCCAGGGACACGAGGCAGGATGGTGGCATCCTCAGGGCAGGATCCCCACCTTTATTTATCTCTTTGATAAAGGTGCCTGGGGTCCTGCTTCAGCTGCTCTGTGCCCTCCTTGCTGCAGACCTGCCCCGGATTTCACATTTCAATTTGCCTGACTTTATCTTTCAGCCCCAGTTCTCATCATTCCTCTCTGTGTGCCAAGCTACAGAGCCCTTTGATACCCAGCAGTTTTCTCCCCAGGAAGACCCTTGGAATCAAGCCACATCTCAGGCTCCTTCCTGATAACAGGCTGAGCACTAAATCCCACCAAACTCCACCCGGGGGCTGACCCGAGGCTCTGCCAGGTGGAGGAGCCAGAGGTTTTCCAGCTGGTGCCTCGAGAGGGGAATCAGAGCTTTCTGACAGAGCGCTGCTGACAAACGAAATGAGCTGTGGGAAATAAATTGCTGCGTTGCCCTGACCCTGTGGGCACAGCCAGGGGCACGGGGGGTGCTGGGGCAGGAGGGCACAGGAGCTGCTGGGGCTGTGCCCATCCTGGTGCCCTTCAGGGTGTTTGTGCCAGCAGAACTTGCTGCAGCAGCTGTTTGCTGTGGTGCCCATCTCCGCTTACAGTGATGGCTGGGACATCACTGGAGCTGAGATATCAAAGGTGCTCTGAGCCACAGACTTCTCCCAGGCTGGGACTGGGCCACGGGCTCTGGAGGATGCCAGCCCTGAAGGATGCTGGCTCAGGGGGACACACAGCAAAGTCACAGCAGTGATCACTGCAGCTCAGCTGCTCCCTGCTGCCAGGCCCAAGGTGACCGAGCCCCTGGGAAGGAGAAATCAAATGCAGATGGTGTTAAAGCAGGGATGCAGAGGGAAGAATAAGCAGAGGATGGATACAAACCCACCTGCAAAGCCCACAGAGACTCACAGTGCTGTCCTGGTCTCATATTCCATAATATCAAAAAGGGGCAAGTTTTGTTACGGAAATTCTGGTTTGGAGCTGTCCCAAAAGGACAGACAGCTCTGCCAGGGTTGGTGAGAGGTCGCACCACCCAGTGCTGTGGGCACCCACCGAGCTAACTCACAACCTGAATTCTCCAAGCACAAATCAGGGCAATTTGAGCTGAGCAAAACGCTCTGGGGTCCCTGCGGGAGGGATCCTGCCTGGGGAGCGGGAGGAGAGGCCATCCCGGCCCAGAGGAGCTACAAATAACTCCAATGGCCTCATTACCCAGTTTCTGATGCACAGGAGCTGGCTTTCCCCGGGGCCATGTCCACCTGGGAGCGGGCTATGTGTGCCTGGCGCCGCGGGAGCCTCTGGTGCCCTCTCACGTCCTTGTCCTGCTGCAGCTCCCCGCCAGCTGCCGAGCATCCGAGCATCCGCAGGGGGGTCCCCGGGCCAGCAGCAGCACGAGTGGCAGGGTCCCGCGGGGAAGGGACACGCCTGGAGCCGCAGGCGCAGCCCCCCGTACTCGCTGGAGCATCCCCGGGCCCCGCCGGATCATCCCCCAACTCCCTGAACATCCCCCGCTTCCCCGGACATCCCCTGGTACTTGCCGGATCATCTCCCGGTTCCCCGAACACCCCCTGGTTCCCTCGGATCGTTTCCCTGTTCCCCGAACATCCCCCGGTTCCTTGAGCATCCCCTGTTTCCCTCGGATCGTTTCCCGCTTCCCCGAGCATCCTCCGGATCGTTTCCCGGTTCCCTGAACATCTCCCGGTACCCCGAACATCCCCCGGTTCCCCGAGCATCCCCCGGTTCTCCCGGATCTTTTCCCGGTTCCCCGAGCATCCCCCGGTTCCCCGAGCATCCCCCGGTTCCCCCGGGTCGTTTCCCGGTTCCCCGAGCATCCCCCAACCCGGTGCGGGGCTCCCTCTAGCGGCCGGCGGCGGGGCAGCACGGCCGGTCCGGGGCTCAGTACCGAATCCCCCGGTACCGAATGAATCCCCCGGTACCGAATGAATCCCCCGGTACCGAATGCCCCGAAACTGAATGAATCCCTTGGTACCAAATCCCTCGGTACCGATTTGATCCCCCTGTACCGAATCCCTAGGTACAGAATGAATCCCCCCTGTACCGAATCCCTCGGTATCGAAGGAATCCCTGGTACTGAAGCCTTTGGTACTGAATCCCTCAGCACTGAATCCCCTGGTACAGAATAAATCCCCCGGCACCGAATGAATCCCTCGGTACCAAATGAATCCCTCGGTACCAAATAAATCCCTCGGTACCGAATGAATCCCCCGGTACCAAATCCCTCAGTACTGAATCCCCTGGTGCCAACTTAATCTCTCGGTACCAAATCCCCTGCTACCAAATCCCCCGGTACCAAATGAATCCCTCTGTACCAAACGAATCCCTTGGTACCAAACGAATCCCCCGGTACCAAATCTCTCAGTACTGAATCCCCCTGGTACCAAATGAATCCCCCGGTACCAAATGCCCCTGGTACCAAATCTCCCGGTACTGAATGGATCCCCCGGTACCCAATCCCTCAGTACTGAATCCCCTGGTGCCGAATGAATCTCTCGGTACCAAATTCCCTGGTACCAAATCCCCCGGTACCAAATGAATCCCTCAGTACCAAACGAATCCCCCGGTACCAAATCCCTCAGTACTGAATCCCCTGGTGCCAAATTAATCTCTTGGTACCAAACGAATCCCCCGGTACCAAATCCCTCAGTACTGAATCCCCTGGTGCCAAATTAATCTCTCGGTACCAAATTCCCTGGTACCAAATCCCCCGGTACCAAATGAATCCCTCGGTACCAAACCAATCCCACGGTACCAAATCCCTCAGTACTGAATCCCCCTGGTACCAAATGAATCCCTTGGTACCAAATCCCTCAGTACTGAATCCCCCTGGTACCAAATGAATCCCCCGGTACCAAATGAATCCCTCGGTACCAAACGAATCCCCCAGTACCAAATCCCTCAGTACTGAATCCCCCTGGTACCAAATGAATCTCTCGGTACCAAATCCCTCAGTACTGAATCCCCCTGGTACCAAATGAATCCCCCGGTACCAAATGAATCCCTCGGTACCAAACGAATCCCCCAGTACCAAATCCCTCAGTACTGAATCCCCTGGTGCCAAATGAATCTCTCGGTACCAAATTCCCTGGTACCAAATGAATCCCTCAGTACCAAACGAATCCCCCAGTACCAAATCCCTCAGTACTGAATCCCCCTGATACCAAATGAATCCCCCGGTATCAAATCCCTGAGTACTGAATCCCCTTGGTACCAAATGAATCCCCCGGTACCAAATTCCCTGGTACCAAATGAATCCCCCGGTACCAAATGCCCCTGGTACCAAATCTCCCGGTACTGAATGGATCCCCCGGTACCCAATCCCTCAGTACCGAATCCCCCGCCCCAAACCCGGCCCGTTCCTGCACCCAATCCCGGTCCTGGCTCCCTCACAGCTCGGACGCTGCCCAGGGCACTCCCAGGTGAGTCTGAGGGGACGCCGGAGCCCCCTGGGGCTGTTCCAGAGGGGTTTTGGCTCGTTCTGCACCTCAGGAAGGGTCAGGTTGGGGTGGGTGAGATGGGTCACTCAGGGCACTGTCTGCCAGGGCAGCCTCACAGACTCCACTGTGCCCTGGAGACCCCTGTTCTGCGGGCACAGGGTACAGTGGGTTCTGCCTCTGGGGCAACTTTCCCCCCTTCAAAGCCTCCTGTACCCACCCAGCTCTTGCCATAAGTGATGCAGCCACCCTTCCTCTTCAGTCTAGCATGTGTGCTTTAATGGGGAGCCATCAAGTTCATAAATCAGAGTGTCCTGGACCCACAGAAATGATGGTTCTCCTGGCAGGGTTGTGGAGGAGAAGGCAGCAGCATGGGGAGCAAGGTTTGGGCGGCTTTCAATCCCAGCATCTCATCCTTTCTACATGGGTGCAGCAAAGCTCCTTCAGCAGCCATGGGATCCAGCTTGGGACGTGCTGTTGGGGCTCAGACCAGGAAGGAAAACAGGAATGAGCCGTGGCTCTCTGTCCAAGGGTTGAGGAAGCCTCCCCTTTCCATGCAGCACCTTGAAAGCACCCTGTGAATGGTCCTCTTCTGAACAGAGCCTGTGCTACAAGGACAGGCTGTAGGTGCCAGAGCAATACTCCACGTAGTCAAAGGCCTCGATGGGGAACGTCACAGCCCCCCACTTCTTGTACCTCCTCTTCTCTGCTGGCGTCTCCACCACAAAGTTTTTGATGCAGAGGACAGGCAGCTTCACCTGGCGGTACAGCATCTCCATGCCCCAGTCCTGTGTGGGCAGCGAGGGGACAGTCACCCGAGGCACACACAGCGTCCCCAGGCTGCAGGGCCACAGCGAGGGGACAGTCACCTCGGTGTGCCACAGCCCACAGAGGGCACAGCTCACAAGGGGACAGACACAGGGGAATTGTGGCGCTCACCTGGCTGCAGTCTCTGCAGGAAATGCGGCAGCCGGGCTCCCAGTCCTTGAAAGCTCTCTGGAACTGTATTTTCCCAGAGGAAACTCTGTAATACGACCTGGAAGGAAGGGGCCACCAGGGTTGGGGTGAAACACCACACGCCCAGCCGGCCAAAAGTGTCTGTGGGGTGAAACACCACACACCCAGCCAGCCCAAAGTGTCTGTGGGGTGAAACACCACAGTGCCGCTGTTTGGTTCTACAGGGCCAGACAAGCTCAGGCACATCCCAATGGCTATGTTGGTATTATTCCAATAACTCCCCTCACCCCTGTGCCTGCCCACGAGCCCCCTACCCGAATTTGGGGTTGACATTGACGTGGTGCATGCCCTCCACGGTGCGGATGTCGCTGCCCCGGCACACGGCCCGGCTGCAGTTGATGCAGTACAGGCAAACAGCAGACGCCTGGTGCAGCTGCCTCCGCTCGCTGATCCTGGCCTCCCTCAGCAGCCAGCTGGCCACAGCCACCCTCTGCAGCTCCTGGATCTGGGGGGGACACAGAGCTATCACCAGCCGGGTTTTTTTTTTGTTTTGTTTTGAGCTGGTTTATTTTCCAGCATCAGTCTCATTACATTGTTATGACAATGGGAAGATGCCATCAGCTCACATCCCAGGCAGCAGGCCAAGAACTTAATGTTACAACTTACTTCATAAGTTTTTTGACCAATCACACAAAGCAAAAGCACATTGACAATAGTTCTATCCAATCACTATAAGCACACATCCCTTTGGTTAAAACAATGCTTGCTTATTTTGAATACAATAAATTGTGTAAGCTTTACACAGAGCTCCAATATTAAGCTTCAAACTTCTTAATATCTTGCTAGATAAACTTTTCTGTAGCTTAGAGAGTTATTCTAGACAACATATCAGCATTAATACACAGACCATAGCTCTATTTGTCCTTGCTTTTCTACTTTCTAAATAATTTTTCTGCAGACCTATCTCATGGCTGCTGCTTAGCTCTAATCACAGTTCTGCTGCTTCTGAGGCCTGCCTTTTGCAGCTTTCCCAAAACCCTCTGATTCTGTGGATTCCCACAGTGGGGGGACAGGGGTAGCACAGGACAGATGGCAGAATCCATGGATAACGAGGGAGGCATCATCAGCACAGAGCAGGAGGGCAGGGCAGGATGGGCACACACTGGCGTGCCCCACACAACCCCATCCCAGGATCTGGTGTTTCCCTGAGACAGAGCAGGCAGCAAGGGCTGCCTGGCCCTGCCAGACCCACAGCAGCACCCAGCACCCACCTTTTGGAGGTACTCCTGCTCAGGCATGGCTTGCACTGCCTGGATCGCCCTCTTCATCAGCTCCACCAGGTCCTCGTTGAGCAGCTCTCGGGTCACCTCTCTGGTGTTGGCTTTGGCAAGGACAGAGTAGACGCTGTTCTCAGCACGGGCACGGCCCCGGGCCTGCAGGGCAAGGTCCAAATGTTGCAGTCAATAAAGGACACAGCCAACCCTTCTGTGCTACCCTGTGAGGATGGAGCCACCTCCACCCTCTGCTGTGCCTTGCCAAGGAGATGGGCTCATCCCCAAGGATTCCTGCAGGGAATGCAAGCGCCCCCACGTCCCACCCCTGCAGCTTTGGGGGATCCTGGCAGGGCCAGAGGGAGCCCGGGCAGCACCTGCATCATGGCAATCTCGTTGGTCATCAGCCCATAGCGGACCACGATGTTGCACTCGGGGATGTCCAGGCCCTCCTCGGCCACGCTGGTGGAGAAGAGCAGGTTGAGGGCTCCCTGACGGAACTGCTTGATCACATCCTGCTGCTCATTCTGGGGAGACAAGGGGGTGATGCCTCAGCAGCTGTGTAGGGCTCTGAGACCCCCAAAATGTGCAAATTTGGGTCGGTGCAGCTGCTGCCCACCCTCCCTGCACTCACCTGTGTCATGTGCCTGGTCTGGTTGCTGTAGCCAGCGCCGGTGAGGACGGCAGCCCTGATGTGCTGCCCACGGAGCGTGGCCATGCCCTGCAGCCAGCTCAGCAGGCTGTGGGCACTCTGCCTTGTCCTGGTGAACACAATGCCACGAGAAGTGCCCAGGGGCTGGAAGTGCTCACGCAGGATCCCCTCCAGCTTGGCCAGCCTGGGGTTCTCATAGCGGTGATCCCCAGCAAGCTCCTGCAGTCTCGCCCTGTTCTCTGCACGGGTGACAGAAGCGTCAGGGACACCCCAAATGCAGCCAGCATCTCCCCCCTCCAGGCCCCCCTGTTACCCTCAAAGGTGGTGGTGAGGAACTGCTCGGTGGGGTCCTTCTTGTCCCTCTCAGAGCTGTAGAACTGCTGGAGGCACTGGAAGGCATCCACCATCCTCACGGTGTCGTTGATGAGCAGAGCGTCGTTGTACTTGCGCAGGTGCAGGGCGCACACGCGCGTCTTGCGACAAAACATCTCTGCAGCTGCCAGGGCAGGGGACAGGGCAGTGAGAGCCTGTCCCCCTGGCTCAGCCCTGCCACACCCTCCCTGCCACAGCCTCACCTCTCTTCTCCAGCTCCACGATGTGCTGCTCGTAAACCTGCGTGCCAAAGTCCCGTGAGAAATCCGGCTTCTCCATGAACTGCTGGATCTGCACCATCATCTTCTTCAGCTGATCACCAAAGGGGTCCTGGCAGCAGAGAGGGGCTCAGGACCTGGGAATTGTGGCTGCTTGCATGGCCCAGAACAGCTGTGGGATCCCCCAGCACCAAAGCTCTGGGTCTGATTTTTCACACTGAGCAAAGCAGATGAAGGTGCCTCACACAGCAGGGCTTGGGGGGGTCTCATCTTCCACCCAGTGAGCAGCCCCATGGCTCTGAGCAGCCATCCCTCACCTGTGGTCTCTCCTGGCACAGGTCATACTGCTTCTTGGGTTGGGGGACGTGGCTCTGCAGGTGCTGCAACTCATCCTGCACCGATGTGATCTTCTCAGTGTCCAGGTTGGCACAGATCTGAGAGGGAAAGACCCGGCTTCCACCCTGAGCCCAGAGCTGCCCAGGACAATGCAGCACGTGCTGCTCAACTGGTGAGTTTGGGGATGACTCCTCCAAGCTGCCCAGCACCCACAAACCTGGGCATCAACCCCCATGCCCAGGAACACCCTGCTGAACCCCAGGGGAAGCCATGCTGGAACAGCACAGGGGGCACAGGACGCACCTGCAGGATGTGCTCTACAGCCCCCTCAAAGGATGTTGCCCCCCCGGTGCCAGGGGATGCCGTCAGCCCCAGGACCTGTGGCAGGTCCCGCTCCCCACGGAGCTTGTGCTGGAGGTATCTCAGCATGATCTTGTTGTAGACGGCGTCCTTGTGCGTGTGGTGGCACTCATCTATCACCAGCAGCGAGAAATCTGCTCCGTGCCAGGGAAGGGAGCAAGGTGAGATGGTTGGGGCTCAGCCATGGCTGCGGGGCCAGCAGTATTTGCACCTGGTGCCCACCTGTCAGCTCCACGTGCACGTCCTCCTCCGTGCTCACCAGGGCGTTCTGCAGGATCTGCGCCGTGCAGATGACAACGTCGCTCTTCTTCACCAGGTCGGCGAAGAAGGTTTTGTGGCTGGTGTCCCCGCTGATGGACGCCACCTTGAAGCTGTCCTGCAGCACGTGGAACTCCTTCTCGGTGTGCTGGTCCACCAGGTGCACCTGTGCCCACAGGACCACACTCAGCACCAGCCAGCACCACCAGGGTGGCTGTGGGGGTCCTGGGGCAGGGCAGCACCTTGTTGACAAGCACGGCCACCTTGGCGTCCCTCCGGCTCTCCAGGTGCTGCCGGCAGACGTGCACGGCCACGCGGGTTTTGCCGGCTCCGGTGGGCAGCCACACGATGCTGTTGCGGCCGCTCAGGGCCGGGGCCGCTGCCTCCCGCTGGTACCCCCGGAGCTCCATTCCCTGAAGCTCCATTCCCTGAAGCTCCATTCCCCGCAGCTTCGTTCCCTGGAGCTCCGTGTCCCGCAGCTCCATTCCCCGCAGCTCCGTGTCCCGCAGCTTCATTCCCTGGAGCTCCATTCCCCGCAGCTCCGTGTCCCGCAGCTTCATTCCCTGGAGCTCCATTCCCCGCAGCTCCGTGTCCCGCAGCTCCGTGTCCCGCAGCTTCATTCCCTGGAGCTCCGTGTCCCGCAGCTTCATTCCCTGGAGCTCCGTGTCCCGCAGCTCCATTCCCCGCAGCTCCGCGTCCCGGAGCCGCCGCAGCCACCGGGAAACGAAACTGGAGGCGGTGCCGAGAGCGGCGGGCGGAGCACGGGGAAGGAACAGCAAGGGGGGGCCACGCTGGCCGAGCTGGGGAAAACTGAGCCGAGCCGAGCTGAGCTGAGCTGAGCTGAGCTGAGCTGGCCGGCTCAGGGATCCCCCAGGAGCCCCAGCTCCCAACTGGAAGCGAAACCAAAAGCGAGTGGAGCTCCCACAGAACCTCCCCGCACCCAGATCACCCCTGTGTCCTGTCAACACCCGACACCCCAATTCTGCCCAGTGCACCCCAACCCGTCCATGGGGATCTTCACGTTCTCCCCATCCTGAGCTGTTCCTCTTCCCCTCCCCAACACCCTTCAGAACATCCCAGGTTGTCCCCCCTGCCCACCACGCCGGGGTGAGCCCCAAGGATGGATCTAGGCCTTGCACAAGGACATTTATTAAAAAAACAAACAAACAAACAAACAAACAAACCAACGAAAACACCAGTCAAGTGAAATGGGGGAGTGGAGGGCAGGGAAAGGGGCGGGGAGCAGGGAGGGGACAAGCAGAGGGGGCTGCCAGCCAGAGCAGGGCAGGGAGCAGAGGCCAGCACAGCACCGGGCAGCCACCCTCCCTGTGCCCCTGGCACTCAGAGGGGCAGGACCGGGGCTGGCAGCCCCCCGTGCCCAGCTGGCAGCACAGGCAGGGAAGGCAGACCTGCCCCGCGAGGGGAGGGAGGGAGGGAAGGGCTGAGAGAGGCAGCAGGAGCTGGGTGAGCAGGGCAGAGCCCCCTGCCCAGCAGGGCCCCGGCCCAGGAGCAGCACCGCGGACAGAGCAGGGCTGAGCCCGCCTACATTCAGTGTGAGCGGCAGGGGCTGCCTGCGCGCGGACGGAGCAGAAACCAAAGCACTTGTGCGCCCCTGCCCTGTCACAGGGAGTCAGGGCAGAAGGCACGATCCCAGGTAAGGGGGATGCACAGGGCTCAGGGGGCTCCCCCTCCCCAGGCAGAGGTGGGAGCTCAGTGCTGTCCCTGCCCTGGGCAGATCCTGATGGGGCAGCTCCAGCCTCAGCCCCATTCCCTAGGAGAGGCAGCCAGAGCACCTCAGGGATAAAAGCACCAGCCCCCCAAGCCCCTGTGGCTCCCCAAGAAGGAAAGCCCAGCTCCCCAGGCTGCTCAGCAGCACCAATCCCTCCAGCAGCTCCTACCAACACAAACAGTGGGGTTGGATCCCACAAGGAGCCCGGTCCCTCCCACTGGGAGGCCACAGCAGGTCCAGGCCAGCCCCTTCTACTTATCGATGAGCCCTCCCTCCTTGAGCTTGAAGTAGAAGAACTTCTCGAGGGTGTTGGCACACTTGCAGTAGTCGCTGTCGGGCGGGTTGTACTCGCGGCAGTTGGTGATGATGCGCTGCAGGTCGGCGATGAAGAGCTTCTTGGTCACATAGTAGCGGTTCTTCAGCCTCTCCGTCATGGTCTTCAGGTCTGCAGGTGGCACAGGTCAGGATCCCTCCCCAGGCTTCTGCATCCCCCCCCAGTCACTGAGCTGGGCATCAGCCACGGGTCCCAACTCATCCCTTTCTCATTCGGGACTATCCCGAGGCTCCCACTGCCCCAAACGTGAGTGCTCAGCACAGACCCCATGATTAATGTGGGGTTCTCAGCCCTCTCTGCTGATTATTGTGGGGTTCTCAGCCCTCTCTGCTGATTATTGTGGGGTTCTCAGCTCCCTCTGCTGATTATTGTGGGGTTCTCAGCCCCCTCTACTAATTAATATGGGGTTCTCAGCCCCCTCTGCTGATTATTGTGGGGTTCTCAGCCCCCTCTACTAATTAATATGGGGTTCTCAGCCCTCTCTGCTGATTATTATGGGGTTCTCAGCCCCCTCTACTAATTATTGTGGGGTTCTCAGCCCCCTCTACTAATTACTGTGGGGTTCTCAGCCCCCTCTACTAATTACTGTGGGGTTCTCAGCCCCCTCTACTAATTACTGTGGGGTTCTCAGCCCCCTCTACTAATTACTGTGGGGTTCTCAGCCCTCTCTGCTGATTATTATGGGTCTCTCAGCCCTCTCTGCTGATTATTGTGGGGTTCTCAGCCCCCTCTGCTGATTCATGTGGGGTTCTCATCCCCCCTCTGCTGATTATTGTGGAGTTCTCAGCCCCCTCTACTAATTAATATGGGGTTCTCAGCCCCCTCTACTAATTAATATGGGGTTCTCAGCCCCCTCTACTAATTAATATGGGGTTCTCAGCCCTCTCTGCTGATTATTATGGGGTTCTCAGCCCTCTCTGCTGATTATTGTGGGGTTCTCAGCCCTCTTTGCTGATTCATGTGGGGTTCTCATCCCCTCTCTGCTGATTATTGTGGGGTTCTCAGCCCCCTCTGCTGATTCATGTGGGGTTCTCAGCCCCCTGTCCTGCAATCCTGCCCCGGGGTGCTGGACACACCAACCTACCAATGGGGAAGCGGATGATTTCATAGTAGTCTGGTGCCTCTGACTTCTTCACCGGCTCCATGAAGGGCCACGCACTGGGGTGGGTCTGGGGAGAAGAGGGGGCAGTTGGAGCAATGAACACACAACCCTTGGCTGCTCCAGCACCCAGGGGTCCAGCTCTCCCCCCAACCTGGGTCACCCCAGCTGTCCCCAAGGGCAAAGCCCTGTACAGCCCGTCCCAAGGGAGGCAGCTCTGAGGGCTGTCAGGGGGACAGGGACCCCACAGTGAGGGTCCTTTCATGCCCACACCTTGATCTGGGCCAGGAGGTTCTTCAGCATGTTGTAGAGCTGGTCTGGGTCCTTTAGCTCCTTCCTGCAGGACAAAGCCAATGTCCATCAGCCTCTCTCCACTCCAGGGCCAGGAAAACACCAAGGCTGAGGCACAGCCTGAGCTGAGCCCCCAGCCCTGCTGCTTCATCAGCAGCACTCACCCCTTCTCCTTCCCCAGTGGTTTCCATCCTGTTTCTCCTGGAATAAAGTATCAGTGTCACCATGTCTGCTCTGCAGCCATGGGGAGGGAGGGCAGAGCCCCCTGCCAGGACTCACGGATGCCAGGGACGCTCTCGATGGGGATTTGCCTCACGCCCTCCTTGAAGCAGGTCAGGCCTGGGTACACCTTGCGGATCTGAGCCTGTTTCCTCTCAATCAGCTTCTTGATGATCTGCAGGGAATGGGAATGGAAGGGAGCAGAGGAATGGGGGCTGCAGGATGCTCCAAGGACCCCACAAACCCACCATGCGAGGCCAGAGATAACCCCAGCCAGTGTCAACACCACCAGTGCCCCCTCATTGCTCTGCAAGTCTGCTCTCAGAGCCAGCATAGCCCCACACCTCTCCTCTGCCTTCAGGGGGTGGCTGGCAGTCACCTACCCTTGTGCCCACCTCTGGGCCATACCTCCTTCTGCTTCTTGATGATGTGTGAAAGCTCGGTGTAGGGGATGCGGGGGTTCAGCTCACACTCCATCAGGGTGGCCCCCTCGTAGTCCTTGATGTACCCCAGGTAGCGGCTCTTGGGGACCTTGATGTCCTTGGAGAAGCCCTAGGGGAGAGGGGCAGGTGGGAAGGGGTAGGTGGGAGGGGGTAGGTGTGCAGCAAGGCTGGGAGCAGCTCCCAGGGAAAGGAACCCACCTGCTTTTTGAAGTAGCCAATGGCGTACTCATCTGCATAGGTGAGGAAGTAGAGGATGTTGTGCTTGATGTGGTACTCCTTCAGGTGGTTCATCAGGTGTGTCCCATAGCCCTTGGGGAAGTACCATGAGACAGAGACCCCCCAGGTGGGATAAACAACCCCCTCCCACCCCCTCCCATGGAAATGGCAGCTGCAAGATGACCTGGAGCAACTACCACAGCTTGGGGTTGACCAGTGCTGAGCAGGTTTGGCTGCCCAAGGGGGCTGAGAGATCATCCTGCCCACACCAGGCTTTGGGGGGGGCACACCTGTGTGCCCACCTCCCTTCTCTCACCTTCACTTGCTCATTGGAGGTGACAGCACAGAAGACAATCTCCGTGAAGCCTTGGGTAGGGAACATACGGAAGCAGATGCCCCCAATCACTCGTCCATCCTTGATCAGCGCCAGGGTCTTGTGCTTCCTGCGGGGCAGCACGGCCGAGGGTGAGGGGAGCCCCCCAGAGCGGCCCCCAGGCACCCCCCAGGCACGCACGGGTCAAAGACGAGGCGGGTGATGTACTCCTTGGGCATGCGGGGCAGCTGGTGGGAGAAGACGTTCTGCAGCCCCACCAGCCACATCAGGATCTTCTTGTTGGATTTCTGGGACAGGGAGTTGCCGATGACGTGGAACTCGATGATGCCGCGCCGCTCCTCCAGCCGCGCCGTCTCGTCCCGCGCCGCGTTGGCCGACAGCAGGCTGGTCTGGGGGCACACAGGGGGGGTCACTGGCACTGCACACCCTCTTTGGGGGAGCCCACCTGCAGGAGGGTCGGGGGGTAGGATGGCTGGGATGGACAGAGGTGAGAGATCTCTGAAGCCAGATGGTGGAATTTGGGGTTTATTGCAAAGGGCGTGGGTGCAGGCTGCCAGCCACGGCTCAGAGCAGGCCCGAGAGAAAAGAGGGGGAGAGAGGATGAGAGGGTGAGAGAGTAAAAGCATCAGGGAGTAAAAGGGGTAACAGAGTAAAAGGCAAGAGCCTAAAAGGGTAAGAGCGCGAGGTTCCTGTTACAATACAATAAATCTTCTTCTGTGTTGAATATTCTAATTCTCACTAACCAATCTAGTCCAATATACAAATCCTACAGCATTTCCATACAGCCTATAAGAATCACTACATTACCATATGTGTTACATTTTAAATCCTAAAAACTCCTCTTTGGGCCCCTTCTGCCAAGCCAGTAGGGTCTGCTCTGACCCTTGGGCCTGTCTGCAAGCAGAGGGTGTTGTTCCATCAAAAGGGGATCACCTTCAGCTGGCCACACCATTGTTTTCCAGTTGTTCAGTAACTGAGGTATCTCAAAGCTTGCTTTCATTTCAATCTCGCTTATAGTTTCCATATTCTCAAAATCTTTTGCCAGGCAATCATATTTATAAGGCTTTCCTGTTTCATCTTCCCCAACACTCACCCCATCCTGGCATGCTGGGGAAGCAGCTCTGTAGTAATTCAGCCTCCTGCTGAGAGCAGGTTTGCCTCTGAGTAGGCTGCAGGGCCGGATAGCTCAGTCCTTTATGGAGACTGACTGCCCAACAACCCAAGCAGCTCTCAGCAACCTTAGCAAGCTTAAGGAATATCAGCTCTTTTAGTGATTATCAGCTCTTTTAGTGATTATCAGCTCTTTGTGATTCCAGGTCTTAGCTTGCAAGGTGCCACACGCAGGCAGGCTCAGGGCAAGAGAGGAGAAGGCTGTTCTGGCACTCCACAGTCTATGAAGGGTTCCAGGGACAGCTCTTCTCCAGAACCAGGCTAAAACAGCCCATTATGTAGGGTATAGGGGGATCAGAAATTGTCCAATGCAGGGGTTAAGGAGAAGTGACCTATGGGGTTACACAGAGATAAGCAGGGATCCAAAAGGCAGAAGAAAGGACTTCCAGCCATTCCCCATGACTTGGCATTTCCTATCTTTAGGCCTCTGCCCTGTGCCTGCTGCACTGTAGGCCATGGAGGCACCCCAACATCCCCAGGCCTCACCTCAGGGCCCAGCATGGCAGCAGGGTCTGTGATGGTCAGCATGACCTCGTTCACCAGCTCCATGGGGATGTCTCCCATGACACGGATCCGCTTGGCATCCTCCAGGGTCAGGCTCTCAGGGAGCTTCCTCTTCTCTCCTGGCACGGGAGCAGAGTGGCACATGCAGTGCTGGGAGGCACCATGGACAGTTCCAGCTTTCTGGAGTGGGCTCAGGTGACCTTACCTGGCAGAGGCTCTGGGGTGGTGGTGTCCAGGCTGGTGGCTGAGCTGCTGCTGCTGAGCTTCTTGCTGAAGAGAGGAGTGGTGGGCACAGCAACGGTGCTGACTGCAGCTGCAAGAAACCCATGGTGCCCACGACTGAAAAGGCCTTGTGAAAATGCTCAGCCACACCTTAACCCTTTTTCCCTCAGCCTCCAAACAGAGGGAGAGGGGAAATCCTGAATTATCCTGAAATACCTGGGCGAGACACCAGCTGGGCACCCTCTGCAGCTGGCACAGTGAAATCAGCCTCCCAGATGGGAGAGTTCTCACCGTAGATCTCCTCCTCCAGCATGGAGAGGAACCTGGCAGGGAGTGGCACATCAGCACGCGAGCGTGCCAAAGGAGCAGTGCCCTCCAGCAGCCATCCCCACACTGGGCACCTACTTGGGGAAGTGGGTGAGGATCAGGGTCCGTTTCTCTGGCACCAGCTTGTCCTTCTCCACACGGAATTTCTCCAGCAGCTGCCGCCGCGTCACGGTGAAGATGGACTTGAGGAGGCTGCGCCCAAACACGTGCGTGGTCTCATAGCGGGGCAGGCTGTCACAGCTCTGGGGCACGTGGCAGTAGCACAGCCACCTGTGGGACACCAAGGGGCTCCAGAGACAGGGCTGGAACCCAGGAAATTCCTCTGGCTGCCCTGGAGGACTCGAGCTCCTGCCCAGGGGGCTCAGAGACCTTGGCACAGAGTCAAAACCACCTGTACCTTTGAGTTTAGCCCACTGAAACAATTACCAACCTTATATGAGGATTTACAAGCCATGAAAGTTTAAGTAGAATGATAGTGAATTTATCACAGGGTGTAAAAATAATTTTTGGGGGTTTTTAGAATGGGGGTTCAGGAGGAATCTGGGCGTGTCCAGCCTTTCTCCTTCTTCTTCTTGGCCTCCATCTTCTGCTGTGATGTTGGCACTTTTAGATTGGTTTAGAGTAGAAGCTCACTGTCTAACATGGGTGATGGGTATTGGGAAGTAACTGTAAATATTGTATACATAGTTTTTAGTATAAAAAGATAAAAGACGGGCGGTGTGCCTCTGATTGACTTGTTGAGCAGACCTCAGCAGGCCAGGAGAAAGAATTTTATAGATAAGAAACAATAAACAACCTTGAGACAGAGAAATGAAGAGTTCTGACTCCTTCTTCAACTGCTGGGCTGGGAAAAGAGACTTTCTAACACATCTGGGGGTCACTCTGAGCAGCAGGAGAGAACCAGAGACCCCAGAGCAACCATATCACTCCTGGGACAATATTGCTGGGAGCAGACTGGATGAAGGCACTGCTGACACTCAGAAGCACTGGCCCCACTGTGTGCCTGCTCTCCTGGTGGACTGACAGTCTGGGAGACCCCAGGCTGGCTGGCTCAGTGGCCCCCTGCCCTCCTTACCTGGTGTAGTTGACCTTGTAGGTGGCCACATCATCGTTCTGGGAGCGCTGACGGAACTGGGACGGTGTCTCCAGCTTCCAGTAGTTGAGGCACAGCAGGAACATCTTGGAGAGCTCATACATGGTCTGGCGCTCCTTGGGTGGCAAGTGGCTGAACTTGTACTGCACAAAATTCAGGACTCCCTGGGGAGAGAGGATGGCACAGTGGGAGGGTGCCAGGGGCTGAATTTGTACTGCACAAAATTCAGGACTCCCTGGGGAGAGAGGATGGCACAGTGGGAGGGTGCCAGGGGCTGAATTTGTACTGCACAAAATTCAGGACTCCCTGGGGAGAGAGGATGGCACAGTGGGAGGGTGCCAGGGGCTGAATTTGTACTGCACAAAATTCAGGACTCCCTGGGGACAGGATGGCACAGTGGGAGGGTGCCAGGAGCTGCTCTGGGCTCTTCCATGCTGCCTCCCAGAGAGAGAGGGGACTGTGCAAGAGCAGCAGAACACAGGACAAGCCATCAGGGCAGTGCAGCAGCCTCACCTGCTCAATGTTGGGTTTCTCAAAGGGAGGGCTCCCCAGGGACCCCTCGACCACAGGCTGGCTCATCTGCAGGATGCACTTCCTCAGCAGCTGCAAAGACACCAACAGACACAGTCAGAAGAGCCCCAGGAACTGGATATTCCAGGAATGGTGGAGGTGGCTGAATGCTGCCATGGGGCTGCTCCAGTTTCTACAGCTAGGAAGGCACTGGTGCTGCCCTTGGAGCACACCCACTCATCCCCTAGAACTGCCCCTCCTAGGGAATTCCAGGCCAGGAGAGCAGTGACTCCAGAAGAGAGTCAACATTCCAGGTCTCTGGGCTGTGGGATGGTTCACAGCTTCAGCACCACCTCCAGCAGAGCACAAACAGCACGACAGCAACCCCCACAATGACCAGAAACTCTGCACATTTCCCCCCATGAGCGGGGCAGTGAGACCTGCCCAGCTCCAGACTCACCTTGAACAGGTAGAAATACACCTGCTTGGTGTCTGTGTCCTCCTCCTTGTGCACTGACATGAAGAGGTTCTCCACATCCACCACCATGCCCAGCAGACGGTTGATCTCCTCCTCTGAGACGTTCTCCAGGTGGGACACGTGGTCAGCTGTGCCAGGGAGAAAGAAAAGGGATCATCACCACAAAGAGAAAGGCAAGGGATCAACACCACAAAGAGAAAGGCAAGGGATCAACACCACAAAGAGAAAGGCAAGGGATCATCACCACAAAGAGAAAGCCGAGAGATCAGCACCACAAAGAGAAAGCCAAGGGATGAGCACCACAAAGAGAAACCCAAGGATCAACACCACAAAGAGAAAGCCAAGGGATCATCACCACAAAGAGACCAGGAGATCAGCACCACAAAGAGAAAGCCAAGGATCAGCACCACAGAGAGAAAGCCAAGGAATCATCACCACAAAAAGAAGCCAAGGGATTACCACTACAAAGAGAAAGCCAAGGGATTATCACCACAAAGAGAAAGCCAAGGGATCAGCACCACAGTGGCATTGAGGGATCAGCACCACAGTACAGGAATGTGTTGCTTGTTGATGGAGAGACAAAACTATCTTTTGTCTTCTTAAAAAGGAAATAAGCTTAGAAGTTTTTCTCTTCAATCAAGTGAAAAGACACCTTATAGGACTTAGGGGACTCCACCTCAAATTTAAGGATAGCTACTTGTACAGGAGCCATAAAGTTTTGCTTGGGGAATTTACTAGAAAAAGAAGAGAACAAAGAAACTAATTGCTTTTGTGAAAGTGTATAACTAAGGGCAGGAGAGCTTTTTGCACTTAGTTTTTGTCTATAACGAGTTTGTTACTTTGCCTTTTATTAGAACCTTTTTGTTTCCAACACTGCAACAGAAGCCATTCTGCTGATTTTATGCCTTCTAAGGTAGCTGAGCTATCTTGGGTGTGAAATAGACTTCCAAAAGCTTATGAGATCTGGCTCAAAGAAGCTCCTATTTCACCACAGTGAGAACAAGGGATCAGCACCGCAGTGAGAACAAGGGACCAATCCCACAGGAGTTACCCAGAGCATGGCCACAGCTCCGGCAGGGTTCACTCAGGTTGGTCACTGGCTGCTGCAGGTCCATCCGGGGGGCTGTGGGGGGGTTGGGGTTCTTCCAGCCATTGCACTTGCAGGCGTCGTTGGCCTGGGAATAAGGAACAGCAGTGGTTGTTGCAGTGGGTGCCACCTTCTGTGGCCAAAGATTTCCCTGGCTCCCATCTACCCCTCTTCACCCAGCCTAGCTTTTCTCAGCCCCCACCACCCCAATAGTCCCCCAGAACTCTGCAGCCCCTGCTCAGTGACATCCCTGCATCCCCCTTGGGTAACTCAGCAGCCTCATCCTGCACTTGAACCCTACGTACATCCCAATCCCGCATCCTTTGTCCATTTATTCCTTCCATTCACCCCCCCGCACCCCTAAATTCCCCTCCTACACCTCTCCTGCATCCCCTCTCATGTCAGCATCCTCACCCTCCATCCCCCACCCATGCACAGCCCTGAACCCCACTCCCGTATCCCCTGCACCCCACCATGCCCGTCCTTGCATCCCCCACTCGTGCACAGCCTCGAGCCCCCCTCCAGCCCTCCGTGCCCCCCGTTCCCTCCCGGTGCCGCCGTCCCCACCTTGCAAGCCGAGAACACCCCCAGCTTCTCCAGCTTCTTCCCGCGGGGGAAGCCCCGCACCTGCGCCTTGCGCTGGCTCGCCCGCTGCTGCTGGCTCAGCCCGGGCCGTGCCGGGTCGCTGGATCCCGCTCCTCCAGCCGTTCCCCCGCTCGCCCCCGCTGTGGCCGCCGTTGTCGCGGCCGGGCCCGGCGGGGGCCGCCCGGGCTGCGCGGCCTCCGGCTCCGCCATGCCGGGCCCGGCGTGCGCCCCGCGCGCACTGCGCCTGCGCGCCGCGAGCGCAGGGAACGCCGGGAGTTGTAGTTCGCTGCGGCGGGAGAGGCGGGGCCGCTGCTGCCGGGACGGCGCTCCCGGGGCCGGTTCACGTCACCCGGTGCCCCAAACGGGAGCAGAGCTCCCACTCGGCACTGCGGGCGGCGCGAACCGCCCAGAGAGGATCGAGGTCCGGTCACGACGACCCACCGCGACAGCCCCTCACGGGGCGATGCCGAGCTGTCGGTGCCCGGCGGAGCGCTCGCACCCCTCCGGTAACCGGTACCGCTCTGCTGCCTCCCGCAAATATGGAGCGTGGCCACGGCCTGTTATCCAAACGCGGTGTGTGAGCCGCCCTCCGCCTGCTCGCAGCCGGCTCGGGCGGCTGGCACGGAGCGTGGCCGCGCCTCCCGGCCGGTACCGGCAAACCGGCTCCGCCCGCGGGGCCATTAATGAGAGACCGACCGCGCCCCTCTGACCGCGGGGGAAGCGGATTAGCGCCGGGCAGGAGCGGGCACCGCCTGGAATGTTCCAGCACTGTCGGCGAGGCAGGCACGGGAATGTTCCAGCAGCATCCCGAGGATGGGAGCCACCGCTGCCAAGGCTGCCCGGGGGGATGCTCGGGACCTGCCGGGGATTCTCGGTGCTCCTCATGGCCCGGAGCCCCTCGCTCATCCTCCTCTGCCAGGGCAGAGGTCATGCCCGGTGCCAGCACAGCCCCATTCATCCGACAGAAGTGCCCGGGCCATGCCCGGTGCCAGCACAGCCCCGTTCCCCACCCTGGCAGAGGTGCCAGGGCCATACCCAGCGCCAGCACAGCCCTGTTCCCCTGGCAGAGGTGCCCGGGCCATGCCCGGTGCCAGCACAGCCCCCGTTCCCCACCCTGGCAGAGGTGCCCGGGCCATACCCAGCGCCAGCACAGCCCCGTTCCCCTGGCAGAGGTGCCAGGCCATGCCCGGTGCCAGCACAGCCCCCGTTCCCCACCCTGGCAGAGGTGCCCGGGCCATGCCCGGTGCCAGCACAGCCCCGTTCCCTCTGGCAGAAGTGCCCGGGCCATGCCCGGTGCCAGCACAGCCCCCGTTCCCCACCCTGGCAGAGGTGCCCAGGCCATGCCCAGTGCCAGCACAGCCCCGTTCCCCCGGCAGAGTTACCAGAGCCATGCCCGGTGCCAGCACAGCCCCCGTTCCCTCTGGCAGAAGTGCCCAGGCCATGCCCGGTGCCAGCACAGCTCCCGTTCCCCACCCTGGCAGAGATGCCCGGGCCATGCCCGGTGCCAGCACAGCCCCGTTCCCCACCCTGGCAGAGGTGCCCGGGCCATACCCGGTGCCAGCACAGCCCCGTTCCCCTGGCAGAGGTGCCAGGGCCATGCCCGGTGCCAGCACAGCCCTGTTCCCCTGGCAGAGGTGCCCGGGCCATACCCAGCGCCAGCACAGCCCCGTTCCCCATCCTGGCAGAGGTGCCCGGGCCATGCCCGGTGCCAGCACAGCCCCGTTCCCCTGGCAGAGTTACCAGAGCCATGCCCGGTGCCAGCACAGCCCCATTCCCCACCCTGGCAGAGGTGCCCGGGCCATGCCCGGTGCCAGCACAGCCCCGTTCCCCCTGGCAGAGGTGCCCGGGCCATGCCAGCGCCAGCACAGCCCCGTTCCCCCTGGCAGAGGTGCCAGGCCATGCCCGATGCCAGCACAGCCCCATTCCCCATTGCGCTGCGTGGGCAGGGGCAGGAGCACTGCAAAGCAAGACCAGAAACGCCGGAACCACACAAATAAAAGTTAGGAATATTTATTACATATCAAAAAAACCCGCGTGTTTCGGGCAGACCCCACGCCCCGGGCCATGGCGCGGTCCCGCTCTGCGGCCAGCAGCTGCCCCCGTTGTCGCCAGGCTCAGCCTGGTCTCCGTCGCTCCTCTTCACGCCTTGGCCCTCTCGGCTCCCTCCTCGGCGCTGCCAGCTTGCTGTGCCACCGCCGGCCCCATCTGGATGGGCACATTCCTCTCGGGAGCGGCTGGCAGTGCCAGCTTGGGGGCCTCGATGCGGAGCTGCCCATCCTTGGACAGGGAGCAGGTCAGCGCTTCAGCATCCACCTCCTCGGGCACGTCCCACTCCCGCTTCAGCACCTCGTACTTGTAGGAGAAGGAGCCCTTCTCGTCCGTGCTCTGCGTCTCCTTCTGCCCCACCAGCACCACCTTCCTGCCCACCACCTTCACCGACAGCTGCTCGGGGGCAAAGTCCTTCACGTCCTGGCACACCGAGAAGCCGTCGCCGGAGCTGTGGGGCAGCGCTGCGCTGGTGCTGGGGGCGATGCCGAGCCGGCCGGGGCTGCTGCCGCTGCTCAGGTACTGCTCCACGCTGCTCATGAACTCCCGAGCCCGCTCCATCTCCAGCCGCATCTCCCGCTCCAGCTCGGCGAAAAGGGTGCCTGGATGTGGCCACAGGGTGCGGACGGGTCCCAGCCACGGGAACAGCGAGCTGGACATGGGCGGCATAAAGTGCAGGCGGCAAAGCATCTCTGCTGCGAGAGAGGAGCGCTCCTGGCTGTGCTGCTGCTGCTGCTCCGTGCAGTGCTGGGCTGGGGAAGGGGAGCAGCGGGTTTTATTCTCCCCTGCCCAGGGGTGTGTCCCTTCCAGAATGCTCTCTCCCCCCACGCAGCCTCCTGGAGCCATCGCCTATTTTTGAGAGGCTGATTATCCGCCAGCCAAAATAGCAGCGCCTGTTTCTGGGCACAGGTCACATGCCACAAATAGGGAGCCGCAGTCACCGCCGTGAGCTCGGGTTTCTGCACAGCCATCGTGATGCAGCAGGGCCCGTGGGGCCATGGCCGGGGGGCTACAGAGCCCTTCCCTGCCGGGGGCTCGGTGGAGGAAGGCTCCACTGTGCCAGGAGCTCATCACTCCTACAGTACAGGAACTGATCCCACTCCTGTACATGTCCCATGGCATCTGCTGCCAGGCACTTCCTTTCACTGTCTGGGACCCCTCTCCCTGTTGGGCACCCCCAACCTGACCCCTAAGCACCCCACCTGGGCATGGGGCCCCAGACTGACCCCTCAGCACCCCACCTGGGCATAGGGCTGACCCCTAAACACCCCACTGCACACCCCAGCTGGGCATGGGGACACGGGCTGACCCCTCAGCACCCCACTGCACACCTGGGGACACAGACAGACCCCTCAGCACCCCTCAGCACCCCACCTGGGCACACAGACAGACCCCTCAGCACCCCTCAGCACCCCACCTGGGCATGGGGACACGGGCTGTCCCCTAAACACCCCACTGCACACCTGGGGACACAGACAGACCCCTCAGCACCCCACCTGGGCATGGGGACACGGGCTGACCCCTCAGCACCCCACCTGGGTATGGGGACACAGACAGACCCCTCAGCACCCCACCTGGGTATGGGGACACAGACAGACCCCTCAGCACCCCACCTGGGTATGGGGACACAGACAGACCCCTCAGCACCCCACCTGGGTATGGGGACACAGACAGACCCCTCAGCACCCCACCTGGGCATGGGGACACAGACTGACCCCTCAGCACCCCACCTGGGCATGGGGACACGGGCTGACTTCTGGTCTCACCTAAGATCTCTACCTGGGCACAGATGGGGGGAAATGGACCACAGGGCAGGGCGGGGGGAGGCACGGAGGAGACGAGCCCAGACTCACTCCGTGCCTGGGAAATGCAAAGGGCACAGATTTTTGGCAAGGGCGGCTCAGGCATCCCGCTCGGAGGCTGAGGTGATGCTGCTAATTATAAGCCAGGAGAGCAAAGCTGTGAGAGTCAGGGCGAAGGTATGCCGGGCACGACGTCAGCCCTGCCTCTCCTCACGGGTGAGTAACAAGAATGAGCTGGAACGGGCTGGAAAGAGCTGAGCTTTTCTCCCGGGGCTGACGTAATGTGCGGGACAATGCCACGCCTCCGGGGAATCGGGTATAAAAACCTGCGGCGGCAGCAGCGGGGCAGAACGCTTCCAGAGCACTGGGAAGGCGACAGCAGCAGCAGCAGCAGCAGCAGCAGCAGCAGCAGCAGCAGAGATGCTTTGCCGGATGCACCTCGCCCCCTTCGCCTCCAGCTCCCTGGCCAGCCGGCTGGGCACAGTGAGGACCCTGTGGCCACACGCCGAGACCATCTTCACCGAGCTGCAGCAGGAGATGGAGAAAGCTCGCGAGTTCATGAGCAGCTTCGAGCAGCTGCTGAGCAACCACGGAGCCATGGCCGTGGAGCACAGCCCGAGCAGCAGCGTGAGCCTGAGCCACAGCTCCGGGGACGGCTTCTCCGTGTGCCAGGACGTGAAGAACTTCGCTCCCGAGGAGCTGTCGGTGAAGGTGGTGGGCAGGAAGGTGGTGCTGGTGGGGCAGAAGGAGACTCAGAACGTCGATGAGAAGGGCTCCTTCTCCTACAAGTACGAGGTGCTGAAGCGGGAATGGGACGTGCCCGAGGAGGTGGACGCCGAGGCGCTGACCTGCTCCCTGTCCAAGGATGGGCAGCTCCTCATCGAGGCCCCCAAGCTGGCACTGCCAGCTGCTCCTGAGAGGAGTGTGCCCATCCAGGTCAGCTCTGCTGCCCCACTGACCGGACCAGCTTCTGAGAACGGAGCCACCAAAGCCCAGGTGTGAGAGGATGGGACCCGATGGCCACGGCAGGACCGGAGCAGACAGGAGCAAGTCTCGGGTTGAAGCCCAGACAAGCTTCATCAGCAATGATGCCATTTTTTTTTCACTAAACTGGAATGTTTTTGTATCCAATAAAAATACTTTTGCATTGAATCTTCTTTTGTGTTCTCTGGGCGTTGATTAATGGGGAGGCTGCGCCCTGCTCTTGGTGCCAGAGGAATGGGACGCACAGGGAGGGAAGAAGCTCAGGGCAGCACAAAATGGGGTCAGACAGCAGAGCCAGAGGGGTCTGGGAGGGAGGGGAGGGGATCTGGGAGGAAGGGCAGCCCCACTCACCTGCACAGGAGCAGCAGGGGTGCCTCACCCCTTCCTCACACTGCTGCCAGCATCAGCTCCAGCTCCACAACCCCAGCCCATACCCATCCCTATCCAACCACACCGGGCTGGCTGGCAGGGCGTGGTGTGAGACTCTTGTAGCCACACTTTCCCTTTCCCAGCTTGGCAAGGGGCTGCTGGAGTCCACCCCGAGCTCGCAGGAGCAGGCAGGGAGCAGCCCAACCCCGGGCGCGGTGTGTAACCACCACAAACACCCAGCTCAGGCCCGGGCAGGCAGCAGCTGTGTGGGCAGGCTGCAGGTATGCAGGCAGGAACGCCTGTTTGTGCTAAAGCAGCCTGAGATCACACACACCAGGAACACCAGCAGGTCCCCAGCGTCATTACTGAGCCCCTGAGCACCTGCTGCAAGCAGCAACACCCTCCTTAGGGTATCACAGGTGCCTCCATAAAGGCTCCAAGCCTAGGAAGAAAGCAGGCACTCGGAGAGGAGCCAGCAGATGGCAACAGCACTGCACACAGGGTACACTGAGTGGTTCTGAGTGGCATCAGGGAAGCTCTTCTCCAAATTGGCCCAGCTCTGGCTGCCTGGGGACACCAGCAGCATCAGCCCACCCCACACAGTGAGCACTGCGTGGCCCCACAGAGATCCTGAGCAGCTCAGCAGTGCAGGCACAAACAGCACCACACAAAGGAGCCCACACCCCACAGGCAGCCCAGGCTCCAGCATGATGCCAGGCACCCCAGCACCAAATCACTCCAGACCCTTCCTGCTTCCATGATTTTAAGGAAATCCAGCAGGAGGAGGAGGAGGCACTAAGACCTTGGACAGCAGATGAAGGACACACAAGCCAAGGCTGTTCATACACCTCTACTCACAGGCTCTGTGACCCAGCCCCTCAGCTGTGAGGGTTCCAAATGCAGCACATCTCCATCCTCAGCCTCTCCTGAGCACAAATGGTGCTGCTGGCAGCACAGCTGGCAGGGATGGAGCTGCAAGGGGCTGCTCCTTCTTCCACACTGACTCCAGGTCCCAGGGTGTTTGGGTCTCACAGTCCTTGCAGCAGGGACAGGAGGGCAGCATCTTCCAAGGCCACGGTGCTCCAGGGACAGGCATGGTGTTCATGAACTCTGGAGCAGAGCTCCCCCACACACTGCTCCCCCACCTCTCCCCATCTTGCACTGTAGTTTCCCCAGAAGCATAGAGCAAGGAATAATTCCCACAATTTCCCTCAAGCTTCCTTAAGCACACTGGAGCCAAGTGAACAGCAGCAGCAGCCACACAGCCCAAGCTCAGGAGCCCCATTTCCCCCTCCTCAGGAAGGAAGGAAGGGCCCCATTTCCCTACCAAGGTCTGGGACATACCAGGAGAAGCCCAGCACAGCTCAGCTTCCACCAAGAACTGTTGTGCTCAGGTCCAGTCCCTGTTGCATTAAGAAACATGAACATTGTTGTTATGATAGGTTTATAAAAATTTTGTTTTAATCACACAAAACTGAAGTTTGTGATGAAGACTAAGTCAACAGTTCCTCTTAAATACCAGGATGCATAAGACACTGCATTAGGCACTAGGCAGCAGCCAACATCAGTTAGAGTCTGGCAACAGAAGCCATTTAATACCTCCCTTCATTCTTTGTGGAATTACAGGCTTTTGCAATACATGTCATTCCCACCAACAGGTTACCCAAGGTTTCCCCCACCCCACCTCTGTACATCAGTAAACCTTGTGTATTCCCACCAGAGCAGGGTTAACAATATTAGTGGCATCACAACCATCAAGAAAAGGACAAATTTCTATACAAGATTTTTTTTGCAAAAGTTGCAACAGGATTAGTGCATTACGACAGAACCGAGAGAAAAGAAGAGTTGGCATGCTGGAGTCCAACACAAAGAAAGACAACAGGCAGCTCGTTGGATGTACTATATTGACAAGATACTGATTGGTTACATGGAGAAACATACAATACAAAATACAGAAGAAACCAGTTTTGCTTCCCTCTGCCCCACCCCAAATACTCATCATTGATTTGGTCAATAAGTGGCCCAAGAGCCGGAGTTTGTCTCTAATGCTACAGTTTAGTGGTTGTTCTGGGCACATCGTACGGGATCAGCCTCAGCTCTTACAGACAGGGAACCTTAAACACGTGTCCCAATATCCCTTTGTTTCCCATAGTGAACTACAGTGCTGTGGGACCTGGCTGCTGCTGGCCTCACCTGCGGGACGGCCACGCTGGCTGGGCAGACACCAGCTCCTGCATCCACCACCACCAGGAAGAGGGAAGAGCAGAAGTTCATATATTAAAAAAGTGACTTAAGACTTAGAATTGAATTAGTATTTGTACAGAAAGGTGCAGGTGGAAGAACTCCCTCCAGCCTATGATCAGAAAGGGATGGAGAATCACGGCGGCGCCGGCAGCGGCCGCCCTACGGTAAGTGCGATCGTTAGCGTGGGTTCCAGTCACTCCTCCAAGGGCTCGTGGGCTGCAGCAGCTGCTCAGTTGCTGCAGCACTGGCTTCTGCTGGGCTGGCTGCTCTCCTGAAGGTCCACCACCCGATTCCTGCCCGGGCCACCAGGAGCGTTCTGGGGTTCGTTTTTTGGCAGTTTCTTGGCTAGGAAGGAACAGGGTGTTAGCAGGGTTCTCCAACTGTCACAGACACATCTTGTGAAAAATCCTTTGGTTAGGATTTTTTCTCCTGAGAAGCTGAGAGGCCTCAGAAACGAAATGTAAACAATGATTATCTGCTGCTGTGGAATGCAACAGGTGGATCTGTGATTGGTCTCATGTGGTTGTTTCTAATTAATGGCCAATCACAGTCAGCTGTCTCTGACTCTCTGGTCAGTCACAAGATTTTATTATCACTCCTTTCTATTCCTTGCTAGCCCTCTGTTGAAATCCTTTCTTCTATTCTTTTAGTATGGTTTTAATACATCATTTACTTTTAACATAATATATATAACAAAATAATAAATCAGCCTTCTGAAACATGGAGTCAAGATTCCCATCTCTTCCCTCATCCTGGGACCCCTGTGAACACCACCACAGCCAACTTCCTCACACTGTGCATGCCATGCTGGGTGCAGCCTGCTCCAGCAGAGTTTGGGACAGCACAAACGTACATTTGTGCATTTTGCCACCCTTTCCTCAGCCCTGACTGGCATCACACCTGCTCCCATCTCCATCACCACCCCAGACTCAGGGAACCTTTGCAAGGTTTAAAGCCCCACACACTCAGGGAATGACCAATCACACCAGTGTGGCAAACTGTAAGAGCCATCAGCCCTGGGTGACACAGGACCCTCCTGGGCTGCAGTGCTGGCACTCAGAGCTGCCCCAGCCCCACACACAGGCCGTACCTATTGCCATGAAGATTTCATTCACATTCATCGCTGTCTTCGCCGACGTCTCCATGAACAGCAAGCTGTTGTCATCTGCATATGTCTGTGCATCCTACAAACAACCACAGCAGAGTGCTAAAAGCAGCCTGGCAGGAGGCCTGAGCAGACTTTGTGCACTTCACTTGTCAACACACTAACTGCTGGAGAAACACTATGTCCCACCCTGGGCCAGAAATTCCCAAACCTGTCCCGGCTCCCACCTGGCCTGAACAACCCAGGGACATGGTCCAGCAGCAGCCAGTGTCCCCCAGCTGAGCTGGGCACAGCCTGACTGAGCCACACAGCACCTGAAGGGAGTTGGGGCAGCTGGCAGTGTGCCACCCATTGCAAGGGCACCACGAGCAACCCTGTGCAAGGGCTGGGTAAGAACCTCTCCTGAGTGCTTGCCTCAGATGAGGTAAGAGCTGTGAAGAGCAGAGAACGAGCTGGGAGTGATTCCTTGTGTGTCTCATACCCAGAAGATGTTGTTTCACACGCTGCAGACATTCCCACGTGAGTAAGGCAGCAAAGGAGGATGAGGACAGAAGTTTGTGCTCTGTGGGCCTCCTCCTCCTCCTCCACATTCACAAGGACTTTCACCAGCCAGGGCTACATGTGTTGTTACAGAAGCAAGGGCACAGATCCTGCAGTCCTCAGCACAAAACTTCACTTTCATTCTCCCTCAAACCACATTTTATATAGCTGCCACCTCCCTCACTTAAGCAAAAATATTTTAATATTCCTGACCTGCAAGGGTAACAACTTGTCTGGACTCTCACTCACCTGGAAGTCCACAGCTCTCTTGTTAGCAAGGTCTGCCTTGTTTCCTGCTAGTGCAATTACAATATTGGGGCTAGCCTGCCTCTGCAACTCTTTCACCCAGTTCTTGGCTCGTACAAATGTGTCCTGGAAGCAAACAGGAGGCAGCAGTCAGGAAGGGCAGCCATGTAGGAATCCAGAGGGCAGATATGATTAGAGCAAGCCTTTCCTGTGAGAAGAGTCCTGCCTGTGCAGCACTTGGCAGCAGGATCCTTTATCAGCTCCCAGCCTTGGCCGGAGCTGAGGAAGAGGCCGTGAGCAGCTTTTAAGAACTTGGCAGCCCCAGCCAGGTACCTGCAGGGCTATGAGCAGGACACAGCCCCAAGGAGCAGCCCCTGGCACAGGGAGAAAGCCCTGGCAGCCCCCCAGGCAGCCCTGCCCAGACTCACTGTGTTGGTGATGTCGTAGACCACGATGGCAGCCTGGGCGCCCCGGTAGTACATGGGGGCCAGGCTGTGGTATCGCTCCTGCCCCGCCGTGTCCCAGATCTCAAACTTCACCGTTGTGTCATCCAGACACACTGTCTGTGTGAGGAAGGCAGCTGCAACACAAGGGGGTTTGCCTCAGCTCCAGCAGGGCCCCTCAGAGCAGCTCTGCTGCCACATGGGAGCGAGCTGAGCCCTGGAGAGGCCGGTGCCACTCGTGGTGGCAGCTGTGTCACAACCCAGAACGGTCACACAGTGACAGGAAGGTGGCCCAGAGGGCCCAGGCAGCAGCCAGCCCCTGGAGCATCCACAGTGCTTGTAATTGTGTAATTCCCAGACCCTCCCAGCAGCCTTGACAGGGATCACAGAGTCCAGTTGTGGCAGCACCAAGATCACACCTGGGGAGCACCAACAACAGCACCAAACTCAGCCCACTCACACCACACAGCCCAGTTTAGGAGCTGGTTGTTGTCCCTTGTGTCACACCCAGCAGAGACACAAGACTGGGGCAGAGCACAGCCCTCCACAGAGGGGCATTAGGCCCTGCTTGCCATTTAATCACATTTTCAGCTGTGCTTGCTCCCTGCACAGGTGACAGAGGGACAACTCAAGCCTTTTCTCAGGACACCTTCCAGTGCTGCTGCTCAGAGACCCACGTGCCAACCAGCCTTTGGTTGATTAATGACACCTTGCTAATGATTTCAAGCTAATAAACTACTAGACCTGAAAGCACTGTGAAAACAGTTAACAGAACCAGGCTAGAAAAGCCCCAAAATCCTAGGTCATGGTCTGAAAAGATAATTAAGGGCCATAAACTAAGCCAAAGGCCTCAGTTCCAATTAGAAGCTGGAGCTGAGGCACTGGAAACAAAGCCTCAGAGGCAAAGTGTGGGGTTGCCATAGAGTTATTCTCTGCTGTGCTGATCATTACACCAACAAACTAATTGTGAACCAAGAGTTAAAGCACGAACTGCTTGGCTCTATTTATAGCCAAAAACCCAAACCAAAATAGCCAGTCTCGTTCCTGACACCCCCAGCCTGCCCCAAGCAAGGTCAGCACCTCCTGGAGCTGGCACTCACCTCCAATTGTGCTCTCCTGGTACTCGTGGAACTGCCCCTTGACGAAGCGCAGGACCAGGCTGGACTTCCCCACCGCTGACTCTCCCAGCAGGACGAGTTTGAACTGGCAGATTTTGTTCCCAGCAGCTGGTCCATTCGGTCGGGCAGCCCCACCTCGACCTGCCATCGTGGTTGGTCTTAAGTGCAGGAGTGCCTGGAGTTAAGGATGCTGCAGGTTCTCCACCTGTAGGCAGGTTGCAACTGGAAGAGGAGGTCAGAGTTAGTGACAGGCTCAAGGGACCAGCTGTACCAGAGCAGCACAGACTGGTGGTGGTTCCTTCCCACAGTGTGAGCACACAGAGCAGCTCCTGCCAGGCAGCAGGATCTCAGCCTGCAGAGCCTCCCTGGAAAAGAGGTAATGGTGATACAAAGCTCTCCTCCCCACCAGTGGGCCCTCCAGCACTTCCACCCTGCGTGGATGCTGCACACACCTTGCTGGGGTGAGGCAGGTAAGGAGCACCCAGCACACAAGGGGTGTTACTAGGGCTTTGTCTGCTCAAACAGCAATTACTCAGCTCACAGAGGTACCTGAGCCTGACCTTTAGCTCCCTCCTCCTTCCCTGAGTTCACGAGGAAGCAACTTCACACTATCAATGCTGTCCAGAGCCATCCCAGTGCCACAGCGGCAGCAGGCAGCTCTGCAGGTCACGAGGCACTTGGACAAAATGAATTTCTAGAGCTGTCTGTCTGTCCTGAGGCACTTACAGCACAACATTCTGCACCTCCCAGAGGGCCCAAGGATGGCCCTGGAGCCAGGGGGGCACTGAGGGGGTGAAAGGCACCTGCCAGCAGCTGCTCTCTGGGCACAGGCTGTCCCCTCAGCAGCTCCCCCTCCCATTCCTGCAGCACACCAGGAATCCCCACACCCACCCCAGTGCCTCACACCTTCATCCCACAGCATTCCAGGTCACCAGGCTGCTGCTCCTCACATGGACTGCTCATGGACAGACAGCATCCCCTGGGATCAGCACTGCCAAGCACTCCCCAGCACCAACCTCCAGAGTGCTGCAGAAGCACAAAACCATGGCAGGAACAGCAGGACAAGCTGATCTGCATCCAGAGTTTCCCACAAGTGAATCCCAAGGCCTCCCTAAGCACTGAGCTCTGCTGCCTGCAGAGAACAGGAATGCTTTCCAAGTACACAGTTACAGATTTAGGCACATTTCCTGTAGCCTTCACAACTCCCACTTCCCTGTGCATGATAAATGCTACAGCTGACTGCATCTGCTGTGGATCACCACTTTCCCTTCTACTCTCCTAAAGCAGGCTGTCTGCTGCAAGAAAATGCCCCAAAAGCCAATTTCTCCTCGTCCTGAGTACCCCTGTGTACATCCTGCATTTTCCCAGCAATTAGATACCCATGAATAAGTTTAAAACAGGTCAAAAACTGGAGCAGAGTGCTCTGTGAACAAAGCTCAAGCCTCCTCAGCACAGAGAAGAGTTTCAAACAGCTGCTTTCCAGGGCAGGGCCTGTCCAGATGTGAGTGCTTGAGGTTATTTTAACTATGGCTCAAGTTTAAACAATCCCACAGCTTGACAAGGAACCTGCAGCCGTTTCAGAGCTGCTCTGGAGCCTGTGAGTGCCAGCAGCTGGAGAACCCAGCAGCTCACACAACACAAATCCACTGACCTAGAGACATCTCACCTCAAATGGCTCTGAGCAGGAGGCAGTCACACACCACCAGTCACCAGAGCTGGCAGGTGGGACAGAAATAGAGGAGGGAAACCCCTGAGTGCTGTGGGATGTTTTAGGAGCCAGAGCTGTGAAACCATTGCTCTGAGTCCCAGTGTTGGGTTAAGCAGTGAAGATATTGCAATTCAGAGCTGGCTCCTTGCAAGTAGCACAGTCAGGACTCCTCTTCCTCTGCTGAGGAAGGGCAAACACTGACAGGATGAGCAAGTTTGATATAAAACAGACCAACAACTGCCTTTGCTGGACAGTGAGGGTGCAGCATGGCTTGCTCTGGCCAGGAGCAGCTTGGTCACCACCAGGTTCAAGAGGCTCAGCAGCAGCTCTGCAGCTCTACCAGCCTCAAGAGGCTTCTACTTTTTAGAGTTTTCCCTCTAAACAGAGCTTGCAAGGGAACAGCTTTGGTTTAACCTTGAATTTATAACTCCCTGGGCAGTCTATCAGCTCCACTGCTGCTCCCAGAGCAACATTGTGCACAAACACTGTGTGAAATCAGAGTGTGCCTGAGTTACGGCCTCCTGAAATCTGATAGTGGTCATTCCCAGAGCAAAACAAGGAAATGAGCTTGTTGACATCCTCGAGTCTTAGCCTGACCTATATTTCACAGATCTTGATGCATTTTGCCATCTGCTTGTGCTACAGGAGCTCCAACAGAATTAGGTGAGCACATCTGGGCTGAGCTCACTGTGGAGAGCCACTGGTCAGTGCAGAGCTGCTGCAATTATGGAGAACCAGATCATCATCTAAGGGTGGTCTGATGCTTATATGGCTTCATGAGAAGTTGCCAGATCTTTCAGATGTTTGAGTGGAATTTAGAGACCCTAAGTGGTCACTGGTGGCCTTGGCTAAGGACACACACCTGGGTGAGCAGCTGAGGGTCACAGGAGGATGCAAATAACCAAAAGAAGTTCCCAGCAATGCTGCAGACAGCAAACACACTCCCTGGCAGGACAGGAACTTTCTGCCAAGATGTTTGAGGATTCTGGGCAGGCAAAACTCAGCTCTGCAGAGGCAACAGGCAGATCTTGATGAATTTTGGCATCTGCTTGTGCTACAGGAGCTCCAACAGAATTAGGTGAGCACATCTGGGTTGAGCTCACTGTGGACAGCCACTGGTCAGTGCAAGCAGAGCAGCAGAGCTGGTCCAATCATGGAGAATCAGATCATCATCTAAGGGTGGTTTGAGGCTTGGATACAAGATTATATGGCTTCATGGTTCACATGAGAAGCTGCCTTATCTTTCAGATGTTTGAGTGGAATTTAGAGACCCTAACTGGTGGCCTTGGCTAAGGACACAGCCAAGACCTGGATGAGCAGCTGAGGGTCACAGGAGGAAGCAAATTCCCAGCAATGCTGCAGGCAGCAAGCACACTCCCTGGCAGGACAGGAACCTTCTGCCAAGGCCAAGATGTTTGAGGATTCCAGACAGGCAGAACTCAGCTCTGCAGCTGAACTGCATGGCCTGGAGCTGTGCTGGATCAGCCCACACCCACCAGTGACACTGAACTCCCTGCTGTGTGAAGCCATTTCTTCCTGCTCATCCTCCCAACCCTTCCAGCACAGGATTGATTGGGCATTGACCCTCCCTGCTCCCCACAGAACCTCAGCACTGACACTCGAGCCAGGGGTCAGGCAGACCAAAATAACCCAGCAGCACCACACAGACAAGGGAAAGCAGCTGAAACCCCAGCTTGTCTGGCTAATTCAAGCTGTCAAGGCCATGAGAAGGAAGGGGTACTCATGTAATCAAGATTAACAGGCATTAATTTTCCTCCTAGTTTCTATAAACCAGTGAAACCCAGCAGCTGGGAGATCACAACTGCATTTCAACCCATGAAAAGGCTCTTGCTGTTTGTTTACCTGCCCTACCCACCTCCTGCTCACTGAAGCACACACAGCAGCTCTGCATCCCACAGCAAAAGCTGATTTTTTCATTGTGAACTCTTAGCATAGTTTCTTGCTTGCTTTGAGATCAAAGCCAAGCACCAATTCCTGATGCTGTCCCACAAGTGAGAGCTCCAGGCCTGTCACTTCTGCAGTTTGTGCTCCTCCAAGCCCTCCTCTGCCTGCCAGGGTTTGCTGGAGAGGGCTGCAATATGAAATTCAAGAATCTGAGTGCCCTAAATGAGAAAGCACACACCATGGCTGCTGCACTCCCTGCCTGCCCAAGTGCAAGAGCATTCTCCATAACTCCCAGGATGATGGGGAACAGCACCAGAGCCCATGTCAAACAAACCTACCCAAGAACACAAATCTCCACGTGGGAATTACTGTCAGATCCTCTGCAGGAAGCTGCTCACTTAAGGTGTCAGAAGTTAGAGAATCTGATATTTTTGGCCTGTGTTCACCCAGTAGCAAAAACTACTCTGAAAGCTGAGGATATTTAGAAACCCAACCCTGAAGCCTCTGGTTACCCAAACTGCTGCTGCTGCCCTCAGCTATGCAAGGAGTTGCTTCACTGGAGATTTGCTGGCTCAGAACCAAAATACTCAAGACAAAAGCCCCAGTGAAGTATTTATCTCGTTAAATAGCTGACAGTGTTACATGAATTCCTTGGCAAAGGAAGCCCTGAAGTTACCCAGTGGTTTTGCTTCACCTCACACTGCCCAGGGCTGCAGATCAGCTTCAGGACATGGATCAGGGGCAATTTGCACAAGCAGGACCTGCAGAAAGAAAGTGTGGGTGCCACCAGAGCCACACACAGAGCACACTAGCACAGCATGGAACATCAACCTAATATTGCAGCTCATCAATATGATTAATCAGAAAAAGCCTGGACCCTGCAGGAGGGTTCAGGCTGCAGAGAAAGGAGGAACAGACCCAGCTCTTACAGAGGACGAGAACCAGGAAACATTTAACCTACAGAGCTCAGTCCCAAATCCAACCAGGCTCATGCTTTACCTGCTGGCCTCGCTCCAAGAGTGCATGAGTTTCAATACTCCAAATTTCCACAGAAAATACTCTGCTTTCCCACAGAAAATGCCCTTCCACAGACAATACTCTCTGCCCTTCCACAGACAATACTCTCTGCCCTTCCACCTTCTCCCTCCCCAAAAATGAGCCCTCAGAGCCCTGCTCAGCAAGGACAGTCTGGGGCTCAGGAATGCCCTGAGCTGGGCCAGTCTCCACTTCAGCTGGCAGGAGCTGCACCAGAGCCCTGAAGTGCAGACTCACAGACCCAAATCAGCTCAGGCAGCACTTTCAGCAGCACTCCCGTGGCTGTGACTAACTTATGACAGTGTAACAACTTCTCTGTGCAGTCCCACGTCTGAGATTCACAAAGACTTGCACACACTCACTTTAATTAGAGGTAAATAGGATTTCCACTCTAAAGCTGAACTATTCGTTCACCTACAGACCTGAATTAGCACCATCTCCCTCTCATGCTGTTACACACACATCTGTTTCCTGACATTTCCACATCCATGGCCTCTGGAGCAGCCAGCTGTTTTCCAAAGCAGCTTTTCCAAAACAACTCCATCCCCAGAGATTTCAAGGCCACCACCCTGCTGTGACAATCCCTGCAGCACGGACTTGTGTGGAAGAGTTTTACATCACCTCCATCTCCCATTTAGCTGCCCACAGGCTCCCTGTCCCACAGTGGCTCCCTAACCCACTTCCAATTATCCTCAAGGATGGAGAATCCACTCATAGATGCAGCCTGGACTGACTCAAATGCAACAAAAGCATCAAGGTTTTAATTCTTCAGCAAAAGTTGTTGAACTCCTGTTCAGATGGCCTCAACAGCCACAGCTTCACTTGGAGCAGACACTCAGCATGCCTTGGATGGCACCCACTATTCAGTCAGGCAGCAAGAAGGCAACATCAGCAATGCAAAGCAGCAAACTGCCACCTGCACTGCAAAGAATCTGTGACCTTCAGAATATCTTTCCCAGACTGCACAAAGATCTCCTGCCTCAAGCAGCTCCTTATTTGGAGTGCTACCAAAGCAAAGCAAACATGAAAACCAGTGTTTTCTTATCTGTTTGTGCAGAGTTGCTCCAGCAGCTCGTCCCTGTGCTCCAGGGGAGGACAGCATTCCCCCCAGAGCTCAGATGGATTTTGTACCTCCTCAATTCTGTCACATCCAGGAAGGTTTCCTGTTTCTGGCCACTGTCTGAGTGTTTTCAGTGTAATTCTGACAACTTCTCAGGACTTGCATAAGAGGCTGCAAACTTCATACCCCAAGGGAAGAAAACAGCTGACTCCAACATTTCTACATTCTATCCTCTTTTAAGTCTGCTGACAGGAATACTCTGGGCTACACCCACTTCATTAGAAGCGTTCCCATTTCATTTCCTGTGTCTGAAAGCACTTGGATTCCCTCCCCTCCCTCCTCAGGGAGATGCCACCACCACCATGCAGAACTGGGAAGGAGTTTGGATGCAGAGCTGAGACTGGCAGGGCCCAGAGGAACCCTGGAGCTGATCCCTGTTGAGATGTAAAAAGGTTTTGCTGGGATGGAGATATCCCACATCCCAGCACAACAATTTGGCCAGGCACACACAGCACCAAACAGTTCCTCTACACACTGCCCAACTGTCCAGTTGGCTGGGAAATCCAAAAATTGGTGAAATCCCAGAACAACCACACCAACACATCACTGGTTTCACAGGAAAGCAAAATAATCTACCAATGCCAAACTAGATAAATGTTTTATTTCACTATATTCATATCCACATGCCAAGCCAGCCTTTCCCTCCTGCTCTCCAGTAACTCAACCCCTCTCCAGGAGTCCATCTCACCTTGCCTGGGTTGCTCCATCACCTGAAGAGGCATTAAAGAGCTGACAGAGACCCCTGACTGCCTGCACAACCTGCAATCAAATGTCAGCTAAACCAGCCAGAGCATCTTGGCAGAGAAGGCCACCCCAGAAGCAGATTTTGGATCTGAAGGTATTGACTGTTGCAGCAAATTTCTGTGACTCGTGAGGGGTCTGAGGTGATTTCAACACTGAGACCCAGCTATGACCCCAAACATTCCTGTCCTTCAGCTCCCAGATCCAGCCAGGCTCGTGCTTTACCTGCTTGCCTCACTCCAGGAATGCACCTACAGCCACAACCCTGAGTTCTCAGCCCTTTTCAGACACAGTTCTTTCACCTCACTACCCAGGTGAGCTGAAAAGAAATCTAAAATGCTTTCAGAGCCAAGGCAGAGTGGACATTCAGTATTTGCAGGAAGCACCCTCAGACTTGCATGGCAAGCCAGGACAACGGGCTGAGCTGGCTGTCCAAGGCTCAGAGGTGGCTCAGCAGCCCCAGCAGAGCACAGGCCCAGGGCGAGGCTGCAAACAGGGCAGCTCAAGTGTGCTGACCCTCCGCACAAAAAGCTAAGAATAGCAGATGCAAGTTGTTCCACAGCAGCCTTAAAATAGTCCCTTCTCCATGTTCTCCTGCCCAGCCTCCCTGCAGGGCTGCAAACAGCCAAGGTCAGAGCTCCAGCAGCCACATCCCAGCTAAAGCTCAGAGCTGGGCTGGGCTCACAGCTGGCCTGGGCTCCTGCAGCTCCCACACCACCCCCAGCAGCTCTGAGCATCACCAGCAAGAGGATCTGAGCAGTTTCCCCAGGATTTAGCAGGGCAGACCTGTTGCTCACACTGCTGGGGCAACCCCAGCAGGATCCAGCTCACACAGCAGGGTCTGTGCTGCTGTCACAGAGCTCCAAACACAGCCTTGATGGAGATTCCCTTACAGACGAGCCACAAAACGTCCTGTGGGCCTTTCAGGGCCCTCCAGCTCCATGGGTTTCCCTTCAGAAAGGCCCTGGAGGGGCACAGGGCTGGGGTTGACAGCCTCAGTGACCCAGGACAGGCTCCGTGGAGAATTTGCACCAACCAAGTCACCTCCTTCACTCCAGCAGCTCCAAAGTGTCCCTGCAGCCTGTGGGGCCTTTCAGGACCCTCCAACCCCATGGGTTTCCCTTCATAAGAGCCCTTAGGGGGCAAAGAGCTGGGCTTGGCAGCACTGACAGCAAACCAAGTCACCTCCTTCAGTTTAGCAGCTCCAAAATGTCCTTGCAGCCTGTGGGAGCCTTTCAGGACCCTCTAACCCCATGGGTTTCCCTTCATAAGGACCCTGGAGGGGCACAGGGCTGGGTTTGGCAGCATTTACAGCAAATCAAGTCACCTCGTTCAGTTTAGCAGCTCCAAAATGTCCTTGCAGCCTATGAGCCTTGCTCAGGACCCTCCAACTCCATGGGTTTCCCTTCACTGGAGCCCTGGAGGGGCACAGGGCTGGGTTTGGCAGCATTTACAGCAAACCAAGTCACCTCCTTCAGTTTAGCAGCTCCAAAATGTTCCTGCAGCCTGTGGGGGCCTTTCAGGACCATCCAGCCCCATGGGTTTCCCTTCATAAGGACCCTGGAGGGGCACAGGGCTGGGCTTGGCAGCATTTACAGCAAACCAAGTCACCTCCTTCAGTTTAGCAGCTGCAAAATGTCCCTGCAGCCAATGAGCCTTGCTCAGGACCCTCCAACTCCATGGGTTTCCCTTCACAGGAGCCCTAGAGGGGCACAGGGCTGTCCTGGGACCAGCAGTGACCCAGGACAGGCTCCGTGGAGAATTTGCACAAACCAAGTCACCTCCCTCACTCTAGCAGCTCCAAAATGTCCTTGCAGCCTGTGGGAGCTTTCAGGACCCTCCAACCCCATGGGTTTCCCTTCATAAGGACCCTGGAGGGGCACAGGGCTGGGCTTGGCAGCATTTACAGCAAACCAAGTCACCTCCTTCAGTTTAGCAGCTGCAAAATGTCCCTGCAGCCAATGAGCCTTGCTCAGGACCCTCCAACTCCATGGGTTTCCCTTCACAGGAGCCCTAGAGGGGCACAGGGCTGTGCTGGGACCAGCAGTGACCCAGGACAGGCTCCGTGGAGAATTTGCACAAACCAAGTCACCTCCCTCACTCCAGCAGCTCCAAAATGTCCTTGCAGCCTGTGGGGGCTTTCAGGACCCTTCAGCCCCATGGGTTTCCCTTCACAAGGGCCCTGGAGGAGCACAGGGCTGGGTTTGGTACCCAGGACAGGCTCCCCTGGAGCATTTGCACAAACCAAGCACCTCCCTCACCTCAGTTCATGGAGCCTCCCAGCCCCTGCCGCTTCCATTGCCCCCTCAGAGGCTGAGCAGCTACAAAACTCAATCCCACCACAAAACCCCGTCCGTGCCGGCACCACGCCTCACCCAACCCCATTCAGCTCCCGCTCAGCCACGGCTGTGACACACGGCAACCGGGACACAGCTCCCCGGTACCGGCCCCCGCTGCTCGGTCCCGCTGTACCGGGAGCCGCTCCCGCTCACGGGAGGAGCCCGAGCCGAGCACCCAGAGCGCCGCCGGGACGCCTGCCCCGAGCCGGGCACGGTGCCCCGGGCTGCCCGGGCTCCCGTTAGCGCTCAGCACCCCCCGGTACCGCCAGGCCGGAGCCGCCGCCGCCCCGCCTCGCCCCGCACCAGGGCCCCGCTAGGCCGGCGCACGGCGAGGCTTCCCGGCCGCCCTGAGCCCCCGCCCCGCCGGCGGCGCCGCCCGTCCGCTCCAGCCCCGGCATCGCCCCGCCCGGCACAGCGGCGCCACCGAGTCCCAGCTCCAGCTCCCGCCACGGAGCCCCCGAAGCAGCGGGGCGCGGCTGCCGCCCTGGGCCGGGGGAGATCCCGGGGAACGCGTCCGCAGCCTCGGGCCGGGCTCGGTCGCCTCGGGGCGCAAGGCGCGGGCGCGCCCGCACTCACCGCCCGCAGCGCCGCTCCCGCCGGTGCGTCTCGCAGGCCCCGGCCTCTACTTCCGCCTTTTCCCGTTCCGCTTCCGGGACCGACCACCCCTTCCGCCCCCACTCTGTGGCCATAGGCAGGCGCAGCTGTCAATCACTCGCTCTCGCCCCGCCCCCGCCCCGCCCCTTAGGTGAGCTATGCGCGATGTCGCTCCCGCGGGGGCTGCTGGGAGTTGTAGTCCGGGAGAGTCCCGGTGAGGCCGGCCCCGTGGGGAATTCGGGGGCGGCCCGGACAGGGCGGGGCGGCGGCGGACGAAGACTGAGCGGAGCCGGAGCTGGAAAAATAAAGCCTTTATTTCTCGGTGTTGCGGGGAGCGTGGGAGAGGCGGGGCGGAACGACGCGAACTACAGCCGCGGAGGGGCGGCAGCGGCCGTGACCCCCGGGCAAACCGGAGACCCCACCGGAGACCCGTACACCGCCCCACCACATCCCACAGCCCCGAGAGACCTGGGACTGCATAAAAGGCCCCGAGGGCCAAGAGTATAAAACCGTATCAAAATCCCTGCGTGTGTCCGGAGCGCGGCGTCCCGGGGGGCTCCGGGGGCACTGAAACCGGGCAGGCTCACCCGGAGCGGAGAGCTCCGGTAATCCCCGGGGGCATGGATCCCGGGCAGGCTCACCCGAAGGGGAGAGCTCCGGTAATCCCCGGGGACACGGACCGGAGAGCCCCGGTGATCCCCGGGCACGGACCCCCGGAGCGGAAAGATCCGGTGACCCCCAGACAGGCTCACCCGGAGCGGAGAGCCCCGGTGATCCCCGGTATCACGGACCCCGGGCAGGGTCACCCGGAGCGGAGAGCCCCGGTAACCCCCGGGATCACGGATCCCCGGGCAGGGTTACCGGCAGCGCAGAGCCCCGGTGCGGCTCCCGCCGGTGCCCGCGGGGTCAGTGCGAGCTGGTGGAACCGGACCGGGGCTGCGGGCGGGCGCGACACCAAGCGCCGGCCGAGCAGCCCGGGAAGGAGCGGGCGGAGCGCGGCGGCGGCAGCGGCGGCGGCGGCGGCGGCGGCTGCGAGTCCGAGCCCCGGCGGGGGTCGGGGCCGTCCCCCCGCGGCGGGCGCGGCCCCTCGGTGCCCAGCCCCGGGTGCAGGGCGGCGGCGTGGGCAGAGCGGCTGCGGACCGGGCAGCGCTTGGCCCGGGGGCTGCCGCTGGGCGAACTGAGTGAGCTGGGCGGCACCGGCGGCGAGGCGGGCACCGGGACAGCGGCGGGCGGGCGGCACGGACAGGCCGGCAGGTGAGCCCTGAGCAGCTCCATCATGCTCTGCAGCTGCCGGCTGAGGTGAGAAACCTCCTGGTTGAGGTGGGTGATCTGGAAAAGGACACACAGCGGTGAGCAGCGGCCGGGGCCCGCGGGGTTTTTGGGGACGTGCACCCACCTGTGGGCCCCAGCACACCTCCTGGTTGAGCCTGCTGATGTTCTGCTTTATCTGCTCTGCCTCCATCGCCAGGGCTGGGCCGCCGGGGTCAGTCCCTGCTGGGGAGGATGCAGACAGAGGTGGGACTCAGCATGACCATAGGATGTGCTGGAACTCAGTACATCCCTCCGGGTGTCCAGAGTTGCCAGGACCCCGCTAGAGAGCTCGGAGACCTTGGCATGCTGCCCAGAACACCTGGGGATTTGATTTTGAGCCTTGGAGTGGGTTACCAACTTTGTATGAGGACATGAAAGTCACACAGGTCTGAATAGTGTAATAACAAGATGATCACAGGGTGAAAATGTAGATTTTAGGATTTTTGGTTATGGGAGTTATGGGGACAAGATGGAGGAACTTGGGTGTGTCCAGCCTTTCTCCTTCTTCTTGTTCTCCACTTTCTGCAGTGATGTTGGCACTTTGGGATTGGTTTAGAGTAGAAGTGCACTGTCTAACACAGGTGATAGGTATTGGGAATTAAGTGTAGATATGTTGTACTTGGTTTGTGGTGTAGAGGGGCAGTCAGAGTGCCTGTGGCTGCCCTGCTGAGCAAATCTTGGCTGGGCAGAAAGAAAATTTTATAGATAAGAATTGATAAACAACTTCAAGACTGAAAAGTGAAGAGTCCAGACTCGTTCTTCTGCCACGAGGGCCGAAGCAGAGACATCCTGCACATCTCAGGGCAGCAATAACAACCAAAACCCGAGAAGGATGGAGTACCCTGCTCAGCTCACCATGGCTAATAGGAAGAGCAGGCCTGGGTTAAGGTCTGCTAAGGAAAATGGAAGGGGCAATGGGGTTCAGATTGAGATTGCTAGGAGTAAGGCTGGTATTGGGGTTGTGATAAATAAGATTGGGGAGGATGTTGATGGATGAATAGGTTCTTTGATTAATAGTTTTACTCTATCTGCTAGAGGTTGTAGGAGCCCAAGAGAGCCAAAAATGTTTGGGCCCTTTCGGCCTTGTATGTAACCTAGGATTTTGGGCTGCTGCAATTAAGATTGGAAGGGCATAGGAGAGGGCTATGATGAGGTTGATTAAGAGAGGGTGGTTAGTCATGGGAGATGATTTGAGCTAAGCTAGGGAGCGGATTTGAAGCTCTGGGTTAAATGAACCTGCCACACTCCTGGCACTACCTGAGCTGGGGGAGTCCCTTGCTGCACTCATCTCCGTGCTGAAGCAGAAGGTTTGTGCCTCTGAAGTGCCTCCGTTGTCTTCAATCCCATCCACGACCCTAGAGCAGGAAGGGATGAGGGTTGTCCTGTGCCACCCCTGAGCAGCCTGGCTGGCACGGATAACCCACCCGCGCATCCCCGCCGTACCTGGGGCTGAGGTCGGGCGGGTTGTACGAGTGCAGGGAGGGGATGAGCAGCTTGGCCGGCCTCCTGCCCACACCGGCGCCCCTCTCCCTGTCCCTGCGGCACTGCGGAGAGGGGCTGCGGCTGCCGCGGGCCGGGGCCGGGGCCGGGCAGCTGTGCCGCAGGGCTGAGGCCGGGCACAGCTCATCGCCCAGCAGGCTGCTTAGGGATCCACGGCGCACCGAGCTGCTCAGGGCCGGCAGCAGCAGCTTGCGGCGGGAGCTGCTGGCAGGGGGCTGCTGGAAAACCTCGTCGGGCTCCTCATCGTCCTCCACGATGGAGGGAAGGGGCTTCTCCGGGGCAGCGCCGCTCTCCGGACGAGGCTGCGGGAGGGGAGGAGGTCAGGGATTGTTGTGTTGTGATTTCAGGGTTTACCCCAGAACCCGTTCTCTCCTCTGATAATTCCCTGCCAGGTGTGTCAGCCACCTCTCCTTCCTCTCCCAGCACTGTCTGTCAGTCCTGGAATTCCACAAGGGCATCGAGTGATTGGCAGATTCAAAGGATGCCCTCTACCCCTGGGGGGACATTTGTCCCTTGTACCTAGTTGTTGGCTTTCTACCCCTTCCCTGCCCCTCTCCCCAGGGTTAAAAGGAGCAGCACCCACGGGCTCAGGGAGTTCTGCTGGAGCTGGTGCTGCATTCAGAGGCCTGTGGGCCAGAATAAAGCTCTGGATCCAATCCCTCCATCAGAACCGACTCCTTACCTTCACCATCACCTTAAAGCTGCTCTGCCAGTGGTAAACCCAAGGATCAGACCCTGTTTCAGGGGGAACCTCCATCCCAGCACCACCAGAGCTCCTGCAGGCCTGGACTTTTCCCCAACCACCCAACTGCAGCACCCAGCCAGCCCAAAGTGTCTGTGGGGTGAAACACCACACACCCAGCCAGCCAAAAGTGTCTGTGGGGTGAAACACCACACACCCAGCCGGCCAAAAGTGTCTGTGGGGTGAAACACCACACACCCAGCCAGCCAAAAGTGTCTGTGGGGTGAAACATCACACACCCAGCCAGCCAAAAGTGTCTGTGGGGTGAAACACCACAGTGCCGCTGTTTGGTTCAGCAGCAGGCCCACACAAACTCAGGCACATCCCAATGGCTATATTGGCGATATTCCAGTAAGCACTGGTCCCACCACAGCCACCCCTGCCCCATCCTCTCCCATGGCCTTGGTGAGGGACGCACCTGTGGCGCCGGCGGCAGCCTCGGGGACCGGGAGTAGCGGCAGAGCCCCTGCGGGGAGAGCAGACAGTGCTGGCTGAGCTGCAGGAGAGAGACCCTGCCCAGCCCCTGCACAGCCCCTGCACAGTCCCCTCAGCCTCTCAGTGCCCTCCCTGGACAGCCAAGCCTTCCCCTGTCGCAGACATCTTTAATGAAAAATCCTTTCCTTAGCATTTTTCCTCCTGAGAAGCTGAGAGGCCCCAGGAACAAAATGCAAACAATGGTTATCTGCTGCTGTGGAATGCAACAGGTAGATCTTTGATTAGCCCATGTTGGTTGTTTCTAATTAAGGGCCAATCACAGTCAGCTGGCTTGGACAGAGAGTCTGAAAACCACAAACCTTTGTTATCATTCTTTCCTATTCTATTCTTAGCTAGCCTTCTGATTAAACCTTTTCTTCTATTCTTTTAGTATAGTTTTAATGTAATATATATCATAAAATAATAAATCAAGCTTTCTGAAACATGGAGTCAGATCCTGAGATCCCTGTGAGCACTGTCACATTCCCCAGCCCACACAGCTCCAGCCTCCACAGCCCCTCAGCCACTCTCCTTCCTCTGCTGCTGCCATGGAGCTGCCCAGCCTGAGTGTCCTGAGGCAGAGCTGCACCCCAAATCCCAGCCCTGGCTCAGTCCTCAGAGCACCAGTTCTGATGGCTGAACTCCCACCAGTGTGGGAGGGTGATGCAGCTGCAGAGCCTGGTGCACACCCCTGGCATTCTCCTCTCTTGGTTTGTTTATGCCCCTCCTGTGTTATGGACCTGGTGGGTCTTTCTAGGGCTGTTTGGGACCTCCTGCACCACCTCCACCAGGCTCAGAGGAAAACTGGGTACCAGGGAGATGCTCCAGAGGAGCTCCAAGCCTCTCTCAGCAGAGCTGGGGGAGGTAAAGTGCAGCAGAGCCATTTCTGCATCAGAACATCCTCCCCTGGAGCCATCAGCATGATTAACCCACAGCCCCCAGCTGCGTGCTGCACTCCAGGGCGCTTTGCTTTGGCTGTCTATCCAGTTCTCTCCAACCCCATTTCCAGACCTTCCATCTGCCTCATCCTCCTGCACTGCAGAGGCTCTCTCTGCCAATTCCGTGGGTTGCACAGAGCCAGGACAGGACATGCCTGCATGCCAGGGTGGCAGAGCTGCAGCCCCTTCCCCAGCCTCGCAACCCGAGTGCACAGACCCCCTTCCAGGACCCTGAGCACAGCAAGGGGCTGAGCAGGAGGACACGCACCCACCTCCATCTCGCTGCCCTCGCGCAGGTTGAAGGTCAGGTCCTGGTGGATGTCGGCTGTGAACTTGCTGGCGTACTCGGGGTAGAGCTGCAGCACCTCACAGAGCCCCCGCAGGCCAATGTGCTGCAGGTCACAGTAGGTCAGGGCCTTCACGTCCGCGTTGGTCTTGATCACCTGGTCCGTTCTGCACAGGTCGGCTCCAATCAAATCCCCTTTGCCTGCAGGAGGGGCTGGGCTCAGTGACACGAGCCCCTCGCTGTCACAGACACATCTTTTATGGAAAATCCTTTCCTTAGGATTTTTCCTCCTCAGAAGCTGAGAGGCCTCAGGAAATGTAAACAATGGTTATCTGCTGCTGTGGAATGCAACAGGTGCATCTGTGATTGGTCTCATGTGGTTGTTTCTGATTAATGGTCAATCACAGGGAGCTGGCTTGGACTTTCTGTCCGAGACACAAGCCTTTGTTATCATTCTTTTCTTAGCCAGCCTTCTGACGAAATCCTTTCTTCTATCCTTTTACTATAGTTTTAATACAACATATATCATAAAATAATAAATCAAGCCTCCTGAAACATGGAGTCAGATCCCTTCCCTCACCCTAAGACCCCTGTGAACATGGTCACACCCTCACCCCTCACCCTGGGGCAGAGCCCACTCCACCTGCCCTCACCCAGGATGGCCAGCACCACGTTGTCCTTCAGCACCTCCAGGGAGCCCGAGCACACGAAGTAGTTGGCCTGCAAGGCGTCGCCCTGGCGCAGCAGGTACTCGCCCGGGGCACAGAAGGAGGTTTTGATGTGCAGGGACAGCGAGCGGAGGCAGCCCCGGCTGGCGGTCTCGAAGATGGGCAGCTGCAGGATGTCCTTGTTGAGGTGCATGGCCACGTCCGCACGCAGCTCGTCAGGGAAGTCGTGGAGCAGCTGCGGACAGAGGAGCCGGGCTGTCACTCTGGTTTTTTAACGTTTTCTAAGCCTTCTGATGTTACCGTTCTTATAGCGAGCTTTCTCACACGCTTTCTATAAGTAATTCATTGTTTTGCATTCCTTTATAGAAGAAGAAAAAGTTAATAGATTGTTAGTTTGTCCAGTGTCATTGGAGAGGTGGCACTGTCACCCTCCAATCCACTGTGACTCTTGGAAAACTATAAATGTTAGAGTGAAAAAATAAACTTCTCTTTTTCTTCACCTTGAGAACAGCAGTGTACGCTTGTGTTCTTTCGTGTCCTATAGCAATGCTGTGGGCATGAGGGGCAGGGAGCAGCTTTCCTGCAGCCCCAGGGGACAGGTTCCCCTCCAGAGTGGGGAATTTCGCTGCTGAGGTGCCCCAGTGTCTCAGCAGAGGTGGGCACTGTGGTAATCAGCTGTTTCTGCTCCGTAGCCCGTCCCACTCGCCATGCTGGCAGGAATTTGCCCCAGAGCTGGCCCTGCCAGTGTAGCAGGCTCCAAGCTTGCTATGGCCCCATGGAGGGCTGAGGTTTAATGATAGGAATTGCTGAGTTATGATGAAATAGCAAAATAAGCTCCTGTCTTCCGCCTTTCAGACCCCATCTTATCTCTGTAACCCCATAGGTCACTTTCCCTTAACCCCTGCTATTAGACAAGTTTGGATCCCCTTATACCCTATAAAAAGGGGCTGTTTGAGCCCATTCTGGTTAGAAGAGCCGTCACTGGAACCCTTCACAGACCCCTCAATAAACCCATTGCTGTGGAGCCCCAGGACGTTTTCTTCTCCTCTTTCACATCTGCTTCCCAACTAGCCTGCAAGGCGCCTTAGCAAGCAAAGAACTGGAATCCTAAGAGAGCTGATAATCACTAAAGAGCTGATATCCAATAAGCTTACTAAGGTAGCCACGGCTACCTTACAATATCCAAAGGTGATATGGCTGATATCCACTAAACTTGCTAAGGTAGCCACGGCTATGAGTGGCCTGGGTACTCAGACACTCTGTCCTCGGGAAGGACTGAGCTATCCAGCTGGTGCTGCCTGCTCAGGAGCAAGATCAGCCCAGCAGGCAGTCGGGTTTATGCCAGCCCCATTGCTCCCCCATAAGTGCAGGTCGGGGCTGGAGGATGCCGGCCAAACCCCACCAACACCTCCTACCTCATTGGCATCAATGCCGTTGTTCACCGACCAGGTGGTCTGGAAATACTCCAGCATCCTCTGCTTGAGCTGCTGGGGCAGGTGGTGGACACGGATGAAGTCCTTGAGGTCCTTCATGCGGGTGTGGTAGAGCGAGCGGCGCGAGTACATGCGCTGGATGATGGCCGTGACATTGCCGAACACCACGGCGTGCATCAGCGCTGGGGACAGGAGGGAGGGCACCCTGATTTCTCCTCATAGGGAAAAGCAAGGCACAAAATTCCTCCCAAGAATATTATTCTGGGTTTCACATTCTCTGAACCTCAGAGGAAGGGGAAACAATTCTTATCGTTTGCTGTATTGCGAGTACGTGCGCTGGATGATGGCCGTGACGTTGCCGAACACAACGGCGTGCATCGGCGCTGGGGGCAGGAGGACAGCCTGATTGCTCCTCACATTTCTCCTCACAGAGAAAAGCAAGGCACAAAATTCCTCCCGAGAATATTATTCTGGGTTTCACATTCTCCAAACCTCAGAGAAAGGAGAAACAATTCTTATCGTTTGCTGTATTGCGAGTATGTGCGCTGGATGATGGCCGTGACATTGCCGAACACCACGGCGTGCATCGGCGCTGGGGGCAGGAGGACAGCCTGATTGCTCCTCACATTTCTCCTCACAGAGAAAAGTAAGGCACAAAATTCCTCCCAAGAATATTATTCTGGGTTTCACATTCTCTGAACATCAGAGGAAGGAGAAACAATTCTTCTATCATTTGCTGTGTTGGGAGTGCATGCGCTGGATGATGGCCGTGACATTGCCCAACACCACGGCGTGCATCGGCTCTGGGGGCAGGAGGACGGCCTGATTACTCCTCACATTTCTCCTCACAGAGAAAAGCAAGGCACAAAATTCTTCCTGAGAATATTATTCTGGGTTTCACATTCTCTGAACATCAGAGGAAGGGGAAACAATTCTTATTGCTTGCTTTGTTGGGAGTGCATGTGCTGGATGATGGCCGTGACATTGCCCAACACCACGGCGTGCATCGGCGCTGAGGACAGGAGGGAGGGCAGCCTCAGAGCCAGCTCATTTCTCCTCACATTTCTCCTCACAGAGAAAAGCAAGGCACAAAATTCCTCCCGAGAATATTATTCTGGGTTTCACATTCTCTGAACCTCAGAGAAAGGGAAAACAATCCTTATCTCATTTGCTGTGCCTGTGTTTGTGCCAAAGTAGAATGCAATGTGGAGATTGTTTACCCACAGTGATGGTGTTTTGTTTCCTCGGCCTGTCAGGGCCAGGTGTGTGTGTGTGTGTGTGTGAGGACTGTTGGCTGACAGGCATGAGGTTTCTGTGCAGTTGTGTGCAGAGTGAGTGCTTGGCAGATTCAGTTTAGATGTAATGTAACGTAGTGTAATATAGTATAGAATAATATAGTATAATAAGTCATTAATTAGCTTTCTGATAAGATGGAGTCAGATGCAGCATTCCTTCCCCTTGTCAGGGGGAGGGAATATAGTGTAATATATAGAATATTTATAGTAATTATAATAGTAATAATACAGTATAATACAGTGTAATATAGTACAATATAGTGCAATATAGTGTAATATAGTAATAATGTAATATAGTAATAGTGTAATATAATATAATAATATAGTATAATAAAGTAATTAATTAGCCCTCTGATAAGATGGAGTCAGAGGCATCATTCCCTCCCCTCCTTGGGGGTGCCGGCAAAACTATACAGGGCAGGTGTGGGCACAGCACGGGGGAACTGCTCCCCAAACCCAGCCCAGGGCTGTCTCACAGGGCTCTCTCACAACCCCATCACCTCCCCCAGCGCCCTGCCAGGGACACAACCCTCTGGCAGCCCCAGGTGAGCGCCCTGCCCAGCCCTGCTGCCCTCCTCACCCCCAATGAGCATGGTGCAGATGGAGAAGATCTTCTCGGTGTCGGTGTTGGCGCAGACATTCCCAAAGCCCACGCTGGTCAGGCTGCTGAGGGTGAAGTAGAGGGAGGCGATGTAGGCGCTGCGGATGGAGGGGCCCCCCACGGAATTGTTGATGTAGGGAGCCTCCAGCCTCTTGCCCAGCTCGTGCAGCCAGCCTGCCAAGCACAGCCCGGGGTTAGCACTTGCAGGAACCAGCTGAGAGAGCTGCAGCCCTGTATCTGCTGCCCCATAGCACAGGGGGGATCCCAGTGCCCTGAGCACACCCTGTTGCAGACATTTTTTATGGAAAATCCTTTCCTTAGGATTTTTCCTCCTGAGAAGCTGGGAGGCCTCAGGAACAAAATGCAAACAATGGTTATCTGCTGCTGTGGGATGCAACAGGTAGATCTTTGATTGGCCCATGTTGGATGTTTCTAATTAATGGCCAATCACAGCCCAGCTGGCTCGGACACAGAGCCAAGCCACAAACCTTTGTTATCATTCTTTCTTATTCTATTCTTAGCTAGCCTTCTGATTAGACATTTTCTTCTATTCTTTTAGTATAGTTTTAATGCAAGATATATCATAAAATAATAAATCAAGCTTTCTGAAACATGAAGTCAGATCCTCATCTCTTCCCTCATCCAAGAACCCCTGTGAACACGGTCACAACACCCCTTGCCCAGCTCCTGCAGCCAGCATGCCAAGCACAGCCCAGGGTTGGCACTTGCAGGAGTGCTGCACCCCTGGATCTGCTGCCCTGCAGCACAGGGGGGATCCCAGTGCCCCCAGCTCGTGCAGCCAGCCTGCCAAGCATAGCCTGGGGTTGGCACTTGCAGGAGTGCTGCACCCCTGGATCCTCTGCCCCACAGCACAAGGGGGATCCCAATGCCCCGAGCTGCCCCGGCCCTCACTCACCGATGTCCCAGGTGCGCGGGTCGTTGCTCTCCAGCTCCTGGCGGCCGATGACGTACCAGATGCAGGCCATCCAGTGGGCCAGCAGGGCAAACATGGACATGAGCAGCGTGAGCACCATGGCGCTGTACTGCGAGTAGCGGTCCAGCTTCTGCAGCAGCCGCAGCAGCCGCAGCAGCCGCACCGTCTTCAGCAGGTGAACCAGCGAGGTCTGGGGGGCAGGCAGGGAGGGGAACCGGGGGTAGCTGCGGGCAGGGAGGAAAAGGGACCCCAACACCACCCTTTGTGACCCCCACAGCTGCCAGGAGGGTGATGGGGAGCAGGGCAAGGCAGAGGCAGCTCATCCCCAGTCAGCCTTGCAGCCCCGTGCCCAACACCCAGCAGGCAGCCAGGGTCGTGTGTTGTGGTGTGATCTCAGGGTTTGCCTCAGATACCCCGGGTCCCTCCCCTGATAATTCCCTGCCAGGTGTGTCAGCCACCTCTCCTTTCCCCTCCCAGCACTGTCTGTCAGTCCTGCCATTCCAGAAGGGAATGTTGAGTGATTGGCAGATTCAAAGGATGCTCTCTACCCCTGGGGGACATTGGGCCATCCAGGTGTCCTTTGTCCCTTTTGACTCTCCCCCTACCTGGTTGGTGGCTCCCTACCCCTTCCCTGCCCCTCTCTCCAGGATTCAAAGGAACAGCAACCACAGGACAGGGAGTTCTGTTGGAGCTGGTGCTGCATTCAGAGGCCTGTGGGCCAGAATAAAGCTCTGGATCCAAACCCTCCATCAGAACATCTCCTTTTCCTTCATCATCACCTTAAAGCTTCTCCAGCAAAGTCCTGCAAGCCTGGACTTGTCTCCAAGTGCCCAGCTGCAGGACCAAGCTAGCCAAAGGTGTCTCTGAGGTGAAATCACCACATTGCCGCTATTTGGTTCAGCAGCAAGGGCCAGACAAGCCCAAGCACATCCTGTCTGGCCATATTGGTAATTATTCCAATAATTGTGGCTTGTCAGGGCACCGAGTATCCCCAGGAGATGTGGGTGTTGGAGAGGGGCAGGGAGGAGGGCAGCAGCTTTGCTGTCGAGGGCTGTGTTTGTGCCAGGAGCACTCACCACGGTCACGTTGAAGATGTAGAGCAGATCGAAGGGCAGAGCAGCAATCAGATCCACAAAGAACCAGGTGGCCACGTAGTGGATGCAGATGGAGCGAGGGTCATACACAACCTGGCCCGACTGGCTGACGTACGTTGTCCGGAAGTTGAGGATGATATCTGCCCCAGGAGAGCAGGAGCAGCCCTCACCACCCCTCCTGTGGCTGGCAGAGCTGAGCCAGCATCCACTGGTGTCACTTCTGGTGCGCCCAGGACCAACAGCAGGGGCACAGCAATCCCATCTCCCTCTTGTTTCAGATTGCAAGGCAAGATGTGTTCTATTTGCCATCTGTATGGCAGCTGTCTTTTGTCAAGTGGGTAGTTTTCCTTATCTCTCTCTCAGTGATCACAATCACTCCTCCCTCCAGGGACACATCTGCTGATAACAGCTATTGAATGTATCTGCATGGCTGACAAGAACTACAGCATCCCATTGGGAGATGTGAGCCCAGAGGGAGGAGCCAAGCATTGCTGCCTGGATATAATCTGGAGATTCTGGAACCTCAGCCAAGCATTCCTGCCTGGATATAATCTGGAGATTCTGGAACACCAGCCAAGCATTCCTGCCTGGATATAATCTGGAGATTCTGGAACCTCAGCCAAGCATTCCTGCCTGGATATAATCTGGAGATTCTGGAACCTCAGCCAAGCATTCCTGCCTGAATATAATCTGGAGATTCTGGAACACCAGCACGGCTTCTGCACTGGATTCCCCAGAGGAGCAGCAGCTGCCACTGGATCATCAGAGGAAGAGACTGCACCTTTCTCCAGGATCCCTGCTCCAGCAGAAGCATCCCTGACACTGCAGGAGGGCTGAGCCACAATTCCAATGGGACTGCTGCCAACAGCCTGACCCACAGGGTGTCAGGTTGGGTTCTGACTCTGGCAGTGTTGTTCTAGTGTACTGCATTGTTTATTTTATCCTTTTATTTTCTTCCCTGTTAAAGAACTCTTTTGTTTTCTACTCCCATAATTTTTGTTGCCTGAGCGCCCCTTAATTTAAAATTTATACCAATTCGGAGGGGGCGATTAATTTTCAAAAAAATTCATTTTCTCCATTTCAGGGGAGGCTCCTGCCTTCCTTAGCCTGTCTTTCCAAACCAAGACACCTCTCCATCACCCCTGATCCCTGCCCCACCTGTCCTGTAGCCCGGATCAGTGCTCAGACCTACCCAGGATGAAGAGCATCTCCACGGCGATGTCGCTGACGATGGTGCTGCGAGCAGCTGACAGGCTGTCCTCTGTGCCCGTGAAGCAGACGTTGTAGGGGACAGTGATAGCCACGTAGAAGGTGGCCAGCAGGATCAGCCAGTCCCAGAGAGCCTTGAAGATGCTGTAGTGGAGCAGGATGAAGCGGGATTTCTGCACCGAGGCCACCTTGTACTCGGGGACGGACGGCTTGTTCTCAAACACGTTCTGCAGGGGCAAACGTGGGGTGGGACAGGGGTCATCCCACACGAGGAGTGAAGCCCACCACAGCCACTCCTTCCCCTGAGTCCTGCCAGCCAGCTGGCACCCCTGATGCCAGGGTGATGATGCCCTTTTCCTGCACTGATCACCCTCAAGGATGGGCACAAAACCCCTGATTACAGCACATCAATTAATGCAATGTCATTGCTATAAACAGCAATCCCCTGGCAATGCCAGCTGCTGCCTGGAACCATCTCAGGTGCCAACTCACTTGCTGGGGCAAAGGTGAGGGCAGAGCCAGGGCCATCCCACCCAAATCCCCAAAATTCAAGAGTGGTGCACCGCTATCCTTTGCCTGCTCATCAGCTCTCAGACCCTCTCTCTGGCCCCACAACTGCAGGTGGTGCCCTGTACTGGGCACATCAGCTGTGCAAAGGGGCTGGCACAGGGCTGTGCCCCATCTGGCAGCTGCACAGCTCTGGCACCCTGGTAACAGCACTCCCCAGAGCCAGTGTGGCTGTGCTCAGAGCCAGCACTGGGGTTTCCTGACAGTGAATACATGAGGAGAGGCACAGCTCTGCCAGGGCTGCCAGCTCTGCTGTCTCAACAAGCAGCTCTGGGCACCCACTGGGTTCTCCTGCTGCCAAGCAAACACAAGTGCAGCCTGGGTACAGCGTGGCTGCCAGAGCTGGGGGGAATTTCAGTGCTTGGCAGGCCAGGCAGAGACGTGCATGGGAACAGCATCCCAGTGAGGCTGGGCTGTGCTCTCAGGAGAGCTGCTACACTGCCAGCTCACCACAGCCCCAGCATGGGAGGCACTGGGCAAAACTGGGGGTCCTCAGGTCCTTACACGGTTGATTTTCATCTCTCCACGGTCCCTGCGGGCAAACTGGCTGCTGAGCTGGTGCAGCATGGTCCGGCCCTGCCTCCGTGCAGCCCTCAGGTGGGAGCTGCCAGGCTTCTTGCTCCTCTGCTTCTCACTCGTCTGCTTCTCTGCAGTGAACAAGGCACGCTGAGTCAGGAGAGTGCAGCAAACAGGGAACCCCTTTGCCACGTGTCCACTGCTCACACTGCTCCCATTCTACAGCCATAGCTCACCCTCCTTCTTGTCACCAGGGCAGCTCCTGCCTCGGCTCTCTGTGATGTCCTTGAAGGAGAAGAGGAAGAGCACCACCTCTCCCTTTTCGTTCTTGATGGGCATGATGTCCAGCAGGCACCAGAAGGCAGCTCCTGGGTGCAGGAGAGAGTTGGTGAGGGCAGGGCAGCTCCCTCACTGCTCAGCAGCTTCTCCCAGGCCATGAGTTCCAGATTGCAAGGCAAGATGTGTTCTATTGCCAGCTGTATGGCAGCTGTCTTTTGTCAAGTGGGTAGTTTGCCTTATCTCTCTCTCAGTGATCATAATCACTCCTCCCTCCAAGGAGACATCTGCTGATAACAGCTATTGAATGTCCCTCCATGGCTGATAAGAACTACAGCATCCCACTGGGAGATGTGAGCCCAGAGGGAAGAGCCAAGCATTCCTGCCTGGATATAATCTGGAGATTCTGGAACCTCAGCCAAGCATTCCTGCCTGGATATAATCTGGAGATTCTGGAACACCAGCAGAGTTTCTCCACTGGATTTCCCAGAGCAGCAGCTGCCTCTTCTTCCCCTGGATAATCAGAGGAAGAGACTGCACCTTTCTCCAGGATCCCTGCTCCAGCAGAACCACCCCTGACACTGCAGGAGGGCTCAGCCACAATTCCAATGGGACTGCTGCCAACACCCTGACCCACAGGGTGTCGGGTTGGGTTCTGACTCTCGCAGTGTTGGTTTAGTTCACTGCATTGTTTATTTTATCCTTTTATTTTCTTCCCTATTGAAGAACTGTTATTTCCTGCTCCCATATTTTTTGCCTGAGAGCCCTTAACTTAAAATTTATAGGAAATCAGAGGGGTGGGGAGGGTTCACATTCTCCATTTCAGGGGAGGCTCCTGCCTTCCTCAGCACACTCCTTTCTTTCCAAACCAAGACACCACGAGACCACAACGGGGACAAATTCCATCTGGAGCTGTGGCCCATACCCAGCCCCACGTGCCACTCACCGCTCTTTTTGTAGAAGCAGACCTCAGTCTGGTACTCCTGCCTGCTGTCCAGGGCCTTCTCGATGCCCTGCAGGGCGGGCTCGCTGGTGTCAGCCCCGCAGAGGAAGCGGCAGCTGCAGTTCTTCTGCATGACCTCGGTGCGCGCGAAGCCGGTGAGGTCGCAGAAGCCATCGGAGCAGTACACGATGGGGAAGCCACAGCGGCCCTGAGCGTTGGCCAGGATGAAGTTGCTGTCTGAAAGGAGACACAGCTGCCCCCGAGGCCTTGGGGCCACCTCAGGGGGCACAAACAGCAGCACAGCGCTCCCAGCCCTGCTCTGGGAGGTGAAGCCAGAGCTCCGTGTGGCTGCTGGTTGTCCCTAGCTGCTCCCAGAGCTTGTTCACCCCCTGCTCAGCCCAGCAGGACCCCGGCCCCGTGCAGTGGAAGGGGAAGGAGGCTGGATGTGTCTCTGGCCCCCATCACCCACGCGAGGCAGCTCACGCCTCCCCCTCGCCATCTGCCACTCTGCCAGGGCTCAGGCAGCTTAGTGGGAGCAGCAGCTCCCAGCTGGGCGTGCCCAGCCCAGGGGTGCCCAGCTGTGGCGCTGAGATCCCCAGAGGTGTGGGGTGCTGAGAAACCAGCTGAAAGCGTGGGAGAAAAACCATCAAGGGGCAGCGCCAGGGATGAACTGCAGCATCCTCATCCTCTCAGCAGCACAGAGAGTCCCCAGCATCACCCAGCCCTGGTGGTGGGAGGTGGCACCAGCCACAGCAAAGTGCTGCCAGCCCCGTGCCCTGCCCAGTCACAGAGGAGCCGTTCTGCCCCCCAGCCCTGCCCCACAGTGGGGCAGAGGGGCTCATGTTAGCAGGGTGCCAACGGAGTGGGTGTGCAGCTGGCATGGACTGTGGTGGAACCAGGGTCAGATCAGGGTATTCCCAGCCCCAAATTGTTCTCTGGTGCTGCCCAGCACAGAACCTTTGCATCACACAGCCAGGATGAGGTGGATGTGCTCTGCCCCTTTCACAGAAGAAATGAGCCCACGGTGATGCCAGCACCTGCACAGCACGGGCAGAGTGGTGCCAGGTGGGTGTGCTCTGCCCATCTCACAGAGGAAAGGAGCCCACAGTGATGCCAGCACCTGCACAGCATGGGCAGAGTGGTGCCAGGGCCAGGCAAAGGCAGCAAGAGGCTGTGAGAGGGAGGGGAGGCATCCCCAGGCAGCCCTGCCTTTGGAGGTGCCGTGGGGCCACCACAGCACAGCTCAGCCCAGGATTAGCTGGGAGAAGCAAAAATAGCCTGAAGCTGTGACTAAGGCCAGATTTTGGCTCTGGGAAGCCGGGATTATGGTGATATCCAGGATGTGTTATTAGAACAGAAAACAAGGGTTTGCGTTTGGGAGTGGCTGGCTGAGCTGGAGGATGTGGCCCTGGCAGGCTGGCAGACCCCAGCCATGGTGGGCACTGTGCCTGGTTGGGTGTCCCAGGGCCCAGAGCTGCAGCTGCCTGGCACAGGCAGGGTTAACTCCCCACGGAGTATCAGTGCCCTAAACCCCTCTCCATGGCAGATAAAGCCGATAAGAGGCACATCAAAGCCACAAAGCCCCGCACTGTTTAAAAGTGCCCGGCAGAGTTGGTTGGGCAGCTTTGGACAGGAGACTGCCAGGGCACTGCAGGCAATGCCAGGCTCTCTGGGGCAAATTCCCAAGGTTTTGGTCCTGGTATTGCAGGCAGCTTCCCTTGGAGAGCCTGATCCATGAGCTCTGCCCCTCTGGAGGGACAGTGGGATCAGCATCAGGAGGCACATGTGGCTCTGCCCTGTCCCCTCCAAGCACAGCTCAGTAAGAGAAAGGGAACAGAGATTTCTCACACATTGCAGCCCCAAGGGTAACATCTCAAATTTCAGCTTCCGTGGGTAAATGACCCCATGCACCACCAGGGCTGTGTCACTCCAAGCTCGGAGGCATGGCAGCAAACACATGCTCAGGGTGCTCTGAGTGCCTCCACAGTGCCCTGCGAGTTGGCTGCAGGCTCCCAGTGCCATCTCCATGCCAGTCACCCCCAGCAAGGGAGGAGATGCTCAGCCTGGCAGGCAGCTGGCCCGGGATACCCCTGCTGCAGGTGTTTTTGAAGGAAAGCTGAGATCAGTCATGAACACAGCCCATCCCTGGGTGGCTTCATGGTGCCAGCAGTGCTGGTGGCATGTGGCACCGGGTATCACCCATCCCGGCTTCAACCCATCCCGGCCCATGGACACCGAGAGCAGCTCAGCGCCCGGGGACACCGGCACTGCCCGGGCACGGGACGGGGGCCTGGGGATCCCGGGTCAGGGATCTGGGGGATGGATCCCTGGGTCATCCCGGGCGTGTTGGGACCGACCGTTCCCTCTCCGGTGCTCCCGCAGGCACCGGGATCTGTCCCTGGTGCTGAGCGGCACCGGGGGCGGCCCGGGACACGGGCACGGGAGTACCGGAGCACCGAGCCCAGTACGGGACGGTCCCGTACAGCGCGTGGGTGGCCGAGCACCGGGTCGGCGGTGCCGGGCGCTCCCCGTCCCGTTCCCGTCTCCTGCCGAGCACCGGTTTCCCCCACCCGGTTCCCCCCACGGCCCCTCCCCGGTCCGGTCGCAGCCCTACGTGTGCCATCGAAGCGGGTGGCGATGGTGTCCAGGAAGGTGTTCTGCGGCGCCAGCAGCCCCTTCATCACCGGCATCGTCCCGCCCCACCGGCCGGCCCGGCCCGCCCCACCGGCCGGGCTGCCTCCGCCGCCCCCGGGCCCTCCGCAGCACCGCGGGCTGATCCCGGCCCGCCCGGGGCTCCCGCCCCGCCCCCGCCCCGCCCCGCCACCGGGAGGGGCCTCGGCACCGTCGGGCACCCGCGGGCACGGCGGGCTGGCCCGGGGGGGCTCGGCGTTGGTGGCACCGGGAGCCGCCCGGGCTCGGGAGCCGCTCAGCCCCGGCCCTGTCGGGGGCGCGGGGGCTGCAGACGGAGCGGGACGCGCCGCACCTCGGGTAAACTCTGTCCTGGCACCGCACACGGGCACACACCGGGGCAGCGCCGCGGATAACGCTGCATGAGCCCAGTCCCAGCCCCGCGGAGGAAGGAACTCGCTCCGGCACCGAGCTGTGCCCTCACAGAGCTGTCCCCACACCGAGCTGTGCCCGCACCGAGCTGCCCTCACACCGAGCTGTCCCCACACCGAACTGTGCCCGCACCGAGCTGTCCCCGCACCGAGCTCCCCTCACACCGAGCTGTGCCCGCACCGAGCTGCCCTCACACCGAGCTGTCCCCACACCGAACTGTGCCCGCACCGAGCTGTGCCCGCACCGAGCTCCCCTCACACCGAGCTGTGCCCTCACAGAGCTGTGCCCGCACCGAGCTGTCCCTGCACCGAGCTGCCCTCACACCGAGCTGTCCCCGCACCGAGCTCCCCTCACACCGAGCTCCCCTCACACCGAGCTCCCCTCACACCGAGCTGTGCCCGCACCGAGCTGTCCCCGCACCGAGCTGTGCCCACCCGACCCCTCCCCAGAGACACAGCAGAGCCGGCTGACATCAGGCTACCATTTATTGTAAAAGGCCGCGGTGCCCGCGGTGCCCTGAGCAGGCTGGGCCAGGGCCAGGGCAGGGAGGAGGTATCTAAAAGTGCTATTTACACCGAGCTCGGCTGTGCGTGCCCGCAGCCCGTCCTGCCAGGGACCCCCTCTGTGTGTCCCGCTGCCCCCATCCCATTCAGTAAAAGCTCCTTGCAGCTCCCTGGCTGGCGCTCAGGTCCTTCCCTGAGTGTCCCTGGCACTGCCTGGGGCTCTCAGGGCTGGTGGCAGCGCCCCGTGGCACCGCTGTGGGCTGGGTGACCGTGCCCGCAGGGCAGCCCAACGCATCGGGGCAGGCGGTGCCCGAGGGCTGCCCGCGCTTGCCCATGGTGAGGATGCCCGCAGCGTGGTTGCCGGAGCCGTGGAGCAGGCGGTAGAGGCGGCTCTGGAAAGCCAGGGGGACGCTCTTCCTCTTGCCCAGCGTGAGGATGCCGGCGGCGTGGTTGCCCATGCCGTGCAGGAGGTCGTAGACGCGGCAGGAGCAGGTTTTCTGCCGGCAGCAGTGGGGCAGGTTCTGCCGGGCAGCGGCCAGGGAGCAGAGCAGGAGCAGCAGCAGGAGGCAGGCAGCTCGCTGGGGCTGCCAGAGAACGGGCAGCGTTAGGGCAGTGACAGTGACAGGGCAGGGATGGGGACTGCCCGACCCACGACTGTCCTGTCCCCTCTCTGCGGTGTTCAACTGCCCCCTGCCCTCCTGGCTCAGCCCCACACCCGAGGTGCACCTGGAGCCTCGCCCTTCACTGCCCTGCACCTCACCCGTGTCCCAGCCAGATGTGAGTGTGCTCACCATATCCCTGCCCTGCACCTCACCCGTGTCCCAGCCAGATGTGGGTGTGCTCACCATATCCCTGCTCTGCACCTCACCTGTGTCCCAGCCAGCAGCCAGATGTGGGTGTGCTCACCACACCCCTGTCCTGCTCCTCATCTGTGTCCCAGCCAGATGTGGGTGTGCTCACCATATCCCTGCCCTGCTCCTCACCTGTGTCCCAGCCAGATGTGGGTGTGCTCACCACACCCCTGTCCTGCTCCTCACCTGTGTCCCAGCCAGCAGCCAGATGTGGGTGTGCTCACTGCACCCCTGCCCTGCTCCTCACCTGTCTCCCAGCCAGATGTGGGTGTGCTCACCATATCCCTGTCCTGCACCTCACCCGTGTCCAGCCAGATGTGGGTGTGCTCACTGCCCCCCTGACCTGCTCCTCACCTGTCTCCCAGCCAGATGTGGGTGTGCTCACCATATCCCTGCCCTGCTCCTCACCTGTGTCCCAGCCAGCAGCCAGATGTGGGTGTGCTCACCACACCCCTGCCCTGCTCCATCTCACAAACTCCCTCCTCTCACTGCCCAGTGCTACAGGACAAGCCCTGAAAGCACCCATGCTGCAGGAATTGCACGCCCAGCTCCCTCCCGAGCATTGCCCTCATCAGTCAGGGATTCCCAGGGATTTGCTGCACGCTCGGAGCTTCCCAAGAAACCAGCCAGGCCCTCCCACGCCCCCAGCCCAACACCCTGACCTCCCACCCAACCCCAGGGGCTGCAGCCCCCCAGCCCCACCTTGCTGTTGGGCACCTCCATCCTTGCTGGGGTCTTCATGTGGCCGAGCAGCTCTGGGGCATGTCCCATCGGCAGCACAGCACCCCGCACTGCCACCGCCCCTTTATAGGGCCCGGCACAATGGGGCTGCCAAAAATACCTGGGCCAGCGGGAGCAGCGGGTGTCCGGGAGACGCGGTAGCCCGGAGACCATGCAGGCCTTTCCCCTCATTTGCAGCTCCCCATTGTCAGGGTGCTCACTGCAAGGGGTGCCTGGCACTAATGAGGCCATAATTGCCCACGGGCTGCGCTGCTGGGCTGGCACAAAGGGCTGAAAGGTCAGCGCTGGCCGCTGCTCGCAGCCCCATTAGGCTAATTAACCCCCCGAACAAAGGGTTAGGCTAATTAACCCCCCCGAACAAAGGGGTGCCAGCAGCTGCACAGCTCCCCGACTGACGTGGGGAGCCGTGGGGAGCTGTCACCCTGTGCCCGGCTGGTGCCAGGGAGGAATAGTGCCACCAAGGTCCTGTGTCAGGGAGGGACAGTGCCACCAGCGTCCTGTACCAGTGCCAGGAAGAGATAGTGCCACCAGGGTGCTGTACCCAGTGCCAGGGAGGGATAGTGCCACCAGGGTCCTGTACCCGGTTCCAGGCAGGGATAGTGCCACCAGGGTCCTGTACCCAGTGCCACCAGGGTCCTGTACCAGTGCCACGCTCCATCCCCTTTGGTGACACCATCCCATCGTGGTGCTGTGCCTGGCACAGAGGGAGCCACAGGGCACCAGGGAGGCTCTGGCACTCTTTGTAACGCTCCCCAGCCTGACCCCAGAGCATCTCCAGCCTTTGCTTGTGCTCAACTCCCCTGCCCTGGGGATGAACCCAAACATTTCCCTGATGCCAGCAGCCACATCTGCTGTCCAGGGACAGCCTGGCCCTACATCTGCTGCACCAGAGAGCCTCCCAGCCCCTCTGCATGGTGGGGACCCCAGGGATACTGTGGAGGTGACAGGAGCAGCCACGATCCTTCTGCCAGGCAGCTTTTCCCCAGGGCTGGTGGAGGCCAAACCTGCAGCCCTGGGGAGGGTGGGCAGGAGCTGCTTTTCCAAGTGGCATCTGGCACAGCAGACTGGGAGTACATGCACACGGGCACTGGGCAGAGATCTGGCTCCAGAATCAGATGGAGGGCATGGATGAGTCCTCTGGGAGCTCGGCAGGGCACGAGGGAGCAGGGCCATCTCTCCCCAAGCTCAGCAGCGCAGGGCACCCAGCCCACAGACCCTGCCCAGGCAGGCTGGGGCTCCCTGCTCCCACAGTCCCTGTGCCCAGGGCTGCTCAGTCCGGGCCCCGAGCCCCGGGCCGGGGTCAGCAGGACGCGGGCTCGCCGCCTCCGTCTGTCTCGGGGATGGGCTCCAGCGGGGCCGGCAGCCGCGAGGGCTCGGGCGAGGCTGAGCCGTTCCTGCCGATGCCGCACGACTGGCCCGCGTTGTGGATCTGCCACAGGTTGTCCAGAGCCTCCGCCTTGGCGTGCTTGAGGAGGTCAGCCTGGCCCTGGGGACGAGATATCGGGCTGTGGGGACGGGAGGTGACGGGGAAGGGGAAGGGGAAGGGGGAAAGGGGAAGGGGAAGGGGAAGGGGAAAGGGGAAAGGGGAAGGGGAAGGGGAAAGGGGAAAGGGGAAGGGGATGGGGAAAGGGGAAAGGGGAAGGGGAAAGGGGAAGGGGAAAGGGGAAGGGGAAAGGGGAAGGGGAAGGGGAAGGGGAAGGGGAAGGGTGGGCAGGGCAGGGCAGGGCTGTCCCCGCAGCCCTCGCCGCTCACCTTGAGGACAGTGATGTTCCAGGCGAAGCTCTCCAGCGCCTTCTGCAGCTTGCGGCCCCGCAGCCCCTCCTTGGTCTCGATGCGGTGCAGCTCCTTGTGGAAATCCATCCCTGATGGACGGCACAGGGGCTCAGGGACGTTGGCATGGGGGCAGCCACCACCCCTGGCCAAACAGCAACCAAGCCAGAGGGATGCCCTTTGCCCACCATGGGATTGCAGGCTGGGTGGGCTCCCCACTGCCCCAGCAGCCACAAGAATCCTCAAATGATGGGACCCCCAACCATCCCAGCACAACAACCAGCTGCACCCTGGGGCCGTTCTGGACCCAGACACCACAAGGTCTGGCGGGGCAGTGAAGCCCCTGGGCAGAAGCACAACTCCTGCACTCCACGGCCCATCTGGGGGCACTCAGAGCCCCCCATGGCTGTGCCACCCCCGGAGTGGGTGCTATATTTACCCCTGGTGACGCAGCAGCGGCTCGGGGCCCACGCCAGGGCTCCCACGCAGCTCCCTCGCCCCGGCGCTGCCAATCAGCCCGCCCACAGCCCTGCAGCTCCCCGGGGCCCAGCTCCTGCCAGCCGGGTACCAGCACCACAGCAGCTCGTCCCCAGCACGGCCGGGGGGAAAGCAGGCACCACCAGGGCACGGGGCTGGGGGAAGCAGCTGCCAAAGCGCTGCTGCCACCACCCCGAGGGGCTGCACGGCCCAGAATGCCTCTGCTCCTGCAATGCAGGGGGGCACAGCACCAATCTGTGCCCTGCAGCAGCCTGTGCCCCGCTGCTCCACTCCCCCAGGGCTGGCGGCAGTGGCAGAGCTGGGCCAAGAGTTTGGGGAGATTTCCGTCTGCAGCGTGGGCAGGGAACAAACACGGCAGCAGGGCTGGCATGGCAGGGACAGCAGAGCAGGGCTCTCTCCTTCCTCCCAAGCCTCTCCAGCTCCTGACGCTCTCACAGCCCCACGGGGAGCCCACACAAGACCCTGGATCTGGGGGGGGGGGGCTATGCCAGTGGGGTCCCAGCCATCAGTGGGGCCAGAGGTCCCAGAGTGGGGGCACCTGCAGGGAGGGCCAGGGCAGGCAGCAGCAGCACCTGCCTGTGTGGGTTCTGCCATGTGTTAGGGAAGTCTTAACACTCAGTTGCCATTTCTGCTGTCAGCCCCAGCCTGTTATTTCTGGCACTAATTATGTTCTGGCGTTTGACAGCTAATGACTCTTCCCCGCTTCCTCATCAGCCTCCCCCACTCTGCTTGCTCCCTACCACACAGCTCTGCAGCCCACCCACCCACAGCCTGCCCCGGTGCGGGAAGCCCTGAGCCCCCCAGGACGTGCCAGAGCCGTGGTGGAGCTGGGGCTGCCCTCCAGGACCCACCTGCCTGCTGTGCCTGGATCAGCTTCCCGTACACGGCGTCGGCAGACTCGATCAGGGTCCTGCTGGTCTGGATCATCTGGGGAGAGGGGCAACGTGAGCAGCTGGGCAGCCCTGGCACTGTGCCCCCATGCCAGGTGGATGGGGACACAGGGCTCAGCAGGGGATGCCCCCGGAGCCAGCACAGTGCCTGGGGTCCGGCCCTTCCCACCCCACGGGTATGGTGTGAGCAGCACGTGGCCAATGGCCAGGTTCCCTTCCACACAAAAGAAGGAAGCAGCTCTGGCTGTGGCTATTAATGGGATTTCTCCCACCTGGTGGGATCAGGGCAAGGCACAGAGTAGAGGCTGCAGTGTCTGAGGGTCAGACTGATCAGGGCAGGATTGTGCTTGGGCAAGACTCCTCCCTGGGCAGCCACCACGCAGCCCCCTGCCCCAGGATGGGTACAGGGAGTTCAGGGTTCCCCATCCTTGGATCTTGTGATCCATCCCACAAAACCTGCCTGGGTTCATCCCATAAAACCCACTCAGGTTCATCCCACAAAACCTGCCTGGGTTCATCCCATAAAACCCATTCAGGTTCATCCCACAAAACCTGCCTGGGTTCATCCCATAAAACCCATTCAGGTTCATCCCATAAAACCCACTCAGGTTCATCCCATAGAACCTGCAGCAGCAGTGGGTGCTGGTCCCAGTGCCAGTGATGCCAGGGAGCGTCCCCAAGGAGCCAGGCCCTGGCAGGGTGGCACTTACCGTCTCGTAGGCGGTGAGGACCTTGCGCAGCAGGTCGGGGATGGGGCCCTGGGCCTCCATGGGTGGGTACTGCTCTGCCAGGTTCAGGGTGACGCTGGGCGCGCTGTCACTGTGCAGCAGCCACGTGGACACCGTCAGGATGCACTGCTTCATGTTGGCAGCGGGTGTCAGCCCACACAGCTCCTTGAAGGACACCAACGCATTCTGCAGAGAGCAGTGCCCAGTGTCAGGAGTTCAGCTGGGAGGACACCCAGGAACAGCCCCATTTCCCACAGCTCTCTGCTCCTCACTCCTCTCTCACATCCCCCAGGAAAAGGGGGACAGCCCCATCCTCCCCCGAAGAACCCAAGTCCTCCGATGCCTCTGCAGGGCCCTACCTGCACATTCTCCCGCAGGTCCGTGGCCTCCCTCAGCGGCTGGGTGGCCGTCCTGAAGACCTCATCGATGGCTTTGATGCCGGTGGCCTTGGTGGAGGTGTACTCCCTGACCCGGCGGCCCCGGCGCCCCGCCAGCCCCCGGCGGTGCCCCTTGCCCCCGCCACGGCGGTCGGTGATGGCCACGTGCACAAAGAGGGTGGCGTGGGGCAGGGGCTCCCCGGCCAGCGACTGCAGGGGGACGTGGCGGTAGCCGGGCTGCAGGCACTCGAAGGGGATGGTGTACTGGGCAATGAACTCGTCCCCGATGTAGTCGTCGTCCAGCACCACGAAGCGCAGCACGGCCAGCTCGGGCAGGTTGATCTGGAACTCCAGGCTCTCGTCGAAGATGGGGTTGTCCCCGCTCTGCAGGGCGGTCTTGGTGCGGTGCTCGGCGCAGTCGGCCGGGATGCCGTGGATTTCAGCGCACACGTAGGGCTCCACCACCTCCCCCTTGGCCCCCGAGCCCTTGGGCTTGGGGAGGTTCTGCCCGCTGATGACCTTGAGGTGTAGGAGCTGGGCTGGCACGCCGGGCAGGGAGTCCTTGGCGTTGGCACTGAAGTAGGAAACCTCCTCCCGCATGATGGCCGGGCGGAGGACGTAGCCACAGGCGCCGTTCTGCCGGAACCAGCCCGCGTTCAGGTCCATCATGAGCCCTGGCGTCTGGTAGTTCATGGCCACCATCTGGCAGCCGCACTTCCAGAAGTCCTGGGGGTTCATGTTGCTGGCGTCGATGCGCATGGGGCTGGGGTAGACGCGGGACAGGAAGCGCTTGTTGTAGCTGACCAGCTCGGCCGGGCACTCGTTGGCGAAGCGTCCCGCCTCCACCTCGCTGAAGGAGCACATCTCCCAGTAGCGCTGCCCGCGCCTGGAGCTCTCAAAGTCCTGGAAGGGCACAGCCTGGCAGAGGCTCACCAGCTCCGAGAGCTCCCGGCTGAGGCGCACCCGCCGCAGGCCGCCTCCCTCCGGTGCCTCCCGGTCCTCCTGGCCCAGTCTCCGCGCCAGCTCCCATCCTTCCTCCTCGTCCGACACCTCGCCCTCGCTGTCCTCGCAGGTGGGCGGCAGCTTCTTGCCCTTGATGAGGATGCGGCCCTTGAGCTCCTCCGGGGAGGGCAGGTACGAGGCCACGGGGTTGGGGGGCTCCAGGTACAGCTTCTCGCCGAGGGTCTTGCGCAGGCACTGGGCAGCGAGGCGCTGCTGGGGGGCCGAGCAGCGCACCACCAGGCACAGGATCAGGGGGTAGGCCGAGGCAGTGAAGGCGTGCTGGTCGATCAGCCCCACCACGGCACGGAAGGGCACGCAGGAGGCGGCCGAGGGGCTGGTGTAGACCACGGGCTCACCATCGGGGCCGTCCCACAGCACCAGCTCGATGCTGCGGCAGCCCAGGCCCAGGGCGCTGATGTAGCCGCTGATGTCTGAGCGGCCCCAGAAGTTGTCCTCCAGCAGGCAGGCGCTGTGGGCAGAGCTGATGTAGTAGTGGGAGAGGGGCTGAGCCATGTCCTGGCAGACCTTGCGGTGCTGGGGGTCGAAGATGGAGCAGTCAGCAGAGAGCAGGTACCGTGTGAAGCCGTCGATGGCCAGGTAGCCCTTCTCCCGGCCCTCCTTGGAGGGCTCGTACTTGCTGACTATCTCCAAGCACTTCTCCTCTGTCACCCCCTCCATGCCCTGCTCCACCTCCAGGAACATCAGCAGGTCCTTCACACCCAGGTATTCCTTGTTGCTGGAGAACTGGACCAGCAGGAAGAAGATCTCAGGGCGGGTGCAGAGCTCGCAGTATGCCTCCACAAAGAGGTCACAGGCCACCTCCGTGCCAGGACGCTCGCTGGCCTTCTGCAGCTCCTTGAACTTCAGCTCGATGGTGGAGGTCTTCATGCCAGGGTTGAGTGCTTTGATCAGCTGCACAGCCCGGGACACGGGGATGCGGCCGGACTTCTCTAGGTCAGCCAGGTCGAAGACGGAGGAGATCCAGGACGTCCTGAGGCTGGGGTGGCCAGTCCCGGGCGCCTCAGGGCTGTGCTTCCCGTAGGACACCAGATAGCGCAGCCCCATCACCCAGGCACTCACCACATCTGCCGAGCTGGCCACCAGGTCCAGGGACTCGTAGTTGTCCCCGTAGATGATGGAGAAGGCGCACTCGTCGGGGAACTGATCAGAGAGCCCATTGCTGCGCAGGACTGGCGTCTTCTTGCCCACCCTCACCTCTTTGACCGACTTGATCTCAATCTTGGCCTTCTCTGAGTCCTTCTTGGAGGGCTCCCAGCGCACGGAGCGCATGTCGGCGTCCAGCACGAAGAAGCGGCTGTACATGCGCGAGTTGGAGCGCACCTTCTTCAGCTCGCAGCCCTCCAGCATCAGGGAGATGCAGGCAGCCGTGCTGTTGATCTTGCGGTCATTGGGCATGGAGCTGAAGGACACTGTCTTCTTCTTGTGTGGGGGCCGCTGCCGAGAGCCATCCTGCCAGGGTGGGAAAGGGGCAGAGCCATCAGTCAGGGACAGCCAGGCAGCAGCACACGCCCCACCTGCCCCTGGCATCCTCCTGCCCATGGTGCCCCCCACCCCAGCACTGCCCGAGCACCACGCTGAGCCCAGTGTGCTCCGGTCCACCCCTCTGCTCCTGGCATCCTCCTGCCCATGGTGCCCCCACCCCAGCACCACGCTGAGCCCAGTCCATTCCAGTCCGCCCCTCTGCTCCTGGCATCCTCCTGCCCACGGTGCCCCCACCCCAGCACTGCCCCAGGGTGCCCCAGCACCACGCTGAGCCCAGTCCGCTCCAGTCCGCCCCTCTTCTGGGGGCTGGGAGCCAGCTCCAGCCCTGGCTTCCCTCACAGCTCATTGCCTGGCTTATTTTAACTCTGCTTTCCTTCCTTCCTTCCTGCTCCTGGCCCTGAGCTGGATCCTTCCCCGCTGCTTGCTCACCCTCGCAGGCACAGCCAAGCAGCACAGCCCCTGCCTCCTTGGCCTGGGGAGCAGAGGAAAACAGACACCCAGCGTGTGATGCACCAGCAGGGAGCCCAAGAGAGACCCCCCACTCAAGGGGCAGGACAGCCTTGCCAGTGCCACATGCTGGGGACAGCCACGGCCGTGTCCCACAGAGCACAGGGTCACCGTGGCACGGGCTGTTTGCTGCCAGCACCTCGTGCCCACACTCTGCCCTGCCTCCCCACGGGGAGGGGGGACCCAGCTGCCACGGGGCTGGCAGGGGATAAGGGGGAACAGCAGGGCCAGGAGTGTATTATGGGATGGATTTCATTAAGTAGCACAGTAGGAGGAGATTTAATCCACTTCTTCAAGATTATGGTGAGTCACCTCTAATCTGGTGGTGTCTCTGTCAGGGGCAGGTCCTGCTCAGCCGCCCAGGTTGGAGGTGAGGGGTTGCCCCCCTCCAGTGCCCTGAGAGCTTCCACAGCTCCCACACAGGGCAGCACAGCCCATGCCTGGTCTGGAGGGTCGGGATCTGCCCCACGGGGTCAGGCAGCCACAGCCAAGGGCATTTGGATAAGCCACACAAATGGATGTACAGTTTCCCCAGGGAACGGGGAATCCTCCAAGGATGCCCGGGGAAGGAGGAACCAGCACCAGCCCTCAGCCCCTTGTTAGAGCCAGGCACATCCTCCCGTCCTGGAGCTCGGATGTGGTGGCTGCTCGCATCCTCCCGCTGCCAGATCGCTCCAGGGAGCTGGCCGAGCTCCAGGGCTCTGCCTCGGTGCCAGCCATCCCGGGTCGGCGGGCGCTCAGCGGCAGGTCCCGCCATGGGCCAGCCCTGCGGGGAACCACTGGACACGCCGGACGCTTCCTGCGATTCCTGCACGCTGCGATCTGAGCGCCCCGCTGAGAGGCAGCCGCAGCCCCTCCATGGGCACCGGGGGCCGCCCCTCGCGGACCCCCGCCCCTCTCCGCTCCCCGCCCGGCGCACCCACCCCGCGCCGCTCCGCACCGGGCCCCACAGCCGAAAACAGGAAATCCATCCGGAAAGGAAACACGGGCGGGGGGCCTGCGTGCACCCAGCGGCACGGACCTGCTCCAGCCGTGCCCGCTGCAGGCAGCCAGACACACCCCAGCCGTGCCCCGAGCACCCCGGCTCGGGGTGAGAGCCCCTGCAGTCCCCCACCCTGCCAGGCTCACACGGGGGATGTGGTGCCCGTGCAGCGCTTTGGGGTGCAGATGTGTGGCACAAACCCAGGAGCGCCCTGCAGCATTCAGGTTCTGCTTCTCCCCCTGCACGGGCGAGCAGCGAGCAGGGCACGCGAGGAGTTTCGCGTCTGCAGCTGCCCTGCGCTCCTCAGCGCAGCCTGGGGGATGGCTGGGAACAGTCTCTGCTCCCCGGCAGCCCCTTCCAGCACGGCACCCACGGCCATGACAGCACAGAACACCCCCAGACAGAGGGCACAGCTGGGGGATGGCAGGGAACAGTTTCTGCTCCCTTCCAGGCTGTTCCAGGGGATCTTCAACCCAACAAGTGCTGGGCGAGGCGCAGCAGGAGCAGGGGATGGGTAAGGCAGCTGTGGAGTAAAGAGGACACGGCACCCATGGCCATGACAGCACAGAACACCCCCAGACAGAGGGCAGAGCTGGGGGATGGCAGGGAACAGTCTCTGCTCCCTGGCAGCCCCTTCCCAGCTGTGCCAGGGGATCTTCAAGCCAGGGCACACAGCCCACAAGTGCTGGGCGAGGCGGAGCAGGAGCAGGGGATGGGTAAGGCAGCAGTGGAGCAAGGAGGACACGGCACCCATGGCCATGACAGCACAGAACACCCCCAGACAGAGGGCAGAGCTGCAGCCAGAGCAGGGATCCTGCTCACGGTGCCACCGAGCTGGCACGGAGTAGGCGGGGCTCGAAGCACAGACCACGGCACCGATGCCAACCACGATGCCAGCGGTGAGCGTGGGCTCGCACGGAGGGCACGTTCCAGCCCAGCTGCCTGTCCTGCCCAGCTCTGCAGCGTGTGTTAAGCACCTCTTCAGCCAATTATCTCCTGCATTAGTGCCCTGGTGAGTGCTGCTGCCCTAATCTCAGCCTCCACGTGACAGCCACGCTCACCGGCCCCACAACCCGCTCTCAAAGCAGGGGATGGAGAGGAGCCCATCAGCTGTCCCTCCCTCTCCTTTATCCCCCTTGATCTGGCTGCGGTGTGATCCATCTGCAGCTGAATTCCCCAGGTCCCGCGTGTCCCCACCGCCCCTGTCCCAGTGTGGGCAGCGTGGGCAGGGGTGCAGGCGGGCAGCAGCCCCGGAGCTGAGGCAGTGGGAGACCAGGCACAGCCAGGGCTTTTCTGTCGTTCGTTCCCTGCCAAGAAGAGAGCGACTGACACATCCACCCCCCGCGGCACCAGCTGCCACTCCCGGCGAGGGGCCATGGAGTCAGATCCCGGCAGAGGCACCACGGAGCTCCCGGGGATTGCACATGATGGAAAAGGGGCTCAGGGGACAATACTGGGGAAGGGACACATCCTGCAGATCCAATACCCTCCCCAGCATGCTCCCAGCGCACAGGACCACCAGCCTCCTCTGCTTTCAGGCTGAAGAAAGAAGAGAGCAGGTCCTCTAGGCAGGGGCACTGCAGGGGACAGTTCTGAGCCCCGCTGCCCCAGGTCCCCCTGCGAGTCGCACTTTCAGATTCACTCCTCCTCCAGCCTTTTCTGGAAATCCCAAAAAACAACAGAGCCGGCAGCTCTTCCCACAAGTGCCTCCGCTGCCTCTCAGGCCCCGGATGGGCTCGGAGGTGCACAAGGATCAGCAGAAGCTGGGGACACTGCTCGGGTCTGACCTCCCTCAGGTCAGCCCTGACCCTGGGCCACCCGGCCTTCACGTGAGGCCACATCCCGCGGTGACGCAGGTGGTGACAGCGAGCGGGATTTCACCATCCCCATCCCGCTGTGCCCACGGATGGTCTCTGGGCAGGGAAGGATGCTGCTCCGTCCCGGCAGGAGCAGGAGACGCTGGCAATGTCCCCAAGGAAGGCGGGCACAGACGGAGCCCCGGCAGCAGCCCCGGCAGAGCTCCGTGCCCGCCCCGCGTGGGCAATCCCGGCCGCCCCCGCAACAGTTTGCAGCGAGAGCCCGGGCAGAACTCGGGGTCCTGACACTGCTCGCCCAGAAAATTGGATCCCAGGGACGGAACAGTGGGGCTGGGGCACCACGGAAACAGCCCCCTCACGGGGTATTAATAGCACCGGAGCAATCCCAGCTTAAAATAGGCTGCCGGGAGCAGGGAGGCTAGTCCCGGGCGGACGTGACCTATTGTGTCAGCGAGTAGCGCTGGCATCAGCACAATCAGGGGCGTTCATTAGGAAAGCACACGTGTGATCCGCTGCCCACCCAGGTGGGAGACCCCCGAGACCCTCCCTGGAGCCCGGCCCCAGCACGGCCCGGCAGCACCGGGCGTCGGGAGCAGACTGCAGGCTGGCCAGGCCAGGCCCGAGGCTCAGCGTTTGGCAGGAGAGCCCGGGAGAGCAGAAGCTGCTCGAGGGGAGGGAGCGGGCATCTCCTCACGGGAACCCACGGGTGTCCTGAGGGGAGCGGCTGATGCTGCGGCGTGGCCGTGGCACTTGACAGCGCGACCCACGGGCGCTCCACAGAGCCGGGCCGGGCCAGACCGTGCCCTTGGGGACGCTGGCTCCGGGCAGGGCGCGGGGACGCTGTGTCAGTCCCGGTGTGAGCAGCACCGCGGGCAGGTGGCGACCCTCGGCCGCCCGGGGATGCGGCTGCTCTGCAGCTCCCCGGAGCCGCTGCACGGGCACCGGGGGAGCGAGGAGCGCCGACAGAACGGTGCGGGGGGACGCGGGGCTCGGCTCGGTACCCGGCGCTGCGCAGGTGCCGGGCCCGGGGCGCGGGGGGGCGGCCCGGTGCGCTGCCGGTGCGGGGCTCTCACCTTCATGATGCTGGCCCGGGGCGCGGCGGGCGCGGGGCTCCGCTCCGCCGAGTCCTCGCGGCTGCTGCTGCCCGAGCCCGAGCCGGGGCTGCCGCCGCCGCCGCCGCCGCCGCCGCGGGGCCCGTTGGGCAGCGGCGCGGCGGGGCGGGGCGAGCCCGGCGGCGGAGCGCCCCGGGGCCCCTCCGCCATCCCCCGCGGCCTCAGGGCAGCGGCCGCCGCGGGGCCCCGGGGCGCCCGGAGCCTGCGCCCGCCGCCGCCGCCGCTGCGGGCTCAGTGGCGGAGCGGGCGGGAGGCGGCGCGGCCGGGAGGAGGGGACGGGCCGGGCCGGGGGCGGGGACGCGGCGGGGACAGGGATGGGGATGGGGGCGGCGCGGCCCCCTCGCTCCGGGATGCGGCTGACGGGCACCGGGCACCTTCCACCGCCGGGGCATCCCCGGCCTCCGCCCAGCACCGCAGCGCCCGGGCCCGGCAGCCGCCCCATCCCGGTGGGACTCCGGGCGAGCCCGCGGCCGGGCACGCAAACCCAGCCTGGCACCTTGAGCCGGGCATCCGCACCCTGCAGCCTTGGTAGCAGCAGCACAAATGAGGCTGCACCCCAAACAAGCTGCTCCCTGCGGCCGGGCGCTCAAATCGACCTTGCAGCCTGGCATCCAGAGCCAGGCGGGCGCTCGGCAGCCTGGCCCTGCCCAGCGGGTCCCACCCAGCAACCTCCCCTCCCACCGGGGTGGTACCCAGGCACGGCAGGGCAGGCAGAGCCGCCCAGCGCTGGTCCCCGCGCGGCTCTGCCACGCACGGAGCTCCAGGCTTTTGTTGTGGGGTGCTCCCAGCACAAGGAAAAGCTGCTCCCCGACCTGGAGCAGAAATTTTGCTCCAGGTTTTTCCAGCAGGCCTCGGCCAGGTTAATCCCTGGAGGGGGATGGTTTGCTTTGTGTGAGCCTTGCTCAAGACATCATCTTCTGCCCACCAGCAGCTGCTGCGGTACAGCAGGTGCCCCAAACGCCCTCACCAGCCCTGGAAATAACCCTTAATGAGCAGGAGGGGAAATGACCAGTCCCTCCCGAGGGTACACATGTGCCTCAAAGGCACAAAGAGCCTGGTGCCCCCAGAGGGCTCAGCTGGTTAAATATTCATGGCTGCCCCTTCCCCAGGACGCCTGAGAACAGCAGCAACTCCTCAGCCCCCAGAGCAGTCAGATTGCTTGAGCAATCTCTTTAATGAAGATTAAAAATAATAGTCTAAAAAAATCAATCCCAGAGTGCGGTCCTTTATTTATTTCAAAAAGATAATCCTCCTTTATTTTGCATTTGGTTTTCAAAGCATTAAAAGCAGCCCTCACCGGAGCTTACTCTTAAACCAGTGGACATGCACTGGGGCTGCTCTGTGACACCTGCCACCAGCAGCCCCCTGAGCCCTGCCTGCAGTGTCCCTGACAGGGGACAAAATGCCACAGGACCCCAGTGATGAGGCACGGCTCTCCTGCTGCTGCTGCTGCTGCAGGTTTCCACTGAGTATCAGCCATGGGCTGTGGTGTCCCTTGGGACAGGCACACACTGCACTGTGGCTGCAGGTGCTGCCAAGGCACTGAGTGAGGGGGTCCTGCAGTTGCCCCCCGAGGCTCCCAAGCTCCTGCTCCACCTCCACAGCATCAGTGAGTGGTGCCAGCTGCTGCCACGGATCACGGTCAAGCTCACTGTCTCCATTTGCTCCACTCAGGCAAGCCCTTGGGGATGAGCACCTTGACCCCACACCCTCCCACCCCGGGGACACGGCCCCTCCTCAGAGGGTGCATGCCAGGCAGGAAGGGCTGCGGGGTGCCAAGGCTGCCCTAGGAGATGACTGCTCCCTGGATGAGCTGCAGCAGCTGCTCCTCACGCAGGACCCTGGGCATGGGCACGGGGGAGCCCAGCGCTTCCCGCAGGCGGGCGAAGCTCCTGGGCCTCACCAGGTGCAGGCGCAGGGGCCCGATGCTGCCCTTGAAGCGGAAGGATTTGTAGACGGGGAAATCCTCCTGGAGACACTGGTCCAGCTGCAAGGAGAGGGCCTGTGCTGGTGCCACGCTGCCACACCAGCTGTGTCCTTCAGCCCCAGGGCAGAGCCCGTGTCCTGCTCACCTTGTAGCGCTGCACCTCCGACAGGTCCCGCAGGCCCTGCAGCTCCAGGAACACCTCGTAGTGAGGGGCACAGGGCCCTGAGGAGTCACCTGGAGCAGAACCACGAGTAGGTTAAAGCTGCCAGAATTGGCTGCAGACCCCCATGCAGTGCCAGCTACACCTTTAGGGGGATTTGGACAGCTCAGAAGAACTCACCCAGCAGGCTGCTCTCCACACAGACATAGTCAACAAGGCAAGCACCCGGCCACAGGCTCAGGGTGCGGCACAGGCTCTGGCAGAACTGCTCCTCAGGGATGCTCTCGCCTCTCACATTCAGTGTCTGGCTCTCCCTGAGGTGCAGGGACACAGGGTGGGTGACTGGCACCCTCCTGTCAAACCCTGCCTGTAACCCAGCTCCCTGAGGTGAGGGACAGGCATTGGGGCGTCCTCACCTGCGCACAGGCTCCACCACAGGACACTGCTTGTGGAAGCCTGTCACCTTCAGCACCTCCCCAGTACGGCACCTGCAGGGCAGGGGGGTGTCAGGGGGGACATGGGTGCACGGGGCTGGGGCAGGCAGCCCCCCAGGGCTACACAGCAGGGAGGAGGCACCTGTACTCTCCTGGCTGAGCTGTCACAACCAGCCCGTACTCACGGCCCTCCCAGAGCTCATCCAGCAGCACCGTCCGTGCCTCCTTGCTGGCCGGGCAGGGCAGGAACTCGCAGAAAGCCCAGTCAGGGCACAGCACGAATCGGGGCACTGGCTCCGCTGGCCACAGGTTCACACCAAGCAGGGCTGGGCAGAGGCAGCAGGTGGCAATGTGAGCACCCCAGACCCCCCTGCTCACCCACAGAAACCTCACCCCTCTCCAAGGGGCAGAATTTTGCTGGTGCCAGGACTGAGGTGTTTTCAGGCTGCAGGAAGGGAATGCAGCACGGAGATGGGGCAGGGAGATCTGTGCTGCCATATGGCAGCAGCTCCCTGTGGGCACCCTGTGGACACAACCAGCATCCTGGGGACACTCACCTCCTGCTGCCTGGTAGAAGGGGCAGTAGAAGGGCAGCCCCCGGCAGTCGGCCCGGCGGAGGGAGTCGCAGTAGAGCCGCTCCGTGCCGCACATCGTTCTCACCACCACCACCTCCAGCCGCGGCCACAGCCGCGGCACGATGCCCTCAAAGCCGTGGGCACACTGATCACGGAGCTCGGTCGCCCGGGCCACAGCAGGGCTCAGCAGCGCCTGCAGCTCCTCCCGCAGCTCCTCGGGCAGGCCGGGCTGGGGGCTCAGCCTGCCCAGCTCCAGCTCCTGCGCCAGCCGCGGCCATTCCGTGCGCAGGGTCAGCAGCGCGTCGCGCAGCTCGGCTGCCAGCCCGGCCTCCAGCACATGCAGGGCACGCCGCCGCAGGGCGAAGAGCAGCTGCAGCCGCAGCGCTGCGGCCCGAGAGGGCAGCACGGCGGCCGCGGCCGGGGTGCAGTACAGGGTGGGCAGCGGCCACCCCGCCGGGGCGCGGGGACAGCCGGGGCTCCAGTGCAGCACGGCCGTGCCCCGGCGGGTCAGAGCCCGTGGAAAGGCGGCGCCGAGAGCATCCAGGTAGAGCAGGGAGCCCTGCGAGGGAGGGTGGGTCAGGAGGGCAGACCCTGCGGGATCCGCGCCCAGCCGCCCGCCGCTCCCGTACCTGCAGCCGGGGGTCGGTGTCGCAGCAGCTGGGCAGCAAAGCCCAGAGATACGGTGGAGGAAGCGGAGCTGCCGGCGCTTCGTCCTTACAGGGCTGCCCCAAGGGGTGCTGCTCCTGGAACTCCTCCCAGCCTGCCGGGAGAGGCACAAACTGAGAAGGGAACCACGGGACCGACCCCTTCCCGCGGCGCTTCCCGCAGCCCCGCGCTCACCGCCGGCCCTGCCGGTGCCCAGCAGGCGCCGCAGCCGCCGCTCCTGCCTCAGCCGCACATGGCTGTCCGGAGCCTCCAGCCGCCGCCGGTACCGGGCCCCGACGCGGCGCACCGCGGAATGGATTAAACGGTGCCGTAATGCGGGGACAGCCATGGCCACAGCCAGGGCCACGGCCACGGCCACCAGCGCCACCAGCATCGCGGAACGCGGGCACCGCCCCGGGCACGGACCGGCCCCGGACCCCCCTCACCCACGCCGGCTATTCCGCCTCCGGCAGAAATGACGGAGATTTATCGCGCCCGGCGCCGCCCCCCTCCCCGCTTCAGTTTTATTTTCATTTTCACCTTTACACAGCACACCCCGGGCCCCCCGCCCGGCGGGGAATTCAACCGCAACTGAACCCCCAGTACCAGCGCCCTCTACCCCTCCAGCAAGAGCAAGCTCCTTCTTTGGAAAAATAGAACTATTGATCCGGTTTATTTTGCTTTTTGCCCAGCCCACCCCTGCTCCTCAGGGCAGCCCTCCCGCCCGGACAGAGACCCCGGATCCGCCCAGCTTGTGCCAACGGAGCCCGACGACCCTGCCCTCGGAGATAGGAACCCCACACACCGAGCCCAGCGCCGGCATTCATCTACTGCACCCAAGATGAGGAGCTCCCCAGAGGGACCCACCTCTGTCCCAAGACACACGTGGCACCCAGAGCTTTTGTGTTACAAAAATATTCCGTGCTTTATTTACTCTGTGATAGAAAAATAACATGGCCAGGACCCCAGAGTTTCTGCCCAGGCGAGGGCAGAAGCAGCGGGTAGAGGGCTCCGCTCCCCCAAACCCCCTGCCCACCCCACTGCCCTCGCTGGGTGCCCTCGCACCCTGCCACCCTCACGCTGCAACCGGCTCCAGAGGGGACACCGAGGCCGGCAGCCGGAGGAGCTCCTGCATCCTTGGGGACAGAGGAGAGGATGAGGTGCAGGGACCCTGCCAGTGTGGAGCAGAGCACCAGCACGGGCTGGGGGAGCCCTGGCAGAACCCCTCCTCTGCCCTCTGCCCTCACGCAGCCCTGGGCACGGAGCCGCGGGGAGAACAAGAAGGCGACATGTACATTCTTAGTGACGACTGCGAAAGCGAACCTGAGGCCGGGCTGGGGGCCCCCAGCAGCCCCACAGGGGGGGTCAGGGGCTGCAGGGCCAGTGCTGGCAGAAGCGGAAAGCCGAAGCTGGGCCTCTTAAAAGGAACATACAGGAAAACCATGCGACAAATCCGCTGCCGTTTATACAAGGGCATAAACACCAAAGAGCTGGACGCCAGCCTGTGTTTCGGGGCAGCACAGAGCAAATCCTGGGGGCAGGGCCCACCCGCTGTCCCCTGGCACAGAGACACGAACACAGCACAGTCCCCGCAGCGCTGGGGCCAGGGGCAAGGGAGCAGGCGCCTGCCTGTCACGACTGGGCGTGGGGGATCCACTGACTGTCCACGGGGCGCCGCAGCAGCTCCTCCACGTGCCTCGCCACATCCATCGTGTCTTCCAGGTCAAAATCACCCTCGGGGTCCAGCACAGGGTCGGGGCTGTGGGAGGCAGGTGGTGAGGGGAGGAGCAGCTGCAGCAGTGCAGGGGTAAGGGTGTGGTACTCACTTCTGGGTGTACATGTTGTAATGAGGCTGGGAGCAGACGGCAGGCGAGGGGGCCTGGTCCATGTAGGTGGCCCCTCCAGGGGCAGAATCTCCTGATGCATTGACAAACCTGTGGGGAAGGGTCTCATGAGCACTGGGTGCCCTGTGGGTGAGGTCACCGAGATCTCTCACAAGGCTCAGCACCAATGTGGCCATTGATGGTGGCTCTGAGCTCCTCAGTGCCCTGGGTGCCACCCAACCCAGCCAATTCAATGCTGGGAACCCATGGCAACCACTGCCCAGGATCTCCCTTCGCGGTCAAACTTACTCTGGCACCACTTGCTTGATTTGTGGCTTCACATATCCATCCACAGCTTTAGCTAGAGAGAAGGAAGCAGCACTGAGGCCCCAAACTCCAGCACATGCCACGACCCCAGGCAGTGCTGGGGGCTCACACGTGGCCAGATGCCGAACCCCTGTGGGGCCGGGGGAGGCTGAGAACACCAGCTCCATCCTGGCTGGATGCACAAAAGAGGGGACACATGAGGGGTGGAGGGACAGCGCTACCTGGCGTGGACTCACAGAGAACCGGCGTGTAGTACTTGGAGAACACCTCGTCCTTGGGCCGGTCGGGGAACACGTAGTTGAGGTAACTGAGATCCCCGAGGCGGTCAGCCAAGGAGCGGATGGAGAAGTCCCTGGTGGTGAAAGGCATCAGGTTCCAGAACATCCTCTCAGCTGCAAGAGAAGCGTGAGGATCATGGTGAATCCTGGAGTTTGCCGCAGTTCCTGGCTGTGCTCTGGACATCAAGCAGCAAACAGCAGTCCCACACTGCATCCCTCCCCCAGAAACAGTTGAGGATAGAGCACAGGTCGCCAGAAAATGGGATAAGAAAGGAAACACAGCGAAGCCAAGGCAGGTCTGGCCTCATCCTGACACGTTCCCCAACCATGGGGCTCTCTGGTGCTTCTCAGTTATGTGGCCCTCCAAAGGACACTCTTCTGAACGGCAACAGACTCCTGCAAGGGGTTAGGCCACCCCTGACAACCCGTGCACTGGGGAGCACCACGGAGTAATTGGATTTTGTACAGCCCACATCATTTCCCAGGGCTGGGTTCAGCCTGGGCCCTCCTCAGGGCCTGACACAGCCATGGCTGCAGTGAGTGGCGCCGCTCCCCATGGCACAGCCAAGGCATTCTGGGGGCTCTGGCGCTCTCCTCTTTCCTGAGGATAACTCCAGCCTGCCTGCTGTGGCAGTGCCAGTGCCCCAAGGGCATGAGGTGGCCTGGCTGGGATCCAGGGATGCCAGTGCCTGGCACACACTCACAGGAGTCGAACTTCCAGGCAATGGTGATGCCACCGATCTCCGAGTCGCTGAAGCGCAGGAGGAAGGTCCCGTCGGGCTTGTTGATGAGCAGGTCGTGTGCCTGCTGCTTGTTGACGAAGCCCAGGATGGCCCTAGGCAGAGTAGGGCGTCAGGGCTTGGGGCTCGGGCCAGGCTGCACAGGGCAGGGCGGCTCTTACCCGTCATTCCAGTGCGGCTTCAAATGCTTCTTCAGCACCTCCATGACCCCGTCAAACCACTGCCAGAAGGTGTAATTCCTCCCAGGCAGGTTTTCCTGTTGAAATCTCCAGATAATGAGCACTCCTGTCAGCAGCCTCTGAGCCACTGTTACACAGCACAGACATTGGGTGCAGCAGCAGAGACTCAGGGTGAGGTACACCCCCATCCAGCCCCACAAGCACGAGCACTGGGGGGGCTCTGGGCAGAGCCCAGGCCACTTACCCGGTTGAACTGGGACCAGGACACTGTGGTGCTGCTATAGTCCTCCAAGTGGGAGCTGGTGCTGTTGAAGAGCTTTTGTGCCAGGAACACCAGGTTCTCCTTGGTCAGACCACGGCTGCTCTGCACCTCTGCCTTGAACTTCATGTTGAGCGCCTCGCAGAGCTGTGGCCACTGCACCTTGTCGGGCACAGCGAAGGGCACGCGGCCCTGGGGGCAGAGAGCATGGTCAGCTCTGCCTGATGTCTCACCAGGAGGCTGAGCCCTACTCCCACACTGGGCAGATGGGGCCTGTCCTGTCCCCACGGCACTGGCACTCACGGGCTCGGCAAAGGCGTTGTCCCAAAGCACAGTGGCCGTGGCATTGTTGTCCTGGCTCCCATGCACAATCACCACCACAGGCAGGGACAGCGTCTGCCGAGAGGAAGGAGACCGGAATGGGCTGTGGGGCACCAAGGGAGCATCACCCACGGGCACCCACATGGCCCCAGCCCAGCCCCACTCCTGTGGGCACAGTGCCCATGGCTTGCCTAGGCCCTGCAGAAGGGACATGGTGGCTTTACCTTCACCTGGAAGACGAGCTCGTTCCCACCAACACTGAACTGCGACTCGAAGAGGATGGTGAATTTCTCCTCTGTCACTGACTCAGCCCCGCGGCGATCCGAGCGCTTGATCCGCTTCAGGGACTGCAGGGACATCACGGATGAGCATGGAGGAACAGATGGGGACACAGGGGGACACAAGGGGACAGGATGGGGAACAGGGGCACTCACCATGTTGCGGAAGTGGGCGCTGAGTGTCCCAGTGGCCTGGTGATACTCCATCACACAGCAGTTGTTGAGGATCTCCCCGCTGCTCTCACTGCCACAGGAATGCACACAGAGTCAGGGCACACCAGGACTGGGAGCTGTGCAAAGTGCAGCCCTTCCCCCTGCTCCCCACTGCCTTGGCACCCCAGCCACACACCCCCAGCCCCTGGCATTACTTGCGGGTGCTCTCGTTCTTCAGCAGGGCCTTGGCTTGCTGCTCACTGATGATGGTGGCCTTCACTTGGGGGGGGTTCATGTGCACATTCAGCTTGCCGCCCACCAGGAGCCTCACAGTGGCTGCAAACTTGGTCTGTGTCTTCAGCACTTGGGGGGGCTGCTTCTCGATGATGAAGGTGCTGGGGGGGCAAGAGAATCAAGGGGGCTGGGAAGGGGAGCAGAGCCAAACTGGCCCCACACCCAGCTGGGCCCAACTTGTACCTGGTGACCAGGGCAGAGATGATGTCAGTGATGGTTCCGTTCAGCTCTGACAGCATCTCCTCCACTGGGCCTGGGATTGGCAGCTGCTGGCACAGGTGCTCAGCTCGGCGGATCTGCTGCCGGTTCTGCCAGATGATCTCTGCCAGCTTCTCACACCTGGGGGGAGCAGGGTCAGCACCCACTGGGCTCAGCACCCCATCCCACCCCACCAGGCACTCACCAGGTCTGCAGCACATCCAAGGTGCCTTCGGGTGGGCCCCCATTCCCTGCCAGCTGCTGCCGACGCTTCCACTGGATCAGCTCATCATCCAGGATGGTCGTTTGCTGCTTGCGCAGCAGCTGCAGCGTCTTCTGGTGCTTCTCAGCCAGGTCCTGCGAGGTGGGACAACATCAGGGCTGCAGGGACAGTGTCACAGGGCATCATGGGGACAGCATCACGGGGAACCAGGCGGCATCACTCACCACACGGTACTGCTGTAGTGTCTGGGCCTCACGGTGCAGCCAGGCCTCCAGCGACGCCTTCTTCTGCTGCAGCGTCGTCTCCCGTGACATGCGCTCCTGGGGGCCCAGCTGGGAGAGCTGGGAGAACTGGGCTGGGGGACAGGGCACGGTGTTAGGGCTGGCCCTGCCAGCACCCCAGGCCCATGCCCCTCGGCCCCCCACCCACCTTGGAGTCGCATGTTCTCCTGGTACTGGATGATGAAGTATTCCTGTGTCTGCTGCAGCTTTTTGAGCTCATTCTCCGAGTCCTGAGTGATGAGCCGCAGCTCCTCGAAGGTCTGGTTGATCTGCAGGTGCTTCTGGGACATGGCGTCCACCAGGGAGCCAGATGGGGAAGGGCTCTGCACGGGGCACAGGGTGTGCTCAGCACAGTGTGGGAACCCTCCCTATTCCTGCCTCAGAGCTGCTCCCATCATCATGGAGAAGAGCCCCCGAGCATCCCCCCAGCCTCTCCCTCTCCTCACCCCTCCCAGCCCACACTCACATTGTTTGCCTCCCGCACCAGCCGCTGCTCGTGGTAGAGGATGTGCCGGATGCAGCGCACCAGCTCCATGGGGCAGCGGTCATACGTGTTCTGTGGGGAGAGCACTGCCTGAGCCAGGCACGGGGCAGGGACCCCCCCGGCCCTGCACCCCTGCTCACAGCCCCCCACTCGCCTGCAGCTGCGTGGCGTAGTGCCCCAGCTTGATCTTCAGCAGGAAGCCGTCCTCACCCACTTGGTGGTCTGCCTTCTTCTGCAGCTCCTGGATCAGCCCCTCCAGAAGCTGGGTCGCTTTCACATTCTCCTGGGGGTTGTCAAGGTCAATGGAGTCCCTGTGTGTGGATCAGAGGGGTGTCAGGGCACCTGTACCCTGGGGCAGTCACAGCACCCCCAGGGAAGGGCACACCCTGACCTACCATGCCTGGCTCTCGATCCACTGTGACAGGTAATGCCGCACCTCGATGGGGAAGTGCTGCCCATAGAGCGCCTGCATCTGCCGCAGGGCTTCGCCCTGGAGCTGCTGGGCCTGGATCCACACCGCCATGGTTCAGCACCTGTGGGGAGACACGCTGTCAGGGCACCAGCAGGAGACAGGCAGGCACTGTGCTGCAAGGGGTCTGGCCCCGGCTGTCCCCACACCCTCTGCAGGAGTGCCCGAGTCCCTGTGGTGCCAGCCCTGTCTCCAGCTGCTGAAAGAAAGGGCGTGCGGGGGCAGTGGACCCCGGCTCTGAGTCACCCCCTCTTTTCTAGGAACAGCCCTGGGGGTGCCCAGGGCCAGGGACGTGCCTCTGCATGGCCTCTCCACATGGTTCTCATTTCCCCTCAGTGCACCACGGGATCGCAGCCATCGCTGGCCACGCGAATGAGGAAACAGGCCAGGGGGAGGGAGGGCTGCCCAGAAATCCAGGGTGACGCAGAGCAGAGGCCCCCCCTGCATCCACCCCGCTCCTGCCCACACCCTGGCAGCGCCAGCAGGCAGGAGCAGCCCCAGCCCCACGAGCCCACGTGGCACCACAGTCCCTGACGAGTCCCTTGTGTGCCCCAAGTCCTGGTGGAGACACACACACCTTCCCAAAGCAGTTTTGGGGCAGCTCTGGCTCCATGCAGGGATTCCAACCACTACACAGCCTCGGTTCCCCCGGGGGCAGGCAGGGATAAGATGGTGGTGACAGCACCTCTATTAAAATCCAGCGTGTCCCCTGGGTCACCTGTGGCTAGAGGGGGCTGGAGAAACAGCCTGCAGCTGACTGTGTGAGGGTGATGTGACAGTGAGTGACACAGGAGGGTCTGGGGGCCTCAAGGCCCCCCCTGAGTGAGGAGGCAGCAGCACAGTAAACAGCATTTAGATACACTCACACTCTATCCACCTGGGATTTGGCACCACACAGAGGGGCCAGGCAGGGGCACAAGGCCTTGGACGTGTCCCAAGGCCGGGTGACCAGGCCAGAACCTGATCACTGCACTGGCTGGTGACAAGCAGAGGGGCTGAGCCAGTGGGGGCTGTGCTTCCCCCTCTCCCCGAAGCATTTTGTTCAGCCTCAGAAATACCCAGTGGGTCACAGGGCTCCAAAAGAGCTGGTGCTGTCACACAGTGAGGGGCACATGCTGGGGGACAGTGGCAGCAGGTCCAAGTGGAGCAGCCACAGCCAGAGCCCCCGAGCCACGCACACCCGCCCCCGAACAGGAAGAGGAACAATAACCCAGAGCTGGCTAAAAATGAATTTTTCCTCTATAAAAAGGGAGGAACATTTCCACATTCACAGAAATCACCAAGCTGGAAATGCTGCTGGCAAGGAGGGGCCTGGGGAGGCAGAAGAACGCCAGCAAGGAGGAAAGGGAAGGTGGGATGGCTGACAGCAGGACATGCTGCTGTTGGAAATTGTGGACGTTTGATAAGGGGCAGAGCCAAGAACAGCCACGCCAGTGCCACTGCACCACAAAGTGACCGAAGTCCCCAGCACTGCGGGGACATCTGCACGGACACAGAGCAAACAGACACTGCCCTGCCTGTTGATAAAATGGTGATCTCTTCCCATCTCACAGTGACAAAACACTTCCTACTCCACTCTAGCATGTTGTTAAGCAACGAGTCTCTGGCTGCTCTGTGGTGAGCTGGCAGGCACTGCCTTTGGCCAGTGCCAGTCTGGGAGCAGGAGCACCAGCACCACAGCTGCCTCTACAAGGGGCTGTGCAGTGGCTGACAGTGGCAGAGCTCACCTGGTGTGTGCCCCAAAACACCATTTGCACCAGGCTTGAGCACAACCTCCACAAACACTGTCAGTGCAGCAGGACATGCAATTTCTCCTGGGGAAAATTTGTCTCATTTTTGTCTCACCTGGGGGACAAACCAAACCTCCCCATGGGCTGCAGGGCACCATGACCACCCCAGCACAAGCAACCAGTGCCACCTGCCACGGGCAGACTCTTGGCCCTGAGACTCAGCACAGCTAGGCCAGCAACTCTGTTTCAGCACAAGCTGCAGCACCATGGTGCCACCGTGATCCCTTTCCAGGCAGCCCTGCCTCCTCCATCACCTTCCAGCATCACACTCCTCGGTGACACCACCAGCTGCCCGAGGGATGGGAATCCAGGGACAGCTCCAGCCCCACGTCCAGGGACATTCACCCACCCCAGAGCCACCTCCAGCCCCAGCAGGGCCACTGCAGCCTCAAGCACTGCCATGGGTCAGCCACGCACGGCAGCCACCGGCCCCATGCGCACTCCAACAACTGCAAGAGGCAGATAATTGTAGTGGTTTAGGCTACTTTGCATTTACTCGCTGGCAGCGAGCTGGAACCCACCCGCCACTGCAGCTCGGTTAACCAGCAGCACTCGACAAGCCACAGCGACGTGCTCACCAGACTGATTGCCTGTGAAGGGGCACAGGCAGCAGCTTCCCGGGGTAGGACCACTGCTGAGGAGAGACCCCAGAGCTGTGGGGAGGGACCCCAGCAACACAGGGACCGAGCAGGGAGAGGGGAACCAGCAGACATCATTTCTGCCTCTTACAGCCTCACTGCCCACTGCTGATGGGGAAGCACTGCGAAACCCAATGCAAAACAGGAGAAACCCACCCAAAAAGGGCACTCAGAAGGCCAGAGGCAGCAGCGAGGAGGAGAAAAGATGGGAAAGGTGGCAGCTCTGCTGGGGCTGGGGGCAACCAGGGGACTGACATGATCACACTGGGAAAGCGTCACAGGCACAGTGGCAGTAGGCACCAGCAAGTCCCAAGCTGCAGGAGAGCCAGAGCACATCCGTGGGCACACAAAAGGAGGGAAATGCCTCACAGGATGAGGACGGCAGCAGCAGCTTCCCATGTACACGGCAAAACCCAAACATAAGCAGCAGCTAGCCCGGAGCACGCTCTGCACGGGATGCTCACTGCAATCTGCCGCGGGGCGCTCCCGCACAGAGCCAGCCCAAAGACCTCCTCATGAGCAGGACACCCCTGCCCTGGCGCTGGCACAGCCCCCGACAGCAGCCCCTTGCCCAGAGCCATGCCCTGAAGGGCCAGGCAGGGGCGAAAGGCTAAGGCAAAGGCCTGGGGGGACCCCTGTGCTCTGGCTGTACCCCCCACCGCCCCACTCCCTCGACCCACGCAGTCCCTCGGCTCCCGCACTGCCCTTGGCCCGGTGCCCCGGCAGCCCGGGGGTCTCCGGAGCGGTGTCTTCGCGGGGCTGGGCTCCGGCGGCAGCGGCCCTGCCCCGCTGCGCCTCCCGCCGCAGTAAACACGGACACGTGGTTTCTCGGCACCTCCGGGAACCCGCGATCGCTTCCAGGTCAGAGCCGGCCCCGCTTGTGGCCGCAGGGCCGGACCGTGCACCCTGCGCCGGTGCGGCCGAGGGGCTCCGGTGCTGCCGCAGCCAGCGCTGCCGCTGCCCCCGGCGGGAAGCTGTCCCGCAGCCCTCCGAGCTGGGCGGCTCCAAGCAAGATTCCTTCAGGACAAGATCCGGCCCCCAGACGGGCCCCGGGCGCGGTGGAGGTGACAGCTGGGAGCGGCCGCCAGGCAGAGCAGAGCGGAGGGCTCCGGTTACCCACACACACACAGAGCCACCCCTCCGCCCTCAGCGGCCCCCTGGCCGCTCCAGCTCCCGCAGGGCCCCGCTGGAGCCGGTGTGGAGAGCCCGGTGCTGCAGCCGCACTCACCGCCCTCAGACCCCGCTGGAGCCGGTGTGGAGTGCCCGGTGCTGCAGCCGCACCCACCGCGGTCAGGCCCCGCTGGAGCCGGTGTGGAGAGCCCGCTCTGCAGCCGCGCTCACCGCGGTCAGGCCCCGCTGGAGCCCGGTGTGGAGAGCCCGCTCTGCAGCCGCACTCACCGCGGTCAGGCCCCGCTGGAGCCGGTGTGGAGAGCCCGCTCTGCAGCCGCGCTCACCGCGGTCAGGCCCCGCTGGAGCCCGGTGTGGAGAGCCCGCTCTGCAGCCGCACTCACCGCCCTCAGACCCCTCTGGAGCCCGGTGTGGAGAGCCCGCTCTGCAGCCGCGCTCACCGCGGTCAGGCCCCGCTGGAGCCGGTGTGGAGAGCCCGGTGCTGCAGCCGCCCTCAGGCCCCGCTGTGCCCCCGCGCCGCTCTGGCGTCCGGCCCCAGGACAGCCGGGCTCCGGCTCGGGGCGGGCACAGCCGGGCTCCCGGGCGGCCGTTTCGCTGGCTGCGCACTACAGGAAGGAGCAGAGAGCAGCTATTTCCTTCCAAAATGTCAGGTGCCTGCGCGGGACAGCCTGCCCCCGAGTGCTGGCAGCCACCCGGCACACTGTGCCCCTCACAGCGCCCCGGGGCCAGAGCAGGCACAGCCGCTGTCCTGGGCAGGCACTGAGCCCCTGTGGCTGGCTGAGAGCCAGGGATGGGATCCCAGGAGTTTGGCATGGGGGGAGATGGGACCCCCTGACCTGCACCCCCCGGCTTCGCTCACATCCCCCAGCCCACGGCCCTGGAGCCGAGCCTGCAGCGGGGACACCCAGGTGATGGTGAGCAGCCCCCAGCCCTGCACAGAGCTGTGGTATCAGCACATTGTGGAGCTAGAACAGGGGGCCAAGGGCTGCTCGCATGTTTTCCACCAGCCTGTGGTTTCCAGCTCTGGCTGGGAGGCGGCAGTGCCCACCGGCATGGGAGCGAGCTCCTTCTAGAAGCTCCGTGCTTTGATGGGGTTTGTTTGTCTCCCACAGAAAGAGGCAGCAACTGATGTCTTCACCCCGGTGAGGAGGCAGCCAAACCATTCAGCCCACACTGGAAACATCTGTACCATGACACTCATGAAAGAGGCATGGCTGGCTCTGGTAATCCAACGTGCCCCCTAAGAGCAGAGGTGACATGTCCCCCAGCAGCAGAGCAGGTAGGCAGAGGTGGAACTAGTAGCACCAGGACTGTCCAGGTGCCCCAGCAACTCTGAGAGCCAAAAGCAGAGAATTCACACCGTGAATTCATGACCTGATGCTGCTCAGAGGGAACACCAGCCCCACACAGGCAGAGATGCCCCAGCTGGGACTGGTGCCAGGGGCATCGGTGCTGGGGGCTGCCAACAGCTCATCTCACACCACAGGCCAGGCTCTCAGCTTGCCAGCACTTGCCACCCTTGGGAAAAGTTTCCTCCTCACTCAGATTTCTTCCAATCAGAGAGGCCCAGAAACCTGCGTCAAACCAAAACCACCGAAATACCCAGCAAAATCCCTTGAATCCAACGGCTGGAACCTCAAGAAAACCTCAGTGCACCAAGAGCCACCCCGCGGCAGCCACAGCCAGGTACAGGCACTGCCCAGGCACCAGTGGGTTTCCCTCAGACACTGAGCCTGCAGCAGCACCAGCACTGGTGGGCAGGACACAGGGTGCAGCCACATCAGCAGAGCCCAGTGCCCAACCAGCCCCATGGGCATGAGTCCAGTGTGGCCTCTGCAGGACATCCAGTGGGGAGCCCAGTCCCTGCCAGCACTGGTGCTGCCCCCACCATAAACCCCCAGACAGGATTAGAGAGGCTGGGCAGAGCTTTAATTACTCCTGGCTCCCTGGGGCCAAGCAGCTGAGTTAACCAGCTTTGGGGCTGGCACAGCAGGGAGTTGCCAGCTCAGAGTTCTGGAGCTTCCCCTGCCTTGGTGGGGGAATCCCAGGGCGGGCACAAAGCCACTGACCACCTGCAGCATCCCAGACTCTGGCCTTGCCCAGGCAGGGATGTGCAGCTGCCCCGTGCCAGGATGCTCAAGGAAGGGATTTTCCCTCCATGCTAATAATGCCCAACCCCAAATCCTTGTGATGCCACGCTGAGGGCACATCCCTGGGGTCCCAAAGGTTCTGTGGCAGCCTCCTGCACCGAGGCCAAATCCATCCCAGCCCCTGGCTCGGTGCTAATCCCTGCTCAGACCTGTGCCAGCCCAGGAGGGATAGGCTGGGTGAAGGACCTGAGGATTAAGCTCATTTCAGCATCGAATTAGTCCCGATTGGGGTCTGGAGACACGATTTCATTTTCTCTGCCATGCTCCAGCGAGCGCACACAATGGCACTAATCCACCCACAGCCAGACTGGATTTGCTGGGCAGGACCCAGGTGGGCTGGGGGAGATGTGGGCAGCACAGGCACTGCTCTGACTGCATCCATCCCCTCGGGTCGATGCCATGCTCCAGCTCTCCTTGGAGCTGGGGACATGGTGCAGGAGCCTCCTCACCCCTGGCAGGGCTGTCCTGGGCTAGCCCAGCTGGCACAGCACAGGTTTTTGGATGTGTGGTGAGCAGGGAGAGCCAGAAGGACACCAGAGCAGCTCCTGCATCCCCTCACTGCATTCCCAGAGTTCATCCCCAGCAGCTCTGCACACAGAGATGCTCTTGCACCAAGTCAACGGAGCAGGATGGAGAGGAGTAAAGCCTTGCCTTTGGAAGAGGGGATACACAGACATCCAGGGATGCTGGCAGGAGGGGGGACTAGTCAGACAGAGAATAAAACAACCAACACCGGTGGTTTGTGAAACAAAGTCCTCAGTCAAATCGAGAGAGGGGTGAAGCTCAACGTGCATTCATACAGACACAAATATGTCCAGGTGGGTTTTGGCTTTCCTGGCCCTGGGATGGGCTTTCCAGCCCCTGAAGCAGCAGCAGAGCCCCTGCCCCTGAGCTGCACCATAAGCCTCACTCAGCATCTCCACAAGCAGGGCCAGAGAAGCTGCACCCCTGGGCCCACAGCCCAACAGCACCAGGGTCGGGTATTCACACCAGAGAGGACAAAGATCATTTTACAGCATTTCCAGCTGGTGCAGGAGCTCAGAACTGCCAGCAAGAGCAGCTCTTCCTCTGCTAAAGGCTTTGCAGGGCCTTTGAGTGATAGAGGCCGGACAGAATGAGCACCCAGCACATGGTGGATAGGACTGGGTCGCTGCTTTGCTCTTTGAGGCAGTGCTCTCCAGCACCAGCCTTTTCCCCAGTTCCCTCCCCGGCAGAGCTGTGCTATAAACCAGCTCATAACACAAAGTTACACTGAAAGTGGAGATTGCAAAACTCACCAGTGACTGTTTGAACCGGGAATGGGTCGTGACTGTGCTGTGGTTCAGCTATGCTGCCGTGGCTGTCCGAGCTCGGCCGCACATCATTCCTGATACCGCGGGAAGCGGGACCCAGCGCTCAGGGAAGCACAGAGTGCCTGCGAGCAGCCCGTGCTCCTGGCCCCTCTGGTGCAGCCAGATGGGTGGATTCTGCTTTATCAGCAAGTCAGCTCAGCCCTATCGGCCAGGAAGCCGTGTTCACAGAGTGCCTCCCCCTCGACGTTTCCCAACGCGGCGGGAGCAGCGGCGTGCAGCAGCCTACCTTTTATCAGCCAGCAGATGTTGCTAGAACTGTTGCTGCATGTGAAATTCAGGCATGCCCAGCACCACTTGGATCCCTGCACCAGCCATGCGGTGCCAGGGTAAACACCCCCGCCCCCTTCCTCCCGGGATCAAAACACTTGGGGGTTGCAAAATAGACACCCCATGAAAGGAAAGGCATGCCACAGAAACATTACAGCTGTCGAGGCTACTTGTGCCGGAGCGTGCCGGAGCCCCGGAGCCAGCACAGCCTCCCAGGCTGGAGCTGCCTGCATGGCTGCAGAGCTGAGTCCTGACAAGGTGGGGACTCTAATCCCGACCCTAACCTTAACCCTAGCCATGCCCTGGCTTCCCTGCAGTGGCTGCTCCCAGCTCAGCACTCACAGTGCTGGGGACACTGCAGCCGGGCAGGCAGAGGGATGCTGCCACCAGCACAGGTACCCAGGGGATGCTGATGCCAGGGAGGTCCCATTCACTCTGCCTGCCATCCCACTGGCATCCCAGGGCTGCTGTGGAGCCTGTTGAGTGTGACCCACCTTACAGTCATTCCTTGCAAACTACAAAGTAATTTCCCAGCCGACAGGGCTGCTTCACTGTACTCGGCCCAAAGCAGTCGCCACTCGCCGCCCACGATGTCGCAGACAGCAGGGAGCAGGGATTTTTTGCAAGCAGGGTATCTGAGTTTTGCTATCACTCGAGAGAGAGCTGGGAAACCCCATGGCAAAGCCTTCGCCGTCACTTTGGAGTCAGCACTTCCCCTGCAGCGAGAGGGGAAGGTCCCTCCAGAGGCTCTGTGTGCCCTGTGCTGAGCATCCCCAAGTGCAGCGCCCTGAATGGTGAGAGCATCCCTGACCCTGCCCCAAAGCACTGGCCTTGGCACAAGGCAGCTGCAGCAGACCCAGTGAGGTGGCTCTAGTGACAACCGTAGGGACCCAACATCCCCAAAGCAGGGCATTGTCAAAGTGCCACAAAACACAGAGTGGGTGACAGCCACCTGTCACACCCTGCTCCCAGCACAGCTCTCCCAGCACACAGGCTGTTGGCACCTCTCAGCCCACACCAGAGCTCCTCCTCCTCCTCATGATGCACCCACAGCACAGCTGGGCACAACACAGCAGGGCACAACACAGCAGGGCACAGCATAGCCCTCTCCAGCCCCAGGGATGAGCAGGAACTGTTCTAAAACCCAGAGAGTCTCCATCTTCACATCCTCAGAACCACATCAGGTCAGGCTGCAATCCTGATGGCTTCAGGAGCACAAAGACCTGGGCCAGGAGTCAGGACCTGGAGGGGAAAGCTCCCACCATGGAGAGCTGGATCCTGGTGCCCATGGCAGTGGTGAGGCTCTGTGGAGCACCTCATTGTGCCTGCACTCAGAGCCCCCTCGCATGCCACATGGGGCTCACACTGCTCTGGGCACAGGCACGAGCACTGCAGGGACCCGCAGGCAGCCAGCAGAGAGCCAGCCCCCAGCCAGGAATGTCCTGCTCTAACCAAGGGCCGCGCACCCCAGGGACATCGTGTGCCATGCCCCTGCCAGGGCAAACCACGCGGAGCCACCCTGAGCCCAGCGCTGTCTCCCCAGGCACTGTCGCCAAACCGCCGCTGGTCACCGGCCCGGTGCCACGGGGTGCCCAGCACGGAGAACTGACTGAGCCAACAGCCCCGGCCCATCGGTCCGAGCCGAGCACGGGAGCCCCGGAGCCGCTGGGCAGGAGCTGCCCGGGGCCGGCCTGGCACGGAGCCCTGACAGCTCCGTAACCCGCCGGACAGGTGGCCGCGGCTCCCGAGCTGGGTGAAAGACCACCGGGCGCTGCGGTGCCGCCGCTCCCGCCGGGGAACGATCCCACCCGCCCCGCGTGTGCCACCCACAGCAGCGGGGCTCGCACTCCCGCCGTCCCGGTTCGGTGCGCTGCCTGCGGCGGGATCCCCCCGGCACCGCACGGGACGCCTCGCGCTGCCCCGGATCCTCCCCTCGGCCCGGGACCGGCACTCGGAGCCGCCCTCCGGGGCCGCCGCTCCGGCGGGGCCCGCGTGCGAGAAGCGGCCCGGCTCCGGCGGGCCAGGAGCGCCCCCGCCCCGGGATGCGCCGCGGCAGCAGGACGGGCCCGGGACGTGCCCGCCGCCCCCTCGGAGCGGCCCCACTGTCGCCTCCGCCCGCCCAGAGGCCCGCGGGCCCAGCCGGGCTCCCGCCGAGCTCCGCGCTTGTCCCCGCTGCGCCCGCCCGGGGTTACGAAACACCCACAGCGCGGACCGGACCGGACCGGAACGCCCCGGTCCCGCCGCACCCCGCCCGGCCCTGCTGCGGAAGGCGGACGTGGTCCGGGCCCGCTCGGCTCGGTCCCGTTCGGTTCGGTCCGGTGCGGTCCCGGCGGCGCTGACGGCTCCGCGCTCCCGCCCTTGCCCACCTGCGGCCGCGGCGGCGGCTGCGGCTCCGCTGCTCCCGCGGCTCCCGGCGGCTCCCGGCGCTCGGCTCCGCCGCCGCTCTGCCCCCGCCGCGCCCCGGCCCGGCCCGCGCGGCCCCGCCCCCCCGCGGCCCCGCCCCCGCCGGGCCCCGCCAGCACCGGGAGCGGCACCGGGTAACGGAGCGGTGCCGGGAACTGGGCAACAGCACCGGGTAATAATGGCACTGAGTGACGGCACTGGGCACCGCGTAACAGTGCCGGTACCGGGCACGGGGGAATGGCATCGGGCAGTGGCACTGGGTGACGGTACCGGGCGCAGGTTAACGCCGCCAGTACCAGCAGGAGGTAATGGCACAGGGTGCCATAAGTGAGTAGTGGCTCTAGCACTAGAATTCAAAACAGCTTCAGGCTTCAACACCAGCGGCTCTGGCAGGACACAAACCAGCTCCAGAATTTGGCAGTAAGTACCAGGGGAGCCCAAAGCAGCACCCAGCCTTGGTTCTGGGAGCAGGAGTGACCAAGTCAGTACCAGGTGGCCACAGACGTGGCTGCAGGGCTGCCTTGTGCTGACACCGGGCCCTCTGTGTTGGTGCTCATTCCCACCACGGGCCTGGGCTGACATTTTGCAGCCACATGCATGGCCAAGATCCCCAGTGCTGCCACAGCCTCAGGCACCTGCCGGGACAGGACGCTGCATCCCCTTCTTCCAAGCTGCCACATCCCCTGAGAGCTGTGAGGACACCCCAAGGCGCCGCCAGCTCCTCTGCAGTTGCCCAAACAGGGAAAGTTAACAGCAGCCATAAGAAAACCATCCTGCGGAGCTCCTGCACAGCTGGCACCCTCAACAGACTCCTCCTGGCACCCCAGGCAGGGGTACCCCGGTGACGGGCAGCCCGGGGTGCGGCTGCCGTGCCGTGATGGGCAGAGGCGGCGGCAGGAAGCAATACTGGGTGTGCTCGTTCTGCCCCAGCGCCTGCACCCACCGCATGGGATCTCCTGGGCTTTCACTTTCGCTACCAGCTCACGTAAGATAGACAGAATTATGTTTTCTGTGGCGTGAAAAAAACTCCGGAGGGAAATTCAGCAAACGCAGGTCCCTCTCTTGGGTAGGAGCAGGGGTGACCCTTCCCTGGTGGGAATCAGGGAGGAGGGACTCGTCTCTCCTCGTGCCAGCGCTGGAACAGGATCTGTATCAGACAGCTGGTGCACCAGCAACTGCAAATCACTCGGCCACTGTGTCAGAGCACAGCCTGAAGTTCCACCTCTCCACTGCTTTTGTGCTCTTGTGCTAAAGTCCTGCAGCTCCAGCTCGGGCTCCTCACTGCCTCATCCAGCTCCACACTTGCAAGAGATAAATAAATACCTGTGGGCTGGGCAGGCAGCAGCCCAGCACCTGCTCCATGCAAACAGCAGCCACAAAACGGTGCTTTCCAGCTTGCCAGCCCCATTCCGTGCCTGGAGCAGCCTTGGGGAATGACTGAATGAGTGACTCCAGCCCAACAGCCCCCAGATCCCACCAAATGTTTTGCTGCCTGTGCTCACCAGCTTGGGAGAATCCTCACACACAAAGGCTGACACATCGCTGCTGAGCTGCTGCCAGCAGAGCCCTGGCTGCACTTCCCAGCGCTCCTCTCACTCCAGACCTCACAGAGAGGTGAGCTGGGACCCTGGCAAGCAGGGACAGGCAGCCAGCAGCTCCCACACCGTCTGTATTCAATGAGACACAAGAAAAGCAGCGGAGTGGGCAGCGCGGGGCCCTGGTGCCTGCCCGTCCTGCTTGGCTGGGACGCTCTTGCTCTGCTGAGTTGCGTCATGGATGTGCAGCTTTCACAATCCCTGGCCCACATAACCCTTTGGAGCAGGCAGCCAGGCGGGCACTGGCTGCTCAGGCCAGAGAACCAAGGTCACACACAATGTCTGTGCCTGCTGGGGCTCTGTCTGGGCACCACAGATCCAGGGGTAGCTGGAGGATCCCAGGGACACAGCGCTCCCTGCACTGCTCCACGTGCTTGGGAGAGCTGGGAGATGAACACAAAACACACTCTCATTTCCCTCCTCTTTCTGCTAGGAAAGGAGGGAAAAAAGGAAAAATAAATTAGTGTTGGGAGAGAAAGTGGAGAGTGCTCCTCGCTGAGAGGGCAAATGGAATCCAATAAAACCCAATCCAATCCAATCACAATTTGTTTTTGCCAGGTCTCAGGGAAAACTCCGAGCTGGCTGGTGGGGATGTTACCAGGAAAAATCCTTCCTTTCCAGAGGAAAAGAACAGAGGAGCAGTGACTGCAGCAGTGACCGATGGAGAGGCTGCCCTGGAGCTGCCCCAGCTCCACCCCAGCGATTCCCCGAAGCGATCTCAGCTCTGCCCGGTTCCCTTTGTGCCTCGGAGAGTCTCGGAAGGCTCCGGGAAGGTGAGCACCATCCGGGCTGAGCCGCAGCCGGACGCACGGGCACCTCGCATGAGCTCAGCAGGATGCCGAATGACGCCGCGCATTCCGGGGACGGAGCGAGTCTGGAGCTCCGTAATGGATTTCCGAGAAAATTGCCTCTGTGTTTGGAGCGGGAGAGCAAAGAGTGCAGGCGGAACGGCCTTTCTCTCTAAGTGGCATCTCAAGGGTCTTAATTATTTCTCAGGAGTGGAAACATTTATTTAGGCGGCTCTGGAGAGGTCCTGACGCTTTTGGCCGCTGCCCTCCGGGCACATCCTGTATGCGAGGCTCCTCTGCAATGCTCCCGGGATGTGCAGAGGGCTTGGGCAAAGCACAAACACCCAAGCACGTCACCTGCGGGCAGGACACGGCCTCTGCTCCATCCCCTCCTGCTTACCGGGAACCGGGAGCTCTCACGGGGGAGCCCAGCCCCATCCCATCCCTGCTCTCTGCATGCCAGGTCTCAAAACAAAACCCCGTTGTGAGAATGCAGCCCAGCTAACGCGAAACAGATGAATCCCCACATTAGTCACAGATTCACATTTTCCCACAGAGGTCCCACTGGAGAGCCAGCGTGGATGGGCCCTGCGGGGTTCCAGCCCTGCTGCTGGTGCAGGAGGCAGCCTGGGAGCAGTGAGGGGGACAGGGCAGCAGCACAGACCCTGCCAGAACCCGGCCAGCCGTGGGCAGGGCAAAGTGGGGGCACCAGAGATGCTTGGAGATGTTTGTCACTGGCACAGCCTCAGCCTGGTTGGTGGTGCCCAGTGCCAGAAGGAGGGGATGATCTGCTCCAGCAAAAAAAAAAAAAAAAAACAAAAAAAAACGGAAATTACATTTTGTCCAAGGGGGATTTTCCACAGGAAACCTCTGCCTCCAGCCACTCGGATAGGGCTGGGAACAACCCAGCAAACACTCGGCCTCAGCAGCCAAGCAGTGCCATTGCTTGGGCAAAGACTCCATAGCTCGTCCTGCTAGCAAAGAACCTCCAATTTCTGCTGCTGGGACACCCACGAGAGTGAGAGCCCGGCTGGGTCTGCAGAGGGCACCAGAACCCCCCATCAGCCCAGTGAGTATCTCTGCACCTGAGGGGGCACGGGGGGCACCCACAGCCCAGCTGGCACCAAGGACACAATCCTCTCCTGCCCAGCCAGTGCCAGGGCTGGCTGGGGGCATCAGGAGCACAGCACTGGGGCTGCACTTGGCCCCCACCCCACACTGGTGCATCCCTGCACATCCCCGTGCATCCCTGCACATCCCCATGCATCCCTGTCCTCCCCCTGCATCCCTGCACATCCCTGCCCTCTCCCTGCCCATCTCCATGCATCCCTGTACATCCCTCTGCATCCCTGCACATCCCTGTCCTCTCCCTGCACATCCCCATGCATCCCTGTCCTCTCCCTGCATCCCTGCTCTCCCTTGCAGAGCTCAGGTTGCCACAGTAACCACTCAGTCCCAGCTGCTCCAGCCACCAACGTGCTGCCACAGGTCAGCCCAGTGCAGCAGCTGCACCAGGGCCAGGGCTCTTCACCCCATGGCAGGGTGAGCTGAGCCCTTGGTGCTGGTTCTGCCATGCACTGTGGGCCATGATGGGACACACCTGTAGGGAGACAGGCAGGTTGTGTCCTCCTGGAATGGCTGGAGGTGGTGATTTTGGTGATCACACTGTGCTGCAGCTCTGCGTCTGACCTCTGCCACATGTGGCAGTGGAAGGCACCGCTGCTTGGCTCTGCTCTGCTGTGTATTTATCAGAGTGTGATGCAATATTTGTTTGGCTGTTGTGTTCTGAGCACTGGAAGCAGGGATTTGGGATGGCTCTTGGCTTGGCCAGCAGTGCCATGCGCTCTGCAGCTCAGCACGTGTTGCTGTGGGAAGATCCTACCCAGCACCTGGGAGGGCAGAGGGGACCCTCAGGCTGGCCCTTGGGGTCTTTGCCTCCCACCCCTCACTGCAGCCCTGCTCATTCAGCTGCAGATAAACTCTGCTCTCTCTAATCCCTGTCTGCTGCCTCATTCCCCAGGACTGTCAATATTGCACAGCTCAGACACCCCAAACACCAGTGGGACCCTGCCCGAGCCCTTGCTCTGCAGTGCCCCTGGCCCAGGGCTGCCCTGGCAGGTGGCTGCCCATCCCCACAGGGCTGCCCTGTGCCCGTCACGCATCCCAAGCGGATTATCTGCATTTGGAAACCCCTAATCCGTTTGCACGCTTGGCTCAGACACTGTCCCCACTCCTCCCCACTGTGCTGCGGGCCTGGGCAAGGAGCAAAGCCACCCTGTGACCTCCTTTTGGAGCCACAAACAACCTCCTGGCCCAGCACAGGCAGAAAGCAAGGGCTGCAGGGCTGACTGGGGCAGGAGGAGGGGGACAGGATGTTGGCAAAGCATCCCTTGCCCCAGTTGCTGCTGGTGCTGCAGGGGTTCCACCAGCCCAGCTCTGGGCACTTTCTCCTGCTGTCCATCAGCTCCAGGAGCTCCCAGTCTGCTGCTCCCCAGAGCACTGACAGCAGAAATTCTTAGGTGGGAGCTTGACCCCATCACTCAGGGCTGGGGCAGGTGCCAACAGGGATGCAGTGGGGCCAGGGAGATGAGGAACCCCTGATCTGCAGGAATAGGGAATCAAACACCACGTTCCTGACACCACATGGTTGTGGTAACCCCAGGGGTTGCAGATGGGTAGGAAAATTCCTTAGTCCTGGGTTCTCAACCCCATCTTGCAGCTGCCAGAGGGGAGCTGGTACCTGGCAGGGCAGGAGAAGGGGGGCTGGGCCTCATTCCCTTGTGAGCAGCACCCTGGGCTGCACCACTGAGACAGGCAATGATCCAACACAGCAGCCTTGAGAGCAGGAATGGGTCTGTGGGGCCTGGGCAGAGCCCTGGCTTGGTTTGACAGTGAAATGCAGTGGGACTGGTTCCCAAAGCAGGGACATGGTCAGCTCAGCCCTGAGCAGGATGCTCCAGGGCACACAGAGGGCAGAGAAGGCTCCAGTGCACCTCCAGCACCTCAAATGATGCAGCACAGCCAGTTCCACATGACCTGCATGAACAATCCCCCTAATCCTGCTCTGACAGAGAAATAATCTCTCCCTCTTGGCCTCATCAGAGCACAACCCCTGGAACGATCCTGTTCATGGTTCCTCTCCTCACATCCACGTGGTATCGCAGAGTGCCGGGGTGGGCTCCAGCAGGGCTGTGTGTGTGCAAAGCGTGTCACTGCCACCAGCCCATGCTCCCAGCAGTGCCTGGCACCCCCAGGGCAGAAGCACTCACAGGGGCCCCAGTGCAGCCCCAGGCCGAGAGCAGCCAGAGCAGGGCCCCAGCGCTGCCGTGTCCTCCCACGCTGGCACCGGCATTTCCTTTACACGACTGCAGGAGACCCAGGCACAGCTCTGGGGCACAGAAAGCAAGCACGGGCTGGGGCAGGCCCGCTGCCCCCTGGCTGCCCCGGGAAGGGCCCCAGAGCCCCGGGAAGGGGCAGCTGCCCACGCCTGCCGGGCAGGAGCCGGGGCCGCTCGCGCCGCACAAACCGCAGCGGCGGCACCGGGGCCGGGCTGCGCCGAAGGAGGCCCCAGTTCCCGGAGCAGGGTCAGGTGGGTGCCGCAGGCAGAGCCCGGCTCGTGTACACCCCACAGCATGTCGCTTCAGGGCCTTTATTTCGGAGAAAGTTCAAGCCTGTAGATACAGCAATAAAATATACAAAAAAATAAAGTTTTTTTACAGTATCGAATGCTGCCGGAGGCGGTGAGCGAGCAGCGGGGCAAAGGGCCCTCATTGCCCTTGAGCAGCCCCAGGGCCAGCCACAAACCCCCTTCCTGCTCCCACACAGCCTGGAGGGGCTTGCCCAGACCCCATCGGGGATCCTCCCCCTGCCCTCTGGTTCCCTGCCACCAGCTGTGATGCAACTCGGAGGGAGCAGCTCTGCCACTGCCTCCCCCACCCCTCCACGGCTCATCTGTGTCTGTTTGCCCACTGCATGGAAAGGGCAGGGAGGCTCCCCCAGTTCTGTTAAATGCAGGACCAACCCCCCAAAAGTCAGGACACTGCCCTTCACAACACCCCTGTCACTGTCCTCCACTGCCCCACAGCAGGTTCCTCTCCTCACATCCACCTGCTCCCTTCAACTCTTGACCCTTCCCACCTTAACTGTGAGGGCCACCCTCCAACAGAAATGCCACATGACGCCCCCAAGAAGCTGCAGACCCCATGCCTGGCCCCTCACAACCCAGAGAGAAAGGCACAGGCCAGGTGCCCCACTGTCAGCCATGCTGGCTCCCCCAGTTCCCCAGGGTCCAACTGGTCTAACTCAGCACAGGACTGGATGCAAGACTGTGCTCCCAGCACCAGCCTGGCCACAGGGAAGCCAGGACAGCCCCTGTGGCTTTATCCAGATCCCAGAATGGGCCACAGCTGCAGATGCTGGTCACACACAGGTGCCATTACTGGGTAGCAGCACTGCCCTACCCCAGGGACACCAGCCATCCCAAAAGGAGCCCGGGCTGCTGGCACTGGCCAGACCACTGTGTCCAAAGCAGGAAGCTGGGGACAAGCACAAGCAGCTCCTGAACCTCTGGGCTCCCAGCAAACCCAGGCTGAGTCCAGCAGAGGCAGTGCCTGCTGAGTCCAGGGTGGGAGCACCTGGATACATCCACCTGCAGCTCTGAGCCCTGTCCTGGTCATCCTGGCCAAAACCAGGTGGGTGCAGAGAGGGGACTCACCCCAGCACCCTGCCAGCTCTAGGAGGTGCTGGGAGCAGCAGGGCAGACCCTGCCACATGGCCAAGCCCCTCTGCAATTCCAGATTTGTGAGTGGGCACAGTCAGGGCAGCAGCTTCCAGCAGCGGGACCGGGGCTGTGGAAGCGTTTGTAGGAACTGTGGCTGCAATCGGAGGCAAATAGGCACTTGAATGAGCAAAAATAATAGAAAACTGTTATGGAAGGAAATAGAAAAAGGTTCATCCCCCTCCCCCAGAGGTGAGCTGCACCACCCCAGAGAGGGGCTGGGTTAGGTGAGGACCTGACCCACGCAGGGACCCCAGCAGTTCCTGGAGCAGCTGCAGCCGAGCGGGACAAATCCAGGGGAGGCTCTGGAGGTGGAAGGCTGAGCCGCAGCCCCTCACATGGGCGAGGACGCGCACTCTGGGGTCAGCTCCATGTCGAAGGTCAGCGACTCTGCGGGCAGACACAGGCAGGGTTACGGGGCCCTGGGCGTGGGCTGGCAGCCAGGGCCCCCTGGAGCCCCCCCAGACTCACCAAACTGCCCCCCTGCGTTGCTCTCCGCGCCCTCGCCGCCGGTGCCGAACTGCATGAGCGAGTCCAGCGTGCGCGGGGACATGGGCAGGTCGATGGTGTTGCTGAAGGAGGTGCTGTCCCAGGGAGAAGAAGCACAGAAAGCTCCACATCAGGGCCTGGCCAGAGCTCTCCAACACCCCCTGTACCCGCTGAGGGGCCCCCAGAGCTCTCCAGAGGAAAGGGGCCCCGGAGGGGAAGAACAGGGCTGTGGTTTGGGCAGCAGCGGGAGCCTGGCTCAGCCCCCACCGTCACCCCAGGCTGGGAACCCCACAGGAACCAGCAAAGCTCAGACAGAGGTGGAAAGAAAGGAAGGAAACCTCTCCCTCAAGCAAGGCTGAGCACACAAACAGCCCCCAAGCAGTGACAGACAACTCCCAGGAACACTCACGGGGTGACACAGATGAACTTGGTCTTCAGGTATGGAGCAGCACCTGCAAGGAGGGAGAAGCTTCATCATCACCCACTCAAGGACAAATCCTTCTCTCTATCCCCTAGAACAAGCAGTGCCCACCCTCTGCTCCATGGCTGGTCCCACCCTGTGGCTGTGCCCTCCAGAGATGGCACAGGGTCCTGGCTGGTGACAGCCAGTGCTGTCCCCAGAGCTTCCCTGTGACAAAGGAGCCACAGAAAGTCAACGACTACCTGAGTCCGTGGCTTCCGAGTGCTCCTGGCTCTCAGAGCGGCAGTACTTCCCAAATGCCTCCTCCTTGGGGATGTCTGGGTACAGGTACACCAGAGGGGACACCAGGATGTTGGTGGCATCCATGATCTTGTAGCCCATGATGATCTCAGCAAAGGACATGTTGTTCAGCTGCTGCTTGGTGTAAGGCTCCACCGACTGGATCTGTGTCTTTCCTGTGCAAGGAAGGAGAATTTTGGTACAGAAAAGGCAGGGCTGCCTTCAGACACCCCCAGAGCAGCAGGGACAAGATGGGCCTGGGGCACACAGCAGAGCACAGGGCAGGACTAGGACCTGACTGTGGTCAGTGCCATAGAAAACTGTGCCCATGGGCAGCACGTGGGCACAGACACCCAGAAGGCAAAGAGCAGCAAAGGGCAGCCAGGCTCAGAAGTTAACCCACACAGACAGCTTGCTGGGACAAGGACAAATGCTTATCAGGGCACCCAAGCCCACTCTGGAAGCTGGAATGCCAAGCCAGGCACCCAGACAGAGCTCATACCACTGATGTCCTTCTCCACCCAGGTGAAGGTGATGCCACCCTCCTTGCTGCTCTCACTGAAGCGCAGCAGGAAGGTCCCTGGGGGCTTGGTGCTCAGGATGGCTCGCTCCCGCTCCTTGCTGATGAAGCCCATGATGTACCTGGGCAGGAGGAAGCAAGAACAACAAATGGGGGTCAGGGCACAGAAGCAGCTCCTCCAGGATGTGAGTCCTGCCAGCTCTGCTCAACAGCACAACTCAGCCTGGCCACTGACATTTTATGGGTTCCCGGGTGAGTTTTCACTCTGAAACAGCAAAAAGTATCCCAGGACAGCACACCTGGCACATGGACAAGCACCCCACGCCATCAGGGTGGAACCTGGGACCCTTCCAAGGCCCAGCCTAACCTCAGGCTCTGGGCTGGCACTCACCCTTCATTCCACAGTGCCAGGATGTACTTCTTGACCAAGTCAATGATGTTGTCCAGCCAGACCCAGAAAGAGAAGCCTTTGCCAGCCATGTTCTCCTGGGGAAAAGGCAGAGAGGCTGCTAGCACAGCTTGGAGAAAGGGAACGGCCAAGGGAAGGTGCTCAGGGAATAGAATAAATTCTACCTTGCAGAACTTGGCCCAGGTGATCTGACAGCCAGAGTAATTCACACCTGGTCCTGAAAGAGAAAAAAACCACAAGCATTTAAATAGAGCTGTCCTTCCAAAGACACCATTTCCAGGGTTTGGGAGAAAACCAAGCACCTGAAAGTGACTCAGGCCAAAAGCCCTGAGGCCAAACACAGGACCTCACTCTTGGATGACATGTACAGGTGGGGAACCACACCAGGGGACAGAGGAATGGGCAGAACACCCACCAGCCCTCTCTTACCCAGCAGTTTCTCTGCCAGCGTGGTGAGCTGCTCGATGCTGAGCCCGCGCTTGGTGGTGGAGGAGAACTGCCAGCTCAGCACCTCTGCCACCTGGTCCCAGGTGCCAATGGGGGGCTTGGTGAAGAAGTTCACGTTCTGCACGAGGGAACACACAGCCCTGAGTGGGACATGGGACAGAAGCAGGGCCAGGTACTGCCCCAGCCTCGCTGTCCAGCCTCAATTTCCCTCTCTTTGACAGCCCCATCCTGACACCTGCCCTGCTGCCCTCCCACACAGCCCTACCTTGGGGTTGTTGGTCAGCATGTTGTACCACAGGATGGATGCCCAGGCATTGGGCATCTGGCAGATGTTGGAGATGACCACCACAGGCAGCGAGTGGGTCTGCAAAGAGAGGATGTCACCACGGGTTGGGACAACTCCCAGGGCTCCACCCAGGCCCGTGGGGGTGAAGGCAGTGACCCAAGCCTCACCTCCAGGTCGATCTTCAGCCCCTGGTGATACACCTCTGTCTCAAAAGTGATGAGGTGCAGCTCCTCAGTGACTATCAGCGAGGCCTGGGGCAGAAGGGGACACCATGAGCACCACAAAACACCCACCCTGAGCCCAACACACGACCAGCAGACCCAGCAGAGCTGCTGGGGCTGGCCTGGCAAGCTGCCCATGTGCCAGTTGGTGCTGGTGGACCCCCTGCATCCCCTCCCAGCTCAACTGCCCCTGTCAGTGGCCAGGCCCCCTCCCAGGGCCCCTGACACTCACATCACAGTTGGCTCTGCCTCCATTGCCACAGCGCTGCTCCCTCAGGGTCTGCAGAGAGAGGGACAGGCTGCAGCAGCAGCACCAGGACACCTGGCTGTGCAGGAGCAGCCCAGGAGCCCATGGTACCCACCAGGTGCTTGAACTCTGCTGAGAGGCTGCCATTGTTTGACTCTTCCATGTTCATCACCTTGGTGTTGGTCCCCAGGATGTTAAACTTGCGGGACCTGGGCAGAGCAAAGAGTCAGGCTGACAGGGCAGGCTTGGAGTGAATGTGTGGCAGGATGTTTGTCAGGAATAAAGCAGAAACAAGAAACAAGGACAAAGCAAACAGTACACTCACCCACGAAGGGCTGCAACATCCCCAGAGTCCCTGGAAAAGGGGGAAGAGACACCAGGTCATGGCAGTGATCCTCCCACCCTGGTGCAGACACCAGGTCATGGCAGTGATCCTCCCACCCTGATAGAGACACCAGGTCATGGCAGTGATCCTCCCACCCTGATAGAGACACCAGGCCATGGCAGTGATCCTCCCACCCTATACAGACACCAGGTCATGGCAGTGATCCTCCCACCCTGATAGAGACACCAGGTCATGGCAGTGATCCTCCCACCCTGGTGCAGACACCAGGCCATGGCAGTGATCCTCCCACCCTATACAGACACCAGGCCATGGCAGTGATCTTCCCACCCTGATAGAGACACCAGGTCATGGCAGTGATCCTCCCACCCTATATAGACACCAGGCCATGGCAGTGATCCTCCCACCCTGGTGCAGACACCAGGTCATGGCAGTGATCCTCCCACCCTGATAGAGACACCAGGCCATGGCAGTGATCCTCCCACCCTGATAGAGACACCAGGTCATGGCAGTGATCCTCCCACCCTGGTGCAGACACCAGGCCATGGCAGTGATCCTCCCACCCTGATACAGACACCAGGTCATGGCAGTGGCTCTCCCACCCTGGTGCAGACACCAGGTCATGGCAGTGATCCTCCCACCCTATACAGACACCAGGCCATGGCAGTGATCCTCCCACCCTGATACAGACACCAGGTCATGGCAGTGGCTCTCCCACCCTGATACAGACACCAGGTCATGGCAGTGATCCTCCCACCCTATACAGACACCAGGCCATGGCAGTGATCCTCCCACCCTGATACAGACACCAGGCCATGGCAGTGATCCTCCCACCCTGATAGAGACACCAGGCCATGGCAGTGATCCTCCCACCCTGATACAGACACCAGGTCATGGCAGTGATCCTCCCACCCTGATAGAGACACCAGGTCATGGCAGTGATCCTCCCACCCTGATAGAGACACCAGGCCATGGCAGTGATCTTCCCACCCTGGTGCAGACACCAGGTCATGGCAGTGATCTTCCCACCCTGATGCACACAAGCTGGTGTGTGGTGCCAGCTGCATCCCAGCACAGTCCCATGACCACACAGGCCTTCCCCCCAACCATGTGGGTGAACCCTCAGGACTCAGCACCTCCCTGCACCCTCCCCTTTAACTGGGGGCCACACTGGTCCTCGTTGTGGAGATTGAGCCCAATCCAAGGGCAGCAGGGATCAGTCCTATCCCCGTTACCCCACCCAGGGCCACTGGAAGGGCAGCACAGAACTCACTTGTCAATGCAGACTTTGATTTTCAGCTGATAGTTCAGCTCTGGGAACTTGACCAACAACCTGCAAGAGTCAGCAGAGCATGAAGATGCTGTGCACAGAAACTGTTCCTGTTCCACAGGGCACCTGGCACAGCCAGCAGCATGGACCAGCTCCTCTGGCAGCCCTGGGCACACCTTCACACAGCCCTGGCACCTGTCCCCAGAGCCAGGGAGATGCTGGCACTCCCCTGAGCATCCTGAGGAGCTCCTTTGGGCTGCTGGCAGCCCATGCCAGGCTCTGAACAAACACCCCAGAGGACAGAGGCTGCCATGGAGGCACAGAGAAAGGCCAAGGAAGCTCCAGGCAGAGCCTGGGGTCAGAACATGGCAGGGAACATGGCCCAGGCTGAGCAGCAGCTGGCCAGGGATGTGCTGCTGCTTCCCATCCCCACAACAGGATTTACCAGAACCCAGCAGATCCCCAGCCAGCCCTGCACTGAGTCATGTGGGCAGCACTCCAGCCCTCTGGGATCATCCTTCTGGGATCCATCCCTTTCCATCACAGGGGCTGCATCTGCAGCAGCATCTTCAGAGAGCCACCCCAGGCTGCCCTCCCTGCTCAGCTCCCCTCCCTCACCTGCAGGGAGGCACCCACCTGACTTTGGTGGTGAACTGCACACCTGTCTTGATGACCAGGGGCCTGTCAGGGTGCATGGGCATGCAGGGCTGCCTCTCCACCACAAAAGCACTGCAGGAACAGCACAAAGACCACAGTCAGACCTCACTGCCCACCCTCCACCCCAGCCATGCAGCTCCTGGCTGCCTTCAGCACCTTTTCATCAGGTTCCTGAAGAGCTCCACGATGCGCTCCTCCAGCATGGGCCGGTGCTGCACGATTGGGTCACCCTTGTAGGACACTTTTTGCTGCAGCTCTTCCAACTTCTTGATCTGCTGCCGGGTCTGTAGCTGTGATTCAGCGAGGGAGGTTATCCTGGGGGAGCAGGGAGAACCAGCATTAGCTCTGGCTGCCCAGCCCACACTGTCCAGCCTGCAGAGCCCTCCTCTTCCCATGCAGGAACACACTCTCCATGCCAAGCCAGTCAAGAGCTGAGGGTGTTTGTGGCTCCAAGCCCAAAGCAGTTTTCTAGGCCGTGCATTACAAACAAAACCTGATGTGCACAGGTGACTCCAGGGCTATAAACTTTCCAGCAGCCTCAAAATCCCCCAGGCACAGAGCTGGGGACAGTGTGACACCTTTCCAGCACTGTGCCCACCATCATGGCTCAGTCTAAGCTGCAGGCCACATTCACACATGCGACCATCAGAAATGTTCACTTTGCAAGGACATTTCCAGAGAGCAAGGGCTCATTTCCACAGCAGGTGTCTGAGTGCCACTGCTCTGGGCACTGACACTGAGCCCCAGGCAGCTCTCACCAGTTCTCAAGCCTGTCCAGGCAGATATTGGGTGGGCCACCAATGCAGGCAATCTGCTGTCTCCTCTTCCAGTCTGCCAGTTCCTCATCTGCCAGCATCTTCTGCACATACTCCATGGCTGAGAGCAGCCCAGCCAGCTCACTCACTATGCCCTGCCAGGAGAGAAAGCAGAACCTTCAGCAAGCTGCGACTTCCCCCACAGACCCACAAGTTTCACATTCACAGGCAAGGAAGAAATCACCCAGGGCTGTGCTTGCTGCACTGCTCCTGGTTCTGGCCATGCAGGAGCTACCAAATTCTAACCCTGAAGAAGGGAGATCTGCACCTAATTGTACGAATTGCAAACAGGATGGGATTGCTGAGGAATGTGCTTTGAGCTGTTTTATTTTTTAGCATCAGTCTCACTACATGGTTATGACAAAGGGGAGATGCCATCAGCTCACATTCCAGACAGCAGACAAAGAACTTAATGTTACAACTTCAAAAGTTTTTTGACCAATCCCACAAAGAAAAGCACACTGACAGTAGTTCTATCCAACCACTGTAAGCACACGTCCCTTTGGTTAAAACAATGCTTACTTCTTTCAAATACAATACCTGCTTGTAAGCCCAAAACCCTCTGATTTTACAGATTCCCACATGCACCCAGAGGGGTCTGGAGGGTCACTTTTCCCTCTTACCCTGCGCATCTGGTCCAGTGCTGTCAGCATTTGCTCCAGCTGCTGCATCTTCTGCCTGGTCACTGACTGGTTGTTCCCGTTCAGGTCCTGCATGTCTGTGCAGAGGTGAGAAGCTTCAGCCACACTCTTCACACCTCCTCAAGTGCCACAAAGACACAACGCTTGCACAGCAAAGTGCAGGCACCCCACAGCCAAGCAGGAATCTGGCACAGCACCTCCGTGGCTCTCCTGCACCCACAGAGGCCACTCCCTCCCCACCCCAGTGCTGTGCTTACAGCCAAGCTCAGTTCAGCTCCCTCAAGGGCAGACCAGGTTTATCCAATTGCCATGCAAATGCCCTGAGAATGAGCACATTCCCTCTGGGAGTGGAGGTTGGAACACCTCTCCAGCAAGTTTCCTTGCAGGAACACACTGTGGTTTGCAGATGCTAATGAGCTGTCATTACCTCCTTGGCTTTTCAAAGTCTTGTAGTTAAAATCAAAGTCATCCTGGAGATTTTCCACCACTTTCATCTTCTGCTCCAGATCCTGGAAGGCAAGAAATGTGATTTCACTTACAGCACTCAAGAATTGTGCTGGGGAGAGCTGAAGGTGCCCAGGCAGACACATACCTGCACCCTCTTCCTGACATCCTGCAGGTGCTGCTCCAGCATCTGCTGCTTCTCTGTCACCACAGCTGCTGTGGGATGTGTTGCCTGTCCCCCTTGCTGCAGAGGGGACAAGAAGGGCATCAGGACAGGGCTGTAACAGGGGATGCTCCCTTCCAGCCTGAGGAGGTTCTGCAGGGTCCTCAGCTAGCTGCTCACTTCAGCACCAGCTCCAGGGCAGCAGAGGAGAGGAGAGGAGAGATGGAGACACCCAGCCAGAACACCCAGGCTGTGTCCTGGCTGTCAGCAATCAGGATGGCCAGGACCAGGAGTCCCTGGGATATGTGGCCACTGACCTGGGCTGCAGTAGCAGCTGTCTGGAGGAGCCGGGACTCTTCCCAGAGGCAGCGAGCCACGATGCGGGCGATCTCCATCGGCTTCTCCAGGTATCTGCTCTGTAAAGGGTCAAACAGGGTCAGCAATCACCTCCTGAACCCCTAGGATCTCCACACCAGGGCTGTGGATGGCGAGCTGTGCCAAGGAAACGCTCAGACCCTCACCAGCTCCCCCACTGTTGGAATTCAGCACATCCCTCTGGCTCTCCTGGACTGCCCAAACCCCTGCCAGGGGGCTCAGAGACCCTGGCACAGAGCCCAAGACACCTGTGGCTTTGATTATGACCCATGGAAAAAAATTACCAACCTTAGATGAGGATCTGCAAGGCACAAAAGCCTAAGTAGAATAATAGTTAGCTTGTCACGGGGTGACAAATAGATTTTTGGGGTTTTTAGAATGGGGGTTCAGGAGGCAAGATGAGGGATTATAATAATGATTAGTTTGTCACAGGGGTAAAATAGATTTTTGGGGTTTTTAGAATGGGGGCTTAGGAGGAATCTGGGCATGGCCAGCCTTTCTCCTTGTTCTTCTTGGTCTCCATCTTCTGCTGAGATGGTGGCACTTTTGGATTGGTTTAGAGTAGAAGCTCACTGTCTGACATAGGTGATAGGGATTGGGAAGTTATGGTAAATATTGTACACGTGGTTTTTAGTATAAAGAGATAGCACCAGTTATCTTTTTATACTAAAAGATAGTATAAAAATTTTCTTTATATAAGAAGGCTACAACCTTCTTATTCTATAAAGATAGAATTTTATAGATAAGAAAATCTTATACTTTCTCTGGCCTGCCGAGTTCCTTCAGCCTCTGTCTGACCTGCTGAACAGACCTCGGCAGGGCAGAGAAAGAATTTTATAGATCAGAAACAATAAACAACCTTGAGAACGAGAACAGAAGAGTTCTGACTCCTCCTTCAGGGAGTCTGCTGGGTGGGAAAAGAGACTTTAACACACCTGGGGGTCACTGTGAGCAGCAGAAACCCTGAGACCCCACCATGCTCCCAGCTCACCTGCAGGAACTGCTTGATGCGGCGCAGGTTGTGCTGGTAGAGGACGTTGGACTCCTGCAGGAAGCGGCTGTACTGCTGGTCAATCTCCCCCAGCAGGTTGTGGAACACCAGCGTGGCATGAGACTCCTTGCTGGCAGCATAGGCCCTGTGCAGGGGAGAGAGATATCTGAGTGCCTGGCATGGGGCAAGGGGCAAAGCTGGGGGGCTCTGCTCACACCCAGCACCCCCTGTGCAAATTACAGAATCTCTGAATCGTTTAGGAAGGAAAAGAACTCTTAAGATGGAGCCCAGCTGGTGACTAATCACCATCTGGTCAAGCAGACCAGGCAGACTGTGAACACCAGCACCTGATGTCTGTGAGCACATCCCACGTGCTCATGGATAGGATCCAGCCACCAGTGCTCTGTGTCAGCCCCCTTTACAACACAGGTCAGTGTTAGCCATGCCTGGATGGGGACACCCCCCTGCTTCTCCTGGCCCAGGGTCTGACACAGAGCACAAAATCCCCCTCCATTCCCTTGATGCCACATGAGCCCCAGAGAGAGAGGCCAGTCCCATCACCAGAGCTCCTCCAGCCCTCTTGAGCCCCTGCAGGTGGGTGTTATGAGCAAAGTCCCCTCAGAGGCATTTGAAAAGTCCTCACCAGTCCTGGCTTTCAATCCAGGGGGCCAGGAACTGCCGGAGCTCCATGGGGAAGCTGTCGCTGTAGAGCTGGTGGAGCTGCTCCAGGTAGCGCGTGTCGAGCTGCTGCAGCTGGTTCCACTGCGCCATCCTGGCCAGCTCGGGAGACCTGAGGGGTGGAAACACAGCTGGCTCCTGCCTCCCTCCTGCCAGGACCCAGCTGTGACCCTAAAAGGGTTCTTCTCTCTGGGTAGAACCAGAGACAGCCAGGGCACGCTGCTCCAGGACAGCTGGCAGGGGCAGGCTGGCCACTGGCAACAGGTTGGAATGAGGATTAAATCTGGTCTCAAAAACACCCCTGGCTGGTCCTGCTGGGAGGCAGGGAAGTGGCTGTGGAGCTTACAGTAAGTGTGGAAGGCGGAGACTGCCAGGAAGCTACAGAAACAGGGAAGAAGCAATTTTCAAGTTCACGACTTGTATCAATGGAAATCAAGCTGACACTAACGAGGGGACTCCAGCTGTGCTGGCAAATGAAGGCACAGCTCTGCGTGACACCAGCAGTCACTTCCCTGCAGAAAGTGGTTTGCTTTTCCCAAAGGTCCCTGCGCTGAGTGATGCAGCATCACTGCATGGCCTCCTCCCCCAAGGGACTCTTTCCTCATTTGTCTGGGTGCGAAGAAAAGAAAGTGGAAACGTCTTCTGTGGGCTGAGACACCAGGAGGGGACAGGCATTGGCACTGACATGGGAGTTAAGAGGGTTTTTAGTGCTTCACAGCACTGAAGAGCCCCAAAGGCAGGAGCAGGACATTAACCTTGAACTGCAACCGCCTGGTGCAATCCTCAGAGAAGTCCACACGAACCAAATCTGCTATGAATGGAGCAACAAGTGAACAAAAAAGGAGAGAGCTGTGGCCACAGATCCCTACAGACCTGGAGCCAGACCTGGCTGATGTGATGCTGCAGTCCAAGGGCTGAGCTGTGAGCCCTGACCTAGCACAGCACAGCCCCCATTCCACAGGGGGTTCAGCCCTTTGTGGCCAGTGCTCAGCTGCAGCAGCTCAGGGAATGCTCCATCTGCCCCATGCAGCTGCGGGGGCCCCTCCTGCTGCACGAGCGATGCTGCTGCAGGGTGGGAAACCCACCAAAAGCCCAGGGCTGAGTGGGAGCCCACCACAGCCCCGCAGGGATCGCCCCGCCTGGGCAGCGAGCTCAGCACCCGCCTCCTATTGCGCCATGCCCGGGGGCGGGGGGGCTGCACCGGCCCCTCCGGAAACAGCAGCGGCTGCTGCCCCAGCGCAGCTCCTGCCACAGCCCCGCTCCCGGCCCCGAGCAGCGCAGGGCTGCGGCAGCAGCACGGCACAGCAGGCAGCTGGGCAGGGGTGCCAAGCGGCTCACAGGCGGAGCTGCTGCAGAAACACGACCAGGTGCCACATCCGGAGCCGTGGTGCACCTGAAAGGCGCAATCTCGGCGTTTCAGAGCAGCACCGAAGCTCCCAGGCTGCCACAGGGCAGCAGCACTTGGACGGGACTCAGCCACTTCCCAGTGCCACAAACAGCCGCAGGGCAAGGCAGCTTGCAGCACTGAACTCCAGCTCCTCCTGGCATGCACCCAAGGCACTCTGAGATTCCTGGAGGAAAAGGTCCTTAAGACATTCCTCACAGCAGCAGCCACCACTCTCAAGGAAGCTCTGATCCTGCCAGCCCTGGGATCCCACACAGGAGCCTCTGCCTGGTGGGCCCCACGGTTAAAAATCTGAGGGTTGAACCTTTCTGATTCTGCTGGGCTTGCCCATCTCTGTGGTTTGCCTCTCCTCCATCTCTGGAATGGAGCCAGAGAGCAGCCAGCATGGCCAGGACCAACACAGCATGATGCAAGCTCATGGGTAAACACGCTGTCCAGAGCTCAGAGCAGAGCTGCTAAAAGTAGATCAAGAGCTAAAGTTCATCTTTCTTTATCTTCCTGCAAGGGCAGAGCACAAGAGTCAGGCCCAGCTGCACAGTGTCACCCCTCTGGGACAGCTCTGCACACTCCAACCACCCCACTGAAAATGGGGCTGTCATGGAAGAACCCTGTATCTGCTTTCTGCCTTCCTTTTCATCTGTGGGACACACCTGGGAACACCCTGCATGTGTGTCCCTACAGCAAGCAATGAGCCCTAGGGCAACATGAATGGGGGAGTCACTGGAAACAGCCTTAGAAGGACCCCAGGACTCCACATCCCCTGCAGTGACAGAGTGGGATGGAGCTCAGCCACTGACAGCACTGCACAGGCCACATCACCACGGTGCCATCACAGGGTCGTGACAGATGCCACCAACATCACTTCACAGAGTCCTGCAGCAGCAGCAGCAGGCACCTTGCTGCCCCCTCTTCCACAGAACCATCAGCAGCCTGAGGGAAAACTGCTCCACACGGCAGCCAGGGCTCTGGCAGTGCTCTGGAAAGGCGCTAGAAGAACTCGGCTCTGCCTCTCTGGAGCAATTTCAAAGCCAGCCTTGGAGGTGGAAAACAGCGATGCAGAAATTTGCAACAGGAGGAGGGAGACGGCGCTGGACAACCTCAGAGCCACAGCATGGGTTGTGATCACCCCACAGGGCTGCTGTTCCTCATTGCAGCTCTCCAAGGTCCATCCCAGCTGCGAGTGACACTGTCACCATCCCCCTCAGGGCAGGGGACACACAGCCCACAGCCCTCCTGTGCTCCAGCACTGCTGCTGCTTCTCCAAGGGGTCTCCCAGCTGCGAGTGACACTGTCACCATCCTCCCCACGGCAGGGGACACGCAGGGCACCCCTCCTGTGCTCCAGCAGCTCCAACAGACGGAGCACACTGGGGGAGTGACAGTGACAGGGATCACCGGCAGGGTGGGAGCAGGGTCTGCCCCGATGTGCGCCCAGGCCAGCCCACTCTCCATCCAGTCTGTCTGTCCCACGGCCCGAGGGACAGGAGCCACCCAGAGCCGGGCAGCAGGAGCGGTGACAGCACTGCCAGCCCCGCAGAGCTCCCGGGGGCTCGTTCACCCGAGCTGCAGAACGCGGCTGCCGTGACACCGGCACCCACGGGGCTGTCACCGAGGCGAGCCCCGCTCCGGGCAGGACGCCCCGAGCCGCAGGCGGCGTGTGACAGCCCTGAGCCCGCAGCCCCGCCGTGCCCGGGCCCCCTTTGGGCTCCCAGTCCTACCGGCCCCGTTCCGCACGGGACCCCCGAGGCCGTGCCAGCCCCGGCCGCACCGGGCGGGCCGCACCTCCCCCGGCCCTGCGGCTCCCGCCGCTTCTCGCTGTCAGAGCAGCCGGTTCGGGCTCTGTCCCCGTGCGCGGTGCCAGCCCGGAAGATCCGCCCGGGCCGCACAGACCGGCCCCGCTCCGCACCGCGGCTCGGCCTGCAGTGACGGGAGCCGGGACAGGCCCCCCCCGCGCTACCCCGCGATGCCGGCCCCGCTCCCGCCCCGGCCCCACACCGGCGCGGGGCACACCGGCTGCCGGCGGCGAGCAGCGCCCGCGCACCCCCCGCGCTCACCGGCGGTCCCGGCGGGCGGGGCGGCGGCTCCCGGTGACGGCGGCGATCGCGTCCGGCTGCGCCGAGGGACCGGACCTCCTGCGGCCCGGCCCCGCCCCTCCGTGACGTCATCATCCCCACTGCCAATGGCGATTCGGTGTTCCTGCGGCCCCGCCCCGGCAGGCCTCCGACAGCCAATCAGCGCGGCCGTTGTGTGGTGCGTCACGGCGCGCGGAGAGGGGGCTGCCCCCCCGGCTATTCCTGGATGGCACCGCCTCCCGCCGCAGGGCTTCGCTAGGCAGAGGCGGTGCAGGGTGTCGGGGGGGGGGCGGCTGCCGGGAACAGCCGTGCGGGAAACCCAGCTGAGTTCCGGGCAGCGCCGTGACGTCACGCGGTCGCCGCCGCCGCCGCCGCAGCCTCTTAAAGGGGCCGCGCCTCGCCGGGCGGGCCCGTGCGCCGTGCTGGGAGCAGCGCCCCCGCGTGGGGAAAGGGGGATCGGCCCTGTGGGGCTGAGGGGATTGATCCTATAGGACCGTCGGGATTGATCCTATAGGGCTGTGAGGATGGATCCCTGTGGGGCTGAGGGGATTGATCCTATAGGGCTGTGGGGATCGATCCTATAGAACTGTGGGGATCGGTCCCTGTGGGGATGGATCCCTGTGGGGCTGTGGGGATTGATCCCTGTGGGGCTGTGGGGATCTGTCCTACAGGACTGGGAGGATCAGCTCTAGGACTGTGGGGATCGATCCTATAGGACTATGGGGATCATCCTTGTAGGTCTGTGGGGATCGATCCCCTTGAAGCTCTGGGGATGGATCCCTGTGGGGCTCAGCGTGTCAGCCCCCACTGCAGTGCTGTGGGGATGGATCCCTGTGGGGATGGATCCCTATGGGGATGGATCCCTGTGGGGCTCAGCGTGTCAGCCCCCACTGCAGTGCTATGGGGATGGATCCCTGTGGGGATGGATCCCTGTGGGGCTCAGCATGTCAGCCCACACAGCAGTGCTGTGGGGATGGATGGATGGATCCCTGTGGGGATGGATCCCTGTGGGGCTCAGCGTGTCAGCCCCACACAGTAGTGCTATGGGGATGGATCCCTGTGGGGATGGATCCCTGTGGGGCTCAGCGTGTCAGCCCCACACAGCAGTGCTGTGGGGATGGATCCCTGTGGGGATGGATCCCTGTGGGGCTCAGCGTGTCAGCCCCACACAGCAGTGCTGTGGGGATCAGCCCCTCCCCAGCACCCGGTGCCACGGACAGGCCTCACACTGGTGGTTTACAAAAGAGACTTTATTGCTGCGCTGCTGCCTGGGCACAGCCAGGGACAGGCGAGGATCACCCGGGGGCCTCTGCCGCCCTGGCCCCGCAGCTCAGAGAAAACCCGCGTGGAAAAACGGCCCGTGGGCCCGCAGGAGATTGTGTGAGGGCAGGTGAGCTGCGGGCTCACACGGGGCTGGGAAGCACCAGCAGCCGAGAGCCGGTGCCCGGTGCCTCCCACACCGGGAGCCTCGGGGCCGCCGGTGTCTCATCAGGGCTGCCTGCAGCCGGCACACGGAACCGACCGCTCACACCTCCTGTGGGGAGGGAAGCTGGGGCAGGACCCCGAGGCTGGGACAGCACTGCTTGAAGGAAAATAATTCTTTAAAAGTAAAGCAAGTTTATATATTGGGTTATGTGAGCAGCAGCAGCCTCGTGCTGGGGGAGCAGGATGGGGAATGCGAGGCTGGGGCTTGCAGCGGGGCTGAGTATGTGAGAGAAGCTGGGCTGAGCCAGGCAGAGCCCCCGAGGCACCGTGTGCTGCCCTCCTGCTGCCTCACCCAGGGCACGGAGTGAAGCTGCAGAAAGCAGGACACAGGGAGGACGGCACAGGACATGGACATGGGCATGAGCCTGAGCTGTGCCAGGACACCTGCAGAAAGCAGATGCTCAGAAATGCTCCAGGTCCGGTGCTGGGCAGGTGTCAAGGCCTCTTTCTGATGGTCTAGAGCCTCACATGGCAGCAGTGCATCCCACATCCCTCTGGAAACAAGTCCCTAGCCGTGGTGGCTGCTCCAGCATCGCTGCCTGGGTGTCCCCCTCTCCCAGGGCAGCAAGTGTGGCCCCCGCTGCCTGCTGCCAGCACCACTGTGGGTGTGGAGGGAGCAGACCCAGCATGCTGCTCCCTGCCCTGGGACTCCTCCTGCATCTCTGGCAGATCCCTAACCTGTGTAGGAAGCCTGCAGCTTGCTCTGCTCCTGCCACAGCCCCAGGGCACAGCGGGGAGCAGCAGTGAGCCCCAGCTGTGTGACACCCCAGCTGCAGGGTGGCTTTGTGCAAAGGCCACCCAGTCCTTGGGAGGGCAGAGAGGAGCAGCCCCACCTGCCCCAGGCCAGCTCAGCTTTGCCCCGTGCTGCCCAACGAGAGGATTTGCTCAGCTCTTCCGTCCCAGCTGCATCCCAGTTCCTCTGGTCCCCCGAAGGAGCAGCCGGGTTGGGTGCTGGGAGTCTTCTTGCCTGTGGGGTGGCTGCAGAGCCTGGCATTGGGGGGCAGGTGGTGTGGGCTGGTGGGCTATTGCAGGAGGCTTTCTTGACACCAGGTTTTTCTTATGGAGGACTCTTGAACTTTCAGCTGTACAGCTTCTTGGGATCAGCACTCTCCAGCTGGGTCAGGGCCCTGTCACTCAAAGCACATCTTCAGGTGTGGGGCAAGAAGGCTGCAGCAGGAATGGTCTCCAAGGGTGATTTAGTAGTGTAAGAAAAACAGTTCCATGTTGCTAATGTTTATGTGCTAAAACTAAAATATAAAATACACCTTGTACAAAGCAGGCAGGGGATCGGCATCGGCTCTGCAGGGTAAGGAGGATGCATTGTGTACACTTCCCTGGGGCTCCAGGGCAGGGAGAGCTCGAAATGTGAGTGATATTGTGTTCAGCTGTCATCCACAGCCCTCGTGCTCTGCAGGCCTGTCCTACTCGCTGTCACTCTTGTCCACCAGTACCGCGTCGGTCTCCTCCGTGATCTCCAGCAGGGTGTGCATGTCGGGGCTCTCCCCACGCATCAGGTCTGAATTTTCTCCTTCCTCTCCACCGACCTCCACCAGCTCTGTGGCTTTCACCTCCACCTCACCCTCTCTGATTTTCTTGACGTGGAAAGTGAAGGGTGGCACTTTGTAGACGGCTGTCTTGGACCTGGCGTAGATGGTGTGGTCAGGGGTGAAAGACTTCCTCAGTTTGTCCCGAGAGCTCTTCATCTTCTCTCTCCTTTCGTTAGTCACAATTTTAGTGCCCAGTTTGTTCATCCTCTTCTCCAGGTTGTGGCGGGTCTTCTCCAAGTTGTGGCGGGTCTTCTCCAGGTTTTCCTTGGTCTTTAGCTTAGTCTTTTCCATCTTCTCCTTTGAGAATGCCTTCTTGAAGTCATCCACCCTTTTCATGCCGCTCCTTTTGATGCGTTCTGCCCGTGACTCTTCGATAATCTCCTCGATCTCCACCTCCTCATCCGAGGAGAGCTGGATGTGGTCCTCCTCTGCATGGTCCTCACCCACGGGGACCTCCTCACCCTCACCTTCCTTCTCCACCTTTTCACCTTCCTTTAGGGACTTGCTGATGCTCAGTTTAGACGGGAGCTTCACTTCATCCTGCAAGACACAGAGCGGAGCCAGTGAGACACACAGACACCAGCAACCCCAGAGCCAGCCCGTCCTCCCTCCCTCCCTCCCACACATCGGCCTCCATCCAGCTAAACACACCCAGGTACCTCAGGCCTGGGCTCATCCTCCCTCACTGCAGCTGATAAAGTCATTGTGAGGAGGATCTGCTTAGGACTGTCCTGCATGTACCAGGACTCAGGCACCAGCTCTGCTCACCCTAGGCTGGCTCCAAACTCATCTGTGATGCCAGAAGTACAGGAAAGGCAGCCCGGCACTGAAACGGGAGCCTTTTCCCTTCTTCCTCTGTCTGTGTCACAGTCTTGTGCCCTCCAGTTTCATCTTTATCCTGCACTGGCCATTACAGCCCCTCACCCCTGGCTGCAGGACAGTGGTCTTCAGCTCTCCAGCCTGGCCAGGTCCAGCTGTGACCCCGGGCACAGCACAGGGCTGCAGAGGCACAGCCAGAGCTGAGAGTCTGGCCACAGCACCAGCATGCACACTCTGTCCTGGCTGCCCCCAGGCTGCACTCAGACTTTCCCAAGGCCTCAGGATCCAGATGTGGGGCTGGGAATCTCTTGGGATGCAGCAGGCTGCCCTGTTTTTCCTATTTCTCCACTAGGGAATAAGTTAGAGAATTTGCCCAAGTCCATATCTGGAGATAGTGGAGCCAGTGGTCCCAACTCACACAGCCGGGTCTGCAAGCAGACACAGCTCAACTTGGATTCATTCAGCTTCTCCACGAGCCTGAGCCAGCCAAGTTCCTGATCCCAGTGGCAGAGGACAAGCATGTGCCTGGGAGAGGGGCACAAGTCTGGAGTGGGATTGGTTTTCATCTGAGCAGCACATAGCAGTGATTCACCTCTCTGTTCCCAGGACAGGCTGGAAATAGCCCATCACTGTCCAGAGCCTCACAGCTGCAGGGCTGCAGCTCACGCTCGGAAATTTATTGCCCAAGCAGTCAGTTCTAATCTACAGAGCTGGGTGAGAGAGGTGGGAGCTGCCAGGACCAGCCTGTCAGGAATCCAGCAGCAGCCAAAGGGCAATGTGTGGAATGGGCACTCAGCATGCTGAGCTGATGGATTTGCTGAGGTTTGGAGAAGAGCCTGGGCAGCAAGACAGCCAGGTGCCATCCTGAGCCCTGGGGCAGGCAGCAGCAGAGCAGAGCAAGGATGGCATTCCAGTTCTGCCCTGGAAATCAAGGGGCAGCCCCTGGTGCACCCCAAGTGCTTGAAGTGCATGGCAAACCCTGGAACACCAGCAGGGATTTGCCTGCCCCTGGCTTGGGGACGTGCCCAGGGTGACTTTGCTGTGGCACCTCCCATGCTCTGCGTGTCACAGCAGCTGCACAAAGGTGCCAAGAACCTTTGGACAGGGGAATGGCCATTCCCCAGGCATGAGGAGGGGTGTTCCTGGTGCTGTTGTGGGACAGAACATCCCGGTCCCTGCTCAGAGCAGGACAGGACAGCATGTGTGCACACCCTCACCCTGAGTGCTGTCCCACTGCACACCACTGCCCTGCCTCACCAGGGTCACTGCCACTCTGTGCCTCTGGCCTGAGCTCCTGGAGATGCCCTCCTTGCAGACAGGGTGCTGTCCCCAGCCCTCTGTGCTGTCCCCAGCTCTGCCTTCCCTTCCACCCCTGCAGAAGTGACACAACTCATCGAGTACATGACTCCAGCACAGCTTCACCTGCGTCACATCCAGATGCTCTCAGCTGCTTTCTCATTTTTTCCCCAAGCACAGGTACTGTTCCTTGGGCCAGATGAAGTTCTGGAAGCACGAGGGCATCTGGGGAAACTTTTGTGAGCAGTGGAAAGCCAGCTCCATGGGGCACTGGGCTTAGTGAGGATGGCACGGGCTGCAGGGTCTGTGGTGAAAGCACAGAGCTTTCATTCTGGGTTTTCAGGTGCTGGGTGAAGCTCTTCACCCTCCAGATCACAGGTCAAGTCTCATACACTTTGTGGAGATGAAGGTGAAGTGGCCAACATGTGTTTTCTTCATTTGATGAGCCATTTCAGCAGAAAACAATACACACACTCTCCAGAGGGCCAGGTCAGCCCAGGGCAAACCCACATCAGGGGGAAGGCAGGGATCCTGTTCTCCACAACAACACCTGCCAGAGCAATCCCAGAAAATTCCAGGGACCCTGCCCAGCCAGCAGAACATCAGGAACTCCAGCCACTTCCTTCCCTCTGAGGCAACACAATGAGCCAGAACAAAGGCATCCCCCTCTTGCCTGGCACAGCTGTCCCTGGAAATGGGCCATATCCTGGAAACCCTGATCCTATCAGCCCCTTGTGAGCTCCAGAATATGTGTTTGCAGCAAGAAACACACCTCAAACCTCCACGTCTGTCACATAAATAACAACCTTTCCTCACCTTTCCTTGTGCTACACCAGTATATGCAGCTCTTGACTGAATTTTCTGATGGGATGGGATGGGCTGGGCCAGCAGTGCTCCCATCCAGCCTCAGCAGCATCCTGCAGCTCTTCCCTCACAGCCACAAAGACATGGCCAGCAGCAGCTTTGGGTGCATGGCACAGTGGGAGCAACAACCCCTCTTGGGGTGCCTGCAGCTCTCCCAAAGCCTGCACTTCACCTGGAGAGCAGCAACTCTCCCTTCTCCCACTCTGCCAGCCCTGCTCCATCCCCAGAGCCCAGCCCCAGGCTGGCAGTGCTCACAGCTCTGCTGGTGCCTCTGTCAGGAGGCACAGAGGGAGCACAGCCCTTCCCATAGTGAGGATCCCAGCCTCCTCCCTTGGGATTGTTTCCAAGAGCTTTTCTCCAGCTGTGTTTGGGAAACCCTTCATGTCCTGCTCCTGGTTTCTCTCTCTCTCTCCTAGGTATAATTCCTGTATTTCCCACCCTCAGCCCACCTCTTCCTCACTGGTCTGACCAGTATTTAACCAGCTGAGGGATCACTGGAGGGTTTTCAGCAGTGTGCAAAGGGACAGTCCCCAGAGTCCAAGCTCACCTGCATTCAGGGAGCATTGCTGTCGGTTCAGGCACAGCACAGCTGCTGTGAGAACATCCACAGCTCTGGCACATCCTAATGGGGACCAGCCCATTCTGCTGAGCATCCCTTGCATGTACCTGCACCCAGGCACTGCCCAAAGCCCACCAAGAACCTGCCCAGGAGGTTTCTCCAGTGGAGAAGGAGAAGTGGAACTGCCTGGTGTGGGCAGGACGTGCCTGCAGACACAGGCATGGAGGATAATGGGACGTGACTGAAACAACCAGGAACCATCCCAGGCCCATGGCTGGGTGCTGCACAAATCCCTGCTCTGTCCAAGCAAGGCACTATGCTCTCTGCACTTCATTTTACTCATGACTCATCCAGTTGAGCCACATTTTTAACACCAGGCATTCTATTTTTACTCAGAAAACACCGATCCTGAAGTGGGCGAGTCCGAAATCCTGGGTCTTGGCATCCCAGCCTGTTGGGGTGTTCAAAACCTGGCTCCCAATCAGCAGAGTCCCAAACCAGTCCTGTCCTCTCTGCTCGCATCCAACTGGCACAAGGACAGTGAGTAAACAACATTTTCCAGCAGATTTTGTTACCAGCAGCAGCAAACTCCGTGTACAGTGCAGAGCTGCTCCCAGCAGCAGGACAGGGACATGGAGCCTGCATTGTCCCTGCAGCACAGAGCTCCTGGGATGAGCTGTGCTTCGGGAAGCTCCCTGGCACTGGGCCTGTCCATCTGTGGAGTTTGTGGGCACCCAGAGGGGCCCCAAGGGCAGCTGGCTGCCAGCTGCTCTGTGGCCTCCTACTTCAAACAGCCCCGAGCTGTCGGATCCTCAGCAGCCTCTCCCCTGAGTGGGCTTTGCTTTTATCTGACATTGTTTTCGAGTTCCCTGGCAGTGAGTCACCCGCAGCCCACGGCCATGGACACCAGCCTGGTTGCTACAACACACGTAAACACTTCCCCTGGCCTATAAAAAGGCCAAGGAGACGCAGAGCTGAGCTGCATTCCCAGTCAGTGTGTAAGGAACCGAGTCCCAGCACTCCCAGGCACTCTGCTCTCCAGTTGGAAGGTTTTAATGGAAGGTTCTCACATGCACATGCAAATCACATCTGCAATTCATTTCACTCCGTTATTTTTGCACAACTGCAACAGCACAAACAGAGAGTTTGGTTGATGCTTGCAGCAGTAACATGCAGAAAACGACCAGCTCGCATTTCTGGGCTCCACTATGACCAAATCAGGCTGATCCCAACACTTTGTGAGCTGCAGCCCCTCCTGCACCCACCCCGGGCAGCACAGCCTGGGCCTGGCCTCGGGGAGCCTGGGGGAGGATCAGGAGGAGCCTGGGCAGCAAACAGCCCTGCAGGTCAGGTCAGACTGTGCCAGAGAACAAGTTCTGCTCCCGTTTCCATGATAACTGCTCTGCTGTGCCAGGCCCCAGAGGACACTGCTTTGTGCTGACCTCCCAGCAGTGTCATGGGAAGGAGGATTCAGCTATTCCTGAGTAACAACAGCATGCCTGAGAAGCACCCTGAACACAGCACGGCTCAGGAGTGTCCAGATACCCTGCACAGAGGGGCTGTGCTTTCCTCTCCAGTGGAACAGACCTTTTCTGTGGAGACTGAAATTGCTAGTTTGCTAGATCACAAAAAAAAAAGGAGGCTTTTCTTACATCTGACATTCTCCTTAAAAAGGAGTTTTCCCTGGCAGCTTTGAGCAGAAACCACAATTCCTAGACTTGATTCACCCTCGCCTGGCTCTTGGAATATTCCTGTGGCCATTCCCACTGGACAGTGCTGCAAACGCTGCTGGGTGACCCCCAAAGGGCAGCTGGAGCTTGGGGGGTTTTATCCAGCAGCTGCACAATGACAGGAAGGCAAGAGGCCACTGTGGCCTCTGTGGAATAAATGTTACATGAACAACATTTAAAGTCATCACTGCAGTATGGGGAGGACCTGAGTCTGAGCAAGGTGGCCAGATAGAAATGGGAGATGCTGCAGGGGCTGCCTGGAAGTTTTATAGAAGTTTTATGTCACAGTTTGTGCCCTCTGCCTGTTTTACCTGTTTAAAACAACAACTTCAAGCCACATCACAATCACAATCTAATGCTCACAAGAAGCCTGAGGAGGTTCCAGGGCTGCATTTCACAGGGAGAACAGGTGGGATTTGCCCAGTCCCAGCAGAGCCAGCTGCCCCTGGCCACCTGCCCTTTCTCATGCAAGCCACACAGCAGCTCCTCCTGAGGGAAAATCCCAGCTCCTCACACCCACGCTCATGCAGCAAGCACATTAGTCAGAGCAGGATCAGCCTTAAAGGTCTGACAGCCCCAGGCAGCCCCAAGCAGGAGAGAAGCAAAGGCTCGGAATCAGCAGCTCCCAGAGCTTCAGAGGAGGTTCAGAGTGATCTTCAGGGAGTGATCTTCCTGCTGATGAAGCCCTAAACTGCTGCCTCCTCCTGTGTCTTCTGCTGCCCTGGGCCTGTCTCCACGGGCTGGGCTCACAGGGCAGTCCCTGGCGAAGACTCAAGGCATACCCGGGGCATCTTCTCGGGCTAAGATGAGGAAAACTCTGTTTCAATGGCTGGGGAAAGGGAGCACAATGGAAACACTTACCTGTTCCTTCCAGGAATCTGATCGAGAACAACAGTGATCCGGGTTAGCAGAGAACAGGCAGAGAGAAAAGGCACAGGGGTGTGTTTTAGTCAAGGGGGAAGGCAGGAAGCAGAATTTGACAGAAAAGAGAGTCAGCAAAGGTCTGTGAGTGGAAGAGTGTCTGTCTCTGGTTCAGGAGGTTCCCAGAAGACACAGGATCCACTGCCACAGGGCCAGACTCTGCTCAGGATCACAGGGCTTCAGTGTCACCTGTTGGGGACATGTCTCCCTTTGCTGTGGTGTAGCTGAACTCAGAGTTTGTTTGTAAGTGTAAGATCATGAAAAAAGGGTGGTGTGTCATGGACATATTTTATGAAGAATCCTTTTGCTAGGATTTTTTTCTCCTAAGAATCTGAGAGGCCTCAGAAATGAAATGTAAACAATGGTTATCTGCTGCTGTGGAATGCAACAGGTGCATCTGTGATTGGTCTCATGTGGTTGGTTTTAATTAATGGCCAACCACAGTCCAGCTGTCTCAGACTCTCTGGTCAGTCACAAGATTTTATTATTATTCTATTCCTTTCCTTTCAAGCCTTCGGATGAAATCCGTTCTTCTATTCTTTTAGTATCATTACAATATATCATTTTCTTTTAATATAATATATATCATAAAATAATAAACCAGCCTTCTGAAACATGGAGCCAAGATCCTCATCTCTTCCCTCATCCTGGGACCCCTGTGAACACCACCAGAGTGGTGATTTTAAAGCCCAGTGTTTATGGATTGAGGTGCAGAGGCTGCATAGATTGAAGCAGGCGGGTGCAGCTCCAGAACTCTATCCTCTGCTTTTGTCACGAACTGACCTTACCCCAGAGCAGAGCCAGATAATTCCCAGCAGCTCCCAGATCTCTGCACCCAGTGACACAGCAAAGTCAGCCATGGCCTTGACTCTTGGCTTCCAAGGGTTGGACAAAGTTTGTGTCCAATAGTGCCAAGAGGTTCATGAAAAGAGAAGCCTCAAGCCTTAGAGACGAGACTTTTGAGTCCTGCAGTGAGAAGTCACCAAGGAATACTGCTGAGATAAAAAGGTCTAAAATATGAGAGGAGAAAGCAAATCAGGTTGGGATTAGGTGAATGTTAGAGGGATAAATAATTCATTCTCTAGTAGCATCTCCCTGCCTAGCAGAGTCCTCCCAGCCTCTGTAATTCTGGGTGTTGTGCAATTTGCCTGGCACTTATCAGGCACATCCAGTTACCCTGTGTCCTGCAAGCTGTCTGAAAAGCTGGATGTGCCTCAGGAGCTGTGAGAAACAGCCACTGGGGACAGGCACCAGAGCTGGTGCAGAGGAAGGGAGGGAGGGTGGGGACAGGAGGAGGCTGTGCTTGGAAAAATGCTTTTGCCTTTAGTGAGTCAGAGGAGAGGGAGAGCTGTAGGAAACAGAGAAGTAAATAGATTGAGAGTGAAAAGGAGCTTTTTTCTCCCTCTGACAGCATTAACATTTTTTGATGCCATTATCAGTCTGTTTGTACCACTGGCTTTGCTCTCAGATCTGCTCCTCCAGGATAAATCTGCCTGAGCTGATTGATGACTCCAGAGCTGCTCTGAACAGCAAAGCAGCAAAGATGGGGTTTGTGTTACAGATCCTTTGCAGACACTGACGTTTGCATCCTCACATAAAGCTGAAGACTAAACATCCTGAGACTTTTTATTCTAAATATTTGATTTTCCTTTACTGATACTGCACATTTTGTTTCTGCTCTTTGTCCATCTCACAGCTGGACAGTGCACCCACAATTCTTCAGGTGTCCTGTAACTTACAGGAGATTTGCAGAATCAAGAGGACAATCCCAAATGGGATAAAAGAGGGCTAAGCCTGTTGCTGAATAGTTTATAAGTCATTGCCTTATGGGTTGTGCACATGAGACGCCTGAGGGAGGAATTGGTGATAGGAGGGATATTACCTTGGGTTTGTTCTCATGAGCCACTACTCATCCAATCTAACCCTATCCCAAAGGCTGGGCAGCCTCTGGCCCTTTGCTCTGAGACAATTTGTGGCTGCACAGCTCAGCCTGGAACTATAATGGTGAAAGGATTTTAGCAAAGCAAACACTTCTGGCACCAACTGCTTATAAATAATAGCTGAGCAATGAAATATTAATGCAGTTGATACTAGATTGCAACAGAGAAATCCATGCTCCAGAGCTGTCTGCTGGTAGACTGGTAATCTGCACTAAAAGAAATCCTAAGAGTCAGAGCTATTAACATCCTGACTTTTTTTAAGGCTCAGTCTCCTCTGAATTATTATCTTGAATCTCTTATAGTTCCATAATATGCAGAGAATGTGGAAGATTTTTGTACATCAGGATGTTCGTGTGCTGCAATGGAGGCAGCACTGACAGGAGCTGCTTTAGACTGGATTTGCAGTGAGAGTGAAACCTGCTCTTTATTGTAAAGTATTAGCAGAAAATGAATACAGTGGCTGCTGCAATGCAAATCCCTTCCCAGTGGGAAGAGGGATGGATGTTCCAGCACAGAGAGCCTCAGCCAGGTGGACCCAGCTGGTCTTGCAGGAAAAGCACCTGGATACCTGGTGCTGTGCCCATCCCAGTGCTGTCACCAAAATTGCTTTGGAAATTCCTGTTTACTTTTTAATGCTGGAGCTGGGCAGGCAGCACTGAACTGCAGGCACCTCACCCAGCCAGGCTGTCCCTCAGGGCTGTGCATCTCCCTGGCTCTTGTCAATGCTCCCCTGCCATTAAACTCATCGTGAATGAGTTTCTGAATGATTAATTTGAAACAAAACCATGGCTCAGGGAAGCTGCCATTCTGTTTGGGCAGCGGAGAAAAGCTGTAGCCCGGGGGCAGTGGGTTTGTATGCCCTGGGGTCCTTGCCCTGTGCTGCTCCTCAGCTCCCTGAGCTTATCTCTTTTCCCACGCTCTTTTGAGGAGCACAGACCCAAAACTGAGGCAGCTCAGCTCTGAATCTGCCACATTAATGAGTGGGTTTGAGATCTCCCCCTCCTTCTCTCCGTGTGCAGCCTCCCATCCGTATAAGGCCCACGCCAGCACAAAGCCAGGCTGGGCTATTTATATTTCCCTGCCCAGCCCTACCCACCCAACGCTGCATGGCTGGCATCCAGGTCCCACCCAACAGCACAGCCCTTCCCACGGAAACTCACATCTCACACAGCTCAGAGCAGCCACCAAAACCCCCAGAAGAGCAGATGAGCCCCAAGGGAGCCTCCCATGAGGGCAGCGTGGGGAGCACACACTCACACCCCTCAGACAAAGCTGCTCTTCCCAACACAAACACTGCAATTAAACACTGCAGCTTTTCCCAACAAAAACATCCCCAGAGCTCAGCCCACACCAGCCTCAAAATAAAGGACCAGCACGCTTTAGAAATTCAATACTCGGTGTGCGTGCCGAGTGCTGCAGGGCTTTGTCCAGCTGTAACAAAATCGGCCTCTGGCATTTGCAGGAATAAGTTTAATTGTCAAAAAAACACTTTGGAGGGAAATGCCAAGCTTACATAAACTGCCACGTGCTGCTCTCCAGCTCTCACAAAGTCTGGTTTCAGAGCAGTGGCTGCTTGCACAGGACATCCATTATTTAACCACGAACTGCAGTAACCAGCCCCATGTTGAGGATCCCAAAACCAGGAGATTTGGGATGAAGTCACTTTAGTTTGTTTTTATTAGCAACCACTCTCACAGAATTTTTTGGTGCCCTGATTTCTCTGAAAGAGAGGAGCTGGGACAGAGGCACAAAGGAAGCTCTGATGCTGCTGAGCAGTGCAGGCACTCACTGACATCAGACTTTTTAGGAAGGTAAATTCTGCACTGAATGTCTGTGTACACACTGGCCTGTCAAAACTGTCACCCCTGCTTTGGCTCAGCAAGTTTTCAAAAGAGAAAGTTGGGGCAATTTGGAGGGGTATGGTTGTTTTTGAGTTTTATTCTAAATAATTGATTTAATTCCCTATATTAAGTCTATACAAAAACTATAATTCAGAGAAATCAGATCAGCTGCTGACAAAATCAGCTCAAAGAGGGTAAGCAAGTGAGAAAACACAAACATGGATGGGAGTGAGAGTGATGCCTGTAAATGTTCTGCTCAATACCTCCCCTCAGCCAGGCAATGGGAGTGATATCCAGCCCTGCATTTTCTCCCCCAAATTTTGAAACCACCCCAGCAGATATGCTCAGGATCATGCCACAGGTCAGACTTTCCCTGATAAAAATTTGGTTTTCATCCCCTCCTAATCTACAGCAAGCACAACACAATTCTCACAGGCAGTCTGGCCTCCCTCCGAGGTGCAGAAGTTCTTATTTGCACTCCCAAAATAATCCCTCCACAATGGCTGAGACCTCAGGACTCAATGCTGAGAGAATAATCAAACATCAAGGACCAGCAAGGAGCTCATTTATCTTTACCTCTTTTACTTCATCCAGCTGCAGAACTGTGCAATATTGAACCCTATTAGAGCAGGACTCTTGCTCTGCTCGGATCTCTCGTGATGCTGTAAAAAATTATGGAAATTTTACATCTCCAAGGATGAGTTTATGTCTTGTTCTCCAAAAGAAAAGACTAATAAGTCTTTGGACTTTTTGCCACAGCAACTGGAAACACACAGGAGTCACCCCCAGCTTGGGAAAGCAGCTTTCCCTGAGTCAGAGAGGAGCAATCATGTGCTCAGCACCGCAGAATTAATGACACGACCAGTAAAATACCCCACAGACACTTTGGTAGGTGAGGGTCTGAGGAATGAGACACGGAATTAGAGAGTTATTTTGTAATTATTTGGTTTTAACTGTAGACACGGTTAGGGAGGCACAGTGAATGGCTCAGTTAACCCCGGGGTGGACCCCATGATTTCCCTCCAGGGCCGGGTGTGCTCCACTCCCATCGAAGTGCCAGCACGTCCATGAGGGCACAAACAGATCCATTTCACATGGTGCAAACCTTGGAGAAGAACTCCTCACCTGTGCTCTGTGACATTCAAATCACACTAAATTCCATGCTGGGAAATCATCCCAAATCCCAAATCATTTCTTCCCCCAATACCTCCATGATTCCTCAAGCCCCTGGCACAGCCCCTGGCCAAAGGACTCTTTCCAAGGCTGCCCTGTCCTCACCACAGCAGCAGGGACAGGCCCCAAACTTTTAGAAACAGGATTGCTTTTTCATATTCCTAAAGAAACTCTGCTCAGTATCAATAAGGCACAGCAAACCAACACGAACTGCTCATGAAACACTAACCTGCAGATGTTTGGGATGCTTCCCAAGGACCTTGAACCTTGCCAACTTCCTACCTATTTCCGTAACTGACATGGAATGTTATGTTTAAACAATTCCCTCCACTCCTCTCATTTCGCAGTGGCCGTGGCTTCTATTTTGTTTTTCCACGGATAGATTGATACAAAGGGCTTGTAATAAATCCACACACACATATCTGGCTATGGCTGGTTGTGTTTCCTGTATGATCTGAGCCTTTCAGTCGTGATAAAACAACAAGAAGTCCCACAGGTACGTGTCTGACCTCTGAGCCTGTCATGAGCCACTCGCCCTCAAACCTCACAGAAAGGACCATTCTCCCTTTTATTCTGCTTTTTTTCTCTCTCTTCCCGTGATCAGCACTCGAAGCTTCTCCATTTGTTCCTAGCACTGGCTATTATTAACCCAGAGCTTTCAACTGCAGCATTAACTGTTTCACCCACTTTTCTCCCCTGTCCCAGTAGAGAGTTTGCTCTGATGCAGAAAACTAACTGCAGGCAGGAAACCTGTAGAATCACATTCATCTCTCTCTCTCTCCTTGTTTAATGTTAAATGAAAACTCCAACACTTAGTGCAAGGAGGTGAACATCAAGCAAACCAAACCTGTTATTGAGACCAAACAACAAGGAGGCTCAAGGTTTGCAGGATGCAGAAGAAAGAAGATGGGAATTGTACAAGCCCTCAGCAAAGGCCACCCCGAGCACTGCCAAGCTCAGGGGGCTGGGCTGGATTTTCTCTGACAGCTCTATCTGCCCTGGCTGGACAGATTAACCCTGAGGCTGGGGTTACTATCACTTGTTACTAGATGCATGTCACAAATTTGAAATATCATCGGTCTCCACGTAGCCACACACATGGTGTCTCTTGGTAGAAGGCACGTTGGCAGATGGATTTCCAACACCCCCTTCTAGATCCCAGAGTACTATTGCTCTTTATTGAGCTAAGCAGTTAAATCAGGTTATTTTGATATTCTGGCCCGTTGCAGCGAGTTCTTAGGGGTGGGAACTCACGATTGATCCCTATCTGTATTAAAATTCCTGTTAAATGGGACAATTCTGTCAAACTTCGTCTTAGGACACGCAGCAAATGTTAAACCACAAATGAGGTGACGGGGGACGCGCCTCAGCTTGGGCTGCCAGAAAATTTGGGGAGTTTGGGAGAACATGCAGCGTGACGGGACCCTCAGCAAAGAAAACACTCACTAACAGGATGGAAAGACATCGTGAAACACTTTCCTTACCTGATAGATCATGACTTTGAAGTTCCTGCGCTTCAGGAGCTCCGCTTCGTTGGCCTCCAGCTTCTTGATCTGCCCGGCTTGCTTCTCCAGGTTCTGCCTGACGGTCTTCACGTTGACGCTCACCTTGCGCACCTTCTCCAGCATCTTGTTGACGGTGTTGCTGGTGGTGGTGTGTGCCTTGGTCAGCTTGGTCAGCTCTCCCTGGATGCTGGTCACGGCGCTATCCATCTCCTGCTGCCTCTCCTCCAGCTGCGTTTGGGTCAGCTGGATCTGATCCACGGCCCCGATGATCTTGTCCAGCAGGGTCAGCACCATCACGCCGTTGATCTGGTCGGGTTTGATGGGCTCCTCGGGCGCCTGCTCCTCCGAGGTCTCCGAGACGGTGGGCGGCTCGATGATCTGCAAGGTGGTGTCCTCCATGGTGGCTGTCAGTGCAGGCAGAGAGCAGGGAAAGCTGAGCCCGAGGCTGGGCTGAACTCCGAGCTGGGAGAGCGGCCAGGAATGGGGAGAGCAGCGAGCGAGAGGCTGTGCTGAAATCCAAATGGCACAGCCCCGCACAGCCGGCCAGTGGAACTGCCCTGCAAAATTTTCCAGCCTTGCAGCAGGTCATTGGCTGACTCCACCTCAGCTATAGAAAAGGAGCCGCTGCCAAATGCCTGCTTGACCCACCCTTTTGAAATGATTAAAATAGTTGGAGGGGAGACGAGGGCTCTGCATGCAAACACAAGCACGGCTCAGCCAGGAATGCGAAGCTCTGGAGCTGCAGCCGCCCCTGCTTTACTCTCAGTCTGAAGGCGCTGAAGCAACAGGAGGAAAAAACAAAATCCTTTAGTGAACGGCTCGGGAAGCTGCTAGGAAGAGAGTGGGAAGCAAGCAGCCCCATCTGGACACAGCTGTGTGCACTGAAGGCTTTAAACAACTTTTTTAAGGTTTAAACAACTGCACATGCTGAAGTTCAGCTGGAAGCTCAAACCTTCTGCCAATATTTAGGTTTGGGGTTTTTTTTTTCAGGACTATGAGAGCCAGAATTTCAGTATTTTAAAGAAATGTCACAATTTGAATTCAGTAGTAACAGCATGAAAAGTGGACAGGAATCGAAGATACAAGTCTATATCTTAGGAATGCCCCCTCCCATGTACATGCATGGTACATGCAGGGTGCAACAGATCTCCAATCTGTGTGGAGATTTAACTTCTCTGAGTTAAAAATCTCCACACAGATTTAACTCGGAGAAGGATAATTCCCTCCTGGAGTTAAGCAGCTGGGCACTCCCCCTAAAGGAGCTCTCCCAGCTCTGCAATCTTCGAGCCCTCTGCAGGTCCTGTCACGAGAAAAACCAAATTTAAATGTGGGGCACTGCTTGTAAACAAAGCCCGAATTACTCGTGGATTTAGTGGTAAAAAACCCCAAATTATTCAAAACAGGGAGACACATGGAAGGTGCCGCCAGACCTTGCAACAACTCAGCTGAACACGCCAGGAATGTGGAGAAGGAAAAGTTCAGAGGGAACCAAATGCCCACGGCCAGAGCTGCCATTTGGGAAGGCTGTGGGCACACTGGCAAGGTGGCAGCTTTGACAAGGGGTATTCACCCTCAGCACTCCTGCTCTCAGCCTTTCCCACTACCTGGCAAACACCAGGCTCCCCTAAAGGAGCTCTCCCAGCTCTGCGATCCTCGAGCCCTCTGCAGGTCCTGTCACCAGACTTTAAATGCGGGGACACTGCTTGTAAACAAAGCCCAAATTTCTCGTGGATTTCGTGGCAAAAACCCTAAACTATTCAAAACAGGGTGGCACGTGGGAGGTGCCACCAGGCCTTGCAACAAGCCAGCTGAACATGCCAGGAATGTGGAGAAGGAAAGTTCAGATCTTGGGAGTGACCCTGGTTCTGGTTCTGGGGTTGGCTCAGCCAGAGGGAACCAAGTGCCCATGGCCAGAGCTGCCATTTGGGAAGGCTGTGGGCACACTGGCAAGGTGGCAGCTTTGACAAGGGGTATTCACCCTCAGTACTCCTGCTCTCAGCCTTTCCCACTACCTGGCAAACACCAGGCTCCCCTAAAGGAGCTCTCCCAGCTCTGCAATCCTCGAGCCCTCTGCAGGTCCTGTCACCAGACTTTAAATGCGGGGACACTGCTTGTAAACAAAGCCCAAATTACTCGTGGATTTCGTGGCAAAAACCCTAAACTATTCAAAACAGGGTGGCACGTGGGAGGTGCCACCAGGCTTTGCAACAAGCCAGCTGAACACGCCAGGAATGTGGAGAAGGAAAAGTTCAGATCTTGGGAGTGACCCTGGGCCAGACCTTTCTCTGGTTCTGGGGTTGGCTCAGCCAGAGGGAACCAAGTGCCCACGGCCAGGGCTGCCATTTGGGAAGGCTGTGGGCACACTGGCAAGGTGGCAGCTCCCCTCGTTCTTTTACAAGGGGCATTCACCCTCAGCACTCCTGCCAGGCCCAGCCTGCTCTCAGCCTTTGCCACTGGGCTCCTGCCAGGAATGATCCAACTGGGCAACCCTGACATCCCACGGATGCAGAGGGCCATTGTTCACTGACAATGCCCACAGCAGTCAGCACTTTCCCTGCCGTGTCCCTGCCCCATGACTGCTCGCTGTCCCCACTGCCCTGGGCCTGCTGGCTCTGGGATCACAGGATTGCACCCTGGGCCCCCTCAGCACTGTGAAAAATGTGTGTTTTATCATTGGCTTTTGGCAAATATTAAAATGAATATGATATGTGTTATCTTAGAAAATTGTGCTGTATTAATTTTTTAAACTAGTGTGTTAAATATAGTTTTAGGTTATAACAAAATGCTAAAATAAACTATGCTATGGAAGATACTCTTTTTTCTAAAGAAAGGACTCGCACCAAGATAGCAGCCACAGGACACCTGAGTCTTTCAGAGAAAGAGAATTTATTGCTCCGTTATCAGAAGAAATTAACTTCTTCCCACCTAGATGGGCTGGATGACACCATTAGGATTAAGAGGAAGAAGCTGACACTGCCCAGACAGAATCTTGTGTTTGAATGGAATTTATGCATCATCTATGAGATGTATGAATATACAACAGGTTATTGCTTTTAAGGGTTAATCCTTTGTTAACGTGGGTCCTTTTTTGGGCTTATTTTGCCCAGAAAGAGGTACCTGGACTGTCCATAACACTTTGTTTTTATTGTCTCATATTGCCCTAATTCAAATTGTCCAAATTATCATTACTCTAATTATGTTACTATTACTATTACTAAATAACCATTTTATTACCATTAAACTTTTAAAACTCTAAAAACAAGCGATTGGCTTTTTTACACCGTGACGTCACCACGCCGCTCATGACGTCACCCCGGGAGGCGATGCGCCGCCTCTATCATCACTTCCGGGGCGGGGCCGCGCGCGGTCGCCAGGAGACGTGCGCGTGACGCGGGGACGGGAGCCGGCTCTGGTCAGGCGGCGGCAGCGGCGATAGCGACAGCGGGAGCGGCGGCAGGTAATGGCGGGGAACGGGACGGAACGGGGCTGGATGTGATGGGAACGCGATGAGACTGGATGGGGTGCGGACACCGCGCCGGGCTCCCGGTGCAGCCGGGCTGTGGCGCGGCGGCGGCGGCGGGAAGGCCTCGCTCCGTCCCCCCGGCCCGGTTCTCACGGCTCCATCTCCGCAGAGGCCGCGGCGGGAGCGGCGCCGCCATGGGGGAGCTGTTCCGCAGCGAGGAGATGACCCTGGCGCAGCTGTTCCTGCAGTCCGAGGCCGCCTATTGCTGTGTCAGCGAGCTGGGCGAGCTGGGCAAGGTCCAGTTCCGTGATGTGAGTGTCGCCGGGGCGGTGGGAGCACCGGGAGAGCCCCGGGAGCGGGCCCGGTGCGGCGGGCGTTTGCTCAGTGCCGTGTCTCTCCCTGCAGCTGAACCCCGACGTGAACGTGTTCCACCGAAAATTCGTCAATGAGGTCCGGCGGTGCGAGGAGATGGACCGAAAGCTCCGTACGTTCCCGCTGGGGTGGATGTGGCTCTGACGCTGCAGCTTTTGGTTAAAAAAATAAAAATAAATTAAAAAAAAAAACCCTAGGGAAGGCAGGCTGAAGCTGCAAGGCAGCGTTTGGAGCAGAGCAGAGGGGTGTTAAAAACGCCAATCGCTTATTTTTAAAATTTTAAAAGTTTAATAGTAACAAAATGGTTTTTAAAATAGCAATATAATTAGAATAATAACATTTGGACAGTTTGGATTAGGACAATATGAGACAACAGAAACAAAGAGGCTCAGACAGTCCAGGTACCTTTTCTGGGCAAAATAAGCCCAAAAAAGGATCCACATTAACAGAGGATTAACCCTTAAAAGCAACAGCCTGTTGCATATTCATACACCTCATCCATGATGCATAAATTCCATTCAAGCACAGGATTCTGTCTGGTCAGTGTCAGCTTCTTCCTCTGAATCCTAAGGTGTCTTCAGGGCTGAGCAAGGTGGGAAGAAGTTCATTTCTTCTGCTAAGGCAGCAATAAATTCTCTTTCTCTGAAAGATTTAGGTGTCCTGTGGCTGCTATCTGATGCAAGTTCCTCATTCTGTTCTTTAAAAAAATATCCCACATACATAGTTTCTATTCTAACATTATGTTATAACCTAAAACTCTATTTAACACACTACTTAGAAAAATTAATACAGCATAACTTTCTAACATAACACATATAATATTCATTTTAATATTTGCAAAAAGCCAAAAATACATATTTTTCACAGAGGTGAGGGCACAGGCAGGGCTCCACCTCTAGAAAGATAACTCTGGCTAAATCAGACACCTTGGAATAGGAGGTGAAGGAATCAGCTGCTGCTGGGGCCAGGTGCAGTTTGGGGGAAGTGTTTGACACTGAAATATCTGTAATTAACACTTGGAATGCTGTCTCTGCAGGGTTTGTGGAGAAGGAGATTAAAAAGGCAAATATTCCAATCATGGACACTGGTGAAAACCCAGAGGTGCCTTTTCCACGTGACATGATTGACCTGGAGGTAATGATGTGATAAGACTTAAACTAGTATTTGATTCTGGATGGAAATGGGGGAAATTGTCTCTGTGGGTTGATAGTTGCAGGATTTAGTGGCAGGGGGGCATTAACTCAGTCTCCAGCCGTGCCTGGCAGCAGCTCTACCAGCTCACATTGTCCAAATACACAAGTGAGGGTCCTCAGTAGGAATTTCACTACAGAAATGAGCCAAAAACTCCTGGAACCACATGATTTATGGTGCTGGGTCATAAAGTTTATCACAGTTTTATTGATTTGAAGAAGCTCTATCAATCCAGTCCATAAAAGTCTGGCTGAGTGGGAGAAGTCTGCAGATGTGGCAGATGTGGATCTGTGCCACAGCAGGCTGGACATGCACCTGTAAATCCTGTAAAACCTGTAAAATGGAAATCGGGTGGGGATGTGAAACATCTCACTTGCCTCTGTGTGCTGACAGGCTGAACAGCACTCAATTATGGAATTAAGTCCTTTTTCTTTCTCCTTTTCACATCTTCCAGGCCAACTTTGAGAAAATTGAAAATGAGCTTAAAGAAATCAACACCAACCAGGAGGCTCTGAAGAGAAACTTCTTGGAGCTGACAGAATTAAAGTTTATTCTGCGTAAAACTCAGCAGTTTTTTGATGAGGTCAGAATACCGGTGGGGTTGCACACTTGGGGAGCTGGTTCTTCTCATAGAAATTACCATTTTTATTCTCAAATATATTTTAGTTGCTGTTTTGGACAGCAGGGTCATTTTATGCTTTGTTTGAGAAAGCTGCACAAGTTGTTTTCCATTTTTCATGCAGTACACATAGCTACCCATGATTTACCTCCCACAATGCTGATTTGGGCTCATTCTAGTTAAGCAATGGTTTGTCTAAAAATTGTGTAAAATAATTAAGATGTGAGTAGTTTTGAAAGCACATCAACAGTCCCAAAATTTGGTGCTGCAGTGAGCACTGTCCCCAGTGGGTCAGAATTTCTTTGGTGTACATGCAGAGGAATTAAAATGGAGCTGAATTTCTCTTCAGCCTTTAAAGTGTTATGTGGAGACTCATCAGGGTCACAATACAAAGTCCTCTGAAGTAATAGATAAAAAAATTAATTAATTGAGCCTTTGATCAAACCCTGAAGCTTTCAGAGGTCAGTTGTGGAGCAAAGCTGACATTTAAAGTCTTGGACATTTTGTCAAATACCATCTGGGCCAGGAACTGGCAACTTCCACTGGACCTGAGAGCAGCTTCTCCAATATCATTCATGGCACTGACATAAATCCTGCTTGGTAGAAGCCATAACCCTTCCTTGTAAAGCTGAAGCATCTCAAGAGTCTTGGCAGTTCTTTGAGAGAGCTCCTGTGTGTTTTTCTGGACATGTTTTTGCTGAGTAGATGTCCTGTTTCCTCTAATCTCAGGATTTGATCAAAGAGTTCTTAAAGGAAATGGCTCCTGGTTTTTACAAGGGCTATTGTCGAGTGGAGCTGGACTCCTGCACACTTCAGGCCATTTATCTAACAGTTTGTTTTTTGTTGTTTTGGCACAAGATATTGCCTGTTCAGGCACCAGGGTTGGTCCTGTGCCAGTCATAGTCACTGCTGACACAGATAGTGCTGCTGGTGTGAGGGCTGCTGGTGTTGTGAGGTTGATTTTAGTACAAAAAACCCTTTGTCTTCGAGTGCTGGACACTTAAAAGTGTCCATTGGACAAACAGGATTAACCTGATAATCCATTACTTTGCTGTGTTAAAGTAGCACTGCCTATTCTGAGAATCATGTAAAACCAAGTGCTGAGCACTTCTGTATTGAGAATTAATCCCAAATTGGTTTGGGGTGGGAAGGACCTTAAAGCTCACCCCCATCCACCCCCCTGCCATGGGCAGGGACACCTTCTACTAGATCAGGTTGCTCCAAGCCCCATCCAACCTGGCCTTGTTCATTACTGGCCTCTCTGCCCACTGCTCTTCTTCATCTGTGGTGGGATCAAGCTAAATTTAAAGATCAAAATCAATTTTCTAAACGGTCCATGGCAGGTCATCCACAGCCTTACACAAAGCAGCCACAGAAAGCTTAGATATGTCCTGTTTCTTTTCACAGTTTTTTGTAGTAATAAAACAAAACACACCAAATAACATGTGCTGCTCTAGATAAAAGCAAACAGAACAGCTCACAGGTGATGTTCAGTAAAATGTAAGTGTGGACAGTTTAAACCTGCCTCAGCTTTCTGTGCTGGGGGGAGCCCTGAGCAGCCCAGAGCTGCCTCTGCTCACCATCCCAGAGTGGCCAACTTCCTCCATGCTGCACTTGCACAGCACTTTCAACACTTGAAGACTACAATAACTTGTAATTAAGACTGTGTTATTCATAGTTATGAGTTGCACAAGAAATGGCTGACTCTCCAATTCCTTCATGCCTGGCTTTTGCTCTCCAAACTTTGAACACGGTGGGAGGGAGGGTGGCAAAATGTCCCCTTGTTCTTCCTGTGACCATTCCAGCCCAAGCAGCCATTTCTTGTTCCAACACACCATGTTGATGATTATGCTCCTTTTCTCAGTCTTCTTGTCTTTGCTTATGAAGAGCCATATGAGCTGGAGAGATTTCTCTGAGAGCTTTGCCCAGAGTGTGAGCGTAAAAGAAGACTGGAAAAGTAACGGTTAATGGCATGCAGTCCCTTCTTCCTCCCTCTGACTCTTCTGCCATCTGCTTTTCTCTGTTTGCTTTGCATCTGTCACTTCTGTCTGGCTCTGGGTTAATAGGTGGCAACATGAATCCTTTTTAGTTCTTGTGAACGTTGATTTTTGTCCTGTTTGTGACCTGGAAGGGGCTTGAATTGTATGGGTTTGCACTGGCCATCCAGAACTGTCACAGGGCAGGACTGCAATCGTCAGTGGAGAAAATGAACCTTTACTGAGATTTAAGGTGCTGACCTGGATGCTGATCAGGGGATCAATAAGCTATTTAAAAATGTTTAATTATGAAAGCTCTTGTTTTATGCTTCTTGATTACTGTCGTGGAAATGCTTGGGAGATTCCAATCCTGAACTACCTCATCCAGTAAAAACTACTCCACAATAACTCTAACATTTCACTCATTGCTGGCAAAAACTCATATTCAAAGTAGATTTCCCAGAATCCTGTTTTCCTGCACTGGAACTAGATAGTTCTTCCATTTCCACATAGTCTCAATTTTTTATTTCTATTAATCCCCCAGCAGTGTTTTAGTTATCCTTCCTGCTGCAGAGCTGCTGCTGCTGTGCCATTTCCTTCCTAGAATCGTTGTGCTCATCAAATCAGAGTTGTTGAGGAATGAATTTAAGAAACATGGAGTTTGTAATGCAAATAATCCTTGCAAAAGAATGTTTTCTTTTAGGTAAACAGTCTAATCCATTTCTATTTTAATCTGTTTTGCTTTGTAATTCCACCCCCTCTAAGCAGGACTTGTCCTGAATAAAGGACACAGAGCTCAAATGGGCCAAGCTAATTTTAAACATATATAACAAATTCTCTCTCAGGTGAGGCAAATCCAAAGGTGTCACATTGTCCTTCCTTTTTCATGAGTCATCTGCTAAAATGTGCTGCACATCACAAAAGATTACCACAAACAGTGTCTTGGTTACTGGAAATACAATACAAGCCTCTAACAATTGTAACTTACTGTTCTTCAACATCCTGAAATCGAGATGTCAAACAGTCACTGAGATGTTTGGTCTGTGTGTTTCATTTTCAGGTACCAAACTTTCTTATTTTAGTTGTGTTCTCTATGAACTGAATTTCCATTCAGTTTTTGATGTTGCAACAAGTCTCCTTTAAGTTGAAAGGAACAGGAATTCCTGTGTTGCCTTTCCAAGCTGAGTGAAAGGCTCCCTCCCTCATGTAACATCCCAAGCTGCAGCAAGTGTGTGTACAAGCAGTTGAGCTGCTTTTGGTGTCAGCCTTGCAAAAACTCTCTTGTGTATGGCAAACACTTTGATTTGTAGCAGGTGAAGTGTTGGGGAGATTTTTCACTGACATAACTGTTGCCCAAATACAGAGACTGGGGCTAAGTTACTACACTTGCCATAGGTTTTGCAAGGCTGTGCTCTGTGTTTGTGTGGGTGTAATGTGTCCTTGGGTCAAACTCTGCCTTCCAGTGTGATTTAACAAGTTCCCTTGGTGGTTTTGTGGGAAAGAGCTCCTGCATTCCACAGAGGGTAGACTTTGACCCTCTGGTTCTGCTCAGGAACTGTAATCTTTGGCATTTCATTTTATAAGCTGCAGAGGTAGAACTAAATGTGAGGAGGGGTTGAACAAGTATGAAGATGGTGCACAAGAGGATATGATTTGAGCATCCTTGACCTGAATTTCTGACACTTACAAGGTATATTCCTAAGAATTTTGGCATGCAAATTGGTTGAAAAGAAGGACAGTGCAAAACTGTCCTGTTTTAGTGTCTTGCTGGCCAAGAGATGAACCATGTTGCCAGCCTGCTCTGAGCAGTGTTTGTGTGTGATGGTGAACCATAAGGATAAATTAATTTAATATCTGGGGAAATACATGAGTCAAGTGTGTTTCTCTGGTTTGTGCCATTAAAAATGGTTCTTGGGAACATCACTTGTATTTAAAACTTGAATTATTTTTTTGAATTCTGCCTTTCTTCAGACTTACATATCTCCCAACCCCTTTTGTTGCAACAATCCTCAAGCCTTTCTTGTATGGAAGCCCTGCTGAGCCATTCCATTTTTCCTCTTGTTTTTCTCCTTCCATGTGTGATTCTTGCTGTCTTTTCTGTCATCTTGTTCTTCTTTTTGCTGTCTTATTTTGCTCTTCCTTTTCTTTCCTTTCCTTTCTTCTTTTCTTTCTTTGTCTCCCACAACTATCTCCTGGCTCCTCATTCCCTGCATGCCACTAACTGGTTTCATTAGATATTAATTGATTTGTGAATTCAGGCTGAATTGCATCATCAGCAGATGGCGGATCCAGACCTGTTGGAGGAATCCTCTTCGCTGCTGGAGCCGAGTGAGATGGGAAGAGGTGCCCCGCTCCGACTCGGGTAATTACAGTTCAGGGTTGCTGGATCAGGGATTATCAGCAATGCTTTGAGCACAGATGTAGAAACTTTCCACACCAAGCAGATGAAAGCTGATCTAAAACTGGCTTTTGCTCTCTGCTCTTTTCCTGGGGAAAAGGAAATATTCACTTCCCAGTTCATGTTTGTGCTTCACAAGTTTCTCTCCACATTTAACAAACTGTTTCTTTCAAGTTTCTCTCAAGCAGTTAACCCAGTTTGTTCTGTGCAAGCCTATTTGTTTGCTTCCTCAGGCATTCTGAGATCTCAGAGCTTTGTTGAAAGTTGTAGCTACTGTGGGCACATAATGATCTGAAATAACTGTATATCTTTATCAGCTGCTTCCAGGCTTCCTTGTACATGTGGAATACTTTATCTGGACATGGGGTTTGGTCCAGTGAGGTCTGAGTATGAGCCCAGGACATTGTCACTGCCAGCCATGACTGCTGTAACCCTTGCAGCCAAAGTACCAGGACTGTAGGGGAATGAAAGCTAGAAACTGTATATCTAAATGCATTTGTTTCTCCTATAAGCAGTACTTTATATATTTTTTAAAGCTTATTGCATTCTGTTAAAAAACAGAGCCTGTGCTCTGTGCAGTTGTTTTGCTGTGTGTTACCTCTGTGTATTTAGAGGTTGTTCCATTTTGTTTAATTCACAGAATTAACAGAATCACTGGGTTGGAAAAGACCTTCAAGACCATCAAGTCCAACCCATTCCCTGACACCTCAACTAAACCCTGGCACCCTGTGCCACATCCAGGCTTTTCTTAAACACATCCAGGGATGGTGACTCCACCACCTCCCCAGGCAGACCATTCCAGTACTTGGTCACTCTTTCTGTAAAAAACTTCTTCCTAATATCCAACCTATATTTCCCTTGTCATAGCTTGAGACTGTGACCTCTTGTTCTGTCAGTGCTGCCTGGAGAAAGAGACCGAACCCCAGGTGACTACAACTACCTTCAGGAAGTTGTAGAGAGTTATAAGGTCACCTCTGAGTCTCCTTTTCTCCAGGCTAAACACCCCCAGCTCCCTCAGCTGTTCCTCACAGGGTTTGTGTTCCAAACTACTCACCAGCCTTGTTGCCCTCTGTTGTATTTGTGTTGCCCTATGAACCTGTTCTCCATGTTCTCAGAAGGCTAACTTATTATTTTATGGTACTATATTATATTATGGAATGCTATAAAAAGGATGCTATAAAAAGGATTCTTACAGAAGGCTAACAAGATAATAATGAAAACTTGTGACTCTTTCTAGAGCCCCGACACAACTTGGCCCTGATTGGCCAAAGAGTCAATTCACATGAAACCAATAAAACAATCACCTGTTGGTAAACAATCTCCAAACACACTTCAAAGGAGCAAAATGCAGGAGAAGCAAATCAAATAATTATTGTTTTCCCTCTTCTCTGAGGCTTCTCAGCTTCCCGGTAGAAAAATCCCAGGCAAAGGGATTTTTCAGAAAATACAAATGCGACAGCAAGAACTAACATTAAACCAGGATTTTTATAGCTTTCATTGTGGTGCCAGCCCTCAGCTGGCAGCTGTGCTGGCTGTGGGGGGTTCAGGTGCAGCCCCTCAGGCCGTGCTGTCCCTTTGCAGGTTCGTGGCTGGCGTGATCAACCGCGAGCGCATCCCCACCTTCGAGCGGATGCTGTGGCGCGTGTGCCGCGGGAACGTCTTCCTGCGCCAGGCCGAGATCGAGAACCCCCTGGAGGACCCCGTCACGGTAAGGGGGCCAAAATTTGTCCTGGTCTGGGGTAAATTTGGGAGAAAACCTCCAAAAGGAGGCCCCTCCAGAAAGAAAACTCACATGGCTCCTATCCTGCAGCTGGCTAACTCAGTTAGAGCATGAGACTCTTTAATTTCAGGGTCGTAGGTTTGAGCCCCATGTTGGGCACCAGAATTTGTCCTGGTTTAGGGCAAATTTGGGAGAAAAACTCCAGAAGGGGGCCCCTCTAGAAAGCAAACCCAAATGGCCCCTCCCTGCAACCAGCTAGCTCAGTTAGAGCATGAGACTCTTAATCTCAGTCGTGGGTTTGAGCTGCACGTTGAGTGCCAAAATTTGTCCTGGTTTAGGGCAAATTTGAGAGAAAACTTTGGAAAGTTGGCTCCTCCAGAAAGAAAACCCACATGGCCCCTTCCCTCAACTGGCTAGCTCAGTTAGAGCATGAGACTCTTAATCTCGGTGTCATAGGTTTCAGCCCCACGTTGGGTGCCAAAATTTGTCCTGGTTTAGGGTAAATTTGGGAGAAAACCTTCAGAAGGGGGCCCCTCTAGAAAGCAAACCCAAATGGCCCCTCCCTGCAACCAACTAGCTCAGTTAGAGCATGAGACTCTTAATTTCAGGGTTGTGGGTTCAAGCCCCACGTTGGGCGCCAAGATTTGTCCTGGTTTAGGGTAAATCTGGGAGAAAACCTCCAAAAGGGGGTCCCTCCAGAAAGCAAAGCCACACAGCCCCTCTCCCCAGCCGACTAGCTCAGTTAGAGCATGAGACTCTTAATTTCAGGGTTGTGGGTTCAAGCCCCACGTTGGGCGCCAAGATTTGTCCTGGTTTAGGGTAAATCTGGGAGAAAACCTCCAAAAGGGGGTCCCTCCAGAAAGCAAAGCCACACAGCCCCTCTCCCCAGCCGACTAGCTCTGTTAGAGCATGAGACTCTTAATCTCAGGGTCGTGGGTTTGAGCCGCACGTTGAGTGCCAAAATTTGTCCTGGTTTAGGGCAAATTTGAGAGAAAACTTTGGAAAGTTGGCTCCTCCAGAAAGAAAACCCACATGGCCCCTTCCCTCAACTGGCAAGCTCAGTTAGGGCATGAGACTCTTAATCTCGGTGTCATAGGTTTGAGCCCCACGTTGGGCGCCAAAATTTGTCCTGGTTTAGGGTAAATTTGGGAGAAAACCTCCCAAAGGGGGCCCCTCTAGAAAGCAAACCCAAACAGCCCCTCCGTGCAACCAGCTAGCTCAGTTAGAGCATGAGACTCTAAATTTCAGGGCTGTAGGTTTGAGCCGCACATTGGGCACCAAAATTTGTGCTGGTTTAGGGTAAATCTGGGAGAAAACCTCTAAAAGGAGGCCTCTCCAGATGGCAAACCCACCTAGTCCCTCCCTGCAACTGGCTAGCTCAGTTAGAGCATGAGACTCTTAATCTCAGGGTCATAGGTTTGAGCCCCACGTTGGGCACCAAAATTTGTGCTGGTTTAGGGTAAATCTGGGAGAAAACCTCTAAAAGGAGGCCTCTCCAGATGGCAAACCCACCCAGTCCCTCCCTGCAGCTGGCTAGCTCAGTTAGAGCATGAGACTCTTAATCTCAGGGTTATGGGTTTGAACCCCATGTGGGCACCAGAATTTGTCCTGATTTGAGAGAAAACCTCCAAAAGGGGGCCCCTCCAGAAAGCAAACCCACATGGCCCCTCCCTGCAACTGGCTAGCTCAGTTAGAGCATGAGAATCTTAATTTCAGGGTTGTGGGTTTGAGCTCAGTAAAAGCCTCTCTTTCTCATTTGGCTGATGTGTTCCCTTGTCCCCCCAACCACTGGTAGCTGACCTGTGGAATCATCTGTCTGCTAGGACAGACTTTGTTCTTATTGTGCAGAACTTCCTTAAATTGAGGTTACACCTCATGTAATTATTCTTGAAACATTATGTTAAAATTTCCTAAGTAAGGTAGAACAATAACTTGTCAACAAATGCAGGAAAGGGGCCCTGGCTGCCCCCACAGACACAGCTGTGCAAGGAATGTGCCTCTGGTCTCCCTGGGAGCCACACTGCTTAAAATCCACTTTTTTTAATCTTCATTCACTCTTTTGGCTTGATTCTGTAGGTGAGCTGACTGCACTAAGTGCTGATAAAATCTTTGTTATTTTTGGAGATCTTACCAGGTTTTCCTGTTTACTGGATTGTATAGAATCAATAATGGATAACCTGGAGCATTTTGCTTCAGTGAACACAAACACAGTGCAAGTATTATGTATTGAGGCTGGGAAAATTGTTCTCCTTGTGACTGTTCAGTGTTAATCAGGAACATTTCTTGACCTTTTGTGCACATCTGAGCTCTGATGGACAGACTCAGTGAGAGGAAAATTAGAATTCTGGTAATTACCCAATGCTAATTTCTACAATTCTTTCCTTTGTTCTAGGGGGATTATGTGCACAAATCTGTATTTATCATCTTCTTCCAAGGTGACCAGCTGAAGAACAGAGTCAAGAAGATCTGTGAAGGGTATGAAAGTCTGTAATTGAGAGCTGGGCAGCCCTCATTTATTTGAAACACACTGCCATGACTTTATTTCAATATTTCTCAACTCCCTGTTTCACAGTGGCTGCAGGAGCAGATATTAAATGTGCCAGAAGTAACTGAAACACATTTTACAGTCACACTTGCCACTCCCCAGCCTGTAATGCTCAAAGTACACCACTGCTGTGCTAGGGAATGCAAAAAACCAAGGCAGTGGTGATTTCTGGGGCAGGCCTGATGGACATCAGTGGGATATTCTCACAGTGGAGACAACAATGACTGCTTCTGTCAGCAGTTGCACTGGTGTGGCAGCATCTCCCCTGGGCTGGATGGCTGCCCAGCCTCATGACAGTGCCTGGAGACACTGGCAGCACAGGGAGCTGAGGATTCTCTCCCACTTCTGTTTTCTTTAGCACTCAGCTTCTGCTTTGGCCTAAAGCACTTCTACTTTTCTGTTTGACTTATTGATGTAGGGATGGAGCTGTGCTTGGCAGTCTCTGCTGATCAGAAACTTCTCTCCAGGTGCCTCTGGCTCACCCCTGAGTGATTGATTTTCTTTCCATCTCTGCCACTGAGGTGCTCCCCTGTCTTGCAGGTTCCGGGCCTCCCTCTACCCATGCCCAGAAACACCTCAGGAGAGGAAGGAAATGGCTTCTGGTGTCAACACCAGAATTGATGATCTTCAGATGGTAAAAGAACTGGGGCCAATGACCTTTCTCTGTTTGTTTTGTTTTGTTTTTTTTGTTGTTTTGTTTTGTTTTGTTTTGTTTTTTTAATAATGTGGTTGAAACTTATATTGAGAAACTTTGGATCCTGTTAAAACAGGAGGATTTTGCCCCTGTGATATGACCTTGTTTTCACCTTCAGGTAGCTTGAGACCAGCAGTGCAAGAGAGGTGTTTGGGGACTGCTCAGTTGGTTCTGTGTCAGGATTTGGGATGGGTGGAGGGCTAAGCAATGTATTCTAAACAAATAATTACAGAGAACTCCACACCAGTGAGAAAAGAGGAACTCATGTAGGGAGATCCCATAGAGCATGTTGTGTAACTGCCTGCTTCATCTGCAAGTACTTTGAAAACATTTAAACTTTTTTCAAGCTGAGATACAACAATGCTGACATTAATTTAGCTCTTCCTTTTTCTGCCTGTCTTTATATTTTCACATTGTGCTGTCCTGAAGAGCTTCTGCTTTACAGCTAATCTCTTGTGCAGCTGCCTGTGTTGGTAAAATGTAATTAGTATCCAAATCTCATGGGTGCCACCTCTGAAATACCTGGTGCTTGATTCAAGGAAGAAGGGCAGTATGTGAAAATGTAGAAAGATTTAAGAGATTTGAAACAAAAATTGAGAAAAGGTTCAGAAACTAAAAGAAAAAAGGGTTGAATATGACCTACTTATTTGATACAGAAACTGTCTCAAGCAGGGAGTTGTGCAGTGTAGCTCAAAAGATATTTTAAAGTAGACAGGAATTCAGAAGCAATGTAACTGCTATAAGCTGCATGTGCCTTCTGTCCTCACTTTCCCTGCAATCTAAGACTTTCCACTCTGGAAATCTGACTTGGCCTGAGTTTGATATGTTCCAGTTGGAAAACACCCTCAGTAGGAAACACTTTCTCCTTTTCCCTTCAGTAAACAACTCTTTCAGGGTGATTAGTGTGTTTTTTCAAGGCAGCACACCCTTTACTTGCAGAGCTCTTCTCTGCTCTTTTAACCTGGGTGGAGGTAAAACTGTTCCCTGTGATCTTGGCACAGTTAATTGTTTGAAACAACCACTGACCTTGGAGCTGGAAGAGGAAAATAATCAGAAAGTGTCCCTGGAAAAAGCTCTTAAGCTTTTCAGCACAGCTAATTACTGTGGGGGCTAATTACTGCATCACAGACTGCAGGCATGGGGTGGGGGAGCAGGCTGGTGGTTCATCCTCTGTGGGAAAGCTTCTCTTGTTGGTGCACCTTGATCTTTGGCCCATGATTTGGCCTCATCTTTGTCCCGCTTGTCTGAAAGGTGCTGAACCAAACTGAGGATCACCGGCAGAGGGTTTTGCAGGCAGCTGCTAAAAACATCCGCGTGTGGTTCATCAAAGTGAGGAAGATGAAGGCCATTTACCACACCCTGAACCTGTGCAACATCGATGTGACACAGAAGTGCTTGATTGCTGAAGTGTGGTGTCCCGTTGCTGACCTGGATTCCATCCAGTTTGCCCTCAGGAGAGGCACTGTGAGTAAATGCTGTGCCTGTGGCAGCACCGCATGGGTTCACTGTTCATTGCCTTTTCTGTTTTGTGAGCCTCTGAGCACCATCCCTTGGGCTGCTGGAATCACAGAGGACAGCTTATTTAGCATGCAGGAATGATGGTTTAGAGATAAAAGAAGTAACAAAGTTGTAAGAAGCTTAAAGTTCAGGTGAAGGCTGGAATGGTGAGGATTTTACTGTGTGTGAGGCTTAGTTACACTGGCTGGGCTCTGTGGTCCTGGTGTCTGGATAGAGGAGCTCTCCAGGATGTTGGCAAACTCACCCTCTGCTCAGATAGTCAAGAGAGTTGAGTTTCTTGAAGTTCTTCCACCTGCTTTTTGGTTTTTTGTCTGTCCTACACAATATTCACCTTTACTCCTGCTGCACAAAGTGGAGAGCAGTGGAATCCTGGCAGCCTTCCTGAGCTGCTGCAGTGTCTCATTGTGCAAGCACACTGCAAACACTCAAGCCTGCAGTTTTCCAAATGGGGACAGCTGTGTTGGACTTCATCCTCCAGTGCTCTGAGGGTGGGTTTGCTGATCTTCCCTTTGTTTTTCTCTACCAGGAGCACAGCGGATCCACTGTCCCATCTATTTTAAACAGGATGCAAACCAATCAAACCCCACCCACGTACAACAAAACTAACAAGTTTACTTCTGGCTTTCAAAACATTGTTGATGCTTATGGCATTGGGACATATCGGGAAATCAATCCAGGTAAATTCAGATGCAGAAAAATCCAAGATTTCTGTCTCAAATTTTTTAGTTGTGATGTTTATCTGTATTGCCTGTCCTGTGTGGAAATCTCTTAATAGAAAATTCTAGTAGACTCATCAGCTTTCAGTAGCAGAGGGGAAGCTGAGGAATTATATTTGCTAAATTGGGAATGTTGTCTTTTCCTTTACAGCACCCTATACCATCATCACCTTCCCATTCCTGTTTGCTGTGATGTTTGGGGATTTTGGCCATGGAATCCTGATGACTCTGATTGCTGTCTGGATGGTGGTGAGGGAGAGCAGGATTCTGTCCCAGAAGAGTGACAATGAGGTAAAGTGGCAGATGGTGCTGAGCTCTGCATTTCAAACAAAGAGCTGCAGCTTGGTTTACTCCCATCCTTTTCCCCTTGAGCTGACAATGCCCATTACTCCTCCTTTGGAATTTTTGAAGCACATGGACAGGCTGGGAAGCCTGAAGAGCACACACACACACCAAGTAGTGTAATTTCATAAAAGTATTGAGTTCCCTTGATTTTTCCTTTTGTATATTTATAAGAAATTATTAATTTCAGTTGTCTGAAGGAAATTATTAAGTGTAGTAGGTAAGTTGGCATAAACAAATCACCCCAAATTTAGCTGGATCATAGTGGGCTTTAGGCACTGCAAAACTCCCAGTTCCTGTAGTTTATACCCCATCCCTGGTACTTTTCCTATTTGCTGCTCAGGGTTGGTTTTGCTGGCTCAGGGCTGACAGGAACTGAACCAGAGTTAAGATACACTGGCAGGGCTGGAGGAGACTGGCAAAGTCTGTGCTCCTGGTTCCAAACTCATGCTGCCAGCTGGGAGTTGCATCAGGCTGTGCAGTTTGTCCTCTCCAGCTGCTCTAGGTCCCCTGTGGAGATCCATGCTGCCCCTTTATCCTCATTATCTGTGCTGCTCTGCTCCCTCTTGCACCCTTAATCCCTGCCAAGGGGAAACAGAGATTTTGGGCTCTTGGTTCACATGGCCAGTGTTTATCCCACAACAGACTGATTTCCCTGGTTTGGCTTTAGGAGTGACCTTCCCTTGTTGGTTCTCTGTTTTTTCTACTTCCATCAGGGTTGGGATTGAAGGCACTCGAGACAATGGTTCATGTTCAGACTCAGGTGTTTATTGTGTCTTATCAGTGCTATCAGTTCTTATAAGTTTCTTATGAGTCTCACAGCAGTGAGTTCTGCAGCTCTTCATTAGCAGGGCACAAAATGGCCAACAATCTCTTGTTACAAGGCCTTTTAAGACTAAACTATCCAATAAAGAACTGACGCCTAGATTATTTTCCTTTTTAACCCAATAACTGATCACTCAAAGCTGCAATGTGGACTTTTCTGTCCAATTACAAAATACCACCCAAACCCATGGGGAGGAAGGAAGAGGAAGGTAAAGAGGAACAACCAGTCTCCACCCTAAAACCTCCATGTTGCTTCATATTTATTTCTATATTCTAAATCCCCAAACTCTTAAGTTTTTCACCCTGTGGTATTATTCACTTCTAACCAACTCCACACCATAATCCCAATGCTATAAATGAATTTTGGAAGCCTTCTCCAAAGCCTCAGGTCAAATGCAGTGTTCTCTTGTGGGTCTGTGCCTTTCAGCACAGAAAATTTAAAATTCTCAGCATCCAGGTTTCCAACATTCCCTGTTCTCATGGACTTTTTGTTCCTTTTTGGGTTTTCACACCAGATGTTCAACATGGTGTTCAGTGGTCGGTACATCATCCTGCTGATGGGGCTGTTCTCCACCTACACAGGCCTCATCTACAATGACTGCTTCTCCAAATCCCTCAACATGTTTGGTTCCTCCTGGAGCGTCAGGCCCATGTTCAATAAAGCCAACTGGTCGTGAGTAAACCCTTTGTAACTTTGTAGACACAGTGTCTTGGTTTGGAAAGCCAGGTGTCTGCTAAGGAGGGCAGGAGCCTCCCCTGAAATGGAGAATGTGAACCTCCTCCCTCTGAATTGCTATAAATTTTTAATTAAGGGACTCTCAGGCAAAAAATATGGGAGCAGGAAGAAAATAAAAGGCTAAAATAAACAATGCAGTGAACTAAACCAACACTGCCAGAGTCAGAACCCAACCTGACACCCTGTGGGTCAGGCTGTTGGCAGCAGTGCCATTGGAATTGTGGCTGAGCCCTCCTGCAGTGTCAGGGGTGGTTCTGCTGGAGCAGGGATCCTGTAGAAAGGTGCAGTCTCTTCCTCTGATGATCCAGGGGAAGAGGCAGCTGCTGCTCCTCTGGGGAATCCAGTGCAGAAGCCATGCTGGTGTTCCAGAATCTCCAGATTATATCCAGGCAGGAATGCTTGGCTGGTGTTCCAGAATCTCCAGACTATATCCAGGCAGGAATGCTTGGCTGAGGTTCCAGAATCTCCAGATTATATCCAGGCAGGAATGCTTGGCTCCTCCCTCTGGGCTCACATCTCCCAATGGGATGCTGTAGTTCTTGTCAGCCATGCAGTGACATTCAATAGCTGTTATCAGCAGATGTCTCCCCAGAGGGAGGATTGGGTGTGAAAGAGATAGGGAAAACTGCCAAATGAACAGGAGACAACTGCCATACAGATGGCAAATAGGATAATGCATCTTACCTTGCAATCTGGGACACACAGTGAGAAGCAGGTGACTTGTCCTTTCCCATTGTCCTTCCAGTTCAGGAAAGCAAAAATTTCTGACCTCTGTCTCAGGTAGATTTGGAAGAGGGATGTAAATATGCCAAGATTCAAAATGGCTTTTTTTCCCCAGAAAACTTACAAAGATGCAGTTTCTCATCTATTTCCCTACAGACATTTCAAGATTCCTGTCTCCTGCACCTGTCTTCCTTGTGACAGAGTAAAAAATCAAGAAACAGGTTTTTATTCCTTTGGGAAAATCTCTAGCACCATCCAGGTTCTGCAACCTTGAAATTCTCTCAATTTAAGCTATTTCTTGCTCTCACAAAGGAAGAGTGTTGTTATTTTTTTTACAGAAGGAGAGTGGCATTGCTGTTGTTAATGTTTTATAATCTTGTTCCCAAACAGAGATGCTTTGCTGGAGACCACCCCCCTGCTGCAGCTGGATCCTGCCATCCCAGGGGTGTTTGGTGGGCCCTACCCCTTTGGCATTGACCCAGTAAGAGCTCCTCCTTCCTCTGCAGGCTTTTGGGCAAAATCCTCTGTGTCAGCAGAAAGAAAAGTACCTGTGTTCATTGTTCTGTGAAAGATCTTCCAGCCCAGCCATTCCCTTAGCAATTCCATGCTCCTGAACGATAGAATTCCTACTGAGATGCCAAATTTGGGGTAGAGACCCTTGTTCTGAGGTCCATTAAAGGCTGCTTTCTCACCCTTTCTAACCTGCAGTGCTTTAATGAAATCTGATTAGCCTTGAAAATCACTTTCTGAAGTTACTTTTTTACATTGGGGAAAGTTGTTCATCCCTTTTTTCAGTCACCCTTGGAAATTTACATTTCCAACTAATTCTGTCACTTTGTACCTGCCTGCATCAACACCTCTGCTCTTAACTCTGCTTGTAATATATGCCAAACCTTGTGTGGGTTGCACAAAGTGCAGGAAATCAGAGCTGTGTGTAATTGTTCCTTTAAATGGATAATCATATTCTCTCTGTTAAGGATACAGCCTCTTTTCTCCTGCACCTGTGAGGTACCATGAAAACAGGTTTGATTCCTGCTCAGTTGCTGTCAGGCTGTTCCCAGCTGAAAGCTTGTCTGCTCATTTCCCCAAAATAGGACAAACACATCTTTAAGAACCTGTTTTTTCAGCCTCACACTTCCTGACTGGTTCATAATGTTTAGCTTAAAGGGAGTGTTTTCCTCCTCCTGTTTTCCTTCCCCTGGTATCTGACTAGGTGTTGTTTTCCACAGATCTGGAATATTGCCAGCAATAAGCTGGCTTTCCTCAATTCCTTTAAGATGAAGATGTCTGTGATTCTTGGCATTTTCCAGATGCTCTTTGGTGTGGCATTGAGTCTCCTCAACCACATGTAAGTGCTTTGCTCATGGTTTTCTCATGGTGGGGGCAATGGAATGGCTTTGGGTGTTGTGTGGTTTGGGATACCTCCTGATGGAAGGTGCAGTGCATTGTCTCTGGTTGTGTGGAATTGTGCCTGTCAGGCAGTTCCTGTGCTCCAGGCCCAGCTGTTGTTGAGCTGATGAGCCCCTCCACTCTCTTTACACTTTTATTAAAAGAGTTTTGTCCTAATTCTAACCAAATCTAATATCAACTTTTTTTTTTTTCCTTCCCTGTAGCTATTTTAAGAAGCCACTGAACATATACCTTGGATTTATCCCTGAAATGATTTTCATGTCCTCCCTCTTTGGATACCTTGTTATTCTCATCTTTTACAAGTGGACAGCCTATGATGCTCACACCTCCAAGGAAGCACCCAGCCTCTTAATACACTTTATCAACATGTTTCTGTTCTCCTATGAGGACACCAGTAATAAGATGCTTTACAGTGGGCAGGTGAGTGCTCTTGCTAGGACAGAATCAGAGATGCTTTGTGATACTGGAGTGTTTCATTGTCATAATTGTGAAATCAAGCAGGAAACATCTTTCCACTGTGACAGAGCATTTCTGAAGGCTGACACTATGTAATGTTGTAGAAGGAAGGAATAATCTCTATACCAGGAATTTTTATTTATCTGACCATAAGTCAGCTGTGGCTTCAGAACACGTGGATCTTGATTAATTGTGGAAAGCAATTAGGAATATTGTCCCATGTCTGCAGTGTGATTCCTCTCAGCCTAGCTGAGACACCAACTCTATTTCCTCTCAGCAGTATCAGACATCTGCCAAATTCTCATTTTCTGCAGGATCTTTCAGTTTTTTCCCCATTCTAACCCAGTCTCAGCATTAAACACTGTGCTCAGAGGTGGCAGCTGCAGACATTAAGTACTTAATTGCTGTTCCCAGAAGAGAGTGAGGTATTGGAGCATCCACGTGCTGGGAATTCAGCCATTCTTGCTGGGTTCTGTGTGTGTTTGAGCTGAATCACCTGAGATTTGTGTTTTTTGCAGAAAGGGCTCCAGTGCTTCCTCGTGGTGGTGGCCTTGCTGTGTGTGCCATGGATGCTGGTGGCCAAACCCCTGGTCCTTCGCCAGCAGTATCTAAGGAGAAAACACTTGGTGGGTGATTCCCTTTTATATTTTCCATATGAAAACTGTTTATGGTTGAAAAGCTGTGTTCTTCATCCTGAGCTTGGATTCATGGGTTCACACTGCATTGAAACCTGTAAAGTGTTTTTGCATATTCCTGGGCATACCAGCAGGTGGGTGTTACAGAAACAGAGTGTTGCCTGCCTGCTTCCCAGATATGGATCCAGCATCAAACCTGCTTTTAAAAACCCCTTTTGTTGGTAATGATCAGAACAGTGTCTCTGGCTTGGGCATTGGTAGCTGGTTTAGGAACAGCCTCACTGGCTGCTGGATGCACTTCTGTGGCTGGCAGTGGGAAACAGAGATGGAATTGGCTGGCAGATTTCTCAGCTACCTTTGTTAAAGCAGCTTGGATGGTTAAAAAAAACAACTAAAAGAGACTTAGAGATGTGAGAGGCTGTGTGCTGGGGTACTGTGTAGGTTTCCAGCTGTTTCCAGCTGTGTGTGAGATGCAGGAACGTGGCGCTGCAGAGAATGTGCAGCGCGCCAAAGATCAGCTCAGTTACAGACACTCCCTCTCCCTTCTCTGACCACCTTTCATCCTCCCATGTCCCCTCCATTCGTTTCCCTTTCTCTTTTTGTTTTCTTCCTCCTCCCCTGTCTTTTCTTGCATCCATCCTCCCCCAGGAAGGGCAGCCCGAGGAGGCCCAGGGCAGCACGAACGCGCAGGCGCTCGAGGCAGCAGCGGCTGCAACAGTGAGTGCACTTCAACCTCGCCTGATGGGAGTTGGCTTTGTGTCTGGTTCTTATCAAAGGAGCATGGAATGTATCTGAATTTCATAAGGGAATGGCAAGTGCACCTTTAGGGTGGAAAACCACTTTCTCTTGGAAAGAGCAAAGTTTAGCCAAATTGATACATTCTGGATGAACACCCAGGCTGGAGGATGGTAGTTGTGCGTGCACAGAGACGCTTCCTTGCAGGAGTGCTGCTGAATCCAAGCTGCAGAGCAGCACAGGATTTCCTGCTACCACATCCCCCCCCATGTTAAATTTTCTTCCCTTTTTTTCTTCTGCTTGTCTATTTCTTTAAGACAGATTAGGCTTCTTCTCAGTGCAGCATTTCTGTTTGCATTATATGTTCCCAAACACACAGTGATGTGATGGCCTCCAGCAACTCCATGTCAGTAATCATTGGATTTGTGACACATCTGTCCTGTACACACTTTGACCTGAAATTATTATAAAATAGTTGTGCACAAACAAGCTTCTTGTTGGCAGTTGTTTTGACTTACATGTTTCTAAGCTTACAGATGGCTCTTTGCTGCCAAAGCTTTCTGCTGAGGATTGTGGCAGCCCCAGAACTCAGTCCTTTCCCCTATTTCAGCTACCTTTTAGTTCTTTCCCCTATTTCAGCTGCCTTTTCGTTCTGAATCTGCCTGGCTGCCTAAGAGGTGTGAATCTCACTGATTGTGTGAAGCACACCATGCTCCCCAAGTGCCAGGGGTGCTGGGAGGGACATGTCAGCTGCTTCTCTCATGACGTTGTGGTCTCCTCACAGAAATGTCAGAGATGAAAATGGATGTTTTGTGCAGGATCCATCCAGCATATGAAATGCATCTCCATCAGGAAGCTGTGAGGGGAGGCCTTGTGTGAAGGGTGCTTAGAAGGATCAAGTAAACAATTGGAGCTGTTGGAGCTGTGTTTAGGTTGGCTGGGTTACAGGGAATGGATATGAGTCAAGTGCAAGGGAAAGGCTGCTTGAGTGCAAGTTCACACAGGCTAGAAATACATAAACAGAATATTGACAGCAGACACCAGTGACTTGTGGTGTTTTAGAGATACTGAAAATCCTAATAAAAGCATTGTCTTAGTTGTTAATATTTTATTTCTGTTTTCAGAGCATAAACGCCTACCTAATTTGTTTTTAGAAACCTGGCAAAGTCTCTAATTCATATCTGGCATTTTGAGCATATTTATAATTCAGCCTAAAATAAAAGCAGGCTTCTAAGGACAAAGGAGGTAGAAGAACTCAGAGAAGCTGTTCTGGTCTGTGCAAGCACCAGGTCATGGCACCTTCAGCCTCTTTCATCTGCATGGGCATCTTTGGACTTCTGCAGTCCAGATGTGGCAACTCAGGTCACATCCTGTGTCACAGGTGACCCAAGACAGTGCTGAAGCTGGCCACAGGGTTTATTTCTATCTGTGGTGTTGTAGTTTGTCTCTCTTGGGGTCAGACCCAGGGGTCAGGTAAAATCTGCTCCCAATTTCAGCGTTTCAGCTCAGTCTATGTGTTGTTCTTTCCCCTTTGGAGGTGCAGCTGAGGGTCAGATGCTGAATGTCAGAACAAATGTCTCTAAAAGGCCCTGCTTGCACAGCATAGAGGGAAGATGTGGTTTTCCATGCAGTGTTGGTGTGCCTGAGGCTGGTGGGAGTAAATGTGTGTGTGTTTGTGTTCAGCCCCATGACCTGCTCCAGCACCCAGCAGTGCTGTGTCCATGCTGGGCAGGATGTGGGGCTAGCAGATGTCCTCTGAGAGCTGTGCCTTTATTGTCCTCATGGTTGCAGTTACACTGTAGAAATGTACCAAGGATTCACTCAGACAGACTTTTTTTTTATTATTATTTTTTCCCCAGCCCCAGCAGGAATCAGCACCTTTCCCATCCAAGCTGGGAAATAGAATTCTACCTGCCTTAATCTGGGCCTTAATATTTTATATTTAATATTTAATATTTTTTTTTCCTCTGTGAGCTGCTGCTACACATGGAATCATGAGAAACCTGCACTTTTGCACTAAAACCCAAACAACACTTTGCTCTTTCTTTTCTGCATGTGTCAGGGCACGCACAACTTTGGTGGGATCCGGGTGGGCAATGGCCCAACAGAGGAGGATGCTGAGATCATTCAACATGACCAGTTATCTACCCATTCTGAGGAGGGGGAAGAGGTAAGCACCTGAGCATCCTCGCTCTCAGGGCACTGCAGGCAGCAGGATGAGCTCACTGGGATGGATTTATTGTTTCCATGCTGTTTAAACAGCAGCATTCCCAGTGAAGTGTGTTCTAGCAGTTTTCTCACTCTCTGTCTCTTGGTGACTCCAGAGAAAAAGCAGCATAATTTGTATATGCTGGGAGATGTGGCTCTGTTTGTCCCCAAAGTGTCACCATCTCAGGGGTGCACAGCACTCCCAGGTGCCACATCTGCCTCTCCCATGCCAGTGGAAAATATATTGAAATTCAGGGGCTGTACTTCTGCAGCACTGAAATTTTGTTCATATATTCATTTTGACTGCTGGGGGTAACATTAATTACTTCCCTTTCCTCTGGGAGAGGAGAAAACCAGTGGATCTCAGGTAGTTGGGTTTTTCTGATGTTTCTGATGCTTCTCTGAAGGACTGCAGCAGATCCTGCCTCTGCAGTGCATGGGATGTATTACTGCTTTCTGTGGCCTGCCTAGGAGGGAATTGCTGAATGTGTTCATGATTCATGTGATCAAAACACTGCACTAAATGTAAATTTGTGTTTTCAAGCCTACAGAGGACGAGGTGGTAAGAGCACAGCAGCTTTGCCTTCATGTGTACCTGGGCCATTTCCCATGGGTGTAAAACATGCTGAATGGAATTTGTTATGTCACAGCTTCTTGTTTTCCAAAAGATCTTGCTGTTTTCATGTTACAGGCCATTTTTAATTCATACACACATACATCCACAGACTTTTAATGACTTCATCTGTACAGCTTGTCTGTCTGATCCCCTGTCTGCACATTGTTCCCAGTTACCTGGGGAACTGTTCAGCTGGAGGTCTGAAACTGAAAAGTTTTCACTTTTGAGCCTCCAAATAAGCTTTTTAATGTTGTGGCTTTCTTAATTCTGTGCTGCAGCAAACTGTTGGAAGAGATTTCTTCCCACAAACTATCTGCCATGTTAAGGATGATGCTGGTTGACCCAGAGAGCAAATACAGGACAACCAGTCCAGTTTCATGTAGTTCAAGAAACTGAATTGGCCAGAAGCTTTGTGTAGAAGAGAAGCTCCATTCTGAGAAACTGCTCATTCATAAGCACTTGTAAAAAGTATTTAAAAACTGAGAGTTTAATACTGATGCAGGATTGAGTGTAGGTTTCAGCACTAGCAGGTAACAAATTTTACTACAAAAACAAGAATACAAATGGCATGAAATCAGAACAGCTTAACCAGGGCACTGCTGCTGAAAATTGTGCTGAGAGTGGTTTGCTCAGAGCTCTGCTGTGCACAGGCCTGTGTGGAACAGGGGGAAGGAGAGGGGAAGGGGATTCCTGTTCTGGTGTCTCCCTGAACCTGGAAAATGTGCTAGCCCACCAAGCCTGTCCCACAGCAATGCCAGTGCTCCCACTCCTGCCTCAGTGGCTGCTCTCCCTGGCAGTTGCTTTGAAAGGTCATTGTTTAAACATTTCCCACATTCCCTCCTGTGTCCAGAGCTGGAACTGTTGGCTGGGGCAGCTTTTAGTGAAGAACTTCACATCTCATGTTCTGTGGAGAAAGGATTAGGATTTTGACAGCTAATTTAACTGAATTGTTGGGAATATTTATTGCCTTGGATGTACTAGGGGAGAATTAAGAATATAAATAGCTTTGTGTGCATGCCTGGAGAATTAGTCACTGGATGTATTTAAAACATCGTGTTCACTTAAATCTGAGCAGTTTCTGAAGCATGGATTAAATCCAAACTGCAGGGAATGCTTTCCCAAGCTGCAGGATAAGAAACTGCCCTACATGGCAGACTTCCTTGTAAATTCTTTTATTATTGCAGAAAATTACCAAAGCACAGAGGCTTTGCCAGTGAATGGTACACAGATGTGACTTCTTCAGGGTAGCTTCGTGCATTATTTTTGCTTTGAAAAAGGGCAGGTTCATGTCTTGCAGAATGCTCCTGTTGCTCCTGTAGCAGAGGCACACACAGCACAGCTTGGGGCAGGGAGTGCACACCAGCACCACCTTCTGCTGAACAGTCTTTTCCTGGCTAAGCCCATGGATGAATTTGGAATATCTGACTATAAGAAAACAATTTTCACGTCACAGCATTTGTCATTCTGCAAAACCTGTCAAGACCAGATCCATTTTTCCATTTGTGGCCCTGGCGTGCTAAACCAGGAGAAGACAGTGTCAGTGTGCAGTGTCACACAGAGTGTCCCTGGTGACAGCAGCAGTCCCCCTGCCCCTGTGCCCACCCCACCCATGCTCCCAGCTCCCCTCTCCTCTGTTCCTTTGCAGTTTGACTTTGGGGACACCGTGGTGTACCAGGCCATCCACACCATCGAGTACTGCCTGGGCTGCATCTCCAACACAGCCTCCTACCTGCGCCTGTGGGCCCTCAGCCTGGCCCATGCACGTGAGTGTCCTCAGGGAGCTGGGCTGGGCCTCTGTCTGTCTGTCTGTCCGTCTGTCTGGCCTCCCAGGGCTCCCCTGGCACACTGCTGGGTGTGCAGTTATTTCTAGTCAAAGATGTCTCCCATGTTGGTGAGGGAGAGAGAATGGTGCATCTGATTTCATGGGCATCAGAAGGCTAAATAATAATAATAATAATAATAATAATAATAATAATAATAATAATAATAATAATAATAATAATAATAATAATAATAATAATAATAATAATAATAATAATAATAATAATAATACACTTATATTATATTATATTATATTATATTATATTATATTATATTATATTATATTATATTATATTATATTATATTATATTATATTATATTATATTATATTATATTAATAGTATTATTGATAGTATTATTAATTGTATTATTAATATTATATTAATATTGATGCTATTATATTAACATTAATATTGTATTTTTATTGTTACATACATTTATTATACTTTACTATAGACATTTATATACTATATTATAGACATCTATATACTATATTATAGACATTTATTATACTATATTATGTACATTTATATACTATATTATAGACATGATATACATTTCTAAACTGAATTTACCAAGCACTCACTCTGCACACACTGCACAGAATCTCGTGGCTGTCAGTGACAGTCCTGACACACACACACACACACACACACACACACCTGGCCCTGACAGGCCAAGGAAACAAAACACCATCACTGTGGGTAAACAATCTCCATATTGCATTTTACTTTGGCACAACCCAGGCACAGCAAATGAGATAAGAATATTCTTGGGAAGAATTGTGCCGTGCTTTTCTCTGTGAAGAGAATTGTGAGGCTACACACCTGGCCCTGATAAGCCAAGGAAACAAAACACCATCACTGTGGGTAAATAATCTCCATATTGCATTCTACTTTGGCACAGCAACTAAGATAAGAATTGTGTTTTCCCTTTCTCTGAGGTTCAGAGAATGTGAATCTCAGAAATCCTTGTGAAGAATTGTGCCTTGCTTTTCTTTGTGAAGAGGAATGTGGCAGCATGCATTACCCAGGAGCAGTGAGCTCCACACACCAGGGTCTGCACCCAAAACTCTGCTGAATGAGAGGAATGGAGTTAAAATCACAGAATAAAGCAAAGAGCTGCTGAGCCAGGACTCTGCCCTGCCTTGTATGGCAGCTGGAGGCAATGTCCTGACACACTTGGCTGTAAAAATTCTTATCCCTCAGTTTCCACCTCACTGTAGCAGGGCTTTGCTTGACTTCAGTTTTTATTTTACCAGTGACCCCCCCCCCCCCTGTCCTGCTGACCTGATCCTCTCCCCTTTCTCTGCAGAGCTCTCAGAGGTGCTCTGGACCATGGTGATCCACATTGGCCTCAGTGTGAGGAGCCTGGGGGGAGGCTTGGGCCTCTTCTTCATCTTTGCAGCTTTTGCCACGCTGACAGTGGCCATTCTGCTGGTCATGGAGGGGCTCTCAGCCTTCCTGCACGCCCTGCGCTTGCACTGGTGAGTTACTGGCACATCCAGAAGCCTGGGGAGCTCCTCATAACAGGAAAACTGATGTCCCCTGTACTGTGCAGAAATGCCATCTTCTAGAAGGCAGAAAGTATTAAAAAGGGTCAGAGATTTCAGTTCTGTTTGTAGTAAAACACCTCCCCCAGTTGTTGTTTAAAGTTTTATAGCTCTGCTTAGAAATAAGCACTGAAAGATGAAAGTTTAGGACCTAAAGCTTTGGGACTAAGGACCAGGGAGGCTGTGCTGGCTGGAGCAGTGTGCTTTGTGGCTTTCAGCAGAACTTTCTTGTTCCATTTCTTGGTCTTTCCCCTGTTTCCTGTGTTTGTTGTTGTTTGTGTGCAATAGCCACTGACTGCAGGTTCCTCCCTGTGCTCCTGTTCACTGCTATAAAACCTTGCCCTGGACAGGAGTGGCTCTGCCTTCTGCCCTTGGGGATGGCTGCAAGTTTTTGCTGGTCTTTTAGAATTTGCTTTTGCAGGCCCTTTCCTGTCATCGTTAAGCTCCTGTGAATGCAGCCAGCAAAGCAGAAGGAATCACTCTGCTCCCAAGTATGGAAAATATTCAAGAGTTTTTTCTGTAATCCATGTTTAAGAGTGCTCATTGTTCCACTTTGGATTCCCTTTTATTGCACTGGTGGTACCAGAGGAGCAGGATTTTCTGGGAGCAGGATTTTCTCAGCCTGAAATGTAGGAGAGTTTGTGCCTCTGGGGCAGGGGGTTGTGAGAGCAAAGGGAAGTCTCTGAACATCACAAGAAACACTCTGCCTTGCTTAAATGGGAAGAAAAACTTGGGAGTACTCTCTGAAGGTAATTCTGTAAGTGCAAAAGGAAGCAAGTGCCTCTAAAAATAAAAAGAAAAAAAAAAAAGAGAGAGAGAAAATCAGCCTTTTTGCACTTTTCCCCTGCTTGTGGGGAAGGAAAGCTTTGGCCTTTTGCCCTCTGCCTTGGCAGCTAGTGAGGTGCAGGCTGGGGGTGCAGGATGGAGGGTCCTGGGGGTGCAGGATGGAGGGTTCTGGGTCCTGGGGGTGCAGGATGGAGGGTTCTGGCTTCTGGGGGTGCAGGATGGAGGTCTGGACCAGGTCCTGGGGGTGCAGGATGGAGGGTTCTGGCTCCTGGGGGTGCAGGCTGGGGGTTCCTGGGGGTGCAGGATGGAGGGTTCTGGGTGTGCAGGATGGAGGGTCCTGGGGGTGCAGGATGGAGGTTCTGGGTGTGCAGGATGAGGGTTCTGGTCCATCTGTGTCTCTGTAGCCAAGAGAGCCAAGCTCTGCCCCTGGTTTGAAGCCATCTTGTGCTGAGGGAGCTGGGGGGGCACTCCTGGAAATGGCTGCTGGATGGTGCCTCTGTTTTTGCTGGCATGCAGCCTGAGCCCTGCAGAGCAGTCACTGCAGAGCTCCTTGCTGGCTGCCCAGAGGTCCCTCGTGCTGTCCCTGCTGTCACAGTGACAGAGGAGCCCCCCAGACCCTGCTGGGCACTGAGGGCAGCCCAGGACGAGCAGAGGGCAGCAGTGCTGTAACTCCACATCTGGTGGGTTTGCTCTGTAATTCCCTGAGGATTAGAGGATTTCCAGGGCATTTCCAAGCAGCAGCAGGGGAACAGCTCTGAGCAGCTGCTCTAGGCAGGCTCCATGGAGCAGAAAACACATTTTTGGGGAGGTTCCTGCCTTGTGTTAATCACAAACTGCACCTCCTGATGTGGCTCAGACACCTGGAACAGGTGTGAGCTGGAGATAATAGTTCACATTTCCCTAAAGGACCTTTGAAAAACCATCTGTGTGTGTGAGTGAAATGGCAAACGGGCAAACCCAGGGCAGCAGCAGTGAGAGCAGGGATCTCTCTGCCTGTGCCTGGACTGGAGTGCTTGACAAAGTCCTGTTTTCCCTAAACATCTGTTTCAAACCTTCAAGCCTTTCATGCACAGGCTCTGAGAGAAAAATCTCTTCAGGCTCAGAGCCCAAGAAGCAAGCTGAAGGTTCTATTTCAGACTGCAAGTGATCTGCTGAAATGATTTTGAGGTTGCTGGGTGTTGGTTATCAGAGGGAGGCACCTGCAGTGGTTCCAAAGAGCACACTGCTCACATTCCTTTGTGCTCTTGAACTGAAAACAGGCTGTTCCAATGGCAGGTGCTCCCTTTTTAGGAAGAGGAAGGAAGAGTGGAGGTCAAATTCAGCTGTCCTGGGAGGAGCAGATGGGAATTTCTGGCTGGGAGAGAAGCGTCACCTATCAGGAATTTGAGGTGTGGGTGGTTCAGCCTTCCTGGAAAGGAGGAGGAATTGAGAATGGGTTTTACTGGTCAGGGAATTCACAGGTTGTTCCACATGCTGTGCCTGGCAGTCCCAAAGGAGGGAGGTTTATTTTGTGCTTTTTCAGTGTGCATTCTTTGAGCAGGTTGGGCTTTTCAGGCCGTTGTGGGGTGGAGGCAGCCCTCTGGATTGCTGCCAGGATTGCAGGGTGTGAATTTGGGCTGCACTGCAGCTCTGTACGTGTCTCAGCTGTCATGCTGTCAGCTTCTTTTGCTGTAACCCTTCTGAAACACATCACCCTTCTGAAACGCATCACCCTTCTGAAACACATCACCCTTCTGAAATACTCAGCCTTTCCATTTATCGCCTTTCAGTGATGTAGTGCAACATGAACATTCAGATTAAAGCAGTTTCTCCCTTTTTAAGCTACTCACCTCTTCTAAAGTGAGCCAGAACAGACTGTGCCCAAAAGAAAAGGTTTGTAACTATTCAGGGTGCTGTTCCTGAGAGGTGTGGGTGTGTTTGGAGCTGCATCCCACTCTCAGTCCAGTGATGGAGTCCAGCTGCTCATCCACCTGCCAGGATTGGATTTTCCTTTGTAAATGCCCTGAGCCAGGACTCACCTGCAGGATGGAATATCCCAGACACAGATATGGTGCCTCTGCTCTTTTTGGGAAGGAGTAACTGCAGCAGTCTCTGCACAGACACCCCAGTGGGTTCTGTCTCTCAGGTGTGCCAGCCTTGAGTTATTCCTGGTTTACACCTGACCCCAGGCTCTGATACCTTCAGGGACACAAACACAGAGTGGGAATTTGCAGTTGTACTGAGTGATAGTTGCCTTTTTTGTCTCCTGCTTTTGTCTTTTTAGGAGACTTTTGTCTCCTACTCATGGGACTGTGTGATGGTGTTCACAGGGGTCCCAGAATGAGGGAAGAGATGAGAATCTTGACTCCATGTTTCAGAAGGCTGATTTATTATTTTATGATATATATTATATTAAAAGAAAATTATATACTAAAACTATACTAAAAGAACAGAAGAAAAATATTTTATTAGAAGGCTTGAAAGGAAAGGAATGGAATGATAATGAAATCTTGTGACTGACCAGAGAGTCTGAGACAGCCAGACTGTGATTGGCCATTAATTAAAAACAACCACATGAGACCAATCAAAGATTCACCTGTTCCATTCCACAGCAGCAGATAATTATTGTTTTTCTTTTTCTCTGAGGCTTCTCAGGAGAAAAAATCCTAACAAAAGGATTTTTCATAAAATACATCCATGACAGGACTGGGGCTGTCTGGTTTGCCAGTGTCAGTACCCTGACTCTGTGTGGTTGGAAAGAATGACAGCCTGGCAAACCCTGACATTATTAATGCAAAAAGCTGCAGAGAGGCTCTCCTGGGCTGTTTGCTGACAATGCCAGTGTCTGTAAATCCTCTGCAGAACTTGGGCACACAGAGGGCTCAGCAGTAAACTGGGACACCAAACAGGCAGTGACAGCAACAGCAGAGCTTCCTGCTGGGTTTTGGGTGTTCTGGAGACACAGAAAACCCCACTGACCATCCACACTGATTATTTAAATACATTTTTCTGGCTAGTTTTCTAACCTTAGAGCAGCCTCTCTCCCACTGTCAGGCCTCCAGTTGTAATGGAATGTCCAAAGGGAGGGTTTGGATACCAAGGCCAGCTGGAATTGTGAATCATCAGGGTTCACAAGTCAGTCTCAGTGAGCTTGGGTGACTCACAGATCTCAACCCTCTGCCTCTCATTTCCCTTTGCTTACAGAACAGTCACTTAGTCACAGGATACTTGTGGAGATTATCAGGGTTCCTGAAAAACTGGAGCGTGTTGGCACAAAGCCCTTCCTCCCACATGGAAAATCCTGCTCATCCTGGGGATCCCTTGGCCTGGGAGGCAGCAGAAGATACAGGCTGAAGCTGGTTTTCCTGAGCATTTCCCTCCTGGGCTCTGTGGAGAAATCACTTTTTGCTAGCTGAATTCAGCAGCTCTGGAGTTTGCCATGATTCCCCATTTGGGGAAAAATAATTCCAGTTTGCCATAATTCCCCATTTGGGGAATAATAATTCCAGTTTGTCTTTTTTTTTTTGCTGAAAAAACCCTTCTCCTGAACTGTGTTAAAGGCTCCCCAGTTTGCTGTCACTTGCTGCCTGCAGGGACTTTATGCAGTGGAAAATGTCTGTGAAGCCTGGGCTTGTTTTTGCTGGGAATCAAGGGATTAATTTTCCCTATTTGGCTGTCACTGATTATTGGGCAGTTCTCTGGAATAATTTTTTTTTTTTTTACTGGAGTTCATTAGGGGCAGCAGCAAATGGGGCTGAGCTAATGCTCAGCTGGGCACGTCCCAGTGCAAATGTGCTGCAGGGAATCAACAGAAATGCCTGTGGGGAGGCTGAGCTCAGTGTCACATGGCTGAGCTTGTGCTGATGAAAAAGGGAACTTCAGCAGCTGCTGTAGAAAATGCTGTTTCTGCTCCCTGTGCTTCCTGGGGCACTGTGGTCAAGGCCAGCCTTCTGCTCCTCTTGCCATTTTTTGTCCCTGAGGGTGGGATTGAAGTTCCACACACGGATGGGGGGGTTGTGCCAAAAGATACATTATGTTATAATACCTCTTTTTCTCCTTAAAGCTTTTTAGTCAGTAATCCTACTTTTAATGGAGTAGCATTACTACTCCCTACTCCTAATTGTTCCTATTGAGAGCTGCCTTTCTAATGAGTAATCACTGTTCTGTCTCTTGCAGGATTGAATTCCAGAACAAGTTCTACACTGGCACTGGGTTCAAGTTTCTCCCTTTCTCCTTTGACATCATCCGTGAGGGGAGGTTTGATGACTGAGGCCCCCACTCCAGCAGTGTTAAATGTTGTGTGTGTGAGACCCCAGCACCAAGGGTGTGCCTGTCCCCTCCCTGTGTGTGTGTAGTGACAATAATTTATTGTGCAGCACCCCTGAGCGTTACCATGGCACCCCAAAGCCAAAAGCTTTGACGTTCTGGGGTAACAACACTGGATCACAGAAACTTTTGGTTCTTTCAGTTTACTCCCAAAGGTACCAAGTGCATGAGGTGTCTGTTTGGTGTGCAGTCATGTGCTTCCCTGTGTTGTGCTTTCCTTGGCAGCTGATCAGGGCAGAAAAGAAATGGCAGCTGTGCTGAGGGGACAAAAGAGCACATGGAGGAAAGGTGCGAGGAGCAAAGAGTGAGGCTGATCCCCTCTCATTGCTGGAGGCCGTGGTGAGGAGCCCTCATGCACTGGGGCTCAGCTGCCTGACTGGCCTGGGGCAGGATGGGGAGGATGAGCCCTGGTGCAGACTGTCACTGGCCACTGGCAGTGACATTTCTTGGACTTTCTGGTTTGAGCCCAAAGCCCTCGAGGCACATCAGGTAGTGCCTGTGTGTGCTTGGCATGGCTGGAGGCAGCCTTTGCTCAGGTGGATGTACCAGTGACTCACATTGTCCTGTGCACTCTCTGGGGAGCCCTTTGAGGGGGAGCAGTGGCCCCATCTTGCCAGAACAGCTCCATGGCAGGGGGCTCTCTGTGCTGTGTCCCTGCATTAGCTGTTGCTTTCTTTCCTGTCTGAGCTGTCAGTATTTCCTTGCACTCCTCAAACTCGATGTAGCTGTAGCAGCAGTGGGTGTGTCAGTGCTGTGTGTGACTGTCGTGTTCCATTCTCACAGTGGAGCTGGGTATTTGTGTAAGAACAGATTAGAACAATAACAAGACTCATTAACCTGGAATCAAGGAGGAAATGTCTCAAGGTGCCAGGCTGCTTAAAATTAGGTGGGAAGGTTATGTGTGCTGCCAGACTGTGCATAGGGCACAGGGAGCCTTGTGCTGCACCTGGGCATGCCCTGGGCATGGAAGATGTGCTGGGCATTCACAGAGGTGTCTGCAGGCTGAAGGGTCAAATCAAAGCTTTGACAGGAGTCCTGCTGTGTTCTGCTGCCTGGATGAAACACATTGCTGACAGTCGCTGTATAAATTAAATCAACTCCACAACAAGCACTGTGCCCTGTTTTCTGCTGAGGGGGCTCAGGGGCAGCCCCCCATCCCTGACCTACCCAGAGCTGCAGGGGACAGCTGGGACTTGGAGCATTTCCATCCAGGATCCTGCCACCTCCCTGACCAGAACCACGGGGTGGGCAGGGCTGCTTTGTACAGCAGGACCAGCGTGACCCTGGGCTGCCTCTGTGCTTATCGAGTGACATCCTTATCGAGCAAAGGCCGGGCTGGGGCTGTTTATCCCGGGGCCTCCTGCCCTCCCTGATAGACCCAAAAAAGTTAAACAAGTTTTTTTGTTTAACCCGGGTGCTGTGGGTTCCATTCCACGGGCAGTGGGGGTAACACGTTCTGTGTGCCCGGGGCTGTGCCCTGCTCCTGCTGTCCCCGCTCCCCCTCCAGGGCCGTGTTTACTCAGCCCCTTCCTGCCGGACAGGGTATTTATTTCCACACGTGCAGGAGCAGCGGAAAGGAGGGTTCTGCAGGGTTTGGCCTTGGTGTTGCTCATGTCGGTGCGTTTCCCATCTCCCGATCTCTGAGCTGCGGGCCCAGCCTCCCCTTCCCGCGGCTCCGGGGGATGCTTTCCCTGCAGGTGGAGGTGCTAGCGAGCTGGGGGAATGTTCTCTGTCCCTTTCACCATTCTCCCGTGCAATCACAGCATTTCTGCCCCTTTCCATGGCTTTGGGCTCACAGGCGCAGCCCTGGAGCTGGCAGCACACCCCGGCCCGCCGTGGGCTGCACTGGGGGGGCTCGGGGAGCCCCGAATTCCCGTCCCTCCTCCGAGCTCCGTCCTGGCAGCGTCTGCGGATTCCCCCTGCGGCTGGGAGAGCCCGGGCAGCCCGGGCCCGTTCCCCAGCGGGGTTCGCCTGGGCGGCCGAGACCGGGACGCTCCGGGTGGGTCCTGCTGGGCTGCCGGGACGCTCCCGGCCCGGGGCACCGGCGCTGCCCGGTCTCGCAGCGCCCTCGGCCGGTCGGAGCCGGTCCCGGAGCCCGGAGCTGATGGATGGGCGGGGCCGGCGGTGGGCGGGGCCGTACGGGAGAGGCGGGGCCGGGGCGGGCGGGACCGCACCGGGAGAGGCGGGGCCGGCGCAGGGGCACGCAGCGGCGATGGCGGCGCGGCGGGGACCGGAACCGGGGCTGGGTCCGGTACCGGGGCTGGCGCTGCCGTTCCTGCTGCTGCTGGCGGCCACGGCGGGGCGAGCGGGGGACCCGCGGCAGGAGGAGGCGGTGCGGGCGCTGGCGCGGCGGCTGCTCGGCCCTCGGGCCGCCGCCGTGTCGCTCTCGGTGGACCCGGCGCTGGCGGCTGGCGGGCCCGACATCTACCGGCTGTGGTCGCCTCCCGGTACCGGAGTGGCCGTCGCCGTCGAGGGCTCCAGCGGCGTGGCGGCGGCCGCCGGTCTCTATCGCTACCTGCGGGACTTCTGCGGCTGCCACCTGTCGTGGTCCGGGGCGCAGCTCCGCCTGCCGGAGCCGCTGCCGCGGCTGCGGGCCGAGATCCGCGCCGCCGCCCCCGGCAGGTAACGGGGACGCGGGGCCGGGCGGCGCTCACGCCTCGTTAGCGCGGGACAAGGCGCCGTTATGTAACGGGGGGCCCGGGGGGCGCGGGGGGCCCGGGCGCAGCCTCCGCCGCTCCCGCAGGTACCGCTACTACCAGAACGTGTGCGCCCAGAGCTACTCGTTCGCCTGGTGGGACTGGGCGCGGTGGGAGCGGGAGATCGACTGGATGGCGCTGAGCGGCATCAACCTGGCACCGGCGTTCGCGGGGCAGGAGGCGGTCTGGCAGCGGGTGAGCACCGGGCCGAGGGGGCGGCGGGGACGGGGAGGATGGCGGTGGGGAGCCGTGGGTCCGGCTGACCCCCGGTTACCGGTGCAGGTTTACCGTAACCTGGGGCTGAACCAGTCGGAGATCGACAAGTACTTCACGGGTCCCGCGTTCCTGGCCTGGAATAGGATGGGCAATCTCCGCCGCTGGGCCGGGCCGCTGCCGCCCGCCTGGCACTTCAAGCAGCTCTACTTGCAGGTACCGGGGCCACCCGGGGCAAACCCATGTCACCCCCCGGTCCTCCCGGCCGAGGGGAGCCCCTCGATCCCCCCCGAGCTGCAGCAGCGCCCGGGGTCCCCTGGTGGGAACCTGGGGGCTTCTCTCCTGCTCCCTCTCTCCTTTTCTCTCTCCCAGTACCGCATCGTGGAGCGGATGCGCTCGCTGGGGATGACCACGGTGCTGCCGGCCTTCGCGGGCCATGTGCCACAGGGCATCCTCCGGTAGGTGCAGCCCTGCCCCGGGGGATCAGCCCTGGGCCCTTCCTGGGGTCTGATCTCCAGCAGCACCTCCCTCTGCAGCTTCCCACGGGCACGGTGGTCCTGTCCTGTTCTCCTCCTGATCCCCATCTCTGCCTTCTCCTGCAGGGTCTTCCCCCGTGTGAATGCCACTCGCCTGGGGCACTGGAGCCACTTTGACTGCGCCTACTCGTGCACCTACCTGCTGGACCCAGAGGACCCCATGTTCCAGGTGATCGGGACGCTCTTCCTGAAGGAGCTGATCAAGGAGTTTGGCACAGACCACGTCTATAGCGCAGACACCTTCAACGAGATGACCCCCCTCTCCTCCGACCCTGCCTATCTCTCCAGAGTCAGCAATGCTGTTTTCAGGTCAATGACAGGAGGTGGGTCCGTGTGTGGTGCTGGCCTGGCCACAGGGCTCCAGGTGGGATAGCAGGGGCTGGGGCAGGGGACTGTGGGTGCCATGTAAGCGCAGAACCCATTGGTGCCAGATCCCCAAAAGCCTCTAGAGGGGTGGTTGGTGGCCCCAGGGCCTCATGAGACACCTGTGGGCCCTGCCTGGAGAGGGTCTCACTCAGTGCTCTTCTGTCCCCAGCTGACCCCAAGGCGCTGTGGCTGATGCAGGGCTGGCTCTTCCAGCACCAGCCCGACTTCTGGCAGCCAGCGCAGGTGCGGGCCCTGCTGCACGGAGTGCCCCTTGGCAGGATGATTGTTCTCGACCTCTTTGCTGAGTCCAAGCCCGTCTACCAGTGGACAGAGTCCTTCTACGGGCAGCCCTTCATCTGGTGCATGCTGCACAACTTCGGGGGCAACCACGGCCTCTTTGGCACGGTGGAGGCCATCAACCACGGCCCCTTCGCCGCTCGGCGCTTCCCCAACTCCACCATGGTGGGCACGGGGCTGGTCCCCGAGGGCATCGAGCAGAACGACATGGTGTACGAGCTGATGAACGAGCTGGGCTGGCGGCAGGAGCCGCTGGACCTGCCCAGCTGGGTGACGCGCTACGCCGAGCGCCGCTACGGCGCCCCGAACGCTGCTGCAGCCGGCGCCTGGCGCCTGCTCCTGCGCAGCGTCTACAACTGCACCGGCGTCTGCGTCAACCACAACCGCAGCCCGCTGGTGCGCCGGCCCTCGCTGCGCATGGACACCGCGCTCTGGTACAACGCCAGCGACGTCTACGAGGCCTGGCGGCTGCTGCTGAGCGCGGGCGCCGAGCTGGGCTCCAGCCCCGCCTTCCTCTACGACCTGGTGGACGTGAGCCGGCAGGCAGCGCAGCAGCTGGTCAGCGATTACTACCTGAGCATCCGCCAGGCCTTCCAGAGCCGCGCGCTGCCCGAGCTGCTGACGGCCGGCGGCGTGCTGGTGTACGACCTGCTGCCCGAGCTGGACAGCCTCCTGTGCAGCCACGGCCTCTTCCTGCTGGGCCGCTGGCTGGAGAGCGCCCGCGCCGTGGCCACCAGCGCCCGGGAGGCTGAGCAGTACGAGCTCAACGCCCGCAACCAGGTGACGCTCTGGGGGCCCAGCGGGAACATCCTGGATTATGCCAACAAGCAGCTGGGGGGGCTGGTGTTGGACTACTACGCTGTGCGCTGGAGCCTCTTCGTGTCTGTGCTGGTGGAGAGCCTCAACTCGGGCCGCCCCTTCCACCAGGAGCAGTTCAACCAGGCCGTCTTCCAAGTGGAGAGAGGCTTCATCTACAACAAGAAGCGTTACCCAGCTGTGCCAGCTGGGGACACCATGGAGATCTCCAGGAAGCTGTTCCTCAAATACTACCCCAGTGCCCTGCGGCGCAGCTTGGCTGGGCCTGCCTGACTTCGGGTTCTGCCTCTGGAGCCTCCCCCAGAGAGGGTGGACAGAGCCCCTGCACCCTCCCCCATCTGGGCTCCTGGCCTGATGGCTGTGTCCTGGAAGAGGGGCACGGTGGCCCTGGTGGCCCTCAGCCAGCCTGGATGGGCAGGATGTGCCCCAAGAGGGGCTGGCACGTGGACAAGATGGGTGGGGACAGGCTGTGCCCCAGGGTCCCATCGCACACCATGCTGTGTGCTCAGCTCTGCCCAGCTGCCCTGAGCCTGTTCCCAGGAAACCTGGGCTGGGAGCTTGGTGGGACACTGCAGAGGGACAGGACAAATGTGTCCCTGCTGAGGGGCCTTGGCTGGCTAGCAAGGGTAGGGATGGGTGAGAAGCAGACAAGGAGGTGGCAGTGGGGAGGGGGACAGAGCAGTATTGGAGCCCAGTGCCTGTGGGGACGTGGCACTGCATGGCCCTGCCCCTATTTGGTGCCTTTTGTATCATAAAAGACTTTGCAGTGTTGTTGCCTGCAGTGTTGCTGGATGTCCTCCTCAGGACGGAGTTTTTGAGGCCTTTTCCACAGCTGGGGCTTGGGCAGAGCCCAGCTATGGATGGAGCAAATACAGACTCTTTTCTCCCATGTGTGTCCAGCTCCTTTGCTAGCTCAGGACTGTGTGGAACACGGGGGCAGAGGAGCAGCTCAGCCCTGAGCCTGCCCAGCAGGAACAACACCCTGCCAGACGTGCCCTGGCAGCTGGGATGCCTGGCACAGCAAAGCACAGCTGGGGCTGCAGCTCCCCTCGTGCCCCACAGCCTCCTCCAGCTGGGAGGTCCTGGCTCAGTGGAATCTTTATCACAGCACCTGCACAGGATCAAGGCACAGGGAGCCCCAGGCATGCGCAGGGAGGGGGGTGGAGGGGATTGAGATAAGGCAGCAGACACAACAATATGGTGTGGGGCGGGGGGACCCCTTTCCCAGCCCTCTTAAATGGGGTGGCCCCGTCGGGCAGCGCTGCCAGGCATGGAGAGAACCACGGTGCTGATCACGGGCTGCTCCTCGGGCATCGGCCTGGGGCTGGCTGCACGCCTGGCAGCCGACGCCGCTCGCCGCTTCCAAGGTAAAGGGGGAAAGGAGTCAGCACTGCCCCGGGGGTCTGTCAGCCCCAGGTGGGCTCACCAGGGAGAGGCAGAGCCTGGGGTGGGTGCTGGGATGCAGCACTGCTGCCCTCAGCCATTCTCTCCCCAGTTTATGCCACCATGCGTGACCTGGCCAAGGGGGAGCGGCTGCTGGAGCGCCTGGGGGGCTCCTGCCCCGACACGCTGGAGCTGCTGCAGCTCGATGTCACTGACCCCTGCTCGCTGGCAGCTGCTGCACAGCACCTGCAGGGACAGCAGCTGGATGTGCTGGGTATGGCTGGTGTCCCCAGTGTCCCCAGGGTGGCTGAGGGGACTTCTGTGGGGTCACAACCCTCCCCAGGGCACCAGGAGGAGATGCCAAATTACGGGAGGTGCAGGCAGTCCTAGGGCGGGGATGTGTTTAGTGGGGCAGAGGTGCTGTAGATGGATTTGGGGTTACCAAGGGATCATCAGCAGGGAAAGCCCCCCTATTTCTGCCTTCTTGGTGGTGTGTGGGGCTCCCGTCAGTGGCTGACTGCAGCATGCCTGGCAGTCTGCAACGCAGGGGTGGGACTGATGGGACCGCTGGAGACCTGCTCCGAGCAGGCCATGAAAACTCTCTTCGACGTGAACGTCTTCGGGGCTGTCCGCACCATCCAGGCCTTCCTGCCTGCCATGAAGAGCCGCAGGGCCGGGCGGATCGTTGTCTCCAGCAGCATCGGGGGGCTGCAAGGTGGGACCCCCTGCACCCCGCGGCACACGGAGCTCCCTGTGGGGAACAGCTCTGGTGCTCAGGGTGTGGCTCTGCCCCAGGGCTGCCCTTCAATGCTGTGTACTGCGCCAGCAAGTTTGCATTGGAGGGGCTGTGCGAGAGCCTGGCCATCGTCCTGCGCCCCTTCAACATCCAGTGAGTGCCGGTGATGCTGCAAGGGCTGGATCGTGCCCACCGGGATGGGGGGAACGCCAGGGCGGGGGGACGGTGGCGGCTTATGCTCTCCCTCCCGCAGCCTGACGCTGGTGGAGTGCGGGCCGGTCCACACCAGCTTCATGGCCAACCTGCAGCGCCCCGACCCCGAGGGCAGCGAGATGCGGGGCTTGGACGCCGAGACACAGCGGCTGTACCGCCGGTACCTGGGGCACTGCCAGAGCATCTTCCGCGACACGGCCCAGGAGGTGGAGCAGGTGCTGCCGGTCAGTCACGGCGGGGCGGGGGCGGCCGCGGGCCCGTGCCAGGGAGGGCTCTGACCCGTCTGCGGTGCCAGCTGTTCCTGGAGGCCATCGGCAGCCCCTGCCCTCCCCTTCGCTGCGCCAGCACCCAGCTCCTCGCCCCGCTCTGCCGCCTGCGGCTCAGCAGCCCCGACGGCTCCGCGTACGTCCGCGCCATGCACGACTTCGTGTTCGGCGGCACCGAGACCGGCGGGGAGCAGCCCTGAGCGGCGCCACGCCAGCACCGGAACCGCTGCCCTGCGAACCCCCAGCCCGGCCCGGGCCCGTTCGCGTGCCCGGTGCCGCCGTGTCCCTAATAAAGCCTTTGCAGCCGCACGGCTCCGGTTCCATCCCCGTCTCTCCGCGGAGCTCCCGGGCTCGTTCCGCCCCGCGGGGCTGCACCGGGCCGGGCCGGGCCGGGCCGGTCTCCTCCCCCCGCGGGGCTGCACCGGGCCGGGCCGGTCTCCTCCCCTCGCAGGCGGAGCCGGGCGCGCTCCCGCCCGCGGCGGGGCTGCCCGGGAGGCGGAGCTGTTCCGGTGCCGTTGCCGGCCCCGTTCCGGTCGGCGGCGCTTCCGGCGGGGCGATGCCGCCCTTCGCCTCGGGGCTGCTGGTGCTGACGGCGCCGCTGCCCGCGCTGCCGCGCCGGGCGGCGGGGCTGGTGGCGGCGGCGGCGGGGCTGGTGGCGGGGCCGCTCTACGTGCACCTGCAGCCGGGGCTGCGGCTGGGCGGCCCCGCCGCCGGCCCCGCCGCTCCTCCCGCGGGCCCCGCGCTGCTGCGGGCTCTGGCCGCGCTCTACACGGCGGCGGCGGCGCGGCGGGGGCTGGACCTGCGCGTCCTGCTGGGGCCCGGCCGCCGCCTGGCGCGGCAGCCCCGCGTGCTGCTGGCGGCCGCCGCCGAGGCGCCGGGGCCGCCGGAGCCGGTGCAGCTCGGGCTGCAGCGCCTGGCCGCGGCCGTGTACGGCTGCCCGCCCAGCCTGCCCGCGATGCTGCTGGGCGAGGACGCCGGGGGTGACCCCGACGGGGACCCCGAGCAGGATCCCGAGGCGGCGCTCCCCGAGTTCTTGGACGTGGCTGTTGGCGGCACCTTCGACCGGCTGCACGGTGCCCACCGGCTCCTGCTCAGCGCCTGCTGCCTCCTGGCCCGGCGGCGGCTCCTGGCCGGGGTGGCGGACGGAGAGCTGCTCCGCCGTGAGTCCGGGGCGGCCGTGGCACTGCGCGGGCACCGGGGCTGAGCCCGGGGCTCCCCGGGGCAGGGCAGGGGTCTGGGGGCTCGAGTCACCCACCCGAGGTAGTGCCATCCAGGCAGAGCATCAGTGGGGTCACCATGTCGTGCCCAGAGCCAGCAAAGCGTTCAGGGGCAGCGAGGGCAAGGGAAGGGGGAGGCAGCGTTCAAAGTCCCATCTCTTGGTCTCTCTTTTCTCCCACCCCTCGGTCTTGCTTTCCCGTCACTGTTGTGCTTCCCCGCCCTCCTGGCGCCCGGCAGACAAGGTGCTGCCAGAGCTGATCGAGCCCTACGAGCTGCGGGCGGCGAAGCTGCGCGAGTTCCTGGAGGATGTGAAGCCCTCACTGTGCTACGACATCGTGCCTCTGGCCGACCCCTTCGGCCCCTCGGTCACAGACCCTGACCTGCAGTGCCTGGTGGTCAGCGAGGAGACCCACCGGGGAGGGGTGGCTGTCAACAAGAAGAGACTTGAAAATGTAATTCTCATGCTGGAGTTACCCCTGCCCGCCCTCTCGCCCTGCCTGGGAGCAAATTTGGTTTTGATTCACCCCTTCCCTCTGCTGCATTCTCATGGCCGGGGCTCCCTTCTCTCATCAGGGGCTCCCCGAGCTGGCTCTGTACGAAATCCAATTGATGAAGGACCCCGAGCACAATCAGAACGAGGAGGAGAAGATCAGCTCCTCCAGCCTGCGGCAGAGGCTGCTGGGGACACTGCTGCGGCCCCCACGGGTGAGGGAGGGCACAGGAGGAGGTGTGGGAGTCTCAAAGAGTTTGGAGAGGCTGCTCTGCAGGCCAGGATCCTGCTCCAGCAAAGCCCAGCTCTCCACGTGCTGCCACGGCTTTCCTCTTTCCCTCAGCGAGACGCGGCCCTGCCGCTGCGCCCGTACGTGATTGGGCTGACTGGGGGCACTGGCAGTGGGAAAACCTCCATGGCCAAACTGCTGGGGCAGCTGGGCGCCTTCGTCATCGACGCTGACCAGCTGGGCCACGCCGTCTATGCCCCTGGTGGCCCGGCCCACGAGGCAGTGGTGGCAGCCTTTGGGGCAGGTAGGGGCTGCAGGGAGGAGGAAGAGGAGGGAGGGGTGTCCTGGTGTCCCAGACAGCTCTGGCCTGTGCCCTCTCCTTCCCCATGGGTTCCGCAAGTGTTGTGTGTCCCTTGTCAGAGCTGCTGGTAGGGAATGATGACCCAGGCTGCTGTTTGTTTGCCTGGGAAAGGCTCTTCCCTGTCCTTTTCAGGAATCGGGTGAAGAGCTGCCAGGTTAGGAGTTTCTACCTGTACCTGTTAAGAGCCCTGTGCCAAAGCCCTTTCCCCAACCCAGGCTTGCCACAGGGATGGGAGTTGTCCCTCCCAAACCTGTTGTGCTTCTGCCTTGCAGAGATCCTGAACAAAGATGGAACCATTAACAGGAAAGTCCTCGGGGCCAAAGTGTTTGGAAATCAGGTAAAAGCAGCTTTATTAAAAATACTTAATGCTGCGAGTGTGGGCTGTTCTCTTGTGACAGAGGGGTTGAGTTTTCAGCCCTTTGAGACGGTGACACCTTCCTGGCTGTATTTGCTGGCATGGGGACAGGGTGGGACAGATTGCATCTGTGCAGATGAATCAGCAGCTGGGCTGGATATATCTGGCTCTTGCCCTGCAGCTGCTGCTGCCTCCCTGTCCCTGTTCCCATCCCTGTCCCCATTGCCATCTCCTCCATACTATGCTTTTCCTTCACCCAGCTCAGAGGAACGGACCTGACAAACACAGCCAGGCGTGTCTGCCCCTTGCACCCAGTGGCACCTGGCCTTTACAGGTGCTCAGCCTGTTGTTCTGCTGCTTCCCCAAGCCAAGTTAGAGGCACACCAAGAGGTTCCCTGGATGGACATGTCTTTTGTGGGATCTGCTGCACTGGGAGCTTGTTGTGGTGTGGAGCAAAGAACCTCTCACAGAGAGATATCTGCTAATAGCAGGGCCCTAATGGCAGAAAATAATAGGAAAAAGCATGCTGAGCCTGGCAGCAGGAATGGGAGCCTCTGGCCAGGGTGAAAGCTCTCCTGGTGCTCAGTGATGGGCTGGACCCATCTCCCCACCTTCAATGGCTCCTCCCTGGGTGTCCCCTGAGTGCTTACACCCCACTCTCCTGCCTGGCTGCAGAGGGGCTCTGAGCACCAGGGACTGCATCTCAAATCCTGCTGTGCTCCTTTCCAGGAGCAGCTGAAGAGGCTGACGGACATTGTGTGGCCCAGAATAGCCCAGATGGTGAAGGAGAAGGTCAGGGAGGCTGATGCTCAAGGTAAGGAGGGCAGTGAAGTGTCAGGAAGGTGGCAGTGAGCCCAGGCACTGAGGAATGCCTTTTTTTGCCTTTATTCCCTAGGGAAAGCCGTGTGTGTGCTGGACGCTGCCGTGCTGCTGGAGGCTGGCTGGCAGGGCATGGTGCACGAGGTGTGGACAGCCATCATCCCAGAGGAGGAGGTGGGCAACGCCAGGGCCCCTCACTTGCTGCTGGAGCTGCTCCTCAGCCTCTGCCGGGCTGCTGAGTGTCCCCCGTGTCCCCGGCAGGCCGTGAGGCGCATTGTGGCCAGGGATGGGCTCACCGAGGAGGCCGCTCGGCGCCGGCTGCAGAGCCAGATGAGCAACAGGCAGAGGGTGGAACAGTCCCAGGTGGTGCTGTGCAGCCTCTGGGAGCCCGAGATCACCCGCCAGCAGGTGAGATGGGGCTGCCACAGCACCTGCAGGGCTGGGTGTGTGCTCAGGGGATGTGACAGCACCTGCAGGGTGCTCAGTGTGTGCTCGGGCCATGCCTGAGTGCGCTGCTCACCATCGAGGCTGCCACAACGGGTGGATTTGGGGAGGAGAATTCAGAATTCAGCCGGGAGGGAAGAGCCGTGGGACTGTGCTGTGGCTCTGAGGCCGCCCGGTTCTGGTGCAGGTGCACAAGGCCTGGGACCTGCTGCAGCAGCGCCTGAGCCCCGAGCCCAGCCCGTGAGGGCTCCGTGAGGCTCCGTGAGGCTCCGTGAGGCTCCGTGGGGCTCCGTGTCCAGCCAGCACTGCCCACCGTGAGCCGGAGCAGCGCGGGACCGACAGCACCGGCCCCGTCCAGCTCCGCCAAGGGTCCGGGGCCTCCTGCGGTCCCCGGTGAGGGGAGCCCCGCAGGGCTGAGCCCCGCTGGGTGACAGTAAAGAGGCTGCTCCTGCCGTGCGTGTCCGTGCACCCGTCCCGTCCCTGCTCCCGTTATGGGCCCGCAGTGCCCGGTGTGGGACCCCCGGTACCCGGTGTGCGACTCCCGGTACCTGGTGTGGGACACCCGGTGGGTCACTCCCAGTTCCCGTGGGTCACTCCCGGTGCCCGATGGGTAACTCCCGATGCTCAGTGTGTCACTCCCGGTACCCGGTCGGTCACTCTCGGAACCCGGGGGGTCACTCCCGGTGCCCAGTGGGTCAATCCTAGTGCCCGGTGTGTCACTCCCGGTGCCCGGTGTGTCACTCCCGGTTCCCCGTGGGTCACTCCCGGTGCCCGGTATGGGTCATTCCTGGTGTGTCACTCCCGGTGCCCGGTGTGTCACTCCCGGTTCCCCGTGGGTCACTCCCGGTGCCCGGTATGGGTCATTCCTGGTGTGTCACTCCCGGTGCCCGGTGTGTCACTCCCGGTTCCCCGTGGGTCACTCCCGGTGTCCGCCGTGGGACTCCCGGTGGGTCACGGCCATGACGTCACGGGCGCCCCCTGGCGGCGGCAGCGGCGCGCGCTCCCGGTGGTCACATGACCGGGCGGGCGGAAGATGGCGGAGCCGCCGGGCGCCGCCGCCGCCGAGGACTCGTGGGGGAAGGTGGGGCCGGGATCGGGTCGGGCCGGGCCGCCGGGTGCCGCGGGGGCGCAGGGCGGCGCGCCGGCACGGGGCTCGTGGCGGCCGGGCAGGGTGAGCGCCGGGCCGGGGGCGCGGGAGGCGGGAGCGCGCACGAGTCGGTGCCGGGGCGAGGGGCGGGGGTGAAGGCCCGGCGGGGCCGCAGCTCGGGGGTGGCGGGTGCTGCTCGGGCTGACCGAGCTCCTTGGGGCGGGGGGCTCCGGGGCGCGGCCCGCATCGCCGCCCCAGCCCCGCTGACGTGTCTCCTCCGCCCGCCGGCCCCGCGCAGGTGGACGCGGCCTACGGCGACAATGGCCTGGACTCCGGTAGGTGCCTGGGCGGCGCCAGCCCCGTCCGTGGGTGGCAGCGGCTGCCCGGGGACGCCCCTCACGTCCCCGCGCCCGGTCACACCCCGAGCTGGGCACTGACCCCGGGACAATGTTAATTCCAGCGCTCTTCATGGAGAATGCCCGGAAAGGCAGCATAGTGTCCCGGGCCAACAGCATCGGCTCCACCAGTGCCTCTTCTGTCCCCAACACAGGTGGGGTTTGCTCTCGGTGACAACGCGGTTCTGCTCGCTGGGGAATCCGGCACATGCCGGGCTTCAGGTCTGCCCTGCACCGAGGGGGTGAGCGTGGCTGGGCAGGATTCCTGTCCTGATGATGAGGAGGAGGAAGGTGGTGGGAGCAGCATCAGGGTTCTGTGGTTCCAGCAGGGTTTGGAGTCGAGAATCACTCTGGTTTTGTCACCTTCCCAAGGGAGCTTCCAGCATCTACCTCCTGCCCAGCTCCCTGAGGGGTCTGAAAGTGTTGCCAGGGCTCCTTGGAAAGCTTTTCTGCCCAGCCTGCTGTAGTTGAGTGGGGCGGGGGCTATGCTGGGCCTGGCTGCAGCTGCATGCTCCCTTGAGCTGTCTTGTGCCCCTCGTGGTGCCTCTGTGTCCCACGCCCAGCCCCGCTGTGTCCCCACAGACGACGAGGACAGCGACTGCGCCCAGGAGTCCCCCAAGGAGACCTACAAGGACCAGCGGCGCCGGGCACACACCCAGGCCGAGCAGAAACGCCGGGATGCCATCAAGGTGAGCGAGGCACGGGCCAGCAGGCAGTGCTGCAGGGCTCTGCTCTCCAAGCATTGCTGTTCTGCTGCTGGAGCTGCCAGATCCCTGCTCTGTGTGTGCTGGGAGCTGCCCTGGCTCTGTGCTGTGCTCCTGGCCTCTCAGCATGGACGAGCCCACCACGCTCTGTGGCTCTGCTTCCCTGCAGAAAGGCTACAATGACCTGCAGGCCATCGTCCCCACCTGTGAGCAGCAGGATTTCTCCATCAGCTCGCAGAAGCTGAGCAAGGCCATTGTGCTGCAGAAAAGTGAGTCCCGAGGGAAGGAGGTGCTGTCAACACCCAAAGCTCCGCCCTGGAGGTGTGCAGGGCAAAGTTCAGCACCTTGGAACCTTCTGGAGTGATGAGGCTCTGGGGAGCCTCACCTGCACTCACCTTCCCCAAGGGAACTGGGTCACTGGGAGCTGATGGTGCTGCCCTGGCTCAGGCACCTCCTGTGGGGATCTCCCAAATCCTCACTCTGTGTTTTCGTGCTCAGCTATTGACTACATCCAGTTCCTGCACAAAGAGAAGAAAAAGCAGGAGGAGGAAGTTTCTACCCTCAGGAAAGATGTGATGGCCTTGAAGATCATGAAAGTGTAAGGGAAGAGCTGTTGGGGTCGTGCCCTCCACTTCCTGTTGTTCCCTCACATCCTTGTGGGGTCCTGCAGTGGTTCTGCATCTGGGGACAGGCCTGGAACTGGGAGCAGGAGCTGGATGTGGGAATTCAGAGCTGGGAGCAGGAGCTGCTGTGGGAATTCAGAGCTGGGAGCAGGAGTTGGAGTGGGAATTCAGAGCTGGAAGCAGGAGTTGGTGTGGGAATTCAGAGCTGGGAGCAGGAGTTGGTGTGGGAATTCAGAGCTGGGAGCAGGAGTTGGTGTGGGAATTCAGAGCTGGGAGCAGGAGTTGGTGTGGGAATTCAGAGCTGGAAGCAGGAGCTGCTGTGGGAATTCAGAGCTGGGAGCAGGAGCTGGGAGTGGCAGCTCAGTCATGTGTGGAGACCTCAGTGCTGACCTTGGTGTGCCGTGCTTGTTTCAGGAACTATGAGCAGATTGTGAAAGCTCATCAGAACAACCCCAACGAGGGGAAGAACCAGATCTCTGATGAGGTGAAGTTCAATGTTTTCCAAGGCATCATGGACTCCCTGTTCCAGTCCTTCAACGCCTCGGTCTCCGTAACGAGTTTTCAGGAGCTCTCAGCGTGTGTCTTCAGCTGGATTGAGGAGCACTGCAAGCCCCAGGTGAATGCAGAGGGGCTGGTGCCATGGCTGAGGGGACAGACAGTGGCACAGGGGTGGCTCTGTCTCTCCACAGACCAACCATGTCCTCTCTCTGCCACAGACGCTGCGGGACGTTGTCATCGGGGTCCTGCACAAGGTGAAGAGCCAGCTCTACTGAGCCTCCCGTGCCACTTCTGTGCCCATGGGATGGGGCACTTCTGCCAGAGGCCAGGGTGCCAGGAACCACCCTGGGCCCTCTCCCTTGTGGCTGTTTATAAGGTTCTCTGAATTATTTATTGTATTCCTTCTGAAGCCCAACGGTGGCTGTGCAGACACTGCTGCTCCACTCGGTGCCACCAAATCTTTACAGGGACTGGGCAGGAGGGGAGGGAAAGATGGGGGCAGAGTCTCTGGCTCAGGCCGTGCCATGGGGTTGCCTGTGCCACTGACTCTCCTTGCAGAGCTGATCCCAGAGCAGCCCCACTCTGTGCCCTCAGGCCCGTGACAGCCCTGCTGTCCCCAAGGTGGGCAAATGTGACAAAAAGCATATTAAAAACAATGGGTTTCTGGTATAGCAGCAGGAATTGCTTTTCCCTGACCCTCTGGGCTGTGCCCTGCCCCTCTGAAGCAGCTGTTTTGAGTCAGCTCTTGCAGTTTGGAGGAGCCTGGCAGTGCTGGCAGCAGGATGAGCCCATCAAGAGCTGGGAGTTGTGGCCCTGGCAGCACATGCTAGGGCCTTGATGAACCCCAAGCATGCTGCAGCCCTGGGAAGGAACAGAGTGAAGTTCCTGCAAGTGCTGGAACACCTCTCCTTTTCAGAAACTGTGGCTGTATTGCACAGCAAAGATCTGCAGCTGTAGCACAGCTACTCCTCCTTAGAACTTTTATACACACACATACATGACCAGCCTCGATTGGATTTTTATTACTGTAAATTTTGAAATGGTCCCAGAGTGCTGCCTGTGCCAGCTGTAGAAGCAGCTGCTATCAGGGATATGTTTGACCCTGTCCCATGCCCAGTCTGGGTCACAGCTCTGCCTGGGTGAGGGCTGGGCACTGTCCAGAGTGAAGGGACCAGGGTGCTGCCAGCAGCAGGGTTTGTTCTCCATCTCCATGTTTGTGCTCCTGCTCCAGGGGCACATCCAGGGAATGTTTATTTCAGGCAGTTTTTCCAGCACTGAGCAGGGAGTGCTGCCTCCTGCCTTGGGAAGAAGACGTGGAATTTTACAGACCTCACACGTGAAAGTGATGTATTTTTCTATTGTGAAAAGTAATTAAATAAATTTCACTGAATGTTTTGATGATTTTTCTGATGCTGAGTTACTGGAGCTGTGCCCTAGAGCTGGTGGTTTCCAGAAGCCCATTCCACCCCTATGGCTGTGGTTTCCTGGCTCCTGCCCTCCCCACTCCTCAGGGCTTAAATCCTTCCCTGACACCTTCTGAAGAGACAAACACCACAGGGATGTGCAGCTGAACCAAAATCCTGGTGTTTAATGGATCATATTCTCATGTCACCACTCAGGCACGGAGCAGGAACACACACAGAGCTCTGGAGCCCAGACAGTCCCTCGCTGCTTCTCCTTACCAGAACACCAGGACACAGCACCAGTGCCCCATGTGTCCCCCCAGCCACGCTGGGGGCAGGAAAAAACAACATTCCACTGCAAGGAGAGAGCCAGTGCCTAAGTTACTGCTACCCACCACCCTTCCAACTACAAAACATTAAAACAAACCCAAATAAATACACTGGACAAATCCCAGTCCTGCAAAAAGAGAAAAAGAGCAACCCAACAGCCGAGTTTCAGAGGCAGCTCTGCAGCAGCTTCTCCCCAGAACAAAGGCTCCCCCAGCACCTCACGTGGCCGCTGGCAGCTCCACGCCGTGGTCCTCGTCTGTCTCTATCCCAACCTCCTCCTGCACGGCACCGAGCACATCACAACAGGCTCAGGGTCTGGCTTGGCAGCCGTGAGCACAACCCAGCCTCGGTACTTACAAAGAATTGCTTCTTGCTCTTGGGATAGCCCTCCAGGATGGCATCCAGCAGCTCGGTGGCCTGGGGATACAGGGCAGGTGAGGGCTGTGGGCAGCAGTCCCGGCGGGGCCCTCACTGCACAGCTGGTGCCATCCCCTTCCTCCATACCATCCTCTTCCTCCGGCGCCACTCCCGGCGGTACAGCTGCTGCTCCCGGCACACCTGCAACAGCCGCGGGTCAGAGCTGCCCTGCAGGGCTCTCAGCAGCCCCGGGCAAGCAGTGCCGGTAAGGGAAGTGCTGGATCCTGGACCCAGACTGACCCCAGTTCAGACACAGCTGCTGTTCACCTTCTCTTTTTCCTCCGGAGTCACATGGTTGGTTGCAGTTTTAATCCTCTCCAGTTTCTCCGTGTAACTGGCACAGTCCTTCCTCAGCACCTCGATCTCCTTGGCAATCTCAGGGGTTGTCATGGAGCTGTTCAAGTCCTTCAGCTCTGGGAAGGTGGCACCAATCACGGCCCGGGCTGGCCCCGGGGCACGGCTGGGGATGCCAGGGCGGCTGGGGGCTGCCCGGCCAGGCACACTCACTCACCCGCCTCCATGTGCCGGCAGCTCTGCTGCAGCGCTTGCAGCTGCCCGGAGCGGGCGGCAATCTGCCCGTCCAGCCCGCGCAGCTCCGCATCGCTGGCGGCCGGGAGCTGCTCCTGCGGGGAGCGGCGGCTCAGGGCTGCGGGGCACCGGGGCCGGCGGGCGGCGGCCGGGGCTCACTCACCTGGTCGGCGAAGTAAATCTTCTGCTTGCCGTAGACCTTCTCGCGAACGCGGCCCTGCTGCGCCAGCTGCTCCAGCGCCTTCACCACGGCCTGCGGGACGCGGCGTCAGCCGGGCCCGGGCCCGCCCCGCCCCAGCCCGGCCCGGCCCCGCTCACCGCCTTGCCCAGCCCGTGCTCCCGCTGCAGGTTCCCGAAGGCATCCTGGGCGCTGTACGGCCGGTTCTGCTCCCGCAGGTACCGCAGCAGCACGGCGGCGGCGCCTCCTGCGGGACCAGCCCCGGTCACCGCGGCCTCCCGGGGCCGCCCGGTGCTCCCCCGCCTCTCCCGCACTCACCGCCGGCCGCGGCCTCCCGCCCTTTGCTCATGGCGCGCCTGCAGCCCCGCTCCGTTCCCGGTTGGCGCCGGGCACGCACTTCCGGCGCGCCGCCCGCCCCCCGCCAATGGCGGGGCAGGCCGCGGTGGGCGGGGGAACGTGCCCCGCCCGGTACCGGCCCGCGATGGGCGGGGGAACGTGCCCCGCCCGGTACCGGCCCGCGGTGGGCGGGGGAACGTGCCCCGCCCGGTACCGGCCCGCGATGGGCGGGGGAACGTGCCCCGCCCGGTACCGGCCCGCGATGGGCGGGGAAACGTGCCCCGCCCGGTACCGGCCCGCGATGGGCGGGGAAACGTGCCCCGCCCGGTACCGGCCCGCGATGGGCGGGGAAACGCGCCCCGCCCGGTACCGGTCCGTGATGGACGGGGGAACGTGCCCCGCCCGGTACCGGCCCGCGATGGGCGGAGGAACGTGCCCCGCCCGGTACCGGCGCGCCCCCGCGGGAACGCGGCCCGCGCACAGCTCAGCACTCCCCGGCTGGAACCGGCGGTCCCGCTCCCTCGCCCCCCACCGCCTCCGCACCGGACTCAGCCCGTACCCGTTACCGAGCTCCCCTTCCCGGCTGAGGCCGCCCCCCCGGCCCCGCCCTCAGCCCCGGCACGGCGGACGCAGTGGGATAAGCAGAATCAGACAGACAGCAGCCGGTAACGGGGTCCCTGACGAGGTACGTTCTTGGCTGCACAAACGTGATCAGAACCGGGTCTGTATGGCTTAGGAAAAGTAACGGGGGCACTCGGTGGGCACTCGGTGGGCAGAGGGGGCTGGCGCTCCCTGGAGTCTGCTGGTTTGTTCACAGGCACGACCTCTTCAGTCGCTGCTGGTCTGGGCTGCTGTCCCTGCTGTCCCTGCTCTGCCTGCACACGGCTGGAGGCAGCACGGGCCCAGGGACACAGCACGGCCCTGGCAGCCCTGCTCCACCTCCTCCTTCCTCCAGGAAAACGTGCAGCCTCGGCCCTGCCCACGGGGAACGCACTGGAGCAGCACAGGGGTTTCTAGCAAAGTGTTAGTTGGCTGTTAACAAAAGCTGTTAGTTCAGAGAAGCAACACAAGAGCAGGGGCTACACGTGGATGTTGTTGTAGGTGGTCTGATGGTCACAGCAGGTGTCTTATTGCCATTGAGCTCTTACAAAACAGCATCACGAGGAGCTGGAGCCGAGGGAGCAGCCAGTGCAAGGAAAACATTGCAGCTGCTCAACATCCACAGTGGAGCAAGGGGCTTGGTTCCACCTGGAGTTGGATATTGCTGGGAGAGAAGACTTGGATTTGTGCACACATTAGGATTGGGGAACAGCTGTCTGAGACAGAACAGCATTGAGGCCCAGACAGCACATCTGAGGGGCTCTGTCCTGTTCCCCTGGTTACACATCAGTGCCAGAACTCAGTGCACAATTGTTCCTGGCGATGCTGTCAGTCCCACTGGACTTGAGAGCTGCAAACACCAGATTTATTGTCTGAGAGATAAAAGTTTGGAGCAGGCAGCATCATGTCAGACAGTGCAGGGTGATTGTGGAGCTGTCCCATCAACGCCTCTTCCCTACAGATTGCCAGTGTCCTTTATTTTAAGATCCAAGCGAGGCTACGGAGTCACAAGTGACAGTGGTGCACCCAGCCAGGAGTGGCTGTCACATCACCCAGACCCCCAGGAGACGATTGAGAGAACTGTGCAAAGCTTTTCCTTCCAGGATTCACTCCATGATGCGCAGTAGAAAACCAGAGGGAAGTGACAGCATGGTTTACTGGCCCCGGGAGCCAGTGGGATCCAGCTGGTTCAGCTCAGACTGATCCAGCAGTTCAAAGTCATCCCCTTCAGCATCAGTGTCCAAGTCCAAACTGGCTGCTCTGAGGTGAGTCTTTGCCCCTCTCTGGGGATTGGTGCTGCGTGAGGGGCCTGCCTGAGAGCCTCCTGACAGTGCCAGCTGGATCATGCCCCTGGTGACGAAGCCAGCGATGTTGTTGGTGAGGTTCTGCACCGATGGCAGCGTGCCAAACTCCTCCTGCTCGTAGGGGAGCTGCAGATCCTCTGTCCCCTGCGCGCGGTACGCCAGGCTCGGGATCCCAATGCTGGTGTCATCCTCATCATCTATGCCTGTTGCTTCAGGGTTTATGGAAGGGAAGTCAGGCAGATCCCTGGCAAAAGATTCTTCTGGGTCACTGTGACCATCCAGGTCTGGAAGAGGAGAAAGTGCTTTAATTGCCAGTACTCACCAGCACCCGCAGGCCCAGGCAGGAGCTGGGCCAGCACCTCCCCTGGACACACTGTTGGGAGCTCACAGATCACACTCTTCAACATCTCCCTCCCCTCATCTCAAGGGTTCAGATCCCAGCTCACTCACAAGGAACACTGGTGCTGAAGCAGCCACCTGTGAGAGTGGAGCACCAGCACCCAGAGCCAGATCTGCCTGTGCAGAGCTGCTGCCCTCGCTCAAGCACCACAGGAATGCAGGAGGAAGTTCAGTTCTGAACAAAACAGGCACTTGCAGCTCATTTCCAGCAGCAAGGCTGACATCAAACAGCCAGACTTCAATGATGGGAGGTAACACATCCTCCCTCTAGCCTATCACACTGGCACCTGCTCAGCATTCCACACCTTCCCTTCCCTCTCACCTTCTGATCCCTCTGTCAGGGGTGTCTGGCCCCTGGAAAGGTTAAACATCCCATTTTCAGTATAGGAAACCTCAGCATCTGAATGCTCAGAGTCAGAGATGGTCAGTTCCTTGGCCACCACAGAGTCATCCAGCTTTGAAATAGAAGATAAAATTGAAAACATCAGCACTAGAAAGGTTATCCCCACGCCTCAAAACAACAGATGATGGAGTGGCCTCCTGCTAAACCTGGACCCCGTGGGAGACTGGTACCTGAGACTCATTCACATTTACTGCACAGGGTAGGAGACTGCAGCTGGCACAAGCAGCTCTGGACATTCTTTAGTGGAACAGAGTGGGAAAAACCTATCTGAAAGGACAGTGTCCTCATCTGCTCTCCTATCACTCTGAGCTGTGCTGCCAGATGTGCTGCATGTCCCCCCAGTGAGGTTTGTTCTTTCCAGCTGAGCTCTTCCCTCTCCAAGAAGCTCCATTACCTTGGGGCAGAATGCAGCCAGCTCCTCTTCACTGTCACTCCCATCATCCGTGGCTTCCTCACCCAGGGCCCGGCCATGCACTGTTAGAAAGCACACACAAAGCTGTTACTGCTGCTGGGCAAGGCTCTGTGCAGGACCAGAAACCCCCAAACTGCACAGAACAGAGCAGAGCCCTGTTCCACAGCAGAGCCATGATCATTTGCAGGTTTTTTGCTGAAATGAACATGTGCAGAACTCCCTCGCACAGTTTTTTTTCCTCCTTTCCTCCTTTTTCCAGAATAGAGAACACACAGTTCTGACAGCCAAGAACTGGAGCAGCTCTGGGAAGGTGGTGTGAAAAGCCCACAGCAGCTGCTTCCTAGGAGATGGCTGCAGAGGAGGAACTGCCTCTCTCTCTTCTCAAGGCAGTTCCAAGGATTTGCCATGCCACACATGCAGCCCACACTGCCCACCAAGGCTGGAGCCTCTATTTATTCACAGCCTGTTCCAGGGATCAGAGATCCAGGTGTGAAACCTTGGAGGCAGAAAGGGCACAAGACTCTATTGGAATATTGCCAATATAGCCATCAGGACATGCCTAAGCTTGTCTGGCCCTTGCTGCTGAACCAAATAGCAGCACTGTGGTGTTTCACCCCACAGACCCTTTTGGCTAAGCTGGGTGTGTGGTGTTTCACCCCACAGACACTTTTGGCTAAGCTGGGTGCTTGGAGGAAAGTCCAGGCCTGCAGGAGCTCTGGTGGTGCTGGGATGGAGCTTCCCCCCATAACAGGGTCTGCTCCTTGGGTTTCTCTCTGGCAGAGAAGCTTTAAGGCGATGGTGAAGGAAAGGAGTTGGTTCTGATGGAGGGTTTGGAACCAGAGCTTTATTCTGGCCCACAGCTCCAACAGAACTCCCTAACCCCGTGGTTGCTGTGTCTTTGAACCCCAGGGAAAAGGGGAGGGAAGGGGTAGGGAGCCACCAAACAGGTACAGGAGGGGAGGGACAAAGGACACCTGGATGGCCCAATGCCCCCCCCAGGGCTTTGAATCTGCCAATCACCGATGCTCTTCTGGAATTCCAGGACTGACAGACAGTGCTGGGAGGGGAAAGGAGAGGTGACTGACACACCTGGCAGGGAATTATCAGAGAGGAACCCGAGGCTCTGAGGTAAACCCTGAAATGACAACACGCAGGACTCACGCTGCCGCTGGCGCTGCCTCGCTGTCACGTATCCGCGCACGCTCCAGTCCAGGCGCTGCAGCACGGGCTCCAGCCTCAGGTACACCCTCTGCCCCAGCCTGTGGTACACAGCCAGGGGCCACAGCAGCACCAGCAGCACTGCAGGAAGCAGGAATGTGGGTTAGAAAGGTGCTCAGGATGCTGCTTGGCAAACATCCTGCCTGTTCCCTGATGCAGCACAACACACAGAGCACACAGATGTGAGCACTGAGGGCAGCGCTGTGGGAGGCTGTTGGAGGAGGTGCCATCACTAGAGCAGTGTGTTTCTTGTTGATGGAGTGACAAAAGTATTTTTTGTCCTTTTAAAAAGGAAAGAAGCCTAGAAGTTTCTCTCCTGGATTAGGTGGAGAGTTTCTCTCCTACCTCATAGGTCTAGGGGACTTCACCTCAAACATAAGGATAGCTAATTGTACAGAAATTGCCTGCCTGAGCAATTTAGTAGAAAAAGAAGTGAACAAAGGAACTAATCACTTTTGTGAGGTGTTTTACGAGGAGCAGGATTTCTGGCACCTGGCTCGGTTTTTCCCTGTTTGTTATTTTGCACTTCATTACATCTTTTTGTTTCCAACACTGCAACAGAAGCCATCCTGCTGATTTTTATGCCTCCAAGGGTAGCTGAGCTAGCTTGGGTGTGTTATAGCCCTCCAAGAGCTTATTAGATCTGGCTGAAGGAGGCTACTACATCACATCAGCTCTGCCAATTTAACAAAATTGAGAGGCCAACCTGATCTGTAGTTACTAAGCACTCAAACACATTCTTTCCAGACCAGACTTTGAGTCCTGGTCAAGAACCACCACATTCCTGGCAGAATGTATTGTTTTAAATTTTAAAACCATTCACACAAGCTTTCCTTTTGAGCCCCATCCCTCACTCAGCACTACTCATCTCCTTTCACATGTAAGTCTGTGTTGGCACAGAGCTTTACTTACACAGCAGGTACGAGAGCAAGAGCCCAGGGATGTACCGGCCCAGGACAGCCAGGAAAGTGAACACTCCACACACTAAAAGGCAAAACTGAAGAACATGACAGACAGTGAGTTTCCAGGGTTAAGCAGCAGGTCCACTCACTTCTTGACCATCTCAGCCTCTGCAAATCCTGGGTCAGGTCATTGTTCCAAAGAGGGTGAAGCCTTCAGTGTCCAACCCCTGCTCCAGTGTGGGCACAGGGGATCTGCCCTCAGAGCCACAGGCAGCTGAGGAGCTTCCCAAAGCAGGGACACCAACAGCAAGGAAGAGGTTAAACTAGAGAGCTCTTCAAGGTGAAAAGCACAAGCACAATATCACTGTGCTACAGGTTTCTCTTTCCATAAACTCAAAAAAAAAGAAGAAGGAAAAAGCTTGACACATTCTCAAACTGTTAAAACCCAGTGAGGAGACAAATTTGACAGACACTTGAAAAGGCAGAAACCTCCAGAAGGAGCAGCCAGGCTCTCACTTCAGTGGTGCAATCCACACAGTGACATTCACTTTCTCCTCCCTCCTCCACAACCTGATTATTCTGCCTGGGTTTTCCATTCCTCCCCACCACATAACAGGCATGGTGCTTGAGGGAGCCCTCCCATGACAAGCTCCCATCAGAAACGTGTTCAGCCAGTGCTGGATGCCAGCACAGCAGGATCCTCGTGGTCAGCACGGGCTCCACACCAACCAGGTCATTTCTGAACTGCACATTTCTTACCTTGCCAGGACTTTGCCTCTTGAAAACGAAGAGATTATTCAAGAAGTTGGTCCCAGTCACCCATCCTTCAGCCAAATGATGACAGAGCTCTGGCAGCCCCAGCAGCCGAGGGTGGACGTATCCCCAGCTGCAGGGAAGGCACAATTTGGGGAGACATTGCTGCATCAGTGGCAGGGATGAAGACCCTCATTATAAATACTTGTCTTAAAGCTTCCTCCTGTTCCCACCCAGCACAGAGCTCTAGAGGTGAGGGCCACTTGCCCTCCAAGCAGTGCCCTGGTCAAAGCAGTTCATCTACAGCCCCTCTAGCAGCATCCCAGTGCTCCCACAGCAGCTGACGAGCAGGAATTTGAGTCAATGCCCTGGCAAATTTCAGTTTCCATGCTGCACAGGCAAATCAAGTGAATCCATTTATTTTTTTTCTGTGTTTATCTGGTCAACTGCAGCCTCCAAGTGTTCAGCGTGAGGTCTAGAAGCAGCCTTGCACCTCACTTCATGTACTCAGTTACTCTGGAGGCCTTGAACTGGTCAGTTTTTGTTAGTGTTGCCTAACTGCTAGTCAGGAGTACCTGAAGGTTAGAAAGAGCAATTCCTTTTGTGCTTGAGCCTCTTAAAAAAAATGAAAATAAATAAAGACAATTGTCCTTTGGCAGCAGGTGAGGTGATGATTTAATCAGGAAGTGACATCCAGCACAGGAAGGTGTGCCCAGAGAGGCAGGTGTGAGCACTGAGGCAACACCTCAGCATTTCTCAACCCATAATTAATGCTGCAGTCACATCATAACTATGCAGGAACAACTGCTGGAACAAGCCTGTTAAATATTCCCCATCAAGTCTCAGAAGACTTCATTAATTCCCACAGAAATGCTGGTTTCCTGCTACTGGAGAGCCACACAAGAGGAATTGCTCTTAAGGCAACACTTCTAACTTCAGGGGGCAGGGAATCAAGCAAGCAAATCTTGGAGGCTGCTAAGAAGACAAAGTATAATAAAATGGCTTGGGCAAGTAAAAAACTTCTCATGAGCACCTGGCTGCACCTGGGTCTCCCTCCTCCCCCTCACCCAAAGGTGCCAACACCCCAAGCATGTGCAGGTAACAACACAGTATCACAGCAGAGCAGTCAATTAGTTTCCTACCTCTCATTGTCTAATTCATCAGGTCTTGCCACTAAAATATTAAGAACAGACACTACATTAGTTGCAAGGAATTTGCCATGGGAATGCTTAGCTCTTGGGATTTAAGTAAAGTTTTAATAAGCTGGGGAACACCTGGAAAAGACATTAAGTGTAATTACAGGATGGAGAAGCATCACTCCATAACAAATCCTGAGTGTGTGTACGTGTGACAGCACAGGGCTGCAGGAGTCTCTCCCTGGTGCTCCTTGGTGTTTGTTGCACTCTAGAGCCTGCCCACCTCCCTCTCCCCCCTGCACACACCAGCTGGGGAGCAGGAACAGCCTGCACACTGGAGGCATCGTGGATTTATCCTTTAATACCTTCCCACCCAGGCTGAGACTTGAAAGGGATCAAATCAGAGGGATGAGGGAGCTGGACAGACACTGTCTCCTAACAAGGAGCCTGAGCCAAGCTTTGAAAACAAGGAAAGCTTTAATGTCTTCCCAGGAAGTACAGGGAACGTAGATTGAAGCAGAAAGCTGGGAGCTGGACTTGCTGGTTAGTCAGGGAACCAGCCCTGGGAACATGCAGACCCTCACACTGCTCCAAACTAACCTGACCATGCAAAGCCAAGGGACCCTGAGCTGCTGGATTGGGGCTGTCCATCAGTGTATTAATGTCACAAAGGAGGGAAACAACTGCTTTGGTCACTGAGAGCTGAAAACTGACTCCATTACAGCCCTTCAGATGCCTCTTCTCCCAAAGACATCTCTGATCAACAGCAAGGCTGGGACTTGTGTTCATCCTAAACTGATTATGGATTCTGAGGGGGAATCCAGACGAGTTCCATCTGCTTCTGTTTCTCACTCTGGTACTGAATGCTCACAAAGTGAATCACTGTCTCCAACCTGCACTAGGTCACGTACATCCTGTGGTTCAGGATTACAAGGCACATACCAGTGTCACAAGCACAAAAAGAACTTGTGTTTACACAGGTTTAGAATATTCCAGCTCCAGAAAGAGCATGCCTGCAGTAGTCTTGCTGGCTTCTAGACCCTTAAAGCAAAAAGTTGAGGTTTTGGCAATGTAACTGCAGGCAGCGCAGAGCCTGTACTTGTGAGGCTGGAAACTGGGCTTGATTTGTTGCTATGAGCTCAAAATGCAACTTACCACCAATTTCTGGCCAGATTTTGTGTTTCCACTGGTCTACACACACTACCACTATGAGGGTTACAGCAGTCAGGAACAGCAAACGAAGGGAAGTCAGAGCAAAGAACCTGTGGGGAAGAAACCAATGAGTTGGTACCGACCAGATATTTAGGGATAACACAAACCGACCTCAAACCACTCACTGAGGGGGAAAACTCAGCACCTGCTACTCAGTCACCACACAGCGTGCCCCGGGGGCAGCTGCCGGGTGACTCCGGTTTGCTCGTGTCAGGTGTCCCGGGACAGCCCTGGTGTACAGCTCCTGTCAGGGCAGGCTGCCCTCCCTCCCCTGCCTCAGAGCAGGCTGGTTTGATGCTCTCAGGTACAAGGAGAGCACGGGGACGGGGCTGCAGCAAACCCAGCGCTCCCGGTCCCTCCTATCCGAAAGGGGCACGGAGCAAACCCGCGGCCCCTTACGGACCGCTTCTCCCCGAGGGCAGCTCCCCCAGGCCCCCCGGCCACCGCAGCCCTGAGCGGCCCTGTCCCGGTCCCAGCCCCGGCGCTCACCAGAACAGGCCGTGCACCGCCACCCAGCACAGCGCGCTGCGGCCCGGCCGCTCCCACACCAGCGCGGCCTGCACGGCGCCCAGCAGCGGCTCGTAAGGCCCGAGGCGGCAGCGCAGCGCCGCGCTCAACGCCTGCACCCGCCGCTGCCGCTCGCCGGGCCCGGGCCCCGCCGCCGTTGCCGCCGCCGCCATCGCTCCCTCACGGCGTCAACATCCGCCCGCCCGCCGCGCGCGCGCGCCCGCCGCAAGCATGGCGGCCCCCAGCAACCGACTGCGACGCCACTGTGCGCGCCGCCATCTTGGCGCATGCGCGGCCCGCACCTCCCGCCGGGACGCACGCGCGTTGCCGGGGCGGCGCTGCCCCGGAAGCGAGCAGCGCGCACGCGCAGTGCCGTTGGCGCCGGCGGGAGACGCGGCGGTACCGGAGTCGGGCGGGGCGCGGAGCGGAGCGGAGCCTCGGCCGCGATGCCGCGGGAGATCATCACCCTGCAGCTGGGCCAGTGCGGCAACCAGAGTGAGCGCGCCACGGCCGCGGCAGGCCCGGGGCAGCGCGCACCGGGCGGGGTCGGGATGCTGTGGTGGTGGGGGGGGCGGTTAGCGGGGCCTGGCGGGACGGGGCGGGGCCTGGCGGGACGGGGCGGGGCCTCACGCGGGTGGGGCGGGGCCTCACGCGGGTGGGGCGGGGCCTGCGGGCCGGGGCGCTCCGGGCCTTGCCCCGGTACCGGGCCCGGTGCCCGGCCCGTCTGACCGCGCCTCCCCGCAGTCGGGTTCGAGTTCTGGAAGCAGCTCTGCGCCGAGCACGGCATCAGCCCCGAGGGCATCGTGGAAGAGTTCGCTACCGAGGGCACCGACCGCAAGGACGTCTTCTTCTACCAGGTACCGGCAGCCCCGGGCCGCGGAGCGTGAGCCGCCCTGCTCCCCGCGGGGCTCCGTGCCCCGGCAGGATCCGCTCACTGTCCGTGCCCGTTGCACACCCCGCGGGCACCGGGACCGTGCAGTGCGGGCGGCTCAGCCCGGCTCCCGCTCCCTGCCCGCCCGCGCTCCCGCTCTGTCCCTGGAGCGCTGTGGAGGCGGAGCAGAGGCACGAGGCTGGGGCTGCCATAGATAGCGCCTTATGTAAGCACCCGGAGTGCCTCCCCCTCGCCGGCTGGCAGAGCTCTGGGGCACAGAGATGCTGCACTGAGGGCAGGCTGCACAGGAACAGCCTCTCCCTCCTCCCTGTCACCGTGTGGGGCTCACCTGCAGCTCATGCACAGGAGCAGCCTCTCCCTCCTCCCTCTCACCCTCACCTGCAGCTCATGCACAGGAGCAGCCTCTCCCTCCTCCCTCTCACCCTCACCTGCAGCAGGGGTGGCTGATGCTCTGGGAAGGAGGTGGCACCAAGCTGCAGCAGCATGGAGATGCTCTTGCTCCCGTTGTAGGCAGATGATGAGCACTACATCCCCCGGGCCGTGCTGCTGGACCTGGAGCCCCGTGTCATCCACTCCATCCTCAACTCCCCCTATGCCAACCTCTACAACCCAGAGAACATCTACCTGTCTGAGCATGGAGGGGGAGCTGGCAACAACTGGGCCAGTGGCTTCTCACAGGTACCAGCCCTTGGGGGAGACTTTTCAGCCCTGGGGTTTGCCCTGTGTCGCTGCCCTGTGTGGCACAGGACCACACTGCCAGTCTGACTCAGCTTCACACTGAGCTTGAGCAGCTCTTGTCCACGTTGTGTATGGGAAAGGAGCAAAACCAGTCCTGATCTCTCTTGCAGGGAGAAAAGATCCATGAAGATATTTTTGACATAATAGACAGAGAGGCTGATGGGAGTGACAGCTTGGAAGTAAGTCAACAAGGAGCTGGTGGCCCTGCCTGGTGTTTTCCCAGCTCTTTGTGAGGTTGAGCTCAGCATTGTGATGGGCACAGACTTAGCTCAGTGAGCTTCTGAGCACAGAACATGTAGAGAGGGGATCTGGGGTCAGATTTGTCCATCCCCACTCCAGCCTGCCCCAGAAGTTCTCTCACTGTTTGCTTGTGGGGTATTTTTCTCTATGCTGTCCATGTGAGCCATACCCTGTGTGCACACAGACAGGGCTGCCAGGTGCTCGTGTCAGGCTGTGACATGGCAGCAGGGAAAGGGAGGACATCACTCAAACAAGCTGGCAGGAGATTCAAGTGCCTGTTGTGGGAGCTGAGCATGTGGGAGCTGCCCTGGAGCCAGGCACTGGGAGCTTGGCCTCATTCTAGAAGGAGTGAGGGATGTGAAGGACCCAGGAAAGAGCTGAGAACATGCAGTTCCATTTCCTGTGCCAGACTGGACCCCTGGGGGTGACATTGGAGCTGTTCCAATGCTGCTCTGGGTGGGAGGAACCTGAGTGCTCTCCCACAGAGCAGCTGTTGCACTTTGTGGGGTGTGCAGAGATGCGGGTCCCACTGTGTGGGCAGCAGTGGCCTGAGGAGCTGCAGCTGCTGCTGGGCTCTGGAGGAGCTGGGGTCAGAGGAGCTGGGTCAGTCTGTGCTGTGAGAAGCTCTGGCCCTGTCTGGCAGGTGTCTGCTGGAGCTAGCAGGGCTGACACATTGTCTGAGCTTCACTTTCAGCCCCTGCCTGCTGCTTCCTTCCAGGGCTTTGTACTGTGCCACTCCATTGCTGGTGGAACAGGCTCTGGGCTGGGCTCCTACCTCCTGGAGAGGCTGAATGACAGGTGAGCAGAGCCCTGGGCAGGTGAGCACAGCCCTGTCCCCTGCCCACACCCCGCTGCAGTCCTGGCCCAGCCCGGGCAGCCTGCCTGGAGCTGGAGAGCGCTGACTCAGAGGCACCACCCCCAGCCAAACACTGCCTTGTGCAATCCCTGGCACCATGCCTGCTCAGGGCTGCCTCCTGATACGCCTGGGCACTCGAGAGCCTCTGAAACTGGACTTGATGTGTCCAAGCTCTGCCTTCCCTCAGTGTTCTTATCAGGCAGCCGCCTGCGGACACCCTGACGGTGCAGGGGAGGGCGGGAGGCTCTGGCTGAAGGCTGGGAGCTGCCATCCTGGCCTGTTGCAGCTTGCATCCTCTTGAAAAGGCTTGTGAGCAGCTGCTTAATCAGCCTGTGGATGGCTCAGCCTCCCTGTAGCTCCTCTGGCAGCCAGCTCCTGTGCTGCTGGGGCAGGCATGGCTGGGACACATTCTCTCCCTCCCTGGGAGCCACTCTGGCTGCAGCTTTGGTGACTCACCCTGTCCTGAGCCCTGGAGACTGCTAAGGCAGCTTGTGGGAGGGGAGAGTGTAGCTTGGTAGTGTTAACCCTTGAGATGCTGCACTTCTCACCAGGTATCCCAAGAAACTGGTGGAGACCTACTCGGTGTTCCCAAACCAGGATGAGATGAGCGACGTCGTAGTCCAGCCCTACAACTCCCTGCTGACTCTGAAGAGGCTGACCCAGAATGCTGACTGTGTGGTAAGAGGCCCGTGGTGCAGCCAGCCCTGAGGAGGTGGCCCTGTCCCCAGAGCTCAGAATTGCAGCCCATCCTGGGGGGATGAGCAAGCCCCAGGTGCAGCAACAAGCACACCCCAAAGAGAGGGACCAAGCAGATGTGGCCCCAGGGACCCTCACCCCTGCAGAGCTGCCTGGCATTTCTGCCTTGGCTCCAAGGCAGTGAGGACAGGCTGTGCTTTCTCTGTAGCTGTGCTGCAGCCCCTCCTGAATGCAGCATTTGCAGCACCCACAGCCTCCCCAGCCAGGCAGCACCTTCAGTCTGCCTTCAGTCACATCTGACCAGACACTGCTCATTCCTTCAGCTGCTCCCTGCATGTGGCAGTGCAGGAGCAGTTGCACTGGAGCTGCTGCAGTGGGGCAGAGCTCTTGGGAGAGCGTGGGGAGCTCAGCCAGGAGGGAGGGAAGAGGCTCCATTGACTGTGTCAGTTACAGCCATGCATGAGTCAGCTTGTGGTTTCAAGTGTCTGCCACCTGTGCAGAGGGCTCCTCTGAGGGCCTGTGCTGGACCACCAGTGCCCTGGGACACATGGCCAGGACTGGCCTTCCTCAGCTGCCTCAGGGGCCCCTCAGAGCCAGGTCTCTCTTGCAGGTGGTTCTGGACAACACAGCCTTGAATCGGATCGCGACAGACCGGCTGCACATCCAGAACCCGTCATTCTCACAGATCAACCAGCTGGTGAGAAGGGCTTTTCCCTCGGGAAAATCCAGAATGGGGTTTCCCTGCTGTGTTCAGTTTAGTCTGAACCTTCTTCATGGGCTGGGCTGAGGGGTGGGCAGCCTGGAGCTGTGAGTGAGGGCCCTGTGCCCATCCAGGTGCCGCAGCTTCCCTTGGTCGTGCCGGCATGAGGCAGGTTTTTACAGGCTCTGTGACCCTCTGCTGAGCCTGTCCTCTCCCCCAGGTGTCCACCATCATGTCTGCCAGCACCACCACGCTCAGGTACCCTGGGTACATGAACAACGACCTCATTGGGCTGATTGCCTCGCTGATCCCCACGCCCCGGCTGCACTTCCTCATGACGGGCTACACGCCGCTCACCACCGACCAGTCGGTAAGGCAGCCCCCATGGGGCTCTCCTCCCCATCCCCAAGGGCACAGAGGCTGCCACACTCACCTTGCAGCATCTGTCAGCCCTGTCTCGCTGTGAGCTGTCACTGCACGTCCCAGATCCCAGGCTCATGTCCCAAATCCCAGCCCACGTGTGCTCGCACCACGTGACGGCCGCATGTGCAGTGAATCAGACCCGAGCAGGCAGCTGTGCTTGTGCCAGGCTACCTGCTGCATGCATCAGGCTCTGGACTGGCAAAAGCCACCCTTGGCAGTGATGAGAGCAAGGCCAGGAGAGTGGCCTTGCCAGTCCTGCCACCCCATCAGCTTCAGCAATTTGGGTCTAAACAGCAACGCTCGTTGTCATTGAGGGTGGGCTACAGGTGTCAGACCCTTCCTGAAGCTCAGTCTGTGTCTGAGAGTGAATTTGCCACCTCTCTGCACTTCAAGTGCTGTTCTTTTGTTTGGCTGGTCCCTAACCAGTGCCCCCCAGCCCCCTGGTGCCAGTGGGGCAGTTCTGGTTTCTGGGAGGTGCTCACCTGCACTGCCCCACCACGGCCCGGAAGGAACTAACAGCTGCTCTTCTCCTCTCCCTGCGTGCATTTCCTCAGGATGTTTCTCAGAGAAGCAAATCTGAAAAACTGCTGGCTCTGAAAAGGGTATCAGTGTGTGATCTGTCCTCCGAGGGAGGAGTGTGGGCAGGGGGGGCTGCCACCTGAGCCAGCTGTCCCTGCTGTGGGCAGGCTGGGTGCTGGCCCTGGCTGTGCCCACCCAGGCCAGCAGCAGCTGGGCAAAGCCCCAGCAGCACTCAGGGACAGGCTGCCCATAGCTCAGAGCTGGGCAAGGCAGGGAGGGCATGCAGTGGGATTTGCTGTGGAACCCGCACTTCTTTCTGCTTGGCAGTGGGACAGAACCCATGTTTGATAGCAACAATATAAAACAGGTCCTTGTGCTTCTGTTCTCAGCTGAGCTTCACCCCCAGCCCCTGCTGTGCTGCAGGGTGTGGGCCAGACAGCCCCCATGCTGGAGCCTCCATTAACACTTTGTTTCTTGGCCTGGCTGTGCCTGTTGTGCCGTGTTGGGATTTCCCTGTCTGGCATGTGGCTCTGCATGTGACTCCATCCCCTGTGTGAGGGCATTTCTGTCCAGCTGCCCCCTGCTCCTGTGTGTGTGTGTGTGTACCAGGCAGCAGGAGGGCAGGGAGCAGCACACCCACTCCCTCTGACCCCTGGCTGCCTGTGCAGGTGGCCAGTGTGAGGAAAACCACAGTCCTGGACGTGATGAGGAGGTTGCTGCAGCCTAAAAACGTGATGGTGTCCACAGGGCGAGACAGGCAGACCAACCACTGCTACATTGCCATCCTCAACATCATCCAGGGGGAGGTGGATCCCACACAGGTGAGTCCCCGTGGCTGTTCAGGTACTGATGGCCGTGGTGTGGCACAAGGAAGAGCATGGTCACTGTGCAGGGATCCTGGGGTGAGGCTAGGCAGTGTCTGAGAGCTGGCTTCAGATTGCTCCTCTTGGGGCTTTGGCCTCATGGGAAGGCAGCAGTCGTGATGAAATGACTCCCCATGGCTGTGGGGAGCAGCTCCTGGGTCTGCTGCAGCCAGGCTCTTTGTCCCTCACCCTGCTGTCCCTTGCTGTTCTCATCCTTGCAGGTTCACAAGAGTCTGCAGCGGATCAGGGAGAGGAAGTTGGCCAACTTCATCCCCTGGGGCCCTGCCAGCATCCAGGTGGCTCTGTCCCGCAAGTCCCCTTACCTGCCCTCTGCTCACCGTGTCAGTGGCCTCATGATGGCCAACCACACCAACATCTCCTCGGTGAGAGCCTCCCCTGCCAAGCCAGGCCCTGCAGCCCCAGACCTCTGGGCATTGTCCATCTCCGTGTCCTCAGGCAATGTCCATCTACCTGTCCCTGGGCTTCATCCATCCTCCTGTCCCTGGGCATTGTCCATCTCTGTGTCCCTGAGTATTGTCCATCTCTCTGTCCCTGGGCTTCATCCATCCTCCTGTCCCTGGGCATTGTCCATCTCTCTGTCCCTGGGGTTCATCCATCCTCCTGTCCCTGGGCATTGTCCATTCTTCTGTCCCTGGGCATTGTCCATCTGTGCCCCTAGGCACTGTCCATCCTCCTGTCCCTGGGCATTGTCCATCCTCCTGTCCCTGGGCATTGTCCATCCTCCTGTCCCTGGGCATTGTCCACTCTCATATCCCTGGACATTGTCCATCCTCCTGTCCCTGGGCATTGTCCATCTCTCTGTCCCTGGGCTTCATCCATCCTCCTGTCCCTGGGCATTGTCCACTCTCATATCCCTGGACATTGTCCATCCTCCTGTCCCTGGGCATTGTCCATCTCTGTATCCCTGGGCATTGTCCATCCCTCTGTCCCTGGGCATTGTCCATCTCTGTATCCCTGGGCATTGTCCATCTCCCTGTCCCTGGGCATTGTCCATCTCCCTGTCCCTGGGCATTGTCCATCCCTCTGTCCCTGGGGTTCATCCATCCTCCTGTCCCTGGGCATTGTCCATCTCCGTGTCCCCGGGTTTCATCCATCATTTTCTCTTCACTCTGGGCCTGTCACAAAGCCAGGGACGGGGGTGGGTGGCTCCTAGCAGGGCTCAGATCTGGTCCAGTGTCCTCCCAAGCCCTGCTGGCTCCTCGGGGAAGGCTCCCTGGGGCTCTGTGGCCGCCCTGACCCGGCGCTGCTCCCCAGCTGTTCGAGCGGACGTGCCGGCAGTACGACAAGCTGCGCAAGCGAGAGGCTTTCCTGGAGCAGTTCCGCAAGGAGGACATCTTCAAGGACAACTTTGACGAGCTGGACAACTCCCGGGAGATCGTGCAGCAGCTGATCGATGAGTATCACGCCGCCACACGCCCTGACTACATCTCCTGGGGCACGCAGGAACAGTGAGTGCCCTGCCGGGGCACAGGAAGCTCCGCGGCCGCCCCCGCGCACGCCGGCAGGGCTCGTCTCTGCCGTGCCCACGTTTGTCACCCCTCAGCGCTGCCTGGCGTGGCAGAGCCCTCGTGCCAGCGCTCCTCTGTGGAGAGCTGGGGCACAGCTCCCACCCCACCGTGTGCCCTGGCCCAGGACAGGACTGGGGCAGCTGCGCGCTCTGCTGGGAGGGAACCTCTGCCTGTGGGAGCAACGCTTGCTGCGAGGAGGAGGAGGAGGAGGAGGAGGAGAGTGACCCTGGGGCTGGGAACAGGCCTGGCCCCCTGAGTTTGGGTGCACACAACCCCCGTGGCCAAAGGCTCCGTGTGGCTGAGCTAGTCCTTGCCCTGGGCGGGAGCCTTGTTCCTCCTTGGCCAGATCAGGCCTGGGGCACGGGCTGTATCTATATTTTTGTAGGTTATTTTGCTTTAATAAAGGCTGTTCCTGCACTGATGCTGCCTGCATGACTCCAGATTGAACAGCCAGGCAGGGAAGCCTGGGGCTGGTGCTTGCCTTGTCTGGCTGGCCAGCCAGCCCCATTGCACAGGAGAACCATGGCCACTGCTCACTGACATGCCCTGGGGTGTGCAGGGCCAGCTCTGTCCCGGCTGGCAATGCCATGGGGCCCAGGCAGCACTGGGCAACTGCTGCAGCAGAGCCAGAAATACTGGCAGGACCTGCCTGCACGGCTGACCAGGGCTGGCACTGGCACCGCCCTGCCTGCAGAGCACACAGCACCCACATGGATCTCCTGCAGCACTGAGGCTCTGGGCAGGGGTGGCCATGAGGGGCTGGGAGTGCCCTCACCACTCAGGATCTGAGGCAGGGACAGCAACACCAGGAAGGACATGGTTGGGAGGCTGGACAGTGTCAGGGGATATGGACACAGCAGCTCTGTTCCTGACCTGTGGGAGTTGGGCTGTGGCCTGGGAACAAGGGGCAGTGCTGGCACCATCCCAAACCCTGGCAGCCCAAGGTGAAAATTAGCATTTTCCTCTTACCCTTTGGGGCACAGAGCAGGTGACTAAAAATACAGCCACGGTGGCAGCATGGGCTCCCACGCCCTCTTTGGCAGCAGCCCCTGTGGCTGGGGCAGTTCCCCCCGCCGGGGCAGCCAGTGCCAGGGGCTGCCGGGGAGCTGGAGCTGCCTGTGCTCTTGGGGAAATGCCAAAGGTCGCCTGGCAGTGACCAGAGGGACAGCAGTCCCTGCCCCCAAGGACATGCTGTGCTGCTCCTCCCCTCTGCCTGTTCCAGGCCCTGCTGCCCTGGCTGCCCCAGGGATCCCACTGTCCCAGCCTCCCGCTGGCAGCCCACGCTCCAGGACAGGAGGCCCAGCCTTTCCTTTGTGCATTTATTTAGAAAAACAACCAACCAACCCCCCCCATCCCAAGACAGAACCAACAAACTCTACAGAGGCAACACTGAGGGGCCGAGCCCCGGCCGTACCAGCTGCCACTCCACCATCCAGCCCTGTGACACCAGCCTGGCCACAGGGCCACCGCAGAGCCCAGCCACTCGCGCAGGAGGAGCCCGTGGCTCCCCAGGGCAGCCTGGCCAAAAGCCGCCCGCAGCTTTCCAGAAGGGGTGGCTCCAGAGGACGGACAGACAGACGATGGCACAGCACTACTGCCTGGTACCCTCTGCTTGCCCAGGGCACGAGCAGGGTGGCCAGGCAGCACAAGTGCTGCAGGCAAAGGCACCGGGGTATAGGGGACGGGGACAGGCCTGGGGGCAGCGTTGGGGACCACAGCAGGGCGGCCCCGCTGCCCACCAGGGAAAGTGCTGGGAGACGTGGGGCGCGCAGGCGTCTCAAAATAAATTAAGGGAATAGCCAGAAAGGCAATGGCAGTGGGGGAGCACGACCCCCTGGCCCCCTGGTCTCTGGGGGCCAGCACAGAGCTGCCACTCGCTGCCAGGCTTGGCTGCCCTCCCACGCCGGCCACGGGAGCACCTGCGTGGCCACAGCAGCTGCTGGGCTAGCTGTGGGAGGAACCCACTGGTGGCCAGGGCCCGGGAGCAGGGCAGAGCCCCTGGGGCAGCACAGTGGGCTCCAGAGTGGGGGCACTGGTGGGAGGCTCCTGGGGCCGGGGCAGCCGCTGGGCACCCGCAGAGGCAAGGTACGTCTTGAGGAGCTGGGCGATCTCATCCACCTGCGGGTACAGCGGGCACGGGGGTCAGTCTGGGGCACCCTTGGTGTGAGGGGAGGGTGGAGGCATGGCAGCCCCTTACCTGGGAGGTCTCAAAGAGCAGGTCTCGGTCCTCCACGGAGAGGCGGAAGGTGCTGCTGTCAGAGGCACCAAAGGAGGAGATGCGGCCGTAGCAGAAGCTGTCCAAGGGCTCGGGCTCTCCCGGCTTGTACAGCGAGACAGCCTTGGCCCCGATGCCCAGCCACAGGCGCTGGGGCCCGGCCCCCACTGGGCTCTGCAAGGGACAGGGGGGTGTCAGGCTTGCCCACTGCCCCCAGTACCACCCCTGTACCACCCCCAGCCAGGGCCTCACCGCCTGCAGGTCCACATCGAAGAGCGTGGAGCCGAAGCCAGGCCACTCCCGCACCAAAGCCACGTAGGCGGCCATGGCCTCGGGCCGGCCCATGCCCTGCAGCAGCTTCCACTTCTCCACGATGGCAGCCATGGTGCTGGCCCCCTCCTCCCGCAGCCGGCCCCGCAGGCGCTGGTCCCGCTCCGCCCGCTGCTTGGCCAGGGCCTGGCCCCAGAGCCCCCCGGCCAGCAGCCCCGCGCGCAGCCGGGCCCCGCGGCACTTGGGGGGCCGGTGGGGCAGGGGCGGCAGGCGGGCGTGCAGCACGTGCGGAGGGAAGAGCTCCTCGAGGCGCGGGAAGGGCGCGTGGGTGGAGAAGTCGCTGTTGAGGCTCTGCAGGCGCAGGGCCGCCAGCGTCTGCAGCGTCTCCTCCGACGTGGGCACGTAGCCCCGCAGCACCATCTCGTGCGCCTGGCAGAGAGCAGGGTGAGCTGGCACGGCCACCACGGCACGGCCACCACGGCATGGCCACCACGGTATGGTCACCACGGCATGGCCACCATGGCACGGCCACCACGGCACGGCCACCACGGTATGGTCACCACGGCATGGCCACCATGGCACGGCCACCACGGCATGGCCACCACTGTATGGCCACCACGGTATGGTCACCATGGCACGGCCACCGCGGCACGGCCACCACGGCACGGCCACCATGGCACGGCCACCGCGGCACGGCCACCACGACACGGTCACCCTGGTGTGCCACTCACCTGCTCAAAGAGGAGGGCAAACTCCAGGCTGTCTCGTGGCACGTTGTCCGTGTCCAGGAAGCCGTAGTGCTTGAAGCAGAGCCGGCACGGTGGGTCCTGCTCCCGGTCCTCTCCAGCCAGGCTGCAGCAGACAGGAGCGGCTCCATCAGCTTGTGGATGTGCTCCATCCCCATCTGTCCCCTCCCGCCTGTGCCCCCCAGCCCCTCTCCTCCGTAGGCAGCAGAACAGGACATTTACTTTTCAAACCTGGTGAGGACATCAGCCAGCAGCGTGGCACTGCCCACTGGCTGCTCCCGTCGCCGGGACTGCTCGTAGAGCGCAAAGAGGTTGGGGCTCTGGGACAGCCCCAGGCGTGACACAAGTTCCTGGGCCACCTGGGCGAGACAAAGGCAACCGATGGTGACCACGTGTTCCTGGCCACGGCACTCAGGGCTGTAAAGGGACACAGACAGGTCATGGTGGGCAAACGCAGACAGCTCCTGGCCCCTCTCCACCGTGGCTCAGCTGGGAGAGACCCTGCTCACCTGCTGTGGCACTCTGCCCACCCAACCCTGTGCATCAAAATGTCCCCAGCCCCCCTGCCTGGCACAGCCATAACCCCTCACCTCCTCGGCTGTGGTGTGGGAACTGATGGCCACGCTGCAGGCAGGCGCCCCAGGGCAGTGCACCGTGCAGATCATCTCCTGCCGCTGCATCAGCACCAGGATCTCCTCCAGAGAGGGCACACACTCCCTCCCCTTCGTCTTTCCCAGCGCCTCTCGGATGAAACAGGCGTACTTGGCCATCTCCGAGGCGGGGAAACGGTTCTCCGTCCTGCAAGAAACGCCAGGAGGATCAGGGTGGCACTGATCTGAGGGGCGCCCGGCACGTGGCGAGCTCCCTGGCACTCACCTGTCCAGGTGGAAGCGCAGGAAGCGCAGGACAGGCGGGGAGGGCAGGAAGGTGCAGCTCATGCAGGTGAGGAGCTGCCAGTAGTGCAGGTCGCCCTGCCCGCCCGGCGCCGGCGGCTCCGTAGTCTGCTTCACCAGCTGGCAGTAAATCTCATCCACCAGCGGGGGCAGGTCCAGGCAGGTCTGCAGGACACCCTGCATCAGCGGCACCGGGTCCCGCTCTGACTCCAGCTGCTGCAGCGAGTTGAAGAGCTTCACAGCCTCGTCACGCAGCGTGGTGTAGCTGCGGGGGCCGGGGGCTGTGGGATGGGATAGGGGTTAACAGCCATGTGGGGTAGCTGTGGGATGGGATAGGGGTTAACAGACCCGTGGTGTGGCTGTGGGATGGGATAGGGGTTAACAGCCCCGTGGTGTGGCTGTGGGATGGGATAGGGGTTAACAGCCATGTGGGGTAGCTGTGGGATGGGATAGGGGTTAACAGCCCTGTGGTGTCAGGAGCTGTGGGATGGGATAGGGGTTAACAGCCCCGTGGGGTGGCTGTGGGATGGGATAGGGGTTAACAGCCCTGTGGTGTCAGGAGCTGTGGGATGGGATAGGGGTTAACAGCCATGTGGGGTAGCTGTGGGATGGGATAGGGGTTAACAGCCCCGTGGTGTGGCTGTGGGATGGGATAGGGGTTAACAGCCATGTGGGGTAGCTGTGGGATGGGATAGGGGTTAACAGCCCTGTGGTGTCAGGAGCTGTGGGATGGGATAGGGGTTAACAGCCCTGTGGTGTAGCTGTGGGATGGCATGAGGGTTAACAGCCCCATGGTCCTCCCCAGGACCCACTGCCAGCAGCCAGGCACTGTCCTCACACCCAGGGCCAGCCAGGCCCCAGCCCAGTGCCCACCTGCCCTGCACAGCATCTGTGGCATGGGATGAGGGTTAACAGCCCGATGGCATAGCTGAGGGGTCAGGGGCTGTGGAATGGGATGAGGTTTAACAGCCCCATGCTCCTCCCTGCACTGTCCTCACACCCAGAGCCAGCCTGGCCCCAGCCCAGTGCCCACCTGCCCTGCACAGCATCCATCCCAGCCATCACTGCTGCCATCCCAGAGTGCAGTACCCAGCTCTGTGCCCCCCATCTGCCGCTCACCACTTTGGTCCAGGCTGCCGTAGGGGAAGGGCAGCAGGGGGGCGTAGAGGGGGCCACTGGTGTAGCGCAGGATGGGGTTGCAGCGATAGATCTGCTCCAGAACCTCGGGGCTGTCTCTGTGCTCCTGGAGGGCAAAGCAACAGCTGCAGAGGGGTAACCTGGCACAAACCCCCACCACCAACCTGGGGCATGTGAGGCCCCAAACACCCACTCCAGTGCACAAACCCCCACCACCACCCTGAGGCATGTGAGGCCCCAAACACCCACCCCAGTGCACAAACCCCCACCACCACCCTGAGGCATGTGAGGCCCCAAACACCCACCCCAGTGCACAAACCCCTATCACCACCCTGGGATATGTGAGAACCCAAACACCCACCCCAGTGCACAAACCCCCACCACCACCCTGGGGCATGTGAGACCCCAAACACCCACCCCAGTGCACAAACCCCCACCACCACCCTGAGGCATGTGAGACCCCAAACACCCACCCCAGTGCACAAACCCCTATCACCACCCTGGGATATGTGAGACCCCAAACACCCACCCCAGTGCACAAACCCCCACCACCACCTTGGGGTATGTGAGAACCCAAACACCCACCCCAGTGCACAAACCCCCACCACCACCCTGAGGCATGTGAGGCCCCAGACACCCACCCCAGTGCACAAACCCCCATCACCACCCTGGGATATGTGAGAACCCAAACACCCACCCCAGTGCACAAACCCCCACCACCACCCTGAGGCATGTGAGGCCTCTAACACCCACTCCAGTGCTGCTGTGGGCATGGGCTCACCTCGACATCACGCATGAGCAGCTGGGTGGGTGTTTGGACAGGAGCTTTGCTGTCAATGACCTTCTGCACGGCGCACACCCAGCGCACGGCCTCGTTGAGGTGCTCGGTGTACAGGCGGTAGCAGTGCTTCCTGCCAAACACCGTCACGCTCCAGTAGCCTGCAAGGCACAGACCCACTCACCCACTGCCCACCAGCACCCCAGCCAGGCTGGCTCAGCGCCCCAGGGCTCGGCACAGCCTCTCCTCTGGGCTAAACAGGCCCTCAGGGCTGGCAGGGAGGGTACAAGCTGTGCCGGCAAGATGAAGCCCGGCCAAGGGGCATGGGCACCTCACCCGTCTCCTTGTAGAGCTGCTTGTCTGGCCAGAGCACGGAGCAGAGGCTGGTGAGCACCAGGGAGCCCAGGCGCCTGGCGCCCTTCTCGTTGCTGCTGTAGTAGTCCAGGGAGTCGGGGGTCAGCACGAACCAATACTTCCGAGGGCGGATCCAGGGGGTCTTCATGCAGCCCCGCATCTCCCGCTGCAGCCAGCCTGGGAAGGGGAGCCCTCAGCCTCGCTGACACCCACCCCAATGGCTTCTCAGCACGGGGAAGGGTCTGCACAGCTCTGACCATCCCTCCGGTCACAATCCCACCTTTCACCAGCGCGTCAGGCTCGTCCTCCACCGGCCCTGGGCCCTTGTCCACGATGAGGCTGCGCATCTCCTCTGCAACGAGCAGGGACCTGAGGAGAACATGAGGCTGAGCTCAGGCACCCATGGGGCTCTCCCAGAGCCCCTGAGCAGGGAGCTGGCCCCGGGGCTGGGATGAGCTGGGTCCCGAGGGGCTCTGGGCACCCCACAGCCCTGCGGTGGGAACAGAGTCATTGGGTGCAAATGACCCCGGCTAAAAATAAGCTGTTTGCAGTCTTGGCCCTGCCAAGGAATTCGGAAAATGAACAACCAGGAAGGAATGTTGGCAGCAGCGTCAGAACTGCGTGTACAGCGAGCGAGCAGGCCCCTGTGCCCCTGCACCCCGTCTTCCTCGGCACCAAGCACCCCAGGGCACAGCCTCTGCTGATGGACACAGCCCGGCAGAGCCTCCTGGCACAGCCAGAGTCATGCACAGCCCCATCAGCCAAGCCTGAGGCAGTCAAGCTCCCCGGCACGGCAGGGGGATGGAGACGTGCCTGAGGATGCGCCAGGGATGGGGACAAGCACGGCAGTCCCGGCTCTGCCACTCCCTGCTCCGCCTGACAGAGCAGCACAGCCTGGTGCTGGCTCGGTGAGCAGGATGGAGCACACACCAGCACCAGGGCAACCTCCCACAACACGCCAGTCCCTCAGCTCCTGCAGCACCACGCAAGGGACGCGGGGCAGGGGAACACTCACCGGGGCAGGGGAACACTCACCGCTCCGAGCCGCTGCTGCTGCGGGTGGGCTGGCTCAGGCTCACCTCCAGGGATCCCTGGGGAGGAAGGAGACATCTCAGCCCCACGGTCATTACCTGGCATGCAATGACGGTGAGGCATGACTGTACGCCTCCTCCTCCTCCTCATTAACCCAGCTCTGGGCGCAGAGAGACAGCCTCACACCCTGCTGCCATGGGGCAGAGGAGCCCTGGCACCCACAAGGGCACGGCAGCAGCCAGGGCTGCAGCTGGGGCTCCCCGGGTGCGGGGGCAGCCGGCGGGCGCGCTGGCCGTGTGTGTCCTGAGCTGACCCAGCTGGCTGAATACCGTGCAGAATTGCACAAGGTCAGTGCTGAGTAATACGCTTACGGCACAAAGTCCCATTGTAATGGGGCCGCTGACTTCCTGCCCGCGGCGGTGGGACGCAGCGCTGGGAAGTCCCTGGCCCTGCAGTGGGACAGGGTCAGTTCCTCCTCACGCAGCACGGCTTGACATGGACAGTGCCACTCACGTGACGGGCCTGGCACACATGCTGGGACACGAGGCAGAGCCCAGGCACAGGCAGGCACCGGGCCGGGCGCGGTGCCCAGCGCAGAGGGGTGCGGGGACATGGAAGCACCGGCAGTGCTGTCCTGGGAGATGCACGGGAGCTGCTGCCAGCTGCAGCCCAACGGGGCAGCCAGAGGCTCGGCAGGCCAGAGCACGCAACGCCAAGAAAAAGAGACAGATGCTAAAAATAGTGGCGGGGAAGGGGGAGCCGCCGCAGGTACGGCTGCGCTGCGGGGCAGGGCCGGGCGCCACTGACCTGTGGCATTAAGGGCACCTGTCAATAGCGCCGGTGCCCATGCACAGGGCCGGCAGCGCCAGACACTGTCCCGCTGGGAGAGGAGGGCCTCACACGCTCCTCAGGGCTGCAGCATGCCGGCAGTGCCTGCTTTCTGCTCAGGAGGCAGCGGCGGCAGCCGGCCCTTTCTCAGGGATATAAATAAACAGCAGAGGAGCTGCGGCCGCAGGGCCAGGGGAGCTGCTCCCACGCTCCCACCAAGGGCCGGCTGACACCGCGGCTTTCCAAGGACCCCCTGGCCACAGCAAAGGGCTCTCGGGGGAGCTGGCGTCACCAGTCGCCCACGCCAGCCCGGAGCCAGCGCGGCCCATGGGATGTGGGAAGCCCAAAGACGGTTCCTTACGCAGCTGTGCCCTTGGCACTGCCACCAGTCAGTCCCCAGAGGGCCCAGCTCCAGCCCCGTCACTGTCCCCACGGGCTGGGACCTGCTGCTAAGGGACCGACGGAGCCAGGGCCTTGCTGCAGCCCCCGCAGCGGGCAGGGGAGAGGGGCCACAGCCAGCGGGACCGGGCAGTCCCCACCCCCTGTGCCCCGCGAATCCGGGCTGGGATCCAGGGCCCTCGGTGCGGGAGAGCGGCGGGACAGAGCGGAGCCCCGGGAGCTCCATGCCCCGCAGCCCGCGCTATCAGCCGCCGCACACGCAGCCCGGCCGGAGGAAGCACCGGTTTCCGCCGCTCCGTTTCCCTCCAGAGAGGAAGCAGCCGGAGAGGGGAGATCCAGGCCCGCTCCCCGCGGCCGGCACGTGCTCCCGGGACCGCCCCGGTCCGCTCCCGCCGCGGGTCTGGCACGGTACCCGGTACCCGGTACCCCCGCGGTCCCGTCCTAAGAGCGGGGCAGCCCGGAGCGGAGCACCCAGCGGGACGGTCGGTGCTGCCCCGCGGGCCCGGGACCTCCGCGCCCGCCCGGAGCCTCCATGGGCTGCGGCTCGCCCGCACCCACCGGAGCGACGCACCCTGCACCCCGCACGCCGCGGGGCCGCCCCGGCGGCGCGCCCGCGCTCGTCCCGGTGGCCGTCCCGGCGCCGGTGCCGGCCCCACCTGGTCTCCGTGAGCGCGGAGCTCGAAGGACGCCTCCTCCTCCTCTTCGGCCTCGCCGTCCGCCTCCCGCTCCGCCTCGCCGTAGTCCCGCCGCAGCAGCGTGAAGCCCCGCCGACAGCACAGCAGCCACCAGAGCCCGCCCGGGAACGGCATCGCCCCGCCGACACCAACGGGACGGCACCGGGACGCGACGGGACCGGCCCGCCCCGCGCACCGGCCGCCGGCCCCGCCGCCGCCCCGGGCGGGCCGGGCCGCGCGTCACCGGGCGCCGCCAATCGCCGCGCGCGGCCCGGGGCGGAGCTCCCGCCCGGGGCGGCGGGGCCGCCGGTGCGTCACGGCGGGGCGGGGGCAGCGCGGGGCCGGGCTGCGCTGGGCACGGTGCTCCCGGAGCCGCCGCCGCTGCCGGTAGGGTGCACCGGGTACCCTCGGCTCATCGCGGGGGCACCGTCACTGAGCGCCGCCTGCGCCCGGTGTGGGCACCGGCACCGGGCACGGGCCCCTGCCCTGCCCCGCGGCACCCGCACCGTGCGCTGCTCTCCTGCAGCGCTGGCGCCTGTCCCAGAACGGCGACTCAGCCAAGTTTGTGCCAGCGGGCAGCACCGTGGGCTCGGTGCTCGGGCAGGAGGGCACCCTGGGCAGGAGGGCACCGTGGGCAGGAGGACATGATAGACAGGAGGGCACGATGGACAAGAGGGCACCGCGGGCAAGAGGGCATCATGGGCAGGAGGACACAGTGGGCAGGAGGGCGCCGTGGGCAGGAGGACACCATGGGCAGGAGGACATGATGGACAGGAGGACACCATGGGGAGGAGGACACCATGGGGAGGAGGGCACGATGGGCAGGAGGGCACTGTGGGCAGGAGGACATGATGGACAGGAGGACACCATGGGCAGGAGGACACCGTGGGGAAGAGGACACAATGGGCAGCAGGACACAGCGGGCAGGAGGGCACCATGCCCAGGCAGGCCTGTCCTGCAGGCCCTCATAGCGACTTTCCACCAAGGAGCTGGTGGAAGGCGTTCATGGTGGTGCCACCGCTGCGTGGCTCAGCTCAGCCCCGGCTCTGCCCAGTGGCAGAGGGCATGGGTGCCATGGCAGTGTCCAGGCCCTGGTCCCGCTCCCGAAGCCCCGGAGCTCAGGCTCTGGCTGTGCCTCAGCTCTTGGGTCAGCGCCGTCCCTGGGAGCCTGTGGCTGCTGGGATGTGCGGGCAGGAAGCTCCGGCTGCCAGCTCCCCTCCCACGCAGCCGGCTCTGGATTGTGCCTGGGGCTGAGCCCCTGGTGTGGGGCCGGCTGTGCAGCCAGGCCAGCCACCAGCTGTGGGGGCACTGGATGGCTGGAACGGGACCCCCCCAGACCACAGGCAGCAGGGGCAGCTGTGCTGTGTGGCCAAGAACTGCCCGAATGTGGCTCTTGATCCCCACTGAGTGCTGTGGGGGACAGAGATCCATCACCCCACGTCTGCAGCTGCTGAGTCAGCAGGAACCTGCTTCTGGCCCTGCAGTAGGTGAAGCTTCTGGAATGGCTTCTTCCCGTCGAGCCCTGGGCTAATCCCAAACAGGGCAGGGGGTGAGCAGGAAGTAGCAGGACCAGGAGGTTCTTCCCTGCATGCCCAGCTCTGCTGGGAGGCTCCATGAGCAGCTGCACCACAGCCAAGCCCAGTCCTGTTCCCTCACTCTGGAGCGTTTCCTTAGCCAGGCCTGGTGATGGGACACGGCCCCGACACCGTGTGCCACCCCGTGGGACGAATGTCGCTCGCCGTGTCCTAGCCCGTGCTCTTGCGTTGGTCGCCACGTGTCCGGGCCGGACCAGCCGCAGCTCAGCACCCTGGTACCGCACAGCCTCGGGGCCGGGATGTGCCGTGGCACAGGAGCTCGTGGGGGGAGTAAGGAAGGGAGAAAAACCTCCCTCTGCCCCCCATGGGGTGCAGGACCCAAGGAGGGTTTGTCCGGCGTGGGGTGGGTCTCTGCTGTCCCCTGTCCGGGAGCTCCGTGTCCCTCCAGCGGCGGGGACGAGCAGAGGGCGACCAGGAGCCGTGAGCTTCTGCTGCCTCCTGCAGGCACCGCCCGCCGCTGCCCGTGGCCACGGAGCCCCGCAAAACCCCCGCGCGGAGACCGGGACTCGTTCGGGGTTTGTCGTGAGAGTGGGAACCAACTCCTTAGGGGTTTATTGTGAGAGTGGGAACCGGCTCCTTCGGGGTTTGTTGTGAGAGTGGAAACCAGCTCGTTCAGGATTTATTGTGAGAGTGAGAACCAACTCTTTAGGGGTTTAATCTGAGAGTGAGAACCAACTCTTTAGGGGTTTAATCTGAGAGTGAGAACCAACTCTTTAGGGGTTTAATCTGAGAGTGAGAACCAACTCTTTAGGGGTTTAATCTGAGAGTGAGAACCAACTCTTTAGGGGTTTATTGTGAGAGTGAGAACCAGCGGCCTGCCTGGCCCCAGCGTTGCACCCACCGAGCCGGCTCACCGGAGCCCGCGGCGCGGTGACACTGCAGGGTCTCCGCGGGGACCGCAGCCCCTCCGGGCATTGCGGGCACTCGCAGGGCGTGCGGGCGATGCGGAGCTGCTCTCCCCTCTCCCCTCTCCGCAGGCGTGTGCAGGCGCCGTGCGGGCTGTCCGGTGCTGCCCGTGTCCCGCTGCTCACCGGGGCTGTCCCCGGGGAGCGGCGGAGGCACCGAACCCCGCGGCACGGAGCTCCTACATCACGTCCAAGTAGCTGGAGAGCGATGCCCGCCGGCGGGGGCCGGAGCGGCCGGAGCAGCGCGGGCCGAGGGACCCCGCACAGCCGGCATCGCTGGCGAGCCGCCGCAGCTCCCGGCGGAAGCGCTGCCCGAGGAAGGCGTAGAGCAGCGGGTTGAGGCAGCAGCGCAGGTACGCCAGCCCGCCCGTGAGCAGCAGCGCCAGGTCCTTGCGGCGGCTCTGCGCGCAGCTCATCTCCCAGGGGAGCAGCAGCTCGGCCGCGTCCAGCAGCACCATCAGGCTGTGGGGCAGCTGCAGGGCCACGAACACGAGCACCAGGGCCAGCAGCACCCGCAGAGCCCGCTGCGGCTGGGCACCGCGGCTCGCCCGCAGCGTCCGCGCCACGGCCGCGTAGCAGCTCGTCATGGCCAGGCAGGGCAGCGCGAAGCCCAGCAGCACCTGCAGCAGGTTGGTGGCACCGCGGGCTGCCCGTGACACCTCGCGGGGAAACACCACGCGGCAGAGGCGGAGGTCGAGGTGCTGCTCTGCCTGGCCGTAGATGAACTGGGGCAGTGCCAGCAGCGCGGCCGCCCCCCAGGCCAGCCCCGCTGCCAGGCAGCCGAGCCGGCGAGCCCGGGGCCGCAGGCGGCAGGCGGCCGGCACCCGCACGATGGCCACGTAGCGATCCACGCTGATGAAGGTGAGGAAGAGGAAGCCGCTGTAGAAGTTGAGGGCGTAGAGACCCTGCAGCGCCTTGCAGGCGGCTGTGCCCGCGGACCAGCCCTGCAGCGTGTCGAGGATGGCGAGGGGCAGCGTCAGGAGCAGCAGGAGGTCGGACAGAGCCAGGTGCAGGATGCAGACATCGCTGATGCTGCGTGCCTGGCGGTAGCGGCTGTGTGTGAGCAGCACCAGCCCGTTCCCCGCTGTGCCCAGCAGCGAGAGCAGCAGGTACACGGCGGGCTGGAAGGTGCGGGCGAAGCCCTGCACTTCCTCCTTCTCACAGAGCTCTGGCAACGTGCTGGCCTCGCCCGAGTACGCGTCCTCCCAGGGGTAGAAGTCAGTGGTTGCCATCGGCTCTGTTGGGAAGGGGCTGGGAATCGCCTGTGCAGAGGGAGGCTGGGCAGGGGTGGCCCGGCCATGGGATGCAGAACCACCCCTGGGACAGCCCTTCTGCACCCAGCCTCACACTGGGAGCCCGGGGCACGCCCAGGGCACCCCCAGGGCACACCCAGGGCACACCCAGGGCAGTCCTTGTCTACCCGCCCTCACCACGGGGAGCCCAGCCCAGGTGCCGCAGTCTCTCGTCCTGGCCCTCTACCTGCGGGTTTCGTTTTCATCTCACACCCACCCGCAGCAGCTTATTTTGCCGTGCTCAGAGCGTGTAAGAGCGACCACAGGCTTCCTGAGAAGCCTCTGCAGAGCAGAGCTGGTGGAGGGACGTGACCCCAGCCACAGCATCCCCAGCACAACACCTTGTCCCACAGAATCCCCTTGCACGTACCAGGGAGCTGCTCTGGGGCTCAGCACCCAACCGTGGCCCTGAGCAGTTCAACCTTGGGGATCTTGGGGATCCACACCAGCATCCCCAGGGGCCCAAAGCCCCCACGCACGCCCCTGGGGACCCCAGAGTGGACAGAGCCTTGCACTGCCCGGTCCTGTTCCCAGATAGGGAGCTCCTGCCTCTCACAGGGAGCACAGCGCTCTCACCTCCCAGCTGCTCACCCTCTGGGGCAGCAGGACAGTGCTGCAGCCTGGTACAGCCTGGTACTGGTTAGTTGGGACCCCACTGATCTGGAGATCAGGATCTGACACTCTCTGGCTCAGCCTCATATCAGCAATTTCACTCTGGCCCCTCTCAGTGAGCCCGAGCTGGGCTTGGGTCCCTCAACTGCTCTGGGGCCACAGCTGGGATCAGAGCCCAGTGCCAGGGCAGGCTGACTCTCCAGCAGCTCCTCCAGACCCTTTCCTGCTCAGGGCCTGGAGCACCAGGCACCGCCCTGATTCCCCAGGGTTTTACCTTTCAGTCTAAACCCACAGGACTCACTAAAAAACAAAGAAAAGCCAGTGATGGGGGGGTCCTGCCTGGCTCCCAGCAAACCCCTCGCCCTGGAGCCCCCTTACCTGCTCTGTCATTGCACAGCAGAGCCTTTCTCCTGGCCTCTGGGTCTGAAGCTGTTGGTGTCTCAGCTCTTTCTAACCTGTGGTTTGGCTACGTGAAGCTCCTGATACCGAGAATGAAGAGCACAGGCCCAGCCTTGAGGAAAGCAAGGTGGCAGGTGTGACCCCACTGTGGAGCTATGATGAATCTTTTACTCTGTTCATCTTTTACATCTGCGTGCTGGGGACAGAAATAGCAGCCCTGCTCAGTCTCTGTCATGGGGGTGTGCAGGACAAAGCTGGGAGCACGCAGCCAGGGGAGCAGGGTCTGGCTGAGGGCATCCAGCACATGCAGGAAACCCCAGCCCACCCCAGGGCTGCTTTTGGCTTCTGCAGGAGCAGGGAGAGTGGGGCCAATGAGCAGAGTGAGGCTGCTGTGGGCTGGGCACGGGCAGGGTGCTCCTCAGGCAGGATTGGCAGAGCCCTCTCTGCTCTAGGGTTGTCTTTTCCTGATGGCAAACGTGGTGGTTGCATGTCGGTTTCTCGGCTGTTTAGGTGGCCTGGAAAGGCCCGGGGTGGCCTTGAACAGCCCGCGCTTCAAAGGACGAGAAAAGGCTTCAGATCTTTTCTCGGTCTCGGTGTTTATTAATTGTTTATCTAAAAGATTTTCTTTCAGCCCAACAGAGGTCTGCACAGCAAGCCAGCCATGAGCACACTGAGAGCCCCTAGGGCGGTCACCTATCTTTATACCCCAAGTTACGTATACAATATTTATCATTTTCCCCCAATACCTTCTACCCTTATTAACCGGTGCACTTCTAGTAATGACCAATCCCAAAGTGCCACCATCATCACAGAAGATGGAGGCCAAGAAGAAGAAGAAGAAGGACAGGACACGCCCCAATTCCTCCATCTTACTTCTCTAGACCCCCCTGTACAGAAATCCTAAACCCTGTGTTTCACACTCTAATTAACTTATCCCTTCACCATTCACCCAGTGAGATCCTCCCATCCTCATACAGAGGTCGTCTCCTGTGTAGGGTCAAAGTCCAGCCACCAGACACTTCTGGCAACATTCCAGGACTCCCGAGCCCCCCAAGGGTGGTCTCAGCCACTCTGCACATCAGTCCTGAGGTGCTGAGATCCCACAGTTGCAGAAGCCGGGGTGGCAGCTGGAGCAGGGCACTCACCCAGGGCTCCCAGCCTGGTGCTGCATCCCCACAGTGCTGGGCACGCCTGTTGCTGGTTGTTGACAACGCAATCCCCAGCTCCTCATTAAAAAGCAGATTAGTTGCTGTGGGGCAGAGACCCCATTTCCTCTCCTCAGGGGGGAGAAGACTGATCCCTAGCCTTGATGGGCTCCATAATCCCTCAATCCCCCTTTCTCCCAGCTACAGCTGTCTTTGCCATGGCTTATCTCCACCCTGCCCTCGGCCCTCCTGCTGCCTGCAGACAGGATCTCAGTGGGGCTGGATGGAGAGCAGCCAGCACAGGTGCCCCAGCATCCAGGGCATCCCCAGGGCTCTTTGCTGGATGTTCTCTTCCCCCTCTCCTGCTCTTCCTGCAGTGCAGGGGTGCTAACTGCACATCCCTGCCCTGTGCTGGCTCTGGGGGTGCTTTCCTGCATCTGGGGGGAAGGGGAGGGAGGAGGGTCCTGGGCCCAGTCTGTGGGTGCAGAGCAGGGATTCTACACGTCCCTGTTGGGGCTGTCACAGATCTGACCCAGCACAGGGTCAGGACGTGGGGCTGAGAGCAGGCAGCCCCCAGGGTGTAGGATAAGGCCAGGGGGGCTGTGCCTCTCCTAGGATGGACCTGTGGGCACTGCCAGGTCTGGGGGACAAGAATGAGGGTGACAACGTCCCCAGCTCACAGTTCCAGCTCTTGATAGCAAAACTGGTGCGCTGCCAGGTGTCCCACATCCCTCCACACCTGGGGCTCTCTGTTCTCTCTCATTCCCTGGGCAGGAAGGAGTTTTGGCCCCGACTGCCCCAGCTGATGCCTGTGCTGCCCTGCCCTGCCTGGGCAGCCAGCCTGGCACATTTTGCCAGGTCTGGAGCCCCCGGTGCAGAGCTGGGCACAGCCTGGCCGTGCTCCTGCTCCTGCCTGGAGCCAGCAGCTGCTGGGGCATCCCTGTCCCGGGGGCCTGGAACAATCTCCTGTTCCTGCTCCTGCTTGGAGCCAGCAGCTGCTGGGGCATCCCCATCCCCTGGGACTGCTCCAGGCTCCCAGGACAGCAGGACTCCTGCTCCCTCGGGGCTCTAGGTGTATGTAGGGCACGCAGGCGCCAGCCCCCCCAGCCCCTCTGTGTGCATCTGGGGGTGGTTGAGAGCAGACACAAACTAAATCCCTTCTTCTGCACCAGTGGAGAGAGCGGCGACCCCGAGACCTGCAGGCCTTAATCCACGGCTTGATTACAAACCCTCCACATCTGCTGCGGGGGGGCTGCGGGCACCGCTCCGACCCTCCCCGAGCGGCGGCTGGGACCGGGCACCGCCGGGGAACGGGCAGGAGCTGCGGCACAGCCTCCCCGCGCCCCGGTACCGCACTGACACGGCCCCGGTGCCGCTCGCCGTGCGAGGAGCGGGGAAATCGAGCTGCCGGGCGGAGCATCTCCCGGGGGCGGCCGGGACTCTGCGCCGCGCCCGGCCCGGCCCGGTTCCCCCCCGCCCCGTGGGCGGAGCCGCCGGCCCCGCTCCGCCGCAGCACCGGGAGCGGCGGCGCCGAGGGGCTCGGGGCGCGCAGCATGAGCGCCCGCCGCCTCTTCGGGCTCCTGCTCGCCGCCTGCGCCGGCTTCCTGCGCCCCGGTCCCGGCTGCCTCGCACGTAAGTGGGGCCGCAGTCCCGGCAGCGGCCGCTCCGCACTGCGGGACCGCGCCCGCCGCCCCGTCCGCGCATCCCCGAGCGGTCCCCGCATCCTCCGCTCCCTCGGGCGGCCCCTCTTCTTCCCCGGGCACCCCCGGCATCCCTCGGCATGCTCCGCTGCCGCCGTTCGCACCGTCCCCAAGGTCACCGCCGGGCGCGGCCGTCCCGGCTCTCCCGCCGACCGCGCCCCGCCCGGGGCGGCCCCGCCGCAGCCCCCCCGCCGGCCGCAGCCTCTGGGGACAACCGGGACAACGGGGACGCCCCGAGGATGCGGGATGCCCCGGAACGCCCCGGGATGCCGCGGAGAGCGGGGACGCCCCGCGGGACCTGCGGGCTCTGCCGGCAGCACCTCGGTCAGCGCCGCCGCGGGGCCGCACCGGGCCCGACCCCGCACCGGGGCTGGGGCAGCCGCTCGGGAACGGGAATGGGAGAGGCCCCGGTGGCACCGGGCAGCTCCCCGTGGCCCCCTGAGACGGCGCCTGGGACCCCATCCCCGGGGCCGGGGGGAAGGGGCAGCGAGGCGGGGGTCGGTGGTACCGGGGAGGGCAGAGCCGGGGGTTGATGCAGCACGGATCCTACAGTGAGCTGGGGATGCTCCTGAGCTCCCCGCGCTCCGTCCGACCCGGTAAGGGACCCTGAAAGAGGTTCGGGACCCCGGCCCCTCCGAAGGGTCCTTTGCCGGTGCCGCGAGGGTTCGCACGGGATCCCCCGGGATCCCACGCGGGATCGTTCCGCGCCGGGGCGGGGCAGAGCGGGGGTCCCGTCGCCCGCGTCAGTGCGGAGGCGGCTGGTGCCGGTGGCGGGCCCGCAGAGGTGTGTCAGCTCCGCTGCAGTGGGAGGGGAGAGCACAGCGGGCCCGCCGCTCCGCCGGCCCTCGGGAGCGCTCGGGGTCCGCGCAGGGACACTGCCCAGCTCGGCGCTCCGAGGACGCCCCCAACTCCATTCTGCCCTCAGGACCCTGCTACGATGAGCTCGTTGCTCCCCTTTACTCCTACTCCATCGGTGCCTCCTCCAGATACAACATCTTCTACTCGGCCAGCTTCGCCCGTCTGCACAGTGAGTGCCCCCGCAGGGGCGGTGGGCAGGGGGTGTCCCCGGCCGGGTTTTGCCTCTGGCGGGGCCGAGGGGCCGGGTCGGGCGCTGTGGTGGTGCCAAGCAAGCCCTGAGCTGCTCTCCCCGCAGGCACCAGCGGCTGGTCCCCCGACCCCCGCGACAAGCAGCCCTGGCTCCAGATCGACCTGATGCAAAAGCACCGGATCAACGCCGTGGCCACGCAGGGAACCTTCAACACCTACGACTGGCTCACACGCTACATTGTGCTCTATGGAGACCACCCCACCAGCTGGAAACCCTTCTTCCAGCAGGGCAGCAACTGGGTAGGGGGCAGCCCGGGGTGGGAGGTGTGTAGAGACCCCTGACTCAAAGCAAGGTGCTGACAGTGACCTTCCATCCCCAGACATTCTTCGGGAACGTGAACGAGAGCGGGGTGGTGCGGCATGACCTGCACTACCCCATCCTGGCACGATACATTCGCATCATTCCCGTGGCCTGGAACCCACGGGGGAAGATTGGGCTGCGCCTGGGCCTCTATGGCTGCCCCTACCGTGAGTACCTGGCCAGGGGCTCCAGCAGCCCTGCCTGGTGGGACCCTGGCTCTGGCAAAGCTCTCTCAGGGGGCGTTGTGCCAAACACGCTGCAGCCATGGCAGCAGAAGGGTGTGTTCCCCGTGCCAGGGCACCTGCTGCTGCGGGCAGTGACATGGCTGGGGCTGCTCTGCTCTCCCCAGGGTCCCACGTGCTCTACTTTGACGGGGACGATGCCATCTCCTACCGTTTCCGAGCCAAGAGGGTCAGCACCTTCGAGGATGACATCTCCTTCAACTTCAAGACACTGGAGCAGGATGGGGTGCTGATGCACGGGGAGGGCTCCCAGGGTGACTACATCACAGTGGAGCTCAAACAGGCCCAGCTCCTCCTGCACATCAGCTTAGGTGAGCCGGGACCGGGGGCTGGGGGCGTGGGGCCAGGGGGCCACGGGCTGATGCTGGTCCTCCCCAGGCAGCAGCCCACTGCACGCCACCGAGGGCCACACCACGGTGGCCGTGGGCAGCCTGCTGGATGACCAGCACTGGCACTCCTTGCACATTGAGCGCCTGGGCCACTACGTCAACCTGACGCTGGACGGGGAGGTCAAACGCTTCCGCTGCCGCGGCACCTTCGACCAGCTTGACCTGGAGACTGAGGTGGGTGCGCAGGGCAGGGGCTGCCAGGGTGTCGATGGTGTCCTCCAGAGAGGGGCTGACACCCTCCCCGTGCCTGCCAGGTGTTCTTTGGAGGGGTGATCGACCACGACAAGCAGCACCTCACGTACCGGCAGAACTTCCGCGGCTGTGTGGAGAACATCATGTTCAACGGCGTCAACGTCGCCGACCTGGCCCGGCACCGGCGGCCCAACATTCGCTTTGAGGTTCAGCCCGGGGGGTGGCCCCTTCTCTCCCTGTCCTGGGTGTCCTTAGCCCCACCGTGGGGTGCCCCCTTCCCTGGGGCAGGGCTCCCTGCCTGCTGTGGGGTGATGTGGGGCCGTGCTCAGCCGGGCGGTGCCAGATTGACCCTGCAAGGTTGTCCCTGGCCTGGGGCGCCCGCCTGGCTCTGCCAGGCATTGGGATCAATTTGGCATGATTGAGGCCAGCACTGCGGGGATGAGAGGGGGACATTCCCTTCCTCACCCCTCCCATGGTCACTCCCAGGGCAAAGTGGGCCACTACTGCCAGGACCAGCTGACCAGCCCCATCACCTTCGCCGGCATCAACAACTACGTGCAGGTGCCGGGGATCCCGCGGAGGAACCGCCTGGCCGTCAGCTTCCGATTCCGCTCCTGGGACACCGTGGGCCTCCTGCTCTACACCGGCTTCTCCGACCGCCTGGGCTCCCTGGAGATGGTGCTGAGCGAGGGGCAGGTCAATGTCTCCATCGCTCAGCCCGGCAAGAAGAAGCTGGAGTTTGCTGCAGGTGGGCTGGGGGGTCAGGCTGGCAGCAGAGCGTCCCCAAGCACCTTCCTCTCTGTTGTTATTATATTGCAAGAGTTCTGTTGTCATTACATTGCAAGGATTCCAAATTGACAGAGTTTCCTACCTCCTTGATGCTTCTCGTAGGCAGTTCCTCTAAGCACTGACTTGTCCTTCTTTTCACAGCAGCCAACTGACTCCAATTCCCCTCAACCAATCAATCCACTCTTATAACACTCTTATTATCAGCTACAGCTGTGGCCTGTTAACATCAGGCCTGCTCCTAATCTTTAATAATTAACCCAGCTGCAACTCTTTAGGGGGTAAGATTACTTTCTATATTACCTTTATTTACTTATATTCTATCCCTCAACACGTCTCTGCGCAGGGCACCGCCTGAATGATGGCTTCTGGCACTCAGTGCACCTGGTGGCACGGGAGGGCTCAGCCGTGGTGACCATTGACGATGAGGATGGTGCTGAGTTCCGGGTGGCACACCCCTTCCAGCTACGCACCGGCAGCCAGTACTTCTTTGGAGGTGGGCAGCAGGGTGGGGTCTGGGGCAATGGGTGCCTGGGGGCTGCTCACCCCCATCTCTCTTGCAGGCTGCCCCAAGCCAGCCTCAGTCACTGGGTGCAGGTCAAACCAGACGGCTTTCCACGGCTGCCTGCAGATGCTGAACGTGGACATGCAGCCCGTGGACGTGGAGCTGCTGGCACTGCACCGGCTGGCACAGTACCACAACGTGTTCTTCAACGTCTGTGGGATCACAGACAGGTATTGACCGGGGTGAGGGTGCTGCCGGGGAGTGGGGGGCACTGGGGGCTGTGCTGGTGCTGGGACAGGAGGCCTCTGTGCCCTCAGGTGCACCCCCAACCTGTGTGAGCATGACAGCCGCTGTATCCAGTCCTGGGATGACTTCATGTGCATCTGCGACCTGACGGGGTACAAGGGGGAGACCTGCCACAAATGTGAGCCTGGAGCCTCGTGGGTCAGGGACAGTAGGGGCACCTGCAGCCCCTGCTCCTGCCTGGTGCCTCCCTTGCACCGACCTCCTCTCTATTCTTCTCTTCCAGCCCTTTACAAGGAAACGTGTGATGCTTACCGGGTCAGCGGGAAGACCTCGGGCAACTACACCATCGACCCAGATGGCAGCGGGCCACTGAAACCCTTCACGGTGTACTGTGACATACGAGGTGGGGGCAGCAGGAGGGCTGAGGGGACCTCTGTCCGATGCTCCTGGAGCAGGGGTGTCCTAGGGATCAAGTCCTAAAGCTCCCCTCTCACTGCAGAGGACCGAGCGTGGACCATCATCCGGCACAACCGTCACTACGCCACGCGGGTGACGGGCTCCAGCGTGGACCAGCCCTACCTGGGGGCCGTGGAGTACTGGAACGCCTCCTGGGCCGAGGTCTCAGCCCTGGCCAACGCCTCTGAGTACTGCGAGCAGCGCATTGAGCTGCACTGCTACAACTCCCGCCTGCTCAACACGCCCTGTGAGCCTCGGGAGAAGGGGGTCGGCGCTGCAGGGCTGCACTGCAGGGCTGTGACACGGGACAGTGTCCTGACCCTCCTCTGTGCCTGCAGCCGGGCTGCCCTTCAGCTTCTGGATGGGGCGGAACGATGAGCGGCACTACTACTGGGGGGGCTCGAGCCCGGGCATCCAGCGCTGCGCCTGCGGGCTGGACAAGAACTGTGCTGACCCCCAGTACTTCTGCAACTGTGATGCTGACCATGCAATTTGGTGAGTGGTGGCAGCTGTGCAACAGGAGCTGTGGGGTGGGGACTGCAGACATGGGGGGCACAGACTCTGGGGCACTCAGATGGGGGTAACAGGGTTGCGGGCTGGCGAAGGGACAGGAACACCTCATGGCCCCACTGATGCGCTCACATTTGCAGGAGGACAGACAAGGGTCTGCTGACCTTTGTGGACCACCTGCCCGTCACCCAGGTTGTGGTTGGAGACACCAACCGCACTGGCTCTGAAGCCCGGTTCGTGCTGGGGCCCCTACGGTGCTATGGAGACCGTAAGTGAGCGGCCCCACAGAACATCCCCTGCCTGCAGAGTGCCTACACGGAGGGGTCCCACATGGAGGGACCCTGCCCACCCCTCACTGCCCCTCCTGTTCCCCACAGGCAACACCTGGAACACCGTCTCCTTCAACAGGGGCGCAGCCCTGATCTTCCCCACCTTCCAAGCCAACCACAGCCTGGACATCTCCTTCTACTTCAAGACCACTGCCCAGTCTGGAGTCTTCCTGGAGAACCCAGGCTACCGAAACTACATCCGCATTGAGCTCAACAGTACGGGGGGGCAGCAGAGGGTGCAGGGCTGTTGGGGGCAGAAGGGCTGGGGCCTCTTCTCAGCACCGTGTCCTTGCAGCCACCAGGGACGTGGCATTTATATTTGACATCGGGAACGGGGACGAGAACCTGACGGTGCGGTCGGTGGTACCCTGGAACGACGATGAGTGGCACCAGGTGAAGGCTGAGCTCAACGTCAAGCTGGCCCGGCTGCGGGTGGACAAGCTGCCCTGGGTGGTGCGGCCATTCCCCCCACAGAGCTTCGTGCGCCTGGAATTTGACCGGCCCCTCTATGTTGGTGAGAGCCCCCGGCCACGTCCCTGCACGCCCAGGTCCTCATGTGCCACAGGGCACTCAGTCTGGGCCCCGCTGCAGGCGCGGCCGAGCACAAGATGCGCCCGTTCCTGGGGTGCCTGCGGGGGCTGCGGATGAACGGGGTCACGCTCAACCTGGAGGGCAAAGCCAACGAGACGGAGGGCGTGCGGGTCAACTGCACCGGCTACTGCCAGGACCCGCCGGTGCCGTGCCAGAACAGCGGGCTCTGCGTGGAGCGCTACAGCCACTACACCTGCAACTGCAGCGTCTCCGCCTTCACCGGGCCCTTCTGCAACCACGGTGAGTGCAGCGCTCCGCGGGCTGGGAGGGCCGAGGAGCCGGCGCTGCCCTCACCCCGCGGGCTCTCCCGCAGACATCGGCGGGTACTTCGAGGAGGGCACCTGGGTGCGGTACAACATCCTGCCCATGTCGCTGTACGCCGCCCGGGAGTTCGCCAGCATTGTGAGCAGCCCCTGGCAGCCCCTGCCTGGCTACAACCTCACCAGCGAGGAGGTCAGCTTCAGCTTCAGCACCACCTCAGCACCTGCCGTGCTGCTCTATGTCAGCACCTTCGTCAAGGACTACATGGCTGTGCTCATCAAGGATGACGGTGAGGGCAAGGCCCCCTGCCCTGTGGGTGCCACTTTCCAAGCCTATAGATGGGCTGGACGTGCCCACTGAGAGTCCAGCCCTGCTGACAGCCCTGTGCTGCCCACAGGGAGCCTGCAGCTGCGCTACCAGCTGGGCACCAGCCCCTATGTCTTCACTCTCACCAACAAACCAGTGATAGACGGGCGGCCCCACCGTGTCAACATCACCCGCCTGAACCGCACGCTCTACACCCAGGTTTGGGCTGGGGCCCCCTCCCAGTGGGGCCCTGGGGGCTTCAGGTCATGCTGGGAGAGGGCATGGGCAGGGTGGCTCTGTGGGCACTGATGCTGTGCACCTTCCTCCCAGGTGGACTATCTCCCCGTCATGGAGCAGCAGTTTTCCCTGTTTGTGGACAGAAAGCTGGACTCGCCCAAGAACCTGTACCTGGGTCGTGTGATGGGTGAGCTGGGTCCTGCCCATGCTGGGGTCTCTGGGGTCTCCCCTGCACAGCATGGCCCTTGCCCTCTGAGAAGGATGAATAATCTCTTTCTGTGGCCCCACAGAGACTGGCGTGATTGACCCCGAGATCCAGCGCTACAACACACCTGGCTTCTCAGGCTGCCTCTCAGGGGTGAAATTCAACACCCTCGTGCCCCTCAAAGCCATCTTCCACCCCACCAGTCCCCTGCGGCCCTACAGCATCCGGGGAGAACTGGTGGAGTCGAGCTGTGCCTCAATGCTCCCCCTCAGCACCCTCCTTATCCCTCCTGAGATGGACCCCTGGTACATGGCCACAGGTGGGTGCTGTGGTGGGACCCTGGTGGGGATGGAGCCCTGGTCAAGCACCAGCTGCAGAGGGGAAGCTCCAGCATGGGACCTTGCTGCAGCCTGGTCTCAGCTGCCTCCTCTGTCTCTGCAGAGTTCCCCCACGTGCACGACGACGGCTGGATTGGGATCATCATCGGGTGTAAGTGAAGCCTCTGTTTGCTATTCCCCACTGGCACGGCCCCGTGGTCCCTCTCCAATCCCTCACTGCCGCCTCTTCCCCGCAGTCGTGATCTTCCTGCTCCTGCTGCTGTCAGGGCTGCTGGTGCTGCTCTACTTCTACCACCACCGCTACAAGGGCTCTTACCACACCAACGAGCCCAAGGCCATCCAGGATTACGGCGGCGCCGCCAAACCGCCGGCGGCCCGCAAGGAACAGAACCTGCCCCAGATCCTGGAGGAGCCGAGAGGGGACTAACGGGGCCGGGGGTGGGACGGGCTCACAGCCCCGGGAGCCGCCCGGGAATGAGCGAGCGCCGCGGGACCAAAAGGCCGAGCACACCTGAACTGCCAACACCCGCCTTCAGACTGACCCAACGGCACCGGACCGAGCGCCACCTCCTCGGGCCCGGATCCGCCGAGCCCCGGCCTCGCTCGCCCCGGATACAGCGGAGGCCTCCAGCTGCCAAACCCTGCCTGGCCTCTGTAGGGGAGCCCCGGGCCCGGTGCCCACCCTCCCTCTGGCCGGGGGCACCCCTCTGCTGCTGCCACCCGCGTAGCTGACCCGCTGCTTTGCTCGCTTCGCCAGCGCCACGCAGAGCCACGAGCGCCGGCCGCGCCCGGCCGCGCTGCCCAGCAATACTCCAACACCGGCGCCGCGCATGCCGCCACCGCACCTTGCTGAGATGCTGCTTTCATAAATCAGGTACAGATCCTTTCTACCATTTTTTTGTTGCTGGATATTCTACTACACTCTGGTTTTTTTATTCTCTCGGTTTGTATAAAAAACCAAGCGGAAGCTCCCGCGGGAGGGAGGCCCCCGCGTGTCGTGGTACGTGGTCTGTAGTTTGCTACTTCTCTGTACGAAGTGCCAGTCCTGCCGATTACCTCCAGCCCAGGGAAAGCTCCTGTTCACTTGCTGTGTTTGTGGTAAGACAATGTTACAGATATGCATTTATCTACCCAAAGGCCTGGCTCCACTGGGCACTTTATTTTTAAAAAGTCTGTTCTTTTGAATGAGATGTGAAGATAATCAAATAAAGGCAGAATGATGGCATTTGACACTCCCCAGCCTTCGCCTTGGCAGCCTGGGCAGATCCTCTCCTCCCACCCCGGCTCAGCCTGCACCAAGGGAGGCACCACATTGGCAACAGCAATTCCTGGTCCCAGAGTGAGAGGGAGGGTGTAGGGAGCCGGGGCTAGAGGCAGCTCAGCTGCTGCTGCACACACACATCATGTCCTGCTCTCCCCACCACCACCTCTCCCCACTTCCCACCCTGAGCCAGTGTGATTCAGGCAGCTGGCAGCACCGGGTCACTCTGTCCCCCCTGGACCCTGGGAGCCACGTTGGGGACAGCTGGGCAGAGCCCAGCAGGCTGGGGACAGTGTGAGGACAATCTGATGCCCAGGGTAACAGAGGCCAGGAGCAGGGGAGGGTCTTTGCTACCACTTTATTATGACAAAGGCTACAAGCCATGTTATTTAAAGTGCATTATTATTACCATTATTCACCGTCAACAAACCACAGACACAAGCCTGGCATAGTGCAGATATGGCCAAAGTGGCAGAAGACGCTTAGGCAAGAGCAGGGCTGGCAGGAGCTGGCTGGATGGAGGTGGCAGGGAGCAAGGCTCAGGAAGGTGCTGGGATACAAGCACTGCTCCAGACACACCTAAACACCTCCATGCTCCAGGGGATAACAGGAAGGACAGACAGACAGCCTGGCCTGCCGTAGCAGGGGACTGGGAAAGTATGGTGAGGGCTGGGCCAGGGAGGGCTTGGCTCCCAGGCAAACCCAGCACCTCTGTGTGTTCCTGGAATAAACAGCTGGGAGCAGGGCTGGGGCCCTGGAGCCAGGTCAGGGCTCAGTCAGGCTCCCCGTGTCATCCTGGGAACCCAGCCCTGGACGTTGGGAGCACAGCCCAGCACCCAGCACCAGGCCAGGCAGGAGGCTGGTGGTGTATGTGGCTCTCAGGGGACAGCCCCAACCTTCAGGCCACCCCAGCCCCATCCAGCCTGCCCTGTCCCAGCCCTGGAGCAACATCCCAGCAAAGGTGCTGACAGGTGCAGGACACCTGGGATGCCTGCAGTCCCTCCACCCCAAAATACAGGGCCCAGCCACTAGTTGAGGGTTAGTTTAAAGTGCTTTTTTCTTTCCTTTTTGCATGGAGTGCAAGGCCAAACCTCACCCTGCCAGAGAATATTTCCCCTTTATCCCCAGGGCCAGGGGGTCACAAAGCCTAAAGAAGGTTTCTGAGAATCCCCCCTTGGGTCACAACAGGCAGGGATTGCAACACTATCCTCTACCCAGCTCAGTGGCACCCCTACTCAAAGTATCATATTGCATAGTGCTGCTCTCCCATCCCCAGGCATCCCTTGGTGCCACTCCAGCCACAGCTGGGCAGTCCCCATTTCCCAGCCAGCTGGGGCAGAGGGGATCTCACCCTGGGACAGCCATGGCCCAGGGGCTGCTTACACTCCTGCCCCGAGTCTCTCTGGTGTCTGGATGGAAAGTAGCACTTGTGACACACACAGCAGCAGGAACAGCAGCAGTCATGTCAGCGTGAAGCAAACATGGCATTGCTTACAAGGTGCAGCAGCAAGGTGTGCCAGAACCACCCCGGAGCTTAGATGATGTCCGTCTCCCTCTCTATGCCAACATACTTCAGGGCATCTGCCTGGCTGTACCTACGGGACAGGAAGGCATGGCTGCAGCAATGCTGCCCCCAGAAACCTGCACAGAGTTTGGGATCAACCCTGCAGGCCAAGTTTGGTGCTGGCCAAGGTACCTGTAGTCAAAGAAAAGCTCCTCTCCTGCCTGGATGGCTCTCTTGGCGAAGATGCCAATGCGGTGGTCTCCGTTCACCATCACAACTGCAACCAGAGATGCAACATCAGAGATGCAACATCAGGAATGCAACATCAGAGATGTGCAGCCCCAGCTTGGGCTGGAGCTCTCACACACCATGTCCTGCCTGGCCTGGCTGGGCAGAGGGACCTCACCTTTCGCATAGCAGTTGGGGTTCACCGAGTGGTTGGCAAAGCGGATTTTATTTCCTTTGCGAGTAGCGTCAACAACAAAATCTATAAAAAGAAAAAAGAGAAGGAAACCGTGGTGTAAGGCCAGGCCTGTCACCCAGGCAAGAGGTGGGCTGAGCATGCCCACCTGGCCTCTCCACCCCTGGAAACCTCAGGAAGTTACCATTGTTGAGGTTGAAGAGGAAGCTGGACATGTACTTGTCGTAGACCTTTCCTCGCCTGTCAGCCTCATCCTGTGAAATGAGCTGTAGAGGGAGATCACCTTGAGAGACACGGCAGCTGAGGGCTGAGCCAGGTTCCAGGGCTGCCCCTGGAAACACCCTCCTGCTCTCCCTCCCACCAGGGCTCCCAGGGATGGGGCAGGGCCAGAGCAGAGCTCTCAGGCAGCAGCACACACACACACACTCCTCCACAGCGGAGGCCAGAGGTACTGAGAGGTGTCCCCAGACAGCACAGGGCTCCATCTCCAGACCTGCTCAGAGCCCATGGGCACAGCAGAACCAGAGAAGGCAGCTGACCCCACAGCCAGAGGAAGCTCTCCCACCACACACAGCCCCCGTGTGCCTGGCCAGCAGCCCCAGCACAGCACTGACCTCCCCGCAGTACTCGGAGATGAACTCGTTCTTCTGCACTGCCTCCTTGATGAATGTCCCCCAGCCAGCCACGTCTGATGGGGCCAGCAACAAATGCTGGAACCAAATGAAAGGAAATGGGGAGAGTTGGCAGGTACAGCACCTCACAGCATACAGGTCATGGGGGCAGCAGGGAGCCAGTGTCCATCCAGCATGCCCTTGTTGTGACACAGCTCCCTACAGACTTACACCATTACATGGAGCTGCACAGGACCTGACACACACTAATTTGCAACTTTCTCTGAATTTCCCTTCTTTTAAAATGCTCAATTCCTTGCTCTGACCAGCAGAATTCAAGACTAAATCTTCCTCTAGAGCCACTTTGTACATTCTCTTGCTCTCACCATTCCTCATGTAACTCCCATCTCCCGATTTTGACATCCACCATCCCTCCTGATTTTCACACCTACAGTCCCTACTCCAGAGTAAGAGCAGCAGAGACCCAGGGCAGAGCAGCTTCTTTTCCAGACTCTGGCATCTTCAGGGAAGCTGCTCCCCCTCCACACACAGCAGCAGCAGCAGCTGTGTGTCAGCTCTGCCCTGAGGCAGCCCACTGCTGTCAATACCTTTTTGAGGCCTCGCTGGATGCTGCAGTTCTTGCAGGAGACCACCTTGCAGTCCCAGTGCTCTGAGGCCCCACAGGTGAGGCAGAGGTCAGGGTCACACTCCCTCACAGCCAGGTAGCAGGGGCACTGCTTGGTGTTGCACTGGGTCTTGCAGCGGCAGCCTGGGAAGCGGTTCTGACCTGCAGCAACACACACAGCGGGGTTGCACTGTGAGCTTTGCCACAGAACAGAGGGTCTGTCCCCAGCTGCTCCTCCCCAAGCAGATCTTGAGCAGGGACAGAAGAAAGTCTGGCTGTTTTCTCCACTGCAGAGCTGGGAATGGAAGCCCAGATAGGATAAACAAACATGGCAGAGCAGTGACCCAACGCCCAGCCTAACTGCTGGAGGCACATCCTGATCACAGGGGACCAGCAGAGCACCCACAGGACACTGACACAGGGATGAGCACTAACAGGAGAGTCTCAGCTGCCAACAGCTGCAAAGTGCAGATATGAACAGCACAGAACCATCTCCTTTTGGGCCTTAGCTAACAGAACTGCTGTGGATGGACAGAGCAGCAAGTGCAGGAATAAAGCAGGCACCCAGCAAGCCCCAGCTCTGCACCCTCCCTGTGCTCTGTGCCAGGAGAGCTGGCTGCTTTCCTGCCCAATAGTCCTTGACCTCTTCTTACAGTCAGGGTTGCACTGGCAGAACTTCTCACAGAAATTCTGAGTCATGATGCAAGGGCAGGAGCTGTCACAGGGATGCTCAGGGTGGTCACAGGGCTGGTAGTTGTACACCTGGGTTGGTGAATTATCTAGAACAAGAAGAGAAATGCCAAGATTGGAAGCTGAATGTTGCAGGAACCTGTTCAAAGCAGCAAGTGCAGGGCACTGGAGCCAAGAAGGTGCAAGCTGCCCATCTGCCTGCAGGGCAGGGAGCCTGGCAGCACCCAGCTCCCACAGACACACACATGGCTGTGCCCAGTGACCACAGCATGGCTGCACACTGCCCTCAGGCTGCAGCAAATCCTGCTGCACACGCAGCCTCAGTGGGCACTGGGATGGCCATGATGCCCCTGGCACCCCAGGGGTAGTCACTCCCTCCATGCTGCTGGACCTGCTGGGGTGGTGAACAGGGCACGGCCACCCCACTGGAGAACTCAACCCTTGCAAACCTCCCATGACACAGCCACAGCCAACTCTACCTTTCTTCAGCTGGATCTTCCTGCAGTGTGCAGCCCACAGCCTGCAAAAGGAGCACAGAAGGTTGAGAGGATGTGTAAGCCCTCAGGGAGAGGCAGCCAGAGCTGCTCAGCACCAGCAGCCAGCACAGCAGAGATGGGCTTGGCAGATTCATGCATTAATGATCAGCAGCCACCATAAAGTGGAGAGGGATGAGAGTGATGCAGCTGCAGCAGCTCTTTAAGCCAAACACCAGAGCCAGAATAATATTGGACACACTGAGATCAACACACAAAGTGGGTTACAAGGGAGCTGAGGCTGCTCTTAGGGAAGTGGCACCAGCACCAGCAGCCTGTGCTGCCCTACCCTCCCCTCAGGCTGAGCCAGGAGCTGCAGGGCCCCTGAGCCCCCAGGCAGAGCTGGGCCAGGCCAGCACCCAGCAGCAGCAGCCCCATGTGACAGCAGGACGTGCTCACAGATGGGAGCCAGATGGGGATTACCGGGAATGCGTTGGCACAAAAAGCAGAGGATCTGGTTGCATTTTAAGAACAAAACAAGCTTGTCCAACACTTGCCTGTGCTTCCTTTTCTTCTTCTGGGATGGATTCATTAACTCGTTTGTTGGCAGTTTCGTTATAAGCGATTCCTTCACTGCAAACTGAAAGACCTACCCAAGAACATAAGCAAAAAGTTCAGTGCACTCAAGTTGTTTTATCAAAAGCATAAGGAGAGTGTGAGTAAGCACAGCAAGGCTCCCAGGCCTGGGCTCAGAGAGCAGCAGCTCTGCCCCATTTTCCTGCCTATGGCACACTGCCTCCTCCTGCCTGCACACCTGGGAGGGAACCCACAAAGCCAGCACACAGGGTTCACTCTGCCAACAGCAGCACTGCTGCACAGTAACACCCTGAGCTCCAAAAGCGTTGATCTGGCACCTTCCTGTGGGGAGCTTTGTGGCAGAGAAATAAAACCAACAGGCAGTGGCTCTGGCCCCTCTCTTGCCTGCTCTGGGCACCCACCTGCTTGCAGGTCTTTGTCCCCAGCAGCCTGGCAATCGAGCAGAAGTTGTTGAAGTAGGTGCCATGGAAGACACGGAAGAGTGACTCCTCAGCTCCTGTCCACTCCACGGGCTCCTGCGGCGTCTCCACCGCAAACAGCTGGGAGGAGGCTGGGCTCAGCTTCTGCTTTGTGGGGGTTTGGCAGCGGGAGTTGGCCTCTGGCAGGAAGGGCACATGGTAAGCCAAACACAGCCTGGCCATCGTGGTTTGGGGGGCAGTGGTCACCCCCTAGTGCCCTGCAACCCTGCACTGCACTCCCAGCCTCACACTCCTGCCTAAGGCCAGGCACAGTGCTCAGGAGCCACGGGCTTGCTCTGGGCTTTGCCTGTCCCAGCAAAGCTCTTGCTTTTCCTGGCAACATTCCTCCTTCCTGGGAAAGGGCAGTGAATCCCACAGCAGCAGGGGCAGGGCTGCTGTCTCTCATGTTTGCTGGGAACACTGACTGCTAAGTCCAAATTCTCCAGCTGTGCAGGAAGCAGAGGGGAGCCTGGGAGAACTGCAGCTGGGAGGAGCTGCCTGCCCTCACCGAGAGGAGAGGGGTGTCTCAGGACCATACCCGAGGAGCTGGAGGCCCACTCGTTGCCCGTGTCGCGGTCGCTGTCGCCCTCCCTGGTCTCGGTGACAGCCGGGGCGGTGCTGGAGCAGGACGCGCCCACCGCGTGGTGCCGCCGCCGGCGACGCCCGGAGCACTTGGAGCGGGGGTTGTGCAGGGCAGCGAACTCCTTGGCTCCTTCCTGCAAGCAGAGCAGAAGACAAGACAGGTGGCAGATGACCAGGGAATGCAGGAAGGCTTCTCCACAGGCCCTGGGACAAGCCCTGTCCTGCCACCACCAAGAGCAGGTAGAAGAGGCTGGCCACGTGTGGTCCCTTCAGCAAGTGCCAAACCAGCTGCTTGTGTTGCATGTTCCCACTCTGTTCTCTTTGGCATTGCTCCCTGGCCCTGAACTCCCAGCCCACTCCTCTGGATCCTCCTGACTTCTTGCTCTGGTCCTTTTAGCACGGGCTTAATTTCTCTGACACTGCATTGAGTCCAGAGAAATCATCTGTCATACAATTTCCCATCTGCCAGCTCTGCAATTAATCTTTATTGGAGATCTGCTATAATATGCATCTGGTAAGGTCTGCATTTGCAGTCACGCTCCTCTGAGCCCAACCAGGACCTGAACTAATTCTGAAAAAATCATCCAAGTTGTGCAAAAGATCCACAGAGCTCTGCAGAGCACAGCTGGCCAGGGCACTTCTCTCATGGTTTCTAAGGTGACAGAGAAACATACCAGCCACAGGAAACAGTCTGCGCCGCAAGGGTCTGGCTCAATCTTGGTCTCTCTATTCTTTCGTTTGTACACATTAGGAGTAGCATGAAAAGCTGAAAAAGTAACAGTTATCTTTACTATTAGCATTCTCCAAGAGTCTCCCCCCACTCTGCAAGGGACAGGAAGCAGGAGTCTGTGTGGCTGAGGTGGGGCCTGAGGTGACCAGACCCACAGGGTAACCCTGCTCCAACCCACAGTGGGGACCAGGCAGCTTGGGAAGGAGAGGCCAAAGGAGAAGGATCAGCTTTCACACTGAAACAAAAAGACCACGTCATATTAATATTATATCTTTTAATAAATAATTCACTGGAGAAAGTCCTGTGACTTCCCAAAGAAGCCCTTAAGACCTGGAGAACAGCAGCTCCAGCAGCCAAACAGCATCCAAAAGGCTTTGGCAGGACCAACCGCAGGAACATGACTAAGACGAAGCTGTAAGTTCCAGGGAGGCAACAAAACACAGGGGGGCACGTCCAGACTTTGGCAGTGAAACATTTCATGCCTTTCACTGAGGAGCTTCTGCAAAGCAAGAGCAAAGTCTGGTGGTGGCAGGACTAGCGCACAAACTGCCGGGAGCTCGGAGGCGGCGTGCGGAGCGCGGAGAGGGGACGGCCGCGCGCGTCGGTCTGCCGTCCGCGGGAGCCCAGAGCGCAGCCGTCCGTGCCAAAGGCTTCTGTCAGCTCCCAAGGCCCCACTGCAAACTCACGAGGCACCACCCTCCAGAGACTCCAGCACGGACTAAGCAAGGCGTGCAGAGGAAAACTGAGGAGAAAGGGCTCTAGGGAAGCGTCCGGCTGAGGCGGCACTTACGATGCAGAAAGCAGTCGTACTTGAAGCAGCGGCGGCAGAAGAGGGTGTGGAAGGAGTGCAGGGACTGCTCCCGCTGCACCGACTTGGCGCACGGCCCGTCGATGTTGGGGGTGCACTGTGGGGGCAGCACGTTGGGGTCGGACACCTCGGTGAGCTCCCGGTACCTGGGGACAAACAAAATGTAGGAGTGACGGGGGTAGGACGGTCAGGATGGACGGAGAGGAGAGATCTCTGCAGCCAGGTCAGGAATTTGGGGTTTATTGCAAAGGGTCAAGTGCAGGGCCCTGCTGGGAGCTGCCAGGCACAGCTCAGAGCAGGCTGAGAGAAGAGAGGGGGAGAGAGGATGAGAGGGTAAGAGAGTAAAAGGGTAAGAGAGCGAGGTTCCTGTTACAATACAATAAATCTTCTTCTGTGTTGAATATTCTAATTCTTACTAACCAATCTAGTCCAATATACAAATCCTATAGCATTTACATACAGCCTATAAGAATCATTACATCACCATACGGTGTTACATTTTAAACCCTAAAAACTCCTCTTTGGGCCCCCTCTGCCAAGCTGTAGGGTCTGCTCTGACCCTTGGACCTTCAGCAGACCATTCCATTGTTTTCCAGTTGTTCAGTAACTGAGGGATCTCAAAGCTTGCTTTCATTTCAATCTCACTGATAGTTTCTATATTCTCAAAATCTTTTGCCAGGCAATCATATTTATAAGGCTTTCCTGTTTCATCTTCCCCAACACACAAACACCCAGGGATGTGCTTTGCCTGTTTGGGACAGCTTTATAGCATCATCAGGCTCTGGCCCAGGTACTGTCAGAATTCAGGACATCCCTCTGGCTGTCCTGGATTGCCCAAACCCCTGCCAGGGGGCTCAGAGACCTTGGCACAGAGCTCAAAACACTTGTGACTTTGATTATGACCCATGGAAAAAATTACCAATCTTATATGAGGATCTGCAAGCCATGAAAGTCTAAGGAGAATAATAATTAGTTTGTCACAGGGTGAAAAAATAGATTTTTTGGGGTTTTTAGAATGGGGGTTCAGGAGGCAAGATGGAGGAATCTGGGCACGTCCAGCCTTTCTCCTTCTTGGCCTCTATCTTCTGCTGTGATGTTGGCACTTTTGGATTGGTTTAGAGTAGAAGCTCACTGTCTAACATGGTGATAGGTATTGGGAAGTTATGGTAAATAATGTACATACTTTTTAATATAAAAAGATAACACCAGTGTGCCTCTGTCTGACCTCTGAATGGACCTCAGCAAGTTAAGAGAAAGAATTTTATAAATAAGAAACAATAAACAACCTTGAAAAAGAGAATAGAAGAGTTCTGACTCCTTCTTTGATTGCCAGGCTGGGAAAAGAGACTTTCTAACACATCTGGGGGTCACTCTGACCAGCAGAAGATCCTGAGAAGGTACCTCAAGTTTTGTAACACTCAAAACACACTCTGCTCACAGAGCCTGCAGGCACTGAGCTTTGTGGCACAGCCAGCCCACAGTGCTGGGTCTCTGAAATATAGATTGCAACTCTTGCTAAGAAAAGGAACAGACAACAGTGTAGGGATTTTCTACCTTTCTTTCATATCCTCTGGGAAGCCATACTCAGGAAACATGGAAGAAATAGCAGTGAATATCATGTCATTGGGGAACCTCTTCTTTGAACACTTCTTGTTACCTGCAAAGAAGAGGAGACAATTCTTCAGACAAGCTGATGTGGATGGGTCTTTCCTCCCTGCACAGAGCAATTCCAGAGATGCTCAGGATTGTTTTAAGACAAAAATGTAATCCCATGCACAGCAGATAAACTTTGTGATCTGCACCAGGCTGAGGTATTCTCAAAGCAGTGCTAGGCCACTTGCAGTGCAGCACAATGTACTGCTGGGAGCACCAACTTCTCTAAAGTGCTATTACTATTTATTTCTGCCAGGGCAGAACTTGCAGACAATGCTTTTCTATACCCACAGAAGTGTTGGTGTTTGTGCTGCCCATATCACTACAGATCAAGGACAAAGACAAAATTACCCATCAGCATTCAAAAGGTCATTGAGGACACATGAAAATCCCACAAACCAGAGCTTCCTCTAGGCAACAAGAGCTCCAGGTGGCACAGGAGAGGGGAGAGGAACACTAATACATGGAAAGCAGGTCTGGAAGGGATTTGAAAATGTCCATCTCCCTGCCTCCCACAGAAGGAGATCCACCCACACCTCTTTGACAGGTGTTTGCCAGACCAGCACTTGAAAACATCCCACAGCCTCTCAGAAAACACCCAGCCCTGCTAATCTCACAGGAAGTGGGTTTCCAGATGACTCATTAAATAACTTCTCACCACACTTTCCGATGGCGATTTCTTCCCCTGTCCACAGCAGACAGTGAGAGCAAATCATTTCCCTTCTGCTACAGAACTTGTCAAGCTGGAACTGCTCTTGGCACATTGACAACCCAGGGATGGCAGGAGAGCAGTGCCCAGTGCTCAGGACAGAAATGTGACCAACATAATCTTCATTTCTCTGGGGCAAACCCACCTTCCACTGCAATTCTCTTTCTTTTCCTTGTCACTGGCAGCTCCTCTTTTCCATCCTCCTGCTTCACCTCAGAATCGTTGTGTCCTTCCTCTTCCTCGTCCGAGTACTGATTCAGAGCATTCACCAGCTCCAGGAACACAGCATCACTGATGAGGACTGACCCTGAGATCATTTCTGAAACACACACAAGTGGCAGTGCCACCATCTTTCTCATTTCTTGCCATAGCAAACCACAAGCCTACATGCTCTGATACCCACCAGAGCCCTCCTCTCAGTTTTTTTTTGGGGTAGGTGGGATTTTAGCACTAAAGTCAGTAGTGGTGTATCATTTTCAGCAATCTGGGGACAGGCCACACCAGTTTTCCCTGTCTTCCTCCCCACTGGGCAGTTTTATTATGGGGCAGGCAGTGATTTTCATTGATTAAACTCTTGCCTGAGGCAACAAGCAGAACAGGGTTGCTGAGCTTCTCCCCCTCTAGCACATTTTCAGCATCCCAGAGGACGCCTGTGAATCCCTGCACACAACAGAACTGGCTCCAGAGCACTCCAGGTATTAAAATGGAGTGAGGTACCCAAAGGCAGGAATGTGCCCTTGCAAAGGAGAACAGCAGGCACCATCCTGTTATCCTGCTCTGAGAGCTCCCACAGAAAAGCTGGTTGCTGCTGCCACCTTTTGACTTCTGAACTACTTGGATATTTGCAAGAGACTGAACCACAGAACCATAGGAAGGTTTGGGTTGGAAGGGATTTTAAAGCTCATCTTGTTCCACCCTTGCCATGGACAAGCCAGGTTGCTCCAAGCCCCAATCCAACCTGGCCTGGAGTGGACAGAGCTGGCTGCTCCCAGGTTACCTTCCTCTCCATGAACTTTGCCATCATAGTTATTAATAAGTTCTTCAATGAAAGTTTCATCTTCTTCCTTCACCTCGTCGCCCATGTAAGGGATATTGCACAGAACTGTTTCATCCTCCACCTGAAGAGAGATCAGACACAGCTCAGAAAAGCAGAGTTTGCTGACCCCAGTGGGGCTGTGCTCTGGTCCCTCAGACCTGCCAACAACACACAGCAAAGCTTCAGATGGCTCATCACTGACACATCAGTGCTATCCCACTGCAACCCAGTCACAAACAAAAAGATCTGACTAAGAAATAAAACTCTTAATACAAAGGGAAATAAAAATATTAGGAAAAAACACAAACAAACAAACACCCCCCCCCCCCAAAAAAAAAAAAAAAACATATTTACTCTTTGAATTCTGTGAAAGAATGGTGACTCTGTAAAGAAGCCACATGCAAAGGAGACTGCCTGGTGAGGTAGTGTGGACTCAAGGCTGGTTGGGATTCTACAAAACAAGCAACTAAAGCAACACTTTCCATCATCTCTCACACAGATGTTGCCTGAAACAAGTGGGATGAAGAGCCACTCCCCAACTGTGTAACAATCAGATGCTGATCTCACTGAGACCCCCATGCTTCACACATACCATGAAATTCTGCTGAAGAGGGGACCAGGAGTACATAATGGGCACCAGTGCCACTGTGTTCAGGGTCCTCATGTACAGTGTCTGGCTTGGAAATCCTGGGAAAATGCTCTCCACAGTGCACTGGAATACAAGTACAGGGAAGGTCAGTGAGGAACCACTCTGGGAGGCTGCCACAGCCCGAGGAAAACTGAATTCAGGACAAACACAGAAGCCCCACATGCACTCTGTGCACTCCATCACAGGAAAAAGCCTTGGGGGTACTTTTCATCCATTTCTGCATTGCAGAAGTGTGAGGCATGGGCAACACAGACAAAAACTCATCCATATCCCCACAGCTCCCTGCAGAGTCCTGGCTGCAGTCCCCACTTGCTGATGGTGCCCCTTTTCCTCTGCACACCTGTTTCAGGAACGGGTGCCCACTGACTGGCTTCATCAGCTGCACTGGCTGCACCCGAAGCTTCTTCCAGTCTTCATTAAGGATCTGAGTCTTCTCATGGACCTTTGCAAAGTTGGCCACAAAGAGAGCCTGAAGGGAGAGAGAGGAGTCTCAAAATTTAAGAAAACCCATTGAGAACTCCAACAGCACTGAAAGGGTTCAGCAAGGAGATCCTGCAAAAACCAAGGGGAAATGAGCTTTCCTGCTGCAGTTACACCAATGCCTGTTCAATGACCTCGTGTGTGTGACACTGCTGCCCACACAGCTCAAGACAGCAGGAGGAGAAGGGGCATCTCCTCCCATTGATCCAAGTCAAACACAGCTTATCAATTCACCATGCTGACACCCTCTAGTAACACTCAGACACTGTCAGCTGAAATAAATTCTTTTTGGGGCATCCCAGCCCAGTCCTTGCTGTGGCTGTACCTTTGCTCCCATGTTTGCCTGGAACCTCTTGAGCTGCCGCAGACGCATGTACTCAGACTTGACTTTCCTTTTCCAGTACATGATACACTTGGATGTCGGAGGAGTGGTAATTTCCATTTTTCTGTAACAGCACAGAAAGAATAAACATTAAATAATGGCGAGCTCAACCCCGAAACAAGTGATACTAGAAAAACGTCCCTGTGGATGGGAAAAACACTCTATACATCACAGACTTAAACCAAGCAAATAACGCCGTCGCTGCGCAGCGCTCCTGGCTGCGGAACACCCCCAGCTGAAACGCACGGACAGGCCCGGGACAGCAGCGAGGGGCGGCGCTGATCAGGACCGCCCGCGCTGTCCCCCGAGCCCCCGGGGGGTCCCCGCCCTCCCCCGGTTCACACCGCCGGGGAGCCGCGGCTCCGCTCCAGCCGCCCTGCGTGCCGCTCCGGCCGGGCCCCAGCGCGTCCCAGCTCCGCCAACAAGAACCGGAGCGAGCCGAAGCCGGGCCGGGGGAGCGGGCCCGAGCCCCGCCAGTCCCTGCCCCACCGGGCCCGGCTGGTACCGCGGGCACCCGCGACCCCCCGGGACCCCCCGGCCCCGCCCGCACTCACTGCTCGGCCATGGCGACAGGGGGAGGCCGCGCGCCCCCGACACACTGCGCGCGCGCCGGCCCGCCCCGGCCTCCGCCCCCGACCCGCCCCGTACCCCGCCCCGTACCCCGCCCCGGGCCCGCCTCAGGCACCGGACCCAGCCCCGGATGCCGCCCCGGGCCCGCCTCAGGCACCAGACCCCGCCTCGGCTCGGCCCGCCCCGGGCCCCGCCCCTCACATCGCCACCCCCGGCCCCGCCCCGCCCCTCACACCCCCCGGACCCGCCCCTTCACCCACAGGCCCCGCCCCCTCATCCCAGGCCCGCCCCTCACATCCCCAGGCCCCGCCCCGCGCCGCCGGTGTCGGTGCCGGTGCCGGTGCCGGTGCCGGTGCCGGTGGGTCGGGGTGCATGCCCTGCCCTGGCAGAGCGGACCTGTTCCAGCCTGGAGGACACCCCTCTCGGCTGCGGGGAACGGGTTAAGCAGCGGCTCGGTGCCGTGCCCGCCCATTCCCGGTGTGTCTGGGTCCTCCCGGCCCCTATTGCGGGACCGGCCCGGTCCCGTGGGAAGCGTTGGTGGGACAGCGCCGTTCCCGCCCGGTTCCATCGCCCTCCGGGCCCCGGGACAGCCGTGCCCGGCATGGCCTCGCTCCCCGACAAGCCGTGCCGGTGTCCCGGGTGCCTGTGGCCCCACCCCTGGCTGTGGCGGCGCCGGGCAGGAAGCCGCTGCTGGCGGCCGCTTTCCTGCCCCGGGGGCCCCGGCGCTGGGGAGCGCACGGAACTGCCTCTGCCCCGGCGGGGGCCCCGTGTGCCGGCTGCCCCGGGGCTCCGGCAGGGTGACTGCGGGGTTCCAGCAGGACCGGCCCGCCCGTATCTGGGAGCTCCGCCGAGCCCGGTGCGGCCGGGGCCCGGTGTCCCCCGACCCCGCCGGGCATTGGCTCGGGAGCGAGCGGACAGCCGGGCTCCGGGATGGGTGACCAGGGCAGCCCCAGCCCGGGTACAGGGATGGCGCTGTCGGGAGGATGAGGATGCTCCCCGGGCTGGGGCTGCTCTGCTGCCCGCTCCCGTCTCTGCTCCCGCGGGTGCTGCACGGAGCGAGGCCCCAGTGCCACCACATGCACACTCGGAGCATCACAGGAATGTGTCCCCAGCCCTGCAGGCTGGCCCCATGCTGTCCCCTCCACAGCACCCGCAGTGAGCTCTCCAGTGGCACCCAGCTGCTCTCCTGCCCTGGCCTGGAGCCATCAACACCTTCTTTCTTTTCTGAATTCTTCACCAGCTGCACAGAGGCCAGGCTCCCCGAGCTGGGCAGGTGGCCCCAGTGTGGCTGCTCGTGCCCCTTGCAGCTGCCTTCACACTCAGCAGAGCCCAGAAAGGGGCTCAAATCCCAGGGAGAAGCTGCCCATCTCCTGCTTGCCCCCAGGTTTTTGAGGGGCCAGCGACAGCCTCCTTCCCTCCCAGCCCTGGCAGCTAATGGGCGGGAGGACAGGACTGAGGGTGACAGGTCAGAGCAGGGATGGGGAGCTTGCGATTCCCTGGGCATGGAGTGGGTCCCGTGGCGAGGGGAGGCTGGGAATGGGGCTGGGGGAGCACTGGGGGGAGAAGAGCCCCAGTCACACAACTGACCCCGCACCCAGGGTGGGGGCTGGCAGGGAAGGCCGGGGATGCCAGGCTGGGTGGGGAGCCCTTGGCAGGCAGCCACCGTCCTGTCCCTGCCCATCCCCTCCGGACGGCGGCCGTCCCAGCCCCGGGGCCGCGCTGAGATCATTGGGTGTCTCCCTGGCAGAGGCTCCTGCCACCCGGCCGGAGGCTCCGCCGGCTCCACCACAAACAGGGACCGGTGGCTCCAGCCCTGCAGGCACCGGAGTGCCGGGGATGACTTCCAGATGTGGCCACTCGCCCGCAGAAGGTGGCTGCTGCTGCCCGGGAAGCATCGGACAGCTCTGCCAGGACTTTGCTGGGGAGCTGCGATCCGCGGCAGGGAGGGTCCGTCCGAGCTGCCCTGCCCTGCCCTGCAGGCTGATGTTAAAGGGGAGGCTTTGGGCTGTGCTCTGCCCTCGCCAGGCGTGAAAGGTCCTGTGTGGGAATGTCGCAGGCTGAAGTCACCCCCAGTGCGGGGGACACGGGCCCCTGGGCAGGAACTGCTCCAGGAAGGGGGGCTCTGGCACAGCCAGGCAGGCGCCAGGCTGGACGGAGCAGGAGGAAGGCGCTGCGGCCAAGGACCGGCAGGGCCGGCCAAGTGTCTGCCCCCTCCCCACCTCCTCGGCCTGGTGCCTGGGGGTGGATTGTGCCATCACCCTTCCCTCCGCGGCCATGGGCAGGAGCTGGGGCTGCCCCTATGGGGCAGGTGCCCGGCTAAAGCAGAAGCTGCGGTTTTGGGGCCGTGGGTCCCCCTGCCGCCCCCATCGCCGGGGACATTGTGCTTTCCCGTCCACTCCCCCCGCTGCTGGGCTGCCTGCCCTCCACGCAGGAGACGAGGGATTTCACAACCCAGCCCAGACAGGATTAAAGAGAAATACACAAGTAAACAAATCGCGGCCTCCTAACGCTGGACGTGCCGTTCGGGGAGCGGATCCTGCGGGCCGGTGGGTGAGGCGCGGGCCCCGTGGGTACCGTGGGTACCGTGGGTACCGTGGGTACCGTGGGTACCGGGGTGCGGGAGCGATGCCCGCGGGGGCCGGCACCGCACGGGACAGCGCCGGGTCCCGCCGGGAGAGCCGCTTCAGAGCAGCACTGAGCAATCTCATTTTTCACACGTCTCCTGTAGTCAAACTGCCCCTGTCAGAGGAAAGGAGTTGCTTCCTGTTATTTCCATTGAAATCCTTGTCCCGCTCGTTAGCCGGCAGGCTTTGGCAGGATGGCACCGCGCACGCACATCAGCTCCGGCCGCCTCTCCCGGGGGCTCCTGCTGCTCTCCGGTAAGTGCGCGGGGCTCCGCACCCCGAACCACCCCGCACGTGGCCGCCCTCCCACTCGTGGGGCCCGGGGCCAGGGTCTGGGCTCAGCCCGCCCCCATCGCCCCACCCCAAACGGGACCGGCCCGTCCAGGCTGAGTTAGCTGGGGCTGGCACGGCCGGGGGGCACGGCAGGTGAGCGCCAGCTGCTGTGGGCAGCTCCCACCGCGCTCTGGCACGGCTAGGGGAGGAGCTGCAGCACCGCACATGCCCGGGCAGGGGGGCTGGATGGGGACATCAGGGGCAGAAATGGGCTCAGGGTGGGCTGCCCTTAGCACAGCCAGTGTGCCAGCCCAGCAGTGCCCTGTGCCCAGTGCCCAGCGGCGCCAGAGCTCCCCACCGGCCAGCAGTGCCCTGTGCCCAGTGTCCAGCTGTGCCAGAGCCCCCCACAAGCAGCCCAAGGAGGGCACAGACTGGCGGGTCAGCACGGAACCACCATCAGTGCCCCACAGCCGAGGGTGGAAGATGGATTGGGCAGTTTCCCTGAGCCGTGGGGCTCCCGTGGGCCAGGCCAGACGTGCCCCACGCCCTTGGCAGGCAGTGCTGGGTGTGGAGCTGATGGCAGGCGGAGGGGCTCTCCAGCAGCTCTGTGCTGGGGCCAGCGCTTCCTCTTCCTGCCCCAGCCCTGTCCGGCTGACACGCAGCACCACGCTGGCTCCCCGTGCCTGGGGGTCCCAGTTTGTCCCCATGCTGTGACCATGGCTCAGGGTTTGTAGCTCCTAAACAGCCCCTCTGAGCCTTTGGGGAGCTGCCTGCAGCCTGGCTAGCCCCTGCCCACATGGGGGGCTGGATGCCCTAGCCCCAGCATGTGCCTTCCTGTGCCCCACCTGCCGGCTCCAGTGCCAAGATGAGTTATCTCCCAAATCCAAAATCAGCAATTTCATCTAGACCCAGCCTCTGCCAGGGCAGCTCCTGCACATGGAGCCCTGTCAGTGCCCTTATCACCCCCTCCAGAGCCTGTGTCCCCTCTCACCCTGTGTCCCTCCCTCTGCAGTGCTCCTCGGGCCTGGCCTTTGTCACATGGAAAACGTGACAGCGAGCTCCAGCCAGGACACTGGGACAAACGCACCCACGGCCACGTCCAACGGGACAGCCCAGTCCATGGGTGAGTGTTGGGGTTCAGCAAGGGCCAGGCAGCACTGTAGGACAGATGGTGCCCTGGCCAGAGATGATCCCTTCTTTCCCCTAACCATCCCAAAAATAAAACCTGTGGCACAAAGCTCTCCCTGCCACTGCCCACAGCCAGCAGCAGCCTGCCCTCCCTCTGTGCCCCTGGCATTGCCCTGGGCTGCTGCAGGTCCATCCCTCACTGTGCTGCTGCTGGCTCTGCCACCAGCCTGGGCAGGGCTCCAGGTGTCACCTGGCAGCAGGTGATGCCCTGTGGGCAGAGGCACCCTGCCCTGCTCAGCCCCTTTCCCCACAGAGCAGAATTACACCGTCATCACACAGCACTGCTGGGATTACTTCGTCCACCTGATGAAGAAAGTGCTGCCATCGCAGTTGTGCGAGTGGAAAATCATCAGCAGGTACGGGCCAGCAGGACTGTGAGAGCTTGAATGAGGGATGCAGGACTCCAGGCAGTCTCCAAAATGCAGTTTATTACATCCAAGAGGTTCAGCAGTCCAGGGTCATGGGTGACAGAGCTGTACCTACAGCTGTCAGCTCCAGCTGCAGGCAGGCCTGGACACCCTTAGTTTAGGTTACATTGCATTGTATACTTTTCTTTTAGTTACAATGCCTTATATACTTTTCTTTTGGTCACAATACATTATATACTTTTCTTTGCTGAGCATCTTCATACAGTAGAATCAATCTATACCTTAACTTTTACCTATAGCCTATCATAACTACTGTAATTACCATATTCATGTTACTGTTCTCCAATCACTCAAAGTCAGTACATTACAGTTTAAGCTGGAAGTTGTTTTTCAGTTTTCTTGCAGTAGAAAATTCTGAGACCTTTTTTCTACTTGCAACATCAGCAGGCTTGTTTGCCTGTGCTATCTTTCTGCTTGGTAAAAACATCTTGCTCTAAGTCCTAAAAACCCCTTCTAACCAACACACCCTTTGTCTCCTTGGTAAGACTGGCTCAGCAATTCTTTTCTTCTGTACCAAAACTTGCTTTAACTTCTATTCCTTCATCAGACTCTACATTTAAAAATCTTTCTGCTAAGCATCTGTGAGACTTTCCTTGTCAAACTTGCATCCTTCCCAACACAGCACCTTCCCCTTTAGAGCAAGGGCAGGGGCTGGGCACTCGGCGGAGTACTGCCGGTGCCCGGTGTGTGTCCCCGGTGTCCCATCCCCTGCCGGTGTCCCGGTGTCTCTGCTCCAGGCCCTACAGCGAGCTGCAGGACTGCCTGGAGGGGTGGGCAGAGCGCCTCAACTACAGCTACCCCAACGCCCTGGCCGAGCAGTACATCTTCCAGAGCCACCACATCTACTTCCACAACTGCACCCTGGAGCACCCGGTGTACTTCGACCCGCCCGAGGATGTGCTGCTGGCCATGATCATCGCGCCCATCTGCCTCATCCCCTTCCTTGTCACCCTGGTCATCTGGCGCAGCAAGGACGGCAAGGCTCAGGCTTAGAGCTGCCCTCCCGGACCCCCGGCCCGCCCGGTGGGCTCTCGGTGCCACCACCCCGCGCTGCGGCGGCGGCCGGTTCCTCCCGCGCCTTCCCCTCCCCGCGGCCCGGTATTAAACGCTTCTCCCCCCACCCTGGCGCTGGTTCTTCGTCCGCTCCATCCCTCCGGCCCGGGTCCGCTCCCGCCGGCAGCTCCTTGCGTGGGGAACGCTCCGCCGGGACACCGGGGCCGAACCGGCACCGAAACCGGGACGGGAGGGGCGGGGCTATGCGGGGGCGTGGCCATGTCGAGAGGGCGTGGCCTGCCGGGGAGGGCGTGGTTTTGTGGAGAGGGCGTGGTCTCATGGGAAGGGCGTGGTCTCACATGAGGGCGTGGTCTCATGGGAAGGGCGTGGTCTCACATGAGGGCGTGGTCTCATGAGGAGTGAGAGGTTTGGTGGGGGCGTGGTCTAGCGGAGTGGGCGTGGCTCCGCGCGGTGGGCGTGGCTCGCTGTGCCGTGCCGGAAGCGGGGCGGCACGGGGCGGAAAGCGGCGGCGGCGGTTCCGGTGGCAGCGGCGGCGATGAGCTTCGTGTGGCCGTGGCAGTACAGCTTCCCGCCCTTCTTCACGTGAGCACGGCCGGGGTCGGGCTGGGTGTATGGGGGAGGCGGGGCAGGGCGAGGAACGCGGGAACCGGGAACGGGCAGTGCCGGTGCTCACCCGCCCCCCGCGCTGACCGGGCCCCGCAGGCTGCAGCCGAACGGCGAGACGCGGCAGAAGCAGCTGGCGGCGTGGTGCGCGCTGGCGCTGGCCTACAGCCAGGAGCACCGGCTGCCCGCCATGACGGTGCGGGAGGCGCAGGACATCCCGCTCTTCGCCAACCACCGGCTCCAGCGTATCCTTTGTGCTCCCGGTGCTCCCGGTGCCTCCCCCAGCCCCCGCTCCCCGCCTCCGCCGGCGCCTCCTTAACCCGCAACCAGGCAAGCTGCCGCTGGAATCCATCCAGGTGGTGCTGGAGGAGCTGCGCAAGAACGGTGCGTGTCCGTCTGTCCGTCTGTCCGTCTGTCCGTCTGTCCGTCCGTCCGTCCGTCCGTCCGTCCGTCCGTCCGTCCCGTGTGCCCGCACCCCGCAGGCACCGGGCAGCTCCGTCCCGGGGGTTTGGGCTGTGCAGGGAAGGGAGTATTGCTCTATAAATTGAATATTGCTCTATAAACACAGCAATGTTCAACAATATTCGGTGTATTTAGTGTGCGTAGGGCAGGGATGGTCTGCGAGTTTGCCTCCGGGTGCAGTGTGTGGCAACATGTCCCGAAATGTGCGTGTTTGATCGTGTGAAAAACGCCAATCGCTTGTTTTTAATTTTTTTAATAGTAATAAAATGGTTGTAAAAATAGTAACGCAGTTAGGGTAATAATAATTTGGACAGTTTGGATTAGGACAATATGGGACAATGAAAGCAAAGAGTTACAGGCAGTTCAGGTACCTTTTTCTGGGTAAAATAAGCCCAAAAAAAGGACACAGTTAACGGAGGATTAACCCTTAAAAGCAACAGCCTGTTGCATATTCATGCACCTCATCCATGATGCATAAATTCCATTCAAACACAGGATTCTGTCTGGTCAGTGTCAGCTGCTTCCTCTGAATCCTTAGGTGCCTTCAAGGCAGGAAGAAGTTAATTTCTCCTCATAAGAGAGCAATAAATTCTCTTTCTCTGAAAGTTTCAGGTGTCCTGTGGCTGCTATCTCCCTGCAAGTCCTTTCTTTAAAAAAGTATCTTACATAGCATAGTTTCTATTTTAACATTTTTATATAACCTAAAACATTTTAACATTTTTATAACCTATATTTAACACACTACTTAAGAAAATCAATACAGCATCACTTTCTAACACAACACATATAATAATATTAATTTTAATATTTGCGAAAAGCCAATCATAAAGTACACATTTTTCACAATCCTTATTTCTGACTTCTCCGCCTCAATCCCTGTTCCCTGTTGCTTCTAGGGAACCTGGAATGGTTGGATAAGAACAAAACCAGCTTCCTGATCATGTGGAAGAGACCAGAAGAATGGGGAAAGCTCATCTATCAGTGGGTGAGAGCACACCCAGACCAGGCTGTGTCCATGAGCATGGGGGACCCTGGCTGCTATTTAGGAAATAGCACTGCTTGTACACTCAGCTTTGCACAACCCAGGATGTGTGAGAGGTTTGGACAAGGATGTTCAGCCACGTGGATGAAATTTGCTGTTTTGCCTTTCTTTTGTGTTTCCAGGTGTCCAAGAATGGCCTGACCAACTCTGTGTTCACGCTGTACGAGCTGGTCAGTGGAGATGACACAGAGAATGAAGGTAAAGCCGGGGCTCGGTGTTCTGGAGCATGTAAACAGCTGATTGACAGATTGCAGCTTTGTAGATTAAATATTCTGAAATCTCAGGTGCAAACTCACCTTTCCCCACTATTGGCACATGCTGCTCCAAGGGCTTTTATCACTTTGCAGGAACATCCCTTCTGTAATTGCATTTTCCCTTCCTCACTGCCTAGGATTTTTATCTGGTGTGGTGAGGGGTGTTTTGCTTTCAAGCAAGGCTCTGCCTTGCAGGTTGCTGTGGCTCATCCATCCAGGCTCTGTTCCCCAAGCAGAGATGATGAACCTGTCAGTGTGTCCATCCCTCTGGATTTATGGTGCTCTAAAAGCCCTCAGCATTGCTGCCCTAAGTTCCCTCACAAACCTGTTTGTTTCCTGATGTTATTTTTGTTATATTATATTATATTATATTATATTATATTATATTATATTATATTATATTATATTATATTATATTATATTATATTATATTATATTATATTATATTATATCATATCATATCATATCATATCATATCATATCATATTATATTGTAGTATATTATATTATATTGTAGTATATTATGTTATGTTATATTATGTTATGTTATATTATGTTATGTTATATTATATTGTGTTATATTATATTGTGTTATGTTATATTGTGTTATGTTATATTGTGTTATGTTATATTATGTTATGTTATATTATGTTATGTTATGTTATATTATGTTATGTTATATTATGTTATGTTATGTTATATTATGTTATGTTATATTATTTCTAATTTATATTATATAATATTACATAATATATAATTTATTATGTATATAATATTACATATATAATATATAATACTATATGATAATATATTATATATAATATATTTTTTGTTATTGTTATTTTATTTATATTATTGTTGTTTTTCCTTCCTGTTGATGGGGATCTTTGTCCTTCCCTAGAGTTCCATGGCCTGGATGAGGCCACGCTGCTCCGTGCCCTGCAGGCCCTGCAGCAGGAGCACAAGGCTGAGATTATCACTCTGGATGATGGCCGAGGAGTCAAGTTCTTCTGAGAGCAGCCTCCTCCTCCCCTTCCCTGCTGCAGTCTGGGCTCTCCCTGCCAAGCCTTCCTCTCTGGGCCTGGCCTCAAGCTGTGACTGCAAGTAGCTGCATCTCGGGGTGAGATGAGGCTGAGAACCCTTCCAAAGACTTGGGAATATCCTGAGCTCCTCTGTCTGTCTGTTCTCCCTGTTGATGTGTTCCAGAGGCTGGAGCTGCTCCAGGCAGCTCTGGGAGGGACCACCCACAAGTGGAACTGGACTTGCTGCTGCTCCCTGTGCCTGTGGTGGCCTCCAAGGGTCCCCCCGTGTCCCTGCCAGCCACACGTGCCTGGGTCCTGCAGCCCTGCTGCAGTGCCAGGGGATGGGGCAGGAGCAGGGGACTGCCTGTGGAAGCCCTCAGTGGCAGAAGGAAATGCACTTGCTGCCAAGCAGGCTGGGGGAAGCCAGGGAACTCATTTCAGGTGATTAAAATGAGATGTATTTATAGAGCAGCCTGGCTGTTTTCATCTGTCTTTATTTTTCCATCAGAGACAGAGCGCTGTAACAGATTTTTGCCCTTCAGTCATATTTCCTGTGTGCCCCAGGGAAATGCAGTGGTTCCAGGGTGGGAAACAGCACAAAAAAAGAGGAGAAGGGAACCCTTGCTGCCCTTCTCAGGACAACATTTACTTTAAATTAGCATGTGCAGCCTGCTGGAAGCCCCTGGGTTTGTGCAGAGGTGAGGGGGTGAGCTGTGTAGCACTGTGGCTGGGAGAGGGATGACTCAGCTTTAGGTGATGACAAAGTCAGAAATTGTGATAACTTGTCAGAAACTGTGGCCAGGTGCAGTTGCTGACCCTGTGAGCCCTGGGGAAGCAGGGCCACCTTTCCCTGGTCATTGTCAGAGGCTGGGGGCAGTGCTGGAGTGGCCTCGGGTCAGTGTGGGGGTGCAGCAGAGCAGGTGGCACCTGCACCCCACAGGCTGCCCCTGTCTGTCCTTGCCTGCCCTTGGGGACAGCCTGGCCCTGCCTCACCTGCTCCTGCCAGCTGATGTCAGCGCTGAGGAATTCTCCGTGCAGGTGGCATGCTGCAGACTGTGAAATGTGAATATTTGTTCTGTGGCAGGAGCCCGTAGAGCTGGACCTGGTGGGCTGTGCTGCCCTGCTGTGGGCACCTTGCTCTGGGGGCTTCCTGTCTGTGCCAGGCTCTGCAGGGCTGTGCAGGAATTGCCGAGTGCCAGCCCTTGTGAGCTGAGCAAAGGCACCAGCAGTGCTCACAGTGGGCTCTGTGGGTTCATTCTGAGCACCACCACCCCTGGGAGCTCTGTCATGGTCCTGCCACTGGTGGTGCTGAGCAAAGCCAGCAGCACGGGCTGTGCCATGGCATGTGCCATGTCCCCACAGCTGGCACAGGCTCTGCTTGCTCAGGGGTCATCCCTCTGTGTCTGCAGCCACCAAAGTCTCTCTAGGATCTTTATGGGACCGTGTTCACAGTGGTCCCAGGATGAGGGAAGAGATGAGGATCTGACTCCGTGTTTCAGAAGGCTGATTTATTATTTTATGATATATATTCTATTAAAACTATACTAAAAGAATGGAAAAAAGGATTTCCTCAGAAGGCTGGCTAAGAATAGAAAAAGAATGATAACAAAGGCTTGTGACTTGGACTCTCTGTCTGAGCCAGCTCACTGTGATTGGCCATTAATTAGAAACAACCACATGAGACCAATCCCAGATGCACCTGTTGCATCCCACAGCAGCAGATAACCATTGTTTACATTCTGTTCCTGAGGCCCCTAAGCTTCTCAGGAGGAAAAATCCTAAGGAAAGGATTGTTCATAAAAGATGTCTGTGACATTTTTATGCTCCCAGTCTGGCTTTGTTTCCATGTCCAAGATCTGCCTCCCCTTTCCTCCTCATGCCACCAGCATTGCCCCTTCCCTCTGTGGTGGCTCTGGCTGCCCTGCAGAGAGCAGGGTGCTGTGCCTGCAGGTGGCTGCATTGGATCCCAAGCAGTTTGATCCCTTCAGCAGCCAGGCTGGAGTGTCTGTTCTCACTGCCTGTGTGCACAATCCCGACCTCCCAGCACTGTGTTCCAGCCTGGGAGTGCTCTGTGTAACCTGCCTGTCCTTGAGGGAGTCTGTGTTCTTAATTAAATTTGCTCCCTTCTTAGGAAATGGCTGATGTGACATTAGATAAGCCCCAAACCAGCTTTTCATTCCAAGCCACTCCTGGCAGCAATTCCCTTCTCCTTTTCAGATTCCTATTTAGTTGCTTACTCACTGAACGGGGGGAAGAGGAGGAGGAGGAGGAAGAGTACGTCCCCTCTGCAGAGTGGACACGGTGTAAAATTCCTTTTCCACACCCTCTGGGCTGGATACCAGAGGCCACATCCAGTGAGGAGCCTGTGGGACCAAATTCCCTGGGCTGGGATGGCACTGCTGGGGCCGAGGTGCCACTGCTGAGGTGTCACTGTCACTGCTGGGGCTGAGGTGCCACTGCTGAGGTCAAGGTATCACTGCTAAACCTGAGGTGCCACTGCTGAGGTGTCACTGTCACTGCTAAAGCTGAGGTGCCACTGCTGAGGCCATGGTGGCACTGCTGAGTCCATGGTGTCCCTGCTGAGGCTGAGGTGTCCCTGCTAAAGCTGAGGTGCCACTGCTGAGGCTGAGCTGTCCCTGCTGAGTCCATGGTGTCCCTGCTGAAGCCATAGGATGAGTCCTGGCAGTGGCAGAGCTGCTGCTGCCCCCCTGCATGGAGCAGATGTCCCTCTGTGCAGGCGCTGCCCAGCCCAGCCACACAGCCCTGCTGCAGGAGGAGGCTCAGGGTGGTTTTGGGGGGCTCAGGGTGCCTGGTACAACCCCCTCCTCCAGCCCCTCAGAGGCCCTTGCCACGTCTGGCTGTGGTGATTAGGGCTCTGTGGGCAGGGTGAGGCAGAGCTCAGAGGGGCTGGTGCCAAGATAAGGCTCTATCAGGCTGGGCACACTTGGATCCTGCTGGTGAAGGAGGAAAGATTCTGAGAAAGATTTTCCATAATGCAGCTGCTTAGGAGCAGGAGCTGTTTCAGTTTGATAACTTTATGTGTCAGGATAAACGTGCAGGTGGGTCCCAGCTGTGCCTCTGGGCTGAGGAAATCCTCTGCAGTGATCTGCCCAGGGTTCCAGCCACGGCTGAGGTTTTGGGTGCCTGAACTCACATGAGGGACACAGAAGGTTCCATGGGTATGGAGTGGTGAAGCCAACAGTGAAACAAGCCCTGGGTGTGCCTGGAGCCCTCCTGGGACAGGCACCCTGTGCTGTGCTGTGCATCCCCAGCTGTGCATCCCCTTCATCCAGACCCATCTTGCTGGTGAAGGAGGAAAGATTCTGAGAAAGATTTTTTTTTTTAATGTACCTGCTTAGGAGCAGGAGCTGTTTCAGTTTGATAACTTTATGTGTCGGGATGAACGTGCAGGTGGGTCCCATCTGTGCCTCTGGGCTGAGGAAATCCTCTGCAGTGATCTGCACAGTGAGCTGAGGTTTGGGTGCCTCTCCACCTCCCTGAACTCACTTGAGGGACACAGAAGGTTCCATGGGTGTGGGGTGATGAAGCCCACAGTGAAACAAGCCCTGGGTGTGCCTGGAGCCCTCCTGGGACAGGCACCCTGAGCTGTGCATCCCCTTCATCCAGACCCATCCTGGCCCCTCTGTGCTCCTGCCCCAAGCTCTGGCATCACACAGACAATTCCTGGCAGGGCTTGGTGGAGCCTGGAGCTGAGCAGGGCTTTGATTCATGATCTAATTCTGAGGAGAGTGATTACTCAGTCCCCTGTTCTCCTTCTGGCAGCCAAATGCAGGCGAGAAATGGGGTTATGTTCCCTGATTGTGGCGGTTCCTCAAAGCGAAGCCTGGCACTGGCACCTGCAGCCCAGAAATGTCACCCTGATAAGGCTGGGGAGCTGCAGTGGGCTCCTGATTGTGGAACATGAGCCCTGTGCTTTCAGGCCAAGCTGGCTGCAGATTGGTGTTCCTGGCCAGGCCAGGAGAGGACCTGTTCCCCTGCCTGAGCTGTGGAGTGGCATTTGGAGGGATCGTGTAGGGAATTTCTCAGATCACCCACAAAGGGAGGTGTGAGAGGGCAGCACTTGGAGCAAATTTCACCCCTAATTTCCTCTCCTGTCTGCAGGGGCCTCACTGGACTGGAACACTCCCCTGCTCCTCTGGGATCTTCCAAGGCATCTTGTTTCACGATGGAAACCCTTGATAAGGAGACAGGAGCCTGCCAGGGACCAAGCTGAGATCCCTGCCTGGCTCTGTGTCTCCTGTTGGAGAGCTGGGGCTCCCTGCCAGCCTGGGCAGTGCAGGGCACCCCTGGCAGGGACGTGTCCCCCTTTCTGGCCATGCTGAGGAGGTTCTGGGCAAGGCTCACCTGAACAGAGAGCGTTGTTTAACAGGGCTGAGTCAAACCTGCAGCTCAAGAGGGACCCATGGCAGGGACAGTACAAGCACTGTGCCTGTGGCCTTTGGGCTCAGTGGCACCTGGTGCCCCAGCAGCTGGCAGAGGTGCTGGACGTGGTGTCCAGCCAGTGCTGCTTGTTCAGCTGGGACCAAGCCCCTCACACGCTCCAAGGGGTGCAGGGCTGAGTGGGGATGTGGTTGCTGCTCCCTGCTCACCAAGCAGAGGCATCACTCAAACTCCGGGCTGGGAAGGAGGTACCCAGCTCCTCGGGCAGGTCGGATGGGGGTAGCAGAGCAGAGATCGGCCAGGAACACTTCATGAAATGCTCGTCCTCCCTCTTGGCAGCGGGGATTTGCGGGGAGCAGCCGTGCGGGACGTGGGGCAGGTCGGCAGCCGCGGTCACCCCGCGGGTGCCAGCCTGGCGTTCAGGAGCCCGTGACCGCCTTCCCCTGCCCATCCACTCCTTAATGTTTCCGGTATCGTTGAGTAGAAACAATCTGACCTCAGGGAAAAGAAATCAGCGCTGGCCTCAATCGCTTTGTGTTTTGTGTAAACAGCCTCACCGGCAGAACAACCTTCTCCTTCAGCCTGGACAGACAACACGCTCTTGTCCGGCCGCTGGCTCCCGCGGGGCTGACACACACCTTCGGCTCTTCCTATTTGCCTGACCCTAATTTCAGGATCTCGGACCGTAGTGACCCCGAGCGGGGCAGCGTGAGGGGGAATTCGCGTCCCGGCAGCGGCACCAGAGGCGGAAACTCCGAGGAAATGTTGAAAGCAGGGACGTTCCTGCTCCGGCTGCGTCTGTCACAGCAGCCCCGGAGCCCCTCGGGGGCGGCGGCAGGGAACGGGCTGTCCTGCGGGGAGGGGACAGCGAGGAGCCCCGGGAGCCGGGTGGGCGCCGGGCGGTGTCCCCGGCTGGGACGGGGCAGCCCGGGGGGACCGGGAGCGGTGCGGGGCGCTGCTCGCGGGGCCGGGGCGGTGCCCCTGCCCGGTGTGGGGCCGGTTTGGTGCCCCTGCCCGGTGTGGTGCCCCTGAGAGGTACAGCGTCAGTGCGGTGCCCCTGCCCTGTTAGGTGTCGGTGCGGTGCCCCTGCCCGGTGCGGTGCCTCTGCCCGGTGCGGTGCCCCTGCCCGGTGTGGTGCCCCTGCCCGGTGTGGTGCCCCTGCCAGGTACAGTGTCAGTGCGGTGCCCCTGCCCGGTGCCCCTGCCCGGTGTGGTGCCCCTGCCCGGTGCGGTGCCCCTGCCAGGTACAGTGTCAGTGCGGTGCCCCTGCCCGGTGTGGGGCCGGTTTGGTGCCCCTGCCGGGTGTGGTGCCCCTGAGAGGTACAGTGTCAGTGCGGTGCCCCTGCCCTGTTCGGTGTCGGTGCGGTGCCCCTGCCAGGTACAGTGTCAGTGCGGTGCCCCTGCTCGGTGCCCCTGCCCGGTTTGGTGCCCCTGCCCGATGCGGTGCCCCTGCCCGGTGCGGTGTCGGTGCAGTGCCCCTGCCCGGTTTGGTGCCCCTGCGCTGTTCGCTGTCGGTGCGGTGCCCCTGCCCGGTGCCCCTGCCCGGTGGCGCAGCGCGGCCGGGGGGCGGCGGTCGCTCGGAGGCGGGCCCGGGCGGGGCGGGGGCGGTGCCGCCGGGGCGGTGCCGGTGCCGGGGCCGGTGCCCGGACCGGGTCTCGGCGGTCGCTCCCGGTTGCGGGCTGGCGGAGGCCACGGGTGCGAAGCTCGGGAGCGGCCGCTCCCGCCGGGCCGGAGCCGATGCTGGCGGCCGAGCCCGCCGCTACCGGAGCCATGTCCCATCCCGAGGCGGAGCGGGCGGACGGCGGCTCCCCGCCGGAGCCGGAGCCGGGTCCGGGGCTCACCGGACGGGCCCCGCACCGTAACCGCAGCCGGCGGCCCTCGGGGCGCGATTCCCGACGGGCTTCCTCCCGCTTCAACCGGCGGAGCTCGGCCGAGCTGGAGCTGCTGGGGTACCCGGCACCGGACGGGGAGCGCGGGGTGTCTCCGCCGCCGCCGGCGGCCGCCGCCGGGCTCCGGGAACCGGAGGAGACGGAGAGCGAGGAGGTCGAGACGCGGGCGGTCGCCACCTCCCCCGACGGCCGCTTCCTCAAGTTCGACATCGAGATCGGCCGCGGCTCCTTCAAGACCGTCTACAAGGGGCTGGACACGGAGACCACGGTGGAGGTGGCGTGGTGCGAGCTGCAGGTACGGCCCCAGCCCGGGCCGGGGGCTCCGGACAGGCACCGGGACCCTCTGCCCCGCTGATTCCCTGCCCTGTGCAGCCCCCCCGGTCCTACCCTGCCCGGCTGCTGTCTGGGACTCGCGGGCACCTCCTGGGCTCCGTCAATCTCCGCCTGTGCCCGTCCCTGTGGTGCCCCAGCAGCGGGCAGGGCACGGTGCGGGCTCCCCTCGCTGCCCTGCGCTGTGCCCATCACTGCCCGTGCCTCGGTGCCTCGTGGGTCCGCTGGCCCGGGCCCCGAGTGCTGCTCGCTGCCGCCGCTCCTGGCCCTCCTGCTCATCACGTGCTGTTTTCCATTTGCTTTCTTGCTGCCTGCACCGTGGAGCATGCCAGGGTGCCCACGTTCTTGATGCCAGCCCCCACTCTGGCACTTTACAGGTGGATCTGGGGCTGGGCATCCCACTGTGCTTCTGTTGCCCAGCAGCTCGCAGCTTTCCCTCCAGGAGCACAGCAGTGCCCTCTCTGCGTGCCTGCCTGTGCTTGTGCTGGATCTTCCCCCCAAAGTTTGCTCCTGTAGCCCTCGGTGTGCCCTGGGGCAGGTGCCTGCAGCGAGCTGGGGCTGGCTGTCAGCTGGGAGCAGGGTGCAACACGACCTTGGTGCCCTCTGCCTGCTTGACCTTGGCTGGAGTGCTGTACAGGGTCACCTGTGATGGTTTCTGTGGTGCTGCCAGGGACTCTGAGGAGCATCCCCATCTCCTCTCTGCTGCCACTCTCCTCCATCTCTCTCCTTGGCTGTCCTGCTGTGCTGAGAGCAGTGGTGACAGCGTTGCCTCCACAATGCCTTTGCCCCCTCAAGTGCTTTTGATGGGCCTGATCTTGTCCATGGAGGTGCCCAGGGAGATGTGTGGGGCTGCCTCTTCTCCTTGGAGCACCTTTTGGTGAAGTCCAAAGTCTCCCTCAGGCTCCTGACCCTGGGATGGCTGCTGTGGTGGGAAAGGTCCAAGTCCTTGTTGACACAGAAAAACGTGTCTTGCGAGTTTGTTGTCTTGTTCCCAAAAGCTCAGTGCACTTACAGGTGGCTGCCTGGGCTGGGTCCTCGGGGTGGCTGCAGCCCAGCAGAGCAAGAAGAGATCCTGAGAGACTGCTGGGTGGTTTCTAGAGGGCTCTTAGTGAGGAAGGTGAAGGTTTGCTCCCCACCCCAATGGGTTGCAGAGTTCAGTTGTTGAGAGCTCAGTTCGGAGCTCAGTTCGGAGTTTGCTCCCCACCCCAATGGGCTGCACAGTTCAGTTGTTGAGAGCTCAGTTCAGAGCCAGCTCAGTTCTCCTGCCCTCACAAAGCCCCCCAGCTCCATCCAAACACCCCTGAGCTCTCTCGAGTCCCTTCAGGTGGCAGCCACAGACTGGAACAGGCTCTCCTTGGCGAGCCCAGGCCCTTCATCCCTGGGTGAGTCAGCTGTGTCCCTCCCCGTGGGTCTCAGCCCCATGCCACAGCTGTGCCCCTCTGCCTGCCCTGGGGCCTGGCACACACAGCAGCTCCTGTTCCTGCTCCTCCCTGCCTGCGGGCACTGCTGGTGTCTCGGAGGGGCTGGGAGGGATGAGCCTGCCCCACTCAGGTGGAGGGGAACGGGGAGCTGGGCAGCAAAACGCTGCTGTGTCCCTGCCCAGCAGGAACATGCTGGCCCTGAGAGCCAGCCAGGAGTGGCACAAGCACTCACCTGTCCCCTGGGGGTGCTGGTGGAGAGGGTCCCCTGCCAGGGACCCTTCTGTGAGCCCCCCATGGTGCTGGGGACACCGGACCCCTCTGGGGGTCGCTGCCAGAGCCAGGACCCTGCCCCTGCCCTCCCCACCCAGGGCTTGGCTCCATTCCACTGACTGCTCTTTATGCAGTGTCTGTTGTACCCAAATCCCTGTCCCACAGGGGGCTGAGAGCACAGACACAGACATTTAGGAGTTTGTTGTTTTTCTTTTTCAGCAATCATGCAAAGAATTGCACACTGTGACACAAATACGGGATTTGGAACCACAAATAAAAATGGTTGTGGTTCTGCCATTTTAAAAATAGCTTTGTCCTGTGCACTTCACAGTTCTCCTTCTATTGCCTTTCAATTCCAAATGAGTACTTAACCTCAGGCCTGACCTGTTCTGCACCAGAGAACCTGGTTCAGCTGCTGTGATGGATCCCAGTCCCAAACCCCAGCTCTCCCTGCTGTCCTTGCCCTGACCTTCCCTCCTCAGAGCCTGCTGAAGCACGGCTTGCTTTTGCCTGTCTTCTGTCTCCCTGAGACCCTCAGGGGACCTGCCCATCCCTGTCCCCTGTCCTGAAGGCAGCGTCTGTCTGTCCACAGCCCCACTGTTTGTGCTTTCCAGCTTTAGCCTGGCACTATTTCTGTCCGAGGTGCTGCGGGTGCTGGGGAAGGAGAAAGCAGGGAGAGGAAACCAGAGGCCCAGAGTGGGGTCTGGCTGTAAATACCTGGCTGTGAGATTTTCCTGTGGAAACCCCTTGGGGTTGCCCAGGTGGGCAGGAGCAGCAGGCAGTGCTGTGCCTGCCCTGGCTCTGGCACCCAGGTAAGCTCAGCCAGCAGCCCTGGGGCTGCAGGGCACGGGGAGGGCAGTGAGGAGCTGGCTGAGAGCTGACAGAGTGCTGCCTCCTCTGGGGGGCTTGGGGGTCCCTGGGGCTGTGGATGTGGCTGGAGGGACAGTGCTGAGCACTGGCTCTGTGCCCCACCATGGTGTTGCTCCGAGTGCCAGTGCAGTGCCATGGGGCAGCCCTGTGAGTGCTGCAGAGGGCACAGAGCACTGCCAGGCTGGGCACAGCCTCCTGCTGCAGGGACAGCAGCCATCCCCACCCTCCCTTCTCCTGCAGCTGGCCTCAGCTCCTGCTGCTGGCTGTGCTGGGCTCCTCAGCAGCCAGCTCCTGGCTCACAGGAGGGGCTGGATTGTTGCCACCATTGCCACCAGCTCCTCGTGGTCCCCGTGCCACCACCCCCAGCGTCCTCCTCCGCCCTGTGTGGAGGCTGGAAGGAGAGGACACGGTGTGCCCATGCTGTGTGCCATGTCTGTGCTGGCAGCCCTGCCTGCCCTGCCCCTGCTGGTGCTGCTCCAGCCCAGGATGGGCTTTGATGCCCACATTTAACGGGGAGAGTATCAGCACAGGGCTGGGAGCTGCTGCCACTGGGGTCATGTGTGTGGAAGGAGTGATGCCAAGCGAGCCCAGCAGCCCTGGCACAGCCTGGGGCACAGCCCTGCCTCCCCCAGACCTTACTCCAGACACTCTGGGAGAGGTGGCCTTGTGCTGGAGCTGGGCATGGCACAGTGAGGGCTGTGCTGGCACAGCTGCTCCAGCTGGGGTCTGCTCTGGCTGAGCTGGGACAGCCCTGGCACCCATAAATCCCCATTTCACAGCCTCCTCATGCCCTTGCAGGTTTGTGGGGTGCAGTGAAGCCTCTGGACACCCCCAGTGGGTAGCAGAGGGCCAGAGGGGTGGTGGTGGCCGTGGCACTGGGCAGGGAAGCCGGTGTGTGCTGCTGGCCCTGCAGGGGTTCGGGTGCTGTTTTCCTCCTTCCCTATGAAAGGTCCCATTCATGCTGCTGCAGCAGGCTCAGGTTCTCCTCTGGGCTGAGCCTGTCCCTGAGCATGTATTAAATGTGGGGGGATTATGGAGCAGCTCCAGCCAAGCCTTGGGGCCGCCTGTGATGCAATGAAAATGTTACGAAAGCCGAGGGGATTGATGGCTGGTGGCCACTGGCCAAGGGGCCGAGGCAGCTCTGGCAGCTCTGCCGGGGCAGCTCCAGTTTCCTTGGCCTCTGAACGTGGGCTGGGCAGGGGTCCCAGCGTGGAGGCCCCCAGGCTGTGCAGCAGCTGAGCTCTGCAGGACCCCAGGGTGGTGGGGCTGTCACTGCTCCTGCTCCTCCTGCCCAGGGCTGAGCCCTCCCTTGAGGCTGGAGCTGCCTCCTGCAGCCCTGCCCAGCCAGCTCCCCTCTCCCTGCACCCTGGAGCTGTGTCCCTCCAGCATGAGGGGCTGTCCCCTCCGCTGGCCCCTGCCCCAGCTGCAGTCAGCACCCTCGGCTTGTGTTTCCACTTTAATTAACTCGAGCAGGAGGAACATGGAAAAACCTGGGCTGGAGCCTCCCCCGCCTGCTTTCCCCAACAAAGGCCTCATTGAGGCTGGCCCAGCACAGAGCCCAGGGCTGCTGCTGCCCCGCTGGGGGCAGAAGAGCCGTGGCCATGGTGTCTGCACAGGGCAGGGTGGCAGCAGCCTCTGCAGAGTCCCCAGATGTCCCCTCCAGCTGCAGGATGGGGATCCCTGTCCCCAGGCAGCTGCAGCTGGGGGCTGAGTGAGGGGAATGAGGATGGGTGGGCTCAGCACAGGGCAATGGGGAACTGCTTGGGTGCACTCACCCAGAGTGGTGGGCTGGTGGAGGGACCAGTCCAGAGTGGCCCAAACCATGTGCATGCCACTGTGCTGGGGCCACAAAAGCCTCCTCTGCCTTGTATGGGGTCGTGAGGGTCTTTTGTGGCCCCTCACACAGCAGGATCCCCCGTGTGCCCCCCTCACCCCTCCTGGCTCCCACAGACACGGAAGCTGTCCAAGACGGAGCGGCAGCGGTTCAGCGAGGAGGTGGAGATGCTCAAGGGGCTGCAGCACCCCAACATCGTCCGCTTCTACGACTCCTGGAAGTCAACCATCAAAGGGCAGATCTGCATCGTGCTGGTCACGGAGCTCATGACGTCTGGCACCCTGAAAACGTGATTGGGGCGGGCAGGGGAGGGAACGGGGTCTCTGCTCTTTGTTGTGGGGTCATCTGAATCCATCTGGCACCCTGAAAACGTGATTGGGGCGGGCAGGGGAGGGAACGGGGTCTCTGCTCTTTGTTGTGGGGTCATCTGAATCCATCTGGCACCCTGAAAACGTGATTGGGGCGGGCAGGGGAGGGAACGGGGTCTCTGCTCTTTGTTGTGGGGTCATCTGGGTCTGGATGGCGATGGGAGGAGGGTGGGCTGGAGCCAAGGCTGGGCCACGAAGCTGAGCCCCACAGGTCTGAGTCCTGTGGGTCCCTGGCAGGTATTTGAGGTCCTGTTGGTCCCAGACAGGTATTTGAGGTCCTGTTGGTCCCATGCAGGTACTTGAAGCCCTGTTGGTCCCTGGTGGGTATTTGAAGCCCTGTTTGCCCCAGACATGTATTTGAGGCCCTGTTGGTTCCGGACAAGTATTTGAAACTCTGTTGGTCCCAGGCAGGTATTTGAGGTCCTGTTGGTCCTAGGCAGGTATCTGAGGCCCTGGCAGGTATTTGAAGCCCTGTTGGTCCCTGGCAGGTGTTTGAGGCCCTGTTGGTTCCTGGCAGGTATTTGATAGTCCCTGACAAGTATTTGAAGCCCTGTTTGTCCCAGGCAGGTATTTGAAGCCCTCTTGGTCCCAGGCAGGTGTTTGAGGCCCTGTTGGTCCCTGTTGGGTATTTGAGGCCCTGTTGGGTATTTGAGGCCCTGTTGGTCCCTGTTGGGTATTTGAGGCCCTGTTGGTCCCAGACAGGTATCTGAAGCCCTATTGGTCCCTGACAGGTATTTGAGGCCCTGTTGGTCGCTGGCAGGTATTTGAGGCCCTGGTAGGTGTTTGAGGCCCTGTTGGTCCCTGGCAGGTATTTGAGGCCCTGGTGGGTATTTGAGGCCCTGTTGGTCCCTGTTGGGTATTTGAGGCCCTGTTGGTCGCTGGCAGGTATTTGAGGCCCTGGTAGGTGTTTGAAGCCCTGTTGGTCCCTGTTGGGTATTTGAGGCCCTGTTGGGTATTTGAGGCCCTGTTGGTCCCTGGCAGGTATCTGAAGCGCTTTAAGGAGATGAAGCTGAAGGTGCTGCAGCGCTGGAGCCGGCAGATCCTCAAGGGTTTGCATTTCCTGCACACTCGCTCGCCCCCCATCATCCACCGTGACCTCAAGTGTGACAACATCTTCATCACGGGCCCCACGGGCTCCGTCAAGATCGGGGACTTGGGCCTGGCCACGCTCAAGAGAGCCTCCTTTGCCAAGAGTGTGATAGGTGGGGGCTCCTGGGGGCTCTGGGGGCTGCAGGGGTGGGCAATGTGGGGGTGCTGAGCTCCCCTGCTCCCCCAGGCACCCCCGAGTTCATGGCCCCCGAGATGTACGAGGAGAAGTATGACGAGGCCGTGGACGTGTACGCCTTTGGGATGTGCATGCTGGAGATGGCCACCTCGGAGTACCCCTACTCTGAGTGCCAGAACGCCGCCCAGATCTACCGCAAGGTCACCTCGGTGAGGCCCGGCCCCAGCTGGGGGGCGCTGCCATGGTCAGCTGCCCATTCTGGGGGGGGACCACAGCCCTGTGTGTGTGTCACTGTGCTGGGGCCACAGAAGCCTCCTCTGCATTGGGTCTTTGTGGCCCCCTGTGCTTGGCAGGACCCCCTGTGTGCCCTCCTCACACCCTCACTGTTTCCCAGCTCCCCACTGGAGCTGCCAGGCCTTGCTGCTGATGAAATGTGTCACTGTGTGGGTTGTGTGAACAGCTAAAGGCAGTGAGGGGTTGCTCTGCCAGGCCATGGAGCTGTGGCTGGTGGTGGTGGGGCATGGCTTGGCCAGACCCCACATCCCTGGCGCTGCACCAGTGTGTTAATGGGGTGGAACGGGAGCAGTCTGCTCAGTCACCCTGGCTTTGGGCACTGCAGCTGCCCTGACCGGTCCTGGCCAGCTCCTGCCTGTTGAGGTGGAAACTCTGAGCCCTGGGGCATCCTGGCCACATGCAGGCACACGTGGCCTGGCCACAGGGGCCATGCAGAGCTCATGTGGCCCTGGGCTGGTTGTCCCCTGGGCCCTGGGTTGGCACAGGAGGTGCTCACTGTCACTACCCCCAGGGCCTGAAGCCCAGCAGCTTCTACAAGGTGAAGGTGCCCGAGCTGAAGGAGATCATCGAGGGCTGCATCCGCATGGACAAGAACGAGAGGTGGGGGCAGAGCAGGGTCCGGGTGGCAGGGCAGGGTCTCCCCTGGCCCCGAGCCCACTCTGAGCCTTGCCCTCTGCAGGTACACCATCCAGGACCTGCTGGAGCATTCCTTCTTCCAGGAGGACACCGGGGTGCACGTGGAGCTGGCTGAGGAGGATGATGGAGTCAAGTCTGGGCTCAAGCTCTGGCTGCGCATGGACGACACGAAGAAGCTGCACGGCAAATACAAGGACAACAACGCCATCGAGTTCCTCTTTGAGCTCTACAAGGACGTGGCAGAGGAGGTGGCTCAGGAGATGGTGGGTACAGACCTGGGGGAGCCCTGGGGTGCTGTGGGGTCCCCACACAAGTGACAATCTCCCTCCTGCGCAGGTGGTGCTGGGCTTTGTATGTGAGGCTGACTACAAGCTGGTGGCCAAGGCGGTGCGGGACCGTGTGGTGGCCATCAAGCGCAAGAGGGAGAAGCTGAAGCGTGCCCAGGGCGCTCCATCCCCGGCAGAGCCAGAGCAGCCGCCAGGTGTCCTGCGCCTCCTGGAGGAGCTCAAATCCCCGCTGCCACCTGGCGGCCCCACGCCCGCCCCGGCCACCCCCGGCTCTGGGGACTCTGCCTTCAGCAGCACCTTCCCCCTGGAGCCCGAGGAGCCCGAGGCTGACCAGCACCAGCACTTCACCTACCGCCACACCAGCTACTCCTCGGCCACCTGTGCGTAGGCACCGAGGGGGCACAGCCGGGTGGGCAGCAGGGCTGAGAGGGGGTCCATCAGCTTCTCCCACCCCACAGCCCTTCCCCAGCTGCCCAGCGAGGGAAAGCACTGCCTTTGCTTCATGCCAGCTCTCCTCCACAGCCGACTGTGAAACCGATGGGTACCTGAGCTCCTCTGGCTTCCTGGACTCTCCAGACCTGGCCCACCGCAGCTTTGTGGCTGTGGACCCCACCAGCCCTCCCCCCAGCCGGCCTGTGCGCTGCTTCCCCACGGTGAGCACGGGCTCAGGGGGGCTCAGGGCAGCTGTGGCACCAGTTCAGCCCAGCTGTGGCACCAGTTCAGCCCAGCTGTGGCACCAGCTCACCCCTCCTCTCCTGCAGAGCATCGCCGTGCAGCTGCCCACAGACCATTTGCCCCCTGCCAGTGGTTTCTCCTCCTCGGTGGACAGGTGAGGCTGGGGGAGCTGGACAGGGAGGGTGGTGCTTGGGAATGGCCGTGCTGATGCTCTGGAGCTGGGGATTCCTGCAGCTACACCTCGGATGTGGCATCAGGCATGAGTGATGGCTATGAGGGGCTGTCAGCCAGCGAGCAGAGCACCAAGCTGCCCCCCAAGAGAGCCTCGGGGAAGCTGCTGCGGCGCCGAGCCCGCTCCAGGCTGCGCATCACCAACGTGAGTGCCACCAGAGCCAGGCTGGGGACAGGCAGGGGACGGGCAGGGCCAGGTGGGTTTTCCTGGGCTTGAGCCAGCCCTGCCACCCCCAGATCTCCGACAAGAACGACCGAGTGGTGGAGTGCCAGCTGCAGACCTACAACAACAAGATGGTGACCTTCAAGTTCGACCTGGATGGGGACAACCCCGAGGAAATTGCAGCCGCCATGGTGAGAGCAGGGGGAGGGAGAAGGTGGGCTGTGCCTGGCTGGGCTGGGTGCTGATGGACCCCTGCACACCCTCAGGTGCACAATGAGTTCATCCTCAAGTCGGAGAGGGAGAGTTTCATCAGCCGCATCCGGGACATCATCCACCGCGTGGAGACCCTGCTGCGCAAGGACCGCGGGGGCACCGAGCTGCCCAAGGGCCCCGGGGCTGACAGTGCTCTGGGCAGCCCTGTGAGTGCCAGCCTGGGGAAGCTGCTGCTGCTGCTGGGCATGGCTTGGGGCGCTGCCTGGCCCCAGGGAGTGCGGGGTGGCTTGGGGTGCAGGGTCCTCCTGTGGTCACTTGGCCGCTCCTGTGACAAGTCAAGGTGTTCCCCAGCACAGAGGAGATTCCAGCTCCTGTCCCCAGGGTGGGGCCAGTGGGGGCTTGGCACAGCTTGGTCGTGGCCTCTGCCCCAGTGCTGGGCTCAGCTCACCCTTCTCACAGGTGGACCTGCAGCTGCAGGGGCTCTCGCGCTCCATCTCCTCCTCATCCTCGCTCAGTGGTACGTCTGTGCCCCTCTGCCGGCCCTTCCTCTCTCCCCCAGCCCCATGCAGGGCAGGTGATGGCCTCAGCCGAGCCCTGAGGGTCTCAAAGGACACGTCCTGCCCTGGCTGAGGCTGGCTGTCACCCTGTGCCACAGACCTGAGCTGCACCAGCCCCAGCCTGTCTGTGCAGCCCCCCGTGCTGCCGCTGCTGAGCCGCTCCCCGTCAGAGACCAACCTGGGCAGCCCTGTGGAGCCCCCGGTGCCACTGGGGTCGCCCTCAGGTACTGGTGCTGGCAGGGTGGGCGTGTTCATTGCCCTGGGGGGTGCCAGCTGCTCCCCTGGGCAGGGCCAGGAGGGGCCCTGGGGCTGCTCCTGATGCTCCTCTCCCTGCAGGCCCAGCACAGACCTGGCCCCTCGTCTCCATGGCTCCCTCCTGGCTCACGTCGTCACCAGCAGTGACACCAACGCTGACCCCCCAGGGGACCCCAGGGGCGCCTGTCCCCCCAGCCCTGCCCCAAGCCCTCCTGTCCCCCCAGCCTGTGCCCACACCCCCTGTTCCCTGTGAGCCCAGCAGCCCCCTGAGCCCTGCTGTGACCAGCACACCCTTGTCCCCCACTGCTCCCCTCCTGTCCCTGGCCAATGTCTTCTCCCTGGCAGTGATGACCGTGGCCCACACTGTCTCCTCCATTGCCAGCTCAGGTGGGCACCTGTACCCACCCCTGCTGCCACGGCCACAGAGTCTTGCCCTGGGTGCCCCACGCTTTGTGTACCCTGACCCCACCAGCACAGACAAGCCAGTCCCACCTGGCAGCGGGACCCCAGAGTCAGTGGCAGCTGCTGTCCCCACTGCTGGAGTGCCCATACCATCCCTTCCCTTGGCACCAGCCCCAGGGTGCCCCCCGGGCAGCGAGGCCGTGGGGAGCCCTGTGCAGCTGCTGAGCACATCCACAGCTGGCAGTGCAGAGGGCAGCACGGTGAGTGTGGGTGCACAGGGGCTGCCCAGCAGGGCTGGGTGCTCGCTGCAGGTGCTGCACTGGGGTGGGATGGAGCCTTGTGGCTTGTGGAGCCACTGGGCTGCAGGGAGGGCTGAGAGGGTGGCAGATCCCAGGGCACACAGGGGAGGACAGGAGATGTGGTGGGACATGGAGTGGGGCTGCTGATGGTGCTCAGTGCCCACAGGGGAGGACAGGAGAGGTGGCAGGACATGGGGTGGAGCCGCTGATGTGCTCAGTGCCCACAGGGGAGGACAGGAGAGGTGGCAGGACGGGGGGTGGAGCTGCTGATGTGCTCAGTGCCCACAGGGGAGGACAGGAGATGTGGCAGGACATGGGGTGGGGCTGCTGATGTGCTCAGTGCCCACAGGGGAGGACAGGAGAGGTGGCAGGACGGGGGTGGGGCTGCTGATGTGCTCAGGTGCCCACAGGTGCTGCCCGGTGCCCCCAAGCCCAGCCACTCTCTGATCATCTCGGAGGCACCAGCCTCCAGCGTGCCCAAGGCGCAGCTCTCACCCATCAATGAAGGTAAGGAGGGGCAGGGCAGAGGCTGTGCCAGGGCACCGCAATGCCCCTGTGCCCACCGCTGCCCCTGTCCCCAGCAGAAGCCAAGCCGCAGGTGCTGGGCCGCTTCCAGGTGGTGCCAGCCAAGGACCTGGGGCCGGGCAGCAGCGAAGGGGAGCAGCCCGGCCCGGAGCCGGCAGCCAGCGCCTCCCCGCCTCCCGCCGTGCCCGACACGAGCCGCAGCTCCAGCAGCGACTCGGACGCGGCACCGGAGGCGCCCAAGGCTGAGGAGGGGCCGGCCGAGGGCGGCTCCGCGCCCGCTGCGCCCGCGGGGAGCGACCCCGGGGAGGGCCCTGGGGAAGAGGGCACGGAGAATGTGCCGCAGGCCATGCTGAGCCAGGTGTGGCTGAGCTACTCCCGCAGCCTCTCCTACGTGAGCAGCGACGACACCGAGAGCGAGGACGAGGAGATCTGGGAGGAGCTGCAGAACCTGCGCCAGAAGTGAGCAGGGGTGGCACCTGGGAGCCCACGCGTGTTCCCAGCGAGCCCGTGGGGACCTCGCTGTCCCTTCCCCGGCCCCGCTGCCACCTCCTCTCCTCTCCGCAGGCACCTGGCGGAGGTGCAGCTGCTGCAGAGCGCTCAGAAGAAGGAGATCGAGGAGCTGTACCTGCGCATGGGGAAGCAGCCGCCGCTGGGCATCGTGTCCCCCGCTGCCATGCTGTCCGGCCGCCAGCGCCGCCTCTCCAAGGGCAGCTTCAACCCCTCCCGCCGCAACAGCCTGCAGCGCCTGGAGCTGGCACCGCCCGCGGGTACCGGCACCGCTCCCGTTCCCCGTTCACCGCCGGGCAGGGTGGGGCGGCAGGGCAGGGACCCCGGGCTGAGCGGGGCTGCAGGGCAGGGCTCCGGGTGAGCGGCACAGCCCCGTTCCACACCGGGCTGGGTTCAGGGTGAGCGGCACGGCCCCGTTCCCCACCGGGCAGGGTTCAGGGTGAGCGGCACAGCCCCGGGGTGAGCGGCACAGCCCCGTTCCCCACCGGGCACGGCCCCGGTTGAGCTGCCCAGCCCGGTGCCCTCACCGTGCCATCCCCGCAGGCATCATGCGCCGCAACTCGCTGAGCGGCAGCAGCACGGGCTCGCAGGAGCAGCGCCTCAACAAGGGCGTGACCTTCGCCGACGACATCGGGCGCATGGTAAGGGACACGGGCGGGTCCCGCGGGGATCCCGTGGCGTTCCTGCGCCTCTCGGCTCACGGCTGCTTCTCTCCGCAGTAGCCGGCTGGCCAGGAATGACCCCATGAACTACCTCATCCAAGTGCCTGCTGCCCTCGGCGGGCAGAGCCAGCCCTGCAGAGCCCGCGCTGCCCTCGGCTGTGGGGCTGGCCCGTCCCCAGGGCTCTGCCCGCTGTCCCCGGCCCCTCTGCGGGAGGACACGAGCGAGGTGTGTCCGTGCTTGGTGGCTGGAAGGAGCTGAGCCCCCCCTGAGGACCCCCAGCCCCGCACCGACCCCGCCTTCGGCTCCCGGCGGCCCTCCTGGATCCGGGAGCACTTTGTTATGAAGATGTGGCGTTGGAAAAGCGTTTTCATAAACGTGGATTGAATACAAACTGGCTCTGCGTGTGTCTGTCGGGCAGGACGCGTGGCTGCTTGCCTCACTGTGTGAGGATAAACAGCAAAAAGCAGAAAATCCCCCCTGAGGCGGGCACAGCCCAAGAGATCCGTGACAACGGAGCGTCAGTGAGAGGATTTATTGTGGGGAGTGGCGGCACCCGGGCGCTCCGTCCCTCCCGCGGGCACGGCCCCGGGGCGGGTTCTGCCCTGCCTGCGGGGAGCCCCCGGGGCTTTCTCCGGGCCAAAGCAGAGCACGGGGCAGGCCCGAACCCCTCAGGGCATTTGCCTCGAGGCCCGTCCTGCCTGGCGCGGGCGGCAGCTCAGTCACGGGCCGGGCCGGGCCGGGCGATCCCCGCTCAGCTTGCGGTGCCCTCCGCCCGCGCCCGGGCCCGCGCCCGCGCCGCCTCCGCCTCCTGCTCCAGCTCATCCAGGAACCGCTCCTGCGACACCGAGTAGAAGGTGTAACCGTCTGCGGGGGGAGTTAAGGAAAAGCAGCGTGCGCGGCCCCGGAGCCCCCCGGCCCCACCGTTCCGTGGCCCCGGAGGATACAGATGCCAAAAGTCACCGCGCCGATGCCGAGCGCCAGCAGCACGTTGCGGCTGCGGAGCCGGCGCTGCAGGGCGCGCTGGCGCTGGACCTGCTCCACCTGCGCCATGAGGCGGCGCTGCTCGGGGCTGAGCCCCGGCTCCCGGGCCGGGTCAATGCGCCGCGCGAACGCCGCCTCACCCGGCTCCCCCGGCGCCGCCATCTTGCCCCGCCGGCTCCGCGCGGAGATGTGACGTCACATCCGGAGGGGCTCGCTGGCCAATCGGAGAGCCCGGGCGGAACGCGGCGTCGAGTGGGTGATGCCCATCGCGGCATCGGCGAGTGCTGATTGGTGGGGTGGGGTCACGTGGTGGGAAACGTCTCAGCCGCCCGCCCTGAACGGGGCCGGGGCCTGAACGGGGCCGGGGCCTGCCCAAAACCCGGCCAGACCCGGCCTGGTGCCGCCCCAGAGCGGCCGGGAGGAGGCGGCGGAGCCCCGGGCCGGTCTCTCCCCGCAGGGCCGGTGCAATCACTGCCGTTACGGCCTCGGCCCTGCCCTGCTCCATGGGGACTGAGGTGCCCCTGGGGGCCCGGGGCCGTGACTCAGGGCCCGTGTTCTGTGGGGTTGCTCCTGAGATTATCGAGGACACCCTGATCCACTTGGCCACGGAGAACGAGCAGTACCTGAGCGAGCTGCCCGAGCAGGCCGGGTGCTTCAAAGAGACGCGGATCGTGGGTGAGGCTCGGCACAGCAGCTCCCGGGGCGGCTGTACACCGAGCCTCGGGAGCTGCAGCGAGTGCCTGCTGTGCTTTTTGCAGAATTTATATTCCTTTTGGCTGAAAAATGGCACTTGGACCTGCCCACACGGTACCAGGCAGTGGAATTACTTGAACGGTAATGAGAGTCCTAAACACAGCACATTTCCCATCCCCTGGTGGGGTTTTACTGCCCAGCCCTGTTTCACTCTGTCCCAAAACCACACAGGATTAATGAGCTTTGTCTCTTCTTTCATTTAATCTGAATTATTACTTCTACATATACTCCTATACATACATACATACATACATACATATTAATATACACATACATAATATATAGATGGATATATGTATATATATCAAATATATACATAATAATATATATGTATATATTATATATACATATATATGTTATGTATATATATTATATATACCATATATAATATAGTATATATATTTGTATTATATTTGTATTATTATAATACAAATAATATATATTTGTATTATATATATTATAAAGTATATTGTACAATATATATTATATATTGTACATTGTATATATAATACACATACAATATATATTGCATATAATACACATATATAAATATATAAATATTTATATATGCATACATTATATATTATATATAGAAAATATATATCTATTTACACGTATTATCTCTCTCTCTCTATATGTATATATTATATATATGTAGATATTATATATACACATATGTGGAATTGCCTTTGTTCCTTTTCCCCAGCAGCCAGCACCATTCTCTGAGCAACTGTGGCTTTTGTATACAATATATAATATTTTATCTAATATCTATTATATATTATATATACATAATAATATATATAATATATACATACATGTATATTATATATCATATATATCTATTTACACATATATATGTATATATTATATATATGTATGTGTATATTATATATAAGTATATATTATATATACATGTATGTAGAATTGCCTTTGTTCATTTTCCTCAGCAGCCAGAACCATTCTCTGAGCAATTGTGGCTTTTGAATATATAATATACAATATATACATAATAATATAGTATATACAATATATACCTACATGTATATAATATATATATATTATATATCTATTTACACATATATATGTACATATTATATATACATGCATATGGAATTGCCTTTATTCCTTTTTCTCAGCAGCCAGAACCATTCTCTGAGCAATTGTGGCTTTTGTATATATAATATACAATATATAATATATAATATATAATATACAATATATAATATATTATATATATAATATATATGTATGTATGTATGTATTATATATATATGTATATATTATATATATTAAATGTATGTGTATATTTTATATATATATATATATTATATATTATATATATACGTATGTGGAATTGCCTTTGTCCCTTTTCCTCAGCAGCCAGAACCATTCTCTGAGCAATTTTGGCTTTTGTATATGTAATATACAATATACAATATATATTATATATTATATACATATATAATATATGTGTATATTCTATATATGTGTGTGTGTATTATATATATGTATATATTACATATATTACATGTATGTGTATATTACATATATGTATATATTATATATACATATACGTGGAATTGCCTTTGTCCCTTTTCCTCAGCAGCCAGAACCATTCTCTGAGCAATTGTGGCTTTTGTAGGTTCATGATCAAGCAGGTAGAGCAGATGTGTGATGGCAGAGGGAGCACAAAAGGCCAGAGGAGCAGCTGGAGCTCTGTCAGGGATCAGATCACCAACACCTTTGTCCTGAGACTCGTGTCCTGTGTTCAGCTTGCCAGCAAACTCTCTCTGCACTACAGTGTAAGCCAGCTCAGCCTGTCCTTGCTCTAGCACCATGGTTAAATCTGCAGTGTATTAATCTCTCTTAAAAATAGATTTCCTTTTTGGAAGCCAGTAGTGATAATGAGATGCCAAGGACACAACATTCCCTTTAGGGTAGGTGAATTGCTGCTCACCCAGTAACAATTTGCTGGCAAGTGTTCCCATTCTGAGGGGGGGAAAAAAATGCAGGAAAATCTCAGCCCTGTGGTTGTCAAAAATTGTGTGTCCACACCTGCCTGGGGATGGTTTGTTGAGCTGAAACCTGTGGGGAAGGTCAGAGCTGGGAGGTGACACCACTTTGTTCCTGCCTTACTCCTGGAAGACATTTTGTCTCTTTTTCCTCTTCAGAGAGTGACCAGTGACACAGCTTTAACATTTCTGCAATCCATAAAATACTCCTACACTAAGCAGGAATTGCTGGAGTCAGAGCTTGCTGTTTTAAACACTCTGCAGTTCCACATCAACGTGTCAACCCCCTTGGCCTATGTGGAATTGCTCCTGGAGGTTCTAGGTGAGAGTATCACTCAGGGAGAAGGGGAAGGAAGTTTTTTAATAGGGTAACTGAGCTGTTGCTGCTCTGAAATGTCTCACATTACATATTTTTGCACATGAAACAGTTCAGATTTTCCAGAGCTTTCCAGATGAGGACTTTGTCCTTTATAGAATGTTGTTGGACAGCCAGCCATGAGTCATTCAGTAAAATATTAAGAGTTTAAAGCCCCCAAATGTGGTGCCAGGCCAAATGTTCTACAATCACTCATAATTTTCTTGGCCCAGTGTGGAAACCCAGGGCACCCAGGAAATATTTCTCTGTCTGCTCTGGGGTGCCCTGACCCCCAGGGGAGCTCTGACTTTGACCCTCATTCATGGAGAAAGTTTCCCAGACTTCAACATAGACTGGAACCCACAAAAGTGAGAAATTGAGGTTTTGGGGTTTTTAGTGTGTTGTGGGTGGAAGCAAGATGGAGGGCACAGGGTGTTGTCCTGGGTTTCTTCTTCCTTCTTGGGTTTGGGTGGCATTTTGCAATTGGGCAGAAAAGTCCACACTGGGATCAGTTATTGGGTTAAAAGGGAAAATAATCCAGGTGTCAGTTCTTAATTGGACAGTTTAGTTTTAAAAGACCTTGTACCAAGAGATTGTTGGCCATTTTGTGCCTTCTAATGAAAAGCTGCCCAACTCACAGTGGTGAGACTGTTTTACTGACCAGAAATAACAAACACTTGAGTCTGAACATGAACTACTGTCTCAAGTGCCTTCAATGCAGACCCAGAGACACCCAGAACTGGTACCAGCACAGCCCAGTTCTGACAGCCTGAATTTCAGAGTGAAATTCCACTGAGGCTGAGGGATCCTGTGGCACTCAGAGTCAGGGCAGTTGTCCTCAGAATTCCCTCTCCCTTCTGGTACCTCAGACTCAGTGTAGTGACCCAGAACGTGGCACTGATGGTGTGATCTCTGCCAGGATACAATGGCTGCTTGCTTCCTGCCAAGCCTTTACACCAGCTGTGTGTGCAGCTGCTGGACCTCTGCTACCTGACCAGAGAGACCATCTATGACACCCTGCTGAAGATTGCCATCGAGAACTCCACACCCAGCAAACTGCAGATGTAAGGCCTGAAAATGACTTAAAATAATAAAAATAACCCTTTGAAATGAAAACCCCTTGAAAAAGTTAATAAATAGCAGCATATGCAGGTATTTATGCCATTTTGGGGCATAGCACGTGCTGCTATTTATGCCATTTTGGGCTATTTCTCATTATGCCATTTTAAAAAATAATTTGAGGGGACATTCATCATTGTTTCTAAATACACCAGTTCAAACAACATGCTTTTCCACACCTGCTTCAAGGGCAAGGAAAGTGCTTCATTTGGTTGAAATCCAGCCTTGCACTGTCAGTTCCAGTGGTTTATTCAGGCTGGCCTAAATAAACCAACATGTCCTGAGCACTGGCAGGTGCTTTTGAACTGTGAAGCAACTTTTACACCTGAACACACTTTTCTTTCTGCAGAGCCAAGTTTTTAACAGTGAAGGAAGATTTCATGCTCCTGGCTGTTGGAGTTATCAGTACAGGGGTGTTCATCCTGAGCCCTGGGCACTGGGAGCAGGTACAGTCACTGCTGAAGGCATTGGCTCCACGGGAACACGGTGCCAAGGTGGTTTATCTGTTCCAGCACAGCAAAACACAGTGCCAAGGTGCTTTATCTGTGGTGGTTCCAGCACAGCAACTGGGGCTGCACTGGGAGGGGACACCTCTGTCTTTTAGCACAAAGCATGTGGGTTTCTGTCAGAGCTGTGTGCTGGCACTGGTGAGTGTGTGGTGTGTTGTTTTTTGAGTTAGATTTTATGAGCTCTTAGAGAAACTGATTATACTTGAGATAGTTTAGCTACTTTGAATGGTATAAAATTAGTAGGATGGCTTTTGAGGTAGTGTTGGAAATAGAAAAATGTTTAATAAAAGGCAAATAACAAAGCTCTTACAGAGAAAAATTGAGTTAAGGGGAAGAGGTTCTTGTTCCTGCTAAAACACCCCACAAAGGCAATTATTGCCTCTGTTCTCTTCCTTTTCTAGTGAATTACCTAGGCTGGACCTCTTGGCTCTGTCCAGTTGGACAGCCCCAGGTCTGATGTGAAGTCCAAAAGGGCCTATGAGGTATCTTTTGTATCAAATTGGGAGAGAAACTTCTGTGCTTTTTGCCTTTTTAAGCAGACAAAGAATAATTCAGTCACTCCTTCAACAGGGAGCACATTCCTACAAGTGTCCTCACCTTTAGTGCTTCACAGAACAAAACCCCACAGGCAATGTTCCACTGGCAGGTAGAGCAGTTACTCTTGTCAGTCTGTAAACTCACAGATTTAGGTGATCTTTTCTTTTTTTCCAGGCTGTGGAGCATTTAAACTGCATCACTGGCATCACTGCCCAGAGCATCCTGGAGTTCTCCTACGCCGTGGTGAGGCGCGTGGTTGGCAGCACCACACCCGAGCAGCACCGTGGCACCAGATCCCCTCAGGACAGAATCCCTCCTCAGAAATAGAACCACCCTGTCCCTCCAGTCACTGGCCCAGCAGCAGGAGCTGTCACACTGCTGACAGCTGTCCCTGCTCTGTGACACTGCCCAGCGCAGCTCAGGGTTACCTGAATTCTGTCATGTGTTAATTAGCAAAGCTTGTCCTGCTGGGCATCACAGTCATGCTCTGGAAGGAGGCTCAACAGCACCACAGTGTTTAGAAATGCCCTTAGAACATTTCTAAGCACCACAGTGTTTAGAAATGCCCTAAAAGCTTTATTGTAACAGCTGCATCTTTTAAGTTTGGGATCTAAGCTCTCTTTCATCAGAGATCCCTCAGAGTGGTTGTGTTTGAAAGGTGCTGCCATGGCTGGTGGGACCAGCTCTCACAAATGGGGCTGCTCTGTCTCCTCCTGCTGCTTTTATAGAACCCCTGCTTTATAAAACAGGGATTGTCCTCTCTGTGCCAGCACTGTGACCATCACCACAGCAGTGCCCAGCCTGGCTGTCCCTGCCAGTGCCAGGGGTCTGTGCTGTGCCAGGCACTGCTGGCTGGAAACACCTGGAATAATTTCATTGTTTCCTCAGCACTGCCCTGTGCAGGAACAGCCTGCAGGAGGGATTACAGTGTTGTAATGGTCTCAAACCTTTTTAAGTTCAGCAGCACAAAGAAGTGCTGATATGACTTAGAAAATATTTTATTTTAAATTCTTTAATGAGCAGGCAGAGTTCTGGCAGTTTTCCCACATTATTCCTTGTGTTTGTCATGTCCTGCTTTTCCAACCTTGCATTAGCTGTAACAGAGCAGCTTCAAACTGATGCTCATTTGACAAGGATTTATGTGCATGGCCATAAACCCCAAAAATAACAGTTTAGAATCCATTTAATAGCTAGGTTTTATTCTGTTCAACTCAACAATACAATTTTGCATATTGCTTTTCTACAAACTACTTGTAATAATGGCATTGTAAATAAAGTGTCTTGTGGATTTTTGGTATTGTAAACATTTTGTACTGGTTAATGTTAAGAGATATCTTCATTTGCCTTTCTCCAACACAATGCAGACACTCCATGGCTCCCAGGCCAAGTTCTGATCACAGTTACTTGTTATAGAATTGGGATGAGACCCAGGCCAGGCCCCATTTCAGGTTAGTTAACATGAATTTTAGTGCTTTTGTCCACTGCTCTTCAGAGTTAAATTGTGTTTTAATTGAATAAGAGCCACCACTGCCACCTGTGTCTTCAATCTTTCCTTTCTCCACGTCCATCCTGTATCACACACAAGCTTTAATTAGTGTATTCCTACTGCAAGCATTTAACCTCAGTATGACACCAAGCACTACATTTTAAATCTGACAATAACACTATCCTGTTTTTAAAGAGATCTGAGCAAGCCTCAGGACTCCACCCAAGGGGCTGGCTTTTAAGTTTCAATGAAACTATCAAACACATCATAAAGAATTGCAGATGATTTCTGAAAAATCAGGGCTGAAACAATGCTAGGAAGAGCACACGGGGCTGAATTTGACATTTTGTGGCAACACTCACCTGTAAGGCAAACAAAACCGAGTTTCACCTTTCTCCACTTCCTCTTTGAACTGCTGCACACAGTCCAGGAATGCCACCATGGCATGATCAAACTTATTGTCCCAGAAGAACCTCAGGCCTCCAGAGCAGTACAGGGGAAGCTCCTGGAATAGAGAGATTTGTATCAGGAACACCAAGCACTTGTTTTGATACGGTCACTGCAGCTTTTTAACCTCATGTGATGCTTAAATTTGTCATGGGATGCTGAGAAATGGCTTGTGGCACAGGGCAAGTGTGACTTGGTTTTGTGCAAGTCCCTACCATGTGCAGGCATATTTTCCTGACTTCCAGCAACCCCAAATCATGCAATCTACCTGCCAATCACCCCAAAACATGCCTCTGCCTCTGGCCAGGTGTGTCATTCAACAGTTCTACTGCTGGCTGGCAGCACCAGTGGCTTCATACAGGATGTGAGATGTCACCATGCTGGAGGAGCTGGGGCAGCCAGCTTTGCTGGACTCCAAATCCACAGAGACCAAGCTTTTCCTGCATCCCCAGTGTGACCAGGGCTCTGGCACTCAAGGTCAATGTCCCATGCTTTGTACAGGATCCCTTACCTTGGATTTGTCTGTGAGAGACTCCAAATAGGAGTGGTTGCCATAGGGGACAAGGCGGTATCTGAAAAAAAGGAGACAGAATTCACAGAATTCACAGGCACCTGAGTCTGCCTGTCCTCCTCTGGGCCATGAATGACCCGTGGGTGGTTTTGCAGGTACCTCTGGAACTTGAGGCCCATTTTGTTGGCCAGGGCATGCAGCAGCAGCACAGTCTGCCCCCAGGCAGCGTTGATCTCGTTCCACTCCACAGGAACGCTGGGGAGGCGGCCAAGCCTGAAGTTATTTATTGTGCCAAACTGCCCACTGTGCCTGTGATAAGGAGAATTATAAATAAATGTGCTAGGCTGGGAAAAGCTCATGGCCTGATAACCAAATAGGGGCTGTGTCCTAAGAGCACAGCACACACAGTGCCAGCCAAGCACAAGGAGGGTTTGGGGCTATTCTTAACAAGTGTATGTAAACACCAAACACTTGCTGTCTTTTTGTCACAAAAGCACAACAAAAACCCCCAGCCAGCCTCTCCAAGCTGCCTGCTCTGTGATCCCCAATGCCAGTGTCACTGCTGGCTGGCACAGGGGTTGCCAAAGTATTACAAAGGAGCCATTTCCCACTCCCACAGCCTGGCACACTTTCCTCAGCTGCCACTCCTGACAGGTGGCACTCACTGCTTTGCTGGGAGGTAACTGTGAGCTGGCTTGCACCTTTCCTATCAAATGCAGTGCCTTCAAAACCTTCACACTGTAGATTCCAAGCAAATGGATATAATATCCCAATGTCCACATTACCAGATGTGAAAGGTGGCATTGAACACGTTGGTTTTCTTTAGTTTGTCCAGCTGCATCTGGGCATAGCGCATTTGGTTGTCCACACTCTTCAGCTCATCATCCAGCTCCAGCTGCTGCCTCTTGAACTCACAGTATTCCTTCTGGTACCTTTGAGCACAAACAGGACAAGAAGTGCTGAGGGCTGGCTTCTACCTCAGAGTGACAGCTCTGCAGGCCAGTTTGGCCTCTCTTTTTGTGCACAGAGAGAACCACTGGCATTCGGGCACATTTACAAATTTCTCATTTATTTTTTGCCTCCAAGCCCTGCCACTCACTGAGCCTCCTCCTGCTCCAGCCGCTCAGCCTCTGCCCTGACTTTCTCAAAGTCCTCAGCCACAATCTTGCGGTTCTTCTCCACATCCTCCAGCTCCTGGATCAGCCGCTCCTCCTCCAGTGCCAGCTCCTTCAGCTCTGTCTGCAGCTTCTCTTTGTCATCCTCGTTCATCTGCTCCAGAATCTCCAGGCATCTCCTAGAGGAGAACAACAGGATTGCCAGGACAGGTATCCTGGGAAGTCCTGCACTGGCAGCCCCTGCAGCTCTTGGCAATCCTGAGCTCTCCATGAGACATAAACTTTAAGGAATTTAGAGATTTTAGAGGAGCTAAGATTTTAGTTAGAGATAAGCTTTATTGGAGTTAATTAAAATAAATGGGTAGGCCTTGATGAAGCAAAGAGTTAGTAGTTAACTAATAAATGATTGCCCGTCAATACAATGTTTGTTTAGCTGGGTTTATAATGAAGAATATAGAAACTGATAAATAGCTTTTAGGAACATAAGACAATTGTTTTTAGGAACATAAGACAACTGTTTTTAGGAACATAAGACAATTTTGGGCCTCCTCTGTTCTGAAACCACCTGAAGACGAGGAATTGGAGCTCTACCAAGGGTTCATTTGTCATATTTGCATTGAAAAGGTAGAAAGGTCAGAATGAGGAAGACTTCATTTACTTCCTCACTCTGGGACTTCTGACCCATTTCAAGGAACAAACTACTCATGCTTAATAGCTTTTGAACTAATTACCATGCTTAATAGCTTTTGACCTAATTACCATACAGAGCAGGGACTGGGATGTACCAAAGTTATGAATATGCATTTGTATTTTGGGTATTCAATATTTGTATAGATAAAAGGGCTCTGTAATCACCTGTAAATTGTGGTGTGTATTTGGGAGTTATCTCAAAATAAACATAGACTTTCTAACTCTGTTAGAGAGTTTTTGTCCATCACACTTGGATATCAGTACTAGATCAACATCCATGTTTTTAATAAATCATCCACACTGATTGTGCCTCAAGCCACAGCAGCTCTGTCACCTCTGCATCACTCACTTGTAGTTCTGGCACTCGTTCTCTGTGATGTTGAGCTGTGTGTCCAGCTGGTCCAGCAGAGTGTCTGTGCATTCCTCACACAGGGGGTGATCCACGTCTGTCTGCCCAGACATGATGTCAAAGAGGTCTCCAGTGACCTGGAGGAAGGGCTCACATCAGTGCAAGTGAAACCTCAGGCAGCTGCTTCTCAGCAGCTTCAGTTAGCAGGAATCCTCTTTGCAGGCCAAATACTCATTAAAATAATCCATCTCTGCTCAACTACTCCACAACCAAGCCCCTTGAAGACAAATGCTATGGGAAACTTTGCAGTTTAGTTTTGCAGAGCATCAGGAAAAACTGAAGCTCCATTCCCAAGGATCTGAGTGTGCCAGCTTGTGCCCCACTTGCCTTCAGTCTCCTGCTGAGGTTTTCCATGGTGCCGCCATCCGAGGCCTCTCCGATCAGCGTGAAGCTGTTGGCACTTTCTGTTGACATCATTCTTGGAAAGAACACGTTGTAAGTGCTGAGGGGAGGCAGCTCCAGCACCAAACCACAACCTGGGGCTAGCTCAGGGCAAAGGGAGAGCAGGAGGATGGGGCAACCCGTGTTTTGGGGGCTCAGCTGGGTTTGTGCTCACCCACAGTGCAACAAGGATGGTGCAGCTCTGTGTGACAAGGAGCTCGAGGGCCAGGGGGATCCTGCAGGGGAAGATCTGGGGGCTCACAGGAGCTATTTGTGTCCCAGCCAGGGGGATCCTGCAGGGGAAGCTCTGGATGCTCACAGGAGCTGTTCAGTGTGACCCAGCCAGGGGGATCCTGCAGGGGCAGCTCTGGGGGCTCACAGGAGCTATTTGTGACTGAAGCACGGGGATCCTGCAGGGGAAGCTCTGGATGCTCACAGGAGCTGTTCAGTGTGACCCAGCCAGGGGGATCCCACAGGGGCAGCTCTGGAGGCTCACAGGAGCTGCTCAGTGTGACCCGGCCAGGGGGATCCTGCAGGGGAAGCTCTGGGGGCTCACAGGAGCTGCTCAGCGTGACCCACCCCCGTGAGGGGACATTTCTGAGGGGCTGCCCCAGGCTCCCAGCCGGCAGGGTTGTGGCTGTACCTGGCAGGCGGGATGAACCTCCTGGACACGCCATCCTGCCGGTTCTCCACGAAAGCTTCCTGGAGGCAAGGAAACCCCGTTACCGGCAGGCCCGGGGGAGCTGCCGCTGCCGCCGCTCCCCGCCGCCGGCCCCGCCGTACCTCCGTGAGGGCGCTCTCCTCTCCGTGCAGGTCCCCGGGCCTGGCCGGGGCGGCGCTCACCAGCGGGGCTGTGGGAGAGACGGCGTCAGCCAGGCCCAGGCCTAGGCCCAAGCCCCGGCCGCCCACCCCACCCCACGGCGCCCGGTACCGGTGAGCTCCTGGATGGTGAGGCGGTCGAGCACCTTGAAGGAGGTGTCGAGCTTGAGCGGCTGGCAGCAGCGCTGGCACACGAAGCTGACGTGCGCCGTGCCGCCGGTGCCGCCGCCGCCCGCCCGCGCTGCCTCCATCGCGCCGCCCGCGCGCGCCCCGCCATCGCCGCGCGCCGGACGTGACGCAGGCGGGGGCGCGGTCCCGGCGCCGCCATTTTCGGTGTCCCCGCCCCGGGCGGCGCTGGAGCGGCCGGGACGCGGCGGCGCGCGTGCGCGGTAGGGGCCGGTCACGCGGGCGGCGGGCGCGCGCGGCATTGGCGGGCGCGCGGCGTGAGGTCATTTCCGGTGTGGGCCCCGGGGAAGCGGAGCGGCCCCGAGCCCGGACCCGCCATGGCCTCGCTGCTCAAGGTGGACCCGGAGGTGAAGCTCAAGGTGCGCCCCGGCCCCGCCGCCCGCCCCGCCCCGCCCGGCCCCGCTCCGGCCCCGCTCCGGCCCCGCTCGGCCGCCGCCTCCGCCCCGCCGGCCCGCACCGAGCTCTGCCGCCGCCGGCCCGGGGCGGGGCGGGCTTGGGGCCGCCCCACGGCGCCTCCGGGCCGTTCCAGCCCGGCCCGCCCGCCCCGACGAGCCCCCGGTGTCTCCACCCCCGCCCGGCCCTGCAGCGCCGGGGGGCGGGGATGCGGCCGGGGCTGGGCTGCGGCCGCCCCCGAGCCGGGCCCGGCTGCCCCGGGGGGCGGCCCGGAGGATCCGAGCATCTTCCCTCCCGGTTCCCGGCTCCCCGCAGCGCCCGGGGTCATGGGGGGCGGATGGAGCCGCCCCGGGCAGCCCCGCTCGGTGCTGGCGGGCTCCTCCCGGTCCCCCGGGAGAGCGGGAGCCGAGCCGGGAGGGTCGTGCGGGGCTCAGCGCGGCCGCCCCGGCTGTTCGGAGCCGCCCTGACTGTCCCTGTTTGCTTCTGTAGGTTGACTCCTTCAGGGAGCGGATCACGAGTGAGGTGAGTGCCACGGGCCCAGCAGCAATGGGGTTTTTTTTTTTTTGGCCTTATCTTTGTGACACACTCGGCCGTGGGCTGAGCCTGCCCTGGAAGCTCGGCAGCACCCAGCTGATGCCCTCAGCGCTGCTGTGAACCTCCTGAACTCCTAAATCCCACCTGGGCTTTGTCTGGTGCTGGCAGCAGGAAGCCCTGGGTTCTCTTTGTTTCCTGCTTGTGCACAGATGATTTCCCTGCTGTTCTTGCCTGCTGGTGGGAGCCACGTGGCTTCTCCCCCATCACTGTTTGTTCTTCCTTTCTCTCTCAGGCTGAGGACCTCGTAGCAAACTTTTTCCCAAAGAAGCTGTTAGAACTCGATGGATTCCTTAAGGTAGGGTGTGCCTTGTGCTCTGCATCCTTTTCCACCTGCAGCTACATTTTGAAAGTCTTGTGGCAGGTCTCTCCAGGGCTGTTTTCTGAGCATCTCACCTTGCTGCAGGGACACGAGGCAGCAGCTGCAGTGCTGTTGGCTCTGGAGGGGGTGCTGCCTTGTGCAGTTTGCTTTGTGTGATGTCTCACATTTATTTTCCTCCCCACTGGGCTGTCCCTGGCAGTGCTGGGCTCTCACAGGGACACCATGGCCTGGCACTCAGGGTGTGGGGAGTCCACAGTCTATTTCCAGGCTCTTTATCTTCATTCATCCTAATTCTGGACAAGAAGGAGGCCTGAATCTTTTCTCTTGTTGTGTTTGGTGTGGCAGAATTTGTTAGCTCGTTCGTGATCAGGTAACAACTCTGCTTTACTTTGCAGGAACCCATCCTGAATATTCATGATCTGACTCAGATCCATTCGGACATGAACCTCCCAGTGCCTGACCCAATTCTTCTCACCAACAGCCACGATGGACTGGATGGGGTAAGGTTACTGTGCTGGCTGTGCTCCCAGCTCCCGTTCAAACTGCATGGTTTGCTCTCTGCTGGGGTGGGATATTCTTGTTTAACACCAGGCTGATCTCTTTAGAGATTGATCTCTCAAGCCTGGAGGTAACACAGCTCTGCAGCTCTTCCTGGGATTTAAGGAAGAGTGTTTAGAAACCAGGAACATGGCAGAGCTCTAAGTTTTCCTTTTTTGGTTTTCCTTTGCAACATTCTACAGCTTACAGCTAGTTAGTGAGTAAAACATTTTGTATATTTTAGCCAAACATGAAAAAGAGGAAGCTGGAAGACCACGACGAGACCTTTCAGGGTAAGAGACTCCCCAAGTCCCCTGTGTTGCTGCCTGCCCCCTGAGCCTTGGAGATGCAGATTGTGCAAGCCCCACTTGCCCTGCCTTGACAGCAGCTGCTGCTCAAGCAGCCCAGAGCCTGACCTACAGATGTTTTGGTGTGGAGGAGTCAGCTTCCAGCTCCTAGAAGCATAATTAGTACTTCTCTGATAGACATAAGTAGTGCTTGGCTGGGTCTGGGCCTGCTGACAGAGGCAGCTGTCTCCTGGTTCTGAGGATCTGTGCAGTTCCTCTCTTTGTCTGGAAGAACATTCCAGGCTTTGCATTAAGCTGAGACTGAAACTTCTTGTGCACCAGGAAAACTCTTTGTGCTCAGCATCCTCGAGCTCTTCGATCTCATCCTGCTCTGTGTTTGTTCTCTCCTTTCCTCCCCTTGTGGTCACTGCTTGTGCCATGTCCCTTTCCCCTTCCCCACAGCCTGGCTCAGCCCCTTTCTGGCCTTGCTGAGTGAGGCTCAGGTGTCCCCTCAGTCCATCCCTGCTCCTGTGAGCCCCTGGCACTGAGGGTTTGTCTGTGCCACAGGTACCAAAGTGTTTGTGATGCCCAATGGGATGCTGAAGAGCAACCAGCAGCTGGTGGACATCATAGAGAAAGTGAAACCAGAGATCAGGCTGCTCATTGAGAAGTGCAATACGGTGAGCCTGGAGCAGGGGGAGGCAGGGGGGTGGTGTCACTCCTGCAGAGGTGGAGCTGTGGGAGGAGCAGGTCCCTCTGTGCTGCAGATGAGGAGAGGCAGGGCTTTGTCCTGTCTGGCAGGGGCCTGGGGAGCTCTGTGCTTCACCTGAAGGAGAAGGATGTCTGATATCAGTCCTCATGAGGCTTTGCCTTGCCCTTCTTTTGCCCAGCACAGACTCCTGTGGCATGGTGAGGAGAGCTCTCCATGGGAAGCTGGGCCTGTGCTGGCTGGCATGGCATCCCAGCCATGTGGGAGGTGATCCTGGAGGTGTTACAGGTTCATAAGGGCCCTGCAGCAGCTGATCATGAGCTGTGTTGCAAAGGCAGGGTCCTGGGAGCTCCTCCTGGCATTGCTGAGAGAAATCTTTGTGCAGGTGTTGGCTTTGGTCAGTGCTGTGATCTCTCCACTGCAGGTCAAAATGTGGGTGCAGCTTCTCATTCCCAGGATAGAGGATGGGAACAACTTTGGTGTTTCTATTCAGGTAAGGCACTGCTCTGTGCTCCAGGGGCTTGGATCTCTGATGTTCCTCTGAATTTTTCAGTTCATGATGTCCAGCAGCTGCAATCATGGGGTTGGCTTAGATTTTAAAACCCAAACCTGAACTTGATGTGGTGCTGCTGAAGCAGACAGTGCTTCCTGAGCCCTGAAGGCCAGCTGCAGCCTACAGGAGCTAACTTTCCTTGTCTCCCCTGCAGGAAGAAACAGTTGCTGAGCTTAGGACTGTGGAGAGTGAGGCAGCATCTTACCTGGACCAGATTTCTAGGTGGGCATGCAAGAACAAACTTCTTCTTTGGGGATCTCCTTGGAAGAGGAATGATTTTGGGAAAGGTCCTCCAGCTGTTCTTAGAGGGTAGCTTGGACCTGAAAATAATCCTTGTGCTGTTTATCTGAGCTTTAATCTCTCTCTTTCCTTGCCAGATACTATATCACAAGAGCAAAGTTGGTTTCCAAAATAGCTTTATTGGGATCTTTTTTGTTATCTCCTTGGAAGAATAAGGTTTTTGGGAAAGGTCTTCCAGCTGTTGTTAGAGGGCAGCTTGGATATTAAAGTAATCTTGGTTATTTATCTGAGCTTTAATCTCTCACTTTCCCTGCCAGATACTATATCACAAGAGCAAAGTTGGTTTCCAAAATAGCTTTATTGGGAATTTTTTTTGGGATCTCCTTGGAAAAGAATGTTTTGAGAAGGGTCCTCCAGCTGTTGTGCAGGGCAGCTTGGACATGAAAATAATCCTGGTGCTGTTTATCTGAGCTTCAATATCTCTCTTTTCCTGCCAGATACTATATCACAAGAGCAAAGTTGGTTTCTAAAATAGCTCTATTGGGATCTCCTTGGAAGAGGAATATTTTTGGGAAAGGTCTTCCAGCTGTTGTTAGAGGGCAGCTTGGATATTAAAGTAATCTTGGTTATTTATCTGAGCTTTAATCTCTCACTTTCCCTCCTAGATACTATATCACAAGACCAAACTTGGTTTCCAAAATAGCTTTACTGGGATTTTTTTTGGGATCTCCTTGGAAGAGGAGTATTTTTGGGAAAGGTCCTCCAGCTGTTGTGCAAGGCAGCTTGGACATGAAAATAATCCTGGTGCTGTTTATCTGAGCTTTAATCTCTCACTTTCCCTGCCAGATACTATATCACAAGAGCAAAGTTGATTTCCAAAATAGCTCTATTGGGATCTCCTTGGAAGAGGAATATTTTTGGGAAAGGTCTTCCAGCTGTTGTTAGAGGGCAGCTTGGATATTAAAGTAATCTTGGTTATTTATCTGAGCTTTAATCTCTCACTTTCCCTGCCAGATACTATATCACAAGAGCAAACTTGGTTTCCAAAATAGCTTTACTGGGATTTTTTTTGGGATCTCCTTGGAAGAGGAGTATTTTTGGGAAAGGTCCTCCAGCTGTTGTGCAAGGCAGCTTGGATATGAAAATAATTCTGGTGCTGTTTATCTGAGCTTTAATCTCTCTCTTTCCCTGCCAGATACTATATCACAAGAGCAAACTTGGTTTCCAAAATAGCTTTATTGGGAATTTTTTTTGGGATCTCCTTGGAAAAGAATGTTTTGAGAAGGGTCCTCCAGCTGTTGTGCAGGGCAGCTTGGACATGAAAATAATCCTGGTGCTGTTTATCTGAGCTTGAATCTCTCTCTTTCCCTGCCAGATACTATATCACAAGAGCAAAGTTGGTTTCCAAAATAGCCAAGTACCCTCACGTGGTAAGTCAGCGGGCACGTGCAGATTTCCACGTTGATGCTGGGACTCTGAGCTCTTTGTCCCTGTCCTTTCTGAGCTGAGGGTGCTGGGGGAAGGGGAGGGGATGCTGTGAGGATTGAGCTGAGGCTGGGGGGCTCTGTGGGAGCCTGGGCTGGGCTGGGCTGAGCTGTGTGTGCCCCACAGGAGGATTATCGGCGCACCGTGACGGAGATCGACGAGAAGGAGTACATCAGCCTGCGCCTCATCATTTCAGAGCTGAGAAATCAATATGTGAGTGAAAGCACTCAGCCACACTGTGCTCCTGCTGCTGCTCCTCTCCCCTTTCCCCCTGGGCCTGCCTGCTTCCCACTTTGCCTCCAGTGAGGTGTTTCTGCAGCATCTCCCAGAGATGCAGATGTTTCCAGGGCCGTAATGCAAAATATTGGTGCCCCCTCTGTGGGAATCTGATCCTCAGCTCTTCACAAAGTACAAGCTAATCCTACGGTTTCTGAATGAATGTTTTTGGTATTTTATATACTGGTTTTGTAAGGTCTAGCTTATCTGGAATCATCTACCCAGTGAGGTGGTGGAGTCATCATCCCTTGAAGAGTTCAAAAAAAGACTGGATGTGGCACTTGCTGCCATGATCTAGTTGAATTGTTAGAACATGGGTTGGACTTGATGATCTTACAGGTCTCTTCCAGCCTTGAATTTCTGTGATTCTGTGATCTTACCCAGGTGTGTGGTTGCACACAATGCTTGAGGGTGGTGCTTCTGTGGTAGCCAGTGCTTATGGTGAAAGCTGGATGCTTGGCCTCCTGTCTGAGTCCTGTTCTTCCTTTTTGCAGGTCACTTTGCATGACATGATCCTTAAAAACATTGAGAAGATCAAGAGGCCTCGGAGCAGCAATGCTGAGACCCTCTATTAAGTGTCAACGTTTGAACTTGAGAACTGTTCAGTCAACTAAAGACCGTCATTGCCTTGGTTTGTTACGTGACTATCGAGATGGGAAACTGGCTGGAAATAGTATTGCATTCTTAGTTAAACTCTAAAGAAATTCTTGCCTAGTTTTGTGATTGGTTTTGTTCAGGTCTCAGGAGCTCTCCCTCTTCCTCTAGTCACTGGTAGCAGAGGCCATGCTGCACTGGAGGCCCCAGAGGCTGCTGCAGCCAGACAGGGACATTCCTTCATGCCTTGCTTCCTACCTGAGTGGGAACAACACTATAGACCAAGCCCTTGTCCTGTCCCATCTCTTGTCTGGTGGCTGCTCTGGGGTCTCTGGAACAGGGCAAAGAGCCCAGCACAAGGGCAGCCTGGCAGTGCCACAGCAGGGCAGCTCTGTCCCCACTGCTGCCTGTGGCCAGGCCCCTCTGCCACCAGCTCTGCACTGACCAGGGCCCCTGCCCCTTGGCAGCTGTGCTCTGGTGCCACTGAGCCATCTGCACTCCCTTTCAGCCTGCCCCACAGGTCTCTGCCTCACCACTCCTGCCTGGATCAGTGCAGAGCGTGAGGCAAATGCTTGGAACTAGAGCTGGTGCTGTCCTGGCTGTCATGAGCTCAGGTGGCTTCTGCCATTTGACTAGAGCCACTTCCTTGGCTGAAACCAATGTTCCTTCACATACATCCCAGTTGCCCCTTCAGCATGGGCTGCTTTTGCCTGGGCTGAGGGAAGGGAGGGGCTGGAGATCTGATGCTAAAGTCCTAAAATATCTCTGTGCATGTGATCAGACTGAGTCCCCCTGTCCCTGGCAGTGCTTCCTGGTGCCTGGGCAGGGCAGGCTGGCTGCCACAGCTGGTGCTTGATGGTGAGGGTGGCTGATACCCACCTGTACCTTGCAGACCTTGCAGTCTTTCCCCTGCAAAGGGCACACTCCTGTGCCTGGTGACTCCTTTGAGCTGCCAGAACATTTCGTGGTCCATTACAAACCCCCTTGGAAATGACTGGTTGTACTGCGTCAGTTTTTGTGTGTGGCAAGTGGGCCCATAACGCTGCAGGCTTCAAAATTTTTCTTATTTATAGTATTTCTACTTAAGTCCCTTAATCAGGGAAGGTTAAATCATTTGTTTCAGGAACCTTGCTGTTTCCCAGGTCTCGCTGTTACACCTGTATATTCTTATTGTGCAGTAGCCTTAAGAGTTGTGTTAATCTCATTGTAACAACAGTGACAAATGGAATGAACTTTCTTCCCTTTTTTTTTTTTTTTTTTTTTTTACTTCGTTTTTAGTTTGTTTTATTTTTTTCTCTGCTTCCACATCTAAGAGCCATGTTGTCTCTTGCTGGTTTCCCAGGGATTTGCCCAGAGTGTGGGGGGCTGCTGGCCCTTGCTATAGACTCTTCTGTTGTTGTTTGTAGTTAAGTCAACTCTTAGTCTTCCCGCTAATAAATATTCAGTAACAAACCAACTGTGTTGAGCTGCTGTCTGGGAGCAGCACTTCCCCTTGTGTTTCTTTGTATTGATTCCTTTTCATTTGTTCAGCTTTCTTTGCCAGATGAACCTATGTAAACTTTTACCATGTCAAGAAATTAAAAGGAGGTACTTGGAATTCTTTCAAGGCAGCCCCCTGTGTGTGATGCTGGGCTCTTAGGCCATGCAGGTTTAGTGTCCAGTTCTGGTTCTGCCTTTCTCACCTTCAGTTGCTCCTTCCCTTCATTCTCCTCATTCCTCTTTGTTATAAACTAATCTGCTGTGTAGGTTCCATCAGCATGCCTCACACTGGGCATGATTTTACCCCATGGGCTTGGGTTTGATGGAATCTGTCCCATCTCAGCCCAGTGTGGGCCTTGGGCTGTGCCAGTTCAAACAGATGTGGTGTTTCTCTGAGCCTGCAGTTGCTCCAGGGCTTCTCTGTCTCCTTGGCAGGTGTCTCTTGGCTGTCCTGGATGTCTCTGTGGGGCACACACCTCGTGCTCCTGTGTGTGGTACCCAGCAGAGACCACAGTGCCCTCTGCTCTTCTGGGCATCATCCTGTTCCTGCCTTCCCTGCCTGCTGGGGCACAGAGGCCTCTCCAGGGGCACTCAAAGCTTTCCTGAGCGTCCTGCAGGGCTGCAGCCCCTCTGAGCCAGCAGAGGGTGCAGGGTTTGCTGCCTGTTTGGGGCTGTGCCCGTGGCTGCCCAGCAGAGGCTGTGACTGCCCTGGGAGCAGCTCCAGACGGGCTCTGGCTGCCCAGGAACAGGAGCAGCCCCTTGTGCAGTGTGGGAAAGCCCTGCAGGTGCCTGGCCCGTGCAGGGAGGGGGCACTGGGCTGCACACACATCCCAGGGCCAAGGCAGCTGGAGCAGAGCCCAAGGGAAGGGCTTGCTGGCAGGATTTGGTGTGCTGCAGCACAAAGGGCTCCTCCTCACCACAGTCAAAAAACCTGAGCTCCCAGGGAGCCGTGGGAGGGTGGAGCATGCAGGACAATTGTCCTGGCAGGTGCTGGCAGGGAATGAGGTTCATTGTGGGAGCAGCTGCAGTGTGCAGCTTCACCAGCCCTTGAGGCGTCCCAGCTGAACGCAGGGGAGGAGAATAATGGCTCAGCAGCTGTGGGCAGGCACAGGCACTGCCAGCAGCACAGCTGGAGTGCAGGGAGGGTCAGGCAGGTCCCACTGTGGTGCTTTGCATAAGCTGACCCCTGAGGTGAGGCATTGGGAGTGGGAGCTTTCTGAAGTCTGAGCTCTGCTTTGGGGCTGGCTCAGACCTTGCTTTCCTGACTCTGTTTAGGAGTGTTGGGGTTTTCCTCCTGTGCCCTTTCCCCAGCTGTCACAGTTAATTGTCTCTGAGTTTCCCCAAGATAAAACCTGTCTGCACCTGGTTTGGGTTTCAGTAAATTTCAGATGCTATTTTTGCCACCTCTACCTTTCTGTGTGCGTGAAAAACAGCACTCCCCTCTCCCTTGCTGTGTTTGGGGAGTGTGGGCAATTTAGCAAATATCAGATGGGCAGTGCCTAAAAGCAGCCACGAGCCAAAATAAAACATGAGTTTAGCCAAAATAGCCCGAATAAAACATGGGGAGGATGTGAGTTCTCCATGGGATGTGGGTCAGTGATGGGGACTGGCATGTGGGCAGCAGTACGTGCACTGAGCAGGTCATAAACAAGTTACAAGTTACAGAGACGTGCAATTTCTTTAATTCTAGGTTAGCTTTGAGCTGCTGCAGGCTCCTTTTGGAGAGCAATTCCATGGTGTGTGTGGCCCCCAGTGATCCCTCATTGCCTTCCATCAGGCAGGTTCTGGCTCTGCAGACTTAGTTAATTACTCTGCTTCCTCAAATTCCTGCTGCAAGATGAAGGTGGATTCAGGGTTGTTTTATTTGTTCTGAAACAGAGCTGGAAAAGCCCAGCAGAAGCAGACAGTACTAAAAACCTGTTATCAGACAGGGCCTCCGTGGCACAGGCTCTGCAGTGCAGAGAGCTCCATCCTTATCCAGCAGCCCTGGGGTGTGTGCTGTGGTTGCTTTGCCATGGGGATGTCAGTACAGATTAGGGTTTCTCTTTCTGTCCAAGCCCCCAACATGCAGAGAACCAGGAGTGTTCCCACAGTCTATTTCTGGATTTCTCTCAGCCCAGCTGCAGGGTTGAATTGTGATTTGTGGGGCAGGAAGGCCTGTGGAGTTTTCCTAAACTACTGCTGTGCTGCTTGGAAAGGGCCCTTCTGTAATTGCAGCCTGAGCCTGAGTGGCTTTGAGGAGCTGCAGATGCAAAGCCAAGAGCTGAAGCCAAACCTGAACAATCTGTGTGCTTCTTTAAGGAAAGGTCCACTGAGCTTTGTCCTGCAGCCATGGGGGCTCTGCTGCTGTCTCACCTTGGCTCTGCTGGTGTGTGTGGCAGCAGAACACTTGTCCTGTTCCTGGGAGGCAGCAGGGATGTCCTGGCTGTGCTCCAGAGCTGCACCAGGACAGCAGAGCTGCTGCTCTGTGCTCCAAACCTGACCCAGGACAGCAGAGCTGCTGCTCTGTGCCCCAAACCTGACCCAGGACAGCAGAGCTGCTGCTCTGTGCTCCAAACCTGACCCAGGACAGCAGAGCTGCTGCTCCAAACCTGACCCAGGACAGCAGAGCTGCTGCTCTGTGCTCCAAACCTGACCCAGGACAGCAGAGCTGCTGCTCTGTGCTCCAAGTGAAATGGGCACCATGTTCCAGGCCCAAACCAAAAGGGAATTTTTCTTCCAAGCCTCACCCCAGGTAATCCTTGAAACCTGACTGGAAATCCGTGCTGCTTTGCCTTGTTTGGAGTTGCTCAGAGACATTTGATTCTGCTGCTGGGAGCTGGTGAGAGCAGGTGTTTCTGCCACTGTGGCTGCTGTGTCTCATGCAGCCATGGCTCCTCTTCTCTTTCTCTTCTCTTTCTCTTCTCGCTTTCTTCTCTTTCTCTTCTCTTTCTCTTCTCTTTCTCTTCTCTTTCTCTTCTCTTTCTCTTCTCGCTTTCTTCTTTCTTCTCTCTCTCTTCTCTCTTTCTTCTCTCTTCTCTCTCTCTTCTCTCTCTCTTCTCTCTCTCTTCTCTCTCTCTTCTCTCTCTCTTCTCTCTCTTCTCTCTCTCTTCTCTCTCTCTTCTCTCTCTCTTCTCTCTCTCTTCTCTCTCTCTTCTCTCTCTCTTCTCTCTCTCTTCTCTCTCTCTTCTCTCTTCTCTCTTCTCTCTCTCTTCTCTCTCTCTTCTCTCTCTCTTCTCTCTCTCTTCTCTCTCTCTTCTCTCTCTCTTCTCTCTCTCTTCTCTCTCTCTTCTCCTGTGCTGTCCCTGCCCATTGCTGTGTCTGTGCAGCAGTGAGCCCCTTTGCTGGCTCTGTGGCCACATGAAGCAGAGCTGAGGCTCTGAGGCTCTCCTGGCTGCTGAGGCAGAGCCCTGTGTGCTGGCACAGACTCTATGAGTGTGTCCCTGGCCTGCACAGCTGCAGCCTGCCCTGAGGAAGGCTCAGGCTGCCAGGGTGGTGAGGATGATGGAGTGTGTCCCACAGCAACGTGGCCCTTCTGCCTCCCAGCCTGGTGGATGAGCACAGAGGGGCTGAGCCAGGCAGGATCTGCTGCAGAGGAACAACCAGGGGCTGGTGGGTGCTGTGTCCCATCAGGAAACTGATGCAAGGAGGAGAGGACGAGGGTGAGGTGAGGTGAGGCTGGCAGCAGGAGTGGAAATATTGGGTTGAATCTCCAGCCTTGGTTCTCTTGGATGCCTTGTCCTGCTCAGCACCAGCTCTGGGCCTGGAGCCAGGCTGGTGAGTCTTGTCTACCCCGAGCATCTGCTGCGTGGCAGGAGGCAGCACCAGGTCCTCCTGCTCTGCCAGGGCTGTGAGCAGCACTGTGAGGCTGCAGGGATTGGCCTTGGGGTGGCACAGGGCAGGTGTGGCTGCCCAGCCTGGGCACTGACAGCAGGCACTGCCCTCAGCTGCTGCCAGGGGCAGGTTCAGGGTCCTTCTCTCCTTGGGGGAACCTCTAGGAAGCTGCACCTCAATTTATCTGAACTGGAGGCAGAGACAAAGGCTGGGTGGTCCTGTGGCAGTGCAGTGCTGGGGATTCATTGGCTCAGAGCTGTTCTAAGGGCTGGTTGTTCACAGCACCTTGGTGCCTGATTCTCATCCTGAGCTACATCTCCATGCCTGCCAAATTTTTCTACTGCTACACAGGAGGATGTGTTTTCAGCAAAGGCTTCCATGTGGAAGACTGAAAAAAATTAAATAAAAAGTAACTCCAAGCTTGGAATGGTGTTGCCAGGGGGAATGTTTACAAGGAAGCAGCCTGATAAACAAGGAAAATCGGTGACTTGTAAAGAGGTGAAATTGTACAGTGTGGCAACAATTCCCAGCTTGTCAGAGCCTCACAGTGGTCACAGCCACCTCAGGCTGGCTGCAGAGTCTCCGTTTTTACAGGCAGCCTCAGGAAAGCAGGCTGGACCGAAAAAGCAACGGAATTATGTGGAACTTGTCTGAGTCACTGACCCTACATCTCCACAAGTTCTTTCAGGGCACTGCCGTGAAGGAGGACCGGAGAGGCTGCAGCTGAGAGGAGATCTGCCCTTTCTGGTCACCAAGGGTTTCAGATCTCCTCCCCTAGCCTCTCCCAGTCTTTTGTACTTTCTCTGCTAATCCATCCAGTGCAGCATACACTGACAGAGGCAGGAGCTGGAAAGCCTGCTCTGAAAGTCTCTGAATGCTTCTGGACCAGCCGCAGGCATGAACTTGAAACCCGTGCTCATCCTGCTTGGCCTGGCCTTAGCCACGATCTTCGCTTTGGTCTGCGTGCTGCTGACCAGGGAAAGGAGCCCCAGGACGTGCCAGAGCCTTCCCCCAGAGCAGGAGGACACAGAGGACGGCCAGAGCCTGGTGTTTGCCGACCTGACGGCCGAGGAGATGTCGCAGGTGGTGCGGTACCTGCGGGGCCACCTCGGGGTGCCGCTGGTGGAGGCGTCGCGTGCCGAGCCCTCGGAGAACTGCATCGCCTGGCTGGACGTGCAGGTGCCCGCCAAGGCAGAGGTGCTGCGGTTCCTGGACTCGGGGGGGGGCCCGTCCCCGCCGGGAGGCTCTGGCTGTGCTGTACTTTGGGCAGCAGCCGGAGCCCAACATCACCGAGCTGGTGGTGGGGCCGCTGCCGGGGCCGGCGTACCACCGGGACGTGACGGTGCGCAAGTACGGGGGGAGGCTGCCCTACCACCGCAGGCCCACGCTGGCTGGGGAGTACAAGCAGATCGGGGGCTTCCTGAAGAGCCGAGTGTTCCCCTCAGCTCCAGCTTTCATGCAGCAAGTCATGGAGTATGATGGAGCCAACCTGGCCACCGTGACGGCTGCTCCCCGTGGGTTCCAGTCTGGGGACAGGGTCACCTGGTTTGTCGTGTTCCAGAATGTGAGCGGGTTCTTTCTGCACCCCGTGGGGCTGGAGGTGCTGGTGGACCACAGCAGCCTGGACATCTCCCAGTGGGCAGTGAGCAGGGTGTTCTACAACGGGCAGTACTACAGGGACATGGTGCAGCTGGAGAGTGCCTACGTGCAGGGCCGGGTCAGCGTGGAGAAGGTGAGGAGGGCACCGAGGGACGGGGATTTCTCCTCCATGAGGCCTCGAGCGCCCGCGGCCGCGCCGTTCCCGCTGCAGTTCGAGCCGCAGGGTCCCCGCTACAGAGTCAGGAACAACCGGGTGCTCTTCCAGGGCTGGAGCTTCGCCTTTGGCGTGAGCGTGAGCAGGGGCCTGCGGCTGTTTGACATCCGACACAAGGGGGAGAGGGTTGCCTACGAGATCAGCGTGCAGGAGGCGCTGTCCGTGTACGGCTCCAACTGCCCGGCCGGGATGTCCACCCGCTACATGGACGGCAGCTTCGGCCTGGGGCGCTACACCTCGCCCCTGGTGCCAGGGGTGGACTGCCCCTACCTGGCCACCTTTGTGGACACAGTCTCTCTGTCTGACAGCCTGAGGCCCAAGAAGAGGAAGGCTTCGCTCTGCATCTTTGAGCACAACCTGGGCTCGCCTCTGAGGCGCCACTACTCCAACCTGCAGTCGCTCTACTACGGGGGGCTGGTGAACTCGGCCCTGGTGCTTCGCTCCATCGCCACCGTGGGCAACTACGACTACGTGTGGGACTTCATCTTCTACCAGAACGGGGCCCTGGAGGGCAAGGTGCAGGCCACGGGGTACCCGAGCTCATCCTTTCTCCATGGGGATGGCCTGAGATATGGCAATAGGCTTTGGGAGCACACCCTGGGTACAATACACACCCATTTTGTCAACTACAAGGTGGACTTGGATGTGGGAGGTAGGTCTGGATCTTCTTTTAATGTCTGCCATTGTTCTGAAGTTTGGGTTGGATAATTAAAGAAAAAGTGAGTCATGAAGTGAGCATGATAAAAAATCAGGGGCCAGGGTTTGGTTGAGGCATATCATTAAGGAGGGGGGAAACCCTCTTTGTTTAGCTTAAAAGCCTAATGCTTTGAGGTTTGCCCCCTTGTCCATACAATCCCTAATAACTACATCAGAACTCTGCTTCTTTATTCTCCTAACCTCTTCTTTCATTGCAAAATTACTTTTCGACGCATAAAGCAGTCTGTCAAGGTGACTGGGTGGGAAGCAGTGGGAATTTCTGGGAGCTCTGTGTTCGGCTCAGGGAAAGTATGAAAGGTAGCAGCTGAAAAATGTTTGTGTTTCCTTGAGGCCTCCCGTCTGGCGCGGGGTGTGTTGCCATAGGCGCGGGCGGGCAGACGGGGAGGTGGCCGTGTCTGAGCCCAGCCGCAGTGAGCCTGCTTTGCAGAGCCCGCTGCTGCTCCTGGCACTGCTCCTCCCTTGGGGAAATCCTCCCAGCGAGGTCCGTGTGCAGTCACAGTCTGGCCGTGGGTGTCTGCACAGGGTTTGGAGCCCAGGAGCAGCCCCTGCTCACAGCGAGTGCTGGAAGTGCAGGGATGCTCAGCCTCAGGTGGTGACACCACTCTGGTGCTTCGCTCCATCGCCACCGTGGGCGACTACGACCACGTGTGGGACTCATCTGCTACCAGAACGGGGCCCTGGAGGGCAAGGTGCAGGCCATGGGGTGCCCAAGCTCCTCCTTTCTCCGTGGGGATGGCCTGAGATATGGCAATAGGCTTTGGGAGCACTCCCTGGGCACCTTACACACCCATTTTGCCAACTACAAGGTGGACTTGGACGTGGGAGGTAGGTCTGGATCTTATTTCTGCTTTTGGAAGAGTCGTCTCCAAATACTTCTCAAAGAACTTTATGTTCTTGGTGGTTATACAGTTTTTCCTTCCCACTTGTGGGGCAGGGTGGTGTGCTTGCAGTGGGGAGGTGGCAGAACTGCAGGAACAGGGAGAAGGGACATGAAATCAGGCTGTCACTGTTAATACTGCCAGGAGCAGCAGAAGTTTTGTTCATGTGAGAAAAAGAAAGGAAAAGAGCTCAGCTGTGCCTGGATCATCTTCTGTGGGGCTCAGACCTTCACAGATGGCCACAAGTTCAGCTCTGAAATGGTTTCTATGGAAGCTGAGAACTCACATGGTAAAGGACCAGAACACAGAGGGGATTAATGGTGGGACAGGCAGGAGGTTCTGAGCAATAACCCCTCTGCCAGAACTCACAGGCACTGGCCATCAAATGCTCTTTGCCCCCTCATCCCCAGGTTGAATCGCTCCTGTTGCTCCAAACCTTGGGCCCGTGTCCCTTCTTTGTGGCAGGGCCTGAGAGCACCCAGCACTGCTCTTGCCTGTGATGTGCATGTGTGCAGCACCCAGGCTGCTCCAGGGGCCTCCACTCTGCAGGATGAGCACTAACAAAGCTCGTGCTCTTGTTAATTAGGCTGTGGAGGCAAACAGGGAGGAAAATGGGAGGCAAACCTGTTGTTGTGCCCTGGGGTGAGGCTCATCCCTTGTCCCCTCTTGTCGGTGCTGCCCAGCCTGGACAAGTGTCCAGCCACAGATCCACACATGGTGTTGTCATGGCATGGGGAGCTGCAGAGCTGCTCCTGGGCTGCTCAGCGTGCAGGGAGAGCAGGCACTGTGGTGTCCTTGGGGAGCAGGGCACTGCGGGGACTCTCCTCAGTGACTTTGTTTTGGCTTCACAGGGGTGAAAAACTCCCTCATGGCCCAGGACATGGAGTTTGAGATGGCCCAGGCTCCCTGGAGCCCAGAGCAGCAGATAGAGAGGCCAATGCTCACCAGGAGAGTCCTGGACACAGAAGACCAGGCTGCCTTCCTGCTCCACTCCAAGATGCCCAGATACATCTACTTTGCTGCCAACAGCAAAAACAAGTGGGGCCACCAGCGTGGCTACAGGATCCAGATCACCAGCTCTGCAGGGGACCACATCCCTGAGGCCAGCTCCATGGAGAGGGCCATCAGCTGGGCAAGGTCAGGCTGCTCTGGCTGGCAGGGCAGGCTCCAGAGAGCCCCTCAGCCCTGCCAGCTGGGAAGGATTGCTGGATGTGCCTGGATGGGAGGCGCAGGGAAGCACAATTCTGGGCTCTGCAGGCCTTCAGGAGTTGATTTAGCTGTGCCCTGCCTCGGGGGGCTGCTCCCCTCTCTTTTCTTGTCCTCAGGTACCAGCTGGCTGTCACCAGGAGGAAGGAGGAGGAGCCCACCAGCACCAGCATCTACAACCAGAACGACCCCTGGACGCCCACTGTGGCCTTTGCTGACTTCATCAACAATGAGACCATCACCAATGAGGTGAGCTGGGCTCCCTGGGCTCAATGTGACACCCAGCCAAGGCTCAATGGAGCCCCAAGGAGCAGAGAGACTCCAGCACCACTCCTGGGACAGTGGGCCCAGCTTTGGGAGCAAAGTGGGTTTGGGCATCCCCTTCTCTGTGTGTCTGCTTGGTCCTTTGGTCAGAGAACACAGAGAGTGTGTGCAGAGCTGAAGTTTGTCTCTCCCTGTGGAGAAATGCTGGCAAAACATCATGAAAATGTTGTGAGGCCATGGAGGTCAAAGCAAGAGTCCTTCCACTGGGTGGATACCTGCAGCCGTGGCTGTGGCTGGGTTGGACTCAATGGTCTTAAAGGTCTCTTCCAACCTAGAAATTCTGTGATTCTGTGGCAGGTCTTTGGGGAAGGGAGGAGCTCTTTCCCAGGACAGGGGAGCTGGGTGTGTGGGAGCACAGCTGGCTGGTGCCCATTGGGGTCCCCCTCCTTCCCTTCTGTCCCTCCCCACTGCCCCACGTGTATTTTGGCCACTGCTGCTGCAGCTTCTGAAGTAACCCTGGGCTTGTTCTGCTCTTCCCTAGGACCTGGTAGCCTGGATAACTGCTGGCTTCCTGCACATCCCACACTCTGAGGATATTCCCAACACTGTGACCGTGGGAAACTCCGTTGGTTTTCTCCTGAGGCCCTACAACTACTATGACCTGGACCCCTCTATATACTCCCAGGATGGTGTGTTTTTCACCAGTGAGCAGGACTTCACAGCATGTGAAATCAACCCTCTTGCCTGCTTGCCCAAAACTGCCTCCTGTTTGCCAAGCTTCCCCCCATTCACTTTTGATGGTTTTCCAAATATGAGCAGGATTTAATGCTACAGGATGGTGAGGAGACGTGGGCAGAGACACCAGGCTGACTGTTCTGTCTCCAGTTTTCAGCTTTTTAGTGAAGTTGTCTCAATTTTCAGTTGTCCAGTGACTTCACGTTTTATCATTGCTTTTGAAATAGTGCTCTTGAAAAGGGAAACATGATTTTCCTACTATGATGTGAGATGGAAGTCTATCTGTTATCTGTAATTCCTGAATTTGAGTCTATTGCCAGAGGAAAGCCAGGAGAGAATCCTGTTCCTCTGCTGTAGAAGCAAGTGCTGTGTAGTGCATTTCTCAGGTTAAAATAATGAAAATGGTGCTGGTCCAATGCTCTCAAGTGTCTCATTCTTACAGCTGCATCTCCTGGGGGGTGGTGCTGCTCTCTGCCATCTTTCCTGCACCCACAAACCAGCCCAGTGTGGCTCTGGGTGCTGTCTGGGCACGGGGATGTCCAGCTGGAGGGATGAGCTGGGGTGGATGTGGGTGCTGGCACCAAGCCCTGTGGCTGCTGTGGGGAGGTTGGGTCATGGCCAGGACTGGTTGTGGCTTTCAGGCCCTCAATGCTGGGCACAAAGGAGGGATCTGGGCAGGACCTTGCAGGAAGGGGTTTTATGGCTTTAATGGTTTCACCTTTGATGGCAGCTGGTGATGCAGTGCCACTGCCTGTTTGCCAGGCTGCGCTCTGGTGCCCCTGTTCCCCTCCTTGCAGCCCTGTCTGTGCCAGGCTGTAACTCAGGACCAGTGGGCACCTTCACAGGGTGACAAACAGCTGTCCCCTCCCTCCTGGCTGCAGGACCATGGGGATGTTGGCAGCAGCAGTGATGGCAGAGCTGTGTCAGGATGGGACAGGGTGCTGTGTTTAGCACTGCTCTGCACAGGGAAGGTTTATCTCTACAGCCCGCCCAGCATCTGTGGGGTTAAGAGAAAGAGGAGAAGTGAGAATGTGCTTATTTCCCCTAAACAACTGCATCCATCCTCTCCAAGCTCTGCAGTGTAGGATCTGGGACCTGAGGGGAAGGACAGATGTACAAACATTGAGTTTACTTAAAATGATGGCCCTCTAGGGAAGCAGAGCATAGTTGCCTTTTATGGCTCCCAGCAAATGCTGGCAATGTGTGAGAACGTCCCCTTGCACCCTCCCTGCGAGTTCCAGGGGCTGCTCCCTGCTGAGGAAACAGGGGAGGAAAATAAACCCAGCCCCTTGTTCTAGTGAGTGGCTGGGAGGATTGCACAGCTGGAAACGTGTCCTGCCAGACTGAGAGAGAGCACCCAGTGCCTCAGCAGGCATGAGCCTCAAACCCGTGCTCATCCTGCTTGGCCTGGCCTTAGCCACGATCTTCGCTTTGGTCTGCGTGCTGCTGACCAGGGAAAGGAGCCCCAGGACGTGCCAGAGCCTTCCCCCAGAGCAGGAGGACACAGAGGACGGCCAGAGCCTGGTGTTTGCCGACCTGACGGCCGAGGAGATGTCGCAGGTGGTGCGGTACCTGCGGGGCCACCTCGGGGTGCCGCTGGTGGAGGCGTCGCGTGCCGAGCCCTCGGAGAACTGCATCGCCTGGCTGGACGTGCAGGTGCCCGCCAAGGCAGAGGTGCTGCGGTTCCTGGACTCGGGGGGTGCCCGTCCGCCCCGGGAGGCTCTGGCTGTGCTGTACTTTGGGCAGCAGCCGGAGCCCAACATCACCGAGCTGGTGGTGGGGCCGCTGCCGGGGCCGGCGTACCACCGGGACGTGACGGTGCGCAAGTACGGGGGGAGGCTGCCCTACCACCGCAGGCCCGTCACGGGCCGGGAGTACAAGCAGATCGACGCCCTCATCCACAGCGAGCTGAAGAAGGCGCCGCTCTTCCTCGCCGCCTGCTGCGACTCCGACGGCACCGACCTGGTCACCCTCACCACGGCCCCGCGGGGATTCAGGTCTGGGGATCGTGTCACCTGGTTTGTTCTTTTCCACAACGTGGCTGGCACTGGTTATTACCTGTCCCCGGTGGGGCTGGAGGTGCTGGTGGACCACGGGGACCTGCGGGTGTCCCGGTGGCAGCTGCGCAAAGTCTTCTACAACGGCCGCTACTTTGCCAGCACGGGGGATCTGGAGCAGGAGTTCGTGGCTGGTGCACTGGAGGTGGTCAGGCTGAAGCAGCCCCAGGCTGAGGCAGTGCTGGGCTCAATGAAGCCCCGACGCCCTCCTGGGCCCCCGGCCCCGCTGCAGTTCGAGCCGCAGGGTCCCCGCTACAGCGTCAGGAACAACCACGTCACCTTCCAGGGCTGGAGCTTCGCCTTTGGCATGAACCCCAACACTGGCCCGCGCCTCTTCGACATCAGGTACCGTGGGGAGAGGATTGTCTATGAGCTGAGCCTGCAGGAAGCCTTAGCCCTGTATGGCTCCAACTGCCCCGGGGGAATGTCCACCCGTTACCTGGACGGCAGCTTCGGCATCGGCAGGTTTGCCTACGAGCTGGTGCGGGGCCTGGACTGCCCCTACACGGCCACCTACGTGGACAGGCACTACCTGGCAGAGACAGACACTCCCAAAACCAACCAGAACTCCCTCTGCATCTTTGAGCACGACTCTGCCCTCCCTCTGAGGCGCCACTTCTCCGACTCGCAGTCCTTCTACTACGGCGGGCTGCGGAGGAACGCGCTGGTGATCCGCACCATCTCCACGCTCATCAACTACGACTACATCTGGGATTTCATGTTCCACACCAACGGGGCCGTGGAGGTCAGGGTGCACGCCATGGGCTACATCAGCTCCTCCTTCCTCCATGGCCGAGGCACTGACTATGGCAACAGGGTTGGGCCCCACACGCTGGGGACGATGCACATCCACCACATCCACTACAAGGTGGACCTGGATGTTGATGGTAGGTGTGGCCGCCTTTGTGCATGGCTGTGGTTTATTGTGGCCTTCTGTTGGGGTGCAGGGCTTGAGAGGGTTTTCTCTTCTGCTTCACAGGGCAGCTGAACTCGCTGGAGAGCCAGGACATGGAGTATGAGTTTGTCAAAGATCCCTGGAGCGCACAGAACACCATTGAGCGGCCGCACCTCCGCAGGGAACGGCTGGAGAGGGAGGACGAGGCAGCATTCCCACTCAATGCCCCCCTGCCCCGCTACCTCTCCTTTGTCAGCCCCAATCCCAACAGGTGGGGGCACCCACGCAGCTACAGGATCCAGGTCATCAGCTTTGCTGGGAAGCACCTGCCCACCAACAGCTCCATGGAGCGCTCAGTCAGCTGGGGCAGGTGGGTGCCGAGGCCTCAGCAGCTTCTGCTCCTGGTGGAGGGAGCTTCTCACCCCTGGGCAGGCCTGCAGCAGGCTGCAGGGAAGGGTAAAACAGAGGGTTAAAGCAAACATGATAGCTTTTGGCTCTGAAATTTCCTTGAGCTGTTGCTCAATAACATCTGCTCATGGTAGGTCGCAGGCAGGAGTCTGACCCCATGTCAGACTAATTTAGAGCAGCCCCAGGTGTTTTTGCCTTTGAGGGGCAGTAGGCTGCAGAAGGAATTCCTAAGGGAAGCACTGGCATTGCCAGGCTGTGATACCTTCCCACGAGGACAGAATGGCTTTTGGAAAGTGCTTGGGATCAGCACAGAGCAGTCTCAGTGCCAGGATGAGCTGATGGAGCTCATGCTGGGGATGTCTGTGTGGGGCAGGAGCAGCTGTGGCTTAGGGGAGTGCACTGGGCATTGACTGGCAGCATTTGCACCTGGATCCATCCGTGTCCCAGCCATGCTGGAAAAGCCAGAGGCAGCAAGGGATTCCCCACAAAGCTTGGAGATGCTGGGGTGCTGCCCATCTCTGCCCTCTTGGCCCTTTCCCTCCCCGCCCCAGGGCAGACTGGGGATGCCCAGCCCCAGTTTGGCAGTGCCATGGCTGGCGTGGACGAGCCCCTGTGGCCCTGTGCTGGCAGGTACCAGCTGGCTGTCACCAGGAGGAAGGAGGAGGAGCCCACCAGCACCAGCGTCTACAACCAGAACGACCCCTGGACGCCCACTGTGGCCTTTGCCGACTTCATCAACAACGAGACCATCACCAACCAGGTGAGCTGGGCTTCCTGGAGTGGGGAGAAGCTGAACCTTGAGGGTTCAGAACCTCTGCTCCTGTCCCAGAGCCAGCCTGAGGGGTGGGCTGGCAGAGCCCTGCTCAGCCTGTCAGATGTTTTGTTCCTCTTCTCCAGGACTTGGTTGCCTGGATCACCGTGGGGTTCCTGCACGTCCCTCACGCTGAAGACATCCCCAACACGGTGACCGTGGGGAACAGCGTTGGCTTTTTCCTGAGGCCCTACAACTACTTCAGCGAGGACCCCTCGGTGGATTGCCCTGACAGCGTGTACCTGAGCAGTGAGCAGGATGCTGGGGCGTGTGGGGACAACCCCCTCGCCTGCCTGTCCTCTGCTGCCACCTGTGCCCCCCGCCTGCCCCCCTTCCACTTCGGGGGCTTCCTCAACCTCAGCCTGGCACCGCCCCTGGGGGGGCTCTGATGGGCCAGGGGCTGCTGGGGGGGCGCTCAGGGGGTCTCTGTCCCACCCAGGAGCTGCCCCATCCTGCCCGGGCTGTCCTGTGCTCGGGGTCAGCTGTTGGGAGAAGCTCAGTTCTCATTTCAGCACTGCAGCAAGGGAGGACCCGAAGCCTCTGAAAAGCAGCCCCTGGGAGTGATTTCATTTCGCCCTGTGAACTGTGGGGTGAACTCCCCTCCTCTGGGATGGAGTTTCCACCTCCTTCCCATCACTGGTGCACACGGGGGACAGTGCTGGCCACAGCACAAAGCTGCAGCTGCCCTTGGGGCTGGGCTCCAGCTGAGGTTTTGCTCACAGTGGCAGCAGTGAGTGGTGTGGAGCTGCTGTGGAATGCCCCAAACCTCCTCCCCAGGCACTGCAGCACCAGGGCTGGCTCTGCAGAGGGAGGTGCTGCCCTGGGCTCGCTGGGATGCTGCTGCAGGAGCCCAGGCTGAGCCTCTGGATGGGCACAGCCCGGGCTGGGCACTGCCCTGTGTGTGCCCTTCCCAATAAAGGGGCACTCTGTGCTTTTCCTGAACCAGCTCCTGGCTGCTGCTCTGTCTCCTGCTGAAGCCCCTTAGGGAAGGTCCCGGCTCAGCTCTGAGGGGCTCCCAGGCTGTGGGGCAGCCCCAGAGCCTGGCACAGTGCCTGGCACGGCTGTGTGGGCTGTCCTGGCGATGCTCCTGGACCCTGGCGCTGGCAGGAGGTTCCTGCCAGGGAATATGGAGCAAACAGGGCAGTTAATGTTTAACACTTGTTCCGAGCTGTGTTAATCAGTTCTGGGCTTGGCTGCTGCCCAGCCTGCTCAGCCCCGCTGTGTGGGGACCCTCGATTCCACACCCCAGCTGCATGTGCAGCCCCTCCCCACCGTGCCAGGCTGGCATGAGGACACCAAGGAGCTGGGAGAGGTCAGTGCCACCCCTGGCACACGGCAGCAGGCACCACACACTCACCAAAGAGTCCCTGGGGGCACGGTGGGTGTCCAGCCCCTCGCTGTAGTGCATGGGTCTGTGCAGAACAGGCTGAGATGGGATTGAGCAGCCCCAAGAACAGGCTGAGATGGGATTGAGCAGCTTCAAAACAGGCTGAGAGGGGATTGACAGCCCCAAGAACAGGCTGAGAGGGGATTGAGCAGCTTCAAAACAGGCTGAGAGGGGATTGAGCAGCCTCAAGAACAGGCTGAGAGGGGATTGAGCAGCCTCAAGAACAGGCTGAGAGGGGATTGAGCAGCTTCAAAACAGGCTGAGAGGGGATTGACAGCCCCAAGAACAGGCTGAGATGGGATTGAGCAGCTTCAAAACAGGCTGAGAGGGGATTGACAGCCCCAAGAACAGGCTGAGAGGGGATTGAGCAGCCTCAAGAACAGGGTGAGAGGGGATTGAGCAGCCTCAAGAACAGGCTGAGAGGGGATTGAGCAGCCTCAAGAACAGGGTGAGAGGGGATTGAGCAGCCTCAAGAACAGGCTGAGATGGGATTGAGCAGCCCCAAGAACAGGCTGAGAGGGGATTGAGCAGCCCCAAGAACATGGTGAGAGGAGCTTGGGCAGCCCTCATGGCCGTGGATGTGCCCCTGGGAGCCAGCTCAGCCTGCTGCAGCACCCGGGAGAGGGGAGGGGAGCAGGGGGCAGCTCAGGCCATGGCTCAGTGTGGCCTGCAGTGGCCCCTGGGTGCCCTGGGCTGTGCCCAGAGCAGGAAGGTCGTGCCCAGCCCGCTCCCTGTGCCCACACGGGCGCTGCTGACGCAGTGAGCACGCTGCCACAGCCCAGCCTGGACCTTGCAGCTGGCAGGGAACGTTCTGGAGCGAGCACGGGCTCTCCACATGGCACGTTCAGCCCCCAGTGGTGCTGTGCTGGCCAGGGCTGCACCCAGAGCCTTGGGAATCACGGGCACAGCGTGTGCCAGAGCAGCTGGGCCTGCTGAGGCACAAACTGGGTTCCCCCAGTCCTTCCATGGGAAAGCCAGCACATTTTTAGTGCACATCCCTGCAGGGATGAGCAGGACCCTGAGCAATGGTCAGAGCAGCCAGAATGCAGAGCCTGCAGTGCCCACACAGCTCCTGCTGCCCTGCCCTGCCCCAGCTCCTCACAGGGACTTTGGGGCTGGGGATTTACCCACAGGGCAGGGACCATGTGGACCCTGGCACCTCTGGCACTGTCCTGAGCAGTGGCATGGGCACCTGGCACTGCACAAACACACTGGGATACTGGGCTGAGCCACTCTGTCCTTTGGCTGCTCCCATCACGCTGCTCTCTCCCCACCATGGCCCCAGTTTTCCTGCAGTGACATTTTCCTAGAGGATTGGAGTGCTGGCCCCCATCCCCCAGCACCTTTTGCCCCATTTTCCGCTGTGAAATCTCCTGGGAAGGATTTCTTGCTGATGGTTTCAAAATATTGCTGGAACAGAAGCCAAGTCTGCTGCATTCCTTCACGCTGGCCAAAGCCTCTCTCAGCTGAAGACCCTGGAGTGAGCTGATGGGGGATTTGTTTTGCAAGAGTAATTCAGTTTCTGTGCAAACTCCTGTTTTGTTGGGGTGTTTTTGCAGGTCAGGAGCTCAGCCCAGGGTGTGGGACCACCTTCCTTGGGTGCAGCACGGCCAGGCTGGATGGGACACGCTGTGTCTGTGGCCTTTCTTTGCCAGCTTTCCTCCCAGGCCATACCCCAAGGACGGAGGTTTGCTGGTGCTGTGCCTGTCAGACCCCATGGCTCCCATGCATGGGCAGAGGGGCAGGACGGGGCTGTAACTGCTGCTGTTTGTCAGCAGGACTCAGAACTGGACACAGCTCCCTCCCAGAGACAAACAACACAGGGCAGGGGTTCAAGGATCCTGACATGAATTTTCTCAGGAGGGAGATAAGTGATGCATTTCACTGGCTGTTGATCATTAATGCCTTGCTGCCTGCTCAGCTGTGCTGGGTGCTGCTGCTGGGTGACAAAGATGCAGTGCCAGGGACGGCAGAGTGCAGCTGGGGTGCAGGGCATGGCCATGGGCACTGCAGGATGAGTTCTGTGTTGGGCTCTGCACCCACAGCTGGGGTCTGGTGGGGCAGGAGGGATTAACCAAGTGGAGAAGGGCAGTCCCTATTTGCAAAGGTCTTTCAGCTCCCCATTAGAGATCAGAAGAACACAACTGGCAGCCAGGAGCACCCCAGGCCTGGCTCTCTGGGATTGCAGGAACCTCCAGGAACGGCTTTGAAAGTTTCCCATTACGCAAAGTTAAATTAGCCTGGCAAATGAGGAGAGGGCAGGACAGTCTGCCCTCTGCTCCATGCACCCTCTGCATGCTCCTGGGCATCCTCACCATGCTCTGGTGGTGGTTCATGAGGGGATGGCAGAGAGACCAGAGCAGTTGTCAGCCCTGGCCATGGCAGCTCTGCAGGACTGTCACAGAGAGTGTGGGATCATGGAGCAAGGGCTGTGGGTCAGTCAGAGCTGCTGTCAGTCAGATCAAGGGCTGTGGGTCAGTCAGGGCTGCTGTGCTGCACAGCTGGAGGAGCCAGGGCTGCAGGATCCCCCTGAGTGAGGGGATGGTGCTGGGCTTGGAGCACTGCTCTCCACGTGCCCTCCAAACCTGTTTTCCTCTTTTACGTAAGCTGTTCCAAACATGTTTGTTACAACCCCCTGGTGATGTACCTTTGGAAAGAGTGGTTTTGGGTCCAAAGATCAGCGCTGGGACAGTGACCTGCCTGCTGCAAACAGGACCCTGCAGAGTATAAAACCCCAGTGGCACAGTGGAGCAGGGGACAGCCGGAGGCACGCTGAGGGCAGCGGGGCAGGATGGAGGCCCACATGAACCTCCTGCATGATGTGGGCATCCAGACCACACACTGGCTGCAGCAGCGCTTCCAGGGCTCCCAGGACTGGTTCCTCTTCATCTCCTATGCTGCTGATCTCAGGAATGCTTTTTTTGTCCTCTTCCCCATCTGGTTCCACTTCAGTGAGGCCGTGGGCATCAGGCTCATCTGGGTGGCTGTCATTGGAGACTGGCTCAACCTCGTCTTCAAGTGGTGAGTGGCCCTGAGCCAGCACTCCCACCTGTGCTGGCACACCTGCACTGACGTGGGTGCTCTCAGCCCCAGCTGGGCAGTGACCATGGTCACTCCTCCCCAGGCCATGCAGGAACAGCTCTGCCCCTCTGCTCCGAGCAGGGATGGAGCCTCCTGCAAGCAGAGCCTCCCATCAGCCAGGGCTGGTGCTGAGTGGGGGGATCTCCACGGAGCCCCTCAGCACAGGAGGCAATGTTGGCTTGCCCCCAGGGTGTTCCTGCTCTCAGGGCCGGGGACGGGGACACGGGCAGGCAGTGTTGGCTGGCAGAACCAGGCAGTCAGCTGGGTGCTGTGTCTGTCGGGATGCCCTGCACCACTTGTGGGTGCTTTGCTTCTTCCATCTCCCAGAACAGATCTAAAGCTGCAGCTGTGCCCTGGACCTCCCCAGACCCCTTCTCTTTTCTTTTCAGGATCCTTTTTGGGGAGAGGCCATACTGGTGGGTCCTTGACACAGACTATTATGGCAACAGCTCTGCACCAGAGATCCAGCAGTTCCCTCTCACCTGCGAGACTGGCCCTGGTAGGGTTCCCTGAGCCATGGCAGGGACTGGCAGCCAGGGGCAGGGGGTGCTTGAGCTGAACAGGCAAAGAGGGGGTGCTGGCCCGGTGCTGGCAGCCTGCAGGGAGCACCCAGCCCTGCAGAGAGGCTGCAGTGTGCTGGGGACACTGGCTGTGCCTGCAGGGGAAGGAGGCAGGGCAGCCCCTGCACGGGGCACACCTTGACCCCTGGTGAAGCTGTGGTGGCTCAGCACAAACCCCTGTGGGTGCTGAGCTCTGGCCCCTGCAGAGCCTGACCTGGCTCTCTCTCCTTGCCCAGGGAGCCCATCTGGCCATGCCATGGGTGCAGCAGGCGTGTACTACGTGATGGTGACAGCCCTCCTCTCTGCTGCTGGGGGAGAGAAGCAGTCAAGGACACTGGGATACTGGTAAGCTGAGTGCCAAAACCACCTGTGCCAGGCAGAGGTGGCTCCAGCACCGACAGGCACAGCCAAGCCCATCGAGGTGCAAGGCTGTGGGCTTGCAGCACGGGGACAGGCTCAGTGACAGCCAGGCATTGTCTGGAGTGCGTGATGGCAGTGCCATGGGCAGTGCAAGCTGGCCCTGGCACCCACATGGCCACCTGTCCCTCACAGGGTGCTGTGGACGGTGCTTTGGGTTGGCTTCTGGGCAGTTCAGGTCTGTGTCTGCATGTCCCGAGTCTTCATCGCCGCTCACTTCCCGCACCAGGTGATTGCAGGGGTGTTCTCAGGTGAGTGCACCAGAACCCTCCTTGGTTTTTAATTCCAATACCCCCTCCCTGTCCCTGCAGCACCTCTATGCTGCACTGCAGCACCTGCAGCACTGACCAGAGCCCCCTCCCTGTCCCTGCAGCACACTGAGCTGCACTGCAGCACCTGCAGCACTGATCTACCCCCCCTCCCTGTCCCTGCAGCACACTGAGCTGCACTGCAGCACCTGCAGCACTCACCAGCGCTCTCACTTTGCTCCTGGCAGGGATGGCTGTGGCCAAGACCTTCCAGCACGTCCGCTGCATCTACCACGCCAGCTTCCATCGGTACCTGCTCATCACCATCTTCCTCTTCAGCTTCACCCTGGGTTTCTACCTGCTGCTGTGGACGTTCGGCGTGGACCTGCTCTGGACGCTGGAGAAGGCCCAGAAGTGGTGCAGCAACCCTGAGTGGGTGCACATTGACACCACTCCCTTTGCCAGCCTCCTCCGTAACCTGGGCATCCTCTTCGGGCTGGGGCTGGCCCTCAACTCCCCCCTGTACCAGGAGAGCTCCCGGTTAACGCAGGGCCAGCAGCCGCCCTTCTTCCGCCTGGGCTGCGCCGCTGCCTCCCTCCTCATCCTCCACGTCTTTGATGCCTTCAAGCCTCCCTCCCACGTGCAGCTGCTCTTCTACGCCCTGTCCTTCTGCAAGAGCGCGGCCGTGCCGCTGGCCACCGTGGGCCTCATCCCCTACTGCCTGGCCCAGCTGCTGCCCACACAGCACAAAAAGGCGGCCTAAGGCACGCCAGGGTGGCTCAGGGGCAGCTGCCAGGCCCTGGGGACACCTCAGCCACCGGGTTGCACTGGGAGCTGACAATGGAGGCTGGGCCGGCGGTGCTGCTGGGTGGCTCCCACAGCACGGACCCACAGTGCCAGTCCTGCTGGGCTGGGCTGGCTGGTGGCACAGAGAGAGAGCCCTGCGTGCCCACGACTGCCCTGCTGTCCCTCCTGCACCCACGGGTGGGGGAAACCTGCCCAGGAGCCAGCAGCAGCAGCAGTGAGAAGTCCTGCACTCCTTTGCAGCTCGTGGGGACAGCCCACCTTGTGCTGCAGGGCTGGGGACAGCACCACTGGCATCAGCGCTGTCACCTCAGCGTGCTGAAGAGGCAGCTCTGTGACAGGAAGGACAGACTGACATGGAGATCGAGTGCCAGTGTGGGTGAGGGACCCCCAGCCCTGGGAGGACGTTTGGTGCTCACCCCTGTGGACAGTGTGGGGGGCACACAGGGACTGCGTGGAGCTGGGCACACAGCACAGGGGGTGGCTGGGGCTGGGCACAGGAGGTGTTTTATTAAAGATGAAGGTTGTTTAGCTGCAGAGTTTGAGTGTCCTGCTGGCCAGCACCATGGGATGGGGGATCGGCTCCTGGAGGCAGGCTTGTTGTGCCATGGCTGCAGATGGTACAGGAAGGACATTTCTCCTGGGGGCTGAAGACCCTCAACAGCTGCAAGATGTGTTCAAGCCACTGGGAAGGGCACTGCCCTGGGTCTTCACCTTTTGTCCTGAGATACAGCTGTACCCTGACAGCACAGTGGGGGCAATGAGCTGCTTTTTGTGCTGTTTGTCCAAGGTTTCTGGGTGCACTCTGTGCCAGGAACAGGGACAAACTTGTGTCACCTCACTGCTTACAGAAACGAGCTCAGCTTTGGGATCAACTGGCTCAGCTGGGGCTGTGCTGAGTCCCCAGGGTGTTGGGGACAGAACTGGGATTTATTTTGCCATGGTGTGGGGTTGGGGTCGTGCCCCTCTCACCTCAGTACCCCAGCCCAGTGCTCACTCAGGAAGTCCTGAGGGCTCAGCCTGCTGCCCTCCAAGCTGTGCAGGCTGTACAGCCCAGCTAAACCTTCTCAGGAAACATCCTCATCAGTCTGAGATAGTCCAAAATACACAGGGAGGTGTGGACACTTTCTTCCTGCCAGACTCTGTGCATGTGTAGGATCACTCCCAAAGCACAGCCCCTGCAGCTCTGACCCCACACCAGTTCCAGGCCCCAGTGGTGCTCCCGCTGTCCTGGTGCCATCCCAACAGCTCAGCCAAGGCTGTGGCCCTGCAGCAGTCACAGCAGCCATGGGTGGGAATCTGATCTGCTGGGGCTGCTCCCATCCCCTTGTTCATGACAGATAAAATTCCTTAGGATGGAGGTTTCTTTTATTCTTGTTCTCTGTTTATTACCAACACCTGGGGTAAACTTGTCACACCATTTCTGGCAAGAAGGGGAAGGGTAAATTCTCAAATTACCTGTTGAGCCCTGTTGTGGCTCCACAGCGCCCTTTAGTTCCTCCAGAGGAGACTGCAGCAGCTCCAGGGCCTGCCTGGGCAGGAAGGGTGAGCTGAGGGAACAGCAGGGACAGCTCTGCCTGATCCCGAGGGAGTTTACAGCTGCATCAGCTCCAGAAACTATTGATGGTCAAAACACGACCACTAACAACTGCACCCCACCAAGGGAAAGGTGTGGTATGTGGTGAGGAATGATCTCTTGTCTCTGGGGTACCTGCTCTCCCTTCCAGCTGCTCTCTGCCCTCACCCAGCCCAAGGAGTCTGGGGGGACCAGCTGCCTCTTGCTTGAGCATTTGTACCAAACAACTTCTCCTCAGCAAATGGCACAAAGCAAAACGCCCCAAAGTACTGCCAGCAGGAGGCCCCTTCTGGGTTTGGGAACCCTAGAAAGTGGTTAATTAAGGACTACTTTAACCCCTGCACCATTTGTTCTGACAACTGAGGCCTTGCAGCAAAGCCTTGATGGCAGATCCCCTCCCCATTTCCGTGAGCAGCCCACGCAGAGCATGTGCACACCAGCTGTTGGGTTCAGGTCTTTATTCTCTGGTAGAGAAGCTAGTGGAGCCTGTGCAAACAAATATAAGACAAAGCTACTTTGAGAATTGTCTCTCATGCTCCAGGGTTTTGATTGCTGATGAATTCCTGGAGCAGAGCTTGCACTTCTCCTCGCCGGCTCATCTTGGCTGCCTTGCCCTGGAAGCGGCCGCGCTTCCCAGCTCCTTTCCCTCCCAGCAGCTCTGCCACCCTGCAGCAGCAGCAGCACAGGCTGGAGCCCAGGCTGCTCCAGCACACACAGATCCCTGCCTGGATCACACTGTGCAGCTGCTCATCATGTCTGCAACATCAGAGTTCTTACCCGAGTTAAATAAATCACAAAACGTTACCTGGGACCTAAATTTTCAACTGCTTCAACAGGTCCAGCTAGAAGGAAGAGTCCTGCTTCTTTTTCATCTCCCACAGTCAGGAATAGCAGGGTTTCCTGTGGACAGAGATGGGCTTTGCTCCAGAGAAATCAGTGCTTTCCACAGTGGCCACAGCACACAAACACCAAAGTGACAATTCAGAAATCTCTGTGCATTACTGAGACTGACACTGCTTGGGGTATCCCAAATTAAAAGGACACAGCTGGCAGCTGAACTAGGTGATTGTGACTGAAACTTGCTGTTCTTCCTATCCTACTTTGTTGGGAATTTAGCTGCTAGAGACTGGAAAATTACAAAGCCATGGCTAATTCCAAGTCCTGCACCTGTGAGATTGCGTGTCCTTGGGCCTAGCTGTAGTAGGATAACAAATAGTGAAAGAGACATGAGAAAAGAGAGATGTAACCCCTAAGGAATGAGGAAGAGTTCATGGTATAGTTTAACCAATAGATTGCTTGGCTTACAGAATATTCATAAGCTTATTATTTGCTGTATAAGTGTTTGATGCTTTCTTCAATAAACTGGACCTCTGATGAACCACCTGGTGTCTGGGTCTCCTTCCATGACACCACTTCTACCTAATTCTATCCTAACCTATTTCAGCCAGTGAGGCTCTGTACAGCTCTTAGGGCTCTTCTCCAGGGCTCTGAATTCTCACTGTTGAGGACTGCCCTGCAGACTGAGGCTGCTGGGGACAGGAAACCTCAGGTACTTGTCAAAGGAACCAGATCTGCAGATCATGACTGTGGCAGGAACAGAAGCCTGGCCATGTAAAACTGGGGTGGAAAACCAGTGGTGTCAGTTTAGTCTTCATCAGTGACTCACCTCTGTCCCAATCTCATTAGCAATGATGTTCATAAATTCAGAATCACCCTCTTTCCTGTAAGGATGGATAAAAAAAACGTTTCAGAAAGAAGCAAAACTCCCCTCTAGAGTACAAAATCTCAGTCAGAAACCAAGTGCATGATTAGAGATTTTGGCCTCTTTCTCTTGTCTATAGGTGTAAATCCTTGCTGGGCTCTCCTTTAGGAATTATTCAAGTGTTATCTTTAAGAAATAGAGCTCCCTGGTTTTACTTGAAAATATCAAGTGCAGAGGGAATTAGATGGACACAGCAATTTCTCAGCTACAGCACCAGAAGAATTCAGTGACTGAATTACAGATTCCTTTAATTACACAACTTTGCAGCAGGCCAAGGCAGTTTAATATTCTATTTCCTTTGTTTACATTCCTCCCTCGAGAAAACAAGCTGCTCTCACGAGGTGTGAGAGATCCAAGAGCCATAAAACCTGTGGGATACTGCTGGCCCCTCTTCCCTGAGCTCCCCCATACCTGTGCAACACAAAGAGCTGCTTTGGAGCAGGTTTGCTCTTGAAGTCCCGGGCTATCAAAACAGCAATGTCTCTAAGCAAGTTCAGGTTGTTCTGAAAGGAAAGGAAATTAACTGTCCTGCAGCTGGAGGAGTCAGTGTGAACACAGCTGTGTTCCCAGAGGTTTGAGCACTTTTCACAATATGCACAAAAATTGAAGCCAATGATCTGACTCCCAGTTACCACAACGAATGGCCTACAGGAAATAGTGACAACCCACTTTTCCCAGGCACTCTTGTACCTTCTGGAGCAGCTTCACAGAGCTCTGCAGTCTCTTCACAGCCTCTACATGCTCACCTGGTCCATTTCTGAAAGAAATGAGAGACTTTGGATCACTTCTCTGAAGGACAGAGGAAGAATTTCCTAAAGGAGTACAACAGACAACATCACACACAGCCCCACAACGTGCACCCTGAGGCTTATGTGGTATCTCTCAGGAGGAGGAGTGAAGATGAAATAACAAAGGTGGAAAGAGGATTACTTGAGCAGAGAGGTTAGAGCCTTCTCAGTACTGTGACTTTGTTCAATTGACTTCAGCACTCTGTTTCCCACCAAGAAAACCAAGTTGGTTTTGTTCTTTTTCCCTTTTTCCACGCCAAGGAGTTTAATAACCTTCAAAAGAAAATCAGCTTGGTCAGAACAGCATTTTGATAATTCACATAGGTGGTCAGTTCCTGCCAGATTGTGCTTTGTAATGAATTTTGACTCTCTGCTAGTGAAAATAAATGGATTTAAATCAGCTATAAGGTCAACATAAAAAAAAAAAAAAAAAAAGTACAGTGGAATTTATGCAATCTTCTAGCCATGGGATGTACTCTACAGGACATCTGGATGTATCTGCTGGGAAACCAACTCCAACCAATGACTGAGAAAGTACAAATACTTAAAGGCAGTCTAGGATTTTATCACCATTTCCCTGCACAGATTTCTCATCCATGATGAACACTCAAAAATATCAGAGCTTCAAGCAGAGAGAACATGGCCAACACCCCTGGCAGTGCAAAAGCATCACAGGGCTGAGCTCTGCAACAAGGAAACAAAAGCTCCTGTGGCACCCAGCCCATGTGTGACCCTCCTGGGGCTCCCTCACCCTGGGGCTCTGCCACCCCTTTCCCCACCAGCACAGCCTGGAGCAGCCTGTGGATCCCAGGGACTCTGGCTGTACTTCATGTGCAGCCTGGCTCCCAGGGGCAGCCCAGCTGCAGGAGCCCACCTGGAGGTCACTCAGGTTGGAGACGTGAGTCCCACAGCACAGGTTGGAGTCGATGCCTTCGATGTCCACCACCCTCACCGGCCCCGCGTGGTCATCGGGCAGCCCCCGGCTCCTCACCTGCCAGAGGAGCAGGGTGACAGAGCAGGTGACATCTGTGCTCAGCTATTCCACGAACGCCATCAGCTCTCCCCCACCACTCACTGTTTCAACTTCAGGGTCATCTGCAGCCAGTTCCCTCACTGTTACAGGGACCCTGTCCCGGATTTTCTCGTTCACGCTGTCCTCCAGGGCCTGGAGCTGCTCTGCTGTCACCACGGGGGTGTCCAGCTCAATGACACTGCGCTGGCGGCCCAGCTCCCTGCACCAAGGAAGGACATCTGCTGAGAGCAGCTGGGAGGTGCCTTTGTGCAGCACCAGCATCCATCCCACTGCTGGCAGTGTGGACTGAAACAAAACAGACTTCCCTCCTCTCCCTCTTATGTTCAAAGCACCAGGTGGAAACCAAACACTTAAGGAGGACAAGACAGAGAAAACACTTTCTACATCTTCTCTCCAGGTCAGTCATCTCTCCTACAACATTTGAGCTCAAATGAAACATCCAAATTGCTTTTGGTGTTTCAGTGCTCAGGCTCTGTGCAGGGTAGCATTTTGGCATGTGCCAAATGAGTCAAAAGGAACCTTTATCCTGCTCACCATGACGTAGTCTTGAATCCAAACATCTGTTCTGCAACGGCACTGATGAGATGCTGTCCTGGAAGAGATGTGCAAGCACTAGCTCTGAGTGCCACTGGCATTTTCGGTCAGGCCGTGTCTTCCCTGCTGACATTCTCCACGACAGCCTGGGTGCTGGGTGCTGAGGGGCTCCTGCCAAAGCTCAGGAGCAGCAAGGAGCAGCTCTGGCCTCATGAGCCTCTGCTCCTGGCACTGCAGCACACCCTGTGCAAAGCAGGCTGAACTTTCTCTTCCAAACCTGTTTTTGGTGCGTTTACAAGCGAAGGGGAGCTCACAGAGGGTGCTGCTGCCCTCAGCAGTCCCGGGAACAAGCTGTGCACACAGAGCCGGCGGATTTCTCCCTACCCTGACCGGGATGGGGACACGGTGGGCGCCCCCCCGCCCCAGCGGCACGGCCCGCGGGGTGTTCCGTGCGCTCCCCGGTACCGGCACCGGCACGGACCTGAATGCTGCTGCATGTGGTCGAAGCGGCGCTCCCAGTCCAGCGACAGCAGCACTTCAGCGCCCGGTTCCAGCGCGGCCGGCACGAAATGCACGGCCTCGGTGCCCCGCCGTGTCACCCGCAGCACCGGCACGTCCCCGATGAGGCCGCGATCGTCCGGCTGCGGACACGGGACATCAGCGCCGCCGCTCCCGGCCCGGTGCCCGCCCCGCCCGGCCCGGCCCGGCCCGTACCTGCCCGCCGCCCTCGGGGAAGAGGATGGTGTCCTCCAGCACCACCTGGAAGCCGCTCACCGGCTCCCCGCCGCCCTCGGGCCGCAGCTCGGCCGCCCGGCACGACACCACCCTGGTGGTGAACTGAGACAGAGACGGCGGCGCCGTGAGGGCCCGCCCGGGCCTGCCCCGCGCCTTGACCCCGGTCCCGGCCCCGGCCCGACGCTACCTGCCGGGCCCAGCTGTCCCGCTGGCACCGGAACACCATGGCGACCGCTCGGCACAAGCGAGCCGGGACCGGCGGAGGGACACGGACACGGACACGGACACGGACAGGGACAGGAAGGGGGCGGGGGCTGCACGGGGACGCGCGGGCGCGCTCCCGCCGGCGGCGCGCGCTCCCGCCGGGGCCGGTGCGGGTGAGCGGCTCCCGGGGCCCGGCGCGGCACACGGCACACAGCGCACGGCTGCGGCAGTTCACGTTTATTGCCCCGTGCCCCGCCAGCTTAGCCGGCTACGGGAGACCGGACCGCGGGTCGGGAGCCATGCCCGCGGCGATGCACGAGCTGAGGCGGCTCCGCTTCCTCGGAGAGCCCTGCCCGCGCTGCTCCCCGGTGGTGCTGCCGGTGCACCGGCTGACTCCCGCGGCGTCCCCGGGGGCCTGGGCGTCAGTCATCCTGCGGGAGGGAGGAGCGAGATGCCAGGGACTGGGCCGAGACCGGGCCAGCCCCGGTGGCAGCGGGGGGCACCAGCCGGTTGTCCCGGGACGGGCTGCCCGAGGTGAGCAGCGGGAGGTGCTGCCGGTGCCCCAGAGCCGGCAGAAGGCTGAAGCTGGGTTGTGCTCGGCAGGTGGTACTTACATCCAGGTCATCCATGGCTGGAGGGGGAGCTTTTTCTGTCACCTTCTCCAGCATCTGGATGGGAAATAAACATCTGGATCCTCAAATTCCCGGCGTTCCCCCATCCCACACACCCATACGATGTGCCCCAGGATCCTGAGGCCCGTGGCCCAGCTCACCTCTGCGTACTGTTCCACCATGGCTCTCTCCACCTCCTCGTCCCCTTCCCAATCTCGCCAGTTGTCGAAGTCCACGGAGAGCCAGGCTGGCTGTGGGCACAGAGAGCATCCCCTGAGTGGGGGAGCAGCACTGCAGGGACCTCCAGCCCAGGGGCAGCTCCTACACAGGTGAAGGGCAAGGGCAGGAAGCAGGAGTGTCCCTTTGCCTGCAGGCACTGGTCCTGATCCTGAGTGTGTCAAGGAAAAGGGTGCCACGTCCTTCCTGGAGGGCAGAAGTCTGTGGGCTAGTGGTGGTTATCAGGTAGGGCTTTTTGGGAGCTCTGTCTTGGGATCCCCTGTGGAAGCCTCTGTGTGTGTCCTGGGGGCAGGCTGGTTCCTAGGAGCCATGAGGTGCTGAGTGGGGATAGCACATGCACTGAGGCACCACACACACCTTGATGTTCTCCTTGGTGATGCGTGGCCAGGCCACTTTCTCCTTCCACTTCCTCATAAAGCACGTGATGGAGCGGTCAGAGCGCTTCTCCCGTGAGTCCTGCCAAGAGATTGGGGTGCCTCAGGGTCTGCCAGGCTCCTGTCTGCTCAGCCCTGTGCGGGCTGTGGGGTCACAGAACCACAGACAGGTTGTTTCTGGCTCAAGGCAGCAGTGTGAGTACCAGCCCCAGGGCTGGGGCTCTCAGGATGGGCAGCATTCAGGGTTAGGCAGTGTTGCTCAAGACTGCACAGATTGGCTCTGACTCTGAGCCTGACAGAGGCTGACAGAGAAGAGTTTGTTGGCGGGAAACCTCACCTTGGAGTTGACTCTGGCGTACAGGTTGATCTCGTTGTAGAACTCCACACCGTCTGCATTTTTGCAGCTGCCAAAACGTTATAACAACAGGGCTTAGGAGAGAGCTGAGTCCCCGCGTGCTCTCCTCTCACAGAGTCCTCCCGCTCCCCTGAACCACCCCCCGAGCAGAGCAGGGCCGTGTCGGTGGGCAGGGCAGCGGCAGCTCACCTGAACTCCAGCCGGTGGTCCTCGATGAGCACCTTCACGTCCGTGCTGTCCTCCACACAGAACTCCAGGTACACGTACCGGGGCCGGTCGTACCACAGCGTCTTTGCGGGTTGCCTTGGGGAAGAGCAGAGCGGCGGCTATCACCATCACCAGCGGGCATTTCCCGGTGCCTAACAGAGCTCGGCAGGGGCCAGGGGCGAGGAAAGGGCCCCGGACACCGGCTCTGCTTGTGGCGAGCCCCGGGACGGGCAGAGGGAGCCGGGCGGGTGCCGACGGGCGGTGGGAGCGGACACCGGCCCCGTGACTCTCCCCGCTGCCCCTGGCCGGCGGGGCCCGGCCGGCTGTGTCCGCTCCCATCTGCCTGGCCCGGCGCTGCCCGCTGCTCCAGATCGGAGGCTCCTGCCGGGCGCTGCCTCTACCGGGTACCGGGCGCTTTACACGGCTTCTGTGCGCCGCCTGTCCCGTCCGGCCTTGCTCACCTCGCCATGGCGGTGCCGACCCCGCCCCGCGCTATTTCGGGCCGGGGGCGCGGCTGCCGGACCGGCCAGGCCGGGACGGGCCAGGCCCGGGGCCGCCCCCCGCTCCCCCCGGTGCGCGCCCCCGGGGCCGCCGCCGCGCTGGGCCGGACCGCGAGGGGGCGCGCTGGCCCCGCCCGCTCCCGCCCCTCAGCGCCAAGATGGCGGCGGCGTCGCGGCGCCGGTAGCGGCGGCTATGGAGGGAGAGAGCGGCTCGCTGGGCCCCGGCGAGCGCTGGGCGCCGGTGGGCGCCGTGTCGGCGGAGGAGGACGAGGACGAGGAGGACGAAGAAGCGGCGGCTACCGGGGGAGATTCGGCGGAGTCGGTGCCGCAGCTGCGGGCCGAGCGGCGGCGGCTGCACGGGGCGCTGCTGGCGCTCGCCTCGCACTTCGCTCAGGTGCAGTTCCGCCTGCGGCAGGTGGCCCGGGCCGGCCCGGCCGAGCAGCAGCGCCTGCTCCGCGACCTCGAGGACTTCGCCTTCCGCGGCTGCCCCGCGCCGCTGCCCCACGGGCTCGGCGCCGCTCCGGTGAGTGGAGCCTTTGCCGGGCATGGCCCCGCGGTCGGTGTGTGGGTTTAACCCCGCCTGAAGCGCATGAGGGTGGCTGCGCTGCCCGCGGTGCTCGGGTTTGCACGGGGCTCGCAGGCTCCCGGGGACTCGCAGGCTGCTCGCAGGGATGTGCCTCGGAGCCCTGAGCGGTGTGTCACCGCTCCACGCCCTGATACAGCACGGCTGACTCACAGCATCTGTGATATGAACGTGTTATTTGGCCTCCTTCTTCCTGGATCCTGGCCTTGTGAGACACGACGTGGGTGCAAGCGGTCTGGAGAGGTGCTTCCCCTCCTTTATTAAATGAGATGATGTATCTGGTACCTCTGCTTGGTGCTCACATTTTTCTCTCAGGCCAATTTGCAGTGCTGACTAGTGAAGTACATGAGCTGCAGGAGATACTGCTCACATCATAATCCTGTTCTCTGTGCCTTGGGTATGACAGTAAGCTTTCAATTTTGTTTACTGTTAACTTTTTTCCAGGGTGAGCGAGAGAAGCAGGAGCAAATTGAGGTCCAGAAGGAGAAGCAGAGAGAGCTGATCCTGCAGCTCAAGACACAGCTGGATGACCTTGAGACCTTTGCTTACCAAGAGGGCAGCTATGATTCCCTGCCACAGTCTGTGGTTATGGAAAGACAACGGGTAAGGCTCCCAAATCCTCCAGCTGTATTTCCTAGCCTGAGTGTCTTACATACTGTAGGCACTCATCAGTCTGTATTTCTCACCAGCAGCTGTAGAATGTCAGGAGTTTGTCTACACGTGTGAGCCTGTCATGTGTCTTTTGCAGTTATTTCTGTGCAGTAAAGGTGTCCTGTTTCTGAGGGAACCTCTGGGAAAGGAGTTATATTTTCCTGAAGAATTTGAAGTTGTTTTAAAACCAGTGCTGCCCCTCCTTGTTCTGTGCAATCCCTCCAAAGTGCAAGTTTGCTCCAGCCCAGCACTCTGTGCCTCTATGTTAAACATGAATCATTACCCTGCAGAGCTGGATCAACTTCTCCCCTCTCGCTGATGTAAAAATTTATTTGATATAAAAAATTATTTGAGAAAGCTCCCAGGCAGCAGTGCCACGTGGTGAAATCCCACTGCTCGCTTGTGTTTTGCAGATGATTATAAATGAGTTGATAAAGAAGCTGGACATGGACTTGAGTGAAGATTTTGCAAAGCTCTCTCCAGAGGAGCTGCGGCAGAGGGTGGATGCTGCCATAGCACAGATTGTGAATCCAGCCAGGGTGAAGGAGCAGCTGGTGGAGCAGCTGAAAACCCAGATAAGGGACCTGGAAATGTTCATCAACTTCATTCAGGGTCAGTGATGAGTTTTTGAATGAGCAGACTGAATTTCTTTGTAATTGCCTGACGTCATGAGGAAGAGAGTCACAGATGTCAGGAGATGCAGGAGCAGCTTCTGGGTCACAGGAGAGTACAAATCTCTCTAAACTGACAGTGAGGAAAAGTATTGATAGAGTGACAAAAGAGATTTAGAGGGGTCTGAGGAATTTTGACCTTAAGACTTGGGATATTCAGCTGAAATTAACAAATGTGAAATAATGATGTGAAATCCTTTTTGTAGATGAAGTTGGAAGCTCTGGCAAGGCAGAAGATGCCCACTGTGACTGTGGAGGCTCCTACAAACCCAGCACCCGGCCTCCTGGGAACAGAGGTGGGCACTGCTGGGCTCAGCACTGTCAGCAGAGCTCCAGCTCCTCCCTGGAGCTTTGATGAACACAAAGCAGTCACTGTCTGCTTTTTCCTGGCAGCTGGTTTCTGTGCTTTGGCACTCCCTCTGCTGAAGGCCTGTGTCCTTTTCCTTTACCCTCCTTCCATGGGATCCTCAGAGTAGTCACAGAGCCTGAGCAAGTGGCATGGTGGGTGGGCTCAGTCCTCAGTGGGGTCAGGAAGAGACTGCTCATACTTGGTGCAAAACACACCGTAATTTGTGGTCTTCAGGCTCTGAGCAGTGTGAGCAGGTACAGGGAGCTGGGAGGGATCCAGCATTCTTTGGAGTTTGAGACCTCCCTACTTATCCCTTAAACCTGCTGGAAGTACAATAATGTAGCATGAGGCATCTGCAGCTACTCAGAATGCTAACCTGGAGGGATTTTCAAATATTTGCACTCCCTTTGTGTGTATGATCACGCAGAGTTGTTGACTCCCTAATGAGATTATGTTTTTCTCTTTTCTACCCTGGCCAGTGAACCCAGAAGATGCCAGAAGGATGCAAGAGACGGGCCTGCAGCTCATGCGCCGCGTGCTGGCCGTGCTGCAGATCTTTGCTGTCAGCCAGTTTGGCTGTGCCACGGGGCAGATCCCTCGCACCCTCTGGCAGAAGGACCGGGACAGGCACGACTTCTCCCCCTTAATAGAGAAACTGGAGCTGTCGGTGGAGCGGGTGAGGCAGCTAGCCCTGAAACACCAGCAGGCAGAGCACGTTATCTGCTCCTCCGAGCTGCAGGACGTTCCCCTGGGTGGCAGAGACGAGCTGACCCTGGCTGTGCGCAGGGAGCTCACCCTGGCCCTGCGGGACCTGCTGGCCCACGGGCTCTACGCCTCCTCCCCAGGCATGAGCCTGGTGCTGGCCCCCATCGCCTGCTTGATCCCCGCCTTCACCCCCTCCCCGCAGACCATGCACCCCTGGGAACTCTTTGTCAAGTACTACAAGGCCAAGAACGGACGAGCCTTCGCGGAATCCCCGGCTCGCAAGCTGTCCCTGTCCTTCGCCCTGCCCGTGACGGGGGCAGTGGTGGCCACCCCCAAGCAGAGCCTGCTGGCAGCCATCCACACGGTGCTCACGGAGCACGGCCCCTTCAAGCGCAGCGCGGACTCGGAGCTGAAGGCGCTGGTGTGCATGGCGCTCAACGAGCAGCGCCTGGTCTCGTGGCTCAACCTCATCTGCAAGTCTGGGGCTCTGGTTGAGTCTCACTACCAGCCCTGGAGCTACATGGCCAGCACCGGCTTCGAAAGCGCCCTCACCCTCCTCAGCCGCCTGAGCAGCCTGAAGTTCAACCTCCCGGTTGACCTGGCTGTTCGGCAGCTGAAAAATATCAAAGATGCGTTTTGATGTGTTTTTATTGCCGTTCGTCCGTTTTTCCACTAGTAGGCAGCTGTTGGGCTCAAGAAGCCTGGCTTTTGTAAGACCGAGTTTGTCTCTTTGGTGTTTGCTTTTAGGGAAATCTTAGGGTCTCGTGTTGTTGGCAGTGTGTTGTCTGCTGGAGGCCGCAGTTGGGCAGCAGCGCCTCACCCTGCCCTCTCCCTGCTGCTCTGGGGCCAAACTGCCCTGCCCAGTGGCCAGGGACAATTCAGGGGTGGGGGACAGAGGCCTGGCCACGGGGACTGCCCGTGGGATGTGCAGTGAGCTCCATTGTGGTTGTTTCTTGCAGTCTCTGCTCTACACCTTGCACACAGGATCTCTCATGGAGGAGGGAGCTGGCAGGGTTTGAGGCACCTTGGGGGCAGTCTGACCTCCCCCGGTAGGAGGAGATGAGTGCCGGGCCAGAGGTGCCCGCGGGCTCCTCCAGCGGCTCTGCGCTCTGTGTCCCTCGGGCTGCCGGGGTGCTTTGTCCAACGGACCCAGCTCCTTGTTCCGGGCTTTTGTGGGGCATCAGCGCCGCCCGCTGTCCCGCGGGGTAAATTAAACACCGTTGTACTACCTGTGGGCCGAGCTCAACCCTGTCCCGTGTGCTCTGTGCGTTACCGGGGCTGGGAGGGGGCGGGCGAGGCGGACACCGGCACCGCCGTGCCAGGGGAAGGGGCGGCTGAGGCGGACACTGGCACCGCCGGGGTGGGGATGGCTGTGGCGGACACGGCATCGCTGTGCGCGGGGGTACGGGGGAAGCGGCCGTGCCGGGGGTTACCGAGGCGGACACGGCACCGCTGTGCGCGGGGGTACGGGGGAAGCGGACACCAGCACGGCCGTGCTGGGGCGGAGGTGGCTGAGGCGGACACGGCACCGCTGTGCGCGGGGGTACGGGGGAAGCGGACACAGCACCGCCGTGCCGGGGCGGGGATGGCTGAGGCGGACACGCCATCGCTGGGGCGGGGATGGCTGAGGCGGACACGGCACCGCTGTGCGCGGGGGTACGGGGGAAGCGGACACAGCACCGCCGTGCCGGGGATTACTGAGGCGGACACGGCACCGCTGTGCGCGGGGGTACGGGGGAAGCGGACGCGGCACCACCGTGCCGGGGGTTACTGAGGCGGACACGGTCCCGCCGCTCGGTGCCGGCAGCAGCTCCCGGCGGCGCGGCGGAAGTGACGTAGGTGTCCGGGTAAAAGCCGGGCGCTGCCTTCCCTTTGCCTTCCGGCCCAGCGCCATCGCAGCGGAGCCTCGGTGAGAGCGGGCGGGCGCGGCATCCGCCGCCATCCGCGGGGGTGGCGGCCGGGGCGAGGGTGGCGGGCTCGGGCTGACTGCCGGCTGCTGTCTCCGCAGAGATGGGGAAGTTTATGAAGCCGGGGAAGGTGGTGCTGGTGCTGGCCGGCCGCTACTCGGGGCGTAAGGCCGTCATCGTGAAGGTGAGCGCGGGGCTGGGCCGGCGGGGCCGGGGCGAGCGGGACACCGGGAGGGAGGCACGGGCGCGGGTCCTCGGTGCCACCTCCGCCGCCGCTCCTCGGTGCGATCGCCGCCACCACGGCCTGTTTGTTTCAGAACATCGACGATGGCACCTCGGACCGGCCGTACAGCCACGCCTTGGTGGCCGGCATCGATCGCTACCCGCGTAAGGTGACTGCTGCCATGGGCAAGAAAAAGATCGCAAAAAGGTCCAAGATCAAGTCTTTCGTGAAGGTTTACAACTACAACCACCTGATGCCCACCCGGTGAGTGCTGATACCGGCTGCTTTCGTGGTTCTTGTGTTTTCTACTGAGCACCGAGAGTTATCAAGGCTGTCAATGCCGTGGCTGAATGAATGTGAGGCTCAGGCTCTGCAAAAATGGAGCTGGGGTCTGAGGCTGAGTGGAAATATTAATGAACTTTTGGGATGAGGCAGTTGGCTCTTATTTCAGCCACACTGATCTTCCCTTTGCTCGGGGGGTGTTAGAGACAGCTTTGAGGTTCTGGAGCTGGTAGAGCCATTTCTTACTGTGCCTCAGAGCTCTCAGAGCAGCTCCCAGGCACCACATGGAACAGAGCTGCATATCCCTCAGAAAGGGCATGGCTCCGTTATAGGCTGAACTGAGACTGCTTTCATGGTTTGGTGATTCCTCAGCTGAGGAGACTGTAGGAGCTGTAACTCCTTGTCTGGACATTAGAATGTGCTTGGTTTTCAGCCCTGTGCCAGGTACCATGCCCATTTTGAACTGTTCTGCTCTCTGCCAGGTATTCTGTGGACATTCCCCTGGACAAAACAGTGGTGAACAAGGACGTGTTCAGGGATCCCGCTCTGAAACGCAAAGCAAGACGTGAAGCCAAGGTGAAATTTGAGGAGAGGTGAGTTGGGAGTTCATCTGCTCAGTGTTGTTTGTGCTGTTACTGGTGTGAGGGGTTGGTGTTGCTGTGCTACAGTCTGTGCTTTTCCAGGTTGGCACTTCCACCCTGGCTTCTTTGCAGGAGTGTTTGTTGAGTGTGTTTTTCTCACCTCTGTGTGTGTGCACCGTCGTGCCAGCACCTGTGGAGCCTTTCAGGTGCCACAGGATGATCTGACAAGGTGCTGCCAGTTCATCCTCTCTGTTATCACTGGGCTGGGTGGGCCAGAGCAGTGCTGATGCTTTGCTGGGGTTTCTGCTCTTTTTTGATGGGTTTCTGTTCAGAAGCTCCTTCAGAGGAAGGAGCTGTGTGGCCTCAGTGGGACACAGTGTCTCAGGCTGTTCTCCAAGGGCATCTCCCCCTGCCACACGAGGTTTCCAGTGGGATGGCTGTGTCCTGTGCTTGTACCCATTGGGGTGGAAACTGCCACAGTGCAGGTGTCTTTAAATTTGGAGCCTGGCAGTTCCTTCCCTTGGAATTTCAATATTTAAAGTGGGTTTGGTTGTAGCCCAGGCCATAGAGATGAGGTGAATTACCTCTGGGTGAATTAGGTGCTACATTCTGTCTGTCTGGGACAGCTCAGGTGCAGGTTTGGTGCTCTTACCTGCTCTTACACGGCCTTTAACCTGTGTGTTCTCTTTCAGGTACAAAACTGGCAAGAATAAGTGGTTCTTCCAGAAGCTGCGATTCTAAAGGTGTAACGAGGTTGCATCAATAAATGTTTATTAAAAACCATGCCTTTTTTGTTATTTAACAAACAAGCAGTGGCCTTTGTGGTGTGGTCATGCTTGCTCTGTGTCTCTACGAGCTGGGGAAGCCATTGCTGTCCAGGGGAGCAGGGGCTGGGTCGAGTTGTAAATCCAAGAGTGGGGCAGGAATGGACCAGTTTATATTTGGTAGCTGGTCCGTTCAGAAGAGTTTATTTCTATATTTTGTACCTGATCCATTTGGAAGAGTTTATGCCTATATTTAGTAGCTGGTCCATTCAAAACAGTTTATTTCTATATTTAGTAGCAGGTCCGTTTGAAAGAGTTTATATTTAGTAACTGGTCTGTTTGGAAGAGTTAATTTCTATATTTAGTAGCTGGTCCGCTCAGTTTATTCCTATATTTACTAGCTGGTCCGTTTGGAAGATGTTATACTTAGTAGGTGGTCCGTGTGGAAGAGTTAATTTCTTTATTTACTGGCTGGTCCGTTCCTGGCAGCCCGGTGGGTGCTCGGAAGGCGAGCCAGGCGGGGCGGGGATGGAGGAAGAGGATGAGGTGATGAGGCACCGGACGGGGCTGGGCGGGCCCCGCGTTCCGCCGCGGCCGGGGCTGCCCTCGGAGGGGCCGGGGCGGGGCGAGTTGGCGAAAACGAAAGCGAAAGGCGAGAGCGAGTCGCCGGTAGCACGGAGGGAGTAGGGAGAGCGGTCCCGGTGGGCAGGGCAGGGCTCCCCGCGGGACCGGGGATGGATTCGGAGGAGGTGAGGAAGAGCCGAGCCCCGGGGAGCGGCGGGCGGGGGGGGCGCAGCGCGGCTGAGACCCCTCCTGTCTTTAGGAATCCTTCGTCCGGCTGCAGGACGAGAGCCTGCAGAGCCCCGAGCAGCTCCGGCAGGAGATCGAGCGCTGCAAGGTGGGTCCGGCTGCTCCGAGAAGGGTTGGGCAGCTGGGCGGGGTCCGCCCTGGACCAGCCAGGAGCTCGGGTGTTCTCTGGGAGTCAGAGGCGGCAGAGAGGAGCAATCCCCTGGAGGGAGAGTCTGTTCCAGGGCACAGCCTGTGCCGGGGCTGCCCGGCTGGTGGGGGATGCAGTGTCGTCAGGGTCTTGCTGTCTGATGGTGCTTCTCACAGGAGCTTCACACTGCTCTGGAGAAAGAATGTGCAAAGCTACAATCGGCCAAGGAAGCTGCAGAGCAAAGGACGCAGGAGCTGAAGAAAGAAGAACTTCATAAAGTTTTAGAGCAACAGCTGCCTTTAAATGGAGATGAAGAAAGAGCACGCCAGGTCAGTCAGTGTTCAGTGGGTGGCCTAGGTTTGGAAGGGTGCCAGGGGCTGCAGGATGCAGGTCACTGCTCTGAGATCACTTGCCTGGGATCTGCTGGAGGTTTCATGGGGAACACAAGGCCTGTGCTGAGAAGTGAGGCAGTGCTGCAGCAAGGCAGGGCTATCCTCAAAGGAGAGGGGCCAGGACAGAGCTGCAGGCAGTCAAGAGCAGAATGGGCTGGAGCTGTGTGCCCAGGAATAGAAACGTGCTGCAGCCCTTTGTGTCCTGGTGTTCCCTACTTCCCATTCTGTCCTTACTTCCTTCTTTCCCTCCTTCCTTCTAGATTTTTACAATAAGGGAGGAGAACAAGAGACTGAGGCTGGAGAAGCAGGTTCTATACAATAAACTGGAAGAATTGAAGAAGAGGGTCTTCTGGAATGATCCTGTGCAGGTAACAGAGTGTGTGTGGGCACTTGGGTCTGCTGGCAAGGGCGCAAGCCTGGCTGGAGAAGCTGCAGGTGAATGCAGCTGGGCACTGTGTGATGACTGGAACAGCTCCTCTGCCAGAGCCAGGAGCTCTGGTCATGCTTTGGAATTCCAGGCACAGCCAGACACTAGGAGAGACTCTGCTGAGGTTCTCCAGCAGTTTATTTGAGCCATGAGCTTATTTCTAGTCCATGGATTGGCAGGGACATGCCCTGTGCAGGGTCCAGTCTCTTCCACGTGCTGTCTCTGCTTGTGCCTAGATACTGTCTGCCCTGCCAGAAAAGAAAATGATCTTTAAGGGACTCCCAGCAAACAAGGAGGACATGAACAAGCTGATGCTCATCCCACTGATCCGCTGCCCTCTGCCAGGGGGCTCAGCTCTCATCACCTTTGAGGAGGCAGAGGGTAAGTGTGAGAAGAGCACTGCTCTGGCCAGGTGTCCTCGATCACTTTGGAGCCTGCTCTGTGTCCCCTCCCTGTGCCAGAGTTTGGTGCTCCCCCTCTCCCTGCCTTGTGTGGGGCTGTGCCCCCTCCCCAGCACCTTTGCTGTCCTGGAAAGTGCTGGGCAGTCACTCCCCTGTGCTGGGGGCTCTCCCTGCCCACAGTGGCCCAGAGGATCATAGAGATGAAGGAGCACACGGTGGAGCTGAGCTGTGGGCAGCTGGAGGAGCTCGACCAGTGCAGAGTGAAAGTGCAGGCAGTGCCCATGGACATCCTGCTGCCATCTGCCCTGGAGGTAGGGCCCGTGGGTGCCCATGCCATGGGGGTGCCCTGGGCACGCTGCTCCCCCTGTCTGAGCCTGCCTCAACCAGGGCACTGCTCCCCTGAGCTCTGGGCCAGTCCTGCCCTGGCACTGACTGGCCGGTGCCACCCACAGATCAGGCTGACTCAGAGTAGCAGGAGCATCCTTGTGTCTGACCTGCCCAGCCTGAGCATCTCCAAGGAGGCACTGCTGGACAAGCTGGAGCTCTTCTTCAGCAAGACAAAGAATGGGGGCAGCGAGGTGGAGAGCAGAAGTTTCCTGGAGGACTCCCAGCAGGTGGTGCTGACCTTCACACGGGATGGAGGTGCGTGGGGTGTGCTGAGCCTGGGTGGCTGGCAAGGGTGGAGCAGCCCAGCCTGCTCTGGGGGGAAATCTGAGAGCAGAGGAAGCTGTCTTTGAGGAACAGGGAAGATACAGTGAGCCCCAGGCTGTCCTGCCTCCCCCAAAACTGTGCTGGTGTGGGTGAGCTGAGCAATGAGCTGGGCAGTGTCAGCCTTGGTGCCTATGCCAGGGGCAGAACTTCTCCTGGAGCTGACCTGGGCAGCTCAGGGCTTTCCTCTCCATATGCAGTGGCAGAGCCGCTAATTGAAAGAGGACATATCCAGGTGCCCATTGGGAAAGGGAAATACAAAATCAAAATATCACCATACATGAGTGGAGACATCTCTAACCTGCAGGTAAGGGCATGAACCCCGTGAAAGCAGCTCCTCCCAGCCTGGGTGGAGGCAGCACAGCTGAGGGGGCTCCTGAAGCCCCTCTCCCTGCGCTGCCCTGCACTCACCCCCTGCTCTGCCCAGCTCCAGCCCTCCCGCTGCCCCAGGACCGTCCTGCTGCTGGGCATCCCCGATGTGATGAGCGTGGAGTCCATGAGAGACGCCCTGGAGATCCACTTCCAGAAGGCCAGCCGCGGCGGCGGCGAGGTGGATGCGCTCGCCTACGTCCCAGCGGGGCGGACAGGGGTGGCCGTGTTCGTGGAGGACACTGCGGGCTAGTCCTGGCCAGACACGGGCTGGTCCTGTCTCAGCCCGAGGCTGAGGAGCTCCGTGCGTCCGTTGACCCGCGGGCACGGGAGAAATTAAAAGTGTCTGTTGGAAGCACCCACCGTGTCTGTTGTGTTGGGGCCGGGCCGGGCGTTGCCTGCAGGGCCGGGGCGAGGCTGAACCCCCTCCCGGCCGTGCTCTGAGGGGCCGGGGTGAGGCTGAACCCTTCCTGGCCGTGCTCTGAGGGGCCGGGGCGAGGCTGAACCCTTCCCGGCCGTGCTCTGAGGGGCCGGTACCAAGCTGAGCCCTTCCCGGCCGTGCTCTGAGGGGCCGGGACGAAGCTGAGCCCTTCCCGGCCGTGCTCTGAGGGGCCGCGGTGAAGCTGAACCCTTCCCGGCCGTGCTCTGAGGGGCCGGGACGAAGCTGAGCCCTTCCCGGCCGTGCTCTGAGGGGCCGGGGTGAGGCTGAGTCCTTCCCCGCCGCGCTCTGAGGGGCCAGGGCGAAGCTGAGCCCTGAGGAGCCGGGCCGCGCCCTCCCGCGGGCCCAGGGCGGAGCGGCTCCGCTTTCGCTTTCGTTTCCTCGCGGCGGAGGGGTCGGGGCGGTGGCCGGAGCTGTGGGAGCGGGCGGCGAGGCCGTGCCGGTGTGGCGGAGCCCGGGCAGCCGCCGCCGCCGCCGCGGGCATGGCGGGCCGCACGGTGCGGGTGCAGGGCTTCCCCGCCGAGCTGCCCCCCGACAGGGCGGCCGACAAGCTGACCATTCACTTCCTGCGCTCCCGCAACGGCGGCGGCGACATCGCCAACGTCCGGGTGCTGCCCGGCTCCCTGCCCTGCGCCCTCATCACCTTCGAGGCGCCGGAAGGTAACGCCCGCGGGACCCTCGGGGGCCTGGCCTGTCCCACCACCCCAACCCCACTCTTCCCTTTCCCACCATCGCCAGCTCCCCTCATTCCTGTCCCACCTTCCCCAGCCCCTCTGTGCCCTGCCCCACCATCCCCTGCCCCTCTCTTCCTTGTCCCACCACCCCCAGCTCCTCTGTGTCCTGTCCCACCATCCCCAGATCCCCTCATCCCTGTCCCACCATCCCCAGCTCCTCTGTGCCCTGTCCCACCACCCTCAGCCCCTTTCTGCCCTGTCCCACCATCCCCAGCCCCTCTGTGCCCTGTCCCACCATCCCCAGCCCCACTCTTCCCTGTCTGACCATCCCCAACCCTGACATTGCCTTGCCCACCCTCCCCTGTCCACCATCCTCTGTCCTGCCCCTGTCTCACTGTCCCCAGCCCCACCAGCCCCTGTCCCACTGTCCCCCACCCCACTGCTGTCCCTTGGCTGGGCTGACAGAGGTCTGGGTGGCTTTTCCCACCAGTGGCCCAGAGGATCCTGCAGGTGAAGAACCACGTGCTGGCCATTGGGAAGACACAGTACCCGCTGGAGGTGACACCCCACGCTTCAGAGCTGAGCCCCAATGAGGTACTGAGGGATGTGGCAGCCCCAGCTGCTCCCACACAGACTCTGTGCCTGGCAGACAGCTTGAGAAGGGAGACCTCACTCTCTCCTTTCATCTTAATTACACTTAAATCCGTCCTCATTCATATTCAAATGAAGATTTTTTTTTTCCCCCTGTGCTAATAGCACAGGGACAGGCAGGCAGGCTGTGCTCTCAGTCATCTGGCATTTGTGCCTGTCAGTTGGAGGGTAGTCAGGCTGGAAGAGAACAGGCACTTTTCCCCAGTCCATCTGGTGCCACACAGGGGATCCTGTTAATGCCTCTGCCGTGTCATCAGCTGGATTCACAGTGTATTGTTCCTCTTTCCTTCTCAGGAAAGCCTAGCATACAGACATGCTGGTGTCTGAGGAGCACTGGAGAGTTCTTGCCTCTTCCTCCAGTCTCAAGGGACCGTGGCTGTAGCCATGTCTCACGTTTTCATATCTGAGCCCCCAAAACAGGGGCATGGGAATTAACCTGGCCTTGCAGACCTTTTTGCAAGCCTGTGGTGCCAAAACTGCTTGAAGATCTGGAGCTGAAGCTCTGCAAAGGCAAGAGAGCAACTGCATTTCAGATGCAAAACAATAGTGGATTTCTTTGGTTTGGGCTTTTTGAAGAGCTCCCAGTGTGTAGAAATGTGGCCCTGTCTCTGTGCAATTCCCCCCTCCGATTCCTTGTTTGCAGAAAGCTTTTGACAAGTGCACAAGGAGTTGCTTAGTCTGGGTCTTTGGTTCTGTCTGTGTCAGGGTCCTGGATGCTGAGGGAGAGAGGTGGAAGAGTGTGTCACAGTAATGCAGGGCCACTTGCCTTCTGTGCCTCTGAAAGGGGCTGGTTTTGGTCCTTGCTCTCTCACTCCCTTGCTGTCTACTTGCAGATCTTCATACACGTGAGCATGACAATTGACTATGGCAAGCTGCCCACGGGCAAAACCCTCCTGAAGGACTTGCACAAAGAGTACAGCAATGTACACTTCAGCTTCGACTCCAAGAACATGCAGTGCATAGTGCAGGGCCCATTCACTGAGCTGCAGACCTTCAGCAGAGACCTTCTCAGCAGCCTGAACCTCAAGAACCAGGCCAGTGGCCAGATCCTCCTGCCAGCTTCCAGCTGTGGGGCCAAGGAGATGGGAATGCCTGATCAGCAGCAAGTGCCTGACTCCACTGAGCCAGCCCAAGAGGCAGCAAAGCTGCCAGATTGCGACCAGGTGCAGGAAATGGCAGCTAAAGAACCATCACCTCAGAGCCCAGTGGGTGAGGAAGCTGTGGAACTTTTGGGGAAGCTGGAGGACTTTTCCCTCGCCGTGGACTCGGACATTTACTTGTACATGCAGAGGTTCTGTGCTGCTGAGTACCAGGGTGTGCTGCAGCAGCACCACGTGGATGTGGTGGATGTCAGTGGCGATGGCATTGCTGTGTTGTACCTCCAGCCATCTGGAGGAGTGTCTGGGGACACAGAGGCCTTGAGGCAGGCCCAGCTGGCCCTGCAGCAGCTCTACCAGCAGCTGGAGGCGAGCCTGCGCAAGGAGAAGATCGCTAAGAAAGGGCTGGGGATGGACAGCCAGGCACTCAGGGCTCTGACACGTGAGCTGCAGGAGCTGTATCCCCAGCTGCTCTGCCATGAGGACGTGAAGCAGCTTTATCTCGTTGGAAGCCTGGTTGATGTGTGCAAGGCCAAGCAGTTCCTTGAGGATTCTGTCACCAGGAGAAGTGCTGCGCGCACGGTTGACACGCTGAGCAGCTCCCAGCCCTCTGGCACCACAGAGGCTGCACCACTCCTGGGCAAACCTCCTGTGCATCCTTCACCCACAAGGCTTAGCCCAAGCAAGCAGGAGCAGAAAGGTGAGTTCAAGCTAGCTGCCAGCTTCAGCACCCTGAAAGCTGACAGGTCTCAGGCTGGCCAGGACCTCTTGGTGAGTCAGGACTCTCCAGCAGTGGCACAGGTGCAGCTTTCTGGGAAACATTCATCAGAGACAGATGTTCCTGGTCAGAGTGACCCAAGGGCACTGAGCCAGCAGTATCAGCCTCCCACCCCTATGGCAGATAAAGTTGTGGGGTCAGCAGCAGAGCCTCAGCAGAATGACCCCACAGAAAGGGACCATGTGGAAGGAGGTGCCAGACTCACAGGAGAAAAGCTGCTGATGCCTGTTGCAGGCAAAGAAAACAGCACTTTTCAGCATGCTGAGGACTCTAAAGGCTCAGGTCCCTTTGGGTACCACTCCCTTGCTGGCATCTACAGCAACTGTGATGTGACATGGACCCCTTTTGCTCTAGGCTGCAAACCCTCAGCATCCAGCCCTGTGCTGAGACGGTCCAACAGCTTCTCCCTGTCGAGGTCAAAGGAAAGCAGCAACTCTGGAGACATCAGCAGGGTGAGTGAGGAGATAAGCCTGGACACTCTGCAGTGGTTTTACCTGAAAGATGTGTGCCATGCTGCTATTGATGAGCTGTGCAGGGCTGGAGGGGTGCACATCTCGGAGCGCCACGCCGGCGACTGCACGGTGCTGATGCTGCAGGCAGAGGACAGGAGAAGGCTGCTCCAGGCTAAATGGAAGGTGGAAGATCTAGTGCAGAAGTGCCCTGACTTGGTGTGCCAGAGCGTGAGCTACTCAGAGCTTGCTGTCAGTGGGCCAGATGACAGTGACCTGAGTGAACTGTGCAGCCTCTTGCGGGGAAAATCCTTCCAGGTTGGACTCAGCAAAGACAAGTACAAGCTCTACCTTGCCTGCCCCAAGGAGATGCTGCCAGGAGTGAGTGAGGCCTTCCATATGTTTTCCTCTAGGAGGCTCTGTGCCATGAAGTCTTCATCCCTGTCTCCTGGACCAGAGAGTACAGGGAAATTGAGTGTCATCCAGCCAAGCAGAAGCCAGGACCCAGTGCTGGATGTGGCCCTTCCTGGTGGCCTGAGTTCCCCACAGCACCTGAACATCATCAATAAAATGGACTCTCCACATGTGCTCAGGGCTTCCTGGCTGCCAGAGGCTGAGGAAAAGGGGTCCCCCAGTCCTTGGAGGTACCAGCAGGCTTGGGGGCAGGAGGAAGCCAGGGGCTGTGTTGATTCTGGGGCTGGCAGACGAGGAAGCAGCCTGCTGAGCCTTGGCACAGGGGATAAGCAGAGCCCTCCTGGCCTGAGGGAGTTCCAGGAACAGCGCAAGACAAAACTGACCCTGGGGGAGCCCGACAGCCCCCGGCTGAAACAAGTCTTGCCAGACAGGTTCCAGTTTGCAAGAGACAAGAGCAGAGGAGGCCACAACGAAGCAATGGGACAGCAGCACTGTCCAGTCCCTGCAGCTGGTGAAACTCCTCACTCTATGCCCACCTGGCTACCCAGGGCTGTGGCTGCTGAGCCAGCACCAGCTGTGGCCCAACAGGCACCTGCAGCAGAGCCCACAGAGCAGGGAAGGGCCCAGCTCCCAGGGGGCAGGAGCAACGAGCAGGAGGAGCCTGAGCTCCCACCACAGCAGAGAAGAGAGCCCAGCCTTGGCCAGGAAAGCAGCACCATCCCTCTGGAGCAGTGTGATGCTTGCCAGGCCTCAGGGGTGACCTGCCAGGGCTCCTGTGGTCACGCCTTGTGCAGGACATGTTTTGCAGCAGACAGTTTGCAGCCAGCTTGCTGTGAGTCCTCCTCAGATATGCCAAGCTGCAATATCCTGGGGACACTGAAGATCTCCTCCCTGTCCCAGAGCCTGCCTGGATTCTATCCGGACTCAACATTTCAGCTTGCTTACAACATCCCTGATGGAGTGCAGGGGGTAGGTACCACACAGAGCTTCCCCATCCCACTGCAGCCCACACAGGGAGGGCTGTCAGGGTGGTTGCGGGGGGAAAGAGCAGCCACAGCTCCCTACCTCACAGAAAAATCAGCAGAGGTGTTAACCTGTGAAAGGCAAAAAGCTCCACAGCAGGTTTTGGAGCAGCTTGCTGCTTCTCAAAAGCATGTGTGACCTCTGGTTTCAGTTGACAGTGACTATCAGCCCATGGGGACCATGGTCATGAGTGTAGTTTTCAAGCTAGACAAACCTTAGAAATCCCCTCAGAGGCAAAGCATTCCAGCCATTGTTTAAAATGTCTTATTCCTGTTCCAAGGTTGGGGACCCTCGCCCAGGACACCCTTACAAAGGGGGGAATTTTTGTGCCTTCCTGCCTGAAAACACAGAAGGGGTGAAGATAGCAAAGCTGCTGAAGAGAGCGTTTGAATGTGGGCTGACATTCCAGATCAAGTCCTGCAATGGAGAGGAAAGAGTAACATGGGGCCCTATCCCCCACAAAACCTCCTGGGATGGAGGCAAAGCCAGGTATGGCCCAGCTCATCCTGAGTTTCTGGGTATGGTTGTGGGTTTTGTAGCAATGGGAGGAGAACCAGGGGCTCCAGCTCAACAAATCCTGGCAGGGATGGCACAGTGGCAGAGTTGGTGCTTCCCTTTGCTTCAGCTTGCAGGGCAGCTGTGGCATGGCAGAGCAGCCCTGGCACTCTCCAGCTGGAGCAAATCCATCCCACAAATCCATCCCTTAGTGTTGGGTAAACCTGTAATTCCCCATGGACAGGAACTGTGGGCCCTGTTCACTTAGAGCCTGTGCTGGGTACAAGCTGCACCTGCAGGCTGCAGGACATCCCAGGGGCAGCAATTCCCCTCTCAGCCCCTCTGAAAGGGTGGGACAAAAATAAAGGGCTGCTTCCCACTGTGGTTTTGGCACAGCAGCAGGATTTACAGTGCTTCCTCTCTGCCCCACAGGAATGGCTACCCAGATGCCCAGTACCTCCATGAGGTTGGCACAGTCCTCAATAAACTGGGCCTTGTGTGATTCTCCCACAGCCTGTGGCTTCCCTTCACCTTCTTTTCCTGCTGAGAACTGCAGCTTCACAGAGACAGCTCAGGAAGAAGCAGGTGTTTGTTGAAAGAGCTCCTGCTTTCCCCACACGTAGCCAGAACTCTGCACTTTAGCAAAGAGCAGCACCTCTGTCCCTGCCCCATGCAGGCCTCAGTGCTTGCCAGAAACTCCAGCTCCTCTTGGATGCATGCCCTGAAATCACAGAGCTGATTGCAGCCTGAGTGAGCCCTGTTTGGCTTCCAGCAGCGGACACAAACCTGGGCAGGAGTTTGCATCTCATCCAGCCCCAGCTTCTGGAAGTTTCTTCCACCTCCTGCCCCTACAGAGGTTCCAGCTCAGCTGCTGCCAGAGCTGGGGCTGGAGATGAGCTCTCCTTAGTGTCAGCTTTCAGGCCCCTGCTCTGAGGCCAGCAGGTGACCTGGGGCTCTCTTGAGGAGAACATTTAACAGCTTTCAGCAGCTGCCTCCTCCCAGGGACAGTCTCCATGCTGACAAATAAACAGGATTTATTCTCATGTTTGATGATGGCTGTTCATGCCTTGTCTTACCCTCAGCACAGGCACCCACTTCAGTCCCACCTGGCTACTGCCACACCCAGATATGAAGTGCAGAGCCCAGCTAAAGGCTTCACAAACAAACATCACCATGGCTGCCCTCAGGATGAGTGTCAGGAACAACACTCAAGCCAACAGCTGTTCCTGAGAGCAGAGGCATCTCCTCCTGCTGGAAGCATTACATTTTGTCAACTGAATCTGCTGTGGGCAGAGGGTTCACCACCACAGAAAGCTGAGCAGCACTGTGAAGGTTTTGTTATGCTTTAATTACCATTTGGAACACATAAGGCATATGGTAACATTTGACAGAGGAGCAGTACACATTGTAGTCATGTAAACAGCAGTGGCACAGTTGTCTTCTGTCCAACTCGGTTACACAAAAAAGCGAAATATATTTTTTAAACAAAAGATTTGCTATGTGTCTGTAGGATGAGCAGCACTCATATCACAAATCTGCAAATCAACACAACTCAGACAGTACAGACCAGACCATATGCTGCAAGAGGCTCACTCAGAGTCTAACACATTTCACATCATGCTCATGTACTACTTGCCAAAAACACTTTGCCAGCACGAGGGCTCAGCACACCAGAGGCTTCAGCAACTTGAGTGGATTCACACCTATGATAGCAGCTGTCAGCAGGCCAGAATCCTGCTCCAGCTGAAGCCTCACACACACAGTGCTTCTTACATCTCCCTGGTTAATCCATTCTAGTTTAATACAGGTGTCTGAAACAAATCCTAGAGCTGAACTCCTTCCCAGAGCACTGGGCAGGGCCACCTCTGCTCCCTTCCCCTCCTGCAGTCAGCTTGCAACACAAGTGAGCTTCAGAGAGTCAAAAACGTGGCAACTGCTGCCTGGTGACAGCAAAGGAGCTGCATTCTGTCCAAGAGCAGCAGCACCAGGCTGGGAGCCACTACAGCAATGACAGGAGAGGCACTGGCACCGAGCCCCCTGCAGCAGGCAGGGCTGGGGGTGCCTCCTCCACTCACCAACTCCTTACACTTCCACCTGCACTCCTCATGGCACAACCTTTGAGTCAAGACAATCAGTAAAATAAACATTAAATTGCACTTCTGGAATGGCACACATGATTAAGTACAGCAATCTCCCAGTTCCTCAGTAGCACAACTTTGCCCTAAACAAGCAACACTGAATGGAATGATTTTTATCCTAGGGTTTCATTTTGGTTTTTTTTTGCTTTGGTCCTTAGTACACAGACTGGCTGGTTAACTGGATTAAGACACTTGAAGTTGTTTTACACAGGTTTTATACTTAACTGGCCCATAAAAAAGAAAAGTAAAAAACCAAAACACAACCAACCACACCCACGTGGAGCAGAACTTTGAGCAGAGGATTGCAAGGTTACATTTAATCTTGGTCTTCCTGTAGAAAACACTGTTGCTACCAAGAGACACAAAATAGTGCTGACCTGGAACAGGCAGTGACTGCTTGGCATTCCTGCCTTGATAAGGGCTTCAGGAATTTCTGCTTAGAAAGACATGTGAGCCCAAAAAGAGCCAGGAGCTAGGATTGTTTCTAAAGAGCCAAGGCTGGAGCAGCTGATAAAGCCTCACCTTGGAGCCAAACAGCTCTGCCCTGGGAAAGACAAGGGCTTTACAACAGATCTTATGGACTGGGGGGTACAGGAGCACTAGGTCAGCCCCAGAAAGGCTGGAACACCTGGGGAGAGAACAGCTAACTCATGGAAAGTCCAACAACATCACCAGAGTTCACAAAACAGAGCTAACAAGAGTCAAAACAGTGTTTTGGCAATACTTTGAAAGGCCAGAATGGAAAAGGCCCCAGTGACTTCTTAGTCATGTAGCAGAAGGCACCGAGATGCTGTTTGCTGTGGCACACAGGAGGCAGCAGGGCAGAGAGAGGGCTCTGTGAGAGCCCTGCCACACTGCCTGACCCAAGGCCATCCACGTAAGGCACTGAGCACGAGACTGGCTCAGGAAAAAGCAGGGAGAGAGAGGATGTTGCTGTGAAACACACCAGAACAGTTTCCCTTTTACAATCAGAGCATGTGCAGGGTTGTGTGCCTTTTCAGCATGCTGCCCTGGCATCAAGGTGAAGTCCAGTTTCTCAGAGAAACTGGTCCAGACTTTCCATTTCAGCAATTTAGACAGTCCTTCTGTTTTCACACCTGGTAAAGCAGCATTAGACAGTGTTGGATTCAATCTAAATCAGCACAACGGAGCAGGCTGAAAGAAGCAGCAAGATTTTGGATTCAGAAAGGTAAAAAGTTGTGCTTGAGAGTTCCATCAGGCTGTGTTTATGAAATTCAAGAGATGAACTGACAAGGATCTGTGAGAGGACTCCAGCACTCCTCTGAGATTGTAGGGAACAGGATTGTTGCAATCTTTAAAGTTAGCCACGGGAAAAGCCCTGGAAGCTGTGCCAGTGCATTTCTAAAGAACTCTGGACCGAGCCCAAGCACCTGCACCCCAAACTGCACTGGCAGAGTCCCACTGAGCAGGCTGAGGGAGAATTCAGAGAGGAACTCCAGCCCTGGGTGGTGATGGGGCTGTGTGCCCAGCCCTGTGCCCAGTGGGTACCTGCCCTCCTTGGGCCCTGGGCCTTCCCTGTGGCCTAATTGAGCAGGATTCTAGCCTCAAGGTTCTGCTTCTGAAGCACAAGCTCTTCCATGATGGGCAGCTCTTAGTGCCCTTAGGTTTACCATTTCAAATCCAAAATGAAGCCCAAAAGCCCACAACACCTACAGCCCATGCCAAGTAAGCACTGACAGCACCAGAGTGGGCCCAGAGCTGCAAGCAGGGTCCAGGACAGCATCACCCAGGGCTCAAGGACTGCATCACCCAGGGCTCAAGGTGCTCACAGAGCTGGGCTTGGGTCTCTACACAGCTCTGTTTCCAACTACACACAAGGAAGGAAAAGTAGAAGATGAAACAGTTCTGGTATAGGGAGGAGCATCCCAAGCAGCTCCTAAACCCTCAGTGCCAGAGCCCCAGGACAGACTCAGGGGGAGAAGAGCCAAGCCCTGCTGCAGGGAATGAGCTGGGAGACAATGGAAAACTGCTCAGAATGTGCAGGTAAAGAGGCACATTGACACACAGCTGGGCTGTTTGTCATCTCACCAGTGTGCCACAGGGAGAGCCAGCCCAGGCTGCAGGGCAGCCAGCCCACAGGAGGGGCTCCTGAAAGTTCCTTCCCAAACTGCAACACCTCCTCAGTGCACAGGGCACTGCACAAAGCATTAATAGGGGATGATTTTGTTTCCATCTCACTCAAGTCCAATTCAATACTGCAGCCCTTGGAAATACAAAGACAAGGGTGAAGGCCTAACAACACCAACTTGGAGCCCAACATAATAAAGCACAGAGCCAACATAATTGTTCCAGTTGTTTGAGACACAGTTGAGTCCTTATGGTCTCTAAGAATCAGACACTGCTCAGATCTCTCTATACAATTTGGAAATAGAAAATGGACAGGATCAGGTTATCTAATTGAAACTTTTCTTCTGTAGTCAGACACAGCCCAGCCCAGCCTGTCAGGGGATTTACAGACTGCACAGAGAAGTCACTGCAAATGGAGTGTGATCTGCAATAGGCTCCAAATTGCCAGGATGGTCAAGGCAAAAACGACATGAGCTGTTAATATCTGGCTGTGTTAGTGATCTACAAAAAGCAGAGGGAATAAAGCCAGGTTAGTGTGAACAGAAGAGAAACCCCTGCTTGAATTTAACTAGGCCAGCTGTGGTTTTCCTTTGGCTGTGGAGGAAACATCCTACATTTGGCCAATCCTCTGCTGAACAGACTTTCCCAAAGCTGAGAGTGCAAATGCTTCAGCAGGGCTCAGTTTCTGCAGAGACACTTGGCAGTTGTTACAGTACTTTGTGCCTTGACTTTACAGTGACAGGCTGTGCAGTTGTCAGTCACCAACTGCTTGGAAGCTTCAGCCTCACTGCCAGAGAAAAAGGAGGTTAGTCTGGAAATTCAGTGGAGAAACAAGTGGTTAGAAAGCAGTATGAAATAAACAGGCTTCAAAAGAGAGAGCAGGAGGCATGTCTGGCAAAGGGTCAGTCACAACAAGAGCATGCAAACCTCATCTGAATGATAACCATGATGTTCTTGTACTGGTGAAAGATGGGAGATACTGATCTGTCCATTTCCAGGTCCCAAAGAGATCAGGGAGTTAAACCATGAATTCATAATCTGCATACATCCCTTCTCCTTAGTTCTCTGCTTTTTTAGATTCTTCCTTGGGTGCTTCAGGAACCAGGATGACTTTTCCAACATTCTTCTTTTCTTGCATCTGCTTCATAGCCTCTGCCACCTGGAGGCAAAAGGAGCCTGGTGAGACCCCCACCCACTGCAGAGAGCATTTGTGCCCCTCCTGGGCCCCTCAGCTCCCCCAGAGCACTCTGATAACTGAGAGGCAGCTTTCCTGGAGTTCAAGCACCTCCCAAGCATCCAGGTGCCTTGCACAGGTGTGTTTTGGACAGACCTGGGCAATTACCCCAGCAGGCCTATAGGAAACTATCAAGAATTCACACAGCCCAACCTAAACACACACACACACAAGGAGGCTCTGCTCACACAAATGTGGAAGTGCAGCGTGTGTCACTCTCCAAAGGGAGGAATCCAGCCACCTCCCAGCAGGACAAAGCTTCTACCAGCTGCACAAAACAATATATGCACAGAATTGTATCATTTTTATCATTATTTTCAAGCACCTGGGCCAGGCCTGGAATCAAAGCTTTCCTTAAGCCTTTGCATCAGTTCTCAGGTATGAACACTGACCATCATCAGTAAGTTCTTTGCTCCCCTGCAGCAGCTCCTGCCCCAGCATCCCCAAGGGAAGAGCCTGGCTCTGCCTGGACACATCAATGCAATAACCCTGAGCAGAGCAGAGCTGCTGGAAAACCTGCTGCTCCCTTCATTCTGCTTCACTGCCTGGGCTCTTTGGCACTCTTGGAAGGGCAGCAACAACCTCCCCATCTGTCTGCTTAATTACAGGCTACAGAGCACTCAGGGCAAGCTGCAGGGTGATGCAGAACCCAGCCCCTCCTGCTGCTGATGCCCCTGGAGCTCAGCTGAGCACCTGCCCTGCTCCCCAGGGACCCTGTCTGGCACTGCCCAGCCCTGTGCACTGGAGCACAACAGCCCAGCCACTTTACTCAGCCTTAATATTTTAAAAGGAATAAAACTCAGCCTCAGAACGTCTGAGAGCAGATGGTTATTAGACATTTTCAACAGTTCAGCCCCCATGGACGAGGTGCTCTGTACCACTGGATGTCAGCTCAGACTCACCTGATCAAAGGGCCACACAGAGTCTATTTTGGGCTTGATTTTGCCTTGGCTGTACAGGTTAACCAGCTTGGCCACAACACTCCTGAGAAGCTCAACCTCTTCATCCATATATCCAAGATGGTAGCCACACACAGCCTTGTTCTGGTGCAGGAGCTGCAAGGCAGTGATGCTGAACTGGTTCCACCAGGTTTTAGCCATAGCCATGAGGTTCTTCTTCTGCCCAGTGAGCAGGTTTGCTACCCCTGCAAAGAAGGAAAGCCACAGGTGAGCTGGAACACAACACAAGAGGCAAAGGGCACCTCATGGAACAGCTCAGACCAGGCACAGAGCTGAGAAATGACCACAGCAAAACCTGCCCAGCTGACCTTCAATATAAACAGGCACCTGCCTCAGCCTCTAGATAAGCATAATTTGGATTATCAGCACTCATGTGGCAAAAATGCACATGAGAAATGCAGAAATGCAGAACAACTCCTCTCTTTAGCCCTCCTAAGGCAGCAGCACTGCAGCTAGGAGGGCTGGCAGAGGTAAGAAAGGGTTACAAGTGCCACCCAGCCAGGCAGGCAGGCAGGACAGTTTTCCCCTTCTCCTCCAGCCCCGCTTCTCCAGGGGAATCACAAGCTGCAGTGGCTGGGACAACCAAAGCAGCACACTGCTGCAAGTGAATGGAATCCCACTGGGGGCTGTGTGAGGGCTTTGTCTGTGGGACAAAATCACAGTGTTCCAGGGCTGGGGAATGGAGAGATAAGCATTCAGTAGCCTCAAACCTCAATCTCCCACACATCCTCGGAAAGAAAAGCAAGGCTGTGCATTAAGTCAGCCTAGACAAAGCAACTATGCCAGTATTCCTCCCTGAGGACATTCCAGCTTCCCCTGCAGGCATCAGCTTTTACTCCAAGAGAGAGAAGAGCCTTGCAGGCTCCTTTCACCATGGGAAGAGCCTTGCAGGCTGGGGACACAGTACAAATCTCACTCCCCTCTGCCTCACCAAGCCAAAGCATCCTAAAGACCTTAATTAAATAAAATAACTACAACACAGTGAGGAATAGGATCCCTGACAGCCACGCACCACTTCTGTGTGGATCCCATTCCACCCTCACACAGTCCCTGGGTTTTTTGGGCATTTTGCCCACACTCACCATAAGTGATGAGTTTGCCCATTGGCTTCAAGAGGTTAAAAGCTTTGGATGTATCAGATCCTCCCAGAGGGTCCAGGACAATGTCAACACCTAGAGAGGGAATTGGAAGTAAATAAAAGCTTCTTTGCAAATTGAAAGAAATGCAAGAGAGGCTGAATAAGTCCTCCACCACATCTCACCTTTGGGAGAGATTTTCCGGACCTCCTCTGCGTAATCCATGGTTCTGTAGTCAATGGGGTGAGCAACTCCACTCTCCTTGAGGGTCTCGTGCTTGGAGGCAGATGCTGTGCCAAAAATGGTGACATTTTCTACAGTCTTGCACAGCTGGATGGCAGCAGTTCCCACACCACCTGAAAATCAGCAGTAAGAAAGGTTTAGAAGCAAACAGCCCCAGTGTAAATTAAAAAACCTCATGTAAAAACTTGCTTAGTAAATTATCCCTGCCTGTACCAATCACACAGCACAGCAGCCTGGGGAACAGAGGCTCTGCCTGGGACACACTGGGAGAGACTGACCCCAGCTGCTGGGGAATGGGGTCAGCACAAAGCCTGCATCTCTGCCAGGTGATATTTGATCAGCCCAGCCCCATTCTGATCATTTCCTCACCCATGTCACTTTCTCAGAAGCTGCACAGCGAAATCAAGAGTCTCAGTATGGTCTGGCAAGAATTATTTACCTGCAGCCATGTGGATGAGGACGCTCTGGTTGGGTCTCAGGTTTCCAAAGTCAAACAGAATCATGTAGGCAGTGATGTAGTTCACAAGAAGAGCAGCAGCTTCCTCGAAGCTCATCCCCTCAGGCATTGGGAAGGTGTGACTGACCGGCACATTCACCACTTCTTGCCAGAGCCCTGACCTGGCCAGGACCATTACCTTGTCACCAACCTGAAATCAGAGGACAAGGTGGTGTAAAACAAGCCCCCAAGGTTAGCAGAAGCCATCAGAACCTTGCCCTCGGTGTGTCAGAGCTTCTGCATCCACACAGTTCTGTGTGCAGAGACTGCAGCACCGCTGGTTTAACTCTCTCCTCACTGGGAGGCTGCAGCACAGAACCTCCCACCACAGACCTGGGCACACACCAGGAACCCCAGAGACCACAGGCACCCCAGGCTCTGGCTTTGTAGTGGCACCCAAACCCTAATTGTGGTTGCCCAAACCAACCACTGGATCCATGGCAGATCCCCCACAATACAAGAGGGATGAGGACCATGTCCTGCCCTCCTTGCCCAAGCTGGGAGCAGAAGTCTAAACACGAAAAAATATTATTGCTGCACCTTGCCATCATCCTCCCAAGAGGCAGGACCCTTAGGGAAACGTTTGGTAGTATCAATCATGATAAATGCACCTCCAAACTTAGGAAAACCTCCGGAATCTGAGGCACACGGCCTCCTCCAGCTCCTCCCTGCCCGCTCTCCCTGGAGACCACAGGCACTCCAGGCTCTGGCTTTGTAGTGGTACCCAAACCCAAACTGTGGTTGCCCAAACCAACCACTGGATCCATGGCAGATCCCCCACAACACAAGAGGGACGAGAACCGTATCCTGCCCTCCTTGCCCAAGCTAAAAAATATTACCGCTGCTCCTTGCCATCATCCTGCCCAGAGGCAGGATCCTTTGGGAATGGCTTAGTAGCATCAATCGTGGAAAATACACCTCCAAACTTAGGAAAACCTCCCGAATCTGAGCCCCACGGCCTCCCCCGCTCCTCCCCGCCCGTTCTCCCGGAGCGGCAGGGCCGGCCCGGGGATGCTCGCCCGCCCTGCCCCTTTGTCCCTGGCCTTTGTCCGCCGCCCTGTCGCCTCCAAATCCTCGGCGGGGAGGATCGGCGGGGTCCCTGCCGGGGGCTCAGCGCTGCCGGGGCCCGCCGGGACTCCCGGGGCTGCGGGCAGCGGGCCTGGGCCGCACCTCGGGGCGGTTCGGGGCCAGCGGGCCGGGGCGGGCTCGGGGCGGTTCGGGGCCGCAGCCCGGGGCGGTTCGGGGCCGGCGGCCCGGGGCGGGCTCGGCACCCCGGCGCAGTTCGGGGCCGCCGGGCCGGGCCGCCCTCACCTGTCGGTCGCGGACGCCGTCGCCGAGGGCGCGCACGGTGCCGGCGCACTCCATGCCGGGGCACACGGGCGGCGGCGGCAGGCGGTCGTACAGGCCCTGCCGCGCCATCAGGTCGGCGAAGTTGAGCCCGCAGGCGCGGACGGCGACCGAGACCTCCCCGGGCCGCGGCTCCGCGCCGCGCCGCGCCTGCACCTTCACCTTGTCGTAGCCGCCGAAGCCGGTCAGCACCAGCGCCCGGTGCTCCGCCGGCGCCTCCCCGCCGCCCGCCGGCGGCTCGGGGCCGGGGGCCGGCTCGGGGGCGGCGGGGGCCGGGGCCGGCTCGGCGGACATGGCGGTGCGGAGCGGCGGGAGCGGCTGCGGAGCGGCGGCGGCGGCGGCGGGCGGGGAAGGGCCGGGGCGCGGCCGGGGGCGGAGCGGCTCGGGCGGGGCAGCAGCGAGCGGCGGCGGGCGGGGCGCTGAGGCCGCCCAGCCCCTGGGCCCGCTCCCCCTGCCGCGCCAGCATCTTCTCCTCCACACCGCCCTTTTCCCCTTTATTTTCCTTTTTTTTTATTCCTTTTTCCCCCCCTTTTAATTTTTTTTTTTTTTTTTTTTCTAAATGATTCCTTCCGAGCAAACACGCTGCTGCTCGCACCCTTCCTGGGGGCATGGTTGGAATGGCAGCAGTTTTGCTGGAGCATCATTTCATCATTTCCCAGAGTTACTTTTCTAATTTATAGTGCGGAAATCCTGAGGCTTGCGGGGAGCTCTGCGGCAGGGAGGAGGCTCGGGCTGCGCAGAGATCGGAGGGAGGAACTGAGCTCTAATCCTGCAGCTAAAGACAAATAAATCAGGCAGTGTGTGCGAGCAGATCGCTGGATCCAGCCTCTGTTTCTGCCAGCAGACAGCAGCGTCCTCCCTGAGCTCACTGCTCGGGTCCCTGTTCGGCTCCCAGATATCACAGATATCACTGTGTGAATAACACTGTGTGAATATCAATGTGTGAATATCAATGTGTGAACACTCCCATTTCCATCGGGAATCCCGATCCGGTGCCATTTTGTGTGTGCAGAGCACAACAGACTCCACACCTCTCTCATCTGAGCCCATCCCTAACAAACCACTGCAGGGTGACTGCTCAAGACAGCAAATCAGAGAGCCCCGAAACAGGAAAATATCCGTGCCCAAAAAGAAACCACAAACCACACAGAGGATAATCAGAGTGCTGGGAAATTTCCGTGTCATTCCCAAGCCAAGCAAAACCCTGCACAGGGCACTGTCAGCACTGTGACAGCTCTGGCTGGCCCACCGATCAGCAAACCCTGGAGTGAAAAATGCCTATTTTATGATTGGCTTTTTGCAAATATTAAAATGAATATTATATGTGTAGTGTTAGAAAGTGATGCTGTATTAATTTTCTTAAGTAGTGTGTTCAATATAGTTTTAGGTTATAACATAATGTTAAAACAGCAACTATGCTGTGTAAGATGGTTTTTTAAAAGAAAGCACTCGCAGCAAGATAGCAGCCACAGGACACCTAAATATTTCAGAGTAAAAGAATTTATTGCTTCATTTTCAGAAGAAAAGAACTGCTTCCTGCCTCACTCAGCCCTGAAGATGTTGTTAGGATTCAGAGGAAGAAGTTCACGATGACCAGACAGAATCCTGTGTTTGAATGGAATTTATGCATCATGTATGAGGTGTATGAATATGCAACAGGCTGTTGCTTTTAAGGGTTAATCCTCTGTTAACGTGGGTCCTTTTTCGGGCTCATTTTGCCCAGAAAGAGGTACCCGTACCATCTGTAAATCTTTATTCTTATTGTCTCATATTGTCCTAATTCAAATTGTCCAATTTTTTATTACTCTAATTATATTACTATTTTTATAACCGTTTTATTACTACTAATAATAAACTAAAATTTAAATAATAATTTGTTATATTTAATAATTTATTATATTTAAATATAAACAATAAACAATATATAATATATGACATATAATATATAATATATAATATATAATATATAATATATAATATATAATACATTATATATTATATATTATATATTATATATTATATATTATATATTATATATTATATATTATATATTATATAATATATATTATAAATTATATATTATATAATATTATATATATAATATTGTATATTGTATATTATATATTATATATTATTATATATTATGCATTATATATTATATGTAATATATAATATGTAATATGTAATATGTAATATGTAATATGTAATATGTAATATAATGTAATCTATGATATAATATATTACATAATACATTATATTAAATTTATGTATTGTGTTATATTATATTTATAATTTATTGTAATAATAATAAATTAAATTTTAAAATGCTAAAAACAATTGATTGGCATTTTTCACACTGTCATCTCCAGGGTCTTTGGTGGCTGCAGGAGGCCCAGTGTGAGCTGCTGGGCTGGGCTGCAGGAGCTCTGCATGGCTGTGTCCTGCAGGATGCTCCAGGCTGGGCTGCCCTGACCCTGGCAGAGCCTGGGACTGCTCAGGAAGAGCAGCACAAAGACAGGAAAGGAGGCAGGAGGAGGACAGAGCCTGGGGCAGGCTGCTCGTGGTGTGTGCGTGGCAGATTTATGGGTGTTGGGGTGGCTGCAGTGGGGGCAAGGAGGAAATCATGCCCAGTTGCGTGGCAAGATAACAGCCCAGCTTCACCCTTTGTTTGCTGTTGGTCGGCCCTGAGAATACAGATGTGCCTTCCTGATGTGTGGGCATGTGCCACAGCCCAGATTAGAAAGAAGCAGTCAAAACAATCCCTTATCTTCTGCTGCTCTTCCTAGGAGCTTTCCTAGCCTTCCTTCTTCCAGTGATTTATTTTCACAGCTGTCAGGGCTCTTGTGGTGGGTGAAACCAAAGGGTTTCACCCTTTGCCCACCCCAGAGTTCAGGGATGATCCCCAGAGACTGAGTGGTCAGTGAAGAGAGTGGATTTGAGAATTCAGATCCCTCTTCTGTGAGACTCCTCCAGCTCTGTGAAGCTCTGGAGCAGATTGGACAGGACAGGGACATTTCTGCACATGGCAGGTCCCTTTGGAAGGGCAGGATGCTCTTTCTGCCTTGGTCTCTGGTGTTTCTGAGTCAGTTTTTCCTTATCAGCTCAGTCAGTAACATTGTCCCTGTAAATCCTCACCCACGGCTGTTTTCTCAGTGTTGGAGCAGCAGGGTTGAGGTCAGTCCTGGCTCTGGAGTTGGTGTGAGTGAGGGTCTTTTGGGAGCAGGCAGGTGTGCAGGGCATGGGCTGGGCATGGGCAGCTGGCACACCTTGAGCTGGCACCCCCAGCACACCAGGGGGGACACCAGCTGCTGGAGATGGGGTCAGCATGAAGCTGTATCTCTGCATCTCAGCTGCTGGGGATGGGGTCAGCATGAAGCTGCATCTCTGAGACACCAGCTGCTGGGGATGGGGTCAGCATGAAACTGCATCTCTGAGACACCAGCTGCTGGGGATGGGGTCAGCATGAAACTGCATCTCTGCATCTCAGCTGCTGGAGATGGGGTCAGCATGAAACTGCATCTCTGCATCTCAGCTGCTGGGAATGGGGTCGACCTGAAGCTGCATCTCTGCATCTCAGCTGCTGGCACCCCCAGAACATCAGGGCACTGCCCACAGGACATTGGGAGCATTAGCTGGACAAAGCTATTTTTCCCAATGGAATTGCTGCTCTAGCCCGTTTTCCAGCAAGCTCTCCAAATGTGAGCTCTTGCTGCTGTTCTGAATGGTGCTGACTTGTGATTCACAGCCAGAGGTGGGCACAGGGCACTGAGGTAGCTGTTCTCATTCTCTCTCTGCCAGACACTGAGTTTCCAGCAGCCCTGCACCTCCCTGTAAGCTGCTCTCCTGCTTTTTCCTGCTCTCCTGCTTTTCCCAGCCTCCTGCAGCCTCCCCTGATCCCCTGGAAGGGTTTGAGGAGGATGTGCCAGAGTAGGATCAGTGCCAGCTCCCCTGCCTGGCCCTTTGTTCCTTGTCCTTTTATTCCTACCAAGGGCTCCAGCACTCCCTCTGCTCTGCTCTCAAGGACATCTGAACAATGACCAGGCAAAAAAGATAAAAAAGCCCAACTGGCAGCAGTTTCCTTGTCAGCAAACAGCTGCCTGTGCCAGCTCCCAGGGCTGGCTGAGGACACAACCCCAGAGGCTCAGGCCCACAAAATCCTCACCTTGCAGGGCAGGGCTCCCTGAGACCCCACTGGTGGCCAGGGGCTGGCTGCTGGACATGGGGTGGCTCCACCCCACAGGTGAGGTGCTCAGATTTGGGTTCCTCAGTCCAGCTCTGGCCCTGACCTGGTGTCACCGTCCTCATCTCCTGCTCCTTTCATCCTGCCCCATCTGCAGGCCAGGGCAAGGGAAGCAGCTCTGGGGCTGCATTCAGCCCCTATGGGGTGCTCAGACCCTTTCAGGGTTCTGCAGTTTGGTGTCCTGGCTCTACAGCAAGCGTTGACCTCCATCCATCTACCTGGATTTGTTAGCAATTCCAGAGAAAGATTCCTCCCGCCTCTGCTCTGCCTTTTCTTCACCCTTGCGTGCACAGAGAGGGACACACAGACAAGATCCCACCTGCCTCACACATACCAGGAGTGCTGTGCCTCCCGGTGACACTTTCTGTGCCTGTATCACAGTAAATGACGTTTAGATTTGACAGCTAGAGCAGCAGGTGGGGGAGATCTGACAGAAGCCCTCAGACACAGCTGCCACTCACAGCTGCAGCTCCCTGCGCTGCTGTTTTGATCACAGACAAATTGAGGCACTTGTCAAGTGCTACAGAAGCTCAGTGGATGGCAGCTCGCTGAAGAAATCCTCCCAGCACAGAGCATCATTCCCACAAAGGCTGTGGGAATTCTCCATTTTTGCCCAGCAGCAGAGGCTGGGGATGTGCAGAGGCAGTGAATGGCACGGGGCCAGATCCCAGGGGTGCACAGAGCAGCATCCTCCTCTGGAAATAGGCACTTTCCCCACTGCAGTCCTTGGAGAAATCATGTGAAATAAAAATCAGCCTCCTTAGCTTCGACCTTATGCCACAGCATCAATAATTTACTGACAATTATAGTCCCAAAATCACAGGCTTAGCACATCCACATGCTGTGCATCCACGAAAACCCCATTATCTGGTCAGTGGGTTTTACCACACTGAAAATTACAGACTTGCCACTGTGGGCAGTGTGGCTGTGCCTTGGATCAAGACCTGGTGTGAAAAATGTGTATTTTATGATTGGCTTTTCACAAATATTAAAATGAATGTTATATGTGTTGTGTTAGAAAGTGATGCTGTATTAATTTTCTTAAGTACTGTGTTAAATATAGTTTTAGGTTATAACATAATGTTAAAATGCTATGTAGGATACTTTTTTTTAAGATAGGAATGAGGTACTCACACTGAGATAGCAGCCACAGGACACCTAAATATTTCAGAGAAAGAGAATTCATTGCTGCCTTAGCAGAAGAAATGAACTTCTTCCTGCCTTGCTCAGCCCTGAAGACACCTTAGGATTCAGAGGAAGAAGCTGACAATGACCAGACAGAATCCTGTGTTTGAATGGAATTTATGCATCATGTATGAGGTGTATGAATATGCAACAGGCTGTTGCTTTTAAGGGTTAATCCTCTGTTCATATGGGTCCTTTTTCGGGCTCATTTTGCCCAGAAAAGGTACCCAGACTGCCTGTAACTCTTTGTTTTTATTGTCTCATATTGTACTAATTCAAATTGTCCAATTTTTATTACTCTAATTGCTATTTTTTTAAACATTTTTTTACTATTAAACTTTTTAAAATTCTGAAAACAAGTGACTGGCATTTTTCACACCTGGGTTTCTCTGCAGCACCACCACCACCTCTGCTGCTGTCCAAGGGCCGTTTTTTTTATGATTTTCAATCATAAAATACACATTTCTCACTCCTCCAGAGGCTCAGCTCACTGTCTCCACACAGAGAAACCTGCAGCAGTAATTGAGGCATTCATTGTGCTCCCTCAGCCTCCAGCACACATGCTCTTTCACACACTGCAGCCTTTCCAGCAGAATCCTTGGCACTTGAATGCCTCCTTGCTTTAATCCCTGAGGTTGCTGAAGGATGCTGCTTTCATCTGATAGCATTTATGGACTGTTATAATGAGCTTTGGCTTGCTGAGATAAATTAAATTGCTCACCCAGAGGTGCAAACTTCATTAATGCCAGCAGTGAGTCAGATCAGCATTATTCTAGCCCAGAATGTAAACAGGCTGGACACATGAAAGGGGATTTGGATTTTTTTTTCTTTCTTTTTTCAACCATCCTAATTGCTGCTGACTTGTATTTGCTGCATCTCTACTGTTGGAACAAATCAGCCCAGACTCCATTTTCTTCATGCAGAAAGCAAATTCTTTATTCTTTATTCACAAAGCTCACATTTGTAGGAAATATCAGAAGGTACTGTGTTAAACCTAATTGGTCAGCAATACAGTGAAATTCAGTTCATTCATATTGTAAATTTCCATCAAATTTTCTCTCTCTAGATATGTTTACACTTTTCCTTTGTGGGTTCTCATGGGACAAATTTCATTGTTTACACAGGTGCATTTGTTTTTCACCATCAGAATAGATTGTTGTGTTAAATCTACTTCTCATTTGCATGAAGAAACATCAAGGCAAAACAATACATGTAGTGAACAAGAAACTGACAGTTATCAAGAATAAATCAGGTACAACAACTAAGAATATTTCAGATAATACACATAATTAATAATACATGTGAAATTAGGTAATTAGGAATTTCTGAAATACTGTACCATCATCCCAGAATCTGCAAACAGATGACAAATCTCAGTTTAGTGAGGGCTTGGATAATTATTTCTAGATAATAATCCCCAAGCTTACTTTAAAAATAGGTTCAGCTATCATATATAAAGGGTCAAATTTTCAAGTCAAAGTGACCTGAATTTGGTTTTGATGCAGAAAACATTTGGGTTTGTTGTCAAATTCTCCATCCAGGTAGAGCCAAGGCCTGGCCACCACTCAGGCTCCAACTGGGAGGGAATCCCCCAAACACATTTTAAAACAAGGCTCCTAAAAATAGCAGTTATGAGTAAAGGCCTTGGGTTAAAGACTAATCAAAGCATCCAGTAGTTGGATCCTTCTGAGGTTTCCTTCAGGATTGAGATGCTTCAAACACAGCAAACTGCAGGAGTGCCTCTGTGATAATAACTGGGGAAAACCACCAGATTAGCAGTTTGGAGGAGGGTTTCAATGAAGCTCAGGTATCTTTTCTTGGAACTCTGAAAAATACTTAAAATTATGAGACAACGTTGGGTCAAACCACAGAGTCAGTGCAGGTCTGGCCAGAGAGCTCAGCTGGTCTAAGAGATGCAAAAGTGGCTAGAGAAGGAAAAAAGAGTCCTGAAATGTTACATGTCTTTTAGATAATTACACAAAAAGATGTTAAAACATATAAGAAGCTGGTTATAAATACAGTAATAACATCTTATGAACGATGCCTATTATAAAATCAGTAAATTCACACAATGTAATCAATACATCAGCAATAACCATCTTATGAAGTTGAGATAACACCTTTCTAAACAGTCATGTACCATGACTGAAAAATTAAACAGAGGAAAACACTGAAACAGCTCACAATCAATAACAGCCATAATGTAGAATTATCACTGACTCTTCTGTGTTATCTATGGAAGATAAAACAGCAGAGATTGTAACAAGCAATAAAATCTTTGATAAAATTAAGGGTGAACACCCTGTACCTTCTTTATTCACAAACAGGTGTTTGGCAGTGTTTCATCGCAGCTGTTTTAGTCAGAGTCATCTCTTAAAGGAAAACAACTGTACATCTTACAATGCAGAAAAGTGATATTTAACTGTCTTAGAGTGCAATGCAAGATGTAACCAGGAGCGTGTGTTCTATTGCCAGCTGTTAAAACCAGGTGGGACAGTGTTCTTTATCTCTTCCAGGACTCAATCCTCCCTCCAGGAGTTATCTTCTGTGAATGGGCCATTAACGATTAATTATCTTTTGTTAATGGGCCATTGAGTGTCCCTGCATGGCTGATAAAACTCCACCATCCCACTGGGAGATGCTCTGCCCAGGGGGAGGAGCCAAACATTCCTACCTGGATATAATCTGAGGGCTGGATCACCACAACAGCCTTTCCCACTGGATTCCCAGAGGAAGACCAGACCCTTCTAGGCCTTCACTGGACCTTCAGAGGAAAATTCCACTCTTCTCCAGGATTCCTCCTCCACCAGAACCACAGCTGGCACTGCAGGAGGGCTGAGCCATCACCCTGACACACAGGCTGTCAGCTCCTGCTCTGACTTTGTCTGCTTCAGCAGTAAAGTTCTTTTACTGTGATCTGATTATTTCTAAACTCTTAAGAACTGCTGCAGATAAAATTCAAGGTTATAGGACATAGTTAAGACTTTAAAATTAATTGTTGCAAATAATATTGGGAGGAGAGGAGAGGCACAGGGGAGAGGAGAGTTGTGGGGCAGTGCTGTGGCCTGGCAGGAAAAAACCCAAAATGACCTCAGGTGCAAATGGTGTGAGCCTGGAGGAACCAAAGAAGATGATGAGGGAAGATTGGAGGAAAAAGAAAGAATTAGAAGAGCAGAGAAAACTTGGAAATGCACCGGCTGAGGTGGATGAAGAAGGAAAAGACATCAACCCTCATATTCCTCAGTACATCTCCTCAGCACCGTGGTACATAGATCCTTCCAGGAGACCCACACTAAAGCATCAGAGACCTCAGGCAGAGAAGCAAAAGGAGTACAACTCCTCTGGAGATTGGTACAAGCGAGGAGTTCAGGAGCACTCTGTGGCCACGAGGTACTGCAGAGGAGCCTGTGAGAACTGCGGGGCACTGACACACAAAAGGCAACACTGCATGGAGAGACCCAGGAAAGCTGGAGCAAAATACACAGGCATGGATATTGCCCAGGATGAGCACGTGCAGCCCCAGCTGGTGTTTGGTTACGATGGGAAGAGAGACAGGTGGAATGGTTATGACCCAGAGGAACACATGAAAATTGTTGAGGAATATTCCAAGGTTGATTTGGCCCAATGTGCACTGAAAGCACAGAAGCTTCAGGAGGAGCTGGCATCAGGGAAGATGGAGCGAGTGAACTCCCCAAGATACCACGGGGGAGAAGAGGAATCAAATTCACAGACAGAAAGAGATCACAGCAGTGAAGATGAGGACAAACACACAGATGACATTGATATGCCCAGGCAGAACTTTGACTCCAAAAGACGCATCACAGTCCGAAATTTTCGTATTCAGGAAGATATTGTTAAATACTTGAGGAACCTAGACCCAAACTCCGCTTATTATGATCCCAAAACAAGAGCAATGAGGGAGAACCCTTATGCCAACACAGGCAGGAGTCCAGATGAAGTTGCTTATGCTGGTGACAACTTTGTTCACTACACAGGTGATGCCATTTCAATGGCACAGACTCAGCTCTTTGCCTGGGAGGCTTATGACAAAGGCTCTGAAGTTCATCTTCAAGCAGACCCTACCAAATTAGAGCTCCTTTATAAATCTTTCAAAGCAAAAAAAGAAGATTTCAAGGCACAGCAGAAGGAAAGCATCCTGGAGAAGTATGGAGGACAGGAACATTTAGATGCCCTCCCAGCTGAACTGCTGCTAGCTCAAACATAAAATTATGTGGAGTAATCTAGGCATGGAACAGTCATCAAGGGACAGCAGAGAGCTATTGCTTGCTCTAAGCATGAAGAGGATGTGAGGATCAACAACCATACATGCATTTGGGGTTCGTGCTGGAAGGAAGGGAAGTGGGGTTACAAGTGCTGTCACTCCTTTGTTGAGTACTCCTACTGCACAGGGGAAACTGGGAAAGAAATTGCTAATCCAGAGGCAAGTTTAATGGAAAAGCAGCCTGAGGAGGAAGAACACATGATAAAACCCAAAACACTGATGGAGATCCACCAAGAGAAACAGAAAGAGAAGAGAAAGAAGAAGCACAAGAAGAGCTCAAATTCCAACAGTGAGGGTGAAGAGGAAAAGAAGCAAGAAAAACTAAAAAAGGCCCTAAATGCTGAAGAGGCTCAACTTCTGCACCTCAGAGAAATCACGCAGTTAGATGAGAGGAGGAGACCATACAACAGCCAGTATGAAGCCAGGGAGCCAACAGAAGAGGAGATGGAGGCCTACAGAGTGAAAAGGCAGAGACCTGATGGCCCCATGGCCTCTTTTCTTGGGCAGTAATCACAGGAGGCGCCATTCCAGTACAAAAAGCTTTTCTCATTGTTGTTTACAGCTCTCTAGACACTTAATTTTGTACATGTCTAAAAGAACAAAAACCTTTTTGTGGTCTGAAGAAATTTGTGAAAGCTTCTTTCAGCAGACATGAGCAGTCTAGTAGTTACTGGAGTTTTGTAAATGTGTGTGTATGTATACAAATACAGCCACACACATATAACATATGTATACATAAAATACATGCACCTACTCTGTAAGTTCTTGAAGGAGATCTGATTGAAGTCCTGAAATTTGGCCAACTAATACATGTATATATATATATATTTAACCAACTAATGCATAAAGTTGTAATGCAGTAAAACTGACTAGTCAGTAGAAATGGTCAGCAGGTGTCAATACACAACAAAAATGCTTGACAAAAATTGACACAACTACCACTAGAGCTTCTCACTTGTTAAGCCTGTCTCATGACTGTAAAAGAATACAGAGTTTCTTGATCACTTTGCAGTGGAATGTTCCTGTCAGAGCTGGAAAATGAAATTTCACAAATCAAGCAGCAGTATGGGGAAGCAAACAAGGAAAATATCCAAAAAGACTGTCAGTGACTTAATCCTGACTTGTCTGCATTAAGACATTCTCGTGCAGCGTGTGTTAAAAACTACAAACCACACACTTTGGAGATGCTGTCTGTAGACACCTCTAGTTGCAGTTGTGTGAGGTGGTAAAGGGGTATTTCTGTAATTTCTTTTCCTTGTTTTAAATTCTAGGAGGAGGTAGGGTGGACTCAAAACATCCTGTTTAAATGTATCACAAGCACCATCAAATGTACTCTGAATTGTTTCACTTTTTATATACTTAAACCAGGAGCTGTTATATTGTTGTGTTTTCCCCTATGCCTTTAATAAATCATGTTTTGCTTAAAAAAATAAATAAAAATAAAAGGAACAGAGCTGCAGCGGCCAAGCCATATCTACACCACAGCAATTAAATAAATTAAATATAGATGAGCCATTCCCAATTGATGGGCAGGTGCCACCCCAAAAAGGGAAGGGAAAACTCCACGATTCTGCCCTCTGCTCTTCCCCCTAAAACACTTGCGGTTGAAAAAGAGGAGGGGAAAAGGCAATAAAAACCAAACCCTCAAAACCACACACCGTAAGGGGGAAAATAATTAAAAAAAAAAAGTAGAAAATGCCTTTTCCCAGCATATTTTGCCTTTTTAAACTCAGAGCTGGGCTTTCTTTCCATGACTTCTATGTTTTCAAGTACCATTTCCACGTCACGGTTCTATCCTGCCACTTGTTTCCCCACACCTTAGCAGCATGTGAAAAGTGCACATTATATGGCTCTAGGCAGATATTTACTACATGTAATTTGTTGTATTGATTAGTAGTGCTGTATTAACAGTTTAATAGTACTGTAAATGTAGTTTTGTAGTTAAAACGTAACTTTTGAGGTTAAAATAGAAACTATGTATGTGGGATATCTTTTTAAAAAGAGGAATGAGGTACTCTCACCAGATAGCAGCCACAGGACACCTGAATCTTTCAGAGAAAGAGAGTTTATTGCTCCATTATCAGAAGGAAAGAACTTTTTCCCACCTTGCTGAGCCCTGAAGACACTTTAGGATTAAGAGGAAGAAGTTGACACTGACCAGACAGAATCCTGTGTTTGAATGGAATTTATGCATCATGTATGAGCTGTATGAATATGCAACAGGCTGTTGCTTTTAAGGGTTAATCCTCTGTTCATATGGGTCCTTTTTCGGGCTCATTTTGCCCAGAAAAGGTACCCAGACTGCCTGTAACTCTTAGTTTTTATTGTCTCATATTGTCCTAATCCAAAATGTCCAAATTCTTATTACTCTAATTACATTACTATTTTTATAACCATTTCATTACTATTAAACTTTAAAAAAAATCTTAAAAACAAGCGATTGGTGTTTTTCCCAGCAGCTGAGCACTCACTCACCACTGTCTCTGTCGCTGCTGTCCCCAGGGCTCGCTGTGGGTTTCTCTCTCCTGGGCTGCCTCGCCTTGCGCGGCTCTTTGGGCTGCGCATCCTCCACGGTCCAGGACGGCGTTTGCAGCTCGCGTTCTGTTCTCACCGGCTGCTCACTTTCCCCCAGCTGTTGTGTTCATTTCTGTGCATTCCACAAGT